>NC_141699.1:798352185-799657185 GCF_964263255.1 Lissotriton vulgaris
ACACTGGCTCTCCGGTCTGAATCCTAGTTAATCACTAGCAGATTATATGCTGGTTTTAACCTTACGGATCGGCTTCAAGGACATTTATGATTTGATACTATGTATTATTCCAATGCAAACAAACATATTTGCGATGTATGTATAATCATGCGAATTTCAATGCCCAATGGGAACATACACTTGATAAACTAAATAATATTATTTAAACTCTAGCACTATTGTTATGAATATAAAATGAAATGAGCATTACTACATTAAGATATTAGATGTATACTGTTCCAATATGGCGGCACCCTAACAACTCGAGAGGGTTGCACTTATACAGGCAGTCCGTTTTTGTTTTTGATTATGACGATCACGTAAACATAAAAGATGTGTATTGGCAACAGCAACTTGTGTGATCAAGTGCTCTGTGGAGCGCGAAACGCGTCACGTTGATTTATGGAGTAAATAAATTCAACTTTATTGGACTTGTACGTGGATTGTGGTTTGTACCTCCTACGCCCGAGTGCTCGTTAAGGAACGCCGCTGGGATAAGGATATATATATATACTGTGCTTGGAATGTAGGCGCGGCTACCGGCTGGATTGTAATATATATATATGCGCAAGCAGGTTTTTGTTTCTTCTCCCGAGGTATCGGATTGCTCCAGCCCACCTCTTTAAGCACTGGCCAAGCAAGGGACACTGCCAGTAGGCAGCTCGTGACTTCACGAGGTGACTGGATTCATTGTAGTCAGCCCATGACCCTGCTGAACTGTGCCACGGAGGTTGGAATTTATGCAGGGACTCGAGGAGGCCGGAGGAAATAATTTACACAGGAGACAGCGTGCCCTGTTCTGCAACACACCATTTCCACAAGGATTTCAATTTTTCAAGTATCCCCTCGTACCATCAGCCCAGAAAAGATGCATTCTGGGAGCTGTAGGACTTACCGGAATGCAGCAGGTGAATGAGCACATGATAGGGGAGGTGTGTCCTTCTTAACAAGGGAGGGCTGCAGACTGATTTTAAAACGGAGGCGTGGGGCTGTTTTCAGTGTGGTGGTGGCATCTGAGGAAGACGTGACTGTTGAAATGCATTATGCCCAAATCCGCTTTTCCAATTAAAGGCCTTCTCTTGTGAAAACCCTGTGTGGCCCCTTCCTTCTGCTTCGCTGGAGGTTCCTGTGCATATATATATATATATATATATATATATATATATATATATATATATATATATATATATATATATATATATATATATATATATATATATATATATATATATATTCACAAAAGAAAACATAGGTTTCACACACGTTATAGTTAGGAATTAGCATTTAAAAAACAGAAATTCACAGAAAAATCCCTAGGTTTCACACGTTATAGTTAGCTGGACATTTCACTCATAGAAAACCATGGAAATACCATGTTATAGTTAGTTCAGCTAACTATAACTCGCGCGCCCGCAATTCACTGCTGATGACGTCACATATTACATCACACATGGCATGGTCAGTGACATCACTCATGACATCACTGATGATATCTCAAATGACATCACTGATGAGATCATCCTTGTGAAAGAGTGGCAGACCTCCTCTCACCCTAATATAACCTTTGATACACACATTCACAAAGAGAAACTAAAATGTTCAAAACAATGGAGATATCAATACCAGTTACAACAATCTATTACCTTTAAAAAAAAAACTTGTGTGGGGGAGCTCAAGCTCCCCCACACACCCCGGGGACCGCCACCTCCCCGGGGCACTAATATTTAAAATAGGGGGTCCGTGACGGATCCCCCAGCCCCGGGGACCGCCCCCCTCCTGGAGCCCTTGATGGCCCTGGGGACTGCCACCCCTGGGCCGACTCCTGCAGTGTCCTGGGGTGCCTATCCCCGGGAAACTGCTGTTTGCTATGGTAGGGCCGGAGCCTTGCGGCTCCTGCCCTACTATAGCAAACTGCTTTGGTTTTTGAAAAAGAGAGCAGGAAACCTGCTCTCTCTTTCAAAAACCAAACCGGATTGCTTTTCTGCATGGGGAGCTTGGGGGGGCCTGGGGATCCCCCCACGGCCCCCAACGAGGAGGGCCAGGCCTGGGGAATGGGGTCCCGGGCCCAGAAGTGGCCCAGGAGGGGGGTCACACAGATCCCCTTCTCCAAAAACAAAAAAAATGATTAAAAAATGGCCGGCCCCAGGGGATGGGGTCCCCGGGGCCAAAAGTGGCCACAGGAGGGGGGCATAGCAGCCCCCCTCCTAATTAAAAATATATTTTTTTAAAAGACCCTGCTCCGGGGGATGGGGTCCCTGGGGTACACTATGGCCTTGAGAGGGGGGCCACGTGGCCCCCTTCCCGATTAAAAAAAGAAAAATTAAAACTTGGGGGCAGGCCCTGGGGGATGAGGTCCCCAGGGACAAAAAAATAGAAAAAAAGGGGGGCTACACAGCCCCCGTTCTTAAAAGTCAATGTAAAAAAAGCGGGATCGGGAGGAGGCCACACCTCCTCAGTGCACCTCTCTGCAAACGCGCCAGGTGCGTTTGCAGAGCGGGAACTAATTCCCCTTCCATACTGGGGGTTCCTGCGGGCCAACCAGCCCACCAGGAGCCTCCGGTATGTGTCAGGGGGCTGCATTGCAGAGAGGTGTAAAAAGGGGCATTCCCTCATTACACTTCTCTGCAACACAGCCCGCTGGTGCATATTGGACGTTCCTGGTGGGATAGTTGGCCCCCAGGGACCCCCAGTATGCAAGGGGAATTAGTTCCCCCTCTGCAAACACGCCAAGGTTGCAGAGAGGTGTAAAAAGGGGCATGGCCTCATTACACCTCTCGGCAATGTAGCCCCCTGGCACATAGTGGAGGTTCCTGGTAAGCTGGTTGGCCCCCAGGGACCCCCAGTATGCAAGGGTAATGAGTTCCCCCTCTGCAAACATGCCAGGGGGCTGCCTTGCAGAGAGGTATAGAAAGGGCGTTGCCTCAGAACACCTCTCGGCAATGCAGCCCCCTGGCCCATGCTGGAGGTTCCTGGTGGGCTAGTTGACCCCCAGGTACCCCCAGTATTCAAGGGGAATTACTTCCCCCTCTGCAAACGCGCCAGGGTGTCCGTTTGCGGAGTGGTGCAGGGAAGGGGTGGGGCTTGAGGTGGCGGATTGCACCACTCTGCAAAGGCGCCCCCTGGTACATTTGTAGAGGGGGAACTGATTCCCCTTGAATACTGGCGTTCCCTGGGGCCAACTAGTCCACCAGGAACATCCAGTATGCACCAGAAGGCTGCGTTGCAGAGACGTGTAAAGAGGCCACGCCCATTTTTACACCTCTCTGCAACGCAGCCCCCTGGCACATACTGGAGGATCCTAGTGGGCTAGTTGGTCCCCAGGGCCCCCCAGTATTTAAGGGGACTTAATCCCCAACTTAGAACGTGCCACTGGGTGCGTTTGCGCAGTAGTGAAGGTAGGGGGCAGGGCTTGAGGTGATGTGTGTGCAAACACGCCCTCTGGTGCGTTTAAAGTTGGGGAATTAATTCCTTTTCAATCCAGAGGTCCCCTAGGGGCCAGCTAGCCCACCAGGTACCTCCAGTAAGTGCCACTGAGCTGTGTTGCAGAGTGTTGTAAAAAGGGACGTGGCCTCTGAACACCTCTCTGCTACACAGCTCCCTTGTGCATACTGGAGGTACCTGGTGGGCTAGTTGGTCCACAGGGGACCTCAGGAATAAAGCAGAATTAATTATCTAACTTAAAACGTGCCACAGGGTGTGTTTGCAGACATGTCACCTCAGGCAAGGCCCCCTTCCTTCATCAGTGTGCAAACGCGCCCCGTGGTGCGTTTTAAGTTGGGGAAATAATTCTCTTTCAATACTGAGGGTCCCTGAGGGCCAAATAACCCAACAGGTATCTCCAGTATGCGCCAGGGAGCTGCGTTGCAGACAGGTGTTCAGAGGCCATGCCCCTTTTTACACCTCTCTGCAACGCAGCTCTGTGATGCTTACTGGAGGTACCTGGTGGGCTAGTTTGACCCTAGGGATCCTTAGGATTGAAGGGGACTTAATCTCTCAACTTAGAACGGTGACAGGGCGTGTTTACACAATGGTGAAGGGAGGGGACGGGGCCTGACGTGATCTGTGCAAACAAACTCTGTGGCGCGTTTTAAGTTAGGAAAAAATTCAACTTAAAACCTGAGGGACCATGGGGGCCAAGTAGGCCACCAGGTGTTTCCAGGAAGAGCCATTGCGCTGTGTTGCCGAGAGGTGGTGCAGGCCGTGCCCCTTTTTACATCTCTCTGCTACATCGCTCTGTGGCGCTTACTGGATGTAGTACAAATTCCAATTTACTCACCTGTTATCGGGAGAGACCTCAGTGCTGCATCTTTGAACCCAGTACTGATCCTCAAAATTAATTCTAATCATACATTTAAAAAAAAATGTTGTCCTCATCATGCAAAGTTTTGAATATTAGAGTGTTGTAGCAAAGTGGCCACCTAAAAAGAGCCTTTCTGGCTAACTGTACCTTCTGTGGCCCTTCTCCGGCACTAGGATCACCCCTTAATCTTTGTGGGGGTAGTATCCTAAAGGCTTATTAGGCATCGCTTAAGCAGCTTGCCCACTCCTCACACAGGCTGTATTCTGTACCCGATACTCCAAAACTATTGACGCGCTTAATCATTGGACCCCAATGTTTGCCGAATCATGTTTTTTTATAATTTTTCACCCAGTACTGTTCCCAATTATTCAAAAACTGCAGCCTTTTGCTATATGGCCCAGCTTTATCCAATTTATTTGAGCTAATAACTGAGTTTGACCATTCTTCTACTGTGGGGGGAAGGGGATTAACCCACTTTATACAGATCTCACGTCTGGGAGCTAGCACCATCATAAATAACAAATTCCTGAGCTTTTTGGTAATTCTAGATCCCCCAGTATCATCTAGTTTCACCCCAAATAGTATCAAATGGGCACTTACCTGTATTTCTTGTTTAAGGACCTCGGAGAGAATCTTACCTAAATTATCCCAATAAGACCAGAGGTGAGGGCACTGTCAAAACATATGGATGTCGTCCACGCTTTCTTCATTGCATTTGAGGCAGCTCCTTATTCTCCTTTACTCATTTTTGATAACCTCTTGGGTGTCCAATATGCTCTATGCAGAGTAAACAAGAAGTTTTTTTCAAGGGTGCAGATTTAATCACATCCCGCATGCAACCACAGATACTTGCCATATTGCTGATACATCCTGCGACGGCAGCGCCTTCCCCCATATATCGTTTGGTAAGGTGAAATCCTCTAGTCCCTCATTGATAAGCGCCCAGTACCAGTAGGTTACTTCTTTCATCTCAAATATTTGTAGGATCTTCGCCTCCAATTCTACATTTCCTGGCCCATCCTTTCCTAGTGTTTTAGCCCAGCTTGCTAACTGGTAGTACATACATTTTGACACACTTCCGTTTGTTAGGTCTGCAAGTTTTTCCCAGTCAATAATGTTAAACCCAGTCAATATTTTCCCCCATTCCACAATTCCGTTTTCTTTCAGTGGAGCTGATAGTACATCCTTTAAGCATTCAGGCGTGCCAGGTGAGTCCCGTATGGGGGCATATTGACTATGGTAAGGAATCTTCCATAAACCTCTCACCTGGAACCACAGTCCAATGTCTGCCCCCAAGACTTTCAATTTGATCTTCTTGAAAAGTTTTGTGTGACCGAATTTGTACAGAAAGTAGTCCCCACTTGCTTGCAAATATGCTGGAAAACTTTTACATGTTTTAAATAGCACTCTAATGTTCTTAAAATGGAACGCCCTATAATATTGGAGAATGTCTGGGCTGGCTATACCTCCATGTTCCAGTTTCCTTCTCAGTTTTCTAACCATACTTCCCAGTAACTTGAATTTCTTTCCATAGGCTAACATTGACCGGTTTCACCTCGAAATTCATCTAAGTGTAGAGTTTTGAAACTTTAAAAAATTCCTCTAAAATCAGCCAAACTACGAATTCTGATTTACTCACCTGTTATCTGGAGAGACCTCAGTGCGGCATCTTTGAGCTCACTACTGTTCCTGAAAAGTAATTTTAACCGTACTTACCAGTAACTTGAATTTCCTTCCGTAGGATATCATTGCCTGCTATATAAAATATATATAAATTAAAAACATATAAAATAAAAAAAACAATTATTACAATTTCAATATTTGTAAAAATATTTTTTTTCAAATTATATTAAAATTATGCAATGTAATTTAAAAAATAGCATATCTAAAAATAAATACTTTAAAACAATGTAGTAAATCAGTATAAAAATATAACAAATAATACATTTAAAAATTATCATTTACAAAACCTTTGAAATTTACTGAAAAAACATAGGTTTAAAAAACTTTATAGTTAGGAATTAGCATTTAAAAAACCTTAGAAATTCACTGAAAAAAACATAGGTTTCAGCTACGCTATAGTTAAGAATTAACATTTAAAAAACCTTAGAAATTCACTGAAAAAACCATAGCTTTCACACATGTTATAGTTAGCTGGACATTTCACTCATACAAAACCATTGAAATTCCCCTGTTACAGTTAGTTCAGCTAACTATAAATCGCGCGCCCGCAATGCACTGCTGATGACGTCACATATTACATCACTCATGGCATGGTCAGTGACATTACTGATGACATCACTGATGACATCATGCTTGTGAAAGAGTGGCAGACCTCCTCTCACCCTAATGTAACCTTTGATAAACGCATTCAAAAATAGAAACTACAATTTTCAAAAAAATGGAGATACCAATATCAGTTACAACAACCTATTCAGTAATTCCAACACCTACATAAACATCCACTCATTCACCAACAGTTCTATACACAGACCCTCCAGGATATCGCGATTTCGCGATTTCACGGTTTGCCGCGAAATCAGCACTTTTGTAAAAATGCAGCAGTTTTTACAAAAGTGCCCGCGAAATCGGCACTTTTGTAGAAATCGCGCGGCATTTTTACGAAAGCCGCTATATCCGGGGGTGTCTGATTAGAGGTTCACACGTGCATGTAATCAGTTGTGAAAGGAAAAGCAGCGGCCATGGGGGACTCCAATCTGAGAGTCGAGTCTGCCATGAGTACTCCTGGTACGCATAAATTAAAGCGTTGGGCCCGGCCGGCGGCAGGAGCCTGAACAGCATCGACAAACAGTGAGTGACACTCACTCTCAGCAGCTCTGATGGCCGTGCTGCAGGTATGCGGATCGCGACCCGTGCGGCTCACCACCGCGGCCGCCGGACCGGGGACGCACTCGTAGATAGGGACACACCTGCGCAGTCACTGAAAAGTAAGTACATTGGCCCCAAGCTGACACCAGGCAGCCTGCAGCCACTGCTTAATTATAAGTGTACACTAAGTATGGGCGGAAAATCCGTTCCGCTCGCCGATTTTGCGGATTTTCGGTAAATTCGCAATCCGCGAGATTCGCGAATTTCCCGCAAAATCCGCAAATCCGCGAGCAGCGGATTTTATGGCTTGCTCACACTGTTCGCGTGAGTTCGCGGCTTCCCAGTCCAACTTCGCGCCCCGCGAATAAGCGCTAAATTGCAGAAATACGATCTTAGCAAAACTGAAACTACTAAACAGGTTCAAAAGTTCAAGCTCATCATTAGTAGCCATTTCCTGTAGTGCTTCCTGAGGGGCCCCTCCAGAGTTCAGTTGCCTACTTGCAACTATTATGTGACCCTGCTCTGACCCTCAGAATAGTTACACATATGCCACAAAGGTCCTGAATTACAGCTAAGGGAGACAAGCAGGAGCCAGGCTGGAAGTTCAAATCCAACAGTGACACATTAATCAGCCCCTAATTCATTATTGTCAGTTGGGGCAGGGCAGGTGTTGTAACTAATTTTGCAACAATGAAAGCACTTAGCAAGTGCAAAAGATCACTAATCAGGAAGCACTAAGGAAGCAGGTTCCAGCTAAAAAAATATTCTGTGACACATTAATCAGCCCCAAATTAATTCAGGTCACTTGAGGCAGGTAAGGTGTGCTTTGCTTTGCCACAATAATGTACACTGGACAACCAGAGGGTGCTGTGATGAAACAGAGGGTGGCATGGGTGGGCCAAAGGGTGGCATGAGTAGTCAGAGAGTGGCAGTGGTGACAGAGGGTGGCAGTGATGAAGAAGAGTGTCCCAAACAGGCTGGACACGTAGAAACAACAAGTTCGCAAAACTTGCGACCCGACAGGTAAGTTCGCGTTTGCGAAATTGTACAAAACCCTCGCGAACTGGCAGAAACCCGCGCGAACACAAAAAAAATCTGCAAATTCGCGAGAATTCGCGGATTTTGCGGATTGCGAGTTCGGAAATCCGCAAAATTCGCGAACGCGAGATTCGCAAAATTCGCCCATGCTTAGTGTACACTCTAAACTTCAGTCACACAGCGCCTGCACCACGGAGCGCACCACCATTGTAGATCTGCATCGATAATTTCAGACACCCTAACTATTAAAATCTGCATGTAGGTCTGCTCTGTCCCCTTATTATCGAGGTATCTGCAAGTTCTGATTCATCATGATTTCAAATTCATAAATATGCACTGTCAGCAGGCTGCAGCAGGGCTGCTCTGGCTCGGCCGCGTGACCCTTGCTTTTTCTCACAGTTAGGGAGAATAGCGAGGCCTTCCAGAATATATTGAACACAATCCTTAAATTCAGAGTAAATGCCAAGGTGGGCCTTGCTGCACCTGTCACGTGCCGAAATATCTGCACAGGAGTAAGGACACACATTGGTAATCCCGAGGCTTGCCTGGTGATGCAGCCACGCTCCGAGTCAGTGAGTATGTCAGCTGTCCTGACTAGTACTATTATCATAATTTATTAACAGGCTGAGGCAGCTGAGATCCAGACTGGGGCCTCTCTGGACAGGAAAGAAATATTCCTTCCTAGTTGTAGATTTGCTGTGAAACTGCAGCAGCCCATAATTGTGAAAGCACACACTCGAGGGAATCAAAGTGTCTACATTGTAAATAAACCAAATATACATAGCTTCATGTTGTTAAATAACTAAAAAAACGAAGATATCTGTGTTTGTTGTAGGAAAAACTGGCCACATAAAATGCCGCAAAATTGCCGCTAAATTTACATATTTGTGCCGCTAAATTTCCATTTTTGTGCCGCTAATTTTGATAATCCATGCCGCTATATCCTGAGGGTCTGATCACTCATACATGTACTCACTCATCATATGGTCTCAATAACCTAGACATCCTGTTACACACCGATACTCATCCATAGAGTTACTTACACACATACTCAGACATGCAAATAAACTAACAAACATCCATTTACTTGCACATTCAGCAATACACACACCACTACACTTACTTCTACAGAAACGTACACATACTTACTCTCTTAAACAATCACTTATAGAAACACATACTTATTTATACAGGAACTCTTCCAAACTCTCACTCTCACATATACTCACTTATGTACATCAATACTAACATACACTAGATTAAAATATATGCCATTACTAAAGAAGACAATAGTGAGACAGTCATTCACTCACTAACACACACATATACACACTCATCCACCCATACAGTCCTGCACATATGCTGTCTTGAAAACACATACAAACAGTGAGTCAGTCACCAACCCATGCAGCCACTTATACACAAAGTGATACACTGATACATATATTTCAATATTTAAAAGTTACTTGCTAATATATGTATTCAATAAGATACACTTAATAAGGCAGTTAACCAATCATTTAAAAAAAAAAAAACTTCCATTTAACCATTTATTCTTCCATAAACCTTAACAAATACATATATAAAACATATTGTTTTTTCAGAAAGACACACATCCACTGGCTGGTGTCATCAGTGATGTCATGAGTGATGTCACTGACAATGTCATGAGTGATGTAATATGTGACGTCATCAGCAGTGCATTGCAGGCGCGCAAGTTATAGTGAGTCCAACTAACTATAATGTTGGAATTTCTATGGTTTTATGTCAGTAAAATTTCCAGCTAACTATAACTGGTGTGAAACCTATGTTTTTTTCAGTGAGTTCGGTTTTCAGATAGTGCTTTTTGTTCAATGGTGTAAATCCCTTCAGTAGTTTCTGAGAAAATTGCAAGTAAAATCATAGCAATGTATTGGGACGGGGTGCAGCACGCATACGGAAATTCGTTCAATTACGGGCGTGAGCTGCATGCTGATTGGCTGTTAACTGTCTGTCAACACTCAAAACCAGGAAGTGTTGGCGGCCATCTTGTGCCTTGGTAGAACCGAGTAACAAGAAAACCGTAAAGAAAGTTAAGAAATAATGGAAGGGGGTAGGCTACAAAATGTTGATCCTTTACGCTTGCTCAGGGGGTTGTAAATGGATGTTTAGGCTCTTTTTTTCTTTTTTTAAAAAAAAGAAAAATCGCGGAGTATGCGTATGGAAATACGTAGAATTACGAGCAGGAGCTGCATGCTGAATGGTTGTGAACTGTCTGTGAACACTCAATACCAGGAAGTGTTGGCAGCCATCTTGTTCGTCGCTATAAGCGAGTCACAAGAAAACAGTAAAACAAAGTTGCAAAGTAAGGGAAGGGGGCAGGCTAGAAACATTCTGACCCTCTAGGCTTGCTCAGGGGGTCGTACATGGATGCTGAGGCTCTTTTATTTATTTTTATTTTTTAAAGAAAAATCGTGGGGTACACGTACGGAAATCTGTGGAATTACGAGCACGAGCTGCATGCTGATTGGCTGTATACTGTCTGTCAGCACTCTAAACCAGGAAGTGTTGGCAGCATCGTTTATTCTGAAGTATGCGGGGGGTCACGGGTCTCCTACATTCTTCGGGGACTGCCACCTTCTTGGGGCAATAATATTTAAAATAGGGGGTCTGTGATGGCACGGATTTCCCAGCTCTGGGGACTTCCACTTCTCGGGACTTGTTGGGAGGGGGTCATGCGGCCTCCTTACTGGAACCCATGATGGCCCTGGGGACCATCATTTCCCAGGGTCGGGTATTGCAGTGTCTCGGGGTGCCTGTCCCCGGGACACTGCTGTTTGCTATGGTAGGGCGGGAGCGCCGCGGCTCCGATTTTACCACAGCAAATCGGTTTCCTATTTGAAAGAGAGAGCAAGTTAATCTGCTATGTCTTTCAAGTAGGAAAGCAGATTGCTTTTCATTAGAGAGAGCAGCATGTAAGCTGTTCTCTCTGAGAAAGCAATGCCGGCTCTCGAAGGGTGCAGGGAGCCGGCTGCGACCGTGGGGGCATTCTGTGGAGAAGTGTGGCTCAGGGGTTAGAGGCGGCAGACCCGGAAGCTGAGATCGGCCCTGGACCAGGGTTCGATTCCCCGCCTTGGCGGGTCTTGGGCTCAAAAAATTCCACGGACTCGATAATTCTCGCTCCGGTGCCTTCTCAACTCACGGGTTCACACTCTGCGACTCTGGGCAATAGCTTGCTTAATCTCCACAACGGCCCCTCGTGGCGGGATGCCTGGCTTTCACCTTGTGGATACCCTGCTGGGGTTATCTCACAGGGGAATACCAGGACGGGTTCCCTAAGCAAGCGCCGGGAAACCCTTTGTGGGTAGCTGTGCGCTATATAAGCTCAAATACATTTACAGTTACATTTACATTGGCGTTCTCTCCACGGTCCCCAATGTTATTTTTTGAGTCCCGGGGGATGGGGTCCCTTTGCAGCTCCTTAAACATTTGTTGATATAACTTTTCCAAAATCTTTTTTTGTTTTGGGGAACAGAGTATTACTCCAGTGACTTTGTCATCCATGTATCTTTTTTACTTTTTATTTATTTGAATTCCGCCTTATTTACAGTATGTTTCTACGTTTCTTCACAATGAGTTTTACAGCGTAGCGTCCGTTGCAGTGTTCTTAGCTTTTTTGTTCTTTTGGTGACTTACCAGTTTGTGTTTAAGATTTGGTGATCTATTTGTGTTGCTTTCCTTTGTGTATCTTTTATGCAGCCTTTTTTTGTGTATGTTGTTTTGCATCTAACTTTATTTATTCAGTGCTTCATCCAGTGTTCTAAATATAGGAGTACATCTGTAGACATTTAGTTCACTCCTTCCTTTGCTTCTTTCAACCCTAATTAAGAACGTAATGGGGTGAGTCACACTAAGGCAGTGCTGTCGTTAAGTTTGCAAAACAGTAGGTAGTATAAATAAATAAATAAAGCACTTGACACAATGCAGAGTGACACTGTATTTATTTCATTTAATTTTAGAATATTTTGAAAATAATATACACTCATGTACAAAATATTGGTTTAATTTTAAGATATTTCATATAAATCATCAAATATGCTGATATCACAGTGAAGATAAAATTAAGTGTTTATGTTTTTGTACAAGGACCTACAACATAAGAAATTCAGTATGGAAAATCAACAACATTTGAAAGACGGTTTCGACATTAGTAACAGTGTGATAGAAGACCTAAACATAATTTTTATAAGTAGGGAGAATGAAGAGGAAGATATAAATGCTGTAGGTATCAGGTGTGATTTTCTAAACCAAACTTTAGATGCTGATTTTGTGGAAGTATTAGATGAGATCGAGTATGATCATATGAATTTGTGTAACCAAGAAATTGAAGTAAATCATCCCAAGCATAGTCAGCAGAGCTTAGCGTAAGGACCTATGTAGGAATTTCTAAGTTCCTTAGCATACATTTTAGATATCCATGACAATGGTACCAGTACTCATTACTACAACGCTGACATGCCATGAGATTGATGAGGTGAGATTCCAAAATATTATCTTTCTGCTGTACTTTATGCATAAATTTGTTTGCTGAAACATTTTGCAGATGTACACGTGTTTTCAATACATTGTTTTGTGCAGACAAATCACCCTCAAACAAAAGATGGAACAAATATGGAATACATTGTTGAAATCTTGGATTTTCTGCATATAACATTAATGTCTGGTATTCAGATGCAGGAATCTGCACAGGTCGGTTATCATATCATCCTCTTTTTTTTGTGGGAAGGAACTGAGGGAAAGAACGATCTTTCAAGCTTTTTTCACATACAGAAATGGGACTTCCCTTTGCTTCTTTCATTTGGAAAAACTCTATAGTATTACCCATCACTTCTTTAGAATGAATTGGATGAATACTGTAATGTTCGTAGATTTCTTCAGTTATGGAAAGATGCAGTTTTTCAATTTGTCCAGATGGAAAGTCAGTATCTTCTACTGTTATATTTTTTTCCACATACACATTTTTGTGATATCATTTTTTTTATGGGGAAAATTACAAAAAACAATTTGATGGACAGAATGTAGATCAATGTCTTACATTCACCCCAGTACAAGGATCTGGGCCTAAATCCATCGTTTTGTGCACTCCACACCACCCTGGGTCAGATAATGGCTTTATGCAAATCAGCTCTGACCCTGTACCCCATGGGAACAGTCCAGTCCAAACTACAACAGCCATATCTTTCCCAGACCGGAATCAAGCATCCGAGGACCGGACCGGTTACGAGGTAACACCTCTCATCAGCCCGGCTAGCTTGACTCCAGTGGTGTGGAGGCTCTGGGACCCACGTCTGAGCTACCCCAGTACACTCAGGGAGAAAATTACAAAAAACAATAAACAATTTGATGGACAGAATGTAGATCAATGTCTTACATTCACCCCAGTACAAGGATCTGGGCCTAAATCCATCGTTTTTTGCACTCCACACCACCCTGGGTCAGATAATGGCTTTATGCAAATCAGCTCTGACCCTGTGCCCCATGGGAACAGTCCAGTCCGAACTACAACAGCCATATCTTTCCCAGACCGGAATCAAGCATCCGAGGACCGGACCGGTTTCGAGGTAACACCTCTCAGCAGCCCGGCTAGCTTGACTCCAGTGGTGTGGAGGCTCTGGGACCCACGTCTGAGCTACCCCAGTACACTCAGGGAGAAAATTACAAAGATGCTCAGACGTGGGTCCCAGGCACTCCACACCACTGGAGTCAAGCTAGCCGGGCTGATGAGAGGTGTTACCTCGAAACCGGTCCGGTCCTCGGATGCTTGATTCCGTTCTGGGAAGGACATGGCTTTTGTAGTTCGGACTGGACTGTTCCCATGGGGCACAGGGTCAGAGCTGATTTGCATATCGCCATTGTCTAACCCAGGGTGGTATGGAGTGCAAAAAAACGATGGATTTGGGCCCAGATCTTTGGACTGGGGTGAATGTGTGACATTGATCCACATTCTGTCCATCACCTGTTTTGTTTGCAATTGCCGTCACAAGTGCGCTGGGGATGCTCAGGCGTGGGTCCCAGGCACTCCACACCACTGGAGTCAAGCTAGCCGGGCTGATGAGAGGTGTTACCTCGAAACCGGTCCGGTCCTCGGATGCTTGATTCCGTTCTGGGAAGGACATGGCTTTTGTAGTTCGGACTGGACTGTTCCCATGGGGCACAGGGTCAGAGCTGATTTGCATATCGCCATTGTCTAACCCAGGGTGGTGTGGAGTGCAAAAAAACGATGGATTTGGGCCCAGATCTTTGGACTGGGGTGAATGTGTGACATTGATCCACATTCTGTCCATCACCTGTTTTGTTTGCAATTGCCGCCATAGGTGTGCTGGGGATGCTCAGACGTGGGTCCCAGGCACTCCACACCACTGGAGTCAAGCTAGCCAGGCTGATGAGAGGTGTTACCTCGAAACCGGTCCGGTCCTCGGATGCTTGATTCCGTTCTGGGAAGGACATGGCTTTTGTAGTTCGGACTGGACTGTTCCCATGGGGCACAGGGTCAGAGCTGATTTGCATATCGCCATTGTCTAACCCAGGGTGGTGTGGAGTGCAAAAAAACGATGGATTTGGGCCCAGATCTTTGGACTGGGGGGAATGTGTGACATTGATCCACATTCTGTCCATCACTTGTTTTGTTTATAATTTTTTTTATAGCAGAACAGAACGTTGCCTTTTTCACTTTTCTAATATCTGCTAATTTTTGCCATATTTTCTTACTCTTAGTAGGAACGTCATTGACAAGAATAACTACATGTTCACACTGTAAATTTTCTACACCAATTGTCCATGTTTTAAGTAAATCAAGATGGTATTGAATGTTTTCTGTAGTGCTAGCACTCTTGGTGTCTAGGTGTGAGTTGCACTGAGCGGAGAATTGATTGAAGGCACTTCTAAGCACACATTGTGAAGAGAAATGTACATTGAAAGCTGAATTAAAGTTGTGAACTCCGCTGCGTGTGATGTAGATCGAAGGTACTAATTGATACAAATATTAACGAATGCTATTTTGTACAGTTAACAGAATCTGAGGACAGAGTACATTTGTCTCTATGTTAAGAAAGCAAGGGTAGATCTAATTTGTACTTAATGTACAAGGAAAGCTGAATTGAAGTTGTGAATCTGGCTGTCTGCAGTATACATTTAATGGTGGACTGTATCATCTGTAATCACGATTGAAATGAAAGATAGAACATGTATGGAATGCATTGTCAAAATATGTATGTTTCAGGGACATACTAGTTCAAATTTTGACCTGTGTTGTTTGTAGTGTAGACTGTCATTCAGTGTTCTTTTGGACTTGTAAGACAAATTTTGTTATTGTACTAAACCTATAACTGATAAAAATCAAGTTCATGAAATGCAAGACTAATTGATAACCTTAGCCAAGTAAGGTAGCAATTGTGCACATTTTAACTGTGTTTGGGTGGGGTAGTAGCTACATCAAAGAAGTTTGATAAAGGGCCTCGAGTTTGAATCAGAATATGAAATTGAAGAATAGTTGATAACCACAGTGAAGAAAGGCATGAATTAGGTTTGTGTATGTGTGGATGATATGTTGATTGAGTGGAAGATGAATAAGGTAAAAAATAGGAATTGCTGAAGATGTGCAAGCTATCCATTTCCTTGTAAGGAAAGTGGGTGTTTTAGTTTTCCAGTCCATTACACCGACGGGGTGTTGGATTCTGCAGTGGGAACCTGAGAAATGGGTACCATGTATAAGGAGGCAAGCTAGTGCAGAAAGTACACACACTGTGTGGTAGAAAGGACGCAAGAACGGATGCAAGTGTGCAAATTACCCACTCCTATTCATGGGTAGTAGTTAACAAGAAGGGTCAATAAAGGGCCTGTAGTTTGAATTTCAATTTCAAGAAGAATAATTGAGTGTAGAAAGGCTGCAAAGGTGGGTACAGGCAGCACTTTTTATTCAGCTCCACACAAAACTATAGCGAGATTGGATTACTTTTTTATTTCTAGTTCACTTGTAGGTAGATCCAGAATAAAACGGCTCCCCAGAATAGTGTCAGATCACAATCCATTGGTTCTAAGTATTCCAATCTCCCAAGATAAAGAAATAATAAGATCTACATGGACATTCGAACGAGGATTGCTGAAAGAGAAGGAGTATATTTCAAGAATTAATGCTTGGATAACAAAGTTCTGGGATATCAATAGATACTCAGCCTCTGCGGATGTGGTATGGGAAAGCTTTAAGGCAGGTATAAGAGGGGAGACATTAAGTGACACAATAGCAAGAAGTAGAAGAGAAAAGGAGAAAACGGAAGAGGAGATTAGAACCTTGGTGGCACTAGAAGAGGCTCTAGTGGAGGCAGTAAGAAAGCAAGAACCCTTCGAACAGATATTACTGGATTTGGAAACACAGAAAGCAGAAACAGGCACTACATTAGCGCAGAAGTTAGCAAGGAACTACTTATTAAAAAAGGAGAAGTGCCACGAATTCAATGAGAGGGTTGGTCATCTGCTGGCAATTAGAACCAGACAAACGTTAGTAGCAGGGGAGATAAAAGAAGTTAGGGATAGCACTGGGACAATTGTAAACAAGGTGGAGGAGGTACAGGAGGTGTTTAGGAGGTTCTATGAGGTCTTATATGAACAAGACGCAAGTACTGGAGCCATAGATGAAGAAATTACGGAATATCTAACACAAGGCCACAGACAGGGTTAAGTATAGAGGAGAGGGATAAATTAGATGAGTTGTTAACGGTTCAGGAGATAAGAGATGCAGTAGCTAATTTGCCATCGGGCAAAGCAACAGGACAAGACCAGATACCTGCAGAGTTTTACAAAACCTTTTGGGATGTTGTAGGTAAGGATTTGTGGGCAATCTGTTGTCTGGCACAGGGAGGTAGAATTATTCCACATTCATGGGCCAACGCGGACATTATAGTGATCCTAAAAAAAGATAAACCGCCAACAGAACCAGGCTCATATAGGCCAATTACTTTGTTAAATGCTGACGCTAAGATATTCTCCAAAGCATTAGCTAATAGGCTGAGCAAGGTTATAGAGAAAGTGGTATCCCCGGAACAACATGGATTTATACCTGGTAAAGGGACTACCCAACATACCAGGCAGATGATCACTATTTTAGATGCAGCAGAGGCCTCTGGTGACCCTGTCACAGCGATCTTTCTGGACGCCGAGAAGGCCTTTGACAGGGTCTCTTGGGCTTACTTATGGAAAGCTATGGAATGGGCAGGTATAGGTAAGGGATTTATTTCAGCAATTCAGGCACTTTATAGACACCCTACTGCTAGGATAAGAATGAATAAATCCTACTCAAAGACGGTACAGATTGGGCGGGGGACTAGACAGGGATGTCCAGCCTCGCCCCTACTATTTGCCATTTATCTGGACCCGTTTTTGAGAAGACTTACAGATAACTGTAGGATCCCCCCAGTTACAATGCATGAGAAAGACTTCAAACTATTTGCTTACGCAGATGACGTGGCTATCACAACATCAGCACCGGAGGGAGCGTTGACTGAAATCGAACAGGAGGCGAGGAAATTTGGTGCGTTCTCAGGGTATTCAATAAATAGAGGGAAGACACAGGTAGTACAGAATAGATTCTCAACACTTATAGACGCAAGAGTAGTCCCGGAAGCAACATACTTGGGAGTCAGGGTGACCGCGGAGTTAGGGAAATTGGTAGAGATTAATATCTAGGGAAGGTTAAAAGAAATATGGAGAGGGTTAACAATTTACATCTGACACTAATGGGCCGTATTAATTTCATCAAAATGGTTACTTTCCCAAAATTCCTTTATTTGTTTAGAGCAATTCCTTTATTTTTTGATGGCATATGGTTTAATAAAATAGAAGCAACAGTGAATAGATTAATTTGGGCACAAGGGAAGACACGTAGGGCCTATAGATTTTTGACACTATCAAGGGAGAAGGGTGGTTGGGGGGCACCGGATTTCAGATTTTACTATTGGGCGGCAGTTTTGCAATATTCCAAGGGGCTTTCAGGAGGTAGTGATCACCAAGAGGAGGGAGCATGCCCAGAGAATGTCTACAAAGCACTGTTGGGAAAAAGGGCAGAGAACGCTTTAGTCACTACAGTAGATTTTGCCTATTTTAAACATACAAGGTTCAAGACCTTGAGTGCAGTATACAAAATTTGGAGGGCTATCAAGAAGAAGGTAGGACTGGGAAGATATAATAGATATTTGAGGTTATACACGAATAGCGATCTCCCGACAGAGATTTTTAGGGATGCTGTTATGAAGGAGTGGGATGGTAGAGGAGTTAAGAAATTAGGAGACATGCTGGATGCGGAAGGTGGATTCTTACTATTTCAGGAAATTCAATATAGATTTAAAATACCTGGGAACAACTTCTTTAAATATTTACAAGTAAGAAGCTACTTTCATACAAAACAGGGGGGAGCAGTAGGAATGACAAGCTGCAGGATAATGGATTATTTGGGGAGCAGTTTACGGGGCTCAGTTAGGCAATTATACGCAGAACTACAGGCATACAAAACTGATGATAGGGAGAAATATAGCAATAAATGGGTGGAACAAGTAAGGGCCCATCCGGAAGCTCTGCAAGCATCATTAGATCTAGGAAGAACCATTCTATGCTCAGCAACATTACAAACCCAACATTACAAGACCATTTTTTCATTATACCATACTCCAGCTAGAATTGCACAATGGGGGGGCAGCACTGGAATAACTTGCCCACGCTGTAACTCATCGAGCGCTAATATCACTCACATGTTTTCACAGTGTCCACAGCTTTTTACTCTAAAATTGGCAATAGAGGTATTTCTGGAGAAATCTCTGGGTTTAAAAGTTAAATTAACGGATGATTTGATAATATTAGGCATCGGTATAGGTGATAATAATATACATCCAGAATTTTTGTTTGTGGTCACAGCAGTTTTTAGACTTATTATTGCGAAAGCTTGGAAAGACAAATCTGCACCGACGTTTCAGATATGGATAGCAAAGATTTTACACATATATAATCTGGAGAAAGCTATCTACGATAGGAAAGGCAGAAGGGCAAGAATTTTGGGGGGTAAGATCTGGTTCCCCATCGAACAGTGGAAGAGTAGAAAGATCTAAAAATTTTGGGTTATGTCAGATTTTGATTTGATTTGACTTGTTTTTCCATCTCTATGTTCCCTTTTATTTAGTTTTGGTTTTTGTTACAGGTATACAGATGGTTGTATTATATATGTATAACTGTGTGAAAATTCTGTACTGTAAATACTGTATCGTAATTAACAGAAAAAGTGGAAGAAAAAAAAAAAAAAAAAAAAGGGAACCTGAGAAATGGGTACCATGTATAAGGAGGCAAGCTAGTGCAGAAAGTACACACACTGTGTGGTAGAAAGGACGCAAGAACGGATGCAAGTGTGCAAATTACCCACTCCTATTCATGGGTAGTAGTTAACAAGAAGGGTCAATAAAGGGCCTGTAGTTTGAATTTCAATTTCAAGAAGAATAATTGAGTGTAGAAAGGCTGCAAAGGTGGAAACTTCTACAATAAAAAGGTTTAATAAAGGGCCTTGACTTTGAATCAGAATATGAAATTGAATAATAATTGATAATCCCAGTCAAGAAAGGCAGCAAGTGTTCACTTTTAGTACAATAAATACATTAGTAGATAGTGCTCAAAGCTTTAATATTTTTCAATAATAAATGTATTCTATTAATATCTCATAATTTAAGAGACATTCCAATGCAACTTCATCAGATATGTCATTCAGATCAATTTCCTCATCAGCAGTTTCTGATTTAATTTGTACTAAAATGTAAACATAATTTTAAACTTTCAGAAAATCTCCATCTAAGCTTTCGTCTTCAAAATCACAATTCATGTCTGCAGCACTAATTTCTCCTTCTTCACTCTCATTGCCTGTGACAGATATGATTAGTTCTTCAATTATACTCAAAGTAATATCCAAAATCTTCTGAGTATGAGGTTCAATAAAGGGCCTGTAGTTTGAATTTCAATAAGAAACAGAAGATTTGATAAGCATAGACTATACTGGCTCTTTTTTATTATCGTTAGACTTTTAAGCTTTTGTTTATACATGAACGGCAGGAAGTGCGCAAATTAACCACTGCCATTCATGAGTAATAGTTACCAAGAAGGTTCAATAAAGGGCCTGCACTTAGAATTTGTATTACAAGAAGGACAATTGACCATCCCATCCTAGAAAGGTAGCAAGTTTGCAAATTTCCCATTGCTTTCGGCCGAGGTAGTAGGTAAATCAAAAAGGCTCGATAAAGGGCCTCGAGTTTGAATCAGATTATGACATTGAAGAATAGTTGATAACCACAGAGAAGAAAGGCAGCAAGTAGGTTTGTGTATGTGTGGACGCTATGTTGATTGAGTGGAAGATGAATAAGGTGAAAAATAAGAATTGCTGAAGATGTGCAAGCTAACCATTTCCTTGTAAGGGAAGTGGGTGTTTTAGTTTTCCAGTCCATTACACCGACGAGGTATTGGATTCTGCAGTGGGAGCCTGAGAAATGGGTACCATATTTAAGGAGGCAAGCTAGTGCAGAAAGTACACACACTGTGCGGTAGAAAGGATGCAAGAAAGGACGCAAGTGTGCAAATTAGGCACTGCTATTCTTGGGTAGTAGTTAACAAGAAGGGTCAATGAAAGGCCTGTAGTTTGAATTTCAGTTTTGAGAAGAATAATTGATAACTCTAGTGAAGAAAGGCTGCAAATGTGGAAACTTCTACAACAAAAAGGTTTAATAAAGGGCCTTGACTTTGAATAAGAATATGAAATTGAGGAATAATTGATAATCCCAGCCAAGAAAGGAAGCAAGTGTGCACCTAATGCAACAATGTTCTGTGGAGTGTGTGATGATGTGTGGTGCAAGCAACACGGATTGGTAGGACAATCTTCAAAATCCAGTTTTCGAATAAATATTGGTTGTCTATTCACAGAAGCAAGTTGAAGTATATTTTCAAATAGTAAGATGTATTTTTTTCTAAATAAGTCATCTCATTCAATATGGTGACATGGTGATGATTTGTGGTGCACTGAGTTAGTAATACCTTTGGCGCTGAGCTTGAATGTACCCTGTGATGATGTGTGGTCGGGGTGAGGTACAGTAATTGAAGTAATGTCTTTTGTTGATTGAATTCTGCATCAATTCTTTTTAAAAGGGACAGTGTGTCTCACTGTGACATAAAAGTGTTCACTTTTGTTTGTGATTATTTATGGTGCGCTGAGTAAGTAGTTTTTTTGGCGGTGAGCTTGTATGTTCCCTGTGCAGTGTGGATTGAAGGCAATTGTTAACAGACAGATGAATGTTTTTTGTCACTTATTTGAACAAAATGTGAAACATATATAGTAGAATTTTGTCTGCATTAAATGAATGAAGGTTGAATTTCCTAGTGTTCAAAGTTTATGAAAATGTGAGGATATTGTGCAATGGTCTGTGTTTTAAGTAAATCAAGATTGAATTGAATGTTTTCTGTAGTGTTGGCGCTCTTAGTATCTAGTTGTGAACTCTACTGAGAGCAGAATTGATTGAAGGCAGTTCTCAGCACACATAGTGAAGAGAAATTTACATGGAAAAGTGAATTGAAGTTGTGAACCCTGCTGTCTGTAATGTAGATCGAAGTTACTAATTGATAGAAACATTGATGAATGGTATTTTGTACATTTAGCAGAATCTTTGGACAGAGTAGAATTGTATCTGCGTTAAGGAAAACAATGTTGAATGGAATGCTGAATTGATATTTTGAACCCAGCTGTCCGCAGTGTAGATTGAAGGTAGTTGTTGACAGAAAGATCTGTCAATGCAAGTTCTACAAAATAACATTATCTGTGGACACAGTATAATTGTGTCTGTCTTAAGGAAAGTAAAGCTCAATACAACGGTGTCCTTAATGTAGAAGGAAAGCTGAATTCAAGTTGTGAACACAGCTGTCTGCAGTGTAGATTGAAGGCAGTTGTTGACACAAAGATTGATGAAATCTATTTTGTCACTGCTTGCATAACTGAGGACACAGTATAATTTTCTCTGCCTTAAGGAAAGCAAGGCTGAATACAATGCTGTCCTTAATGTAGAAGGAAAGCTGAATTGAAGTTGTAAAACCAGCTGTCCGCAGTGTAAATTGAAGGTAGTTGTTGACAGAAAGATCTGTCAAGGCAAGTTCTAAAAGTTAACAGTATCTGTGGACGCAGTCTAATTGTGTCTGTCCTAAGGATAGTAAAGCTCAATACAATGGTGTCCTTAATGTAGAAGGAAAGCTAAATTGAAGTTGTGAACCCGGCTGTCTGCAGTGTAGATTGAAGGCAATTGTTGACACAAAGATCAAGGAAAGCTATTTTGTCACTATTTGCATAACCTGAGGAAACAGTATAATTGTCTCTGCCTTAAGGAAAGCAAGGTTGAAAACAATGCTGTCCTTAATGTAGAAGGAAAGCTGAATTGAAGTTGTGAAACCAGCTGTCTGCAGTGTAGATTGAAGGTAGTTGTTGATAGAAAGATCTTTCAAGGCAAGTTCTGAAAGTTAACAGTATCTGTGGACGCAGTATGATTGTGTTTGTCTTAAGGAAAGTAAAGCTCAATACAATGGTGTCCTTAATGTAGAAGGAAAGCTGAATTCAAGTTGTGAACCCAGCTGTCTGCACTGTAGATTGAAGGCAGTTGTTGACACAAAGATCGATGAAAGCTATTTTGTCACTGTTAGCATAACCTGAGGACACAGTATAATTGTCTCTGCCTTAAGGAAAGCAAGGCTTAATAGAAGCTGTCCTTAATGTAGAAGGAAAGCTGAATTGAAGTTGTGAAACCAGCTGTCCGCAGTGTAGATTGAAGGTAGTTATTGACATAAAAAGATCTGTCAATGCAAGTTGTGCAAGATAACAGTATCTGTGGACGCAGTCTAATTGCGCCTGTCTTAAGGAAAGTAAAGCTCAATACAATGGTGTTGTTTATGTAGAAGGAAAGCTGAATTCAAGTTGTGAACCCAGCTGTCTGCAGTGTAGATTGAAGGCAGTTGTTGACACAAAGATCGATGAAAGCTATTTTGTCACTGTTTGCATAACCTAAGGACACAGTATAATTGTCTCTGCCTTAAGGAAAGCAAGCCTGAATACAAGGCTGTTCTTAATGTAGACGGAAAGCTAAATTGAAGTTGCGAAACCAGCTGTCCGCAGTGTAGATTGAAGGTAATTGTAGACAGAAAGATCTGTCAAGGCAAGTTCTGAAAGTTAACAGTATTTGTGGACGCAGTATAATTGTGTCTGTCTTAAGGAAACTAAAGCTGAATACAATGGTGTCTTTAATGTAGAAGGAAAGCTGAATTGAAGTATTGAACCCGGCTTTCCGCAGTGTAGATTGAAGGCAGTTGTTGAGACAAAGATCGAAGAATGCTGTTTAGTCACAAATAACAAAATCTAAGGACACAATATAATTGTCTCTGTCTTAAAGAAAGCAAGCAAGAATACAATGCTGTTCTCAATATAGAAGGAAAGCTGAATTAAAGTTGTAAACCCAGCTCTCCACAGTGTAGATTGAAGGTAGTTGTTGACAGAAAGATCGGTCAATGCAAGTTGTGAAAGTTAACAGTATCTGTGGATGCAGTATAATTGTTTCTGTCTTTACGAAAGTAAAGCTCAATACAATGGTGTCTTTAATGTAGAAGGAAAGCTGAATTGAAGTTGTGAACTGAGCTTTCCATAGTGTAGATTGAAAGCTCTTGTGAGCAGTTATAGATGAATACTATTTGTGACATTCTTTTACAAAATCGGAAGACATAAAATCCATTAGTCTCTACCTTAAATAAAGCTAGGCTGAGTTCAACGTTTTCTGTAGTAGTGGAGCTCTTGGTATGAGGTTTTAATTTTTACTGACCGCAGAATATATTGAAGGTTGTTGTAAGGACAGATATTGAAGATCATTTTAGTTCTAAGGCTGGGTTGATGTTGTGAACCCTTCTGTCCGCAGTGTAGATTGAAGGCAGTTGTTCACACAAAGGTTGATGAATGCCATTTCATCACAGATAATAGAATCTCAGGATACAGTATAATTGTCTCTGCCTTAAGGAAAGGAAGCAAGAATACAATGCTGTCCTCAATGTAGAAGGAAAGCTGAAGTGAAGTTGTGAATCCCGATGTCTGCAATGTATATTGAAGGTGCTACTCGACACAAACATTGATGAATGTTATTTTGTACAGATAACAGAATCTGAGTACATAGTACAATTGTCTGTCCCTTAAATAAATTGAGACTAATATGTCATACTCTGGTTTAAGACTTTGCAGCATTCTTAAATGCTCAAAGGCAAGCATTAAGTTTGATACTCTGCTTATGTTAACAATAATGAGAATTTTCATTTTCTTCAAGAGTCTTCACAACAAGTTTCTCCAGATATCTTGTGGTATTGTAATTTGTTGTTATGCTCCATAGGTAGTATAAGTAAATGATGTAATGTAGCATTGGTAATGTTAACATTTAGTTATATTTTTAATATAAGGAAGTTATTACAAATATGCAATAAGGAAATGATGCTGAATATGGAACTATTCTACTATAATTAAGAATTGGAGAAATGACTGTACATGTCAAAGAAGTTTTACAGAGACGATTAGTCTGAAATTTGTTTCCAAAAGAAAATATTGTTACTAAGCTTGTAGGTACTTTTAAAATAATTGACAACCCCAATGAAAAAAAGCAGCAAGTGTGAAAATATCCTACTTTGTTCGGCTGGGGTATTAGCTACAATAAAAAGATCTGATAAAGGTCCTTGACTTTGAATCAGAAAATGAAATTGAACAATAATTGATAAACCCTTGCCAAGAAAGGCAGTTAGTGTGCAAATTTTCACTGCCTTCTGCTTGTGTTTTAGGTACAATAAAAAGTGTTAAAGGGCAGGAGTTTGTATCAGAATATGAAATTCACCAACAATTGATAACCCCAGCCAAGAAAGGCGGCAAGTGTGCAATTTTTTACTGCCTTCGGCTGGGGTACTTGTTACAACAAAAAGGCTCGATAAAGGGCTTGTAGTTTGAATACGAATATGAAATAGAATAGTTGATAACCATAGTCAAGAAAGGCAGCAAGTAGGTGTGTGTACGTGTAGATAATGTATTGATTGAGTGGAATATGAATAACGTAAAAACTAAGAAAGGCGGTAAGTGTGCAAATTAGCCACTGCTATTCACGGGTTTTAGTTTTCAAGAAGGCTCAGTAAAGGGCCTGCACTATGAACTAGAATAACAAATAGAAAATTTGATAACCATAGACTATACTGGCTCCTTTTTAATATTGGTAGACTTTTGTTAAGCTTTTTTCATACATGAACGGAAGGAAGTGTGCAAATCACCCACTGCCATTCACAAGTAATAGTTACCAAGAAGGCTCAATAAAGGGCCTGCTTTTTAAATTTGTATTACAAGAAGGATAATTGATAACCCCTGCTAAGAAAGGCAGCAAGAGTTCAAATTTCCTACTGACTTCGGCCGAGGTAGTTGATAGAATAAAAAGGGATTGATAAAGGGACTGCAGTTTGAATAGGAATATGAAATTGAACAATAGTTCATAACCCCTGCGAAGAAATGCAGCAAGTGTACACATTTCCCACTGTCTTCTGCCAGTGCAGAATGTATATGAAAAAGGTTTGATAAAGGGTCTTGACTTTGAATCAGAATATGACATTGTACAATAATTCATAATCTCAGTCAAGAAAGGCAGTAAGTGTTTAAATTTGCCACTGCCTTGGACTGGGGTAGTAGCTACAACAAAAAGGCTGAATAGAGGGCCACAAGTTTGAATCAGAATATGAAATTGAAAAATAATTGATAACTGCAGCCCAAAAAGGTAGCAAGTTGGTGTGTGTTATGTGTAGATTGTGTGTTGATTGAGTGGAAAATTAGAAAGGCTGCAGACGGGCAAACTATCCATTGCGTTGTCAGGGAAGTGGATCTTTGAATTTCCAAGTCATTATATGGATAGGCATCAAATTTTGCAGTGGGAGCATAAGAAATGGCTACGACATCGAAGGAAGCAATGTAAGTGCATTAAGTTACCATTGTGAGGGGAAGGGCTGAAAAATTAGAACACCAGGCCCATTTCAGGGACTCTACTTTGAATTAGAATAATACTTGGCAAATGCTGCAAGAAAGTTAGGAGATATGTGTGTTTTAGGTAGTGGATGCAGAATAAGGTGAAAAGGAAGAAAGGTAGCAGATGTGGAAACAACCCCCTGCCTTGTAAAGGAAATGGGTGTTTGGTTTTCCAGTCGATTACAGACTGTGAGTTGGATTCTGCAGTGGGAGCCTGAGAAACGGGTATCTCATCTAATGAGTTATGCAAGTGCACAAAGTACACACACTGTGCAGTAGAAAGGACGCAAGAAAGGACGCAAGTGTGCAAATTACCCACTGCCATTGTCAGGTAATAGTTACCAATAAGGCTGAATAAAGGGCCTGCACTTTGAATTTGTATTAGAAGAAGGATAATTGATAACTGCAGCCAAGAAAGGCAGGAAGTAGGTGTGTGTATGTGTAGATGATGTGTTGATTGAGTGTTAGATGAATAATGTGAAAAATAAGAAAGGCTACAAGTGTGCAAATTACTTAGTGCCATTCACGGGTAGTAGTTACCAAGAAGGCTAAATAAAGGGTCTGTACTTTGAATTACAATAACAAACAGAAGATTTGATAACCATAGACTATACTGGCTGTTTTTTAATATTGTTAGACTTTTAAGCTTTTGTTTATACATGAACGGCTGGAAGTGCGCAAATTACCCACTGCCATTCACGAGTAATAGTTACCAAGCAGGCTTAATAAAGGGCCTGCACTTTGAATTTGTATTACAAGGACAATTGACAATCCCAGCCAAGAAAGGCAGCAAGTGTGCAAATTTCCCACTGCTTTCGGCCGGGGTAGTAGGTAGAACAAAAAGGCTCAATAAAGGGTCATGAGTTTCAATCAAAATATGAAATTCAAGAATAATTGATAACCCCAGGCAAGAAAGGCTGCAAGTATGCACATTTTCAACTGCCTTCGGACGGGGTAGTTTTTAGTACAAAAAAGCTTGATAAATGTCTAATAACTAATGTTGAGGACAGCGCTGCTGCTGTTTCTTGTTTTTCATGATGTTGACATAGTAATTGCATAACAGAAAAGGTCATCACAATAAATGCATAGAAATTTAAGTTTACGAAACTCAAGATCAATATGCGAGTATAGACTGTTTGCTAAAGATGGTGTTGCAGCTGTTGATGTGCTTGGTGTAGTAGCAAGTGGTTGTCCTGCAATCTTTGTGTTGCAGCTCAAGTAGTTTATGTGTTTTGTACTATATTTGATGTGCCAAAGAAGAATTTTTTGGATTGATCACACCTTTAAAGATTTGTTTGGCAAATTTTATAGGTTACTATTGGTTGGTGTGTTTCAGTTAGTATGTGTTTGGACTTCGCTTGAATGTTTAAGGGACGCATTAGGGATTCCATAATAGAGAAATACTTTGTAGTTAGTGACATCCAATTCTATTTTATGAAGAACGGTTGATTTCAACATCCACCTCTAGGACTAGTGGGAGGGTAGTATTTCAAAGTGTTTGACAGGTTACACTACATGTTTCTATGTAGCTATAGAAAAGTTAGCTTGGTTATGTATGGGCATGCTCTCACACAAAACTCAGCACTCAGCATTCAGGATTGTAAAGGCTTACCATAGGAGTGACTGATGAGTTTACATATGTCAGTTTACAAAAGAGAAAACAAGTACGATTGTTTCACATTAGAGATATACAGACCTGAAAGACTATGCATGTAAATTCATGAAATCTTTTTTGAAGGTGTGGATGGAAGCAGTGAAAGGGTGTTTAGAAGCAATACTGTCCAGCATTAAAAGTGCATAAATATTTGGACACTCCTGCAGTCTAGTCTTGTGTCCAAATTATCTTAATAAGTAATGTTGAGACACACTTTTTTTCACCTGTTACGATTTCCACAAAGCTTGTAGAGTTGGAGCAGACTTTGTCTAACATTCCTACTTAATTTTCTTTTTGAAATGGAGTAGTTTTTTTGTTTATCTGTTGAAATATACATTTAAATCTTCCTCTTTGAAGGTGAAAAAGCAACACCGCTCCTCTACAAAATATTGTTGTCTAAAAAGTAGTGCTAACTCCACTATCACCAAGGTAGATATCGGACAATAGAATGAATTATATTTGTATACCACTATTCAATAGTCCTGATGCAAAAGGTGTGTTTAGAGTCAACAAAATTAATACATTTTTTAAATATACAGGCAGAAAAACCTATATAGCTGCACTTAATGCTAGGACATATTCCATGGGTGCACTTTTGAGACTTTCTTGAATAGTTGGGCCCCTAATTTGGTCTGGCATTAACCGTGACCTTTTACTTTTATTAAATCTCTCTCTCTCTCTCTCTCTCTGTTCCCTCCACTCTCATTTACTCTGCTTTCTCTCATGTATCTCTCTCACTCTCTCTTTTTGTATCGGATGGCTTCACTGTGAGTCACAGCATATGCTGTCTCCCAAGGAGTATATCAGACACAAAGCAGTTTTGTTCTTTGCCAGTAACTACTGTGGAAGTTTGTGCTTTTTAAAATCAAAAATATTTTTTGCTTTTGCCAAGGTTTGTTATAATAGTGAGGGGGCAGCAGCTTACATGGCAATTAAGTTTTACAGACACAATGCCAAAACGAGTCACACAATGACAAAAGTAAAAAGGTGACTATCAATTTCAGACCTACTGTGTTTGCCAATGGTTGTTGAATTTTGTTTCCCATAATCTTATTGAAAGTTCTTACAGAGATTTTCCATATTGAATATTTTTGGGAAATACTAGCATGGATGATTACGTTATTAAATGATGCTGCAAAAAAATGGTAACAGAAATGTTATAGTTTAGCAAAATGTTTTTTTTCCTGCTTTCTTTTTTTTAATGAACATTTTATTTTGAAAGCAAAGTATTATCAAACTTGCTTTTAAGCTTCTGCAATTATTTGCGTCAAAGTCGAGTATTGTGGGAGCAGTATACTTAGCCTCATAGTGCTAAACTTTGGAAGTGTGTGTACACTTTTTGTACTACAGAAATTGTTAGTAGTGCAGTCTGAGTTTACAACATTTATTCAGAAGAGTCACTCTAACTAATAATAATGACTGCATCAATGTTGTACAAGTTTGAAGGTCTTTAACATATGGACAGAAATATTAACTCTGCAGTAGACATTTCTGATAAGTATACGTGGGTCAGGCGTGTTTCAGAGGTGCACACTTTTGTGTACTGGAGCCACTGACAGTTGTGCTTAGTTGTTACTTAGAGTGCGCGTCCGAGTAATAAATGCATTCAATTAATGAACCATAAATACAGGTTTGAACAGTATTAACATATGGACAAACATATTACGTTAACTACAGACAGTGCCCTTCTCTGACCCATTATGTGGTACTGCTAACTGTCAGCCATAGGGTTTGTGCTGCTGGGATTTGGGCCTACTTGTGCCAAGGACACAATACACATGAAAACTTGTTGCCCTTGACCTCAAACAATATGTGCTGTGTGTCGGGCTATAGGAATTACACATCAATGACGGTGCAAAGTCAGCTTTCAAATAAAGTGTAAGCAAATCAGAAAAGATTCTTACCATAAAGTTTTCTGTATAAGTTGCTGAAGCTTTTTGGTTGCAGACACCACAATACTTTTCAGTAGACTGTAAATGTAAAAAATATGTATATTAGGGAATCATAATAGCAATGCTAACCATTGAAAAGGTAGTTTACAAAATAAATGTTATCCTTGAAATTCTCTTTGGTATTTATAAGTATTTTAAAGAAGTTACATCAAGCAAAAAAACGGTGGAAAACGGGCAGATTCTCAGAATCTTTCTATTTGTGACAGGTATTTTTGCATTTGGGATGCATTATCCCAAATGCAAAAATCGAAATTAAGGAATCTCTAAATTGAGATTCCTTAAATTGCGATTGCATTTAAGCGGAGGGGCAGGGTGGGGGTTGTAAACTGCGGGATATGGACGATGTGAGGTAAGTACCGAATAAAAAAAAATTGTTACCCGTGCTGCATTGCCAAATTTGATGCAGCGCGGGCAACGAAAATCATTTTATTTATTTTCTTCTGTACTTACCTGACATCGTCCATGTCCCACATTTTACAACCTCCCACCCTGCCTCTCCTCTGCCTGACGTCACCGCCTGGCGTAACACCCTGCACGAGCCATGGCTGCTGACGTCACCGCCCTGTGTAACGTCCTGCACGAGCCGTGGCTGCCAATTACATTTGTTTAGACTTACAAGTATTCGAAAACGAACACAGGCTTGGGAGTGTCAAGTGACACAGTAATAAATATTAAAACTAATGGGAGAATTAGGAGGGAGCAAATACGATGAACCAGAAAGCATATATTCCAGAAAAGTAAAGCAAAGCAGATCTGAGAGGGTCATGTGATGGATAGAAAGAAACATTTGAAACACTTCCTGATTTGGAGTGTTAACAGCCAATTAGAATACAGCTCGTGCACGGCAGGGTGCGCTTAGGCTGCACTTAGGGTACGCGGACCATCCGTGGCCAAAGATATATATGTACTTTTAAATGCCATTTTCTCAGAAACTAATGAACGGATTTACACCATTTAAGCAGAAGGCACAAGTCTGCACTAAGGACTGCCTCTTTGCCAAATTTGGTGTTATTCCATTCAGCAGTTCGGGCTGTAGCTGCGGCTAAATGCCCTATAGGAAATTGCATGGGGAAAACGCGTTTTGGTACCCCCTTTTTTCTCAACACGCTTGACGAATCACCGTGAAACTTCTTGGATAGGAGCGGCCTGGAGCTGACCATATGTTTTGAAAATTTTGCGAAGATTCGTCAATGGGCGCCAAAGTTATTCCATATAGATTGTTGTGGATTTCCTTTCGAAAATAGGTTCTAACTATATCTACCTACTGGCGACCGCCAGTAGGTAATATGCATATATATATGCTTGAAGTCTCCTGCAGACATTAGAGTACAGCCCATAGCTTGGGAAGCTAGGAGCATACATTTTATAGGGCGGCCATCCCTGCTGCCGGGTTTGCACCACCCCATACCAGGGGGCCCACGGGCTAGGTATTTTCATCTTTCCGAGCCTAGGAGGTGCCTGCTACGGATAAGTCCGGCAACTGCCCCTGGGGCCCATACAGGGTGTCTTACTGTGACCAATGTCAGCGGGCTTAAAGAACCGGGAATTCATTATCCATAATGCCCCACACGCGATGTAAACAGCCCATTGAGGGGCGTGGCATGCGGCAGTATTTATGAGGAAAACCTGGGGCACGTAATTATTTTCGCCAGCAGTATCCTTTGATAAAGAAGATTTCCTTCGAAACGCGTCAGGAGCTGACAAACTTGCCAGTTGGTGTCAGAGGTTCATTGCTGCCCATACCAAACGAAGGTTTGAAGTCTCCAGAAAACATTAGAGTGCAGCCCATAGCTTGGGAAGCTATGAGCATACAATTTATTGGGAGCCCATCCCAGCCACCGGGGTAGCACCACCCCATACCAGGGGGCCCACAGGCTTGGTATTTTCATCTTTCCGAGCCTAGGAGGTGCCTGCTACGGATAAGGTTGGTAACTGCCCCTGTGGCCCATACAGGGTGTCTTACTGTGACCAACGGCAACGGGCTTAAAGAACCCGTACTGCATTATCCATAATGCCCCACACGCGATGTAAACAGCCCATTGAGGGGCGTGGCATGCGGCAGTATTCAGGAGGAAGACTCGGGGCACGTAATTATTTTTGCCAGCAGTAACCTTTGATAAAGAAGATTTCCTTTGAAACGCGTCAGGAGCTGACAAACTTGCCGGGTGATGTCAGAGGTTAGTTGCTGCCCATACCAAACGAAGGCTTGATGTCTCCAGCAGATATTAGAGTGCAGCCCATGGCTTGGGAAGCTATGAGCATACAATTTATTGGGCGGCCATCCCTGCCGCCGGGTTTCCACCACCCCATACCAGGGGACCCACGGGCTTGGCATTTTCATCTTTCCGAGCCTAGGAGGTGCCTGCTACGGATCACTGACAGAATTTCGACCTCATAAATATCGACCTACAAGAATATCGAGTTAATAATATCGAGGGCAAAAATATTGACATCCTATCTACAACATGGTAAGTACAAAACTATCGAAAAAACAATATAGATGTAAAAAATATCGATGTTAAAAATATAGATTTTTTTTCTTTTAATATATAAATGTAAAATTAAGTATATAACACTAATAAATAAAATATACATAATTCAAAAGTATCTAATAATGTTTAAAATTAATAAATAATACATATATATTAATAATACATTAATTAAATATATACACTAAATATATAATATATATTTACTGAACAATAAGTATTAATAATTATTTTAATAATTTATAAAATAATAAAATATATTCAAATTTACTAATACATTTACAAACATAAAACAATAACATAAATAAAATGTAAGTAATATAAAAAATAAAATAAACATTTAATTTATTTACAATTATTTATATAAAACGTTGGATAGCGTAAGGGTAAATATTACTATTCCTACTCCAGAGAGTGCAACAGTAGGGAAAGCGTTTGATAGTGTAGGGGTAAAATTTCTATTCCCACTCCAGAGAGTGCAACAGTATGGAAAGCGTTGGATAGCGTAGGAGTAAAAATGACTATTCCCACTCCAGAGAGTGCAACAGTAGGGAAAGCGTTGGATAGCGTAGGGGTAAAAATTACTATTCCCACTCCAGAGAGTGCAACAGTAGGGAAAGCGTTGGATTGCGTAGGGGTACAAATTACTATTCCCACTCCAGAGAGTGCAACAGTAAGGAAAGCGTTGGGTAGCGTACGGGTACAAATTACTATTCCTACTCCAGAGAGTGCAACAGTAGGGAAAGCATTTGATAGCGTAGGGGTAAAATTACTATTCCCACTCCAGAGAGTGCAACAGTAGGGAAAGCGTTGGATAGCGTAGGAGTAAAAATTACTATTCCCACACCAGAGAGTGCAACAGTAGGGAAAGCGTTGGATAGCGTAGGGGTAAAAAAATTACTATTCCCACTCCAGAGAGTGCAACAGTAGGGAGAGCTTTGGATTGCGTAGAGGTACAAATTACTATTCCCACTCCAGAGAGTGCAACAGTAGGGAAAGCGTTGGATAGCGTACAGGTAAAAATTACTATTCCCACTCCAGAGAGTGCAACAGTAGGGAAAGCGTTGGATAGCGTAGGGGTAAAAAGTACTATTCCCACTCCAGAGAGTGCAACAGTAGGGAAAGCGTTGGATAGCGTATGGGTAAAAATTACTATTCCCACTCCAGAGAGTGCAACAGTAGGGAAAGCGTTGGATAGTGTAGGGGTAAAAATTAGTATTCCCACTCCAGAGAGTGCAACAGTAGGGAAAGCGTTGGATAGCGTAGGGGTAAAAATTACTGTTCCCACTCCAGAGAGTACAACAGTAGGAAAAGCGTTGGATAGCGTAGGGGTAAAAATTACTATTCCCACTCCAGAGAGTGCAACAGTAGGGAAAGCGTTGGATTGCGTAGGGGTACAAATTACTATTCCCACTCCAGAGAGTGCAACAGTAGGGAAAGCGTTGGATAGCGTACGGGTAAAAATTACTATTCCCACTCCAGAGAGTGCAACAGTAGGGAAAGCGTTGGATAGCGTAGGGGTAAAAATTACTATTCCCACTCCAGAGAGTGCAACAGTAGGGAAAGCGTTGGCTAGCGTAGAGGTAAAAATTACTATTCCCACTCCAGAGAGTGCAACAGTAGGGAAAGCGTTGGATAGCGTAGGAGTAAAAATTACTATTCCCACACCAGAGAGTGCAACAGTAGGGAAAGCGTTGGATAGCGTAGGGGTAAAAATTACTATTCCCACTCCAGAGAGTGCAACAGTAGGGAAAGGGATGGATTGCGTAGGGGTACAAATTACTATTCCCACTCCAGAGAGTGCAACAGTAGGGAAAGCGTTGGATAGCGTAGGGTTAAAAATTACTATTCCCACTCCAGAGAGTGCAACAGTAGGGAAAGCGTTGGATAGCGTATGGCTAAAAATTACTATTCCCACTCCAGAGAGTGCAACAGTAGGGAAAGCGTTGGATAGCGTAGGGGTAAAAATTACTATTCCCACTCCAGAGAGTGCAACAGTAGGGAAAGCGTTGGATAGCGTAGGGGTAAAAATTACTATTCCCACTCCAGAGAGTACAACAGTAGGGAAAGCGTTGGATAGCGTAGGGGTAAAAATTACTATTCCCACTCCAGAGAGTGCAACAGTAGGGAAAGCGTTGGATTGCGTAGGGGTACAAATTACTATTCCCACTCCAGAGAGTGCAACAGTAGGGAAAGCGTTGGATAGCGTACGGGTAAAAATGACTATTCCCACTCCAGAGATTGCAATAGTAGGGAAAGCGTTGGATAGCATAGGGGTAAAAATAACTATTCCCACTCCGGAGAGTGCAACAGTAGGGAAAGCGTTGGATAGTGTAGGGGTAAAAATTACTATTCCCACTCCAGAGAGTGCAACAGTAGGGAAAGCGTTGGATAGCGTAGAAGTAAAAATTACTATTCCCACTCCAGAGAGTGCAACAGTAGGGAAAGCATTGGATAGCGTATGGGTAAAAATTACTATTCCCACTCCAAAGAGTGCAACAGTAGGGAAAGCGTTGGATAGCGTAGAGGTAAAAATTAGTATTCCCACTCCAGAGAGTGCAACAGTAGGGAAAGCATTGGATAGCGTAGAGTTAAAAATTACCATTCCCACTCCAAAGAGTGCAACAGTAGGGAAAGCGTTGGATAGCGTAGGGGTAAAAATTACTATTCCCACTCCAGAGAGTGCAACAGTAGGGAAAGCTTTGGATAGCGTAGGGGTAAAAAATACTATTGCAACTGCAGAGAGTGCAACAGTAGGGAAAGTGTTGGATAGTATAAGGGTAAAAATAACATACTTATAAATAAACGACTTTTGTAATTATAAATAAATTAACTATTAAATAAATATAAACCATATACAATACCTTTACTTAATTATAAAACACATGCTTAGCAAAATATATTTTACCGAAAATTATTGTAAAATAATACCATTTAATAATATTTAATTACCAATTAATAATTAATTATCAATTATATTATTAACAATACAATTAGTTTTAATACATTATTAATTAATTAAATTTACTTTACTTCCCACCATATTTCCCTATAAAACAACTACCCATAATATAACACATTTATCCAATAATGATTTAATGAAAAATAATTAGTAAATAATTGAAATCAATTAACTATTAATTAAAATTAATTACCAATTATTATAATTTATTTTATAATTCCTACTAATTATTAAATAATTAACCTTAATTAAATTATTCCCCACCCTATTCCCCTATAAACCCACATCCCGCTACTGAAAATATATATCAATTAATCAATTAATTTTTTTCCAATTAATTAATAATAATTAGCAATTAATTATAATTAATTAATTAATCCTACTAATTATTAATCAACTTACCATAATTAAATTACTTCCCACCCTATTCCCCTATAAACCCACAACCCGCTACAGAACATATATATCAATTAATAAATTGAATAAAATTATTTTCCTATTATTTTCAATTAATTACCAATTAATTATAATTTATTATATAATCCTACTAATTAATAATCAATTTACCATAATTAAATTACTTCCCACCCTATTTCCCTATAAACCCACAACCCGCTCCGGTACTAAAACATACAATTTTCTTATAAATTAATTTATTATTATATAAAATTAATACACATATAATAGTAATTATTTTAAATACTTAAATTAAACATATAACACATACATAATAAAAAACTATAAAATAATACAAATATCGATATTAGTGTCATCGAAATTAGTAACATCGATATATATGCTATCGATATTACTAACTTCGATATTACTTACATCGATATTAAGAATTTCGATATTACTTACCTTGGGTCGATATTCTGTCCTACGATATTCTTGACTTCGATATTATGCTCCTTCGATATTTCAGACTCGATATTATGGTAGGTCGATATTTCCAACTCGATATTTTGACTGTGTACCGCCTGCTACGGATAAGGATGGCAACTGCCCCTGGGGCCCATACAAGGTGTCTTACTGTGACCATTGGCAGCGGGCTTAAAGAACCGGGAATTCATTATCCATAATGCCCCACACGTGATGTAAACAGCCCATTGAGGGGCGTGGCATGCAGCAGTATTTAGGAGGAAGACCCGGGGCACATAAATATTTTCGCCAGCAGTATCCTTTGATAAAGAAGATTTCCTTCGAAACGCGTCAGGAGCTGACAAACTTGCCGGTTGGTGTCAGAGGTTCATTGCTGCCCATACCAAACAAAGGTTTGAAGTCTCCAGAAAACATTAGAGCGCAGCCCATAGCTTGGGAAGATAGGAGCATTTAACGGGCGTCCATCCCAGCCGCCGCGTTTGCACCACCCCATACCAGGGGGCCCACGGGCTTGGTATTTTCACCTTTCCGAGCCTAGTAGGTGCCTGCTACAGATAAGGTTGGCAACTGCCCCTCTGGCCCATACAGGGTGTCTTACTGTGACCAACGGCAACGGGCTTAAAGAACCCGGACTGCATTATTCATAATGCCCCACTCGCGATGTAAACAGCCCATTGAGGGGCGTGGCATGCGGCAGTATTCAGGAGGAAGACCCGGGGCACGTAATTATTTTTGCCAGCAGTAACCTTTGATAAAGAAGATTTCCTTCGAAACGCGTCAGGAGCTGACAAACTTGCCGGTTGGTGTCAGAGGTTCGTTGCTGCCCATACCAAACGAAGGCTTGAAGTCTCCAGCAGACATCAGAGTGCAGCCCATAGCTTGGGAAGCTAGGAGCATACAATTTATTGGGCGGCCATCCCTGCCGCCGGGTTTGCACCACCCCATACTAGGGGACCCACGGGCTTGGCATTTTCATCTTTCCGAGCCTAGGAGGTGCCTGCTACGGATAAGGACGGCAACTGCCCCTGGGGCCCATACAGGGTGTCATACTGTGACCAACGGCAACCAGCTTAAAGAACCGGAACTTCATTATCCATAATGCCCCACACGCGATGTAAACAGCCCATTGAGGGGTGTGGCATGCGGCAGTATTTAGGAGGAAGACCCGGGGCACATAATTATTTTCACCAGCAGTAACCTTTGATAAAGAAGATTTCCTTCGAAACGCGTCAGGAGCAGACGAACTTGCCGGTTGGTGTCGGAGGTTAGTTGCTGCCCATAAAAAACGAAGGCTTGAAGTCTCCAGCAGACATTAGAGTGCAGCCCATAGCTTGGGAAGCTAGGAGCATACAATTTATTGGGCGGCCATCCCTGCCGCCGGGTTTGCACCACCCCGTACCAGGGGACCCACGGGCTTGGCTTTTTCATCTTTCCGAGCCTAGGAGGTGCCTGCTACGGATCACTGACAGAATTTCGACCTCATAAATATCGACCTACAAGAATATCGAGTCAATAATATCGAGGGCAAAAATATCGGCATCCTATCTACAACATGGTAAGTACAAAAATATCGAAAAAATAATATAGATGTAAAAAATATCGATGTTAAAAATATCGACTTTTTTTTTCTTTTAATATATACATGTAAAATTAAGTATATAACACTAATAAATAAAATATACATATTTAAAAGTATCTAATAATGTTCAAAATTAATAAATAATACATATATATTAATAATACATTAATTAAATATATACACTAAATATATAATATATGTACTGAACAATAAGTATTAATAATTATTTTACTAATTTATACATTAATAAAATATATTCTAATTTACTAATACATTTACAAACATAAAACAATAACATAAATAAAATGTAAGTAATATAAAAAATAAAATAAACATTTAATTTATTTACAATTATTTATATAAAACTTTGGATAGCGTAAGGGTAAATATTACTATTCCTACTCCAGAGAGTGCAACAGTAGGGAAAGCGTTTGATAGCGTAGGGGTAAAATTACTATTCCCACTCCAGAGAGTGCAACAGTATGGAAAGCGTTGGATAGCGTAGGAGTAAAAATGACTATTCCCACTCCAGAGAGTGCAACAGTAGGGAAAGCGTTGGATAGCGTAGGGGTAAAAATTACTATTCCCACTCCAGAGAGTGCAACAGTAGGGAAAGCGTTGGATTGCGTAGGGGTACAAATTACTATTCCCAATCTAGAGAGTGCAACAGTAAGGAAAGCGTTGGATAGCGTACGGGTAAAAATTACTATTCCTACTCCAGAGAGTGCAACAGTAGGGAAAGCATTTGATAGCGTAGGGGTAAAATTACTATTCCCACTCCAGAGAGTGCAACAGTAAGGAAAGCGTTGGATAGCGTAGGAGTAAAAATTACTATTCCCACACCAGAGAGTGCAACAGTAGGGAAAGCGTTGGATAGCGTAGGGGTAAAAATTACTATTCCCACTCCAGAGAGTGCAACAGTAGGGAAAGCTTTGGATTGCGTAGGGGTACAAATTACTATTCCCACTCCAGAGAGTGCAACAGTAGGGAAAGCGTTGGATAGCGTACAGGTAAAAATTACTATTCCCACTCCAGAGAGTGCAACAGTAGGGAAAGCGTTGGATAGCGTAGGGGTAAAAATTACTATTCCCACTCCAGAGAGTGCAACAGTAGGGAAAGCGTTGGATAGCGTATGGGTAAAAATTACTATTCCCACTCCAGAGAGTGCAACAGTAGGGAAAGCGTTGGATAGCGTAGGGCTAAAAATTACTATTCCCACTCCAGAGAGTGCAACAGTAGGGAAAGCGTAGGGGTAAAAATTACTATTCCCACTCCAGAGAGTACAACAGTAGGGAAAGCGTTGGATAGCGTAGGGGTAAAAATTGCTATTCCCACTCCAGAGAGTGCAACAGTAGGGAAAGCGTCGGATTGCGTAGGGGTACAAATTACTATTCCCACTCCAGAGAGTGCAACAGTAGGGAAAGCGTTGGATAGCGTACGGGTAAAAATTACTATTCCCACTCCAGAGAGTGCAACAGTAGGGAAAGCGTTGGATAGCGTAGGGGTAAAAATTACTATTCCAACTCCAGAGAGTGCAACAGTAGGGAAAGCGTTGGATAGCGTAGGGGTAAAAATTACTATTCCCACTCCAGAGAGTGCAACAGTAGGGAAAGCGTTGGATAGCGTAGAAGTAAAAATTACTATTCCCACTCCAGAGAGTGCAACAGTAGGGAAAGCATTGGATAGCGTAGGGGTAAAAATTACTATTCCCACTCCAGAGAGTGCAACAGTAGGGAAAGCGTTTGATAGCGTGGAGGTAAAAATTACTATTCCCACTCCAGAGAGTGCAACAGTAGGGAAGCGCTGGATAGCGTAGGAGTAAAAATTACTATTCCCACACCAGAGAGTGCAACAGTAGGGAAAACGTTGGATAGCGTAGGGGTAAAAATTACTATTCCCACTCCAGAGAGTGCAACAGTAGGGAAAGCGTTGGATTGCGTAGTGGTACAAATTACTATTCCCACTCCAGAGAGTGCAACAGTAGGGAAAGCGTTGGATAGCGTACAGGTAAAAATTACTATTCCCACTCCAGAGAGTGCAACAGTAGGGAAAGCGTTGGATAGCGTAGGGGTAAAAATTACTATTCCCACTCCAGAGAGTGCAACAGTAGGGAAAGCGTTGGATAGCGTATGGGTAAAAATTACTATTCCCACTCCAGAGAGTACAACAGTAGGGAAAGCGTTGGATAGCGTAGGGGTAAAAATTACTATTCCCACTCCAGAGAGTGCAACAGTAGGGAATGCGTTGGATAGCGTAGGGGTAAAAATTACTATTCCCACTCCAGAGAGTACAACAGTAGGGAAAGCGTTGGATAGCGTAGGGGTAAAAATTACTATTCCCAGTCCAGAGAGTGCAACAGTAGGGAAAGCGTTGGATTGCGTAGGGGTACAAATTACTATTCCCACTCCAGAGAGTGCAACAGTAGGGAAAGCGTTGGATAGCGTACGGGTAAAAATTACTATTCCCACTCCAGAGAGTGCAACAGTAGGGAAAGCGTTGGATAGCGTAGGGGTAAAAATTACTATTCCCACTCCAGAGAGTGCAACAGTAGGGAAAGTGTTGGATAGCGTAGGGGTAAAAATTACTATTCCCACTCTAGAGAGTGCAACAGTAGGGAAAGCGTTGGATAGCGTAGAAGTAAAAATTACTATTCCCACTCCAGAGAGTGCAACAGTAGGGAAAGCATTGGATAGCGTATGGGTAAAAATTACTATTCCCACTCCAGAGAGTGCAACAGTAGGGAAAGCGTTGGATAGCGTAGAGGTAAAAATTACTATTCCCACTCCAGAGAGTGCAACAGTAGGGAAAGCATTGGATAGCGTAGTGGTAAAAATTACTATTCCCACTCCAAAGAGTGCAACAGTAGGTAAAGCGTTGGATAGTGTAGGGGTAAAAAATACTATTCCAACTCCAGAGAGTGCAACAGTAGGGAAAGTGTTGGATACTATAAGGGTTAAAATAACATACTTATAAATAAACGACTTTTGTAATTATAAATAAATTAACTATTAAATAAATATAAACCATATACAATACCTATACTTAATTATAAAACACATGCTTAGCAAAATATATTTTACCTAAAATTAATGTAAAATAATACCATTTAATAATATTTAATTACCAATTAATAACTAATTATCAATTATATTATTAACAATACAATTAGTTTTAATACATTATTAATTAATTACATTTACTTTACTTCCCACCATATTTTCCTATAAAACAACTACCCATAATATAACACATTTATCCAATAATGATTTAATGAAAAATAATTAGTAAATAATTAAAATTAATTAACTATTAATTAAAATTAATTACCAATTAATATAATTTATTTTATAATTCCTACTAATTATTAAATAATTAACCTTAATTAAATTACTCCCCACCCTATTCCCCTATAAACCCACATCCCGCTACAGAAAATATATATCAATTAATCAATTAATTTTCCCCCCCAATTAATTAATAATAATTAGCAATTAATTATAATTAATTAATTAATCCTACTAATTATTAATCAACTTACCATAATTAAATTACTTCCCACCCTATTCCCCTATAAACCCACAACCCGCTACAGAACATATATATCAATTAATAAATTTAATACAATTATTTTCCTATTATTTTCAATTAATTATCAATTAATTATAATTTATTAATTAATCCTACTAATTAATAATCAATTTACCATAATTAAATTACTTCCCACCCTATTTCCCTATAAACCCACAACCCGCTCCGGTACTAAAACATACAATTTTCTTATAAATTAATTTATTATTATATAAAATTCATACACATATAATAGTAATTATTTAAAATACTTAAATTAAACATATAACACATACATAATAAAAAACTATAAAATAATACAAATATCGATATTAGTGTCATCGAAATTAGTAACATCGATATATATGCTAACGATATTACTAACTTCGATATTACTTACATCGATATTAAGAATTTCGATATTACTTACCTTGGGTCGATATTCTGTCCTACGATATTCTTGACTTCGATATTATGCTCCTTCGATATTTCAGACTCGATATTATGGTAGGTCGATATTTCCAACTCAATATTTTGACTGTGTACCGCCTGCTACGGATAAGGATGGCAACTGCCCCTGGGGCCCATACAGGGTGTCGTACTGTGACCATTGGCAGCGGGCTTAAAGAACCGGGAATTCATTATCCATAATGCCCTAAACGTGATGTAAACAGCCCATTGAGGGGCGTGGCATGCGGCAGTATTTAGGAGGAAGACCCGAGCACATAAATATTTTCGCCAGCAGTATCCTTAAAGATAAAGAAGATTTCCTTCGAAACGCGTCAGGAGCTGACAAACTTGCCGGTTGGTGTCAGAGGTTCATTGCTGCCCATACCAAATGAAGGCTTGAATTCTCCAGCAAACATAAGAGTGCAGCCCATAGCTTGGGAAGCTAGGAGCATTTATCGGGCGGCCATCCCTGCCACCGGGTTTGCACCACCCATACCAGGGGGCCCACGGGCTTGGTATTTTCATCTTTCCGAGCCTAGCAGGTGCCTGCTACGGATAAGGACGGCAACTGCCCCTGGGGCCCATACAGGGTGTCCTACTGTGACCAACGGCAACGGGCTTAAAGAACCGGGACTTCATTATCCATAATGCCCCACACACAATGTAAACAGCCCATTGAGTGGCATGGCATGCGGCAGTGTTTAGGAGGAAGACCCGAAGCAAGTAATTATTTTCGCCAGCAGTCACCTTTGATAAAGAAGATTCCCTTTGAAACGCGTCAGGAGCTGATGAACTTGCCGGTTGGTGTCAGAGGTTCATTGCTGCCCATACCAAACAAAGATTTGTAGTCTCCAGAAAACATTAGAATGCAGCCCATAGCTTGGGAAGCTAGGAGCATTTATCGGGCGGCCATCCCTGCCACCGGGTTTGCACCACCCCATACCAGGGGGCCCACGGGCTTGGTATTTTCATCTTTCCGAGCCTAGCAGGTGCCTGCTACGGATAAGGTTGGCAACTGCCCCTGTGGCCCATACAGGGTGTCTTACTGTGACCAACGGCATCAGGCTTAAAGAACTGGAACTTCATTATCCATAATGCCCAAGACGCGATCTAAACAGCCCATTGAGGGGCTTGGCATGCAGCAGTATTTAGGAGGAAGACCCGGGGCACGTAATTATTTTCGCCAGCAGTAACCTTTGATAAAGAAGATTTCCTTCGAAACGCGTCAGGAGCTGATGAACTTGCCGGTTGGTGTCAGAGGTTCGTTGCTGCCCATACCAAACGAAGGCTTGAAGTCTCCAGCAGACATCAGAGTGCAGCCCATAGCTTGGGAAGCTAGGAGCATACAATTTATTGGGCGGCCATCCCTGCCGTCGGGTTTGCACCACCCCATACCAGGGGACCCACGGGCTTGGCATTTTCGTCTTTCCGAGCCTAGGAGGTGCCTGCTACGGATAAGGACGGCAACTGCCCCTGGGGCCAATACAGGGTGTCTTACTGTGACCAACGGCAACGGGCTTAAAGAACCGGGACTTCATTATCCATAATGCCCTACACGCGATGTAAGCAGCCCATTGAGGGGCGTAGCATGCAGCAGTATTTAGGAGGAAGACCCAGGGCAAGTAATTATTTTCGCCAGCAGTAACCTTTGATAAAGAAGATTTCCTTCGAAGCGCGTCAGGAGCTGAAGAACTTGCTGGTTGGTGTCAGAGGTTCATTGCTACCAATACCAAACGAAGATTTGAAGTCTCCAGAAAACATGAGAGTGCAGCCCATAGCTTGGGAAGATAGGAGCATTTAACGGGCACCCATCCCAGCCGCCGGGTTTGCACCACCCCATACCAGGGGGCCCACGGGCTTGGTATTTTCATCTTTCTGAGCCTAGGAGGTGCCTGCTACGGATAAGGACGGCAACTGCCCCTGGGGCCCATACAGGGTGTCTTACTGTGACCAACGGCAACCAGCTTAAAGAACCGGATTTTCATTATCCATAATGCCCCACACGTGATGTAAACAGCCCATTGAGGGGTGTGGCATGCGGCAGTATTTAGGAGGAAGACCCGGGGCACGTAATTATTTTCACCAGCAGTAACCTTTGATAAAGAAGATTTCCTTCGAAACGCGTCAGGACCTGACGAACTTGCCGGTTGGTGTCAGAGGTTAGTTGCTGCCCATACCAAACGAAGGCTTGAAGTCTCCAGCAGACATTAGAGTGCAGCCCATAGCTTGGGAAGCTAGGAGCATACAATTTATTGGGCGGCCATCCCTGCCGCCGGGTTTGCACCACCCCGTACCAGGGGACCCACGGGCTTGGCATTTTCATCTTTCCGAGCCTAGGAGGTGCCTGCTACGGATCACTGACAGAATTTCGACCTCATAAATATCAACCTACAAGAATATCGAGTTAATAATATCGAGGGCAAAAATATCGACATCCTATCCACAACATGGTAAGTACAAAAATATCGAAAAAATAATATAGATGTAAAAAATATCGATGTTAAAAATATCGATTTTTTTCCTTTTAATATATAAGTGTAAAATTAAGTATATAACACTAATAAATAAAATATACATATTTAAAAGTACTAATAATGTTTAAAATTAATAAATAATACATATATATTAATAATACATTAATTAAATATATACACTAAATATATAATATATATGTACTGAACAATGAGTATTAATGATTATTTTACTAATTTATAAATTAATAAAATATATTCTAATTTACTAATACATTTACAAACGTAAAACAATAACATAAATAAAATGTAAGTAAGATAAAAAATAAAATAAATATTTAATTTATTTACAATTATTTATATAAAACGTTAGATAGCGTAAGGGTAAATATTACTATTCCTACTCCAGAGAGTGCAACAGTAGGGAAAGCGTTTGATAGCGTAGGGGTAAAATTACTATTCCCACTCCAGAGAGTGCAACAGTATGGAAAGCGTTGGATAGCGTAGGAGTAAAAATTACTATTCCCACTCCAGAGAGTGCAACAGTAGGGAAAGCATTGGATAGCGTAGGGGTAAAAATTACTATTCCCACTCCAGAGAGTGCAACAGTAGGGAAAGCGTTGGATTGCGTAGGGGTACAAATTACTATTCCCACTTCAGAGAGTGCAACAGTAAGGAAAGCGTTGGATAGCGTACGGGTAAAAATTACTATTCCTACTCCAGAGAGTGCAACAGTAGGGAAAGCATTTGATAGCGTAGGGGTAAAATTACTATTCCCACTCCAGAGAGTGCAACAGTAGGGAAAGCGTTGGATAGCGTAGGAGTAAAAATTACTATTCCCACACCAGAGAGTGCAACAGTAGGGAAAGTGTTGGATAGCGTAGGGGTAAAAATTACTATTCCCACTCCAGAGAGTGCAACAGTAGGGAAAGCTTTGGATTGCGTAGGGGTACAAATTACTATTCCCACTCCAGAGAGTGCAACAGTAGGGAAAGCGTTGGATAGCGTACAGGTAAAAATTACTATTCCCACTCCAGAGAGTGCAACAGTAGGGAAAGCGTTGGATAGCGTAGGGGTAAAAAGTACTATTCCCACTCCAGAGAGTGCAACAGTAGGGAAAGCGTTGGATAGCGTATGGGTAAAAATTACTATTCCCACTCCAGAGAGTGCAACAGTAGGGAAAGCGTTGGATAGCATAGGGGTAAAAATTACTATTCCCACTCCAGAGAGTGCAACAGTAGGGAAAGCGTAGGGGTAAAAATTACTATTCCCACTCCAGAGAGTACAACAGTAGGGAAAGTATTGGATAGCATAGGGGTAAAAATTACTATTCCCACTCCAGAGAGTGCAACAGTAGGGAAAGCGTTGGATTGCGTAGGGGTACAAATTACTATTCCCACTCCAGAGAGTGCAACAGTAGGGAAAGCGTTGGATAGCGTAGGGGTAAAAATTACTATTCCCACTCCAGAGAGTGCAACAGTAGGGAAAGCGTTGAATAGCGTAGGGGTAAAAATTACTATTCCCACTCCAGAGAATGCAACAGTAGGGAAAGCGTTGGATAGCGTAGGGGTAAAAATTACTATTCCCACTCCAGAGAGTGCAACAGTAGGGAAAGCATTGGATAGCGTAGAAGTAAAAATTACTATTCCCACTCCAGAGAGTGCAACAGTAGGGAAAGCATTGGATAGCGTAGGGGTAAAAATTGCTATTCCCACTCCAGAGAGTGCAACAGTAGGGAAAGCGTTTGATAGCGTAGAGGTAAAAAGTACTATTCTCACTCCAGAGAGTGCAACAGTAGGGAAAGCGCTGGATAGCGTAGGAGTAAAAATTACTATTCCCACACCAGAGAGTGCAACAGTAGGGAAAGCGTTGGATAGCGTAGGGGTAAAAATTACTATTCCCACTCCAGAGAGTGCAACAGTAGGGAAAGCGTTGGATTGCGTAGGGGTACAAATTACTATTCCCACTCCAGAGAGTGCAACAGTAGGGAAAGCGTTGGATAGCGTACATGTAAAAATTACTATTCCCACTCCAGAGAGTGCAACAGTAGGGAAAGCGTTGGATAGCGTAGGGGTAAAAATTACTATTCCCACTCCAGAGAGTGCAACAGTAGGGAAAGCGTTGGATAGCGTATGGGTAAAAATTACTATTCCCACTCCAGAGAGTGCAACAGTAGGGAAAGCGTTGGATAGCGTAGGGGTGAAAATTACTATTCCCACTCCAGAGAGTACAACAGTAGGGAAAGCGTTGGATAGCGTAGGGGTAAAAATTACTATTCCCACTTCAGAGAGTGCAACAGTAGGGAAAGCGTTGGATAGCGTAGGGGTAAAAATTACTATTCCCACTCCAGAGAGTGCAACATTAGGGAAAGCGTTGGATAGCGTAGAAGTAAAAATTACTATTCCCACTCCAGAGAGTGCAACAGTAGGGAAAGCATTGGACAGCGTATGGGTAAAAATTACTATTCCCACTCCAGAGAGTGCAACAGTAGGGAAAGCGCTGGATAGCGTAGAGGTAAAAATTACTATTCCCACTCCAGAGAGTGCAACAGTAGGGAAAGCATTGGCTAGCGTAGAGGTAAAAATTACTATTCCCACTCCAAAGAGTGCAACAGTAGGGAAAGCGTTGGATAGCGTAGGGGTAAAAATTACTATTCCCACTCCAGAGAGTGCAACAGTAGGGAAAGCTTTGGATAGCGTAGGGGTAAAAAATACTATTCCAACTCCAGAGAGTGCAACAGTAGGGAAAGTGTTGGATACTATAAGGGTTAAAATAACATACTTATAAATAAACGACTTTTGTAATTATAAATAAATTAACTATTAAATAAATATAAACCATATACAATACCTATACTTAATTATAAAACACATGCTTAGCAAAATATATTTTACCTAAAATTAATGTAAATTAATACCATTTAATAATATTTAATTACCAATTAATAACTAATTATCAATTATATTATTAACAATACAATTAGTTTTAATACATTATTAATTAATTAAATTTACTTTACTTCCCACCATATTTCCCTATAAAACAACTACCCATAATATAACACATTTATCCAATAATGATTTAGTGAAAAAAATGTAGTAAATAATTAAAATTAATTAACTATTAATTAAAATTAATTACCAATTAATATAATTTATATTATAATTCCTACTAATTATTAAATAATTAACCTTAATTAAATTACTCCCCACCCTATTCCCCTATAAACCCACATCCCGCTACAGAAAATATATATCAATTAATCAATTTTTTTCCAATTAATTAATAATAATTAGCAATTAATTATAATTAATTAATTAATCCTACTAATTATTAATCAACTTACCATAATTAAATTACTTCCCACCCTATTCCCCTATAAACCCACAACCCACTACAGAACATATATATCAATTAATACATTAAAAAAATTATTTTCCTATTATTTTCAATTAATTACCAATAATTATAATTTATTAATTAATCCTACTAATTAATAATCAATTTACCATAATTAAATTACTTCCCACCCTATTTCCCTATAAACCCACAACCCGCTCCGATACTAAAACATACAATTTTCTTATAAATTAATTTATTATTATATAAAATTAATACACATATAATAGTAATTATTTTAAATACTTAAATTAAACATATAACACATACATAATAAAAAACTATAAAATAATACAAATATCGATATTAGTGTCATCGAAATTAGTAACATCGATATATATGCTATCGATATTACTAACATTGATATTACTTACATCGATAATAAGAATTTCGATATTACTTACCTTGGGTCGATATTCTGTCCTACGATATTCTTGACTTCGATAATATGCTCCTTCGATATTTCAGACTCGATATTATGGTAGGTCGATATTTCCAACTCAATATTTTGACTGTGTACCGCCTGCTACGGATAAGGATGGCAACTGCCCTGGGGCCCATACAGGGTGTCTTACTGTGACCATTGGCAGCGGGCTTAAAGAACCGGGAATTCATTATCCATAATGCCCCACACGTGATGTAAACAGTCCATTGAGGGGCATGGCATGCGGCAGTATTTAGGAGGAAGACCCGGGGCACATAAATATTTTCGCCAGCAATATTCTTTGATAAAGAAGATTTCCTTCGAAACGCGTCAGGAGCTGACAAACATGCCGGTTGGTGTCAGAGGTTCATTGCTCCCCATACCAAACGAAGGTTTGAAGTCTCCAGAAAACATTAGAGTGCAGCCCATAGCTTGGGAAGATAGGAGCATTTAACGGGCGCCCATCCCAGCCGCCGGGTTTGCACCACCCCATACCAGGGGGCCCACAGGCTTGGTTTTTTCATCTTTCCGAGCCTAGTAGGTGCCTGCTACAGATAAGGTTGGCAACTGCCCCTGTGGCCCATACAGGGTGTCTTACTGTGACCAACGGCAACAGGCTTAAAGAACCCGGACTGCATTATTCAAAATGCCCCACACGCGATGTAAACAGCCCATTGAGGGGCGTGGCATGCAGCAGTATTCAGGAGGAAGACATGGGGCACGTAATTATTTTTGCCAGCAGTAACCTTTTATAAAGAAGATTTCCTTTGAAACGCGTCAGGAGCTGACAAACTTGCCGGTTGGTGTCAGAGGTTAGTTGCTGCCCATACCAAACGAAGGCTTGAAGTCTCCAGCAGATATTAGAGTGCAGCCCATAGCTTGGGAAGCTAGGAGCATACAATTGTATTGGGCGGCCATCCCTGCCGCCGGGTTTGCACCACCCCATACTAGGGGACCCACGGGCTTGGCATTTTCATCTTTCCGAGCCGGGGAGGTGCCTGCTATGGATTAGGACGACAACTGCCCCTGGGGCCCATACAGGGTGTCTTACTGTGACCAACGGCAATGGGCTTAAAGAACCGGGACTTCATTATCCATAATGCCCTACACGTGATGTAAGCAGCCCATTGAGGGGCATAGCATGCGGCAGTATTTAGGAGGAAGACCCGAGGCACGTAATTATTTTCGCCAGCAGTAACCTTTGATAAAGAAGATTTCCTTTGAAAAGCGTCAGGAGCTGACGAACTTGCTGGTTGGTGTCAGAGGTTCATTGCTGCCCATACCAAATGAAGGCTTGAAGTCTCCAGCAAACATAAGAGTGCAGCCCATAGCTTGGGAAGCTAGGAGCATTTATCGGGCGGCCATCCCTGCCACCGGGTTTGCACCACCCCATACCAGGGGGCCCACGGGCTTGGTATTTTCATCTTTCCGAGCCTAGCAGGTGCCTGCTACGGATAAGGACGGCAACTGCCCCTGGGGCCCATACAGGGTGTCCTACTGTGACCAACGGCAACGGGCTTAAAGAACCGGGACTTCATTACCCATAATGCCCTACAAACGATGTAAACAGCCCATTGAGTGGCGTGGCATGCGGCAGTATTTAGGAGGAAGACCCGAAGTAAGTAATTATTTTCGCCAGCAGTCACCTTTGATGAAGAAGATTCCCTTCGAAACGCGTCAGGAGCTGATGAACTTGCCGGTTGGTGTCAGAGGTTCATTGCTGCCCATACCAAACGAAGATTTGAAGTCTCCAGAAAACATTAGAGTGCAGCCCATAGCTTGGGAAGATAGGAGCATTTACGGGCGCCCATCCCAGCCACCGGGTTTGCACCACCCCATACCAGGGGGCCCACGGGCTTGGTATTTTCATCTTTCCGAGCCTAGGAGGTGCCTGCTACGGATAAGGTTGGCAACTGCCCCTATGGCCCATACAGGGTGTCTTACTGTGACCAACGGCATCAGGCTTAAAGAACTGGAACTTCATTATCCATAATGCCCAGGACGCGATCTAAACAGCCCATTGAGGGGCGTGGCATGCAGCAGTATTTAGGAGGAAGACCCGGGGCACATAATTATTTTCGCCAGCAGTAACCTTTGATAAAGAAGATTTCCTTCGAAACGGGTCAGGAGCTGATGAACTTGCCGGTTGGTGTCAGAGGTTCGTTGCGGCCCATACCAAACGAAGGCTTGAAGTCTCCAGCAGACATCAGAGTGCAGCCCATAGCTTGGGAAGCTAGGAGCATACAATTTATTGGCCGGCCATCCCTGCCGCCGGGTTTGCACCACCCCATACCAGGGGACCCACGGACTTGGCATTTTCGTCTTTCCGAGCCTAGGAGGTGCCCGCTATGGATAAGGACGGCAACTGCCCCTGGGGCCCATACAGGGTGTCTTACTGTGACCAACGGTAACGGGCTTAAAGAACCGGGACTTCATTATCCATAATGCCCTACACGCGATGTAAGCAGCCCATTGAGGGGCGGAGCATGCGGCAGTATTTAGGAGGAAGACCCGGGGCACGTAATTATTTTCGCCAGCAGTAACCTTTGATAAAGAAGATTTCCTTCGAAACGCGTCAGGAGCTGACGAACTTGCTGGTTGGTGTCAGAGGTTCATTGCTGCCAATACCAAACGAAGATTTGAAGTCTCCAGAAAACATGAGAGTGCAGCCCATAGCTTGGGAAGATAGGAGCATTTAACGGGCGGCCATCCCAGCCGCTGGGTTTGCACCACCCAATACCAGGGAGCCCACGGGCTTGGTATTTTCATCTTTCCGAGCCTAGGAGGTGACTGCTACGGATAAGGACGGCTACTACCCCTGGGGCCCATACAGGGTGACTTACTGTGACCAACGGCAACAGGCTTAAAGAACCGGAACTTCATTATCCATAATGCCCCACATGCTATGTAAACAGCCCATTGAGGGGTGTGGCATGCGGCAGTATTTAGGAGGAAGACCCGGGGCACGTCATTATTTTCGCCAGCAGTAACCTTTGATAAAGAAGATTTCCTTCGTACCGCGTCAGGAGCTGATGAACTTGCCGGTTGGTGTCAGAGGTTCATTGCTGCCCATACCAAACGAAGGCTTGAAGTCTCCAGCAGACATTAGAGTGCAGCCAATCCCCCCACGGTCTCAGCTGGCTCCCCACCTCTTGCGGGAGCCCGCATTGCTTTTCCACATGTGGAGCAGCTAACATGCTGTTCCCCATATGGAAAAGCAATCTGCTTTGCTTTATTGAAGCGAGAGCAGGGTAGGAGCCACGAGGCTCCCGCCCTGCCATTGCAAACAGCAGTGTCCCGGGGTTGGGCACACCGGGACACTGCAGGAGCCTGCCTTGGGGGTTGGCGGATCTCAGAGCCTGGACAAGGCTCCAGGAGGGGAGCCACGCGGCCCCCCTCCCACATTTGTTAGAATCCCCGGTGGGTGGCAGCCCCGGGGTTGGGGGGACCACCGAGGCACAAGATGGCTGCCAACACTTCCTGATTTGGAGTGTTGACAGCCAATTAGAATACAGCTCGTGCACGGCAGGGTGCGCTTAGGCTGCACTTAGGGTATGCGGACAATCCGTGGCCAAAGATATATATGTACTTTTAAATGCCATTTTCTCAGAAACTAATGAACGGATTTACACCATTTAAGCAAAAGGCACAAGTCTGCACTAAGGACTGCCTCTTTGCCAAATTTGGTGTAATTCCATTCACCAGTTCGGGCTGTAGCTGTGGCTAAATGCCCTATAGGAAATTGCATGGGGTAAACGCGTTTTGGGACCCCCTTTTTTCTCAACCCGCTTGACGTATCACTGTGAAACTTCCAGGATAGGAGCGGCCTGGAGCAAAGATTCGTCAATCGGCGCCAAAGTTATTCCATACAGATTGTTGTGGATTTCCTTTGAAAAATAGGTTCTAACTATATCTACCTACTGGCGACCGCCAGTAGGTAATATGCATATATATATGCTTGAAGTCTCCTGCAGACATTAGAGTGCAGCCCATAGCTTGGGAAGCTAGGAGCATACATTTTATAGGGCAGCCATCCCTGCCGCCGGGTTTGCACCACCCCGTACCAGGGGACCCACGGGCTTGGTATTTTCATCTTTCCGAGCCAAGGAGGTGCCTGCTACGGATAAGGCCGGCAACTGCCCCTGGGGCCCATACAGGGTGTCTTACTGTGACCAATAGCAACGGGCTTAAAGAACCCGGACTGCATTATTCATAATGCCCCACACGCGATGTAAACAGCCCATTGAGGGCCGCGGCATGCGGCAGTATTCAGGAGGAAGACCCGGGGCATGTAATTATTTTTGCCAGCAGTAACCTTTAATAAAGATTTCCTTCGAAACGCGCCAGGAGCTGACAAACTTGCCGGTTGGTGTCAGAGGTTAGTTGCTGCCCATACCAAACGAAGGCTTGAAGTCTCCAGCAGATATTAGAGTGCAGCCCATAGCTTGGGAAGCTAGGAGCATACAATTTTATTGGGCGGCCATCCCTGCAGTCGGGTTTGCACCACCCCATACTAGGGGACCCACGGGTTTGGCATTTTCATCTTTCCGAGCCGGGGAGGTGCCTGCTACAGATTAGGACGGCAACTGACCCTGGGGCCCATACAGGGTGTCTTATTGTTACCAACGGCAACGGGCTTAAAGAACCAGGACTTCATTATCCATAATGCCCTACACGCGATGTAAGCAGCCCATTGAGGGGCGTAGCATGCGGCAGTATTTAGGAGGAAGACCCGGGGCACGTAATTATTTTTGCCAGCAGTAACCTTTGATAAAGAAGATTTCCTTTGAAACGCGTCAGGAGCTGACAAACTTGCCGGTTGGTGTCAGAGGTTAGTTGCTGCCCATACCAAACGAAGGCTTGAAGTCTCCAGCAGATATTAGAGTGCAGCCCATAGCTTGGGAAGCTAGGAGCATACAATTTTATTGGGCGGCCATCCCTGCCGCCGGGTTTGCACCACCCCATACCAGGGGACCCACGGGCTTGGCATTTTCATCTTTCCGAGCCGGGGAGGTGCCTGCTATGGATTAGGACGACAACTGCCCCTGGGGCCCGTACAGGGTGTCTTACTGTGACCAACGGCAATGGGCTTAAAGAACCGGGAATTCATTATCCATAATGCCCCACACGTGATGTAAACAGCCCATTGAGGGGCGTGGCATGCGGCAGTATTTAGGAGGAAGACCCGAGCACATAAATATTTTCGCCAGCAGTATCCTTAAAGATAAAGAAGATTTCCTTCGAAACGCGTCAGGAGCTGACAAACTTGCCGGTTGGTGTCAGAGGTTCATTGCTGCCCATACCAAATGAAGGCTTGAAGTCTCCAGCAAACATAAGAGTGCAGCCCATAGCTTGGGAAGCTAGGAGCATTTATCGGGCGGCCATCCCTGCCACCGGGTTTGCACCACCCCATACCAGGGGGCCCACGGGCTTGGTATTTTCATCTTTCCGAGCCTAGCAGGTGCCTGCTACGGATAAGGACGGCAACTGCCCCTGGGGCCCATACAGGGTGTCCTACTGTGACCAACGGCAACGGGCTTAAAGAACCGGGACTTCATTATCCATAATGCCCCACACACAATGTAAACAGCCCATTGAGTGGCATGGCATGCGGCAGTGTTTAGGAGGAAGACCCGAAGCAAGTAATTATTTTCGCCAGCAGTCACCTTTGATAAAGAAGATTCCCTTTGAAACGCGTCAGGAGCTGATGAACTTGCCGGTTGGTGTCAGAGGTTCATTGCTGCCCATACCAAACGAAGATTTGTAGTCTCCAGAAAACATTAGAATGCAGCCCATAGCTTGGGAAGATAGGAGCATTTAACGGGCGCCCATCCCAGCCACCGGGTTTGCACCACCCCATACCAGGGGGCCCACAGGCTTGGTATTTTCATCTTTCCGAGCCTAGGAGGTGCCTGCTACGGATAAGGTTGGCAACTGCCCCTGTGGCCCATACAGGGTGTCTTACTGTGACCAACGGCATCAGGCTTAAAGAACTGGAACTTCATTATCCATAATGCCCAAGACGCGATCTAAACAGCCCATTGAGGGGCGTGGCATGCAGCAGTATTTAGGAGGAAGACCCGGGGCACGTAATTATTTTCGCCAGCAGTAACCTTTGATAAAGAAGATTTCCTTCGAAACGCGTCAGGAGCTGATGAACTTGCCGGTTGGTGTCAGAGGTTCGTTGCTGCCCATACCAAACGAAGGCTTGAAGTCTCCAGCAGACATCAGAGTGCAGCCCATAGCTTGGGAAGCTAGGAGCATACAATTTATTGGGCGGCCATCCCTGCCGTCGGGTTTGCACCACCCCATACCAGGGGACCCACGGGCTTGGCATTTTCGTCTTTCCGAGCCTAGGAGGTGCCTGCTACGGATAAGGACGGCAACTGCCCCTGGGGCCAATACAGGGTGTCTTACTGTGACCAACGGCAACGGGCTTAAAGAACCGGGACTTCATTATCCATAATGCCCTACACGCGATGTAAGCAGCCCATTGAGGGGCGTAGCATGCGGCAGTATTTAGGAGGAAGACCCAGGGCAAGTAATTATTTTCGCCAGAAGTAACCTTTGATAAAGAAGATTTCCTTCGAAGCGCGTCAGGAGCTGAAGAACTTGCTGGTTGGTGTCAGAGGTTCATTGCTACCAATACCAAACGAAGATTTGAAGTCTCCAGAAAACATGAGAGTGCAGCCCATAGCTTGGGAAGATAGGAGCATTTAACGGGCGCCCATCCCAGCCGCCGGGTTTGCACCACCCCATACCAGGGGGCCCACGGGCTTGGTATTTTCATCTTTCCGAGCCTAGGAGGTGCCTGCTACGGATAAGGACGGCAACTGCCCCTGGGGCCCATACAGGGTGTCTTACTGTGACCAACGGCAACCAGCTTAAAGAACCGGAACTTCATTATCCATAATGCCCCACACGTGATGTAAACAGCCCATTGAGGGGTGGCGCATGCGGCAGTATTTAGGAGGAAGACCCGGGGCACGTAATTATTTTCACCAGCAGTAACCTTTGATAAAGAAGATTTCCTTCGAAACGCGTCAGGAGCTGACGAACTTGCCGGTTGGTGTCAGAGGTTAGTTGCTGCCCATACCAAACGAAGGCTTGAAGTCTCCAGCAGACATTAGAGTGCAGCCCATAGCTTGGGAAGCTAGGAGCATACAATTTATTGGGCGGCCATCCCTGCCGCCGGGTTTGCACCACCCCGTACCAGGGGACCCACGGGCTTGGCATTTTCATCTTTCCGAGCCTAGGAGGTGCCTGCTACGGATCACTGACAGAATTTCGACCTCATAAATATCGACCTACAAGAATATCGAGTCAATAATATCGAGGGCAAAAATATCGACATCCTATCCACAACATGGTAAGTACAAAAATATCGAAAAAATAATATAGATGTAAAAAATATCGATGTTAAAAATATCGATTTTTTTTCTTTTAATATATAAGTGTAAAATTAAGTATATAACACTAATAAATAAAATATACATATTTAAAAGTATCTAATAATGTTTAAAATTAATAAATAATACATATATATTAATAATACATTAATTAAATATATACACTAAATATATAATATATATGTACTGAACAATGAGTATTAATAATTATTTTACTAATTTATAAATTAATAAAATATATTCTAATTTACTAATACATTTACAAACGTAAAACAATAACATAAATAAAATGTAAGTAATATAAAAAATAAAATAAACATTTAATTTATTTACAATTATTTATATAAAACGTTAGATAGCGTAAGGGTAAATATTACTATTCCTACTCCAGAGAGTGCAACAGTAGGGAAAGCGTTTGATAGCGTAGGGGTAAAATTACTATTCCCACTCCAGAGAGTGCAACAGTATGGAAAGCGTTGGATAGCGTAGGAGTAAAAATTACTATTCCCACTCCAGAGAGTGCAACAGTAGGGAAAGCATTGGATAGCGTAGGGGTAAAAATTACTATTCCCACTCCAGAGAGTGCAACAGTAGGGAAAGCGTTGGATTGCGTAGGGGTACAAATTACTATTCCCACTCCAGAGAGTGCAACAGTAAGGAAAGCGTTGGATAGCGTACGGGTAAAAATTACTATTCCTACTCCAGAGAGTGCAACAGTAGGGAAAGCATTTGATAGCGTAGGGGTAAAATTACTATTCCCACTCCAGAGAGTGCAACAGTAGGGAAAGCGTTGGATAGCGTAGGAGTAAAAATTACTATTCCCACACCAGAGAGTGCAACAGTAGGGAAAGCGTTGGATAGCGTAGGGGTAAAAATTACTATTCCCACTCCAGAGAGTGCAACAGTAGGGAAAGCTTTGGATTGCGCAGGGGTACAAATTACTATTCCCACTCCAGAGAGTGCAACAGTAGGGAAAGCGTTGGATAGCGTACAGGTAAAAATTACTATTCCCACTCCAGAGAGTGCAACAGTAGGGAAAGCGTTGGATAGCGTAAGGGTAAAAAGTACTATTCCCACTCCAGAGAGTGCAACAGTAGGGAAAGCGTTGGATAGCGTATGGGTAAAAATTACTATTCCCACTCCAGAGAGTGCAACAGTAGGGAAAGCGTTGGATAGCATAGGGGTAAAAATTACTATTCCCACTCCAGAGAGTGCAACAGTAGGGAAAGCGTAGGGGTAAAAATTACTATTCCCACTCCAGAGAGTACAACAGTAGGGAAAGTATTGGATAGCATAGGGGTAAAAATTACTATTCCCACTCCAGAGAGTGCAACAGTAGGGAAAGCGTTGGATTGCGTAGGGGTACAAATTACTATTCCCACTCCAGAGAGTGCAACAGTAGGGAAAGCGTTGGATAGCGTAGGGGTAAAAATTACTATTCCCACTCCAGAGAGTGCAACAGTAGGGAAAGCGTTGAATAGCGTAGGGGTAAAAATTACTATTCCCACTCCAGAGAATGCAAGAGTAGGGAAAGCGTTGGATAGCGTAGGGGTAAAAATTACTATTCCCACTCCAGAGAGTGCAACAGTAGGGAAAGCGTTGGATAGCGTAGAAATAAAAATTACTATTCCCACTCCAGAGAGTGCAACAGTAGGGAAAGCATTGGATAGCGTAGGGGTAAAAATTACTATTCCCACTCCAGAGAGTGCAACAGTAGGGAAAGCGTTTGATAGCGTAGAGGTAAAAAGTACTATTCTCACTCCAGAGAGTGCAACAGTAGGGAAAGCGCTGGATAGCGTAGGCGTAAAAATTACTATTCCCACACCAGAGAGTGCAACAGTAGGGAAAGCGTTGGATAGCGTAGGGGTAAAAATTACTATTCCCACTCCAGAGAGTGCAACAGTAGGGAAAGCGTTGGATTGTGTAGGGGTACAAATTACTATTCCCACTCCAGAGAGTGCAACAGTAGGGAAAGCGTTGGATAGCGTACATGTAAAAATTACTACTCCCACTCCAGAGAGTGCAACAGTAGGGAAAGCGTTGGATAGCGTAGGGGTAAAAATTACTATTCCCACTCCAGAGAGTGCAACAGTAGGGAAAGCGTTGGATAGCGTATGGGTAAAAATTACTATTCCCACTCCAGAGAGTGCAACAGTAGGGAAAGCGTTGGATAGCGTAGGGGTAAAAATTACTATTCCCACTCCAGAGAGTGCAACAGTAGGGAAAGCGTTGGATAGCGTAGGGGTGAAAATTACTATTCCCACTCCAGAGAGTACAACAGTAGGGAAAGCGTTGGATAGCGTAGGGGTAAAAATTACTATTCCCACTCCAGAGAGTGCAACAGTAGGGAAAGCGTTGGATAGCGTAGGGGTAAAAATTACTATTCCCACTCCAGAGAGTGCAACATTAGGGAAAGCGTTGGATAGCGTAGAAGTAAAAATTACTATTCCCACTCCAGAGAGTGCAACAGTAGGGAAAGCATTGGACAGCGTATGGGTAAAAATTACTATTCCCACTCCAGAGAGTGCAACAGTAGGGAAAGCGCTGGATAGCGTAGAGGTAAAAATTACTATTCCCACTCCAGAGAGTGCAACAGTAGGGAAAGCATTGGCTAGCGTAGAGGTAAAAATTACTATTCCCACTCCAAAGAGTGCAACAGTAGGGAAAGCGTTGGATAGCGTAGGGGTAAAAATTACTATTCCCACTCCAGAGAGTGCAACAGTAGGGAAAGCTTTGGATAGCGTAGGGGTAAAAAATACTATTCCAACTCCAGAGAGTGCAACAGTAGGGAAAGTGTTGGATACTATAAGGGTTAAAATAACATACTTATAAATAAACGACTTTTGTAATTATAAATAAATTAACTATTAAATAAATATAAACCATACACAATACCTATACTTAATTATAAAACACATGCTTAGCAAAATATATTTTACCTAAAAGTAATGTAAAATAATACCATTTAATAATATTTAATTACCAATTAATAACTAATTATCAATTATATTATTAACAATACAATTAGTTTCAATACATTATTAATTAATTAAATTTACTTTACTTCCCACCATATTTCCCTATAAAACAACTACCCATAATATAACACATTTATCCAATAATGATTTAATGAAAAAAATGTAGTAAATAATTAAAATTAATTAACTATTAATTAAAATTAATTACCAATTAATATAATTTATATTATAATTCCTACTAATTATTAAATAATTAACCTTAATTAAATTACTCCCCACCCTATTCCCCTATAAACCCACATCCCGCTACAGAAAATATATATCAATTAATCAATTTTTTTTCCAATTAATTAATAATAATTAGCAATTAATTATAATTAATTAATTAATCCTACTAATTATTAATCAACTTACCATAATTAAATTACTTCCCACCCTATTCCCCTATAAACCCACAACCCACTACAGAACATATATATCAATTAATACATTTAATAAAATTATTTTCCTATTATTTTCAATTAATTACCAATTAATTATAATTTATTAATTAATCCTACTAATTAATAATCAATTTACCATAATTAAATTACTTCCCACCCTATTTCCCTATAAACCCACAACCCGCTCCGGTACTAAAACATACAATTTTCTTATAAATTAATTTATTATTATATAAAATTAATACACATATAATAGTAATTATTTTAAATACTTAAATTAAACATATAACACATACATAATAAAAAACTATAAAATAATACAAATATCGATATTAGTGTCATCGAAATTAGTAACATCGATATATATGCTATCGATATTACTAACATTGATATTACTTACATCGATAATAAGAATTTCGATATTACTTACCTTGGGTCGATATTCTGTCCTACGATATTCTTGACTTCGATAATATGCTCCTTCGATATTTCAGACTCGATATTATGGTAGGTCGATATTTCCAACTCGAAATTTTGACTGTGTACCGCCTGCTACGGATAAGGATGGCAACTGCCCCTGGGGCCCATACAGGGTGTCTTACTGTGACCATTGGCAGCGGGCTTAAAGAACCGGGAATTCATTATCCATAATGCCCCACACGTGATGTAAGCAGTCCATTGAGGGGCATGGCATGCGGCAGTATTTAGGAGGAAGACCCGGGGCACATAAATATTTTCGCCAGCAATATTCTTTGATAAGGAAGATTTCCTTCGAAACGCGTCAGGAGCTGACAAACTTGCCGGTTGGTGTCAGAGGTTCATTGCTCCCCATACCAAACGAAGGTTTGAAGTCTCCAGAAAACATTAGAGTGCAGCCCATAGCTTGGGAAGATAGGAGCATTTAACGGGCGCCCATCCCAGCCGCCGGGTTTGCACCACCCCATACCAGGGGGCCCACAGGCTTGGTTTTTTCATCTTTCCGAGCCTAGTAGGTGCCTGCTACAGATAAGGTTGGCAACTGCCCCTGTGGCCCATACAGGGTGTCTTACTGTGACCAACGGCAACGGGCTTAAAGAACCCGGACTGCATTATTCAAAATGCCCCACACGTGATGTAAACAGCCCATTGAGGGGCGTGGCATGCAGCAGTATTCAGGAGGAAGACATGGGGCACGTAATTATTTTTGCCAGCAGTAACCTTTTATAAAGAAGATTTCCTTTGAAACGCGTCAGGAGCTGACAAACTTGCCGGTTGGTGTCAGAGGTTAGTTGCTGCCCATACCAAACGAAGGCTTGAAGTCTCCAGCAGATATTAGAGTGCAGCCCATAGCTTGGGAAGCTAGGAGCATACAATTGTATTGGGCGGCCATCCCTGCCGCCGGGTTTGCACCACCCCATACTAGGGGACCCACGGGCTTGGCATTTTCATCTTTCCGAGCCGGGGAGGTGCCTGCTATGGATTAGGACGACAACTGCCCCTGGGGCCCATACAGGGTGTCTTACTGTGACCAACGGCAATGGGCTTAAAGAACCGGGACTTCATTATCCATAATGCCCTACACGTGATGTAAGCAGCCCATTGAGGGGCATAGCATGCGGCAGTATTTAGGAGGAAGACCCGGGGCACATAATTTTTTTCGCCAGCAGTAACCTTTGATAAAGAAGATTTCCTTTGAAAAGCGTCAGGAGCTGACGAACTTGCTGGTTGGTGTCAGAGGTTCATTGCTGCCCATACCAAATGAAGGCTTGAAGTCTCCAGCAAACATAAGAGTGCAGCCCATAGCTTGGGAAGCTAGGAGCATTTATCGGGCGGCCATCCCTGCCACCGGGTTTGCACCACCCCATACCAGGGGGCCCACAGGCTTGGTATTTTCATCTTTCCGAGCCTAGCAGGTGCCTGCTATGGATAAGGACGGCAACTGCCCCTGGGGCCCATACAGGGTGTCCTACTGTGACCAACGGCAACGGGCTTAAAGAACCGGGACTTCATTACCCATAATGCCCTACACACGATGTAAACAGCCCATTGAGTGGCGTGGCATGCGGCAGTATTTAGGAGGAAGACCCGAAGTAAGTAATTATTTTCGCCAGCAGTCACCTTTGATAAAGAAGATTCCCTTCGAAACGCGTCAGGAGCTGATGAACTTGCCGGTTGGTGTCAGAGGTTCATTGCTGCCCATACCAAACGAAGATTTGAAGTCTCCAGAAAACATTAGAGTGCAGCCCATAGCTTGGGAAGATAGGAGCATTTAACGGGCGCCCATCCCAGACACCGGGTTTGCACCACCCCATACCAGGGGGCCCACGGGCTTGGTATTTTCATCTTTCCGAGCCTAGGAGGTGCCTGCTACGGATAAGGTTGGCAACTGCCCCTATGGCCCATACAGGGTGTCTTACTGTGACCAACGGCATCAGGCTTAAAGAACTGGAACTTCATTATCCATAATGCCCAGGACGCGATCTAAACAGCCCATTGAGGGGCGTGGCATGCAGCAGTATTTAGGAGGAAGACCCGGGGCACGTAATTATTTTCGCCAGCAGTAACCTTTGATAAAGAAGATTTCCTTCGAAACGGGTCAGGAGCTGATGAACTTGCCGGTTGGTGTCAGAGGTTCGTTGCTGCCCATACCAAACGAAGGCTTGAAGTCTCCAGCAGACATCAGAGTGCAGCCCATAGCTTGGGAAGCTAGGAGCATACAATTTATTGGCCGGCCATCCCTGCCGCCGGGTTTGCACCACCCCATACCAGGGGACCCACGGGCTTGGCATTTTCGTCTTTCCGAGCCTAGGAGGTGCCCGCTATGGATAAGGACGGCAACTGCCCCTGGGGCCCATACAGGGTGTCTTACTGTGACCAACGGTAACGGGCTTAAAGAACCGGGACTTCATTATCCATAATGCCCTACACGCGATGTAAGCAGCCCATTGAGGGGCGTAGCATGCAGCAGTATTTAGGAGGAAGACCCGGGGCACGTAATTATTTTCGCCAGCAGTAACCTTTGATAAAGAAGATTTCCTTAGAAACGCGTCAGGAGCTGACGAACTTGCTGGTTGGTGTCAGAGGTTCATTGCTGCCAATACCAAACGAAGATTTGTAGTCTCCAGAAAACATTAGAATGCAGCCCATAGCTTGGGAAGATAGGAGCATTTAACGGGCGGCCATCCCAGCCGCTGGGTTTGCACCACCCAATACCAGGGAGCCCACGGGCTTGGTATTTTCATCTTTCCGAGCCTAGGAGGTGACTGCTACGGATAAGGACGGCAACTGCCCCTGGGGCCCATACAGGGTGTCTTACTGTGACCAACGGCAACAGGCTTAAAGAACCGGAACTTCATTATCCATAATGCCCCACATGCTATGTAAACAGCCCATTGAGGGGTGTGGCATGCGGCAGTATTTAGGAGGAAGACCCGGGGCACGTAATTATTTTCACCAGCAGTAACCTTTGATAAAGAAGATTTCCTTCAAAACGCGTCAGGAGCTGACGAACTTGCCGGTTGGTGTCAGAGGTTAGTTGCTGCCCATACCAAACGAAGGCTTGAAGTCTCCAGCAGACATTAGAGTGCAGCCCTTAGCTTGGGAAGCTAGGAGCATACAATTTTTTGGGCGGCCATCCCTGCCGCCGGGTTTGCACCACCCAATACCAGGGAGCCCACGGGCTTGGTATTTTCATCTTTCCGAGCCTAGGAGGTGACTGCTACGGATAAGGACGGCTACTACCCCTGGGGCCCATACAGGGTGACTTACTGTGACCAACGGCAACAGGCTTAAAGAACCGGAACTTCATTATCCATAATGCCCCACATGCTATGTAAACAGCCCATTGAGGGGTGTGGGATGCGGCAGTATTTAGGAGGAAGACCCGGGGCACGTCATTATTTTCGCCAGCAGTAACCTTTGATAAAGAAGATTTCCTTCGTACCGCGTCAGGAGCTGATGAACTTGCCGGTTGGTGTCAGAGGTTCATTGCTGCCCATACCAAACGAAGGCTTGAAGTCTCCAGCAGACATTAGAGTGCAGCCAATCCCCCCACGGTCTCAGCTGGCTCCCCACCTCTTGCGGGAGCCCGCATTGCTTTTCCACATGTGGAGCAGCTAACATGCTGTTCCCCATATGGAAAAGCAATCTGCTTTGCTTTATTGAAGCGAGAGCAGGGTAGGAGCCACGAGGCTCCCGCCCTGCCATTGCAAACAGCAGTGTCCCGGGGTTGGGCACACCGGGACACTGCAGGAGCCTGCCTTGGGGGTTGGCGGATCTCAGAGCCTGGACAAGGTTCCAGGAGGGGAGCCACGCGGCCCCCCTCCCACATTTGTTAGAATCCCCGGTGGGTGGCAGCCCCGGGGTTGGGGGGACCACCGAGGCACAAGATGGCTGCCAACACTTCCTGATTTGGAGTGTTGACAGCTAATTAGAATACAGCTCGTGCACGGCAGGGTGCGCTTAGGCTGCACTTAGGGTATGCGGACAATCCGTGGCCAAAGATATATATGTACTTTTAAATGCCATTTTCTCAGAAACTAATGAACGGATTTACACCATTTAAGCAAAAGGCACAAGTCTGCACTAAGGACTGCCTCTTTGCCAAATTTGGTGTAATTCCATTCACCAGTTCGGGCTGTAGCTGCGGCTAAATGCCCTATAGGAAATTGCATGGGGTAAACGCGTTTTGGGACCCCCTTTTTTCTCAACCCGCTTGACGTATCACCGTGAAACTTCCAGGATAGGAGCGGCCTGGAGCTGACCATATGTTTTGAAAATTTTGCAAAGATTCGTCAATCGGCGCCAAAGTTATTCCATACAGATTGTTGTGGATTTCCTTTGAAAAATAGGTTCTAACTATATCTACCTACTGGCGACCGCCAGTAGGTAATATGCATATATATATGCTTGAAGTCTCCTGCAGACATTAGAGTGCAGCCCATAGCTTGGGAAGCGAGGAGCATACATTTTATAGGGCCGCCAACCCTGCCGCCGGGTTTGCACCACCCCGTACCAGGGGACCCACGGGCTTGGTATTTTCATCTTTCCGAGCCAAGGAGGTGCCTGCTGCGGATAAGGCCGGCAACTGCCCCTGGGGCCCATACAGGGTGTCTTACTGTGACCAACGGCAGCGGGCTTAAAGAACCGGGAATTCATTATCCATAATGCCCCACACGCGATGTAAACAGCCCATTGAGGGGCGTGGCATGCAGCAGTATTTAGGAGGAAGACCTGGGGCACGTAATTATTTTCGCCAGCAGTATCCTTTGATAAAGAAGATTTCCTTCGAAACGCGTCAGGAGCTGACAAACTTGCCGGTTGGTGTCAGAGGTTCATTGCTGCCCATACCAAATGAAGGTTTGAAGTCTCCAGAAAACATTAGAGTGCAGCCCATAGCGTGGGAAGATAGGAGCATTTAACGGGAGCCCATCCCAGCCACCGGGGTAGCACCACCCCATACCAGGGGGCCTACTGGCTTGGTATTTTCATCTTTCAGAGCCTAGGAGGTGCCTGCTACGGATAAGGTCGGCAACTGCCCCTGTGGCCCATACTGGGTGTCTTACTGTGACCATCGGCAACAGGCTTAAAGAACCCGGACTGCATTATCCATAATGCCCCACACGCGATGTAAACAGCCCATAGAGGGGCGTGGCATGCGGCAGTATTCAGGAGGAAGACCCGGGGCACGTAATTATTTTTGCCAGCAGTAACCTTTGATGAAGAAGATTTCCTTTGAAACGCCTCAGGAGCTGACAAACTTGCCGGTTGGTGTCAGAGGTTAGTTGCTGCCCATACCAAATGAAGGCTTGATGTCTCCAGCAGATATTAGAGTGCAGCCCATGGCTTGGGAAGCTAGGAGCATACAATTTATTTGGCGGCCATCCCTGCCGCCGGGTTTGCACCACTTCATACCAGGGGACCCACGGGCTTGGCATTTTCATCTTTTCGAGCCTAGGAGGTGCCTGCTACAGATAAGGATGGCAACTGCCCCTGGGGCCCATTCAGGGTGTCTTACTGTGACCATTGGCAGCGGGCTTAAAGAACCGGGAATTCATTATCCATAATGCCCCACACGTGATGTAAACAGCCCATTGAGGGGCGTGGCATGCGGCAGTATTTAGGAGGAAGACCCGGGGCACGTAAATATTTTCGCCAGCAGTGTCCTTTGATAAAGAAGATTTCCTTCGAAACGCGTCAGGCGCTGACAAACTTGCCGGTTGGTGTCAGAGGTTCATTGCTGCCCATACCAAACGAAGGTTTGAAGTCTCCAGAAAACATTAGAGTGCAGCCCATAGCTTGGGAAGATAGGAGCATTTAACGGTCGCCCATCCCAGCCGCCGGGTTTGCACCACCCCATACCAGGGGGCCCACGGGCTTGGTATTTTCATCTTTCCGAGCCTAGTAGGTGCCTGCTACGGATAAGGTTGGCAACTGCCCCTGTGGCCCATACAGGGTGTCTTACTGTGACCAATGGCAACGGGCTTAAAGAACCCGGACTGCATTATTCATAATGCCCCACACGCGATGTAAACAGCCCATTGAGGGGCGCGGCATGCGGCAGTATTCAGGAGGAAGACCCGGGGCATGTAATTATTTTTGCCAGCAGTAACCTTTGATAAAGATTTCCTTCGAAACGCGCCAGGAGCTGACAAACTTGCCAGTTGGTGTCAGAGGTTAGTTGCTGCCCATACCAAACGAAGGCTTGAAGTCTCCAGCAGATATTAGAGTGCAGCCCATAGCTTGGGAAGCTAGGAGCATACAATTTTATTGGGCGGCCATCCCTGCAGCCGGGTTTGCACCACCCCATACTAGGGGACCCACGGGTTTGGCATTTTCATCTTTCCGAGCCGGGGAGGTGCCTGCTACGGATTAGGACGGCAACTGACCCTGGGGCCCATACAGGGTGTCTTATTGTGACCAACGGCAACGGGCTTAAAGAATCAGGACTTCATTATCCATAATGCCCTACACGCGATGGAAGCAGCCCATTGAGGGGCGTAGCATGCGGCAGTATTTAGGAGGAAGACCCGGGGCACGTAATTATTTTTGCCAGCAGTAACCTTTGATAAAGAAGATTTCCTTTGAAACGCGTCAGGAGCTGACAAACTTGCCGGTTGGTGTCAGAGGTTAGTTGCTGCCCATACCAAACGAAGGCTTGAAGTCTCCAGCAGATATTAGAGTGCAGCCCATAGCTTGGGAAGCTAGGAGCATACAATTTTATTGGGCGGCCATCCCTGCCGCCGGGTTTGCACCACCCCATACTAGGGGACCCACGGGCTTGGCATTTTCATCTTTCCGAGCCGGGGAGGTGCCTGCTATGGATTAGGACGACAACTGCCCCTGGGGCCCATACAGGGTGTCTTACTGTGACCAACGGCAATGGGCTTAATGAACCGGGAATTCATTATCCATAATGCCCCACACGTGATGTAAACAGCCCATTGAGGGGCGTGGCATGCGGCAGTATTTAGGAGGAAGACCCGGGGCACGTAAATATTTTCGCCAGCAGTCTCCTTTGATAAAGAAGATTTCCTTCGAAACGCGTCAGGCGCTGACAAACTTGCCGGTTGGTGTCAGAGGTTCATTGCTGCCCATACCAAACGAAGGTTTGAAGTCTCCAGAAAACATTAGAGTGCAGCCCATAGCTTGGGAAGATAGGAGCATTTAACGGTCGCCCATCCCAGCCGCCGGGTTTGCACCACCCCATTCTAGGGGGCCCACGGGCTTGGTATTTTCATCTTTCCGAGCCTAGTAGGTGCCTGCTACGGATAAGGTTGGCAACTGCCCCTGTGGCCCATACAGGGTGTCTTACTGTGACCAATGGCAACGGGCTTAAAAAACCCGGACTGCATTATTCATAATGCCCCACACGCGATGTAAACAGCCCATTGAGGGGCACGGCATGCAGCAGTATTCAGGAGGAAGACCCGGGGCATGTAATTATTTTTGCCAGCAGTAACCTTTGATAAAGATTTCCTTCGAAACGCGCCAGGAGCTGACAAACTTGCCGGTTGGTGTCAGAGGTTAGTTGCTGCCCATACCAAACGAAGGCTTGAAGTCTCCAGCAGATATTAGAGTGCAGCCCATAGCTTGGGAAGCTAGGAGCATACAATTTTATTGGGCGGCCATCCCTGCCGCCGGGTTTGCACCACCCCATACTAGGGGACCCACGGGCTTGGCATTTTCATCTTTCCGAGCCGGGGAGGTGCCTGCTATGGATTAGGACGACAACTGCCCCTGTGGCCCATACTGGGTGTCTTACTGTGACCATCGGCAACAGGCTTAAAGAACCCGGACTGCATTATCCATAATGCCCCACACGCGATGTAAACAGCCCATTGAGGGGCGTGGCATGCGGCAGTATTCAGGAGGAAGACCCGGGGCACGTAATTATTTTTGCCAGCAGTAACCTTTGATGAAGAAGATTTCCTTTGAAACGCCTCAGGAGCTGACAAACTTGCCGGTTGGTGTCAGAGGTTAGTTGCTGCCCATACCAAACGAAGGCTTGATGTCTCCAGCAGATATTAGAGTGCAGCCCATGGCTTGGGAAGCTAGGAGCATACAATTTATTTGGCGGCCATTCCTGCCGCCGGGTTTGCACCACTTCATACCAGGGGACCCACGGGCTTGGCATTTTCATCTTTCCGAGCCTAGGAGGTGCCTGCTACAGATAAGGATGGCAACTGCCCCTGGGGCCCATTCAGGGTGTCTTACTGTGACCATTGGCAGCGGGCTTAAAGAACCGGGAATTCATTATCCATAATGCCCCACACGTGATGTAAATAGCCCATTGAGGGGCGTGGCATGCGGCAGTATTTAGGAGGAAGACCCGGGGCACGTAAATATTTTCGCCAGCAGTATCCTTTGATAAAGAAGATTTCCTTCGAAACGCGTCAGGCGCTGACAAACTTGCCGGTTGGTGTCAGAGGTTCATTGCTGCCCATACCAAACGAAGGTTTGAAGTCTCCAGAAAACATTAGAGTGCAGCCCATAGCTTGGGAAGATAGGAGCATTTAACGGTCGCCCATCCCAGCCGCCGGGTTTGCACCACCCCATACCAGGGGGCCCACGGGCTTGGTATTTTCATCTTTCCGAGCCTAGTAGGTGCCTGCTACGGATAAGGTTGGCAACTGCCCCTGTGGCCCATACAGGGTGTCTTACTGTGACCAATGGCAACGGGCTTAAAGAACCCGGACTGCATTATTCATAATGCCCCACACGCGATGTAAACAGCCCATTGAGGGGCGCGGCATGCGGCAGTATTCAGGAGGCAGACCCGGGGCATGTAATTATTTTTGCCAGCAGTAACCTTTGATAAAGATTTCCTTCGAAACGCGCCAGGAGCTGACAAACTTGCCGGTTGGTGTCAGAGGTTAGTTGCTGCCCATACCAAACGAAGGCTTGAAGTCTCCAGCAGATATTAGAGTGCAGCCCATAGCTTGGGAAGCTAGGAGCATACAATTTTATTGGGCGGCCATCCCTGCAGCCGGGTTTGCACCACCCCATACTAGGGGACCCACGGGTTTGGCATTTTCATCTTTCCGAGCCGGGGAGGTGCCTGCTACGGATTAGGACGGCAACTGACCCTGGGGCCCATACAGGGTGTCTTATTGTGACCAACGGCAACGGCCTTAAAGAATCAGGACTTCATTATCCATAATGCCCTACACGCGATGTAAGCAGCCCATTGAGGGGCGTAGCATGCGGGAGTATTGAGGAGGAAGACCCGGGGCACGTAATTATTTTCGCCAGCAGTAACCTTTGATAAAGAAGATTTCCTTTGAAACGCGTCGGGAGCTGACAAACTTGCCGGTTGGTGTCAGAGGTTAGTTGCTGCCCATACCAAACGAAGGCTTGAAGTCTCCAGCAGATATTAGAGTGCAGCCCATAGCTTGGGAAGCTAGGAGCATACAATTTTATTGGGCGGCCATCCCTGCCGCCGGGTTTGCACCACCCCATACTAGGGGACCCACGGGCTTGGCATTTTCATCTTTCCGAGCCGGGGAGGTGCCTGCTATGGATTAGGACGACAACTGCCCCTGGGGCCCATACAGGGTGTCTTACTGTGACCAACGGCAATGGGCTTAAAGAACCGGGAATTCATTATCCATAATGCCCCACACGTGATGTAAACAGCCCATTGAGGGGCGTGGCATGCGGCAGTATTTAGGAGGAAGACCCGGGGCACGTAAATATTTTCGCCAGCAGTATCCTTTGATAAAGAAGATTTCCTTCGAAACACGTCAGGCGCTGACAAACTTGCCGGTTGGTGTCAGAGGTTCATTGCTGCCCATACCAAACGAAGGTTTGAAGTCTCCAGAAAACATTAGAGTGCAGCCCATAGCTTGGGAAGATTGGAGCATTTAACGGTCGCCCATCCCAGCCGCCGGGTTTGCACCACCCCATTCTAGGGGGCCCACGGGCTTGGTATTTTCATCTTTCCGAGCCTAGTAGGTGCCTGCTACGGATAAGGTTGGCAACTGCCCCTGTGGCCCATACAGGGTGTCTTACTGTGACCAATGGCAACGGGCTTAAAGAACCCGGACTGCATTATTCATAATGCCCCACACGCGATGTAAACAGCCCATTGAGGGGCACGGCATGCGGCAGTATTCAGGAGGAAGACCCGGGGCATGTAATTATTTTTGCCAGCAGTAACCTTTGATTAAGATTTCCTTCGAAACGCGCCAGGAGCTGACAAACTTGCCGGTTGGTGTCAGAGGTTAGTTGCTGCCCATACCAAACGAAGGCTTGAAGTCTCCAGCAGATATTAGAGTGCAGCCCATAGCTTGGGAAGCTAGGAGCATACAATTTTATTGGGCGGCCATCCCTGCAGCCGGGTTTGCACCACCCCATACTAGGGGACCCACGGGTTTGGCATTTTCATCTTTCCGAGCCGGGGAGGTGCCTGCTACGGATTAGGACAGCAACTGACCCTCGTGCCCATACAGGGTGTCTTACTGTGACCAACGGCAATGGGCTTAAAGAACCAGGACTTCATTATCCATAATGCCCTACATGCGATGTAAGCAGCCCATTGAGGGGCGTAGCATGCGGCAGTATTTAGGAGGAAGACCCGGGGCACGTAATTATTTTCGCCAGCAGTAACCTTTGATAAGGAAGATTTCCTTTGAAACGCGTCAGGAGCTGACGAACTTGCCAGTTGGTGTCAGAGGTTTGTTGCTGCCCATACCAATCGAAGGCTTGAAGTCTCCAGCAGACATTAGAGTGCAGCCCATAGCTTGGGAAGCTAGAAGCATACAATTCATCGGTCGGCCATCCATGCCGCCGGGATTGCACCACCCCTTACCAGGGGGCCCTTGGGCTTGTTATTTTCATCTTTCTGAGCCTAGGAGGTGCCTGCTACAGATAAGGACGGCAACTGCCCCTGGGGCCCATACAGGGTGTGTTACTGTGACCAACGGCAACGGGCCTAAAGAACCGGAACTTAATTATCCATAATGCCCCACACACGATGTAAACAGCCCATTGAGGGGCGTGGCATGCGGCAGTATTTAGGAGGAAGACCCGAGGCACGTAATTATTTTCGCCAGCAGTAACCTTTGATAAAGAAGATTCCCTTCAAAACGCTTCAGGAACTGATGAATTTGCCGGTTGGTTTCAGAGGTTCATTGCTGCCCATACCAAACGAAGATTTGAAGTCTCCAGAAAACATTAGAGTGCAGCCCATAGCTTGGGAAGATAGGAGCATTTAAGGGGCGCCCATCCCAGCCACCGGGTTTGCACCACCCCATACCAGGGGGCCCACGGGGTTGGTATTTTCATCTTTCCGAGCCTAGGAGGAGCCTGCTACGGATAAGGACGTCAACTGCCACTGGGGCCCATACAGGGTGTCCTACTGTGACCAACGGCAACGGGCTTAAAGAACCGGGACTTCATTATCCATAATGCCCCACATACGATGTAAACAGCCCATTGAGTGGCATGGCATGCTGCAGTATTTAGGAGGAAGACCCGAGGCAAGTAATTATTTTCGCCAGCAGTAACCTTTGATAAAGAAGATTCCCTTCGAAATGCGTCAGGGGCTGATGAACTTGCCGGTTGGTGTCAGAGGTTCATTGCTGCCCATATCAAACGAAGGTTTGAAGTCTCCAGAAAACATTAGAGTGCAGCCCATAGCTTGGGAAGATAGGAGCATTTAACGGGCGCCCATCCCAGCCACCGGGTTTGCACCACCCCATACCAGGGGGCCCACGGGCTTGGTATTTTCATCTTTCCGAGCCTAGGATATGCCTGCTACGGATAAGGTTGGCAACTGCCCCTCTGGCCCATACAGGGTGTCTTACTGTGACCAACGGCATCAGGCTTAAAGAACTGGAACTTCTTTATCCATAATGCCACACACTCGATGTAAACAGCCCATTGAGGGGCGTGGCATGCAGCAGTATTTAGGAGGAAGACCCGGGGCACGTAATTATTTTCACCAGCAGTAACCTTTGATAAAGAAGATATCCTTTGAAACGCGTCAGGAGCTGATGAACTTGCCGGTTGGTGTCAGAAGTTCGTTGCTGCCCATACCAAACGAAGGCTTGAAGTCTCCAATAGACATCAGAGGGCAGCCCATAGCTTGGGAAGCTAGGAGCATACAATTTATTGGGCGGCCATCCCTGCCGCCGGGTTTGCACCACCCCATACCAGGGGACCCTCGGGCTTGGCATTTTCGTCTTTCCGAGCCTAGGAGGTGCCTGCTACGGATAAGGACGGCAACTGCCCCTGGGGCCCATACAGGGTGTCTCACTGTGACCAACGGCAACGGGCTTAAATAACCGGGACTTCATTATCCATAATGCCCTACACGCGATGTAAGCAGCCCATTGAGGGGCGTAGCATGCGGCAGTATTTAGGAGGAAGACCCGGGGCACGTAATTATTTTCGCCAGCAGTAACCTTTGATTCTTTCAAAACGCGTCAGGAGCTGACGAACTTGCCGGTTGGTGTCAGAGGTTCATTGCTGCCCATACCAAACGAAGGCTTGAAGTCTCCAGCAAACATTAGAGTGCAGCCCATAGCTTGGGAAGCTAGGAGCATTTATCGGGTGGCCATCCCTTCCACCGGGTTTGCACCACCCCATATCATGGGCCCATGGGCTTGGTATTTTCATCTTTTCAAGCCTAGCAGGTGCCTGCTACGGATAAGGACGGCAACTACCCCTGGGGCCCATACAGGGTGTTTTACAGTGACCAACAGCAACGGGCTTAAAGAACCGGGACTTCATTATCCATAATGCCCCAAACGCGATGTAAACAGCCCATTGAGGGGCGTGGCATGCAGCAGTATTTAGGAGGAAGACCCGGGGCACATAATTATTTTCGCCAGCAGCAACCTTTGATAAAGAAGATTTCCTTCGAAACGGGTCAGGAGCTGACAAACTTGCCGGTTGGTGTCAGAGGTTTGTTGCTGCCCATACCAAACGAAGGCTTGAAGTCTCCAGCAGACATTAGAGTGCAGCCCATAGCTTGGGAAGCTAGGAGCATACAATTTATCGGGCGGCCATCCATGCCGCCCGGATTGCACCACCCCATACCAGGGGGCCCATGGGCTTGGTATTTTCATGTTTCCGAGCCTAGGAGGTGCCTGCTACAGATAAGGACGGCAACTGCCCCTGGGGCCCATACAGGGTGTCTTACTGTGACCAACGGCAACGGGCCTAAAGAACCGGAACTTAATTATCCATAATGCCCCACACGCGATGTAAACAGCCCATTGAGGGGCATGGCATGCGGCAGTATTTAGGAGAAAGACTCGGGGCACGTAATTATTTTCGCCAGCAGTAACCTTTGATAAAGAAGATTTCCTTCGAAACGCACCAGGAGCTGACGAACTTGCTGGTTGGTGTCAGAGGTTCGTTGCTGCCCATACCAAACGAAGGCTTGAAGTCTCCAGCAGACATTAGAGTGCAGCCCATAGCTTGGGAAGCTAGGAGCATACAATTTATCGGGCGGCCATCCATGCCGCCGGGATTGCACCACCCCATACCAGGGGGCCCATGGGCTTGGTATTTTCATCTTTCCGAGCCTAGGAGGTGCCTGCTAAGGGTAAGGACGGCAACTGCCCTGCCCCTGGGGCCCATACAGGGTGTCTTACTGTGGCCAACGGCAACGGGCTTAAAGAACCGGAACTTAATTATCCATAATGCCCCACACGCGATGTAAACAGCCCATTGAGGGGCGTGGCCTTCGAAACACGTCAGAAGCTCATGAACTTGCTGGTTGGTGTCCGAGGTTCGTTGCTGCCCATACCAAATGAAGGCTTGAAGTCTCCAGCAGACATTAGAGTGCAGCCCATAGCTTGAGAAGCAAGGAGCATACAATATATATATATGTGGTTGCGCACCACGATTTATAAGAGTTTGAAAAACTATAGTGGAGATTGTGGAAAGGGGGCAAGGTAGAGACTCCCTGACCCCCTAGGTTTTCTCAGGGGGTCCATTAAGGACCCCCAAGGCCAAAAAAAACTGTTTTTTTTCTAAAATGTTGCAAGGTTGTGCACCTCACTTCAAAATGGTGTTTTTCCCGATTTACATAAAAGTTTCAAAACGTGAAAAGGAGGCAAGGTAGACACTCTCTGACCACCTAGAGCTTCTCAGGGGGTTCCTAAAGAACCCCGACTGGCAAAAAAAAACCTTTCTTTTTTTTAATTTGCGAGGTGCGCGCACCCGGGCGCGCACGTCTAAAAAAAAAAATATTATTAATATTAGTATTTCATTCTTATCTAAGAAAACACCTGAATATATTTAATTTTTTAATATCATTTTTTATAAAATGTGCACCATACTTTCGTATCGCGCACATCATAGTTAGAAATTAGAATTAAAAAATCTTGCAAATCTACTAAATAAAAAATAGGTTTAAAACACTTTATAGTTAGGAATTAGCATTTACAAAACCTTTGAAATTCACTGAAAAAACCATAGGTTTGACACACGTTATAGTTAGAAATTAGCATTTTAAAAACCTTTGAAATTCACTGAAAAAAACCATAGGTTTGACATATGTTATAGTTAGGAATTTGCATTTAATAAAACCTTAGAAATTCACTGAAAAAACCATAGGTTTTTCACCAGTTATAGTTAGCTGTACATTTTAGTCATACAAAACCATTGAAATTCCACCGTTATAGTTAGTTGTACTCACTATAACTCACGCGCCCGCAATCCACTGCTGATGATGTCACATATTACATCATTCATGACATGGTCAGTGACATCACTGATGACATCACTGATGACATCTCAAATGACATCACTGATGACATCATCCATGTGGTAATGAAATACACCTCATCATACACTACTATAAAATTTTTCATCAATGTAAAATAGAACGTGCCCTATTTGAAACCACTGACACACCAATGGTATTTTCTAAACACCCACTCAGTGAATCATAGATCTATACACACATCTAATCACTTACCTATAGAATCAAAGTTATATGCAGTGAAAAATTAATAGAACACTAACAAATATACTTATACGCCTATTTCAACATTAAAAAACCAAGATACATTGTATTCACTTATAAAAACATCTTATTGACTTATGCAAAGAATGGATCATATTTACATTTACTCACCGACACACCTATACAAAAACCACTTTATATATTCATCTATTGACTTAGTGTGTTATAAAATAACTATTAAAAATATACAGTTATCCATATAGTGACTCATACGATCACTAATTCTAAGGCTCACTTAAGTAGATATTATTGTAACTTATACTGGTTTTTTATTCAAATGTAATAGAGATATACTATGGGGAGATATCACTAAAACAACTGTTGTAACATGTAGTCAGAACCGTATTATCGACTGAATGAATTATTCACACATTTTTGAGCAATAACATACCCCCCACAAATCCACATACACATTCATTTTCCCATACAAATACTCAGTTAAGAAACCACAACAAATATAGTCTTTAACATACCAATTAAGACAAAGCAATAAAGACTTTCACACAGTTAAATAACTACACAATATATATAGTGAGACTCTACAAATTTGTCAAGGAAACAATCAATGACACTGTCACTAAATCCACCATCCACCCATTTATATTTATATATCTACCCATTCTTCAATGCAAAGTAGTGTATTTATAATACATATTTAAATATCAAAGCAAACCACATTCACTGGATGATGTCATCAGGGATGTCATCAGTGATGTCACTGACCATGTCATGAATGATGTAATATGTGACATCATCAGCAGTGGATTGCGGGCGCGCGAGTTATAGTGAGTACAATTAACTATAACAGGGGAATTTCAATGGTTTTGTATGACGAAAATGTACAGCTAACTATAACTGATGTAAAACCTATGGTTTTTTCAGTGAATTTCTAAGGTTTTTCAAATGCAAATTCCTAACTATAACATATGTCAAACCTATGGTTTTTTCAGTGAATATATATTTAGTAGCAGTGTGATTAACTGTTTGCTGACTAATTCATACTTTCTCACTAAATATATTGGATAGTGACTTAACTATGTGAATATCTGTATTACGTTGTCAGTTGTTGTGTAAACTGCTGCACCCATTGGTTACAAGCTACGTAAAAGTCTATATTAGTTATTGATTAGTTAACTGCTTATTTGTATGAGAGAGTGAATGTATGTGTGGTTCAGTGGGGGATCTGTGACTGCTCAAAGATATGTGAATAGTTAATTCAGTACGCATATGAGGTTAAGACTACGTGTTATAATAGTTGTTTGGGTGAGTGAATATCTTTATGGGTGTGGTGATGAGCAAAAATAGTTCTCAATGGTACATGTCCAACAAAGTTGAAAAATAAAAGGCAGTGTATGTGACAGTTGTATATAAATAAGTATACATAAAACTCATCGATTGTATGAGTGATTGTATAGGTAACTGTATATTTGTAATAGTAATTTCATAACACACTAAGAATGAGTTACTATAAATATAAGAATAAATAAAGTGCTATTTGTATAAGTGTGTGTTAGAAACGGGACCCTGGCCGGCCAAGACTCGCGTCGAGGTCAGTCAGGGATCACCATTTCTAAAGTCAGGGCAGGGGAGTCACACACCAAGGCAACCCCCACTCGCCCTCTAGGTAGCGTGGCGCGAGCAGTCTAGGCTAAACTTGGAGGCGGTATGAGTTAAGTATTTGCGCATGCACCCCAGCAACAACACCCAAGGCCCACCACAAAGGAAGACTCCACACAAGGATATATATAAAAAATAGCCTTTGTATTATAATAAACAAAACACATTAGATAACACACGCGAACTGTACAATGTGCCAGAGGCACGGGCAGAATTTACAAGGGGAATTATGTACAGGACAGGGCCACATGGACCACTGTCAGGGGTAGGCACTTGTCAGAAAATAATACTGGTAGGTACACACTTAGGACATAAACATTAGAATGATTAGCACCAAAATTGTAAATGCAACACACATCCAGTAATCACTGGAAAAGAGTAATACCTCCTACGCCACCCTAAACACTGTAGGGAAATCACGCAGGGAACTAGGACCTTATCAGCAGGACCTAAAAAAGGAATACCAACACCTAAGCAATTCACTTTTAGCAAAGGGAAGGAAACCTAAACATAAAGAGGGACGTCAACAATCCACTAGGCAGGTCACTCTTAGCAAAGTGGATAATCATAAAATACCTAATCAGGTCACTTTTAGAAAAGGTAAGCGGACATAAACAATCCTCTAAGCAGGGCGCACCTAGCAAAGGGAATCAACATAAAGTGGGACATCAACAATTGCACATGGGATATTAAACACAGAGGTGCAGATTAGAACATATGCGCAAGAATCATAAACACAGAAATTACAATGCGCGGGGTGCACAAAGCACACTACTCAAAAAGGTCCCTCAGGCCAACTGGCCTCGAAAGGGGCGGAATGCCCTGAGTCTCAATGTCAGGGAGGTCTGCGCAGGCAGCACAGAACACAAAGCCTAAACGTGGCAACTGTCCACTAAGTGCTGGACAGTTGTAAATACAGATGCACAACGTTGGAGCCAGGAGGGCTCAAGAACAAGGTGGGGAGACACAGTGTGGGAGCCTCGGGGCTACAACCAACTGACTGCCTGTGTCCCCCTAGAGCCTCTCAGGGGCTCGCAAAGCAAATGGGCTGGGAATATAGAGCTTCAGCGCTCTCGAAATAACAAAAATGCCCCCAGAGCCTCTCTCAGGGCTCTACTCGATGTGGGCGATGAGCCTCTAGGGCTCAAGAACAGGAAATGCCCTGAGCCTCTCAGGGCTCGTCACGACTGTGGGCAGGGGGGGGGCCCTCTCGGGGGACCCCAGAACAACTGGAGAGCCACTCGGGGCTCGACAAACACTGAGGCCGGGTTGGAGCCTCTCCGGGCTCCTGAACAAAGGAATAGCCACGAGCCTTCTTGGCTCGAAGAATGAATGCGCCCCTGAGCCTCGCAAGGCTCGCAACAGAAATGCCCCAGGATCGTTGGAGCGGCCCACTGCCAACCGGGGCCGCTCTGCTCTTAATGGGGGGGGGCCCCAGCCCTCCTGCACTCACCAGCTCTTCAGCGGGTCGCTCCGGTGCCGCGGGCGGGGCTCCTCTCCCTCTCTGCTCGGCTGCGGGGCGGGACTTCCGGTCGGCCTCCGAGGGGCCGCGCTGTGATTGGCCGGTTGGCCAAAGACTTCCGGGTCGCCGCGGGCAGCGCGGCGGCTCGCACCAGGCAGGCAGGCGGGCTCTCAGTACCCGAGGAGTGGGCTCCCTCGTGGTAATTTACAAAGTCCAAGTACGGGGCAATGCCGGGTGGCACCGGCCTTAAATTAAAAGATACAGCGAGGTAGGCACTCGCGATGCGCCGCAAATCGGCAAAATCAGGCGGGCAGATGCCGGGTGGGCACCGGCTGGGTGACAAAAGCGCTTCCAAGCGCAATAAGTAGAATAAAGCGCTCTCTAGCGCTAGGGGCAATCCACAGCGCTCCCAAGCGCTTCAGGGCAGGGAAAAGCGCCCACAGCGCTAAAGGCAAGAGAGCAGCGCTCTCAGTCAACAGCAAAGCTCCAGCAGGGTCTGGAGGCAGGCAGAGGGGCAAGGCAGGGCCAGAGCCAGCACACTGGGTCTCCAGGCAGGGAGACAGCCAAGTGGCGGTCCTCTGGGCCCCTGTAGCAGCAGCAGCCCCCTCTGGCAAGGTCCAAAGCAGAACAGAGAACAGGACAAATTGTATGGGGACACAGCCCCTTCTTATACAGACAAACCCTTTGTCTCAAGGGTGCAGGGTGGGGGAAAAACCAGTTGCAGCTGGTTCTGAAGTACTCTGTTTACCCCAACCACCCTCTCTATTCACTGGCAGGGCTAGGGCCATCAGTCGCACTACAGGGGGTGGAGCCAGCATTGTCCGGGGAAAGTCCAGGCCCATCAGGGACCAAGTGCACTCCTCCCAAGCCATCAAGCATGCTGATCTCACACTCACCACCGGGCAGACCCATCCAGCCTTCCTGGAGCCAGGCTCACCAGCCAGCTCCAGCCAATCACACTGCAGGCATATTTTACAGTAATATGCCACGTACTAGAAATGGCATTTCTACCCATGCCACACTCACGCAACATACATCATTGCGAAGCATTCATTCCCACGAACACGCACATACCAAATTCGAGCATGCCCTCCCCACACATCAGGAACTACTAGGGACACAGACATTCCCCATTCATCCCTATGGGAGAGCAGGCCAGCCTAACTACATGCACGCACTTTACTCTGGGACACAGAGAAAAAGTGCGCACAGACCAGAAAATCATCACACAGATCACAGATCTAAAAGCAAAAAGATTAGGGGTGAACCTGCCATAAGGGCCAAGTCCAACACAACCCCCTACCAGCCAAAACGCAGGGCAGACCAATCACCACCGTGATGGACTTACCTGCTTGGGGCGATAAAACACGGACGCGGGCCCGCAACTGCAGGGACACCCTCCTGTTTTACGCCACTGCGAACCCCTAGGGTTCTTTCTAAAGCTACTGTAGGGACTCACTGGATTACCCCACTGGTACTCTCCAGCTGCCCTCGGCGAGGACCAGGCCCTAGGCCACCCAGGTGCCACTGGATCCTGCCAACTCACCAAGTGGGGGGTAGTAACCCCTGGCACATAACAGCCATGCTCCACTCTTCCTGTCTGCAAGACAGGGCTAGACTGCCACTGGTTCTCCAGCCTAGGGTCTACAACCTTAGGTGGACCAGGAGTCTCAGGAAAGGCTCTCCTCCCCTTACCTCTTCTCCTAGGGTTCCTCCTCCTCCTGCGAGGGGTACCCTCTAAACACCATTCTCCCAACCTAGGGTTTAACCCCTCAGGTGGTACCGGGGTCAGAGGTGGGCTTTCCCACCCTCTGCACCCCCTTCCAGAGTCCTGCTCCCTCCCAACCGGGGCGGTACCTCTGGAGAAAGAACTGGTTAGGACACTGCTTACAGTACTCCCACCCTTCAGGTCAGGCAAACCCTGAACCTGGACCTCCAACCTCCGGTCTAGAACCTTTGGTGGAATCACTGCCTGGCACTCCAGGACTTCTGAGGACTCACAGGTCACTCCCAAATCACTCATCTCACTGGACTTCTGTACTCTCCCTCCTGGAGCAGTACTGCCAGACTCCAAAACTACAGAAGCTCCGCTCACAGACGCTCCAGGTCCTCCACACACTAGGAGATCTCCCTCAAGTGGACTAACAGGTAAGCATAGGTCCCCACCCTGGTGTTCCCTAAAGAAACCATCCAGGCTCTGAGGCAGGGCTTCGGGCATCTGGGGACTCTCGGTCTCACACTTACTTCCGCTCCACTGAGACAGACAGCAAGCCCCTACACCCTCCTCACTATACTGAGACCTAGCTGGGCTACTCTCACCCTCCTCCACCACACTGGGTTGGAGAAAACCTGACCCACTATTATTGGAATCACTCACTAGCGGCGCTAAGGAACCTCTTGCACTCTCCCATCGGTCCGCTTCCGCTGAAAGCTCACATGCAATAAACGATCCAAACTTCAACAGGTGCTGGCGCAACTCTGGCGCACAATAACTGAGCAGGTGCTCTGTGACAACCATGCTAAACAATCTGCCAGACTTGTCATTCACGTGAGCCTTTTCCCAATCACGCAGTGCTCCACAACACTCATCTTCAAAGTCATCCCAAGACTGATGAGGCAGTTTCCTAAGTCTCCTGAACTTCAACCCAAACTCTTCTGCGGGGGAAACAGGCAACATACTCGGGGACCTAGGGGTGGGACTGTCAACACCAACACTTAAAAAGCTGCCACCACTGGACTCCACCCTCCCTGGGGAATCCAGACAATTACACATGCACTCAGGGGGTAACCTACTCTCTTGGGCTACCTTCTCCCTGAACAAGGCCCTCTCAGCCTCTAGCTTGGCATGCTCCAACCTGAGCTGTTCCAACGCTAGCTGATACTCCCTCTCTTCCTTCCTATCCAACCACTCCTCTGGGGACAGGGAAAGGGATGGGGCGCTGGTACTGACAATGGACCCAGCAAGGGACTCCCTATCTATGGGGTCATCACTCTCTGCTGACATCCATCCACTGTCATCACCATCCAACTCACATTCATCATCAGAATCTTCAGGGCTCCCCACAGACTCACTACCCTCATGGCGTGCGGCCCGGGCCCTATCTCTCTCACTGTACTCAAGATCCCACTGACCCTTTTGCCACAGGATCAGGCTGTCCCTAAGCTGGGACTGAGTAACCAACTCACTTACCTCTATGCCTCCCTTTTCGCAGAATCTGACCAGCTCTAATCTACTGTACCTAAACAGACTACAGAGATCAAAAACTGGCTCCATTTTGGCGGACGTTCTCAGGAAAAGTTTGACACAGGGAACCTGGGGGTCTGAGCTAAACAGGAGAACACAATTAACACAATTCAGCAAGATTCCTATCTCAGAACTTGCACTCCACTGTCCAGCGTAACACACACTCATTCACACACAACCCTCCCCTCGGACTGGTAAGGCAGTTTCTACCACCCCTGATTCTCTCAACCTGACCACTAGTGACACAGGTACCAAACTCTGGGAGCAGGGCGGGGAACAAGGTACTGGACAAAATACAAATGACACCTTTTAGGAGAAGCAAAACTGAACTTCCCTAAAAAACAATAATCCCCAAAATGTGGTTATCTAAAAAATGCAGAGCTTTGAAGTGTGGCCTGTCGCCACTGTGGTACAGCGCAAACACAAATCCTTATCCTCACCGCTTGCCGCCAATGTTAGAAACGGGACCCTGGCCGGCCAAGACTCGCGTCGAGGTCAGTCAGGGATCACCATTTCTAAAGTCAGGGCAGGGGAGTCACACACCAAGGCAACCCCCACTCGCCCTCTAGGTAGCGTGGCGCGAGCAGTCTAGGCTAAACTTGGAGGCGGTATGAGTTAAGTATTTGCGCATGCACCCCAGCAACAACACCCAAGGCCCACCACAAAGGAAGACTCCACACAAGGATATATATAAAAAATAGCCTTTGTATTATAATAAACAAAACACATTAGATAACACACGCGAACTGTACAATGTGCCAGAGGCACGGGCAGAATTTACAAGGGGAATTATGTACAGGACAGGGCCACATGGACCACTGTCAGGGGTAGGCACTTGTCAGAAAATAATACTGGTAGGTACACACTTAGGACATAAACATTAGAATGATTAGCACCAAAATTGTAAATGCAACACACATCCAGTAATCACTGGAAAAGAGTAATACCTCCTACGCCACCCTAAACACTGTAGGGAAATCACGCAGGGAACTAGGACCTTATCAGCAGGACCTAAAAAAGGAATACCAACACCTAAGCAATTCACTTTTAGCAAAGGGAAGGAAACCTAAACATAAAGAGGGATGTCAACAATCCACTAGGCAGGTCACTCTTAGCAAAGTGGATAATCATAAAATACCTAATCAGGTCACTTTTAGAAAAGGTAAGCGGACATAAACAATCCTCTAAGCAGGGCGCACCTAGCAAAGGGAATCAACATAAAGTGGGACATCAACAATTGCACATGGGATATTAAACACAGAGGTGCAGATTAGAACATATGCGCAAGAATCATAAACACAGAAATTACAATGCGCGGGGTGCACAAAGCACACTACTCAAAAAGGTCCCTCAGGCCAACTGGCCTCGAAAGGGGCGGAATGCCCTGAGTCTCAATGTCAGGGAGGTCTGCGCAGGCAGCACAGAACACAAAGCCTAAACGTGGCAACTGTCCACTAAGTGCTGGACAGTTGTAAATACAGATGCACAACGTTGGAGCCAGGAGGGCTCAAGAACAAGGTGGGGAGACACAGTGTGGGAGCCTCGGGGCTACAACCAACTGACTGCCTGTGTCCCCCTAGAGCCTCTCAGGGGCTCGCAAAGCAAATGGGCTGGGAATATAGAGCTTCAGCGCTCTCGAAATAACAAAAATGCCCCCAGAGCCTCTCTCAGGGCTCTACTCGATGTGGGCGATGAGCCTCTAGGGCTCAAGAACAGGAAATGCCCTGAGCCTCTCAGGGCTCGTCACGACTGTGGGCAGGGGGGGGGCCCTCTCGGGGGACCCCAGAACAACTGGAGAGCCACTCGGGGCTCGACAAACACTGAGGCCGGGTTGGAGCCTCTCCGGGCTCCTGAACAAAGGAATAGCCACGAGCCTTCTTGGCTCGAAGAATGAATGCGCCCCTGAGCCTCGCAAGGCTCGCAACAGAAATGCCCCAGGATCGTTGGAGCGGCCCACTGCCAACCGGGGCCGCTCTGCTCTTAATGGGGGGGGCCCCAGCCCTCCTGCACTCACCAGCTCTTCAGCGGGTCGCTCCGGTGCCGCGGGCGGGGCTCCTCTCCCTCTCTGCTCGGCTGCAGGGCGGGACTTCCGGTCGGCCTCCGAGGGGCCGCGCTGTGATTGGCCGGTTGGCCAAAGACTTCCGGGTCGCCGCGGGCAGCGCGGCGGCTCGCACCAGGCAGGCAGGCGGGCTCTCAGTACCCGAGGAGTGGGCTCCCTCGTGGTAATTTACAAAGTCCAAGTACGGGGCAATGCCGGGTGGCACCGGCCTTAAATTAAAAGATACAGCGAGGTAGGCACTCGCGATGCGCCGCAAATCGGCAAAATCAGGCGGGCAGATGCCGGGTGGGCACCGGCTGGGTGACAAAAGCGCTTCCAAGCGCAATAAGTAGAATAAAGCGCTCTCTAGCGCTAGGGGCAATCCACAGCGCTCCCAAGCGCTTCAGGGCAGGGAAAAGCGCCCACAGCGCTAAAGGCAAGAGAGCAGCGCTCTCAGTCAACAGCAAAGCTCCAGCAGGGTCTGGAGGCAGGCAGAGGGGCAAGGCAGGGCCAGAGCCAGCACACTGGGTCTCCAGGCAGGGAGACAGCCAAGTGGCGGTCCTCTGGGCCCCTGTAGCAGCAGCAGCCCCCTCTGGCAAGGTCCAAAGCAGAACAGAGAACAGGACAAATTGTATGGGGACACAGCCCCTTCTTATACAGACAAACCCTTTGTCTCAAGGGTGCAGGGTGGGGGAAAAACCAGTTGCAGCTGGTTCTGAAGTACTCTGTTTACCCCAACCACCCTCTCTATTCACTGGCAGGGCTAGGGCCATCAGTCGCACTACAGGGGGTGGAGCCAGCATTGTCCGGGGAAAGTCCAGGCCCATCAGGGACCAAGTGCACTCCTCCCAAGCCATCAAGCATGCTGATCTCACACTCACCACCGGGCAGACCCATCCAGCCTTCCTGGAGCCAGGCTCACCAGCCAGCTCCAGCCAATCACACTGCAGGCATATTTTACAGTAATATGCCACGTACTAGAAATGGCATTTCTACCCATGCCACACTCACGCAACATACATCATTGCGAAGCATTCATTCCCACGAACACGCACATACCAAATTCGAGCATGCACTCCCCACACATCAGGAACTACTAGGGACACAGACATTCCCCATTCATCCCTATGGGAGAGCAGGCCAGCCTAACTACATGCACGCACTTTACTCTGGGACACAGAGAAAAAGTGCGCACAGACCAGAAAATCATCACACAGATCACAGATCTAAAAGCAAAAAGATTAGGGGTGAACCTGCCATAAGGGCCAAGTCCAACAGTGTGTAGCTGAGTAAATGTAAATATGATACATTCTTTGCAAAAGTGAGTAGGATGGCTGCATAACGGAATAGGATGTATGCTGGTGTGTAATGTCAATATAGGTGTATAAGTATATTTGATAGTGTTCTATTGATCATTAACAGCATGTATGAGTGAATCTATAGGTAATTGATTTTGATGTGTGTGTAGATCTTAAATCACTGAATACGTTTTTAAATACTTGTATTGGTGATTCAATGGATTCAAATATTTTTCAGTTGGTGATGAAAGGTTATACTAGTGTATGATGAGGTGTATCTGATTGTCACGTGGATGATGTCATCAGTGATGTCATCAGTGTTGTAATTTGAGATGTCATCAGTGATGTCACTGACCATGTTATGAATTATGTAATATGTGACATCATCACCAGTGGATTGCAGGTGCGAGAGTTACAGTTAGTACACCTAACTATAACGGAGGAATTTCAATGTTTTTGTATGAGTGAAATGTCCAGCTAACTATAACACCCCTGAAACCTATGGTTTTTTCAATGAATTTCTATGGTTTTTGAAAGGATATTTCCTAACTATAACCTGCTTGAAACTTATGTTTTTTTTCAGTGAATTTCAAAGGTTTTTTAAATGATAATTCCTAACTTTAACCTGCCTGAAACCTATGGTTTTTTCAGTGAATTTCAAAGGTTTTGTAAATGATAATTCCTAATTATAATGTTGACCTCTTCCCCATATTTTCAACAAGAAACCAAATCAGCAATGCTACCTAAAAAAACAGGCAATAGTTCCACTTGCCACTAACAAATTAGCATCAATATTTAACTAGTGTAAGGATGTCAACTATGTACTGTGTGAATTACATCCATCTCACACCCATATTTAAAGAGCAATATGTGACAGAGGTACTAATTATACACTTCCAACACCAAACAAAATCACAAAACCCAGCGCCACCACCACCACAACCACCCCTCCTAACCCATTCCACTCTACTACTTTACATGCAGCACAAAACAGGACAACTGACCTTCCCAAAATAGTATATCCCCTCAACAGCACACCAGCTCAATGTTCAGTGATGTGTCAACCAACTATGTATAAGGGAAGGAACTCGCACATTAACAATAATTTACACAATGCCAAGACTACCGGTGAAATGCTATACACAACTCACTATAGAAACCAAAAACTATTCCATGTGTAGGTATACTATGGATACGTGTAGTGTACTGCATAGTGGGCGCAACCATATAATCTCAAACACTGGGGAATATTTTGGTCATGTAGCTGGTTTTCCCCCCTTGAAGCAGAAGTGGAGTGGGCTGGTCCAACGCACGCAACGTCAGCGTAATACTATAAATAATTAGGCTACGCCTTGGGCGTGGTTCACTTCTGCAAAGAGAAGAGACTCCGCCACAGCGAAGGTCCTCACCTTGCCACGTGGCTGCCGCTATGACCACGTGCCTCCTCGATACAGGCCCATTGCGAACTCAGCGCCACAGCACTGCAGACTAATGTTTGTATTGACTACTGCCTTCGATCTTCACTGCGGACAGCAGGGTTCACAACTTGAATTCAGCTTTGGATCTACACTACGGACAGCATTGAAGTTATCCTTGATTTATGTAAGACAGAGACAATTCTACTCTATGTCCTCAGACTTTGTTAAAATAAGTGACAACAATTATTTGTAAACATCTGTGCTGACTCCTGCCTTCTATCTACAGTGCAGTCAGTAGAGTTTACAACTTGATACCAGTTGCGGATAAGCACTACACACAACATTGAATTCAGTCTCGATTTATTTAAGGCAGGGACAATTGTACTATGTAGTCAGATTTTGTTAAAGTATGTGACAAAAAAGCATTCCTCGATATCTGTGTCAACTACTGCCTTCGATGTACACTTCGGACAGCAGGGTTCACAACTTGAAGTCAACTTTGCTTGTATACTATGGACAGTAAGGAGTTCAACCTTGATTTGTTTAATGCAGAGACAATTGTACTGTATGTGTTCTGATTTTGTTAAAATAAGTGACAAAAATCATTCGTTGATATCTCTGCTGATTACTAACTCAGTGTACCATAAATCATCGGAAAGAATAGTGAACAGTTTTATGTCCGCAAGGAGGCATACTATCACTTTTAAGTGGAATTCATGCAGAATCTAATTGACAAAAGACATTACTCCAATTACTGTACCCTCCCTCAGACCACGCATCATCGCACGATACGTACACGCCAAGCACCAAAGTACTACTAACTCAGTGCACCAAAAAAATTATCACGTGGCCTTACTAAGGCAGCATTCACAACACAAAAAACATTACTATCAGTACGGCCTGCCCGGACCACGCATCATCGCAGGCTCCACAGAACCTTGTTGTTTCACATACCACTAACTCAGTGCAAACCAAACTAAGGGGGTCATTAGGATAGCGGACGGACCTGCGTCCTTCCGCCACCCCCGAGGAGGAGGGACCGTCCGCAGGGGCTGCATCGGTCCCTCCATAGGAATTAGGATGTGACCGCCACCCTGGCGGTCACATCCCGTATCTTTAACCTTGCGGCGGGTGCTTCTTGAAGCAGCACCCGCCGCAATGTTAATAATGCGTGTTTTACATTTACATGCACAAAGCGGCAGGCACCGCGGGGTGCCTGCTGCTTTATGGATGTAAATGCTGGTGGGTACCATAGGCACCCCCCATGTGCACCCCCGAGACCCTGGTGGCCCGCAACTGGCCCCCAAACACAAAAGACCACATGCTTTTCCACGGCGGAAAAGCTGCAGTGGAAAAACATGTTTCCTGCCCCATCCTAATATGGCTGGCGGGGTCTGATAGACACCGCCACCATATTAGAGCTTTTCTGCCACGGTCGGAAGGCGACTGCGGCGGAAAAGCGGTGGACGGTTTTCCCGTCCGCCGATGACCCCCCAGCCATCCTTTAAAGGCACTGCTGCGGTGATTCCGCATCCTCCGGGCCGGCGGTGGCTTCCGCCGGCCCGGAGGATGCGGAATCACCGCAATCCTAATCGGCCCCTTAGTATAACACCTATGAAACCTACACAAAATCCCTTTAGTATGCTTCCTTCAAAAAATTATTTTATATCACTTAGATTTAGTTGAATAATAAAATGTACACTACATACATGTTCTATCTTTCACTTCAATCATGATTGCAGATAATGAGGTCCACCCTAGGATCTACTCTGCGGACAGCAGGGTTTACAACTTGAATTCAGATTTGGATCTACAACACAGACAGTAGCGAATTTAGCCTTGATTTATTTAAGGCACAGACAAAAAATACTCCTGTGGCACTGCTAGTATGCGCAAGCACCTTTAATACCTACATCCTGTGAACTATGTTTACAAAAAATGTAGAACAGAGGGCCAAAATGTACCTCCACCACTGGTAATACCAAGTACCTCTGGGGTATCACTTTCAACAACGCCACCAGATATACGTCTCCATTTTGAGAAAGTTAGAATGCACTGGGTGAAATGCTATTGTTTAATTTGTTATGGGGAGCAATCAGTAGACCTAGCTTGCAGAGCAATTGATAACCATTGATGGTAGTTTTTTTTTTAACCTCAAAGTTCATGCAGGCCAGTATGCAACACTCAATATTTTGAGTACAGACCACTAGAAACACGCATCATCGCATGGTGAGCAAACGCTGAACACCACAAGTACCACTAACTCAGTGCAACATAAGTAATCGCCACGTAGCCTTATTAAGACAAAATTCCGTTGCAAAAGACATTTTTACCAGTGCTTTCTGCTTGAACCACGAATCATCGCAGGCTCTGGACAAACCGCCCCTACCTCAGAGTACCACAAGTCATAAACACTTTACCATAGAATCTTCTGTGTATTATTTCACATATAGTGCTCCTACCTTTGTACAGCAGAATTTATAAACCGTTCATGATTGAATATCTGTGATTGATATCATGATTACTATTCTACTTGTTACCAACAGAAACATATTAAAATGGAGTCGAGCACACGTGCCCGTACCCACTTCAACTATCTATCTGTGTCAGTGTACTTATTATGTTTGTGAAAATACTGCTCCTGCGCCCTACCACATTAATTTTTGCTGTAAACAGTGTATGCAATGATCTTATCTCTGCCAATAACAAAAACTTCGATTATATAACTTTTTTTTGATCAGTCAGCAAATACGAACATACAAAATGGATCATTACAATACTGCAAAGAAACTGTATAGTCAATTTAAAAATGTGTTCCATTTCCTGTTTTTTTTTAGCATATTTATATAGCATGAAGTCAACCCAAAACTATATCAACACTTTACATGACCACCATATTTACAGTACATTTTCAGGCAAGCGTAGATTATGTAATTTCTCTTCAATAACAGAATGTGGACGCAAATCTGTGGCTCGAACTCTGATTACCAGCAGCAACTTCAACAGTATACCTGAATGACTACATACGTATATATATTTATTGCACTTCATGTGCTGAAAACTGTATCCTAAAGCTTTCATAGCCCTGTATTACTACAGCTACAACACTCCACTGAATGTACAACAAACATTCATATACGCAGAAATGCGTCATGTCCACCATCTTTTATGTATGCAACTATGAATGAAAAGTCAGTGATACCCTGTACCTTCCACACATTTGCGATTAAGACCCGGGTGATGTCAGCACTACAAGACGGACACCCGAATCTCTTGATTTCTCATATAGCTCACAATGGAACCATGCCCTTAGCTACGGAATCATGGTTCAGAGCCTCGCGCATCACTGGCATACGTCACTCCAGCCCACTCCGCTTACTCTTCCAGGAACAGACAAAAACGCAACATTGCCCAGATTTACATTGTAGTGATTTCTTAGTTCCAGTTCTAGTTGTCAGAATGGCACACACACACACACACCACACTCCCTCATGCCTGGTATACAATCACACCACACCCATCCACCACAAGCGTCACTATACACGTGACCCTACCAATGAAAAAGACGGGGCACACGTGCTCTACGCCATTTTAGAGTTGCTCCCATCCCAAGCACTGAGATGGCCCGTCCTAGTGGTTCGGACGCCTCATGTAGGCCCAAACCACCGAGTAGGGGGGCCCACCGCTGCGTGCATGGCCTCTATTGTCACTAAGTTAGTGGTACCGCAAGGACTGAGCGGGTGAGGAACCTGCGATGATGATGGGAGTACGAGTATGTCGTTAGCCATAGCGATATCAAGACTCGGCACCATATGTGAGACTTCTTGGTGGAAGAGCGGGACTGCATGATGTACAAGGTGCCCTGACCACGAAAAGGTGAGCAATGAGGCCTGGCTGCGCAGCGGAGGGAGTAGATGGGGTGCAGCAGACTGGATACAAAAAGGCAATGCAGCATTTTACGAGTACGCCGTCCTATATACCGTATCTTATAGCATTTGTATTTTTTTCCAATAGCAGGGAAGCTTTTATGATTGGTCAAATGTCTGTTGCTTGTGATGATCGAAAGCACATGTATCACTGTGCACCACTTGCTTTCACAACCGGATAAAAAATATTACTACTATAGTAATTTTTCAAAAATCAAAGCCTATTAAACAAGTTGGAACTGTACAAATAGTTGTTTTTTTAATTGCGGGAGGGAAGGTGTGTGAAAGGGTGATGTAATTCTACTCCACATTAAGATAGTAACAATTAACAATCACAACATCTTTCTTTTCTTTCTTTTACTATCTTTTAGATGTAAAGCTTCAGGGTGCATAATGTCCCGGCACGTGGTGAAAGGCACACCGTGAAAGGTGAGCTGCGAATATTCTTTTCAGTCACTCTTTCACTTCCCCACATGTTTGATGAAGAAATGATGCACAATATTAACTTCTTTTTTATCTTACAGGTTGTGTTTCACAAATTGGCGTCCCCCCAACACCTCCAAAGCTCAACGTTCGAGGATTCTGCGATGATGTGTGGCCAGCATAACAACGTCTGAGAAGGCTGCTTCGACACGTAGTGCACCCTCTTTGAATCACGCCAATGGCACAAGGTGAGCAAAGGAGCTTGTTTCCGAAGCAACGACAGGTCACCTGTGTGCGGAGAGAGTGGGTAGTGTGCAGCAGCTTGACTGCGTAGGAATGTACAATTACCTCCGGGCAGTGAGAATAGATAGGTTGCAACAGTCTGAGGGGCAGAGTTACAAGCCCCTTGCGCCACTTCTGCGTCACTTTTAACATGGGAAAAGTGATGCAAAAGTGGCGCAAGGAGCATATAAATCTGCCCCTGAGTGCGCCAGAAGAAGCACTGACCTCCGGACTCTGGGAGTCAATGGGGTGCAACAGTCTGGGTAGGCAGTAATGAGAACTCTCTGCTATGCAATGGGAGTGCATGGGGTATAGTACTTTGGAAGAAAAACACTGCACAACCACCTCCTTGCAGTGGAAGTTGATGAAATACAGTATCCTGAGTGTACAAAGAAATAAAGCAAAAATATACTTGTGCAGTTGTATGTAATTTGCTATTACTAACTCAATATACTATCTTTCAGATCACTAATCTGGAGGGTGCACTATGAACCGGCATGTGCATGGACACACAACGGAGGCAAAAGGTGAGCTCCAAAGATTTTCTCCAGTATTAACTGCTCCATCTATAACTTTCTCTCTCACACAGTTTTAGTGTAGTTTTTTCTCTCTTTCTCTCTCTCACTCTCTCTCACATTGTTTTTCTTTCTCTTTTGAAGTTCTGGACGCTGCTGCCCACTCTGCCGATAAAAAATTCATGGCTGAATTTAATGGTCTGCAGCATAGAACCACAGTTGAGTTGAAGTTGTGAACTCTGTTCATCACAGTGTTTACACAAGGTAAGCAGAGCAGCCTAGATACACAATAACTCCGATTAAATGTCTCACCTAATTCTTTCCCATCTCTGAATCATTTTAAATACCTGTTCGTCCATACTGTAAATCTGACGCAATAGGTACTTCCATACAGACACCTCTTCAACGCAGGCCTATAAGAGACGTGGAATGTATCAGGCACACTGCAGACGTGCAAATTAACAAATATTGCCAAGTATTAACTTAACTTGTAATCTTAGACCTCCTTCAGTCACAGCAATCTAATTTTAAACACTTATTTTCATTTTTGTTTTGCAGATTACCTACCCTACTTATACTGGAGTCGGTATCACATTTTGTTTATTATATTGTTTTGTTAAAGTTATGTTTCTAGTTATTTATTATATTATTATATTAAAGTTACAGTTCTAGTTATTTATTGTTGTTTTAATAAAATAAAAGTTAATTTAAAAAAAGAATATATATCTTTTTTTTCTGACAACATTTCACTATTATTTAGTATGATAATCAGATGCTTAAAAAACATTTAAAAATAGAAATTATGTTTATAACTAGAAGTACAATACTGAGGGTAACTCTTTACCAGCTCTTTACCAGAGTCTATAGCTGCGACTAACGGTTCCTATGGAATTTGTTTTAAACTAGAGCACAGTAACTGTTTTGATTAGCAACATTGTGTGGTGAACTTCTAACCTGTGTGCTCACTTAAGTGTTCCATGACCTGTTACTATGGTAACAGGCAGTAAGCAGTTTGGGGGTAGGGTTGAAAGGTACTGGTTGTACAGAGACTCTTATATATTTACCCAGGATCTTCTACATGACAGAAAGGAAAGCAAACTAAGACAGAACACTGTAGCAGATTTACAAGACCCTTGCAGCACTTTCGTGCCACTTTTCCCATCCTAAAAGTGATGCAATAGTAATGCAAGGAACTTGTAAATCTGCCCCTATGCACATTACGAATAAAAGAAGCACAAAACTCTTTCAATTCTTTATTGATCACAATTAGATAGTGTTGCTTCACGATTCATAATGCACTTCACTAAATACTTTGTGCCTATTTAAATGGGAGACGGGATAGTGGACATTACAAAACTTAGGTGCATATTTACAAAGACGGCGCTAAAATTGTCACTACTTTAACAACAGCAAACTACAACAAAAACGTCGAAAATGGACTCCAAAATACTTTTTATCTTACCGGAGGATTTTTTCAACATTGCTGTTTGCTATGCAAGAGTGAGAGCCGAAGCTCTCGCCCTGGCATAGCAAAGTTTGGGGCATATTATCAAGGACAGTGCTAACATGTTCTGGTGTAAACCTGGGCTTCTATTAGAATTGTCACAAATTCTCAAAAGCCTATTATTAAACCATTATGGCCACTTTAACAACACTTTCGGTCAGTCAGTCAGTCAGTCAATCCACTTTATTCTATTACTTAAAATCATAAAAGTACAAAAACAGGTCACAGACATAGACAATATTACAACTCTTTAGACATAACAGTTAAAATACATAGATGATATTTCAATTCATTATAAAACCCTGTCACCAATTCAGACCCCTTAACCTTAAAATAGAAGTAGACCGCAAGCTGTAACTTAAGATGGAATCATCCTCAGATTTCTCTTATTCTTAATCCTCACTGCTGCTACCAAAAAGGATGCAATGTTGAAAATATCACCAGATTGAAGAAAGACTAGCGCTGGTCTAATCTGGGTGAAACCGTTCCTCTCAGGATAGGGGACAAAAATCTCATGCGAATATGGGAAAAAAAGTCACAGAACATCATAAAACGTAGTGTGTCCTGCAGCAAGAAATTATCACATATTGCAAGCTTCAGCATCTTCAGGATTACACCATCCTTGATAATTCCCCAATGGAATCAAATTAAAACGGAGCCTAGTTAGGAGCCATCCATGGTACAACTTACTAACAATGAACAGTTAAGGTTCAATGTTAATAGATGTTTTTCATAAGTAATGGGCCCTAACTAAGTGTTAGCATAGCTCCTGTTCTTTTCGCCCACTGACAAGAGGTTCGTAAAATTCAGTTTTACCCACAGCATGTCCTCCTTCTGAATCTTGTCAGATTCCTTCTAAAGCTCTGGTCGTCCTAGCTAGATAACATACCTATCACGTACGACAACCATTTGATTTTTACAGACTTATCCAGCGCAATACAGTCTCATAAAATCATGTGATTCAGGGTTAATTCGGGATTCAACCAAGTTCTGAGCCAGCAAAGCAACGGAGCTGTTCTCAATATATCGGTAAGATAACCTAGCCCTAACTCCTGATGTATAGCGTACAATAGAGTTAATTGTGGGATGGATAAAAGACTCCTTAAAATTTGTTTTCAGCTATCTGTATGGCAGCCTGATCTTTATAACCCCATATAAAGGATCCATAGGCCGCAATAGCCAAACACCTGGCCTTATAAACCTTTAGGATAGCCTCTATCGGTCTGGCCACCAGACGCCGTGCACATCCTAGGAGGCATGAGGAAGCTCGTGTAACAGCATTCTTTTTTACTTTTTGTTGTTGGACCCAGGATGTCCTGTCATCAAAAATGACTCCCAAGTAAATGAAGGAAGACACAGAGGAAACTACCACACCATTACAGTAAAATATCTTTCGAGATCTATGACCTACTGTCATGGTGTGTGACTTTTCATTATTCACAATCAGATCCAGGGAGTTCATAAATGCTCCAAAAGCATCTAAAAGCCACTGTAGACCTACTGCCGTACAGGCAAAAAAACTGCATAGTCTGCGTAGAGGAGAAAAGGGTTTGGACACTCTCCCACTCACGGAATATCCAATGCAGCCTCAACTAGCGATTTGTCCAGATCGTTCACATAAAGAGTAAAAAGCAGGGGCGCTAAAATGTATCCCTGCCGAATGCCCCTGCCCGAGTTAAAAGATCTGGTACAATCTGTAGTTCCGTGGTTTGTGGGTGAGGTTCGGTGGTTCCGAAGCCGTTCAATAAAGATCGTCGGAAATAGACGATTTTGGTGTCAGCAGACCGCAAATCACGAGTGTAGTGTGTACAAGTGTTTTCGCATTAATCGATCAATGAGAACACTATGTATTCGAGGATTTTGTTTGAACCTTCGAGTTCCATTTTGTGTACGGCAGCCATTTTGTGTGGTTGCCCTCACATAGGCCGATGACTACGGCCGAACGAGTCTTTGGGACGCGTACACCTTAGCTGACTTCTGAATGACCTGGCCGAACTGACTCCCTTGCCCGAGGCTGACCTCGCTGAGCCAGTTCCTTGTTAAGCAGCTGGTCAGATCAGATCAAGATCAAAGAGTAGGACATGCCGAAGTTTATGGTACACTGCTCCCACCTTTCTATCTCACTTCCAATCTGTTTCTGTTCCTTCCTTTACGACATAATCACTGATTTGGGTTGAGGGTTTTATGATGGGTTTGTCCAGCCTGAGCGAACAAGAATATTGGAATGTGCTTGGTCATTTCTGGTGGGCTGGACAACGGAAAGTGGGATTGTCGTCATACGCTATTTTCAAAATGTCACATTTCTATTGGTCAGTTTGTATGAACCCAATGCTAACTTTGAATGTTGCCTGAGGCTTGATTTTTGGCATAAAAGACCATGCTCCCCTCATTGAATTTGCGCAGTCTCTAGCGAACCACCCGTGTGTGCTTCGTAGACCTCTGTTCCTGGTTGCAGCCAATAAACTTTGGTCTTTGACGTCATCAAGAAGTGTCCCGTGTCTCTGTTTGCCAAAACAGGGGAACTCGAAGGCATCGGGCAGTTTCCCTGACGCCGCTGGGCCCTAAAACCCGGTCCTTCAAATCGCCAGCCTGGGATAACCTAACAGAAGCTGTGATGTCTTGATGAAGGTTAGCTAAAAAATAAACTAAGCAGACGTAAAGTCCGTTTTCCAATAAAATATTCCAGAGCTTTGATCTATTAACCAGATCAAATGCACTGGATAAATCCATAAAAGCCATTGTTAAACCCTCCTTGGCCATAGTGTATTTGCCTAATTAAAGATGCAAATTTAAACACTTATCCATAGTACTCCTCCCACATCTAAATCCATATTGCATGTTAGACAGAATACCCTTTTCATTTACCCAATCTGTGATTTTAGATAAATTACTGTGATTTTAGATAAAAGAACCTTTCCTAAGATTTACACAGAGTAGTCAATGAGGGATATCGGCCTGTAACACCTGGGGTCCCCTCGCTGCCCCTTTATAAAAATAGGTATAATAATAGATTTAGACCAGAGGCCGGGAAGCCTGCTGTACCCACAGCCCTAAAGACATTAGCAAGGATTTTAGCCCAGAATTGAGGGTTACTTTTAAAGAGATCTGCGGGAACACCATCTGGGCCCGGTGCTTTATTACTAGCAGTATCTCTTACGGCTTTCTCAATTTCCCCCTCATTAAACTCAATCACGGTATGGCCTGATGTAGGGAGGACCATGGGGTTCAATCCAAAGCCCCCATAACTCATAAATCGCTTCAAAGTGAGAAAGCCACTGAGCTTCTGTGGTATTACAATCCTGAGCTTCATTATGCTCCCCCCAATAAAATGGGATTCTGATGATGGTTCAGAACCTGGAGCTATCCCTTAACACCTCCACAGACTTTTATCTCGTTTTTCCGCCTGTGAAGGACTAACTTATACTCCTTCCTCCACCTGGCTATCAGATCCCTATCCCAGGGGTTTTTTTCAGGGCAAGGGATAATGCGCGATGTGCATGTGAGCATTTCTCATCGTTCCACTTTCGGCCACATTTGGGTCTCATTTTGGTTTTGGTAGTTAAGTCAAGGCCTATCACTACAGATGCCCTCGAAAGCTCTGAGTACCGCATCCTTAGTACTAAGGGGGTCAATACAGACAGTAAAGCCATCTAAGCAATTCTCCCACAGGCCCTTGAGGAATGTGTCTGAGGTTATATTGGCCCATCTAAGCCTCCTCCCTTGATCACAGGGTAGCACCTTAATCGGGCCCGGTTCCTACCTCCCTTGCCCAGAATGCCACAACTAGTATCCAAGATTAAAACAACCGGGTTATGGTTACGGTACAACACTTTCATAACGCTAAAGCGACAAATATTTTAACACTGTCCTTGTAAATATGCCCCCAATATCGTGAGAAATACAGCAATGATTTATGTTTCGAAGTGAAAAGCTTATGAATATAAAACTGTGGAATCAACATATCAATCCACCTCGAATGTTAAACTACAATTATCGAGAGTTTTCCTATCGGTCCTCAAATCCAGGGCCGCCATGTAAATACAAAGCTATTGTCATACCTCCCTCTTCCTTTTAATATTCTCATAGAAACACCTACTTTGCCACTGAGAATACTTCTATTGCAAATCGCTTATATTTTAACCGCATTTTTGCCTTTAAAAAAATTGTGTTGAAATGGCACTTTCTAATATGCCCTCAAGCTTACTATGACACAGCGAGAACCTCAACTCCCACCCTGCCATAGCAAATAGCAGTATCCCGGGGTACACACCCCGAAACACAGCAGGAGCCGCTCGTCGGGGGTTGGTGGTCCCCAAGGCTTTCGACTGCTCCAGAATGCAGACCACGCGGCCCCCCTCTCAAAATATAAAAAGCTCTGGAGGGTGGTAATCTCCGGGGCTTAGAAGGACCTTTGTGCTCCCTTACCCATTTATTTTGTAGCACAGAGGAAGGGCGGTCCCCGGGCTACAGGGCCCCTCTGAACCCCCATTAAATGTAATATTTTAGACCCCGGGATTTGGTCCTCGCAGGTAGTACATTTTTAAACAAGCACAGGAGCCCCCGCTTCCATTTTATTTTTATTACAGTGGATCCATGCACCCAAAGCACATTTATCAGTCCCCCCCCCAAAAAAAAATTGGGGAGACCCTAGGGGTCCTTGTGGGACCCCCTAAGCAGGTCTAGATGATAAAAATATTTCTTACAAGCCCCTTAATATGTTTGGAACACTTATCCCACTATTTTCTAGATCCTCGCTTCCACCGAGGCACAAAATGGCTACCAACACTTCCTGGTTTCGAATATTGACAACTACTTGACAGCCAATTAGCATTCAGCAAGTGATCGGGAAGTTGCACTTAGAGTACGCGCAAGATGCGTGGATCCACAGAGGTCATAGAGATATATGTATTTTTAATTGTAATTTTCACAGGAACTACTGAACAGATTTACACAATTTAAGCAAAAGGCACGAGTCTGAACCAAGGACTACCACTTTGCCAAATTTGGTGTAATTCCATTCAGATGTTTGGCTTCAGCTGTGATGAACGATTCCTATGGAAAATTGCAAGAGGAAAACACGTTGTGGTACCCCCCTTTTTTCTCAGCTATCGCTTCAAATGCAATATTTTAGACCCCGGGATTTCTCCGTCCAAGGTAGCTAATTTTTAAACAAGAACAGGAGCCTGAGCTTTGCTTTTATTTTTTTACGGTGGATCTGTGCACCCACCGCACGTTTTTCCGTTTAAAAAAATCCGCGGATCCACCGAGGCCATAGATATATTTGTACTTTTTATTGTAATTTTCTCAGGAACTACTGAACAGATTTACACTATATAAGCAAAAGGCACAAGTCTGAACCAAGGACTACAACTTTGCCAAATTGTGTGTAATTCCGTTCAGCCGTTCGAGCTGTAGCCCCTATGAACGGTACCTATGGAAAATTGCATGGAGTAAACACGTTTTAGGACCCCCCTTTTTTCTCAGTCCCCGCTTCACGAATCACCCCATGACTTTCAGGATAGGACCGGACAGTAGCGCCCCACCAGTTTTGAAAATTTCGCAAAGATTCTTCAACCGGCGCCAAAGTTATTCCAAATAGAATGTTGTGGATTTCCTATGGAAAATAGGTCCTAACTATGACTACCTACTGGTGACCACCAGTAGGTTATATATGTATATATATGTAATTACATTTCTTCAATGAACGTTCTTGACACTTTAGTCATTCAAACTGATCTGGTTATTGGAAGCTGGAAACTGTTGTCTTCAGTATCAGAAATTTTGGAAGACTTTGAAGAAGTACAGCAGTCACTGAATTTTCAGGTTCAGGCTCTCCTTCAACATCTCGGTCAGAATATCAATGACTCAAATGCCGAAAGTGAGAAGAGTCTTGGTAACAGACTTTCCAGGAAACTGGCCAGTCACCAAATGCCGCTTGGTGGACAAAAAGTGGAAAGTTTCAGCATCATATGGAGTATCAGATGTCTTCCTTCGCATTTGTTGGTTGATCAATAGATCTAGGCATAGATTCATCAAGCGAAATTGCGATCGCAATAGCTGCGAAACAGCGTTTGCAATTGCAATTTACGCTCCTGCAATTCATCAACTACAAAAGCATCAAATAGCGAATTTGCAAAACAAAAATCGCAAAACCAATGTGTAACCCCATTGCGATTCCTTAACTGTGATTCCCCACATTTTCTACGATTTAAAATGCGAATTCGCAAATACATTGCGAATTCGCTATAAAATCGCAATTCCAATACATCATAAATCGCAAATAGCGAAAATCCCCTAATGCACAAAAAACGAGTCGCAATTTAAGGAGAAGCCAAACCAGGTGGTAATCATGAAGTCCAATTTGAAAGGAAAAAAAATGTAAACAAGAAACAGGTGTAGGGTAAATCTATCACACTAAAGGAGACTCAGTAGGAGCATGAGGAAAGTCACAAGGCCAGGTCTCTACATCGTGGCAAGGCGGCAGAGGCTCCAGGCTGCAGCCCAGAACCAACGCAGAATCCAGGAGCGCATTTTCCACCTGCAGATTACACTCCTGTGCCAAACTGAAGAGGAGATCTACTCCAAATACAGGCTCAATGGAGCAATGATAATGAAGCTCAACAGAGACCTTGACCCCCTGATGCAGCACCCAACACGGAGGATCAATGCTGTGCCCACCCATGTCCAGGTCCTGTGCTGCCTGCACCTCCTGGCCTCCGGAAGCTTCCAGTTGATAGTTGCATATGCAGGGGGATATCCCAGAGTACACTGTCACGCTGCCTACAGAGTTTCCTGGGTGCCATGCTGAGCCGGATACACCACTACATCACCTTCCCAACAACCCAACAGTACTTAATGCAAACAAAACTGGACTTCTATCACACCGCCCATTTCCCACATGTAATTGGCTCGATTGACTGTACCCACATTCACATCTGTCCACCCGCAGAGACCGAATACATGTATCGGAACCGCAAGTCATACCACTCACTCAACATCCAGATGATCTGCAATGCGAAGACCTTCATCACAGACATTGTGGCACAATAACCGGGGAGCACGCATGATTCGTTCATCTTACAGCACAGCGGCATACACACCAGCTTGGCCAGGGGTGAATTTGGCAAAGGACACCTCCTAGGTAAATACACATGCCCACATACAGTAGGTCATGACCATGTTGCTGCGCATAACAGGCACTGACCCTCTGCTCCTACGTTCCGGTGACAGCGCCTACGGCCTCCGTGAATACCTCCTCACCCCATACCTCAACCCTGCTACACCACAGGAACGGCGTTACAATGCCGCGCACATAAACACAAGAAATGTTATTGAGCGGACATTTGGCATGTTAAAGAGTCGATTCAGCATCCTCCACAAGACTGGCGGGGTCCTCAAATACCGGCCTGAGGTCTGCTACCGCATCGTGGCCGTGTGTGCCATACTCCACAATATTGCCACCAAGCGGAGGATACCTGTGGAGGTGTCTGGTAGTGATTCGGAGGAGGACAACCTGCCACCTGCACATGTGCATCATGCACGTGAGGAGAATCCTGCTGAAGGACACAGGCGCCGCAACAACATCAGACTTAACTATTTCTAGTGCACCCATACCCCTCACACAACACTGCACTTATGCATGCCACATGAATTAATGACATGAGGAAGATTTGTGTTAAAAATAAAATATAATTTTTTTGGTCAACAAACTCTAGATGGGCTTACACCAGGAAAAATGTGTACAACTGCATAGTGTTATACAGGCTCTGGTCTCCAGAGCAGGTGTGCGTGGTTACCTCACCAGGCACTGCCGGTAATGTTTAGTCAGTCACTGGTACCTCCTACCGGACGCGCTATGTCACCTTTCCAACTCCACATTGGGAGTGTCCGGCCGTGAAGCAGCATTGGGCCTGGAACTGCGGCGCCTTTCAGGTAGCACCGGCACAGACAGGGTGCTCAGGCTTGATGTATCCTCACTGGCATCATCACCCCCCCTTGCATGGCCATGGCCACACACCTGTTGGTTCTCCACAGCGGTGGTGACCTGCTCCAGGGCCCTTGCCACATCTTGGCAGCATTGAACCATCTGCAGCTGCATTGCCAGTGACCTGCACGACAACTGTGATATGGCGTTCCCGATGAGGTGGTTTGACCGGGTGTAGGCAGACAGCCGTGTCAGCAGCTGGCGATGGAGTCGACGGGTGATGTCCTGCTGTGCCACCATCAGTTGATTGCTCTCTTTTACTGCTGCGGTTAGCTCCTGCACACTTTCTGTCAGTTGGTTGATGTTGCGCGCAGTCTTGTACAGGTGCAGCTGCATGGCTGCCATGTGCTGTGCCTTCTTGCGTGCACAGCAAGCATCCAAGCGTCAATTTCTAGCCCTGGATGTTGTGCCTGTTGCTCCATGTCTGGTTGTGTTGCCACAGAGCGCTGCTGCCTCATCCTGCCGCTTGCCTGGGACCGCACAGTGGCTGTGCGGCGTGTCTGCCTCCTGGGTGGTGGTGGGGTCTGCTCCACTGCCATGCGTGATGCCAAGGGTGGTTGAGCTCCTTCAATGGCTGCAGGGGTGGCCCTGTGCATTTGGGACGGTGCTTGTCCAGGTGCTGGTGGAGGGGCAGGTGTATGTGATGGTCCAGGTGCTGTTTGGATTTCTCCCTCCGTCTCATCTGGAGTCTCCACAATGTGGAGTGTCTCGCTATCTGAGGTCTCAGCATCTGCAGCACCTGTGATGTGAATGAGTGCATGATTAATAATATGATTCAGGCACATGGGATGTAGCAACATGCATGCAGGCTTGCATTCCCTAACTGGCTTTAGGGGTATGCTTCACTTGACTGTTCTGGCTGTGTGTGGCTATCAGGACACATTGTCACACTACAGGTCCCACAATGCAATTGGGCTTTTGGGATGGGCAGGGACTGCATTACTGGGGTTACCAATATGACTTGCCCTGGAGGCATGGACATTGTTAGGGAACGGGTCGCAGTTACATTGCTTTTACCTTGTGATTGATGTGTGGCACGGGAGCTGTCCAGCTGAGTGACCCCCACGCAGGCTGCAGGGTTGATGGTATCCTCCACCATCCTCCAGTGGTGTGTTAGCAGGAACTGTGAAGTCTCCTCCTCCCATGGTCATTTTCTCCCCCAGTCTCTCCGCAATGCGCTCCTTGGCACGGCCTCTGAGGTCGTACCACCTCTTCTTGAGGTCAACGATTGACCGCTGTGTCACTCCTACGGCGTTGACCTTTGCCCTGATGCGCAGCCAGATGCGCCTTTTTATAGCCTCTCTCACCTTCCGGGACAGCTTACCAAACAGCTGATCATGGTCCCTGCTGACTCCCTCAATCAAGTACTCCAGCTCTTGTTCAGAGAACTTGATTTTTGCCTTCCTGCCTGTGTCACTGGATCCTGCTGCATCCTGGGACATTCTTTTGTCAATGTGTGTCCTGTCTTGGAACTGCAGGGTGTGTCTCCTGGAGCTCAGTGCTGTGCCTCCTCCTCTATCCAGCTCTGTGTTCCAAATGAGGCATGGAGCTGCCTACTTCCTGGTTGTGATGTAATCATTGTGCTCAAAATGCGATTTCCCGTTTTTGTAATCTCGCAAACTGCCAGATCGCTATTTGCGATTTCGGTATTTGCGAAATCGCAATTTAGGGTTGGGAAAAAGCCGATTCTGCAATTTTATTGCGATTTTCCGTAATTCCCATACTGTGATTGCGGCCGATTGCGAATCACAGTTCATTAGCGATTTTGATGATGCATCCCATTCTGCGAATTCTAGATAGCGATTCGGTATTTTTCGCTATTTAGAATTCGCAGAATGGGTGCTTGATGCATCTGAGGGCTACTGTCTTAAACTCAGTGTTCCTCACATGTATCCTCTTGTTGGCAAAGATTTTCATTTTTTTCTTGTTAACCAAGTCCTTCATCTGAGTTGTATTCATATTTCCTACTCTTTCGTTGGTCCATTGAGGTAACTTAACTTGGCTGTCATTGCTCTACCAAACATTTAAGCAGCAAGACTCTTGCCTGTGCCTGTGGTACTCATCCGTAAATCAATGGCTATTCTTTCCGACGCATGCTTAGCGAGTTCCGACATGGTAAGAGTAGGTTACGTAATGTTTGTAGAAAGGCAGTTGCATGGATGACTGGCCTCGAGTTCCGTTTTAACCCTATCAGCTAAATATGGAAATCAAACTCGATCTCGGAGAGCTCTTATGGTGGCAAACATACCACAATGTCTTTCCTGAGTCACTTCAATTACTTTCTGTTTTAAACTCTCTGGAATTAGAATTCTCAACCCTCACAGTATAACTGCTTCCTGAGTTATAGAAAGTTTATCTTTGACATTTTTGTACTTTTGGTATTCACACTCACTAGTTAGAGGTCGAGTGGGAAGGTTCCATGATTGATGTAATGTGATTGATTATACCTTTGAACTTCAGCATGTCACTTTCGTGGCTCATGGCATTGATGAACTGGAGTAACAATATGGCAGCTGGTGTATTTGATTTTACAATAAAATTAATGTAGGCTTCAACTGTCTTGGATGGAGCACCCTGAACTGGTATAGGAAAAGTAGTCAGCAGGGTTGTGATCCCTACCTGAATGATGCAAAATGGTATAATCATACATTTGTTATCGTAGTCCTCACTCTTCAATGCGGGGAGGAATCTTGATTTTTTGGATTGCCAGAGACAGTTAAAAAAGCCTGATGATCATTTAGTAGCTTAAAAAGCTTTCCAAATGGAATTCATGGAAATGTTCAGAAGCCCATACCATGGCCAAGCATTATTTCTCAGGTTTGGAAATAACTTCGACTGGCGTCTTCCACGATATGCTTTCAAACATGGGGTGGCTGCTTTGTGGTGCAAAGATAGGGCCTAACCCAACAGGGCTAGTGTCGTCAACATACTCTATATATAGCTTTGAATTGAAATAGGTCGTTTCAGCAGCAGTTTCAATGGCTTGTTTAATTTTCTTGAAACCTCTCTCACATTCTTGTGACCACTTGAATTAACCCTTTTTCTTCATAGGAGAGCACTTATAGAAACAAAATCTTGTATGTATCTTGAACAGTAACTGGTGATGTCAAGAAATGAACATATCGTAGAAACATCATGCGAGGAATCAGCATTTGACAGGGCTTGTACTTTGGCAGGATCAGGTGTATCCCTATCTGAAAAGATAGGGTAAAGAACTTTAACTGTGTCTTGTGGAACGCACATTTGTCTGCATTCAAAGTCAGGCTTGTATCACTTAGTAAACGACGTTGGGGCATATTATCAAGCAGGGCATTAAAAATTATTGCAGTTTTAGCGGCAGAAAACTGCCGCTAAAACGGCGACAATGCGCTTGATAATATGGCCTTGTGAATTCCAATAGAAACCCATGTTCTGGTGTGACCATGGGCTTTTATTGGAATTCTACAGGGCATATTATCAAGCCCATTATCACCACTTTAGCTGCAGTTTTCTGCCGCTAAATCTGCAATAATTTTAATGCCATGCTTGATAATATGCCCCATACTTGGGTGAGAGCTTTATCATTCTCCTTCTGTGTAGCTCCGAACATCAATATGCCATTGCTATAATTGAAAACAGCAGGCTGTATGGCACATCGTACGATGTCTTGGAAGAGTTTTTCAGACAATCACACACCAAAACGGAGTCTCTTGTACCAAAACAGACCAACATGTGTAGAAAAGGTTGTAATATACCTGCAACCTTCTTTGAGTTCCAACTGATGATAACTTTTATGTGAATCAAGGAAAGAGAAGAGTTTTGTACCTTTTAATTGCATTATCATATCAGCAATGTATGGACCTGGATGTCATTCTCGATCAATGGCATTCTATGCTTGACACACGCCAATGCATATGCTTACAGCTCTTTCACAGTCCTTTCGGGTACTACCACTTTGAGAAATACCCATGTTGTCAGACCTGTTGAACGCTCAATAATGTCATGCTTAACTAATGATTTGTTCTTTTTCAACAGTTTATTGTAAACAAAAAGCAACTCGTTTATGTCTCTGAGCCACAGGATGGATATGTTCAATAATATGTAACCCTGTAGCTCTTAAGCTGTCCCAATCCATGAAACAACAAAGGAAACTGACTTACTATTTTGTGCTAAGCATTCATTTTGTAATTCACAGAAATCAGCCCCATGTCAGCAGCGGTTATAGTCTTAAGCTTTCCAAAACCATGAAACAACAAAGGAAATTGACTTAATATTTTGTGCTAAGCATTCATGTTGTAATTCACAGAAATCAGTCCCATATAAGCAGCGGTACTGAATCTAAGCAGACAGGCCCTTGATGCTGTACCTTGATGTAGCCCAGGTGTACACTTTGGTTTTCAATTACTTTCCCTTCAGGCATTATGTTTATTGATGCACCACTGTCAATGATGAAAGGTATCAAGCAATAATTTATTTTCAATTTAATTTTTGGACAATGTTTGAATGACTTTGGTATTTTGGCATGTCGGCTTTTCTTTGACTGACATTTTTCCTCACTTGCAGCAGTCTGACATGTGCACCTTTTTCTGAGGTAAACATCAACATGGCACTACCATCTTCCTTCCTTTGACTTAATATGGAGGCATAAAAACTTGGTGATGATGATTTAGATGAGAATCAAACTAGTTAATTGTCAATCTGCCTCAATTGATGTTGCCGCTTGGCCTTGTGTGTGTGCGTCAAAAGTTGCCTCTGAATTTGTCTGGCGACCAGTTCGTCTTGGCGCTGTGATGCAGTTACTTTTTTCTTTGCTTTACAAACTGTCACAAGATGGTTCTCTTTCCCACAGCCTTTATATGTCCATCCAATGGCAGGACATTTGTGGAAGCAAAAATCCACATCTAAAACATATCTTCTTTTTATTTGTCAACATCACTTTGTGTACTTCAGTCTTTTGCTTTGGCTTACTTGTTATGACTGATTCACTATGGACAACTCCGGCCTTCATGTCAGCAGCTTGTCTTTCATCATGCTCCTCAGCTCTGGCAGCCTTCAACACTCGCTCCAGACTAAGAGTTTCTCTCAACATTCGTTGTCTGAATGAGTCTGACAAGCATCCATCAATAACTCTAATTTGCTTAGCTTCCTCATCATTAAATTCAATGAACTTACAGTGTTTGACGAGCATATCAATTCCCCACAAATTTCTCAATGATTTCACCAAACATTTTGGCATTCTTGACTGAAAATGTATCTTTCGTAATCAACGTTCGGTACTGGACTGAACTTGGTATTCAGCATTTCTTTAATTTGACAATATCTAATTTCTTTGACAGTTTGCAACATTTTCTTCATGGTTACTTTCACACCATCACCAGCAATATTTATGAGACACTTGATAATTTGTTATCAGTTTCTTCAAGTGCATCAATGAAATCATCAAATGTCACCATCGAAACAGTCCATCTATTGCAGTGGTTTCCAAAGTGTGCGCCAAATCTCCCCTGTGCGCCATTAGGACAAGCTAGGGGCACCGCGCACGTTTTTGAAATTTAGGGATAACAAGCGATATTGCTGCCTGGGTTCTTCCGCAACTCGAGACCCCCTTCTTCACAGATTAAGAGTAGGTTCATCCATGCGCATCGTCAGCTGTAGAAATACAAAATAGAATTGTAAATAACGAATGGCATGTAAATTAAAATGTGGGCTGCAACGCTTGACTTTTCTGGCTTTGGTACTTGCTGGCCTGGCGGCACAATCGTGTTAAGCCGTGTGCAGCGAGGCCAGCAAGTGCCAAAGCCAGGAATGTCAAGTGTTGCAGCCCACATTTTAATTTACATGTCATTGTGATAAGGGCCGGCTGCTCGGTTCCGACAGGTGACATTTCTAAGAAGAGGGTTAGGGCCTAAACTTCTTCTTAGAGCTGTCATCTGTCAGAGCCAAGCAGCCGGCGGTAATCACTGCCACTTTCTCAATGGCATGTAAATTAAAATTCAGGGTTCAGCACTTGGCTTGCCTTTCTTTTGCACATGCTGGCCATGCTGCACTGGCACGGCCACGCTGCTCGCCCTCAGAATTTGAGAATTGTTTGCACTGGAAACTTCAGTTCTTGGCACTGAAGTGTAAAGTTTACACAGCAACTCTTAAAGAAACTGGTTACTTTATTTTGTTGGAAATAATGTCACCAACATATCGAATAAAATCATTGCTTTACTACTTTTGTAAATATAGGGAGTCCTCCGTGTCTAATTGAGGTAGCAAAGCTACATTTGTTTATTTTTTAAAAGGGCAAACTATTAATTACAGATTTTCAACAGATTTATGATAACACCGTACTCAGCAATACTGGAGAAAGTGATATTCAAAATTAGCTTTTCTTCCAATGGTAAAGCAGTCTCTGACTTTGCAAGTGGCACAAAAAAAGGGGAAAGTTATCTTGACTTATGATGTCCATTTGATTGGACCCATGCAGTGACTCTTCACACTGTAAAATAGTGCCCCATGAGCAGTGATGAGTCACTAATATGCTTGGCACTGGCTCTCCTCTTTCAATGCAGGGCCCTTCTGTTATGTAAACTAAAGCACAGAATTTGCATAGGTTCTGCCACATTAGTTCAACCTTTGTGACACTGAGGTTATGTCATACCCAGAAGACAAATGAAGGAGAAATGACATCAAATGTTCATGCACACACACACCGACACACACACACAAGTGCATACGTGCGCACGCTCACACGCACTCACACATTCCTGCAAACACACCCACCCCCTTACCTTTCTTTGCCCATTTGAATCATTTCTAAATGTGTGTCCCACTTTACTTTCAACAGTCAAATAAGTGAAAAAAGTGGTTTTTGGTGAGTATTGAAAAGATTTTGATATATTTCAATTAAATACTCACGTCATTTTCACAACAAATGAGCAAAAGTGTTCCTACATAGGAAAAATAATTAATGTCAGGGAGAAAACTAGAAGTAGTCCCAAGGTAGGACTTACATCCCCGCATCTGTAAAAAAAAGTGATATGATGGGGAGCTGCGGCCAATTGGCAATTAGGTAGAATAAAATGGACTCCTCTCCGACCTTTGCAAATAACTGCCTAGCTGAGGTCTGTAAGTGGCTAGTAAAGGCCCAACTGAAGTGCAATGAGGAGAAATCGGAAGTACTCCTCTATGGTTCTTTCCCCTCGCATTTCAGAGAGGATATTTGGCCGGTCGGCCATCCTTTGCCCAGTTCTTCTGGGTGTCCAGCAAAAAATCTGGGGGTTTGGTTTGGGGAACATCTGAGATTTCAGCTGCAGATCAACAAACTGGCGGGGGTGCGCTTTGGCACACTGAAACACATAAAGAAGTTTCTGCCTCTTTTACCTAAAAGGGCTAAGGAAATGGTGACCCATGAGCTCATTCTGTCAAGATTAGACTATGCCAATGCCTTGTATATTTGTCTCCCGGCTTATCAGTTAAAAAAGCTCCAGATTGTCCAGAATGTGATGGCTAGGGCCTTGGTGGGTATGCCGGGTAGATCCAGTGCCAGTCAGAACCTTTGCGAGCTGTATTGGCTCCCGGTGGAGCAGCGGGTACGGTTTAAGGCTTTGACATTAGTCCACAGGGCCCTTTACAAGGTAGGGCCTCAATATCTTAGGAGACGGTTTTCTTTTTTATGAGCCATCGCGCTATCTTCGTTCTACAGGACAATGTCTTGCTGTTGTTCCCTGGTTCTGCCAGACCAGGCTAGGTGGTAGTTCCCTTTCTGTTAAAGAGGCCATGGCTTGGAATGCCCTGTCTCTGGAATTACAAAACATTGAGAGCCTCAGGGTATTAAAAAAAACAGTTAAAAACCATGCTATTTAAGTAATCTTATGTTTGGTCATTTCCTTCCCTTCTCTACCATTTGGCTTTCACACCGAGACACTCAGGAGTAGCCATGCGCGGTATAAGGGGAGGCTAACATGACATAACATAACAGGTCAAGGGAGCGGCAAAAAAGTTTGGGAACCTCCGATCTATCGCCAATATTTTGCCCTTTGGTGCAATCAAAAGGTGGAGGTGGTTTCAGAAAGGTGGCAGCATGGTAACTAGTTGTGGTAGTGGCTGACCTAAAGGGTTGAACTCTTTATGCTCCTGTTGCAGTGCATTTTACCCTGCATGATTGGATCTGTGTATGAGGCCTTGCGATGGACCGGCGTCGTCATAGACAATCAGGGAAGCGGTGACCTTCTCCTTGGTCTCCTACGGAGACCTTCACTTGTTCTAGACCGGCTTCTCCAGCCTGGGTACCCACCAATGACTACCACCACACATGGAATTTAGTATTACACATCTTTATTCTGCTGTGTGTAACATGCAAACTCAACATTCTAAACAAGCTTTCATGTCAATGTGGCTTGACACCTACAGCACAGCTCTACGGGCCTGTTAGGAGCCGAAAGGGTTACATCATAAAATATCGCAAGACACTACAATGAAGTTGTGAAGGACTTTGATAAGGATGGCCAGCTAAAGAAAAAATCCTTAATACATAATTATAACGTTGTTTAACAGCATTTTTGATTGTTCTTATTGTTTGTTCCTGCTGTTTAATGAGTACGTCCAGACCACTGATTATTTGCATAGCAGAACGGGTTAGATCTATAGAATTTTTTTTTTTTAAAGATGCTTTAGTGGATACTACCTATCACAAAGGTAGTAATTTGAGGATAAAATATATAGCATTGGAACATGCATTGGTGGCTACCTTGAAACTGGGGTGGTGATACGGGGGATGAAAAATAAAATAAAATAAACTTACCTGTGAACGTCAACACTGCCGTCTCTCCTCCGGCCTATACTCTGTGCAGTGCCCTGTCAGAACAGAAGCATCCATGCACCCAGACTCTCCCAGCCAATCACAACGCTGCTTTACAGCAGTGTTGTGATTGGTCTGAGTGTCATGGTTCAGCACTCAGAGAGCGACTAGATCCTGTCCATGTTCCTCAGCTGCAGCCGGCACAGGTAGGCGCGGTGGGGTGGGGTATGGCACGGTGGGCGGGGGGGGGCGGGTTGACAGACCACAGAATAGAATTCCGTTGTCTTTAGACTCCCCCCTCCCCACCCTGCACCGCCCAACTGCGCTTACCTGTGCTGGCTGCCGCTGCTCACCAAGCTGTGCATTACAGCCTTGTGGAGAGCATGCAAAGTGCCCATGATTGTCTGGTCGGCTAAACTGTCATGCGCGCTTAGGGAGCGCCAATCACTTCTTCCCCTGTTCAGGCTAGCCAGGCCCCGCCCCGCCCTAACCTGGCTCCGAGTCGGCAATGAAAAAAAAAATGCTAATAATGTCATGTTATTATCGTTTTCTTTTTAATTTTTTTGCACTGCCACTAATTTTTCGCTAGGTGACAGAGAAAACATTGTAAGAGAAAAGGAAGAGAAACATATTGGTGACTTTAAAAGCTTGCAGCCAAATGGTTAAAATAATGAAATGGGATTATCACAGTCGTCTAATGGAGAACATTTCTAACATCGGGAATTTAAAACAACACTTTTAAAACTATGAAGATGTTCATGAACTGTTATGGTAAATTTCCAGAAGATGGCGCAATTTAATTAAAAAAGAAACTATTTGAATGTATTCCGAATCTTCACTTTTTTTAAATTATAGTTTATAGGTGGGAATTGATACATATTTTAATTAAAGCTTACCTGAAATGTTTGCCCAGATATATTTGAAGTCGATACTCGATTTGATCAGTGACTCCTGTGAAACCGGGAGGAAAGAAGAATGTTTCTCTTAAAACACGCTGTGAAAGGATAATGCATTTTTATTTTTATTAGTGTTTAAAATGCTCGGGATGATTTTAAACACAAACTTGCATGAAAGTTGAGAAGATGTGAATTTTTAAACGGAGTAAATTTATCTTGGAAGGTAAGAAAAAACTAAATGTTACAGATACGTGTGGTGAGAGGCCAAAAAGAAGCATCGGTGTCTGTGAAGAAAGTTCTAAATCTAGAGCTTCCCACTACCAGAAAGGGTTGAAACCCATTACTTGCATGGGACACGTGTCACTCTGGCATGTGGCAAATACCACAACTCATGTGACGTGCTATAACATGTCATAGATTTCTGACATGCTCTTTTATGCCTAAGTGCAGATAGTGCTAGTGGGTGATTTACAAAGCACCCTTTTTCATTTCGGAAAAAAATAAAATAAAATTACAAACAATATAAAAAAAAAAAATTCTTCTGTTGGGGCTTGAACCCTTGTCAAAAAAGGATTATGGGGGATATTCACAAGAAATGGCGAAAACTATCTCTAACCTCAGTTAGCATGCGTTTTCTTATCGCTGTGTATCATAGGTAACTATTGCCATGTTAGCGGGGTATTCACAACACACCACTAACAGGCGATAGTTTCCCCTACCGGGTCAAATGTCTGGTGATAAGATTAGCGTCACAGCGATAAAAATTGTCACGCCAATTTGAAAAAAGTTTTGATGTGCCAATCAGTGACCAGGAATGGCACATTAGCAACAGCGTAATTTTTTACACGTTAGGCGGTGAAAGCCACTATAAAACGCCCGCCAAGCTGCCCAAACACAAAAAAATAAAGGAGCAAAACAATTGAGAAGAAGCATGGAGGAAGTTGGACCCAGTACAGAAGCCAACAACAACCCCCCAAACACCCAGGAGGACCAACCAGAGACCTAGGGGAAGGGGAAGGGGAAGGAGAAGAGGAAGACCCGGTTCAGTGTGCAGGAAAACCAGGTTCTGATTGCGGAGGTGACAGAAAACCAACAATGAGTTTTTGTTATTTCCACAGTGTCATTGGGCACAAAAAATGCAATATGGCAGTCCATCGCTACCAAGGTGAATGCTGTCAGAGAGGTGAGGAGGACAGTGGATGACTGCAAGAAGCGCTGGCATGATGCTTAGTGCAAGACCAAGCAGAAACTTGCAGCCAATCTGAAAGCAGCAATGCACACTGGAGGTGGAGTCCAGCGCCACAGGAGGAGTTGGAGCCATTGGAGGAACAAGTGTCCCAAGTCATCAGCGAGGAGACAGTGGTTGGAGTTCTGGGACAGGATACTGCTCAACATGAGCAGATACAACACCAACAGGATGAGTAACAACCAGGGACTGTGGGGGTCGGGGGATATGGGCACTCATGCACAATTATTATATATTGCAGTGCACACCCACAATGACTGTGGATCATGTCCCTGATACCCTTGACCCTGTGGGCATAGACACATATCACCCTACACACCCAATATATTGCAAGACACATATTGGTGGACTCACAGACCTGGAAATGTGCACATAAAAGTCTAGAAAATATAGTCCAAGTATCATATCAGACCACAAAATAAGGGCCACATGAAAGAGCAAAGGGCCACATTGATTGGAGATGCGGCAGGGTGCATATGCATGTTCCCGTATGTCCAAGTTGTATGGAAGAATGTGCATGTGTTTCAAGGGTGACACAACTGCACATACACAATCTTGCACACAACTCAGACACACGGGCACAATGGTGCTTGTGTGCTGACATTGCTGGAGGCATGCCCACTCATGCACATAATCAGTCATACATACACTGCGTCCTCATTTTGGCATCAGAGCGATGCGGGCCAGAGCAGACCAGTCGTATATGCGTGGTTTCTAGGCAAGGGGGCCATGTAGACATCTGCTGCATCTCAAGTTAATGTTCCCGCTTGCTCGTACAGGAGATGCAGTCCTGTCTACACCTCCTGAGAAAGCATCTAGTGATTCTGCATACCATAAACACATGCATTTTCACAACAAAGTGATCATGTAGCCTACTGCCTAAAAGGTGCATATCCCACAATGCACACAATCAGCAGACGCAAATCAAAATGTGATGTAATACAATGAGCACAGTGGCGGCTGGTGGAATTTGAAGCTGGTGAGGCGTATGCATAACGAATGAACGTATGCGAGCATCAGCCCTGGCTGCATCCTCCATCAGACCAGCCCACGCTACGATCCTGCTGTCACCCAGCGCTTCGACTAATCACTTCTAACTCGAGTACACACTAACACCAGTACACACTTCAATGCTGCACATTCCCTGGCAGCGAGAGGATGAAATGCTGCATCAGCCCTGCATCCATCAGACCAGCCCCTGCTACGAGCCTGCTGTCACCCAGCACTTTGACTAATCACTTCTAACACCAGTACACAGTGACCTCAGAACATTCTGGAAACACCTAAAGATTCACACATTTTGGCAAACGTACGCCTAGTGGTCCGCTTACTTGTTCTAATTTCTTGCAACCTACTCCCCTTTCCGTGCACCGTCCCGTGGCTGCCATAGAGCTTGGTAAAAACAAATACATTAAAAAAATGGTTCACGACTGATGTCACTCCTACGCTTCCGTTTGCTCTGGCAGAGGCTTTACAAAACACATAACTCAGGACACTCCAAGCCTGTGCTCTCCCACATCTCCACAGCAAACACCCGGGCCTGCAGGGAGTGCCAGCCCACTCTCCCCTGCAGCGCACTGCTTTCCAAAGCAGGCCCTCACCTTCCCTCCAAGCCTGTGCAATCCCACATACCCACGGCAAACACCCGGGCTTGCAAGATGTTCCAGCCCAGGCCATTCTCACCTGCAGGGCACACGCTTTCCTGGGCAGCCCCCCACCCTCTTTCCTCCAGGCCCCTCACACTTCAAAACCTGTGCTCTCCCACACCTCCACAGCAAACACCTGGGCCTGTAGTGTATGCCAGCCCGTTCTCGTCTGCAGGGCACATGCGTTGCAGATCAGACCCTCCTCTTTGCCCCCAAACTCCCCAACCTGTTTAGTTTCATTGTTTAATACTCAAATGAAAAAGTTGCAGTTAACAAAATATGCTCTTTAAACATTTACACACACACACACACACACACACTGATATATAAATATATATTGTATTTGGTTGTCAAAACATTCAGTGATGAGACAAGACACAGTCATACACTGTCTCACCAGAGCCCTAAATCACCCAAAAAGAGATGCAAGGGTTTAACCATTAACTCTCTTCCAAAATAACCATGCCAGCTATGTCATTCCACATTAATACCTCCCACAAATATGGACCCCTCTGATAATCGCCGATTTGGGCACCACAGAGCAGCAGGGCCGTTTCCTTTGGGCGCACAGTGCCCGATTGATAAAATGTCTGAATACATCATTAACACTTCAATAGAGGCGTCCAATCATGTTTAAACACTTAGGAGTTTGCTGGTGTGCCAAAGATGAAGTGGTCACCTTTCAGTCACAGAACAGTTTACATTAGGAAAGACATTAGTTAAAGACATAAAAAAGTATTTTTGCATACTGTAGTTTTAACTGCTTTTTGTAGAAAGTTGAAACTGTTTTGGCTGCAGTCAGGATCAAGTGCGGGCAGCAGGAGTTATTGGAACAATGGCTTCTGAGCTTTATATACGGTTGATGAGACTGCTCAGATTGTCCGCAACTAATTACAGACTTAAGCTTTTGTCCATCCACAAGATAGAATAATTTCTGTTCGCCGACCATCAAAGTACTGAGCGTGGACCCACCCATGCGTCACAGTAAACGCAGACAGAAGAGCAAAACATTTCCAGGAAACAGAAATGAAAGCTATAGACCGGCATAGAGTCCACAAAAGGATGAGCTGTAGATTCGGAAGTGGACACATGCACATACAGATTAATAAAAACACGCCTCCTGCCACACCATCCATGAGATTTAAGGACAGCTTTGTTATTCTGTAGACACCATCAAGTCAAGGAGGCACGTTGCCAAAACAGATTACCTAGCCATGGATGACTGGCAGACAGCAACTGTGTTTTTCCTCATTAGGTACATTTTGTAGAAGCAGCCATAAGGCTTTGCTTACTTTTGTGCCAAGTAGTTCCTAGAAACGTCTTGCCATCACCAGCAGGCACACAATCCTTGCAAAGGCCGCTAGAGGACCTACTGTAATTGGCTTCAAGAACTATAATCCAACTCGGCTAGGGAAATCAGATCAGCTTTCCCTCATCAATCCAACATACACTCGAGTGTGCAACAATAAAAAGCACAACTGGCCAACAGTTCATCTTTTATCCTTGCTATATTTTGAGTGATTCCCAGAAGCTTCACCTTCAGTAGTCGCAGAGCAGGTTTATTCCTAAGGACTAGTACTGGCTTTTGGTCCGAAAGATACCCATGCAGTCCAACCTGTTTAGTCCCACCAGGCACCACTCTGGGCAAAGTTTTCACCTCGTTAACTAATGCCAGATTAATACCGAACTACAGCAAACAGCAATTGCCGTGCGTACATGATCTTCATCCAGTGTGAGCACCAGCTGAGCTGCAGGAGGTTCGGGATCGAAAGGCGCACGAGTTATATTTGAACTAAAGGCAGCGGCGGCCGAAATGCTCGAGGGAGGGTGGGGGGGGGGGGGTCGCGAGTCGCGACCCGAATACAAATTTATCAGCATAAAAAATGATAAAACTAAAAGTGCCTGAGGGCTAGGAATCTAGGATACCACATCCGCTCTGGCTTGTTCTGGTGGGTCCGCGACGTTTGTTCCTGCTGCAGGAAGCAGCCAGCATGCAGCTTCCCTCCCCTACGCAACGCAAGGGAAGCAGCGCCGGCCAATCATGGAGTTCATGGAGCAGGGCTAATACTGCCCATAATGAGACCCGGCTCCCCCGGGTCTCTGCCTGTGTGAGTGCAAGGAGAGGAGGAGGAGGGAAGGGGCTAATTCGTGTGTGCGCATGCGTGGGCAAGTCAAAAAAATGACTTGTCCTAAATACGCACGCACTTCTGCTGCCCCTTGCCCTCCCTACCACGCTGCTCCGCAGCAGGCTCGCCCCCCACACACCCTACCGCGATGACGTATAGTTAGTGACTCCGACCGACGGCGAACTCTCAAGGCAATAATAATTATCATGACTCATTAATTAAGTTGGTTTGTATTTAGGCAGCGTTCGTCCATGGCTAGTGGGGCAACGCCCCAACGCCCCTAATGGACGAACCACCACTGAATAAGCAGCAGGGATATGCCTACAACACTACAGTGCATGGACAATGCATTTCAGGAAAATTTCACCCAAATATGTACCACATGACTTGTCATTGTGCCATACTCACAGAACTACAATGTCCCTGTATGGATGAATGACAACGTAAGTATGACAACAGGCAAGGATAGCAAAGTAGCAACAAATAATGACAAGTAGCTAAATGGCACCATCACCCCTTAGGTCAAATAGCACTCTTCCACTATCAACTGTCCATATCTGCCATACAGAAAGCTGCATTCCACATCAATCCTGGTGCGACTTGCCCATTACACCATTATGTGCATGTAAACCTATCAGTTTGGTAAGTCAATAGTGTCAGTGAAAAAATATGAAGTCATGGTCCGTATCATCCACAAGCAAAGCCTGGCATTCAATATTCTGAACCATTCCAGCATGTATCATCCAATATACCATCTGCATGGCAATAACACAAACACACATCACCCTGCCATTTGCATCTGTTGGGAGTGGGGCGGAGACATGGAGTGAGCACCACTAATACGCCTTAGTAAATTCACATCCATCAAATCCAGGTCCACTCATACAACACACATGGAGTTAACGTTGAGTGTAATGGGTGTTGACACTGTCTGTACAGCCAGCATAAACAATGAAAACTCAACCTGCACCAAACTCACAACAGGTAAACCACCAGGAGGGCAGTAAGCAATGCATGCAACAAAAAACTTGACTGACAACATGCACATCAGATAAAACACAATAGCCTTAGCTAGCTGGATGCACATGTGTGCTGTATTGTACAGCAGACATAGAAACAGTAAGTAGGCCTTCATTGCAAAGGTGCATAAAGGGGGCCCTCCTTACACATGACTATTATTGCACCAAACCCATGCACATGTGCCGTACCCAGCAAACCTAGCTGTCTGTGAGCCACAGTGAAAATGCAAGGGACAGTGCATGATGTATAGCATGCCCGCCCCCCCCCCCCCCCACATATTAACATGGTTCAGGCCACGTCACTGAAGTGCCTGAGTGTGGACTTCATCCTTAAAGGAGCAGGTCACACTCTGACACTTCCTCATGTACATACAAACCCTGATGTAAACAAGACACCAGCTGACAAACAATGCACAACTGTCCCAACCCTGACCAAGACCCATATTTACCCCACCTTGCAACATCTCACCAGTGTAAAGAGACATGAGGGAAAGGCCGGAGACAACAAAGAGGTGACTGGGCTGTTCCTAAAAGGAATAGAGGGAGAAATGGAAGGGAGGTAACAGTCACTAGGTAGCGGCTGGTGCTCAATTGGACGACCACCCCTGGGTATCCAATTTGCGAGTGTCATGCTTCATCACCGGCAATGCTTCTCGTTGGGCACAGTGTATTCACGGTCACTACAGTATCACTTGTTGCTACTTACCTGCTATAATGGTCTCTTTTGTCTCCCACTACTCTAGGTAGGAACAGTGTCAGACAGGTAGTACAACTAATGTGCCTTGTTTAAACTGATACTTATTAATAGATCATGTTTAGTAGATTGTAGTTTCCCTATAGGTCCTGAAGAATCGCAGTCAACGAACTAGATGCGAGAAACATGTCGACCACACCTTTTGCACCTTTTGCCCTGGATCACTCTGGGAAACTATAGTTCCCACGAGTACCGGCTATCCCTGATTTTACTTGTGGCAGAGAACCACCAGAATAAAATTGTTTCCGGTACCTTGAGCCACATTTTACCCTCACCCACACTTTCTACTCTTTCCTGGCCCCTCACCCGCACTTCACCATAAGGCAGTTGGATAAAAGGTCTCCGATAAAGAGCCCCTCTTTGAGGTGAGCCCGTTGGGCATTGCACCACCTGCCCAACGAGGAGCATTGCCGATGATGAAGCATGACACTCGCAAGGGTGTGTGAGGCCATTATATCCAACAAATTGGATACCCAGGGGTGGTCGTCCAATTGAGCACCAGCCCCTCCCTAGTGACCGTTACCTCCCTTCCTTTTCTCCCTCTATTCCTTTTAGGAACAGCCCAGTCACCTCTTTGTTGTCTCCGTGCTTGGGGCTACGACTGTGGCCGGACCTTCCATTCCTTTCCCTGTGAATGGTAATATCATCCCTACTGGATTGCAACTGATCCCATCCTTTCCCCTACTTGTTGCTACATGAGTGAAAGGCCCACTGCCTGAAAGGGATAAGGGACAGCAATTCCAAAGCTGCTGGGATGACTCTACCACAGTGCAGTGCACACAAACACATACATCAATCTGAGCTACTCAACATTGACTACAATGTGGGACAAATTGCATCCCTTTCACAACTTAACACAAGACACAACTGGTGCCGCTTGTGTGTAGAAAATAGCCATTGACATGTTTCATAGATGTAAACTGTGAGATGACAGTGTACAACTACAACTTCACATCTGTGACGTTGCACTAATAATGACTATCCTACAAAAAATATGCATCTCCTCCCAAACTGTCACAATGGATATTGTCGTGCAGTCTTTTGTAAACTCATCCAATGCATGTTCATACATGAAACACACAGTTAAACTGCATCTCCCCTTTACATTGCAGAGGGAGAAACATCACCTCTTTTACAGCAGCCAGCCCCACTCTTCACTGTTGAAGAAGAGGAATTCGCCACCATCAACACTGACACACTCCAACAGCTGCTAGACTCACTCAGCACCCTATCTCCAGGAGCAGGGCAATCCAGCAGCGTTGTGCAAACTCCACCCCTGTACAAACCACACAGCAGCAAGCACCTACCGTCACAGCTGTCTCACAGGACCTTGAGGACCCACTATTGGCATTCCAATGCCTTGTAGTAGAGGTCCAGCAGGAGATGGCTTATCTGGTATGGGTGGGATTTGATAGCCTGACGGCCAAACTTGATGCCATAAGTGGGTGTCTGAGTCCCATTTGGGACCACCAACAGAACATCACAGACACCCACCGTCCGTGCCATGCCCTCCGACATTCCGTGGCTGACATTGCTGGAGTCAGGACTCAGAGACAAAAACAACTGTCCAGTCAGAGTGGCTCCAGAAATGGCAGCCAGGATTTGGGCTGCATGCGTTGAATAAAGAGGAACATGGAGCGGATGCAAGCGGAATAAATGGCTGCCACGGCTGCACATCAATGCAACGTAGCTGGAATCTCCCATGCCCAGCAGCTGATCATCACTGCTTTGCGGCAGCAAGGTTTGGCACAGATGAATGCTGCTGCAGCTTATACATTCACATCTCCACCCCCTAAGGCAGAGGTCTTCAATCTGTGGGGCGCGACCCCCAGGGGGGCCGTGGAGCCCTGGGAAGGGGGTCCCGCATTTCCAGGCCTCACTTCTGCCTGGAATTTAAAACATGTTCTTCTTCTTGAAAACCGGGACGTGCTGTTCAAATGCTACAGCTGAAGTTAATTGTCTCCTGTGCTGTGAAACCAAGAGGCTGGGCTTGGCCTGAAACAATCCACTGTGCCAGGGTGCCTGCTTACCTGAATCAAATGCAAATATGTATTTTGAGGTAATCTACAAATGTAAATGGTGCTTGGGAGCGGTTCTGGCTTTAATTGCTTTGTGATGGCAAAGATATTTTTTTAGTCATAGCAAGAAGAGTTAGCAAGTGGCCTGTGAAGTGCATGCTTTTAACTGCTTAGTACCTCTGAGGAGGTGTTAAAGGGACAGTTATGCAGAAGAAAAAAAAAGACATTACTTATGGTCTGGTATTACTAAAATCTACGCTTTAGAAGCTCCATTATATCCTAAAATGATTTGCACTGTTTGTAGCAGTCTACCCTATAATGTGTGTAAAACAAGAATAAAATAGTGACTTACACTTTCACAGCGCTTTCTGTCACAGGCTGTGACCTCGTAGAACTAAAGATCCAGGGCCCGATGTAGGTAAATCTTTTTTACCACTTCATAAATACCGAATCATACCGAATCGGTATTTAAGAAGTGGTCAAAAAGAGAAGGGCAGATGTAGGTAATTTTATTTTAAAAATTACCGAATCGGAAGGAATCGGTATTTACCGATTCGGTAAATACCGAATCGGTAATGCTCATTGATTCCTATGGGCTTCAATGCCCATAGGAATCTATGGGCATTACCGATTCGGTATTTACCAAATCGGTAAATACCGAATTTTGCAAGGGTGCAGGGGGTGTCACTTTGACACCCTCTAGCACCCTGAATTCAGGCACGTGTGCCATGTGGCACACAGACATGCCCTAAGGGCATGTCTGTGTGTCACATGGCACTGGTGTGCATGCACACATGTGCATGCACACCTGTATTCGGTATTTTACCATCCAATAGGATTGGATGGTAAAATACCGAATCTGACTGGCCTGTGGGACTCAGAAGAGTCCCACCTACATTAGGAAATTACCGAATCGGTAAAAATACCGATTCGGTATTTTACCGATTTGGTAAATTTACAGATTCGGTAAATTTACCGAATCGGTAAAATGGCTCACCTACATCAGGAATGTCCATTTACCGGTCGGTAAATGGACACCTACATCGGGCCCCCAGTGTTCCCCACTGCACCAACCAAATTTAGGGGCAGATTTACAAGGAACTGACACATCTGCATAGATGCGTCAGTTTTCTTGCACCAGTGCCTAATGTCCTTGCACAACCATTGATGAGCTGTATTTACAATACAGTGCTCCATGGCACAAACATTAACAGATGGGTCAGAAGTACTGATGCATCTGTTGGCATAAAAGTGACGCATCCCTGGAATTGCTCATAAAAGTGACGCACCTCCAGCAATGTGCCACAATAGATAGGTGAGTCTCACACAAAACGCCCTGCATCATCCATTACCCCTGGTCTGAGCAGGCATAGGGATTTTGAAGCAGTGAAGGCATATAGCGACTCAGTGAAATGTTGTAAATTTCACTGCGTTAGTTCTGCATGGCTTTTTGCGTTATACCTGGTGCCGGTATAATGTGATGCAGGGCTTTACAACGTGACGCATCTCCCTAGATACGTAACATTGTAAATTGCCAAATTGTTTGCGCCACCGTTGCATCAAAAAAAGTGATGCAATTGCGGCGCAAGAAGGCACATGGGTCTTGTAAATCTGCCCCAAAATTCTGTGGCTCTTTGGATACAGACACAGACCTCTGCAGTGCATTAACTAATAGAGGTTTCCTAATGTACTACAGTCCATTTCCTACTGAGTAACAACAATTTAAAATGTATTTTTCATTTATGCCAGCCATAATTTTATATGTAGCTACCTGATGGTGAAAGACCCAAAAAACTAGTAAAATATTTTGGGGCTGATTTATGGGAGGCTTGAGCTGCCGGAGCATAATTTTTTTAAAGCTCCGGCAGCACAAGCCTCGCAATCCTATCTATGAGGTGGTGCAAAGTCACCCTGCATGGCTGTGAGTGCCCACATACATATGGAGTAAGACAAAGCAGCGCAAGTCGCTGCCTAGCCTTAGTCTGTCAAGTAGGAGTTCCATAGGCATTGCAGAGGGTGTTCCCAGGCAATGCTCATGGATGTTGACACTGCCCCAGATTTACCAAACCATGTAAACCTGGGGCAGCGCCAAAACCTTACGCCTCCCCACAGCAGGTGTAATGAGGAGAAATGTTTTCATGCCTCCTCTTATTTGTTCCTCTTTCCATGTGTGCCGCAGCTCACATAGAAAGATGAAAACCCCTCTCGGGGCACCTTCCTGCACAAAAACAATCCTGTCTACATTGGCGCTAGGCAGCAATTTGTGCGTCAATGCAGGGGTAAAGGAGAGTGATGCACCATATTTCATAAATAAGATGCATTCCTGCCCTTTCACATTGGCGTAGGCCAGTGCAGCAAAAAGACTTTCGGCGCTGCACTAGGCCAAGTCCTTATAAATGAGGCCTTTTGCTTTTAGCCACACCTTTGAACACGCAAACAAGCTCACTGATCTATCATTTGATAAACACTGTTTAATATTATTTCCCCACTGTAAAAATTATTTGCTGTAGGAATTTGGGGCTTACCAAGTTCTAGAAATTTTTGTCAGGAGGGGGTCCTTACGCCTTAAATATATTGACAGGGGGGTCTCGGCATCAAAAAGTTTGAAGACCTCTGCCCTAACGTGTCAGTGCCTCACAGTGCTGCAGCCAATCTACCACCAAGCCCATGTGAGGCACATGACACATCAGAGGATGGAGATGTGGATGAATCTGCATTTTTGCAAAGAAAGCTGTAGCATTCATCTATGCCAAATGGCCTGTTTCTCCTTGGATTTGGGCTCAGTATCATTGCCTTTAACTTCATCTTCTACTGTCCCCGATACACTCTGTGACACTCACCATGGACCTCAACATGGACTGCCATATTATGTCTGGTTCCCAATTACACTGCAATCAGTCTGCAAACTAAACTCTGTCTCTTCCTCAGGACAGTTTCCCACAAAATGACTATCAATGGAATGTGGGGATTGTTTGGCCAAGTACTGATCCAGTCTTCACCAATGTCAACAGACTTGTAAATACAATAATTTAATTCACACATATGTGTGTTGTCCATGATCAATTAAGTATAGGGGCCTCTAAAAATGTAGGTGCAATGAATCCACTAAAAGGGACACCAAGGGAACTAAGGGAAATGTACATGTTTAACTGTGACCCAGATAGGCAGTGAGATAATCAGGTATGTGTGAAATAGCTGTGCCCTCATTGCTCCAATACAACAATCCAGCAACATCACAACTTAGCCCCACGTCCATTGAGGAAATAGGCATGTTTGCCAAAATGTCATAGTCTGTTGCAGGCCACAAGTAGTGCCCCCTTTACAATTGCTAAAAATTATCTCTTGGCAGATCTACTCACACTCTACAGGGTGGACAAAGCATGTTGTGATGGTGTGCATTGCATGTCACATCCCAAGTTGGTACACACCATATTCACATTGATGAAGATTCATAAGGGCACATGACTACCAGCAACAATTGGTACCACTATGTCTGCCTCAGTGAAGTAGATTTGGCAATATGGATTCACCCCAAAGTACAAGGCAACAGTCAGCCCCTTCCTGTGGATGAACAATGTTTATCAAATTCAGAAACCTCTCATGCTGTGACCACTGTGACCGGATAGGGCAATGTGTCTAGGGATGTGTGGTGCACTGCATGTAGCATATAGTCAGATGCAGTACCACAATTTCAAAGGTGGCATCACTATGAGCCAATGCCGAAAGTTACAGCTGGGAGAAGTGGCTATGACACTACAAGCAGCACTGCTACATTTCCCCTTTTGTGTGCAGCAGGACAGTGTGCCCGCACCAAAACAGTATTTGGGTCTAAATCATGTAAATGTAAATGTAAATGTAAATGTATTGGCATTTATATAGCGCACTACTTACCCGTAGGGTCCCAAGGCGCTTCGACCGCTGCGAAACCCTTCCTGGCTTCCCTGAGAGATGGTCCCTTAATGGGTATCTCCAGGGTGAGACCAGGCATCCCCGGCGGTCTGGTGGGGCCGTTAGTGAAGATGAGGCAAGCTAATGCCCAGAGTTGCCGAGTGTGATCGCTGATCAGAGTGGGCACCGAGGCGAGAGAATTATCGAGTCCGCTGACCCTGGTCCAGAAACCTGCCGCGCCCGGAATCGAACCCTGGTCCCGGGCCGTCCTCTGCTCTCGGGTCTGCCGCCTCTAACCAGTGAGCCACACTACTTCACTACTTCATGAATTACCAACTTTAGTGATTCACAAAAGGCATTTAGGAGAAATGAAGTCAGTATCACTAACTGTACTACTCCTAAAAGCCATTTGTGAATACCGGAAATCGTGAAGTCATGACTTACTCTCAGATTACTTTTGTGACTCAGGCCCACTGTACTGCCATATGCCATTCACAATGGACCCACAAAAAGACTACTTCCTGGATGTCCTGGAGGGTGAGCCTCCATGCACATTAACATATAATTTGAATGAAGCTGACACACTCGCACTACACAGCAAGTGTGCCAAGGTCTGTGCATTGTGGATGGACTCTGCGCCAGGAGCATGTGATATGCAGGTGCTTGACGGAATCTGTGGTACCCAGCGCACACATCCATCTCCATGATGGATAGCAATTGCAAATGCAATTCCACTTAAGGCCATGTCCCTACAATGTGTTGTAAATGGCCAACAATGTGCTATCCAACTCTGTGAGTCACACTTAAGATGTTGAACTTCACAAACGACTGTCCCTAGCCTAGGCCGTAAATCCTACTTGCCACCCTGTTATCCATGCAAGTTTACTGTGCTGACATCTAAGGTATCATGACACAATCCACCCTGCCAAGTTCCATGTCATGACCACACTTACATATTCAATGGATTGTCCAGTGACAAAAATTACTACCTTAATCTGACACTAATCCTCACTACTACTAACATTATCTAAACTAACTAGGAAAAACGGGAAAATTACCTAAACTAACTACCCTAACTAATCCTAAACACGCAACAACATATCTAAGACATCAACCCCCCTCCGACCCTTAAGGCACTTCATGTGACAGGACAAAGACATCTTAGCTATACCTAAACTGATTACACAGTTAACCAACACAAAGATATATATATATATATATATATATATATATATATATATATATATATATATATATATCAATAACAAAGTGCCCAGAAGCTTGGGAAAGCACTGAACAGCGCCTCCACCATCCGGTGCCCGTCGTCAGCCTGCCTGCATAAAACCATTAGCATTGTTCGCCTGACGCGTTTCAGGGTGAAAAACCCCTTTCTCAAAGGCTTATGTGCTTCAAATCATGGCGCTGAAACCTCCGTTTTTTTTGCTGATGTTTATTAATTGGATGTTGGCCCCACGTGACATCAGGAGCCCTGCTAAGTGCAGTATGCGTGTCCCGTGCATTCTGGGACATGCTGTTCATATCAGTCAATCAGCGCCATAGTCTTTATTCATTTTGAAGGTTTAAGTCTTTAGTAGATTGCAGAAAAATGCAGGTAAGTTGACTTTACTTGATTTGCTGTGCTTTTAGGTGTCGGAGAAGTTCCCCACCGGCAGCCTCTCTTTATCTTTTCCTTAGAGATGGTGCTCTCCCCACGGCAGGACGGCCGTGTTCTTAATTTCAATAACAAAGTGCCCAGAAGCTTGGGAAAGCACTCAACAGCGCCTCCACCATCCGGTGCCCGTCGTCAGCCTGCCTGCATAAAACCATTAGCATTGTTCGCCTGACGCGTTTCAGGGTGAAAAACCACTTTCTCAAAGGCTTATGTGCTTCAAATCATGGCGCTGAAACCTCCGTTTTTTTCGCTGATGTTTATTAATTGGATGTTGGCCCCACGTGACATCAGGAGCCCTGCTAAGTGCAGTATGCGTGTCCCGTGCATTCTGGGACATGCTGTTCATATCAGTCAATCAGCGCCATAGTCTTTATTCATTTTGAAGGTTTAAGTCTTTAGTAGATTGCAGAAAAATGCAGGTAAGTTGACTTTACTTGATTTGCTGTGCTTTTAGGTGTCGGAGAAGTTCCCCACCGGCAGGCTCTCTTTTTCTTTTCCTTAGAGATGGTGCTCTCCCCACGGCAGGACGGCCGTGTTCGTAATTTCAATAACAAAGTGCCCAGAAGCTTGGGAAAGCACTCAACAGCGCCTCCACCATCTGGTGCCCGTCGTCAGCCTGCCTGCATAAAACCATTAGCATTGTTCGCATGACGCGTTTCAGGGTGAAAAACCCCTTTCTCAAAGGCTTATGTGCTTCAAATCATGGCGCTGAAACCTCCGTTTTTTTCGCTGATGTTTATTGATTGGATGTTGGCCCCACGTGACATCAGGAGCCCTGCTAAGTGCAGTATGCGTGTCCCGTGCATTCTGGGACATGCTGTTCATATCAGTCAATCAGCGCCATAGTCTTTATTCATTTTGAAGGTTTAAGTCTTTAGTAGATTGCAGAAAAATGCAGGTAAGTTGACTTTACTTGATTTGCTGTGCTTTTAGGTGTCGGAGAAGTTCCCCACCGGCAGGCTCTCTTTTTCTTTTCCTTAGAGATGGTGCTCTCCCCACGGCAGGACGGCCGTGTTCGTAATTTCAATAACAAAGTGCCCAGAAGCTTGGGAAAGCACTCAACAGCGCCTCCACCATCCGGTGCCCGTCGTCAGCCTGCCTGCATAAAACCATTAGCATTGTTCGCCTGACGCGTTTCAGGGTGAAAAACCCCTTTCTCAAAGGCTTATGTGCTTCAAATCATGGCGCTGAAACCTACGTTTTTTTCGATGATGTTTATTAATTGGATGTTGGCCCCACGTGACATCAGGAGCCCTGCTAAGTGCAGTATGCGTGTCCCGTGCATTCTGGGACATGCTGTTCATATCAGTCAATCAGCGCCATAGTCTTTATTCATTTTGAAGGTTTAAGTCTTTAGTAGATTGCAGAAAAATGCAGGTAAGTTGACTTTACTTGATTTGCTGTGCTTTTAGGTGCATTTTTCTGCAATCTACTAAAGACTTAAACCTTCAAAATGAATAAAGACTATGGCGCTGATTGACTGATATGAACAGCATGTCCCAGAATGCACGGGACACGCATACTGCACTTAGCAGGGCTCCTGATGTCACGTGGGGCCAACATCCAATTAATAAACATCAGCAAAAAAAACGGAGGTTTCAGCGCCATGATTTGAAGCACATAAGCCTTTGAGAAAGGGTTTTTTCACCCTGAAACGCGTCAGGCGAACAATGCTAATGGTTTTATGCAGGCAGGCTGACGACGGGCACCGGATGGTGGAGGCGCTGTTGAGTGCTTTCCCAAGCTTCTGGGCACTTTGTTATTGAAATTACAAACAGGCCGTCCTGCCGTGGGGAGAGCACCATCTCTAAGGAAAAGAAAAAGAGAGGCTGCCGGTGGGGAACTTCTCCGACACCTAAAAGCACAGCAAATCAAGTAAAGTCAACTTACCTGCATTTTTCTGCAATCTACTAAAGACTTAAACCTTCAAAATGAATAAAGACTATGGCGCTGATTGACTGATATGAACAGCATATCCCAGAATGCACGGGACACGCATACTGCACTTAGCAGGGCTCCTGATGTCACGTGGGGCCAACATCCAATTAATAAACATCAGCGAAAAAAACTGAGGTTTCAGCGCCATGATTTGAAGCACATAAGCCTTTGATAAAGGGGTTTTTCACCCTGAAACGCGTCAGGCGAACAATGCTAATGGTTTTATGCAGGCAGGCTGACGACGGGCACCGGATGGTGGAGGCGCTGTTGAGTGTTTTCCCAAGCTTCTGGGCACTTTGTTATTGATATATATATATATTCACTGAAAAAACCATAGGTTTCACACCAGTTATAGTTAGGAATTAGCATTTAAAAAACCTATTAAATTCACTGACAAAACCATAGATTTCACACCATTTATAGTTAGCTGGAAATTTTACTGACATAAAACCATTGAAATTCCCACGTTATAGTTAGTTGGACTCACTATAACTTGCGCGCCTGTAATGCACTGCTGATGACGTCACATATTACATCACTCATGACATGGTCAGTGACATCACTCATGACATCACTGATGACACCATCCAGTGAATGTGTGTCTTTCTGAAAAATAAATTTGTTTTATATATGTATTTGTAAAGGTCGATGGAAGAATAAATGTTTAAATAAGTGTGTAAATGGATGTTTTTTTAAAAAAAAAATTGGTTGGGTAACTGGCTTATTACGTGTATCTTAGTGAATACATATATTAGCGAGTATTGTTTAAATATTTAAAGGTTTGTATCAGTGTTTCTCTTTGTGTATAAGTGGCTGCAGGGGTTGGTGACTGACTCACTGTTTGTATGTGTTTTGAAGACAGCATATGTGCAGGACTGTATGGGTGGATGAGTGTGTATATGTGTGTGTTAGTGAGTGAATGACTGTCTCACTAGTGTCTTCATTATTACGACATATGTTTTAATCTAGTATATGTGAGTATTGATGTATATAAGTGAGTATAGTATATATAGTGAGAGATTGTAGGAGTTCCTGTTTAAATAAGTATGTGTTTCTATAAGTGATTGTTTAAGAGAGTAAGTATGGGTAAGTTTCCTTAGAAGTAAGGTGGTAGTGTGTGTATAAATGTATATGCAAATAAATGGATGTTCAATAGTTTATTTGCATGTGTGAGTATGTGTGTGAGTAACTTTTGGATGACTGCTGATGTGTAACAGGATGTATAGGTGTATCACTACATATGATGAGTGAGTATATATATGAGTGACTATATAGAACTGTTGGTGAATGAGTGGATGTGTATATAGATGGTGGAATTACTGAATTGGTTGTTGTTACTGGTTTGGGTATCTCCATTTTTTTGAAAATGTTTGTTTCTATTTTTGAATATGTGTTTCAAGCGTTACATTACACTGAAATTAGGTCTGTCACTCTGTCACAAGGATGGTGTCATCAGTGATGTCATGAGTGATGTCACTGACCATGTCATGAGTGATGTAATATGTGACGTCATCAGCAGTGCATTACAGGCGCGCAAGTTATAGTGAGTCCAACTAACTATAACGTGGGAATTTCAATGGTTTTATGTCAGTAAAATTTCCAGCTAACTATAAATGGTGTGAAATCTATGGTTTTGTCAGTGAATTTAATAGGTTTTTTAAATGCTAATTCCTAACTATAACTGGTGTGAAACCTATGGTTTTTTCAGTGAATTTCAAAGGTTTTTTAAATGCTAATTCCTAACTATAACTGGTGTGAAACCTATGGTTTTTTCAGTGAATTTCAAAGGTTTTTTTAATGCTAATTCCTAACTATATAAGACCTGAAAGCCCACCAGGAATCTCCAGTATGCGCCAGGGGACTGCATTGCAGAGAGGTGTAATGAAGCCACAACCCTTTTTACACCTCTCTGCAACGCAGCCCCCGTGCATGTTTGAAGAGGGGGAACTAATTCCCCTTGCATACTGGGGGCCCCTGGGGGCCAATTAGCCCACCTGGAACCTCCAGTATGCGCCAGGGGCTGCATTGTAGAGGTGTAATGAGACTATGCCCCTTGTTACACCTCTCTGCAACGCAGCCCACTGCCGTGTTTGCAGAGGGGGAACTAATTCCCTTTGCATACTGGGGGTCCCTGGGGTCAACTGGTCCACCAGGAGCCTCCAGTATGCGCGAGGGAGCTGCATTGCAGAGAAGTGTAATGAGGCCACACCCTTGTTACACCTCTCTGCAATGCAGGCCACTGGCGCGTTTGTAGAGGGGGGACTAATTCCCCTTGCATACTGGGGGTCCCTGGATCATATCTGCCCAAACACCGATATTCCGAACGATTGTAAATTACTTTTCTTGAGAAACATTTGGATTTGGATTATCATGTCCTATACTTTGGAATTTTTGAAAGACTGACTTTGAGGATGCTATAAATTACTCAAGTCTGCCCGAATTGTGTGGGTAAAATTGATACCTAGTCACTTTGAATAAGAATATACTTATGTCTCGTCTAACATTTGGAAGAAATATCTAGTTATATGACAACTGGATACCGACATAACTTGAAGGAAATAAGAACGCCCTGAAGAAGTTCTGTTGTACAGAACGAAACCTTTCGGCTGGCTGTGGTACATAAACTTAAAGAAAATAAAAGCATTTGAATATACACCAAGATTCAGCGCTTCAATAAGGACTCTAAGTGATATGATTTGATTGGACTCATTGTGAAAGTGGTGCTGTGCCAAACTTTGGAATATTCTCCACTACTCTCTACTACTTACTCTCTCCTACTCCACTACTCTCAAATACTCACTGTCTACTACTCATTCTCCACTACTCTACTACTCTCTCTCTACTACTCAATCCCTACTACTCGCTACTCACTACTCCCTACTACTCACTATCTACTACTCTCTACTACTCACTCTCTACTACTCTCTCTACTACTCACTCTTTACTACTCACTACTACTCTCTACTACTCACTCTCTACTTCTCACTCTCTACTACTGTCTACTACTCACTCTCTACTACTCTCTCTCTACTAGTCTCTACTACTCACTCTACTACTCACTCTCTACTACTCACTACTATTCTCTCTGCTACTCATTCTCTACTACTCTCTACTACTCACTCTCTACTACTCACTCTCTACTACTCACTCTTTACTACTCTCTACTACTCACTTTCTACTGCTCTCTACTACTCACTCTACTACTTACTCTCTACTACTGTCTACTACTCACTCTCTACTACTCACTCTCTACTACTCTCTACTACTCACTCTACTATTCACTCTACTACTCTCTACTACTCAATCTCTGCTACTCTCTCTACTGCTCTCTACTACTCTCTACTACTCACTCTCTACTCTCTATTACTCACTCTCTACTCTCTACCTCTCTACCTCTCTCTTCTTCTCTCTCTACTAATCTCTACCTCTCTACCGCTACCTCTCTACCTCTCTACCTCTACACCTCTACCTCTCTACCTCTCTCTACACGCACACATATACACATATATGCATATATATATATGCATATGCATTTATATATATATGTATGTGTATGTATAAAAAAAACAACAAAACATTTTTTTTTTTAAACAGCTACTTTTAAAACTGTCATTCTTTTTCCCCATGGTACACTCCCCGGTACGCTTACCGGTGCGCGTACCGGTGCGCGTACCGGGCGCTCACCCCGCGAAAATCAAAAATTTTTTTTATTTTTTTTTTGCTCCGCGGGGCCCTTTTATGGCCCCCACATCAAACCTAGGGGGTCAAGGGGGGTCTTCTCTGCCCCCTTATGGTCATTTCCCTCTTTGTTTTGGCCACCTCTCGTGTCTCGATCCTACCGAGACACAAGATGGCGGCCGCTCCGGACTGTTTAGAATGTTTACAGACATCCCAGAGCCAATCAGCTTTCTGCGCGCAAGTCGCGGTAAGCGCCCGGTGCGCGTACCGGTGCGCGTACCGGAGCGCGGCTATAGATATATATATTTTTTTGAACCTTAATTACTCAAAATCCACTGGAGCACATATCTTGAGACATAGCAAAGGCACATCGGGCTACCAGTCCCTACAATTTTGCCAAGTTTGGTGGAAATCCATTCAGCCGTTCGGGCTAAAAGTGAAATCGACCGCCCTATGGAAATTAACATGGGGAAAACGCGTTTTGGGACCCCCCTTTTATCTCGGCCCCCGCTTGACGAATCCCCCCCAAACTTTCAGGGAAGGACCGGAACGCCGCGAGGCCATTTTGAGGAAATTTTCAGGCAGATGCGTCAACCGGCGCCAAAGTTATTCCAAATAGAATTTTCAGATTTAACATTGAAAAAAATCCTAACTATAACTACCTACTGGCGACCGCCAGTAGGTAATATATATATATATATATATATTCACTGAAAAAACCATAGGTTTCACACCAGTTATAGTTAGGAATTAGCATTTAAAAAACCTATTAAATTCACTGAAAAAACCATAGGTTTCACACCAGTTATAGTTAGCTGGAAATTTTACTGATATAAAACCATTGAAATTCCCACGTTATAGTTAGTCGGACTCACTATAACTTGCGCGTGCAATGCACTGCTGATGACATCACATATTACATCACTCATGACATGGTCAGTGACATCACTCATGACATCACTGATGACACCATCCAGTGAATATGTGTCTTTCTGAAAAATAAATATTAGTGAGTTATGTTTAAATATTTAAATACATATATTAGTGTTTCACTTTGTGTATAAGTGACTACATGTGTTGATAAGTAGCTACATGCGTATGTATATGGGTTATTTGATATTTTTATTAGTATCAGTATGAGTGTCTATATGGTTTGGTGGGGGTATTACTTAGCACATAGATGCATGAGTGACTGACTCTTTGTTTGTATGTGTTTTGAAGACAGCATATGTACAGGACTGTATGGGTGGATGAGTGTCTATATGTGTTTGTTAGTGAGTGAATGACTGTCTCACTAGTGTCTTTATCAGTAACTACATATGTTTTAATCTAGTATATATGAATATTGATGTATATAAGTGAGTATATGTGAGAGTAAGAGATTGTAAGATTTCCTGTTTAAATAAGTATGTGTTTCTATAAGTGATTGTTTAAGAGAATAAATATGTGTAATTTTCAATAAAAGTAAGGTGGAAGTGTGTGTATAACTCTATATTCAAATAAATGGTTGTTCAATAGTTTATTTGCACGTGTGAATATGTGTGTGAGTAACTTTTGGATGAATGTCGGTGTGTAACAGGATGTATAGGTGTATCTCTTCATATGATGAGTGAGTATATGTATGAGTGACTATATAGAACTGTTGGTGAATGAGTGGATGTGTATATAGATAGTGGAAGTACAGAATTGCTTGTTGTAACTGATATAGGTATGTCCATTTTTTAAAAATTTCAGTTTCTATTTTTGAATATGTGTCTCAAGGGTTACTTTACACTGAGAGGAGGTCTGTGACTGTGTCACAAGGATGGTGTCATCAGTGATGTCATGAGTGATGTCACTGACCATGTCATGAGTGATGTAATATGTGATGTCATCAGCAGTGCATTGCACGCGCAAGTTATAGTGAGTCCGACTAACTATAACGTGGGAATTTCAATGGTTTTATATCAGTAAAATTTCCAGCTAACTATAACTGGTGTGAAACCTATGGTTTTTTCAGTGAATTTAATAGGTTTTTTAAATGCTAATTCCTAACTATAACTGGTGTGAAACCTATGGTTTTTTCAGTGAATTTCAAAGGTTTTTTTAATGCTAATTCCTAACTATAAGTTTCACTTTATAAATAAGACTGTTAGCACTCTAGTTGTTCTTTTTAACACTCTGGTACATTTTCTCATTGGGCTACAGTTGGGCTACATCTAGTTGAATTTTGGGCTACATTTTCAATTTTTGATCTCTGGTGGCCATCTTTGGGCTACATTGGGCTACTTTGGGCTACATTTGGGCTACATTTTGGCTCTAACATATATTAAGCCCAATGTAGCACAATACATATTTTTCTAAAGTTAATGTTTTTTACAAACCACTTCAGAATAGAGCTACCTGTCCCTACAATTTTCCCAATTTTTTTTTAAAAAATTATTTTGGGGAGCGCTCCCGGAGCGCGCCCCGGGGAGCGCCCCGAAAAGCGTATTTTTACAAAGCGCCCCGGGGCGCGCTCCGGGGAGCGTCCCGTAAGCGCCAATATCGCAAACGAAAACATAATCGTGACGTATCGCGTAGCCGCGACCGCGTGATACGCACGGCGTAAGCGCACCCGGAAGTACTCGAGCGAATACGATCGCACAACGTAAACTTCCGACGCGCTTACGCTGCGCGACCCGGGGCGCGCCCCCGGGCGCGCCCCGGGCGCGTAGCGTAAGCGCGTCGGGTCATGTGAGCAGAAAATAACACTTTTCATTGGTTCATAACAGTTTTGGTTTCATAATGATGAAGCCCCTGGTCTTGTGACCTGAAAATAACACTTCTCATTGGTTCAGGACAGTTTTTTTTTCTAAATGATGAAAGACCCCACCTTTTTTCCTTATTCTGACTTTGTCCTTTGACTGAGGAAGACCTGTTTGTTGCTCTGTCTACTTTTTTGCTCTTTGAGTAATATTTTGTACTATAAAATGGCTTCATTAGTAGCATCAGCTGGTGCATCTGCCCCACCACCACCACCACAACCACCAAGAGGACCAGCTCCAAATTATGTTGGTGGTCAAGAACAGGAGGAGGAAGAGGAAGAGGAAGAGGAGGAGGGGAGAAGAAGATGGCTGCCTGAAGAAAACACACCTTATAAACCCAAACCACACTTCATTTGGGAGTTTTTTTCAATTCCAGAGGGGAAAAAAAAGGTGAATGCGCCCAAAGTCACTTGCCTCATCTGCAATGATGAACTTTCACGGGGCAACCCAAATAAGAAATATTCTTTTGGTAACTATACCATGATTCGGCACATGACAAGAAAGCATCCAAACAACTACTCTCGTGCAGAGTTCCGGGAACTGGCCAGTAACCTCCCCCATTCATCAAGGACCCCCTCCCAAAGAAACCAACCCACTTCCTCGCAACCAGAAACATCTGAGGTGATGCCTTGCATTCAGCCGAGGTTTGCTGATTTTAAAATTACTTGCAAAGCTTGTGGCAAACTTATCTCCTATGGGGAACAAAGTGTGAAACTCATCGTCCTTGCAGGTGATAATCACAAGTGCCCCAAAAAGAAGTAATTTTTTGGGTTTTTTGTTTTTTTGCTCCAGTTGAGCCAGTTTCAATTCCCTTTTTTTGTTTCTCCCCCAAAAAAATACAAAAAAATATATAAAACTGTTTTGAAAAGCCAAAAAAAGTACAAAAAGTTCAAAAAACACAAAAAAAATATAAAACAACAAAAAGAAGAAAAAAAAAAGTTCTTTTTAGAACTACCTCCAATTTCTAAATCAAAACTTCATTTTTTAAACACTCTGTCACCTTTTTTCATCATAGTGCGCTCCCAGGGCCGCTCCCCGGTGCGCGCACCGTGCGCTTCCCCCGCGCAAAACGAAAAAAAAAAAATATTTTAAATGCCCCGCGGGGCCCTTTTATAGCCCCCACATCAAACCTAGGGGGTCAAAGGGGTCTATCCCTGACGCCTTATGGTCAGTTCCCACTTTGTTTTAGCCACCTCTTATGTCTCGATTTTACCGAGACACAAGATGGCGACCGCTCTGGACTGTTTCGAATGTTTACAGACACCCGAGAGCCAATCAGCTTTCCATGCGCACCTCGCGTGGCGCGCCTGGAGCGCTCCCCGGTGCGCGCACCGGTGCGCTGCTATAGATATATATATTTTTTTGAACCTAAATTACTCAAAATCCACTGGAGCACATATCTTGAGACATAGCAAAGGCACATCGGGCTACCAGTCCCTACAATTTTGCCAAGTTTGGTGGAAATCCATTCAGCCGTTCGGGCTAAAAGTGAAATCGACCGCCCTATGGAAATTAACATGGGGAAAACGCGTTTTGGGACCCCCCTTTTATCTCGGCCCCCGCTTGACGAATCCCCCCCAAACTTTCAGGGAAGGACCGGACCGCCATGAGACCATTTTCCTGAAAATTTCAGGCAGATTCGTCAACCGGCGCCAAAGTTATTCAAAATAGAATGTTGAGATTTAACATTGAAAATTATCCTAACTATAACTACCTACTGGCGACCGCCAGTAGGTAATATATATATATATATATATATATATATATATATATATATATATATATATATATATATATATATATATATATATATATATATATATATATTGGTATTATTTATTAACAAAAATATCAACCCTCCACCCAAAGGAAGAGGAAACTTATCCCCAAATACTATACCATATTAAATATCTAAAACTACCTTAAAATCTAACACTAACTATAACTACACTACCTAACAGAAAGGGAGAAGAGGGGGATGGGGCTCAACATGTCCAGTCCACATGGGAGACCTAGGGCTGCCTTAATGTCCATCACATGGCTGTGAAGCTCTGCCATGTCCCTCCGTAGTTCGGCCAGTATAACATTATTGTCCAGCAATGTCCTCCCGTCCTGCGCAGTGAACAGCACCACCTGATCAGCATGAACAGGTGACATTTTCCCTTGGGTCTGTGGTGTTGGGGAGATTGGTAACTGCCGATTCACGCTGGGACCCACGACCGACCCCTGAGGGGCCTGGGATGGCCTGTGTGCCACTATTACTCCAATGTCTTACATCCTCGGGCACCAACTTCCAACTCCCTGCTCCCGGCCGTCCTGTTATCTCCGTGCCATGTTGCGGTACCCTTTAGCAACCTTCTTTATGTGGAGGTACTGGTCTTTCCTCACCTGGAAGACATGGGACTCTTTTAGCGTCATGTTGTCTGTAAAACAATATAAATGTCAAAATGTAAGGCCTTACAAATATGTCAATGTTCTCCATTCAAATCTGAAACACAAGGTCAATGAAACATGGGAGCCTACACTCTAGTGTAAAAATGGGAAATCAGAGAGTGACCTGGACAATGAAATGTACATTCTTGGATCAGTGACTACATGCTGGGGAGACTGTTATGACAGTGCATGGCATGGGACATGTACTTAATCATTAAAGAGGGACTGAGGGCTTTTTAGACAAGTCCAGCATACACACCCTAATAGTAGTAAAGATACAGAAGATATGTTGTTCCTAATTATGAGACAAGGGAATACTGCTTTTGCGTGGTCATGAAGTGTAGGAGGCTGAGTATTCCTCCTCTTGGAATATGTGCCCTCACACACCCGGCAAGGTGTCATGTTTCATCACATGGACAGCTCCTCTTCAGGTCGGCGCTGCAATACCTGATGGGCTCCTACGAGGCTTTGGTGGCGTGGGGGTGAGGCTCCTGATCAGTGTAGATGAAGGAGTGGAGGTTTATAACCTGAAGGACATTTAAAACAGGTAAGGGAGTAGCAGCTAAAGCTATTTTAATGAATGGGTCTCTCACCCTGAAGAAAAGAAACAAAGGAGCATGTCTGAGATTATGTCTCAAGTATGGCGCTCTATTGTGTGGGCCCGTCGGGTATTGCAGCACCGACCTGACAAGGAACAGCCCATATGATGAAGCATGACACCTTGCTGGATGTGAGAGGGCCCTATATTCCAAGAGGACGAATCCTCCTCCTCCTATACTTCATGACCACGAAAAAGCAGTTTGACCCTGTCTTGTAATTAGGAACAGCATACCTTCTGTATCTTTACTAATAATGGGACATGTACTGTCCCAAGCAAATGAGACTGTCAGTGTCAAATGATGGAGCCATGACATACCCTGAATGAGGGTGAGGTACAAGGAATTGGAGGAGGGAGGCATTAACCCTCCGTGTGTAACACCACCCTCATCCTCTCCTGTAACACTGCTGCATCATATGTACAATACTCATTGGCAGGCCTGCATGTCCCCCAGCGACTGTGTGCAGTTCATCACGCCTGCGCCAACACAGGCACTCTTCCACAAGATTGCAAGGGTGTCTGTGTGAAGGGGGGCTTGTTAATGTGTCGGAAGGTTAGCCTACCTGCACATGAGCAATCCTGGAACAACTCTACTCACACTTTCCTCTGTGGAGTATCATGCAGCACACATGGAAACATGTCAGGTGGCTGAACACTCAATTGTACATGAAGCGCTGGCCCTCTCTCCACCACTACACCACGATAGGTGATGCGTTGCTGCCGAGAGGGGGAAACATTGTTTCATCGAACTTGTCAATCATGCATGTCTTGGATCCGCTATGATCACTCCGTAGAACATTTTAACTAACCAGGCCTCTACAACGCAAACTGTTTCAATGCATTCCCCGTTGTAACAGCACCCTGGAGTCATAATGGTTACTGTGTTGTAATGGGTAATGCTTTCTCAGAGATAGCGTTGTAGAGCCCTGCATTGTAAAATATATATCACAGCAATAAAAGCAGAGATAAAGTATGCGGTGTAAATGCATGTAGACTAATGTCACCAATTCGGACAGAGGGGGCTTGTACGCCTGAGCCTGAGTCGACCAGGGAATGACCCCAAGGTGACAGCTTGACAACACCATTGCTCCTAGTGTAGCAGGCCTTTATGTAAGTAATTTTGAGGTGAAGTACATCAACAACCCCAACAATCCCTTTCACAATCAGATATTATTTTGGCGCCGTTATATAGATGACGTCATTCTGATTTGGGAAGGTGACCTGGAAAGTCTCATAAACTTCCATAACTGGATAAATACATGTGATGAGTGGCTCAAGTTCACATACACAGCTAACAAAAGACAGTTAGATTTCCTGGGCATCAACATTTATGCAGAAGGCCCATCCCTGCAGACCAAGACTTTTCATAAACCAACATCCAAGAACAGTCTACTTTCTTATCAAAGTTACCATCCCAGACCACTAAGGGAAAATCTCCCTTATAGTCAGTTCCTGAGGCTGCGCAGGAACTGCAGTAACATCACTGAGTATAAACAGCAGGCGAATGAACTTGGACAAAAACTTGGAGATAGGAACTATCCGAAAAGAATCCTCGAGAGATGCAAAAAATAGAGCACGCAATCAGAATAGAGATTGGCTCCTTGAACCAACTCCGCGTGAACCAGAACCAGACATCTTGACATGTGTAACCACTTATGGCCCTGCGAGTAACAAACTAAAAAAACGTGTCAACAAGAACTGGATAATCCTAACCTCAGCAAACATAAAATGGCCCAAACCCAGGTTTGCCAATAAAAGAAACAGAAACTTAAAAGATATGCTGGTACACACGAGACCTCCGCCTAAAAAACATTTAGCAGTAACAATTTCACGTTGGAATGTCCGCCCAGTTGTTGGACACTACCCCTGTGGCTCCTGTTCGGTATGTCCCCTAACAAAGGTGACAAAGGAAATACAACTGTTGCCAAAATTCAAATGGAAATTACAAAATCACACCAATTGCAACACAAGTCATGTGATATATATGATCGCATGCCCATGCAAAAAACTCTACATTGGCATGACATGTAGAAAAGTTAAGCAACGCCTATGTGAACACCGAAGCAACATCAAATGCAAGAAAATCACGACAAAAATGTCGACCCATTATTTGGAAGCGGGACACACAATTAATGACCTTGAGTGGGTTGTTTTGGAAACCTTGACCCACAGAGACCATAATGCAGAAAGAATCCTTTTTGAGAAGGAACAAAGATGGGTACATAAACTAGGCACTGACCGAGAGGGACTCAATGACAAAATTCTGGGGGGCAGTCTCTAAAAATAAAGATTGGACGATGTACCACTGAATCTAGGATCAGAAAAGTAGACATTCCCAATTCCAATAATAGAGCCAAAAACTGGAACAAATCAAAGGATCACCGTATATTGTAATAAAATGGTGTCAATAAGCATATCCATGCAAATAAAATAAAGACTAAAATATCCATTTAGAAATCTAGAAATGATAAGAACACTATTATGATCCCTACAATATGTATGACCCAACTCGAATTACCATCGAGACAGATTTATAATTTTAATTATCAATAACAACAAAGATCGGCACCTAACCAAAAATTAGAAAAAAGACTACGATAGTATGTCTACATTGCGATCCTTACTTAAACACATGAACCCAGAAGTCGTACTGTTTCCGGGACCGCAGTGGCAGAGTCAGAACCAGTCGAATGACGGGGTGACTGCAGGTAGCAGGAGGCACAACATCAACTAAACCGTAACGTATAAAACCTTTGATAAGTTGACTGAAATTTAACCTGTTATTACATCAGGCACTGCAGACCCACGCGGATCTCGATGAGGTTTAACTGAAACCGTTAAAAGGTACGTTGAATGTATATACACGCATCCATTTTTGGTCTAATCTGAATATATACATAAGAATAGCCCCTTGAAAGTACATGAAATACGCCTTCCTAATCTGGAACGACACGGTCCAAATGAATTTAAAACCCTAATGAATGCCTGACGAACGATGTCTGGAATATGTATGTTGGAGTTTGCAAGCATGGAACTTAACTACGGTGAGTGCGTGAGTCTTACTCCCAGAAGGTACATGAAATACGCCTTCTAAATCTTGAGCCCTACGAACTAAATGAATAAACATAAATATTAAAGGGTGCATGTTAAACGCTGTTGAAGGTACATGAAATACGCCTTCCTAAACATGAGTGTTTTGAGTACATGGGACCTAACGGACACGAGTGCATGAACATTACATCTGAAGGTACATGAAATACGCCTTCAGAAGTCTGTTTTTGTAGATGGAACTGCATAAACTAAGCTATAGAAGCCTGGATTTAATGGAAGTACGAGTGCTAAATGTTTAAGAAACACCAACTTCTTAATTCAAAAAGCAAGTAAGGTGCAAATACCAATATCGAGTGAAGTTTGCCTAGACATGAGAGAGTTGACCTTGCCCATGCCCTAGGGAGTCCGAACAGTAGTATAGTAATTTATTAATTGCTACTTCAATGAGCATTATGTGTTCTTGGTATAATTAATACCAATTCATACGTCTTGTGTAAATCAAAAACCCCCTCCCTTTGTTAAGTCTCTGAAAAAATTATTTTGTAAATATTTTTTCACAGGTACCATTGGACCTTTAGGAACTACAATTTTATGAGGTTCCTCGATATAGTTACACTAAGTAATATTTAGGAGTATAATTCACCTTTAACACCTCACTCCCTGGTCCTGAAGAAAGCCCACCCGACCTCCTGTCGACTGAGGGCTGAAACATGTTGACCTACCTCACACTTCTAGCGTGAATGAGTCATAATAACTCTAAGTCACCTACACTGATTTTATTGCCTCCTAGAAACCGGAATGAATAAAGAATTGTGTCTGGAACCTAGAGACTTTTAACACACTTCACTGTATCACGAGCACCATTTCTGGTCACTACTGTTTTAACAAAGGGTATCACCTCCTGGTGGAGGTGGCATAACCACTAAACCTTATGATTATGCAGACACGTGTGAGGGAAAGCGGAGAACAAAGATATACCGCTCAACGTTACCACCAACCAACACCTGCATGAGGGTTTTTTATTGGGACTTGAAAGAACCTCTCCCGCATACCCAATGTTATGCAGGACAAGTGATCCTTCACGCCTCACTATGCCACATTTTTACACTTGGACAACAGTGTGTCCCACACTGCATTTATGGGTTTGCATTACAGTGTTAATATTTCAATTTAGAGGTAGTACTTACACACTGTAGGCCAACAATGACTCCCAGGTGGTCCAAAAGGTCACCCTCACGCCCCAGGAAATCCTGCCAGCAGTGCTTCCATTGGCACACAGTCCGGTCCATGCCAAATACACGCAGCATCTGTGCCTGCACACACTCCCACCTGACCTTTCACACACTGACGCCATAGCCGGAGAAGATCCAACCTCCCCTCTCCACCATCAAGGGCAGGTAAAACTTGATGAGCCACAGGAAGCCCCCCAATGCCCCCTCTGACATCCTGCCCTCCCTGACCAAAGCAACCAACTCACTGTACAGACCTAAACCCACAGCCAAAACTAAAGATACCCAATAGAATAGCCCTAAAAAATACAAATAAAGTTAACTACCCCAAAACAGAGACCTGAAAATATTGAGGACAAGAGACAAAAGAACACATAAAAACAAAAACACAGCACTTCACAGAGACACTATCAACAGGACACAGGACACAGTAACACTCTCTAAATCACTAATCTGTACCACTCAACGCCAAATGCCTCCAACACTCTTTGCAATCACCAGTAATGTGCTCAAAAGAGAAAGTGAAAGTGCACAGCACTCCTCCTGTAAACAGGAAGCATGCTTACTCCACTTCTTGTGTGTTTGCGGCCCGTTTTTTGAGAAAGCTGTGAAAATCTGCATGCAAATAGGCTTAGGGGTAATATTTCATATTGTTCAATGTGTTTAGCGATGGATTTTTCCATCGCAAGTATGAAAAGAAATCCCGTTGATGTTAGTGAGTCTTACATGAAATTTCATTTCAGACCCCAAAAATCACCATGAAGAGTTTGTTTTAACCCCAAATGTTCAATATTTTTCCCCAAATGATTCCCTAAAATCAAAATTTACCCCAAATGACACCATAAAATTCATAGTTTACCCCAAATTACACCCTAGAACTCATATTTTACACCAAATGACACTCTAAAATTCATATTTTATCCTCAAATGACACCCTAAAATTCATAGTTGACCACAAATGACACCCAAAAATTCTTAATTTGCCCCAACTGACACCCTATAATTCATAGTTAACCACAAATTACACCCTAAATGTCATATGTTGGCCCATATGGCACGCTAAAAAGTAGATTATATTACCAGAATTGACACCCTACAAAGTCTAGTTTTGCACAAATTACACCCTAAAAGCGACTCTCTGTGCAGAGTGATATACTTATGCAGAGGAGAAACATGCACACAGGGTATGTGTGTGGTGTTTCTTATTTGCACATACTGTGCTTGGGGTCATTTTGAACAGATATATGTTTGCTAAGGACAGTCACAATATGCCCTGCTCAGGTGAAGAAATTGTTTATGATTCGGTTCCTTCGGGCAGTTCCAGCTGCAGAAGCTGTGGGGTGTGCTCCACCTGCCTCAAATTCCTCACCATCCTGAGCATTTTCCGGTGCATCTGGCACTTGGAACCATGGGTCATTGGTACGTGCACATATGTTGTGCAATAAACAACATGCTATGATTAGCTTGCACACTATTTCTGGGCTGTACACCAGTCTGCCACCTGTGATGTCAAGGCACCGGAAACGTGACTTTAGCACGCCAAATGTGCGCTCCACAATGGCCCTGGTGTGTCCAAGGGCCAAATTATACTGCCTCGGAGCCTGGGTGTTAGTGGCTCGGAGGGGTGTCATCATTCATGGGGTGAGTGCTTCTCCTTGATCACCAGTGACATGTAATGGAGAGATGTGTCCATTAGTAGTTATGCATGCTGTGTTAGCAGTGTTATTAGTTTTGTGGTGTGTGATTTGTGCTACTTTGGAATTCATGTTTGCCATGTGTAGCTTCTGACAAATGACCAGCATCAAAGCAAATTACATTGCCTCACAGCTGCTCATCCCTCTCCCCGAGCCTATTTAATTGTGTGCACTGCGCTTTGGCATCACTAGCACTCCAACAGTGCATCAATGTCAAGCCTGTCTGCTCATATCGGCAAGCCTAACACCAACAACTAATAATCAAAAGAAGTGCCAATACTGTATGTGAATTCGAAATAACTAATCTCAACACATTTGAACTAAACAAATTATCTTGATCTCACATATATGAGAATCTTTTATTTTTTTGTTCATAAGTTTGGTTTATGATTTCACCAAATTTCCAATTTTTTAGACCTTATATACACAACATATACATTGATCACAAATAAAAACCACAAATATTATATACATTATCAATCAAATTTCACTCATAGCTCAATCATCCTATCTAGCATACATCCACAGACAACATGTAATTATGAATTTACACTGGAATATCAAAATTCGCAGAAAACCATATAATTGTTTTCCTCTTTTTATATTCAAATCAGTTTTGTAGATTTTTGGCTATAATGGTCTTGGCTACAGTGGTCTACGCGTTTCGAACTCAGGTTGATGTAGATTTCTCATCAGGACCAAAATCTGCGAAGAAAGGAAGGGAAACCTTTCTTAATATAATCTATTTAATTGTGAGCTTTTTGCTTTCCTCCATCACTACAAGCCCTTCATCTCTTACCTCTGCAGTTCAGAGTTTGTGTGGCTGAAAAAGTGATCCCCGACGTTCAGTCAAATCTAATTGGCGGGGACATATGCAAAACGATGCCGTTACTACTCACGTATTCAACTTGCATCCTGCATCCTATATCACCCTTCAAACTGTCAGATAGCTTACTTGTTTTATTTGTGGACGGTGTCGAAGGTGCTTTTAAGACTCCCTGTGGGACCGGACTATCAGCCTTATTCATGAAGGGGCCGTTTTGCGAGCCCCTAATAGCGAATCATAGCGATTCGCTATTAAGGACTCGCAAAACGGTAATCATGTAGGAATCGCATAATAAAATGCGATTCCTACTGATTCCTTATTTGCGATTAGCAAATTGCTAATCGCAAATAAGGAATAACTCGCCATTCATTCCTATGGGCCAAAAGGCCCATAGGAATGAATGGGGAGTATTCCTTATTTGCGATTAGCAATTAGCTAATCGCAAATAAGATTGCGATTTGAAGGGTGCCAGGGGTGTCCACAGGACACCCTGTAGCACCCCTCAAATGATCTGTGACACAGGTGTTGCACACACACATGTCCAAAGGACATGTGTGTGTGTAACATGCAACTCAGAAAAATGCATTTAAATGCATTTTTCTGAGTTTTCGCAATTTACCGCGAGGTCTGACCTCGCGGTAAATTGCGCCTAGAAATAGCGAAATCGCAAATTGAAATAGGATGTTGAATAGCATTTAAGGAATCTCAAATAGAGATTCCTTAAATGTCATTTCCTCGCACATTTGCGACATCGCAATTAGCGATTTTTGCTTTTGGGATGCTGAATCCCAAAAGCAAAAATCGCACTCGCAAAGGGCCGGATTCTCAGAATCCGGCCCTTTGCGAGCCGATTTAGCCTTCATGAATAAGGCTGAATGTGCGTTGCGCTGTTTGCCTGTGGGGGCAAAGAGTGGAATGGCAGTCAGATTAGCCTGGGCGTGAGGGCAGCTTACCAACTGAAACAAACAAAAAAATCGCCTGGCGCATTAATTATCATGTGGATGGGCTTCGATGTTTACCTGTCTCTATTTCGGTGACACTAGTTGTCCTTCGTCAGTCAGCAGCGTGGTTCAATCAAGTCTCGCTGACAACCGCTATTTACCTATGAGGGCAAGAACAGAATTTCAATCATCGTGGTCCAGGTGTCAGAGCAGCTGGAAAAATAAGTTGAAAAATGAAGTATGATTGATATTCTGTTCTCGCCATTTTTCATACTAACACCAACAACAGCAAGGACCCTGGCTATCCCAACATCCAGCGCTACCGCTTATCAGTCCTACTCGCAGTCAACACCAAGTGAATGTTTTAATGCCATTGGGCCACACCAGACACAGTTCACGTTCAGTTCTGTTCCTGACGCTGCTGCCAGACCTTCCCCACTGCCCAACACCTGCACTTTTCGATCTAGACCGGTCACAAAGCAACGGTCAGCGGCACCCTCACCTGCAGGGCCCACAGAGGGTGGGAACGCTTCGCCAACACCATCAACATCATCACACACCACACCACATACTCCATGGACTACATACTCATTCCTGAGCAGAGCCTCCACCTCACATACCACAATAACTCCAAATCCATTTCCCTCTGGCAGATGCTTGCTAACATCAAACTGAGCCAACTCTTCACCACACTGAGGCACAAGGCAGGGCACACCTTTGACCCCATCTTCGCATGTGGAAACTGCGTCCACTTCATGAAGACATGCAATGAAGGCCACCTCGGTCACCAAAAACATCCAAGATGACAGATGCATCAGCAGATGCCTGAGAAGAAGTGGAGCGGTATGTTACACTTACAACGCATCTTTTACGTCGCATTCCGTTACAACGCAGATTTTACAACGCGGGATCCATTACATCGGATGTCATTACAATGCATGGCATTACATCGCAGATGCTATTACAACGCATACTATTACATCGTAAGTATTGGTAAGTATTTAATTTTTTTTTATTTTATTTAATAATATTTAATTGATTTAATTATTATTAATTATAAAAAAAAATATTTATTTATGTTTTTAAATATTATAAATTAAATTATAATTTAATTGATTTTTTAAATAAGTATGAGTATAGGAGTATATGTTTTGGGGTACTGAGGTATATGTTTTGGGGTGTTTGGGTATTTTTAGGTTTTAGGGCAGGGTTTTGGGTTTTGGGGTACAGGGGTATTTTTAGGTTTTAGGGCAGGGTTTGGGTTTTGGGGTACAGGGGTGTTTTTAGGTTTTAGGGCAGGGTTTGGGTTTTGGGGTACAGGGGTGTTTTTAGGTTTTAGGGCAGGGTTTGGGTTTTGGGGTACAGGGGTGTTTTTAGGTTTCAGGGTAGGGTTTGGGTTTTGGGGTACAGGGGTGTTTTTAGGTTTTAGGGCAGGGTTTGGGTTTTGGGGTACAGGGGTGTTTTTAGGTTTTAGGGCAGGGTTTGGGTTTTGGGGTACAGGGGTGTTTTTAGGTTTTAGGGCAGGGTTTGGGTTTTGGGGTACAGAGGTGTTTTTAAGGTTTTAGGGTAGGGTTTGGGTTTTGAGGTACAGGGGTGTTTTTAGGTTTTAGGGCAGGGTTTGGGTTTTGGGGTACAGGGGTGTTTTTAGGTTTTAGGGCAGGGTTTGGGTTTTGGGGTACAGGGGTGTTTTTAGGTTTTAGGGCAGGGTTTGGGTTTTGGGGTACAGGGGTGTTTTTAGGTTTTAGGGTAGGGTTTGGGTTTTGGGGTACAGGGGTGTTTTTAGGTTTTAGGGCAGGGTTTGGGTTTTGGGGTACAGGGGTGTTTTTAGGTTTTAGGGTAGGGTTTGTGTTTAGGGATAATTAAATTATATTTACCATTTTAAAATTAATTAAAATATATTTAATAAATTAAATTAATTATTTTACATTAATTACATTTTTTAATTAAATTAATTAAATTAAATAAATAATTATTATTAATTTAATTTAATTTCATTATAAAAAATATGTACTTTAAACTAATTACTTTTTTTTAATTAAATTAAATTAATTACAATTTTTAATAAAATTACATTTATTAAATAGATATTATTTAATTAAATTATTTTAATGACAATTTTAAAATGTCTTTTAATTAAATTATTTAAAAAAAATTAATTACAATAAACTAAATAACATTTTTAAAAAAAGGTATACTTACCTATACTTACGATGTAATGCCATGCGTTGTAATAGCATCTGCGATGTAATGCCATGCATTGTAATGACATCCGTTGTAATGGACCCCGCGTTGTAAAATCTGCGTTGTAACGGAATGCGTTGTAACACAACGCGTTGTACTGACACCAATCCGAAGTGGAGCTCATATGAAGGGAACCATTAGACATCACCACCTCCAAGGACACCAGGCTCATACTGTCCCACACCAAGGTGCACACACACACCAGACTGAGCTTCCAGGGAGGACTGCAGCAAGTTACAACATGGATGATCAACAGTTCGGGGGTTCTCTACAAAGAGGAGACATTAGTCCTCATCCTCATGACCACCCCATCAGCATGTGGCAACAGTTGTTGGGCCACCACCTTCGGCAGCCCCCCCAGACAACTCTAAGTAACTAGGTATTGTACTTGAGTCCTCCCTCTCCATGAACAAACCAAACAGGTCTACGCAGTGGCCTGCAGCTGCTTCGACAGCCTCTGCATCCTCCAAGCGGCTTTCACAAGGTTCCCCCCCATCAGGTAGGACAGTCACCAACGCAGTCATTGCCTTCAGGCTAGACAATGGAAATGCAATATATGCCCAGATGGACATGTTTGTGCTCTGCAAACTCAAGACAGTCCAGAACACCACCGCCACACTCTGCCTTGTGTACATACTTTCTTCATAGGTTGAGTACCTCCCCAGTATAGAGATCTGGGCCTCAATCGATCATTTGTTTGCTCACCATGCCATTCCAGTTTGGACCCAGCCATATGCAAATCAGTCTTGACCCTGCACCAAATGGGAACAGTCCAGCCTGAACTGCCAGGGCAGGTCTTCCCTGGACTAGAAACAAGCATCTTTTGACCGGTTTTGGCTTTCAGCCCTCATCAGCCAGGATAGCTTGACTCCAGTGGCATGAAGAGCACGGAACTCACGTCTGGGCATACCCGTCCCACTCAGGGTGACAAATGCAAAAAGAACAATTGATGGACAGAATGCAGAACAATGTCTTACATTCACCCCGGTACAGAGATCTGGGCCTAAATACATTGTTTTTGTGCTCACCATGCCATCCCAGTTTGGACCCAGCCATATGCATATGAGTCTTGACCCTGCACCCAATGGGACCAGTCAAGCCAGACCTGCCAGGCCAGGTCTTCCCTGGACTAGAAACAAGCATCCTGGAACCAGTTTTGGGCTTTCAATTTGGTGTGGTGAGCAAAAGAATGATGGATTAAACCCAGATCCTTCTGACTGGGGGCGAATGTTTGCTTTGTCCAGCATTACGTCCATCAATTGTCCAGCATTCCATCCATCAATTGTTTCTTTTGCATATGTCACATTAAGTGGGAAGGGTATGCCTAGACATGAGTCCTGTGCTCACTACACCACTCGATTCAAGCTAGCCTGGCTGATGAAGGGTGGTACCCTGCAACCAGTCCCAGGATGCTTGTTTCATGTCTAGGGAGGACCTGGCTTAGCAGTTCGGGTGGACTGTTTCCACAAGGAACAGGGTCAAGACTGATTTGCATATGTCCTCCCCTTTGATCTAGAGGTTTCTCCTTTTCTTCTTCCTTCTCCTGATAGTCCAGCTGCGACATCTTTAGACATAATGGACCCTTCTCCAGTAATGACCTATAATGCGAGCACACAGATAGGGAAAACACCTATCTCTACTCCGTTGGAAAAACTCCATCCTAAGCTCAAACTACTTTCATGGAACATTGCAGCAATAAAAAGTAAACTGAACTGCCCGAATGGGAAAAACTGATAGACTCTTGTGACATATGTATGTTCCAGGAAACCTGGGCTGTTGAGGATTTCAAACGACAAGGTTTTGCCTCCTTTTTTATTCCTGCTATCTCTAATGGCAAGGGAAGACCTTCGGGAGGACTTATAACGTGGATTTGGAGTCACTTAGGGTGTGAAATTTCAATGGAGGCTCGGACAGGGCCTGATATTTTGAGTCTTTGTTTGACATTCAAAAAAGATTTTAAAATCAAACTACTTAATGTGTACTCGAGGCCTGTAAAGAGTGGTAATGAGGCATACACAACAGAACAGTTAGATGCTGTATTAGAGGGACAGCCAGATGACGGCTTGATTCTTGTATGTGGCGACCTCAATTGCAACTTTGAACCAATCAAAGACTTTGATGAGTCATATGGACGGGAAGAGGATGAGGTATGGGCAATTCCTGAGATTAGCACCACCCCGATCAGGGCATGGACCTCTTTGGCAATACAATTAAAAGCCCTGACCCTTAAACACTCCCTTCAAGCCTGTAACTGTCGATTTGGTTCTGATACTGCGGGGAATTGTACCTATAACAGGATAGGCCATGAGTCAATCCTGGACTATGTTCTGATTGAATGCAGGGGATGGTCCCTGGTTACAGATTTCAGCATACTCTCTAGGTATGATAGCGACCACAATGCTCTCCTAGTATCCCTAATGCTCCCCATAGATAGAGAACTTACCAATTTAGAGCCATCCACTAGGGAAGGTCTTTTTCTCTCAAATAACAAGAGAAAGGTAAAGTGGATACAGATGGAGAAGTGTGAAAAAAAACTGATCTCACTTTATGAGAGTCTTATCCCTGAATTTGCGATGCTTTTCAAAGGTGCTGGTATAAGTTTTGAATCACTAAATAAAGTTGGGGCCGTAAATGATACCATCTATTGTAAGGTGAAGGAAGCATTTTGTAGACCTTGCACTAAAAGTTGAAAGAGTCAGAAAAAGGTGACTTGGTTTGATAAAAGCTGTAATAAGGCCAAGAAAGTTCTTATTGTGGCACTTAAAGATAGATGCCAAAATACCATTAAATTAGCAAGAGCTCAGTATAAAAAATGTATTGTTGACGCTAAGATTACTTGGGGATTTGCACAATGGGACAAGATGAAAAGTGCCTTGGAAAGTAAGAATGTGAAGGCCTTTTGGAATTTAGTTGCAACGGGAAGTAGCGAAGGTCGGATACTCTTGACTCAAATATTGCAGCAGAGAGTTGGGAGGCTCATTACCAGGCCCTTTATGCCCTGGAGCATTGTATTAGAACAAATAAGAGCACATTACCCACTAGTTCTTCCATTATAGATACAGATTTTCCCTCGATCACTATGAATGAGGTTGAAAATTCAATTAATAGATTTAGATCATGTCCCGGGAGAACTTTACAAGAAAGAGCCTAACATTTGGGGTCCCGTTCTGTGGGTGATTTTTAATGCTATTTTACTTGGAATGGATCTACCAGCATCTTGGCTAGGGGCAGAGGTCATCCCCATATATGAAAAAGGTTCTTAATTACACCCAGGTAACTACAGACCTATTAGTCTGTTAGACATGTCTCAAAAGGTCTTCGCTAGAATTATTCTAGAACGTGTTCAAACCTGGCTAGATGATAATGAAATCTTGTCCCATCTTCAGGCTGGGTTTAGAACCAAAACCTCTACAATAGACCAGGTATATAGGCTCCAGCTCCTCTACTGGAAATCAGTGAAGTCAGAACTAGGGAGTCTTTATCTGGTCTTTGTCGACCTGCGTAGTGCCTTTGACTTGGTCCCCAGAGAAGCTCTCTGGAGGGTGTTGTGGGAATTGGGGCTTCCCCACTATCTTCTAGAAATAATAAAATTCCTCCATAAAGGGAACTCTGCTAAAGTTAGATATGGGAAAAATGGGGACCTTACCGCTCCGATTCCAGTAAATAGGGGAATGAGCCCCTACACTCTTCTGCATATACATCAATGGATTGGTTCATGCCCTGGGCCAATGTAAGAACATCGATGCCCCAAGGTTGGCCATGGGACATGTGCCAGCATTGATGTTTGCAGACAATACGCTGCTTCTCTCTAAATCCCCTATGGGGCTACAAAGAATTTTGGATGGATTTTTAAATTTTTGTAAGGACAGGGGCTTGGAGATCAATGTCCAAAAAACGAAGTATATGGTCTTCAATCCATGTAGATCCACCCATCCTAGCACCCACTTGAATGGAGTTCCTTTAGAAAGAGTTCAGGAATTTGAGTATCTGGGGGTTACTTTGAACGAAAAGATGCTCTGGGGACCTCAGTTAACTAAGGAAAACCTTAAATTAACTCAAACTTCCGGGGGACTGGCTAAATTTTTTAGAAACACGCACTATAAAACTCTAAGTCCTGTGATAGAAATTTACAAAACACAGTTAAAAAGTGCTACTCTTTATGGTGCAGAGTTATGGGGCCATTCCAACATCAACTCGATTATGACTACCGAGAACAAGTTTCTCAGGCAAATAGTTGGGCTCCCAGTAAGCACTCCTTCAACCCCACTGCGCGTACATCTTGGCGTCAGACCTATCACTCATGAGGTTGGTTGTAGGCCACTCCTCTATTGGCGAAGGATATGGACAACTCCTGAACTAGCCATATTTATAAAAGAGTTAATTGAGATTCTTAGTTTACCTGGGAGTGGGAGCTATCCGTGGATGGCCTATATTAAACAAACTTTATTCGCTTTAGGCTATGGTGATCTTTGGGAAAATCTGAGTAGTAATTGTTTTAGAATCACACGTAGGAAAATGATTGGAAGATTTTGGGATCTGCACCTGACGAATTTGTACACAGGCCCTGGGGCTGGTACCAGGACATCTTCCTTTCTGGAGGTTAAATGCACATATGCCATGGAATCTGTGCTTGATGTTAATCAACCAACTCTTGCTAGGAAACTCTTCCTGTAGTTTCGACATGGATGTCTCCCAAACCATGCTGTGACAAATAAATGGACAAATGGTCTGGAAAAGGGTTGTCCTGCATCTGCATGTACTGCCAAACAAGAGACTGACATACATGTGCTGTTCTTCTGTGAGGGTTATCGTATAATACGGCAGTATGAGCTAATTAATTTATACAGGAATCTGGGCTCTCGTCGATGTATTTGCCCATTGTTTATGCAATCTCTAGGTTTCTGTATGGCATGTCGTGTAGAAGGGCAAAACCTCTCAAATCGCAATGATCTCTTTTTTAACCTATGGAAATATTTTATTACTATTTTTATTCTGATTTACTGTGGATTTAAATGTAATTTGATATTATGTAGAATGCATTTTACCTTCAATTTGTCTCTTTTATGGCATTTCGCCAAAATAAAGATATTGTGACTGACTGATTTGCATATGGCTGGGTCCAAACTGAGGTGGAGTGGTAAGCAAAAGAATGATGGATTAAACCCAGATCCTTGTGACTGGGAGTAAATGTTTGCATTGTCCAGCATTACGTCCATCAATTGTTTCTTTTGAAACTTGGAGCATAACATTTCAGAATATAAAGGGCTACCATAAAATCAACTTCACAGCTATGAAGACATGTAAACACGATCACTCACTAGGTAGTCTTTCAATTTACATATCTACAGCTATTGATACTACGACTAGAAAATAGCATAAATTTCAACTGACTTTAAACCAATCCTTTTGGATAGATGCTGGATACTAGGAAAAATATCCAATTTTGTATCAGTAAATGTAAGTCTAAATATGCATGGAAGTGGCCACAACATTTTATTTCAGATTATAGATACCTAGTGGATGAGTTATAGTTACCTGAGATAACTATAACTATCGCTGCTGCATTTCTACAGTTTTGTGTGTAAAAAATCTTAAACTAATTGTAACGTCCCTGCTTTCAGTTTTTTAGTGAATAGATAAATATATAGATAGATAGATAGATAGATAGATAGATAGATAGAAACAAATGTTTTTCTATCTCTCTTTATATAGAAAAAGGGACATGTTTTTTCCTCCAGAGAAGCAACAGAGTTCCAAAATTTCATAGATTCATCCTTTTCATTACAAAAGTAGCACTGCTACATGTTTCATTAAATACAAAATGTCAGAATGTACTGCACTCTACTAAGTCTTTACCTAAATAACTTGATATATTTAAATGAATTTAAGGTGAGTTCTGTAAGAAAATTGACCATTAATTGGGATGATTGACTGCCCACCTTAAGGAATAATCACGATCCTTGTCAGGATGTGTCACAATCCCACTCACCTGAATACCAGGGACCGCGGAAACGGAGAGAGCCCCCCCTCTCACCTCCAGACCAATCCTCCACACTGATACCACAGGATGGGCGATTGATCCCAAGGGGGAAGGGACATGAATGGCCCTACTAGAGTCCTTGGGGATAGAGGAGGTTGTGTCTTAAGGGGAGTCCTGGAGTATCACCATACGGGAAGGTGGGCACCACAGACAGCGTCTGTATGGAGGACTTTCTAGAGCAATGGGTGGGGCACGTTTCTGGAAGACATAAAGTGGAGAGAGACTTTAAAAGCAGCACAGAGTAGAAGGAAGTGCACAATAGAGTAGCAGAGGATTCCTATCTAATTAGAAAGGACAGAAAAAGGTGCACTCACTTCATAGCGTAAATGACACGCTGATTTTGTGTTGAGGTCATAGTCCTGAAGGGTGATGATTGTCCAGAAATCCACAACGCTCCAAAGGGGAAATAAACAAAGAAGAGGAAGAAGTAACCGCACTCGCGGATATTGGCACAAGTAGTAAAAGGAGTACGGCTCCTGCCGTGTACCTGAAAAAGAGGAGAGCTTTGAAACGAAGAGGAGACCGTCACTGCGGTCAGGATAAATGGAGGATGTCCACGGATCCTGCCACGCACCTTGGTAACTATAATCAATGATGATGGCTTGAAATGCAAAAGGTGCATGGTATTTGTGGTCTATTTCTCTGGATTTCCAGAGGCCCATTCTACTAAGGGTTCAGAGTAAATAGTTTAAGTACTACCCCTTCAGCACTTGACTCTTAGTGGTAATGTGGGTCGAACAGACCAAGGTTTCTTGCGAGTGAGGTTAATGCAAGGTGTACAGAGATATCCATCTCAAAACACGCTCAGCAACCCTAATATTGATGCCCAAAAGTGAAAAATTTACACTCTAGCATTGTCTGGGTAAGTCCTCGCTTCCCAGTTTCCTGCCTAACGACAGTGGTGGCCCCCTGTTCACATTAGGCAACCTACAGATTAGGTCCTACGTGAAAGTACATGTTTTAGAAGTTCTACAAAGGCTTCTTAAAAGTCGAAAGCATGATTTCTTGTTTGATGGATTGTTGCCATGTTGGAGTACTTCATTCCTGCCATGGCGTGGGTTCTCAGCCCATCCATTGATAAGTAGACATCAATTGTATTAACAGGAACCACCATCACAGCGGTTCCTGTAAATGCATATAAAATTTGACGCATTTCAACTTTTTAAAAATGATTTAATAGAAAAAAACTGAAGCTGAATATTTTTGTGAAAATAATAAAAGGAGTAACCCCCTCGATATGGGAGTTTACTATTGTTTGCAGAGGTCATTTTGTAGTTTCACTGTTCCTAGCAGCAGGCTTTACCAGGCAACGACCAATAGTGAGAACTTTACCTTATTCACAAAGTTTACAGGGACGTCATTGTTAGGAAATAGAATTTAAAAAACGACTGAAAAAAACATAGGCTACAGGTACGTTATAGTTAGGCTCAGATTTCACTGATACAAAACCAGTGAAATTCAACAGTCATAGTCAACTAAGCTAACTCTAACTTATGCCCCCCAAATGCACTGGTTATGGCCTCACATATTACATCACTAATGAGATGATCAGTGACATCTTAAATGACATCCCTGATGACATCACTGATTATGCTGAGTATGCTTTGTGCACTACTAATGAATGATTCCTTTTTCACATAGTTTATGTAAGTCACTGTGTGACTATATGCATCTGTGTATGGGTGGGTTTCTGAATGACTGTACAGGTGTGTGAGGGGGTGTGTGAGTGGGTGTGTGAGTGGCTGCATGGGTGAATAATGTTAATGTTAATGTTATGGGTGTCTTATATAGCGCTCGGCTACTCCAAGGAGTGTCTCGGCGCTTTCAAACCCACAGCAGACTAACCGAAAGCAGAGGGAGAAACGTAAAGAAAAACAGCAGATCACTGTCCATAGTGCCATGTCTTCAGGCCTTTTCTGAAGGCCAACAGGTTCGAGGTACCGCAAAGCGACAAAGGGAGGGCATTCCAGAGGTTGGGAGCCAGGTGTTTAAAAGAGCGCCCCCCCACCCTTGCTTTCCTGACAGTAGAAACCGTGGCCAGACCAAGAGATTCCGATCTTAGGGATCTGACAGGCTTGTAAAAAGCAAGGCGTTTCTGAATATAAACAGCTCCTACAGCATGGAGAGCCTTATGCGCAAGCGTAAGTGTTTTAAAAACAATCCGCTTGCGAATAGGGAGCCAGTGTAGGGAGTGTAAAAGGTCCGAGGCTTTCGCGCGGCGGCAGACCAAAGACTGCCCGAGCCGCCGAATTCTGGACCACCTGAAGTTTCTGTAAGAGATAGTCGGGAAGACCCAAATACAAAACATTTGAGTAGTCCAGCCTAGAACAGATGAGAGCCTGGACAGTGGTTTTCCTATGCGCAAGCGGGAGCAGGGAAAAACTTGCGCAACATTTTAAGGAGACCAAAGCAGGTGCCCGTCAGACCAAGGATCTGGGACTTAAGAGACAGGCAGTTATCAATTTTGACCCCCAGATTCTTCGCAACCTGCGAGGAGGACGTGGGCGGGGACATGTTCGCAGGCCACCAATCCTGCCACTTAGGGTCTGCCTGACACCCGAAGAAAAGCACCTCAGATTTTCCAGGGTTACATTTGAGGCTGTTTCGCTGAAACCATTCGAACACAGCCTCAAGACACCCACGGATGCTCTCCTCGTTGAACTCAGCCCCCTTCCCACACGTGAAAAGGAGCTGAGTATCATCAGCGTATGATACGATCTGACCCCCAAAAGACTCAGCCAGCACCGCCAAAGGGGTCATAAAGATGTTAAAAAGAGTCGGGCTAAGCCCCGACCCCTGAGGAACTCTGACCTCCAAAGGCGGCACTTCGGCTGAGTATGGGGGGGGGGCAGACCACCTGTCGGCGACCAGCTAGGTAAGATCTAAACCAGTTCAACACCGTCCCTCTCAGACCGATCTCATGGAGTCTGTTGAGGAGACCCTCATGAGGGACAGTGTCGAAAGCAGCCGACAGGTCTAACATTACCAACATAGCTCTTCCTCCCTCATCCAACACTTCCTTGATGGCCTCATTAACCTCCAGAAGTGCTGTCTCGGTGCTTAGATTGGAGCGAAAGCCCGACTGGGAGGAATGCAGCAGACAATGGGTCTCAAGATAATTGGAGAGCACAGAATGAACATGCTTTTCTATTGTCTTAGCGAGAGCAGGCAAGAGGGAAATCGGCCTATAGTTGGCGAGGGTCTCAGGATCAAGACCCGACTTTTTAAGTAATGGAACAACCATCGCCTGTTTCCAAACCAAAGGGACTATACCACTTGACAAAGAAAGGTTGAGAATGGGGTTGATTAATGGGTTCAAAGCCTCTCCAGCCCTAACTAGAAAACTAGCAGGGCAGGGGTCAGATGGTGAGCCTGATTTCAGTTTGGACAGGAGGCTGTCATAGAGATGGGTGGAAACTCAGAGAGAAAGGGTCCAGGTTCAGTTATCAAATTCAACTGGTGCTTCGAGATGGTGACAACACTAGGGTCCGGGGAGGGAAAGGACTCTTGAATCTGCTTAATTTTTGTAGAGAAAAAACCAGCTATCAAGCTCACCCATGGCTCGGAAAACTCATGATGTGAAGCACTGGCCTTCGGACTCACAAACTCCTTGACGATAGTAAAAATTTCCCTACAGGAACTGGAGGCGGACTCGATTCTTGCTGCATAATAGTTCTTTTTTTTGGCCAGAATATCAGCATGATAGATCTTGATGGTAGCCCCTATAAGCGGCCTTGGCCTCGGGATCATACTGCTCGCGCCAGAGCCTCTCTGCTACCTTGCAGTTTCGTCTGGAAAGTGCAAGAGAGTCAGTATACCACGGCGCGGAGGTCCGCCTGGCAGTCTTCCGATGAGCAATAGGAGGAGCGAGATCATCTAACCGCTCCACTAGCCACATCTGTAGTAGGTCAAGATCCCTCTCAAGATCACCTGAGAGAAGGCAAGGATGCTCCAAACACGCCTGTGCAAGACTCTCTGGGGTCACCCGATGATAAGCCCTACTCGTTTGCCTACAATGAATAAGTAGGTTTCTGAGTAGCAGTGTGGGTGAGTTAGTAACTGTGTTTGTGGTTGTATTGGTAAGTGAACAGGAGCGTAAGTGGCTGTAAGGGTGAGTGATTGGCTGTATGGGTGGGAGGTTGTGTTAGTGACTGTATGGGTAAGTGAGTGGGTATCTGAATATCCACTTGAGAAATTGACATAGCACTCTGGACACCAGGTACTGAGCACCTATGCTCACTAACCCCCCCCCCAAAAAAAAAAACAGAAACATTCTCAAGGGATGGCCCAGCCTGACAGAGAGATCCCACAACCACAGCGATAGTCTTACTGTTAGAGGCACTAACATCGGAAGGGTACAACAAACTGAGCTTGTCCACTATCCCTTCAAGCAATGACTGACTGGGGGACAGAAAACTTTTAAACAGTGTTTAGATCTTAGGAAGTAGCTTGTCCATTACATGATATAAATCAAAATTGGCACATGTGACTGGGAAGACCTACTCGTTTGCCGACAATGAATAAGTAGGTTTCTGAGTAGCAGTGTGGGTGAGTTAGTAGCTGTGTGTGTGGTTGTATTGGTAAGTGAACAGGAGCGTAAGTGGCTGTAAGGGTGAGTGATTGGCTGTATGGGTGGGAGGTTGTGTTAGTGACTGTATGGGTGAGTGAGTGGGTATCTGAATATCCACTTGAGAAATTGACATAGCACTCTGGACACCAGGTACTGAGCACCTATGCTCACTAACCCCCCCCCCCAAAAAAAAAACCAGAAACATTCTCAAGGGATGGCCCAGCCTGACAGAGAGATCCCACAACCACAGCGATAGTCTTACTGTTAGAGGCACTAACATCGGAAGGGTACAACAAACTGAGCTTGTCCACTATCCCTTCAAGCAATGACTGACTGGGGGACAGAAAACTTTTAAACAGTGTTTCGATCTTAGGAATAGCTGGTCCATTACATGATATAAATCAAAATTGGCACATGTGACTGGGAAGACAAAATTGGCACATGTGACTGGGAAGACCCCCCCCCCCCCCTTATGAGACTGGGGTGCTCTCTTCTCCCCCGGCCCTCTTCTTTTTAACTGAGCATTCAACAAGTGTGGTATCTTCTACAGGTGGTTTCTGTTTAAGGGCCTTGGGGCTCCGCCACCTTCATCCACCAGCTACCACTCAGGACAGGTCAAAATAAAATTATTTTTGAAGCTTCTACAGTGTTTTTTTTTGTTTTTAGCAATCTACCTGCACACAGTACATCTTGCTGGCTGGAGCGCTGGTGTCATGCTTGTTGTCTTCTACAGCCTGCCCCCGCATTCCCAACACCAGACCCTTTCCTCCAGCCCCAAGTAGCGATGATTGGCCTGGCTGACGATCTCACAGCCCTAAGGCCTCTGACATCATCAGTTCGGCAGGGACAAGCCTCGAGGATCGATCTCCATCCCGTAGAACGTGGAGATAAAATGAGATTGGGTGATTCGGGCTAAAGCCCTGTAAAGTTGGGACTCCACATCAATCAAAGTGGAGATCATTGTCACCACCCTTTCCTAACTCATCATAGGGTGGGGTGTGCCCCAACCCTGTGATGAGTTGGGGTGGGGTACCTGCATCAGGCGGGAGGACTAGAAATCGAGTCTGCGCAGTTTATCATCAGGCGTTTTGAAGAAACTCTGCTCAGACTTGCACTGCATCTAGTATGGGATCAAGGGAAAACACTTCAGCTTCCGTGGAGGGAAAGTGCGCTCTGTAGGTGGCTTGTGAGAGGGGTCTCTACAAATGAGCCTAGGTTCCATCCAGATGGTGTCCTGCCGCCCCCAGCCCTGTTTTCATGTTTGTGGACAAGGTAAGTAATTAAACAAAGTAAAATAAAAAACATTAACAGCAGCTGGGGAAGAGAGTACTTGCATGGCCCATTTGAGGCCAAGTTGGTGAAGGTGTTTACGTAGCTGAAGTGTGTTTGAACGTGAATGTTGTTGTTGTTGTTAATGATCGGACAGTAAAAAAGTGAGCTTTGTTCGCTCTTGTGAAAAGAGGAGCACATCTTGCACAGAGGCTGCAACATAATTAATGGAAGGCTAGTCCAAACTCCAGCTTTTTTGTTTTCAAGTCTTCGGAGTTATTGGGCACGGTCACCTTTTCTATGTTCTTAGTGTGCTGTACACAATGTCAGGAAATGTACATACAATTAAGAGTGCCTAAACCCGTGCTCACAGTGCAGAGCAGCATGTCAAGCAACGATGCAACCTCCAAAGTGGTGATGAATGTTGTTGTAGGTATTGATGTTGGGATAATGTATTTTTTTTAAACTCATTTGAATTTAGACCACAGAGGGATTTAGAGAGGGAACAATCATGGTAGGCTCGTTTTACCTGGATTACTTCTTGGTGCAGGATGAGTTCCCAAACTCTTTTGTCCCAGCCTAGCCCTACTGCCTGGCACCGCCAAGTGGCACTCTGCATGCAGGGCTAACATGACATTGGCACAGAGTGGCCCTGCTGGGCTTCCTGCTGCTCGCAACCTTCTACACTGGAACGAAGCAGAGTAATAACACCTGACTGTGATGCCAACACCTGCCTTTCATGCTACTCCCATTTAACTTCAAATTGACTAATTGAGCTATTTCAACTGCCACCACAAAGTGTTCTGCAGCAGGAGGAACCAAACACACCAAGCTATCTCAACAACTAAAATGAAGACAGAGTAAGGGAAAATCACCTCAAATGACCATGTATATTTATGAACAGATGCCTGTACATCTGAATGCACGTGTCTGTTAATCATGTATGTTTGTTAAAGAATATGAATGTCTCTGTACATGTGTGTCAGAAAGGTGGGGTAATATCTGAGTGGCCCAAAGCCTGGGATTGTGTTCGCCGAAATGTGTGATTATCATGTGCATGTGTGAGTGGCACAGACGCCGCAGGAATGTCAGTTTCTCAGGGATCTCATGGTATCTAGGGCATATTAGCATGGCGGGCGATATGAAATTATCGCCGGTTTTGCACTTTTTTCGGCCGCAAAGCGGCAAGAATTTAATCACCCTATTAGCAAGCTGTCGCTAACATCAGTAAGCGAAAGCTTTGAGGCGATAGCGAGCGGTTTGGGGCCCGCTTTGCATGTCAGCGATATTTATCGCTAATGACATGAAAGGTGGGCGTACCCAACCTGTTAGCGACTGAAAGCAGTCACTAACATCGCTATCGCCTATTATCAACGCAGGCATAGCGATAAAAAAATGTGCGCTAAGCGCGAATATCGCTGAAAACGAACGCCTGCTTAGACCAGTTCTTAACCTGTATATCCAATGGGAGTTGGATATTGAGGTTAAGAACCTATTGGCGTTAATGCCTGAATATCGCTGGATTTCCAGCGATATTCACGCATTAAGCCGCTATCGCTGGAAATGTTATCGCATTTGAGATAAACGTTGCTAATAGCACGTTATCTCTGGGATAAAATCCGTCGATGCTTTACGATAGAAAAAATGTCGCTAAGCTTATTTAGCGGTAAATATCGCTAGTTGTTGGTAATATGCCCCCTAGTCACTGGGGAATGGGGAGGGGAGAGAGAGGTGTATGCGTCCAGTCCTGCAGTAGCTGAGGCAGGGTAGTCTTTGTAGATGTTTTGTTTTAATAACATTTTAAAATACACATCTAACAGCTCAAATGTGATATAGCCAGATGATGAATAACATAGTAAATGTAAAGGTTTGTGGAGGTATTATCGAGTCATTCTCATATCACAAGTCAGTTGCATGACTTGAGTAACTCTGACATGTGTCAGACTCTTTCGCTCATTTTCTAAATTTTATGGGGTTGGTGGTAAAGGCCATAGGTACATTTATGACCGGACACCCCATGGATGGTCGGTGCTTTCCAATAGAGCTGGTGGAAGGACAGCAGAAATCTGTGCTAGGTGCAGCAGGTTATGTGCACTAGAGAAAGGCCTGAGTTTTAACCCTAGTGACCCTTGGCATCGCTTGAGATGGCGCACCTCTCCTTGCACCTCAGCTGTAGTGAACTGTGCTGAGTTTGGGTGCACAAACAGCCTCCAATGCTGATAATTCTTATTCAGTGTGCCTCCACTGGACCACATTGTTCTGTGAACAGAGGGTACATGTGGGTTTTGATGTGGAACAGGGAGTGGCTCCTATTTCCATAGTGACAGTTTGACTGGTAATGCTCGAACCGCAGCCTTGTTCCTCATTCTTGTGAAGTCATAACAGTCTTTTCTTGGAGGGGGAAAGGTACACATTTCTCTTGCTGCCCTTCTAGGTACTAGACGAGATAGACGACTCTTCTGCCCCCACCCTGGTTACTGCATTATAGGCTAAGAGATCTATTTCACTGCCCAGCGATTGTGAAGGACTCGTGACCTGGCTTGTTGTTTTGTGTAAACAACATTGCTAGGGACCCTAGGGGCATTGGAATGAGAAAGAGATGCATTTCCCCAATGGTCTTTGGTATTGGAGAGACAGGCTGTGACTTCCTCTAAGACCCTTTGTTTGAGAGTTGGAGAGGATTCACAAATCTTGCCGGCTCATGTGGATGGGGGTGCTTTGTCTGGGACAGACAGGAGCCCTTCTTTTTCCTGTGCCTTATTTTGTGAGAGATGGTAAGGTGCCAGTGCAGGGCTACTGGAATTATGTGATTTTATGGCTTTGGTGTTTTTTTTTTGCTTGATTATTGATTTACTGCATTTACCACATAATCTACTAGCTGCTGCATAATTTGCAGATTAAAAAAAATATATATTTCTAGAGCAAACAGATCAAAAGTTTGGGAGACACGCTACAAGATGGCCGCTGCATATGAAGCTCCGGCGCGTCTGACCCGTTTTTATTCAATAAAACGCAGAAATGTTGTCAGCAAAGCAGCGAAAATGAGGTTGTCTATATTTTGAAGGCAGTACCTGTAAGATTTGGTGCTTTTCGACGATTTCTGAGCGGGGAGCAGCGTTCTTCTTCCATTCTGCTTCTGCCTCCAACGCTGCTCCCAGGAACAGCCAGGTCAGTCAGTCAGGGGGGCGGAGCAACTCTTCAGGAAAGGGCCTGGTTTGGGCCTAGCCGCCCACCCATAACCCATTTCAGCTGCTGCACCTGCTTTACTAAGGATTTCTTCTTGCTGCCTTATAACTTTGCTCCTATTATCCATTTTCTCGCTAAAATGTTTGACTTTTGTTACATAAATACAATGGAAAATAAGAATCCTTTTCATTTCAACAGAAGGCAGCAAGTTTCACCTACAGGCGGTTGAATCATCAGAACCTTCTTTATCTCTAATTTTATAAGAAATTCAACCTCTTCGCATTAATACAGACTCTATTGCTTCAGAAATTAAACATATTTGTAAAGAAATGGCGAGTTTATCAATGAAAATCTCTGATAATGCCATTAAAATACAGGGTAATAAGTCTAAGCTTGACTCTTTTAACCCACTTGTTGCAAAAATATCACCAATGTCTACACAACTTTTAGACATGGAAAATCACAACAGGCAATACAACCTGCAAATTTTTAATTTGCCAGAAGAGGTTGAAGGTAATAACTGCAGACTGTATTTAGAAAACTTGATTACAGGCCTTCTACAAATTACATTTCCAGAAAAATTTGAGATTGATAAGGCCCATAGGATTCCTTCACATCACAATCCTAAGCATTCTAAACCTCGTCAATTGATTTTCAAAGTTCTTCGACATCACCACCTAGTTTTTATTCGAAAAGCTGCAAGGGAGATTCCTTCCTTGATGGTCAATGTGAATAACATTTTCATTCACCAGGATTTTGCAAAAGAGACTGTTGCTACTCGCAAGGAGTTTTCTGCTCTGCGTTCCAATTGCAAAGTCTTGGGTTCAAATATGGTCTTTTTGACCCTTCTACTATGCGTATCTGGAAAGTAAATTTTTCAAAATCTTTTCAGCGTCCTGATGATTTACTTCACTTTTTGGACCAGCATCCGCACCATTCCATGGATACTCATGACTCTAATACTTGAATTTAAGCAAATTCTTATGCACTGACAAGATGATTGTTTTTGTCTACTTTGGGCTCCAACAGTTCCGGTCATACTTGTAGAACGCATGTGCGTTTCTTTCTTGATATTAATGTACTTTGTTTGTCCTTTTCTCCCTGCTTTCTTTTCTTCCTGTCCTTTTTCCAAATCTAGAGTTACTGTTTTCTTCTATTTCTTATCTATGTTTTCTTTGCCTCTTCTTGTTCCCTTACTTTTATTCCTTTTTTCATCTCTTACTTATGGCTAATGTTCATAATATGAAAGTAGTTTCTCTAAATGTTAAAGGTTTACGACACCCAGTTAAAAGTATTAACATTTTAGATTATTTAGGTAGTTGTAAGGCAGAAATTTGTTTCATTCAAAAGACTCATGTTGATGATAAAATATTAATTTATATGATAAGAAAGTGGGTTGATACTATTGTGTCGTCCCCTGCTATTGGTAAGAAAAATGGTGTTGCTATTTTCTTTGCAAAAAAATTACATTGTCAAGTTTTAAGTAAAACCTCAGATGCAGAGGGTAGATATATAATAGTTAAAATTAAAATTCATGATTCAGTCTTATTTTTACTTAATATGTATGGTCCTACTGCTGACGACCCTACTTTTTGGTCTAATATTATCACAGAAGTCTTAAAGTTGGGCAAAGTTCTGTTGATTGTTGGGGGGTGATTTTAATGTTATTGCTGACCCATTATTAGATAGACTATCTAGTACAAAATTTCGTCCTCCTAAGACTTTTCATGCTTTTAAATCCTTTATTCATACCACCAAGTTAGCTGACATTTGGCGTTTGCATTTCCCTACTGACAAATGTTTTAAATATTTTTCCAATCCCCATAATTCACATTCCAGGATTGATTATTTTTTAATTTCTACACAACTTATCCAATCTGCAACTAACCGTATGATTGGTAATATCGATATATCTGATCATGCCTTGATTTCTTTTGTTCTTAATCTATCTTCCACTTTTGCAAAGCAAACTAGATGGTGTATGAATAGTAGCATTACCCTTAATGAGCATAATAAACCAAAACTCTTAAAGGCCATTCAAGATTATTTTTTGTTTAACCCAGACGATTCCACTTCTATGGTCAATAGATGGGACACCTATCATGCCTATATTAGGGGTGCTACTATTTCTATTATGGCCTACGAGAATAAAACTTTCAATGCTAATATCAAACACCTGGAAAAACAAATAGCGAAATTTGAAAGGTTATTTATTATATCCAATGATCCTCAATTCCGAGTCAAGCTGCAAAAGCTTCTTCATGAATTTAACTCTATACTCAGTAAAAGAGTTGGCCTCCAAATTTCTAAATCAAATGCTAAATTTCGTTTTAATGCCAATAGATCTGGGAAGCTCGTAGCGAATTATCTGCTTATCAAAAAAGATAAGACCAGATTACCTCTATTCAAGGTCCTAATGGCAAAATTGGACTATCCCACAATGATATTGTTAAAGAAGTTCTAGATTTTTACTCTAATCTATATAATAAGTCAGCTTTTCATGATATCTCATTAATTGACTCTTTCTTAAATACTTGTGATTTGCCCAAATTTTCACAATTAGATAAGCTTGGATTAGATTTACCCATTACTGCTGATGAAATTTCAGCAGCCATAAAATCTCTTAAAAAAACATAAGTTCCCTGGCCCTGATGGTATTCCAGCTGAATTTTATAAAGAATTCCAATCCCATCTTTTACGTTATTTATTTCAACTTTTCACTTTTTTTGGTTCTTCTGGGACTGTTTCAGGTTCTTTTACTGATGCTTTAATTATTGTACTTCTCAAGCCTGATAAAGACCCTACCCTTGTTTCAAATCATCGTCCTATATCTTTAATTAATCAGGACTGTAAACTATATGCTAAAATTCTTGCCTCTAGATCAGCCCTTATACTTGACTCTATTATTCACCCAGATCAATCAGGCTTTATGTAGAATAGATATTCTGCAAACAACACAAGAACCTTACTGCATGTAATTGAACAGAGTCCTACTTTAATTGCTCCCTCAGGAATTATGGCTTTAGATGCAGAAAAAGCCTTTGATAAAATACATTGGCAATTTTTATTTCACACCTTATTGTCATTTAATTTTGGTCCCTTGTTTATTCGTATGATTTCTGCCTTGTATTCTGCCCCACTGCTCGGTTATTTTTTTGAATTTTTTTTTTTATATATTTATTATGAGAAAGCACATCACAAAGTACAAACAGTCGTTTGCCTACAACCCATCTCGGGCCGGCAGTAGGTCTCAGCTCAGCAACTATTACACATAAGATGACACATGAAAATCATAGAGTTCAATTCAAGACATCGCTGCAGTTCGGCGGCAGCGGGTCACTCTCTGTAGGCTTGTATAATCAGCGTTGTAGTGTGCACTGTAAATAAATGGACAAAGCAGTACATTTTTAACTTTTTCTCCCAACCAATTCCCTACCCCATAACACCCCCCTCCCCTTAACTGGTCCCCAGGTTGTGCTCTCCGTGTAAGTTCTCAGGCGTCCCGATGGCTAGATGTGGCTAGTGCAGCATACCACTCTCCATCTTTCCGGAGCGTCACACCCTTGTTCTCACAACTCTAGGGATGGGGTATCTCCTACCGCCCATTGGCTGTCAGGTGTGTAGGGGAGCGCCCTGGCCGGATCAATCAGGCTCCACTTGCCCGTCACTCCCTCGTTCTTCCCCCTCTCCCTCTTCTGAGACGTCCCCGTCCGGCCTGGAGGACAGGTAGGCCTGGTACAACCCCCAGAAGTTCTTGGGTCGACTCCTGGGCGGAAGGAGCTCATTGTATGTTTCCGCCTGCGTGTTACAGTACATCATGTCGCTAGCCCAGCGCTTGAGTGTAGGTAGTGGGCCCCTCATCCAGCATAAAGCGACCACTCGTTTTGCAAGGAGCAGTCCCATGCCCACCAGCCTCCTGACCGAGACGGGAATCAATTTCGTGTATCCCATTAAAGCAAGGGCCGGGTCCATTGCCAGGTCCAACTCCACAATAGTGCTTATTTCAGTGAAGACGCAGGACCAAAACCTCTGGACCCCCGGGCAGTTCCAAGCTAAATGCAGGAAGTCCGCAACCTGGGCGCGGCATCTCTCGCAGCGTGGGGTGTCGCGGAGACCATACCTGTGCAGACGTTCCGGCGTATGGTACACCCTTTGCAAAAATTTAAAGTGGACCAAACGGTGTCTCCCGTTCAGGAAAATTCGCCTGGAGGCCGCACAGCAGTACGCCCACATGCTGTCATCGATATGAGTGCCTAGGTCTGTCTGCCATGCTAAGCGCGCTCTTGTGTAATGTTGGGCCGTGTGCACGTGTCCTATCTTGTAAAGTCTAGTGATCAGCTTCTTCGGAGATTCAGTGTCTATGACATACACCAGTTCCGGGACTTCAGGGGGTTCCTCCATGTCAGGGCCTAGCAGTTCTAACAAGGCACTACGTACTCTATGGTACTGGAAGCGCTGAAGCATTGAGGTGCTCTCCCTCCCATGTGAAACCTGTGCCCACGTCTTCACCTTCCCTTGCTCGAATAGGTCCCCCAACGTGCGTGCGCCCAGTTCGTGGAGGGCCCTATGGACACCCGGTTCCGTCAATGTTGGTAGCCAAAGCGCCCACTGTATCGGCATGTTGGGTGCGTACATCAGTTCTTTGTTTTGCCTCTGCAAAATGGAATGCCAGGCGTGGTTGGTGGACAGTAGGGAGTCCAGCGTGCCCACTCTACGGTCTTTGGGGCCACAAATGGTCGCAGGGAGCGGGGTAGGGTCTGCGAACAGCCGTTCCAGAATCACATGCGGAATGTCCTGGTTGCCATGAATCCAAGTGTGAAGGTGGGAGGCTTGCGCTATCCTATAATAGCGTTCCAGGTCCGGGGCAGCCAGCCCCCCTTGCTCGTATGGCAATTGCAGTACCTTCCATTGCACCCTAGGTTGTTTCCCAGCCCATGCCAGTCTCACCAGGAGTTTGTTTAGGGTTGCAAAGAAGGATTTCGAGAGGACCAACGGGAGGTTATTGAAAAGGAACAGAAACCTTGGGAGGATAACCATTTTCATCATGGCTATCCTACCCATCAAAGACAGCGGAAGCTTGATCCAGAGCTCAACGTCGTCTACGAGCTTGCTGTAGGCAACCCCGTAGTTTTCCCTCAGCATAGTATCTGGGTCCGTGTGGAGCATGATGCCCAGATATCTGATCGGTTCGGTGGACCATTGGAGTGGGTAGTCCATCTCGAAGGGGACAGTGATTGGGGTCAGTGGGAAGGCGACAGATTTCGCCCAGTTCACCTTCAGTCCAGAGAGTGCTCCGAACCTCACTACTTCCCTCAATACCGATGCAAGATTGTTGGCCGGGTCCCTGACATACAGCAGGGTGTCATCTGCATATGTGGAAATACCAATCTTGTAGGTAGGGTAATTGATGGCCTCATACGAATGGTATTCCCGAATCGCACACGCCAGCGGCTCCGCCACCAAGGCGTAGAGTAGCGGGGAAAGGGGGCACCCCTGTCTCGTGCCTCTGCTGATGGAGATCGGCTCCGAGACTGCATCTCCCTGTCTAACTCTAGCAGTGGGCTGGTTGTAAAGGGCGCCCAGGAGTTGGAGGAAGAGCTCTCCCAACCCCAGCTTCTTCAGTACTTTGCGCATGAAGGGCTACTCCACGGAGTCGAAGGCCTTCTCCATGTCTAGAAAGACCGCAATGGCTTTGGTATCATGCCTGGTGTGCTGCATGGCCCCCATGACTGTACGGATATTGTAAGTGAGGTTCCTAGCTGGGATAAACCCTGCTTGCTCCGGGGCTACCAATTCAGGCGCCACAAGTGCCAGCCTGGTCGCCAGCAACTTCGCATAGAGCTTAGCGTCCACATTGAGAAGGGATAAGGGGCGGTACGGACCTGGAAGGTCGTTGGGCTTACCAGGTTTCAGTATAGTGACAATGAGCGCCTCTCTCATAGAGGGCGGCATAACGCCGTACTCACAAATTTCATCAAAAAGGGTGGAGAGGTGGGGCAGCAGTTTGTCTTTGTACGCCTTGTAAAAGGCCACAGTCAGGCCATCGATCCCGGGGGCACTTTCTGATCTCATGCCGTCTAGCGCGTCTGATATCTCCTCGCGGAGTATAGGGGTCATCAGGAATTCCCTCTGCCAGTTCTCGAGGAACGGCATCCTGATATAGCCGAGGTAATCGTCAATTTGGTTCTCCACCCCTGAAATTTTAGTGGTGTATAATTCCTCGTAGAACCTCCTAAACTCCGCTAGTATGTCCTCCTCTGCCGTTAGCGTATCCCCCCCTGAGTTTCGCATTGCCGTGATCGTCTGCCTACGTCTGGTGCCCTTCATGATCCTGGCTAGTAGTGCACCCGGGCGGTCACCCTCCCCATAAGTGCGCGCTGTCGCATACTTTCCTAAATGTCTGACCTCCCTGTCCGCCTCCTCGTGGAACTCTTTCAGTAATTCTTGCAATGACCCATCCCCTAGCAGATTCGGGTCGAGCATCTGGCGGCGTTCATAGTCTGCTATCTGCCCCTCCAGATACTTCAGCCTGTTTCTGATTGCCTTCAGGACACTGGAGTGCTTCGCCATGACCACCCCCCTTACGTACACTTTAAATGTCTCCCAAAGCGTCCCGAAGCTGTCCACTGAGCCTAAATTAGTGACGAAGAAGTTGTCTATGTCCTCTCCCAGGTCAGCCCTAAATGACTCATCCAGCAAAGAGTAGGGTGGGAAACGCCAAGTGAACGGGGGGATTCTCTGCTTGGGAGTGTTCAGTACCAGCAATACCGGGGAGTGGTCCGACAGGGTTCGGGGAAGCACACTGCAGCCCCTGACGGTGGAGAGTAGGGCATGTGTGGCCAACCAGTAGTCAATCCTGGTGTGGATGTTGTGGTACGCTGAGTAGTGCGTGTACCCCCCCTTGTTGCTATGTCTTTCTCTCCAAACATCCACCAGACCCAGTCTCAACATTTCTGCCTGCATGCGTTGCGCAGCCGCCGCCGGGCGCCGGGGTGGGCCCGCCGATCTATCTAGCTCGGGGCTGAAAGTAAAGTGGAAGTCTCCCCCCCAGAGCATGCTATCAGCGGACCATTCTGTAGAATGGTCCGCCACTGCCGCATAGAAGTCAGGTGAGTCGTAGTTCGGGCCATAGACGTTCATGACCAGTAGGTTGTGTCCCTTGCCTGTGCACCTGCTCAACACAAATCTCCCCTCCGGGTCCGCCTTCATCAGTGTAAGGGATAACTTAGATTTCGGGTTGACACACGTGAGGACCCCTCTAGCGTGTGTAGTGAAACCTGCGTAAGTGGAGTGTCCCTGAAGCCCCCTGTGCGCGAGCATCTTGCTGGTGTTGGGCAGGTGAGTTTCCTGCAGTAGCACCAGGTCTATGTGGTGCCGTTGCAGATAGTGTAGCACCTTGCGGAGTTTCCGATAATCATTTAATCCCCTCACATTCCATGTAACAGCCTTAAGGGTCTCCGTATCGTTCAGTAAATCTGCGTGTGTCGTGTCAGCCATAGCCAGTGAAAGAGGACATCAATTGCAATGTAGTGACGAGTACCACCCCCCTCCGGAAGTAGCAGTTGCCCACCCGCCATGCGGAACATAACATTTCAGAGCACATTTTGGACCCCCCCCAAACACCCCCGAACACAGAACCCCCAAGTCCCCCCACCTCCCACAGTCAACCAACCCCAACCTGGTGTGACCGAGACCCCTGTACTCCCCCCCCCACCCATCATCAAACCCATACAACACTTCACCAAACAGGCTCAATACGAGCCGTAAGCTCTGTAAGCGCGGGGGCAGAGGTAGCCTACACAGTCTTGTTCGTCGCGCTCAGTCCTTTCGGGACTACCGTGCAATGTTCATAAGCTGCCCCTCGCCCGCGCCCCCGTATGCTAGTGCGGCAGTGCATAGCAAATTACTCATATTACTAGCTGTACCAGTCCCCCCCCCCAACACCAACCTCCCCGCACATTCCTTGTGTCGGTGCCCCTATCAAGATCACCCCAGTTTAGTACAACTGAAAAATAGATAGGGCAGCCCCCCATGGGAACTAGTACAATCTGTGCAGATCTCACCCAGACTTTCACACACTGTAGTCCAGCAGTCTCAGTGTATCGCCCCGAGTGGGCGCATCCAGGCCGGCAAAGTGGGGGGGCGTCTCGCCACCGGAGGAACCGTGCCCCCGGAGCATGTCTCTGCACAGCACCTCATCAGTCCTGCTCCTCCAGGTCCTCTTCTCCATTACGTTCCTCTGCTCGTGTCGACGGGCTACCCCGGTTCTCTTTGATCCACTGCTTCAACGATTTCTGTAGTTCCTTGGGATTGGTAAAAAAGTGCGAGTGTCCTTGCCTGTTGATTCGCAGCCGCGCCGGGTACAACATGGCGTAGTCCAGGCCCAAGTCTCTGAGTTGTTGTTTGTACGGGACGAATCGTCGTCTCTCCTCCTGGACTTTGGAGGTTAAATCAGGGTATAAAGATATGTCCATCCCCTCGTACTGTAGCTTCCCCTTCTCTCGAGCAGCACGGAGGGCAGCGTCCCTGTCCCTGTAATTGAGCAATTTTGCTATGATCGGCCTAGGATTCGCGCCTGGTGGAGGACGTGGACCCAGAGTACGATGGGCGCGCTCCACTATAAACATTGGGGAAAAGGTGTCGTCTCCCAACAGCGTCTTTAGAAGCTTCTCAACGAAGAGTTCCATTTTACCCGTTTGGGTCGACTCCGCCACCCCCGTGACGCGGATGTTGGAACGCCTGGAGCGCGCCTCCAAGTCCTCCGATTTCTCCTGGATTACCTGCAGCAGCCTTCCAAACTGTTTGCGGTCAGCGTCCCATTCAGTCTGCGCCTCCTCCGCCTCCGTCAACCTGCGCTCCGCCATATCCAGCCGTTCCGCATGCTTGTCCACTCTTTCCGTCATCCGGTCCATCCTGTACGCCAGGGCGTCAATCTTGTTGCCGATTGCCGACATACCCTCCTGCAGGCCTTTCTCCATTGTGGTCAGCATTCCTTTTATTTCCGCACATAGTGAGGCTCCCGGGTCACAGGTAGCACCCGGAGACTGGGCGACTGGTTGTTCTGGTCCCCTCTGTCTCCGCTGGTCGAACGTGAGTTTCGTTTGTGTCCTGTCCCCCTTGCCCATCGGGCCGGTAGCTGGGGAGGTGGGGGGGCACGAGAAGGAAAGTACAAAGGATGTCGCAAACAGTCTGCGTTCGACCCCACTCCGTCCGCAGGGCGATACAGGGGGACCGTCAACCAGGCCGTTCTGATCGTGCGCCCGGACGGGCTCGGCCTATAGTTCCTCCTCTCGTCGCTCTAGAATACCCCCGGGCCTCTTTGGTGCGTCGCTCTTGTGGTGGGGGCCCTCACTGCTGCAGATTTTCTCTCCCCAAGTCGTGTCCTACGCCCCCGATGTACCAGAGAGAGCAGAGGGGCTTGTGCTTTCGCGGGGTTTTTCGCCGGCGCCACGTGGTCCCCCACTGGTTACCTCGTCGAGCAATCGCCTCTTATTCGCCTCCTCAGCTGTCTCGACGTGCCAAGAGTCTGCCCAGGGCGCCCTCAGAGGTGATGGGAGGGTGTGGGAGAGCTGTGGGGGGGCGCCGACCTCAGGTCCCGTGTGGCTCCGGGATGTCCGCCTCGGGCGGCCGCACGTCTGTTGACGCAGCTCGGCAGTGCGGTTCAGGATGGGCCGGGGATCTTGGCCTGGTCCGTCCAACTCCGATAGGTAGTGAAATGGAGGTCTCCCGTGCTCGTTTCTTTCCCAAATTGCGGTCGGAGGTCCGTCAGGGGTAGGGGAGTCAGCCCCCGCCAAAATCGCTCAGTGTTCGCCGCTTGAAAGAGGATCTTTATCGGATATTTGGCGACGCTAGCTCGGAGCTCCACTCTTACGCGTCCGCCATAGACGCCGGCTAGCTCCGCCCTCCCTGCTCGGTTATTTATCAATGGCCAAATATTTAATAAACTTTCCCTTTTTAGAGGCACAAGACAAGGTTGTCCCCTTTCACCGCTTTTATTTCTAATTGGAATTGAACCTTTCCTTAGTCATATAAGAAAATGTGATAATATTAAAGGCATTACGATACAGAATGTTACTATCAAAACCTTAGCTTATGCTGATGATGTGTTATTATTTATTAGTGATCCTATCTCCTCAATCCCTTCCTTATTAGAAATCATTACAAAATATTTCTGGTTACAAACTTAATATTAATAAAACAGAATTTTTCCCCTTAAATGTTTTCTGCACTCCTGATATGTTACCTATGAATGATAATATTTGGCAAACAAATAAATTGAAATATCTTGGTATTTTGTTTTCGTCCTCCATCACAGCAACATTAACATTGAATAGTAACTTTATCCAAAATTATATTAGGGATACAACAACTAAACGGTCCGCACTTCATCTCTCTTGGTGGGGTAGAATGAAATCCAATAAAATGAACATTGCTCCTAAAATCATTTATTCCTTTGCTTCGATTCCTACTCAGTTCCCGTAAAAAATTTATAAAGATGTTGATAAAATGTTATCCAAATTTCCCTGGAATAATAAATCACCTTGAATTGGTTATAAGAAACTAAAAATACCTAAATGTAATGCTGGTTTTGGCTTGCCTGACTTTTTTCTATATCATAAAGCATTTATATTGAAACAAAGTTTTATATGGCTTATTTCTTCCTCTATAATTAACCCTCCTATTTGGTTCAATATAGAGAAATCTCTTGTTAACCCTTTTCCATTACCCACTTTGCTTACTATGTCTAATAAGTCTACATTCCTACGCCAATCAGTTATTATCAAATCCTCTAAACTAATTTTTAATGATTTAGATTCAAATTTTGTATCTCCTATAGGTCATACTGCAGATTTATCATTATGACATAATAATGTTATTAAATTGAATAGAAATGTGAATTTTTGGAATTCTTGGATTAAGGTTGGTATCTTCTACCTTAAAGACTTATTTTGTGATAATGCCTTCAATCCCCTTGAAACTTTACAATCAAAATTTAAGTTACCTAAATCTGATTTTATTAAATATGAGTTTTTATGTAATTCAATTTTAGATTCCTTCCCTCATGGTATTCCATCTACTGTTCCAATAGATTTAGTAATTTATATTCAAGCTGTATCTATGTCTTCACATGCAGTCTCTTTTTTGTACAAACAATTAGCTACTTCGATAGGTAACAATCTAAATATAATTTCGATATTTTGGAATAAGAAACTTTCCCTTTCTCTATCTAATGACACTTGGAAAATTATTTGGCTTAATAGTATTTCTGGATGCCTACCTGTATCCCTCTACCAGACCAACGCTTACATCTTATTCAATTGTTTATGGACCCCAATACGCCTATTTCGTGCTAACTAACTACAATCTGATACATGTTGGCATTGCAAATTGCACTCAGGGTCCTTACAGCATATGCTATTTGATTGCCCTTTAATTGCAAAATTTTGGTCTGATGTTTGGGATATTATGCTAAAGATATTACCTATTCAAGATGCTCTTTCTTATAAATTATTAATTTGTAAATCGGTTGGTCTTGTACATAACCTCACTGATTCAGAAGAAAAATTGTTTAATTTCTTAATATCGGCTGCTTTAAAATCCATTACTTTTTGTTGGAAAGATGTTTCATCCCTATCGGTTCATGCTTGTTGGTCCTGGGTCATTTTTACAAGCAGAGGTGCACAATTATCCCTGAATGGGATTAATCATAACTCTCATTGTTATCAATCCTTTTGGTTACCTATAGATACATATTTGTTATCATGAATGTATTTCTCCGCTTCTTATTTTGTCTATCATAATTTTACATTATGTGTATATTATCAGTAACTCTCATTTATAAAAGATGATATAGTATGTAACCATACTTTTCTCTCCCTTACCCCTTACCCCTTACCTTTTTGTTAGTCTTTTTTTCCTCTTATTGATTATAGAAATTCAGATACCTATTACATTCTGATGATGTTGTTATATTCATAATTTGTTTAGGTATTATTGTCCATGTTAAAAAAATGTATATTGTCTGTTTATGTTATTTTTTCTGGAATTTTTTATACAATTATTTCAAACACAAAAAAACAGATCAAAAGTTGCTAAATACAATGTCATTGCTCCTTCCCAAAGGAGAGCACTTCTCAAAGATTGATTTTCACATTTCAGTTGAATATTGCTCATGTCCCCCCCTTACTCAGCCCACCACTCTCAATCTTCAGAAGCCGCCATCAGTATCTTCATCTGATAAAATCTCAGTGGCCACAGTATGCTTAGCTTCAGGGGTGACATAACTTCTGACGGGGTACCTGCTGCTTCCTCGAGGTCAACAGGAGGATATAATCCCTAGGTACTTCTCTCCATCTCCAGAGAAAGTCTCCTTTCTGTCAGAGCTATCCCTTTGGAGATAACACTTGCTGCTCTGACCAAAAAGGAGTCCATAGTAGTAATAGTGTCTCCCCCCGAAGTGCCTGTATTCATCTTTGTTTTACCCATGATGTCTCATGTTTGGGAATATGAATGCTATAGGGGAAACCTGGCAATAATCCTTTCGGTGCAATAGCCACAGACTACCCGCCCTAGCATCTATACCTCAATATTTGGCCTAGGCATGGCCGCTCAAGTGGGCACCCAATCCCTTAAAGGTTCCGGGGGAAACTGACTGTGGAAACACCAAAATCAAAAATAACAGTACTATCATCATAGGTCCCCCTGCTTCCTTCCAGTTCCATGAAATTTCCCACTTTACAAGTATAAAAGCGAGGTCCTGAAACCTGCTTGTAGCTTTAGTTTTTAGCAGTTTGGGGACCTAATGTAATAAGCAGTGTTCTGGGGTACAGGGAACCTCCCTTGCCATGACCTCGTTGAGCACAGCAGTGACTCCCCTCCCAATATGCAGTAAGTATCAGACAATGCCAGGACGTGTGCGTGGATTTGACTTCCCCCTCACCACACCATGGTTATCTTACATTGGTCTTGCTAAAGTGTCGGTTTAGTCGCCCAGAGTGACATATGCCCTGTGTAAGATATAGAAGTTTATGAGCTTAAAGTGGGCATTTCTCAATACCTTAGGGACCCTTTAAAGTATGCTCGTCCAGTCTTTCTCGGGTATAGGGTTCCTCAAGTCCTCCTCCCAGCAAGTCTGGAGGGCAGTGAGAGGACGCAACATGTCCTCCCTGATCACCCTATATAGGCAAGTAACTGCCTTGAAAGTCCCTGATGATGTATCCATATAGCGACAGCTCTTATGGTGGGGAGGTTCAGATAGTCCTACTCCCCAGTGTTTGTGCACCACTGCTGTTACAGCGTAGGAAGTGCCAAGGCTGCCCGGGGGGCCACGTAGGGGACCCCCAAACAGGGCGGCCGCCTTAGTGCCACAGGAAGGCACAGAAGTATGCTGACTTGGCTCCCTGAGCTAGGGGCCAGCAGGTCTGCTGGCCGCGTCACTTCCGGCCATGGGAGGGGGACAGGGGTACAAATGCCTTCCCCCGCTCACTGTGCAGTCTCTTGACTGCTGCCCGTCTTGCCGTTTCCCGCCCTACCGCTTACCCTGCGGACAGCCAAAGGGTGGTATGGGGGTACTATATTGCAGCAGCACAACAAGGGAGCTAAGCCAAGGATACCCAAGGATGTCTTACTGTTGTCCCCTGGAAGAACTATGCTGCCCCGTTAGTCCTACAGGTGGTTGTGGGTCTGAGCAACTGGGGGCTGCCTGGAACGCTCCACCCACCTTTTGGGGGGCACGAGTAAGGAAGTGGACTGGCGGTCCACTGATGGGAGGGGTGGCCCCCTCCCAATAATTGGTAACCACCGATTTGCGACAGCCACAGTGCAATTTGGCTCATCAGGTGGGCAGGTGGCATAAGGGCTGGCCTGCCCTTGGATCGCCCGTAAGATAACCCACCATGTTGGCATATTGGTTATGCAAATAAACCTGCCGCAAATTTCTCTGCTAACAAGGTGTCGTGTGGTTTATTTATTTATGTTGTTGTATGAGAACTGAGGAGTGTTGCCGATATTGGCACTATGGCCTGGGACATTGTGTGTCCCCAACAGAAATATTCAAAAGGAAGGAGCTCTTCTACCTCAAATAGGGTCACCCAACATAGACACTCCCGCATCTACCCTCACCCTCAATTCCCGCCGTTCTCCTCCAATGTGTGGCACCTTTAGTGAAGTCCTGGGGATATGAGGGGAGCAGGGTATCTTCAAAAGCGTAGTGCACCTCAGCTGTAGTGAACTGTGCTGAGTTTGGGTGCACAAACAGCCTCCAATGCTGATAATTCTTATTCAGTGTGCCTCCACTGGACCACATTGTTCTGTGAACAGAGGGTACATGTGGGCTTTGATGTGGAACAGGGAGTGGCTCCTATTTCCATAGTGACAGTTTGACTGGTAATGCTCGAACCGCAGCCTTGTTCCTCATTCTTGTGAAGTCATAACAGTCTTTTCTTGGAGGGGGAAAGGTACACATTTCTCTTGCTGCCCTTCTAGGTACTAGACGAGATAGACGACTCTTCTGCCCCCACCCTGGTTACTGCATTATAGGCTAAGAGATCTATTTCACTGCCCAGCGATTGTGAAGGACTCGTGACCTGGCTTGTTGTTTGGTGTAAACAACATTGCTAGGGACCCTAGGGGCATTGGAATGAGAAAGAGATGCATTTCCCCAATGGTCTTTGGTATTGGAGAGACAGGCTGTGACTTCCTCTAAGACCCTTTGTTTGAGAGTTGGAGAGGATTCACAAATCTTGCCGGCTCATGTGGATGGGGGTGCTTTGTCTGGGACAGACAGGAGCCCTTCTTTTTCCTGTGCCTTATTTTGTGAGAGATGGTAAGGTGCCAGTGCAGGGCTACTGGAATTATGTGATTTTATGGCTTTGGTGGTTTTTTTTTGCTTGATTATTGATTTACTGCATTTACCACATAATCTACTAGCTGCTGCATAATTTGCAGATTAAAAAAAATATATATTTCTAGAGCAAACAGATCAAAAGTTTGGGAGACACGCTACAAGATGGCCGCTGCATATGAAGCTCCGGCGCGTCTGACCCGTTTTTATTCAATAAAACGCAGAAATGTTGTCAGCAAAGCAGCGAAAATGAGGTTGTCTATATTTTGAAGGCAGTACCTGTAAGATTTGGTGCTTTTCGACGATTTCTGAGCGGGGAGCAGCGTTCTTCTTCCATTCTGCTTCTGCCTCCAACGCTGCTCCCAGGAACAGCCAGGTCAGTCAGTCAGGGGGGCGGAGCAACTCTTCAGGAAAGGGCCTGGTTTGGGCCTAGCCGCCCACCCATAGCCCATTTCAGCTGCTGCACCTGCTTTACTAAGGATTTCTTCTTGCTGCCTTATAACTTTGCTCCTATTATCAATTTTCTCGCTAAAATGTTTGACTTTTGTTACATAAATACAATGGAAAATAAGAATCCTTTTCATTTCAACAGAAGGCAGCAAGTTTCACCTACAGGCGGTTGAATCATCAGAACCTTCTTTATCTCTAATTTTATAAGAAATTCAACCTCTTCGCATTAATACAGACTCTATTGCTTCAGAAATTAAACATATTTGTAAAGAAATGGCGAGTTTATCAATGAAAATCTCTGATAATGCCATTAAAATACAGGGTAATAAGTCTAAGCTTGACTCTTTTAACCCACTTGTTGCAAAAATATCACCAATGTCTACACAACTTTTAGACATGGAAAATCACAACAGGCAATACAACCTGCAAATTTTTAATTTGCCAGAAGAGGTTGAAGGTAATAACTGCAGACTGTATTTAGAAAACTTGATTACAGGCCTTCTACAAATTAAATTTCCAGAAAAATTTGAGATTGATAAGGCCCATAGGATTCCTTCACATCACAATCCTAAGCATTCTAAACCTCGTCAATTGATTTTCAAAGTTCTTCGACATCACCACCTAGTTTTTATTCGAAAAGCTGCAAGGGAGATTCCTTCCTAGATGGTCAATGTGAATAACATTTTCATTCACCAGGATTTTGCAAAAGAGACTGTTGCTACTCGCAAGGAGTTTTCTGCTCTGCGTTCCAATTGCAAAGTCTTGGGTTCAAATATGGTCTTTTTGACCCTTCTACTATGCGTATCTGGAAAGTAAATTTTTCAAAATCTTTTCAGCGTCCTGATGATTTACTTCACCTTTTGGACCAGCATCCGCACCATTCCATGGATACTCATGACTCTAATACTTGAATTTAAGCAAATTCTTATGCACTGACAAGATTATTGTTTTTGTATACTTTGGGCTCCAACAGTTCCGGTCATACTTGTAGAACGCATGTGCGTTTCTTTCTTGATATTAATGTACTTTGTTTGTCCTTTTCTCCCTGCTTTCTTTTCTTCCTGTCCTTTTTCCAAATCTAGAGTTACAGTTTTCTTCTATTTCTTATCTATGTTTTCTTTGCCTCTTCTTGTTCCCTTACTTTTATTCCTTTTTTCATCTCTTACTTATGGCTAATGTTCATAATATGAAAGTAGTTTCTCTAAATGTTAAAGGTTTACGACACCCAGTTAAAAGTATTAACATTTTAGATTATTTAGGTAGTTGTAAGGCAGAAATTTGTTTCATTCAAAAGACCCATATTGATGATAAAATATTAATTTATATGATAAGAAAGTGGGTTGATATTATTGTGTCGTCCCCTGCTATTGGTAAGAAAAATGGTGTTGCTATTTTCTTTGCAAAAAAATTACATTGTCAAGTTTTAAGTAAAACCTCAGATGCAGAGGGTAGATATATAATAGTTGAAATTAAAATTCATGATTCAGTCTTATTTTTACTTAATATGTATGGTCCTACTGCTGACGACCCTACTTTTTGGCCTAATATTATCACAGAAGTCTTAAAGTTGGGCAAAGTTCTGTTGATTGTTGGGGGGTGATTTTAATGTTATTGCTGACCCATTATTAGATAGACTATCTAGTACAAAATTTCGTCCTCCTAAGACTTTTCATGCTTTTAAATCCTTTATTCATGCCACCAAGTTAGCTGACATTTGGCGTTTGCATTTCCCTACTGACAAATGTTTTTTCCAATCGCCATAATTCACATTCAAGGATTGAATATTTTTTAATTTCTACACAATTTATCCAATCTGCAACTAACCGTATGATTGGTAATATCGATATATCTGATCATGCCTTGATTTCTTTTGTTCTTAATCTATCTTCCAGTTTTGCAAAGCAAACTAGATGGTGTATGAATAGTAGCATTACCCTTAATGAGCATAATAAACCAAAACTCTTAAAGGCCATTCAAGATTATTTTTTGTTTAACCCAGACGATTCCACTTCTATGGTCAATAGATGGGACATATTACATGCCTATATTAGGGGTGCTACTATTTCTATTAGTGCCTACGAGAATAAAACTTTCATTGCTAATATCAAACACCTGGAAAAACAAATAGCGAAATTTGAAAGGTTATTTATTACATCCAATGATCCTCAATTCCGAGTCAAGCTGCAAAAGCTTCGTTATGAATTTAACTCTATCCTCAGTATAAGAGTTGGCCTCCAAATTTCTAAATCGAATGCTAAATTTCGTTTTAATGCCAATAGATCTGGGAAGCTCGTAGCGAATTATCTGCTTATCAAAAAAGATAAGACCAGATTACCTCTATTCAAGGTCCTAATGGCAAAATTGTACTATCCCACAATGATATTGTTAAAGAAGTTCTAGATTTTTACTCTAATCTATATAATAAGTCAGCTTTTCATGATATCTCATTAATTGACTCTTTCTTAAATACTTGTGATTTGCCCAAAATTTCACAATCAGATAAGCTTGGATTAGATTTACCCATTACTGCTGATGAAATTTCAGCAGCCATAAAATCTCTTAAAAAAAATAAGTTCCCTGGCCCTGATGGTATTCCAGCTGAATTTTATAAAGAATTCCAATCCCATCTTTTACGTTATTTATTTCAACTTTTCACTTTTTTTGGTTCTTCTGGGACTGTTTCAGGTTCTTTTACTGATGCTTTAATTATTGTACTTCTCAAGCCTGATAAAGACCCTACCCTTGTTTCAAATCATCGTCCTATATCTTTAATTAATCAGGACTGTAAACTATATGCTAAAATTCTTGCCTCTAGATTAGCCCTTATACTTGACTCTATTATTCACCCAGATCAATCAGGCTTTATGTAGAATAGATATTCTGCAAACAACACAAGAACCTTACTGCATGTAATTGAACAGAGTCCTACTTTAATTGCTCCCTCAGGAATTATGGCTTTAGATGCAGAAAAAGCCTTTGATAAAATACATTGGCAATTTTTATTTCACACCTTATTGTCATTTAATTTTGGTCCCTTGTTTATTCGTATGATTTCTGCCTTGTATTCTGCCCCACTGCTCGGTTATTTATCAATGGCCAAATATTTAATCAACTTTCCCTTTTTAGAGGCACAAGACAAGGTTGTCCCCTTTCACCGCTTTTATTTCTAATTGGAATTGAACCTTTCCTTAGTCATATAAGAAAATGTGATAATATTAAAGGCATTACGATACAGAATGTTACTATCAAAACCTTAGCTTATGCTGATGATGTGTTATTATTTATTAGTGATCCTATCTCCTCAATCCCTTCCTTATTAGAAATCATTACAAAATATTTCTGGTTACAAACTTAATATTAATAAAACAGAATTTTTCCCCTTAAATGTTTTCTGCACTCCTGATATGTTACCTATGAATGATAATATTTGGCAAACAAATACATTGAAATATCTTGGTATTTTGTTTTCGTCCTCCATCACAGCAACATTAACATTGAATAGTAACTTTATCCAAAATTATATTAGGGATACAACAACTAAACGGTCCTCACTTCATCTCTCTTGGTGGGGTAGAATGAAATCCTATAAAATGAACATTGCTCCTAAAATCATTTATTCCTTTGCTTTGATTCCTACTCAGTTTCCGTAAAAAATTTATAAAGATGTTGCTAAAATGTTATCCAAATTTCCCTGGAATAATAAATCACCTTGAATTGGTTATAAGAAACTAAAAATACCTAAATGTATTGCTGGTTTTGGCTTGCCTGACTTTTTTCTATATCATAAAGCATTTATATTGAAACAAAGTTCTATATGGCTTATTTCTTCCTCTATAATTAACCCTCCTATTTGGTTCAATATAGAGAAATCTCTTGTTAACCCTTTTCCATTACCCACTTTGCTTACTATGTCTAATAAGTCTACATTCCTACGCCAATCAGTTATTATCAAATCCTCTAAACTAATTTTTAATGATTTAGATTCAAATGTTGTATCTCCTATAGGTCATACTGCAGATTTATCATTATGACATAATAATGTTAATAAATTGAATAGAAATGTGAATTTTTGGAATTCTTGGATTAAGGTTGGTATCTTCTACCTTAAAGACTTATTTTCTGATAATGCCTTCAATCCCCTTGAAACTTTACAATCAAAATTTAAGTTACCTAAATCTGATTTTATTAAATATGAGTTTTTATGTAATTCAATTTTAGATTCCTTCCCTCATGGTATTCCATCTACTGTTGCAATAGATTTAGTAATTTATATTCAAGCTGTATCTATGTCTTCACATGCAGTCTCTTTTTTGTACAAACAATTAGCTACTTCGATAGGTAACAATCTAAATATAATTTCGATATTTTGGAATAAGAAACTTTCCCTTTCTCTATCTAATGACACTTGGAAAATTATTTGGCTTAATAGTATTTCTGGATGCCTACCTGTATCCCTCTACCAGACCAACGCTTACATCTTATTCAATTGTTTATGGACCCCAATACGCCTATTTCGTGCTAACTAACTACAATCTGATACATGTTGGCATTGCAAATTGCACTCAGGGTCCTTACAGCATATGCTATTTGATTGCCCTTTAATTGCAAAATTTTGGTCTGATGTTTGGGATATTATGCTAAAGATATTACCTATTCAAGATGCTCTTTCTTATAAATTATTAATTTGGAAATCGGTTGGTCTTGTACATAACCTCACTGATTCAGAAGAAAAATTGTTTAATTTCTTAATATCGGCTGCTTTAAAATCCATTACTTTTTGTTGGAAAGATGTTTCATCCCTATCGGTTCATGCTTGTTGGTCCTGGGTCATTTTTACAAGCAGAGGTGCACAATTATCCCTGAATGGGATTAATCATAACTCTCATTTTTATCAATCCTTTTGGTTACCTATAGATACATATGTGTTATCATGAATGTATTTCTCCGCTTCCTATTTTGTCTATCATAATTTTACATTATGTGTATGTTATCAGTAACTCTCATTTATAAAAGATGATATAGTATGTAACCATACTTTTCTCTCCCTTACCCCTTACCCCTTACCTTTTTGTTAGTCTTTTTTTTCCTCTTATTGATTATAGAAATTCAGATACCTATTACATTCTACTGATGTTGTTATATTCATAATTTGTTTAGGTATTATTGTTCATGTTAAAAAAATGTATATTGTCTGTTTATGTTATTTTTTCTGGAATTTTTTTAAAAATTATTTCAAACACAAAAAAACAGATCAAAAGTTGCTAAATACAATGTCATTGCTCCTTCCCAAAGGAGAGCACTTCTCAAAGATTGATTTTCACATTTCCGTTGAATATTGCTCATGTCCCCCCCTTACTCAGCCCACCACTCTCAATCTTCAGAAGCCGCCATCAGTATCTTCATCTGATAAAATCTCAGCGGCCACAGTATGCTTAGCTTCAGGGGTGACATAACTTCTGACGGGGTACCTGCTGCTTCCTCGAGGTCAACAGGAGGATATAATCCCTAGGTACTTCTCTCCATCTCCAGAGAAAGTCTCCTTTCTGTCAGAGCTATCCCTTTGGAGATAACACTCGCTGCTCTGACCAAAAAGGAGTCCATAGTAGTAATAGTGTCTCCCCCCGAAGTGCCTGTATTCATTTTTGTTTTACCTATGATGTCTCACGTTTGGGAATATGAATGCTAAAGGGGAAACCTGGCAATAATCCTTTTGGTGCAATAGCCACAGACTACCCGCCCTAGCATCTATACCTCAATATTTGGCCTAGGCATGGCCGCTCAAGTGGGCACCCAATCCCTTAAAGGTTCCGGGGGAAACTGACTGTGGAAACACCAAAATCAAAAATAACAGTACCATCATCATAGGTCCCCCTGCTTCCTTCCAGTTCCATGAAATTTCCCACTTTACAAGTATAAAAGCGAGGTCCTGAAACCTGCTTGTAGCTTTAGTTTTTAGCAGTTTGGGGACCTAATGTAATAAGCAGTGTTCTGGGGTACAGGGAACCTCCCTTGCCATGACCTCGTTGAGCACAGCAGTGACTCCCCTCCCAATATGCAGTAAGTATCAGACAATGCCAGGACGTGTGCGTGGATTTGACTTCCCCCTCACCACACCATGGTTATCTTACATTGGTCTTGCTAAAGTGTTGGTTTAGTTGCCCAGAGTGACATATGCCCTGTGTAAGATATAGAAGTTTATGAGCTTAAAGTGGGCATTTCTCAATACCTTAGGGACCCTTTAAAGTATGCTCGTCCAGTCCTTCTCGGGTATAGGGTTCCTCAAGTCCTCCTCCCAGCAAGTCTGGAGGGCAGTGAGAGGACGCAACATGTCCTCCCTGATCACCCTATATAGGCAAGTAACTGCCTTGAAAGTCCCTGATGATGTATCCATATAGTGACAGCTCTTATGGTGGGGAGGTTCAGATAGTCCTACTCCCCAGTGTTTGTGCACCACTGCTGTTACAGCGTAGGAAGTGCCAATGCTGCCCGGGGGGGCCAAGTAGGGGACCCCCCAACAGGGCGGCCGCCTTAGTGCCACAGGAAGGCACAGAAGTATGCTGACTTGGCTCCCTGAGCTAGGGGCCAGCAGGTCTGCTGGCCGCGTCACTTCCGGCCATGGGAGGGGGACAGGGGTACAAATGCCTTCCCCGCCCACTGTGCAGTCTCTTGACTGCTGCCCCTTCTTGCCGTTTCCCGCCCTACCGCTTACCCTGCGGACGGCCAAAGGGTGGTATGGGGGTACTATATTGCAGCAGCACAACAAGGGAGCTAAGCCAAGGATACCCAGGGATGTCTTACTGTTGTCCCCTGGAAGAACTATGCTGCCCCGTTAGTCCTACAGGTGGTTGTGGGTCTGAGCAACTGGGGGCTGCCTGGAACGCTCCACCCACCTTTTGGGGGGCACGAGTAAGGAAGTGGACTGGCGGTCCACTGATGGGAGGGGTGGCCCCCTCCCAATAATTGGTAACCACCGATTTGCGACGGCCACAGTGCAATTTGGCTCATCAGGTGGGCAGGTGGCATAAGGGCTGGCCTGCCCATGGATCGCCCGTAAGATAACCCACCACGTTGGCATATTGGTTATGCAAATAAACCTGCCGCAAATTTCTCCGCTAACAAGGTGTCGTGTGGTTTATTTATTTATGTTGTTGTATGAGAACTGAGGAGTGTTGCCGATATTGGCACTATGGCCTGGGACATTGTGTGTCCCCAACAGAAGTATTCAAAAGGAAGGAGCTCTTCTGCCTCAAATAGGGTCACCCAACATAGACACTCCCGCATCTACCCTCACCCTCAATTCCCGCCGTTCTCCTCCAATGTGTGGCACCTTTAGTGAAGTCCTGGGGATATGAGGGGAGCAGGGTATCTTCAAAAGCGTTTTCTGCAAGCAACTGAACCAGCAACGGAACATCACACTAAATTCAATGGTATCCTCCTCATTATGGCATCTAAGCTGTAGTAATATTCTAAGTAAGCAGTGAAAGTCAGGGACAAAAGGACACATCTCCCTCCCAGGAGTTAGTCTGTCCATCAGCCACTGCGTCAGCCACTGGAGCTGTACCACCAAATAGTATAATTCAAAGTTGAGGGGCTGCCAGGCCTCTGCCATCCACTGGCCTCTGGAGCATAGCTACTCTTCTGCTGCTCGAGGGAAACATCCTTTACAACGCAACTTTTACCACGCAGTGCCTTTACGACGCAACTTTTACAACGCAAACCATTACAACGCATTGCGCTGGGGGGCGCTCTAGGATAGGGAATAGGTTTAATTTACTATCCAACACCTTCCCTACTATCCACGGGGACTGGAGTTGGAATAGTAAATTAAACTATTCACAATCCAGCGCCCCAAAGCACTATGCGTTGTAAAGGCATGCGTTGTAAAAACAGCGTTGTAAAGGCATGTGTGGTAAAAGCATGCGTTGTAATGTCGTACATCCGCTGCCCGAGCCCCAAATAAAGTTTATAATAAGCATATCAAAATATTTAAATAATGCTCAAGAAATACACACTGGAAATACCATCAAAAAAACATAAATACCGGGGCAGCAAAACAATTTTCAGCAACACAACCTGCAACTGAGACAGGGAGTGTTTTCCAAAACTTTAATTTGTCTGAAGAGTTCATATCACTTTCACAATGTTCACCTCGAGTCTGTCAGTTGAGTTGTGAAAGAGTTGCACCCTTAGGTATTGTAAGCATCAGGATTCCTACTGTAGCATCCCTGAATCCCTTAAAAGGTTGTGGTTTGCTAGTGTGGGGAATAAATGTGATTTCTGCAAATTTTCTCGCAGCCCCAAGAGCAAGCCAAATTTCTCCAGCAGCGCTCCAGCACCCTCCAGCATCATAAATGTGCTCCTCAAAAGATTAGGAAATCATCTGCCTATAGAGAAATATCATGGATTTATCCTCTCATCGCTATTACCCCAAACGTGTTTCCGGTCCTGACAATGCAGGCTAGAGATTTCATTGCCAGGGCAAACAAAAGGGGCAACAAAGGCAGACCCTGTCTGGTTCCGCTGCCCACCAGATATCTTTCAGAGAAATTGAAGCCTGTCCGGGCTCTGGCAGTGGGGTCCACATAAAGCAGTCTGGCCCAGGCCACTAAGCCTGACCCTTGGCCAAAGCGCTCCATAATTGCATAGAGAAATGCCCATTCTAGACTATCAAAGGCCTTCTCTATATCTACAGCAAAAATGGCTGTTTCTTTCTCATCATAAGTATCTGCCTTTAGGATCATGATCAGTCTCCTTATATTAATTGCTGTATTGCGACCAGGAAAAAATCCCTGCTTGGTCGGGGTGTATGAGTCGGGGCATTTGTGGGTGAAGCCTAGTGGCATGAATCCGGCTAAGGATGCTATTATCTATATTCAACATCGACAATGGTCTATATGCCTTTTTATCATAAACCTAATTTCCTGGTTTGAGCAGGGGTACCATCAGGGCCTCATGTGTGGATTTTGGCAAAAGGCTTGTATCTCTAGCCACCCTATAAAAGTCGACGATTTTGGGAGCCAAGTCATCTTCAAAGCAGCATAGAATTCCACCGGAAATTCATCAGTTCCTAGTGTTTTGCCCTGAACGGTACCTTTTTGTAGCTGCCTGGACCTCAGATAGGGTGATCTTCCCTCCTAGCTCCTCTGCCTCCTCGGGAGATAAAGTTGGGAGTATCAATAGTGCTAAAAAACCATCCATTTTGCCACTGGGCCAGTCTGCTGTGCTTCTGTATACATCCGAGAAGTAAGTGTAGAACTTGCACTTAATATTTGCTTGTAGGTAGACTCTGGTACCCTAGTTAGTCACAATCTCCACTACAACTGAGCCCCACTTAGTAGGGGTTTGCGTACCTCGCCAGTAGCCATCCCGTTCAGTCTCGCTCAGCAAGCGCTGTAGTTGTATATGTCATATGCAAAGCATCACAATTTTTCTGACTTCCATGCAACTGCTTCCTTGGCCTCCAGCAGTTTTGGTTGGGCTTCTAGGTGACCTGGCCTATGCTATTCAACTATTCTCAATGCTTTTTCTGATGCAGCACTTCTGTCAACAACGTGTGTCGCACTTCCACTGATGCAGCAATGCACCATCCTTTGAGCACGGTCTTGAAAGCATCCCCCTCCGCCTGAGCGGATGAAGCAATGCCAACATTTTCTTCTAAGTACTATTGAATGCTAACTCCCACAGAGGAAAGAAAAGCCTGGTCCTCCAAGGACTCTGGTTTTAGTTTCCATGTCGGTATACCGGGTAGAGTCCCCACCGATCCCTGGGTAAGTAAAACTGGATTGGGATCTGATACAGTTCTGGGAAGATATTTTATGGCTTGTACAGAGGTTTGTATGTCCGAAGTACTGAGAAATGCATCTAAGTGCATGTGTAACATGTGATGAAAATACAAATACTCCTATTTGTGTGGGTGTTGTTCAGGATCTCGGATCTGATCTCTACCCATCAATGCAGCTGGGCTCGTTCCACTACTGATCGCTGCTACTACCTTTGCTGCTCTTTGCAGCTCTTTCTAGATCTCTTCTCATTTTGGAGCGACCCCAGGAGCGTTCTTCTCTCTGCGTATCGATCTTTGCTACCTCGGCAGGCACCTTAGAGATTGCTGGCTGGGGCCCACAGTCAGATGGTGATCAATCCATTACCACACCTCTTGTGGGGATAGAAAGAATTGCACATCGTCAGGAGTCACAACACATAGCCTAGCAGGGATCCGCATAGCATCAGGCAAGCCTACTTGGCAAAGTCGTTGTTTTGCATCGAGGAACTATGAAAATTGTTTTGTGATGTCCGAGAAAATATAATTTTCCTATTGTCAACATTAATGTCACCCTTCTTTCTGGGTTGTTCCAGGATATAGTCCCTGACCCAGTAATACAATACTCGGACCACCACTGGTCTCACGGGTGCACCTAGCAATAAGGGTCGCGCCAGCACTCTATGGACCCTTTCAAATGCGTAGAAAGATGATATCCCCTCAGGAGCAATCTGCTCCTCAACCATCTCGCCAGGTAGTCCAGCATATGGTTCTCTTCCACTCTCCCTGGGAGGCCTATCACTCAGTTGTTGTTCCTCCTCAATCTGTTTTCTGCGTCTTCTGCCCAGTTATCCAGTGTCTGGACTTTTCCTTCAATAAGTGTGAGTCATTCATGGGCAGCTGAGCCCCTGTGCCCAAGTCCTTTTGTCTAGTCGCTTTACCCATGGTGGCGACTACAGGATGGAAAGTGCTGCAAGCTGAGAGTTTAGTCACATTGCAGCTTTACCAACCCAGAGGCGACTCAGTGCTGAGAAAGCTAGCAGAGAGGATGGGCATATATCAGGGTCACCAAAGGCAGATATCCTGTGCAGAACGTGTTTTCAGCCTCTTGAGCATGGACCAGGCATTTTGGTGGGGAGAAGATCCCGCAGTCCCCCAGATCAAGGCAACGGGTTGCCCCGCCACATGCTCCCCAAAGGTGGCACCTGAGTCCAGGTTGTAGCCACATGCAAGTGAGGCACTGAACCCAAGTACGGATTTTCCGCCTTTTGAGCAGGGACCAGGCATTTCCGCGGGGGCTGAGATGTAATTACAGTCCCCCCCCTTGGCCCCTAATAAATTACAGGATGGTGGGGGTTTGTCCATGGGAGCTCCAGCAGAGTGCGGATCACTCTATTGTCGCTTGGCCACTCCCCCACCTTACTGTCATTAATGATGTCCTCTAGATTTTATATAGAGTACATTTATAGATTGCTTTCAAATTCTTATTTCAAGATTACACTACTAAGGTTCAATGAGTGCTAGCGATACATATAAATGCATACTTTCTAGAATGTAAAAACCTATAGCAGCAATTGTTGTTTTTAAGGGGACACCACATTTGATTTATTGCGAGCAGCGCCAGTAGTAGCTCAACTGGCAGTCACTAAGCAGGTCCTCTGTTCCAAATGTGATTGGGAACAACAAATATGGAGAATGGCTGAATTATAGCAGTCCGCCATCCCCCCAGACAACATGACCCTCTAATTCTATTAACTGTTCTTCACTCTCCAGAGACTATGTCTTTATAGAACTTGAGGAGTGGTGCACAAATGGCATTGTACTGCAGACATGCTTTCTATTTTCAATGTATTAAAGATCCTGTTGCCACGTCTGCAGCTTTCTACAATAGCTATAGATCTGTAAATTGTACATAGAGTTTATATGTTAGAAAAGTATACTTATAGGCAGAGAGTGCCAGTCATATACATACAGTTTCCAATGTATACAAATTAAAAAGAAGGGCCTTTGTACAACCAGTGCCCAAGAGAAGTAATGCATGCATAACACAGCTGAGGAACTGAGCTTTCAACATGGATTAAAGGGCTTTGTTACCAGAGTGTATGATGATGTTGCCTCACACCTGGGAGAGCATAGATGTGGATAATAAAGACATATATAAAACTCATTTGGAATAGCATATTTGCTATTGGAGCATAAATGCCAATAGTGCAACCGGTGCAGTGGTCCTGGGAATAGGTGTGTGAGAGATCCTCTCCACCCTAATTATAGCTCTATTTTACTGCCCAAGTGGGAACAGTGAGGACCCTTTTCGTTGCATGCTTCAAGCACCATGAACACCTTGCTCCACCCCTCTTACCTACACTTGGAGAAGGAGATTAGTGAAAAACCTGTGTGTTCTGTTCCAAGTTGTTCTTTCAAAGACACATAGAAGGACCTTGAACTGTCCTTGATTAACAGAACTATATACCTCCTTGTCTTCATCTATTGTCTAGTTCTTTTGCTTTCTTTCTTTGGCTAGTTTCTCTTGTTTTGGTGAAATGGGTTGTGAGACGTAAGTGACTGAGGTGGGTATTCAGTTTTATTCACCAAGATTTATATAGCACATGGTTACCCAATGGCCCTCCCATCACTGATCACAACCTCTGCTCTACAAACTTGCATACCTAGAATAGGACTAGAATAGATGGGTTTTCAGATTTTTTCTAAAGTTTGTTTCTGATTTGTCCAATCTCAGATGTGCTGGTAGGGCATTCCACAGCTTATGCATCAGGTAAATGAACAAACTCTCACCACATTGTGTTCTTTTAATCCTAGGAACCAGCAGTAGATTGTGGTCTTCTGACCTCAATGTTCTTTACGGCCTGTAAGGGGTCAGTAGGCTCTGTATGAGCTGGGGGCCTCTGTTGTTGATGGCTTGATGAACAAGACACAGGGTTTTGAACTGAATTCTTTTTTTATTGGCAGCCAGAGCAAAGCCGCCAAGGCTGTTGTTGCTGATTTTTGCCATTGGGCTTTTATAAAGAATCTGGGTCGCAGCATTCTGTATCACCTGTAGTCGATTGATGACATAGTTTAAGCTTCCTAAGTAGATGAAATTACCATAATCGATGCGTGAGATGATTTATCCCTTTACCGCCACTCTAAGGAATGAGGCATTGAGCAATCTTAGCACAAAACAACATGCAGAGAATTTGTGAGCCTGGACCTCCATCGTGAGCTTATCATCTATACAGACTTCCAAACATTTAACTGCTGGGGAAGGTGATGGGAGTGGACTGAGCTAATCTGGCCAGTTAAGTTCCAACCAATGTGGCGGGTTATTTCTTATAACCAGAACTTCAGTTTTGTCTTCGTTCAATTTTAAACTATTGCCACACATCCAGTGAGTAACTTGTTAAAGACAGGCATTTAGTTGATGATTGGAACTTTTAATAGATTCTGATGTGAGGGAGACGGCAATCTCTGTGCCATCTGCATAGGAGACTCACGCTAATCCATTTGAATGCACTATATCTGCAAGAGGACGTACATACACATTGAAAAGTGTAGGCCTTAAAGAAGATCCCTGGGGGACACCACATTTTAATGAATATGTAGAAGAAGTTATTGAGTTGTCCTGGACTTGGAAATTTCTGTGCTCTAAGAAGGATGTCAGCCATTTGAGTGCGTCTCTGATAATTCCAGCGTCCTCTAGCTTATGGATCAATACCGAGTAGGACACTATGTGAAAAGCAACACTCAGATTGAGTAAAGTAATTGCTGATGAGCCACCTTGGTCTCAAATGGCTCTAAAGTGTTCTGTTGCGGGAAGCAGTACTCTTGCTGTATTGCTGTCCACTCTAAACCATGTGTGCATGGGGGCACGATAAAATGGGCCTCTAAAAAAGTAGACAGATTTTTATTTACACATTTCTCCATGGTTTTCTTCAAGAGTGGTTTTACCACAGCATGTTTCCATGCCGCTAGAATTGAGCCACTCTGAAGGAAGTAGTTGAACATGTCTGTTAGTGTGGCTGAAATGACATTACCCGCTTTCCTCAAAATATCCAGAGGGTTCAAGTTGGGACCCTGATTTAATGATCCTGAGAGTTTCTTCTATTATTTCCTTAGTTATTAAAGGTAAGGAGTATAATTTAGATCTAGTTGAAATGGTTACTTTGGGAGCTCGGAGTTGGGTGTCGTCTTTGGGCAAGGCTAGCAGAATGCTATTAGCGTTTTCAAAGAAAAAAATCAGAAATCTTATTAAATCGCTATACTGAGGGGGCTGCACCTGCTTGATTATTGGCTGGCTTCATAAGGCTGTTATCTTTTTTGAACAATTCTTTTGAGGAGCTAGGACCCACATGCATCAAGCACTTTTTCATTCGCAAACGGTGCGATTCCTTAAAATCGGCCGTTTGCGAATGCAAAAGTGCTTTTTGGGATGCATGAAGCAATTTTAGAATTTGCAACATTGTTGCGAGTTCTAAAATTGCGGGTGCTTTTAAGAAGTCGCAGATGTGCGACTTCTTAAAAGCAATGCATCATCACTTTGACAAGTGAAAATTCGCACTTAGGGTTCCAAATTTACCGAGTGGTTGAACCACTCGGTAAATTTGGAAAAAGTGTTTAAAATGCTTAAAATGTTTTTTTTTCAACATTCATGTTACGGACACACATGTCCTTAGGACATGTGTGTGTGCAACATGATGCGAAAAATACATTTCAGGGGTGCATGGGGGGGTCCTTTGGACCCCCCCCTGCACCCATGAAATTTTCTAAGTGCCACTCGCAATTTGCATTGACTCCTATGGGCCTTTTGGCCCATAGGAATCAATGGAAATTGCGAAAATTAACTTAAGAATTCGGTATTTCTTTGGGATTCGGTAAAAAATGCGATTTTTACCGAATCACAAAGAAATACCGAAAAAAATGATGCATAGCATTTTGCATTTCCTAAATAGCGATTCCTTCATTTTCGCTATTTAAGAAATGCAAAATCCTACATTGATGCATGTGGGCCTAGGAGTATTTTCTATTTAATACGGAAATATGAAACTCATGCTTCTCTTATTGCAAGCTGCTTTTTATATACTGCCTTACTGGTCAGATCAAATGTTTCCCACCATTCTCTTTGGAGGTTTTTAGTCTCCTTTTTTAGCTGTAGGAGATTTGTCTAAAACCATGGGGCAAGTCCCATTCGGTGACTGGGCCTTTGTGATTTTAAGGGAACTAAAGTATCAAGAAAACCTTTGAGCCATTTTCAAAATTGTTGTATCTCACTCCTCTCTATCCCCTGCCATTCTAGGCATGGATTCGACTAGAACACTTTCCCAGCTAATGGACTCTGTTTTGGACCAGCATCAGCTTTGTGGGATATGGTATCTTAGTTACATGTGGGCTTGAGTCCCGCGCTTGCTTTACTTCTTCCGCACACTGCCTGTGTGGATTCCGACTTCGGTCTTCCGTACGCTCAGGGCTCTGACCACGGGCTTTATTTGGGGCTCGGGTAGACGACGAGTTGCGCTGGCCACCCTCATGCGAACCCGGGCTGAAGGGGGATTGGCGGTGCCTGACTCGAATGGTATTATTTGGCAGCACAGCTTTAGTGGCTTATGCTGGCGGTGGCTCGGGAGTTCCAAGGACCTGAGGGGCACCGTGGCAAAGTGATTCCTCGATATGTCCTATCTTTCATAGTCCTACAACAGAAGATCGACCTTACCCAGCTCACTCTGGAAGAACGCGCTCTCCGTTTGTGCTAGAATCGGAGTCAGAAATGGGTGGGTTGTTCCTGCCCGTATGCCCCGGAGATACCGTTGGGCATGTGTACGGCCCTTCCCCACGGGGGAAATTGGTCCGCACTGGCGGTTTGGGAGGAGCTCGGCCTCCACATGGTGGGAGATCTATATAGAGACGGCGCATTGTTGTCTTTTCAGGAATTGCAAGATGTGTTTGAGTTACCTCGGGCGACTATTTATTACACGCTGCTTTGGTGGTGGGGCTGCAGCGCCACTGGAAGACGGGGCTGCAGGACCCTCCAACTTCACTGGGTTGTCAGTATGTTACCATGGTGGCAGGTACATTTAAAGCTGTTACTTGCCTCTATCAACACCTGTCACGCGAACGGCTCCGTCCCTGGATACCCTGAAAGGTAAATGGGAGGCGGATATCGGCAGAACCATACCGGAGACAACATGGCCCCAATTGTTACGGCGGGCTTGGAAGGGCACACATAATGCCCGGTTCCAGCTGGTACAGTTTTTTACGCTACATAGGGCGTATTTGACCCCAGCCAAGATTCTACGATACTTTGGTGTTTCCTGCTCGACATGCCCGAGATGTAACGCAGACGGTGCTGATTTCCTGCACATGTTCTGGTCTTGCGCAGGGTTGGGATCCTACTGGGAAGAGGTAGTGACGTGCCTGAATAACCTGACAGGGCGGACGTTAGAGGCTGGGATGGCAACTTGTCTGTTGCTATGGTTTCCGCATACCTCCAACACGAAAGTTACTAGCAAGTTCTATGACTTGGGGCTGATTATGGCAAAAGGGGAACTTACCATGCATTGGAAGGCTAGGACGGGTCCTAACTACCAGAGGTGGCGGGCGAGTTTCTTGACTTGGGCGGGTAGCGAGGGGACGCTCCACCTGCAATTAGCTAGGCGCTCAGCTAATGACAAGGCGTTAGAAACAGCGAGAGCATGGGAGGCGCTGGTGGCCGAACTGCTCGCCCCGTCTGCAGATACTGAAGAGGAAAATGGAGAGGAGAACGCTGAGTCTACTCGGGGGGACCAACTTCCAGCACCAGACAGATAGAGAATGCACTGAGTGTGGATGTGGTGTGCGGGTGAACTGGAGGGAAGCCTGGCCGCGATCCAGGGCTAGCGATGTTAGTGGGTTCGGCTGAGGTCGTAGGGCCTTGTCTGTCTCCGCGAAGATGCTTTAACCTGATACAGCATTTGTTTTCTCTTTGTTCAACTGGCTATGCCGTTGAATAGCCGGTTGTTATTCCTGTGAACGACCTAAGTGAGGCACACTGACGGGGGGAGGGAGGAGTAGGAAGGGGGGGGTTGCGATCTAGGGGGGAGAGATAACAATTTGATATTTCGTATCCTGTGGCAGCATGAGCCATCTGTGAAATGGCGGCCTTTGTACAGTGATTCTCAGCGGTTTTATATGCATAAAATAATAAAAAATTTGTTTAAAAAAAATGTGGGCTTGAGTGGATGGAAAATGGCACTAGGTAGCGATCTGTCAAGTGTATTTGATAGATTTGTCTGCCCTGAGCTCCTTACAGCTTAAAAAGATAGGGTCTTAGAGTTGACCTATTTTGTGAGTTGGATGATTTACAAATAAAGTCATTTGAAAAGCAGACATATCCTGGATAAATATTTTCACTGTCTCTTGCTTTGTGTCATCTAAATGTTTGTTAAGATCCACCAGCACTGTAAAGTTTGCTTTCTTTAGACTAAGTCATGCTAGCCTAATATCCTGTTTGTAGAAAGGTAAATAAGTCCCTCTAGGAGGACCCTATATATTAATTTTTATAATTCTTGTAATAGGGACAATAACGATAACAATGTCGCCAGTTTAGATGCTGTTTTAACAATAGTCAGTCAGAATACATATTTTGATGCAGAGTATATATTGTTGGGCGATTTTAATATTCATCCCTGTAAGCTAATGTGTGGCACAAGTCATACGGAAGGGGGTGAAGGAGCCGAAGGTCCACATTTTGAACATACTTCACGAGGGGAAGAACTAGAAGACTTTTTGGCTAATTTTAATTTATATGAACCGGAGGGAGGCTCAAGAATAGCTACCTTTACAGGCATTAACCCCGGAACTATAATTGATTATATTTTTGTTACACCGGGTATTCTAAACAGTGCCATTTCTTATTATACAGCTCCGTCTCATTATAGCGATCATAACCCGGTTTTACTTGAGGTAGCCTGGGGAGACTTTATGGGGCCAACTCCTGGGCCAGCCAGGTCGGAGCGCATTTTGCGCACCTCGGACCAGGGTAGAAAATCAATTGGGCCAAGGTGATCCCGGAGAACTTCTATGCGGAAGTTCTTCCGAAAATTGAGTCACAGGTGGCAGTGTGTTTAGATATACAAGCCCAGGACTGAGAAATCATAGGGGCCTTTGAGTCAATATGCGGGCAGGTGTCACAGGATCTTTTGGTCAAACCTAAGAAGGGAGCACCATTTAAGCATCGTTGGTTCGATGCTGCCTGCTCAAATGCACACAGGTCTCTGATGTCTGCCCTGAAGAAAACACCTTGGACTAGGGACGAAATAGTCAGATTGAGGAAAGATTACAAATTAGCTATAAAAACCAGAAAAGATAACATTAAACGGGAAGCATGGGAGAGCCTTCTTTCCGTGGTCGTCCTGAAGGATAGCCGGAAATTCTGGGAAATCGTTAAACAACCACTCTTCTCTGACCAAAACAATGAGGCCATGGACTGCGTCATCCCAGACGATAAATGGCTGGACCATTTTAAAAATGTGTATGGGGACAACGATGATGCAGGTCCCGTAGTACCCTTGGTGACCCTGGACGCTACCCCTATCTTTTTTCATAGCTCAGAGGTGGAGAAAGCTTTTCGTGCTACAACTAAGCACAAGGCCCAGGGCCCTGACAGGGTGCCGGCTGATTTTTTCGTACATTCCCCAAAGCTATGGGCGGGGGGTGTTGGCCAATGTTTTCTCTGCCGCTAATGGCAATCCCATACCCTCCTCTTGGGCCATCTCTAACATCGTCCCCATTTTTAAGAAGGGCCAGCGGGACGACCCTGGGTGCTATAGGCCCATATCCCTTTTGGACTCTACAGTAAAGATCTTAGGTAGAGTCCTCTTGTCGAAACTAAGGGAAAATGTAGAGAGTTGTTGAGGGCTGGCGGAGATCCAGTATGGGTTCAGACAGAAAAAGGGAACGATCAAGCAGTGCTCTAACTTACACCTGTTGATTGCTAAATATACGGTGGCCAAGGAGGGGTCCTTGTTTTTGGCATTTATGGACCTCTCCTCGGCCTTCGACCTGGTCAACAGGTCTAAGTTATGGCTGACTCTGCTAAGGATGGGGATAGATGAAGCATTGGTCAAATTTATGGCGTCTTTGCACCAAGAGCTTTTTGCTGCGGTGCGGGTAACCAACGAAGAAAGATGTACATCCCTCTTCAAGTCCATGCGGGGGTTAGGCAGGGCAGCATATTAGCCCCCTTGCTGTTTATCATTTACATTAATGGACTGGGCGCTTATCTGGAGGAGGTTGAGGGAGACGTCCCGCGTGCAGGAGCTGTTAAAATCCCTGCGCTCCTGTATGCGGACGACGCCGTGCTGATAGCACGCACTGGCGTCTGCCTTCAATGTTTGTTAAACGCTTTTTGCACATTTATAGACCAGTTAGATCTAAAAATCAACACTAATAAGTCACATACCTTGGTCGTGGGTCGACAAAGCAGTAAGAGAAAAACCAACACATTTGAGTGCAAGGGCGAGGCTGTTTCTAGAGTCTCCACTTTTCCCTACCTGGGGGTTATTTTTGATCAGAAGGGATCCTGGGGTCCCCAAGTGAGGGCATAGAGGTTGGCGGTGACTAGGTCATCGGCAGCCCTTATGGGTTTTGCGGGCAGGTTAGGCGCTAGGCCCATGGAAGCGCTTTTGAAAATCTATAAAAGTAAACCAGTTGCCCTGGCCTCATATGGTTCACCCCTTTGGGGTTATGTAAATTTGTAGCCAATCCAGAAAGCTGAGAACAGATTTATACTGACACTACTGTCTGTTCCTCAGTCTACACCAACTTATTCCATTCATATGGAGGTGGGTTTAGACTTCCTCACCGATGGGCTGAACATGGCCCCCCTGATCTTCTGGTTGAAGACTTGGCTTAATGAAGATCTGCCACTCAACCATAAGATCATGGCTGATCTTTTGGCCCTAGATCACTCAAAAGGATTCCATGGCTGGCCTATCTGATGAAGGCATTTGCAGATATAGGACGACCAAAGCTCTTTACCTCCCCCAAAGACATCAAGATCCAGGATATCGACAGTGTCAAAAAGCAATTCATGGGGTGGGCAAGAGCACGTCGTGAGGAAAGGGAACTAGCGAAACCAGCGGTGAGGAGACACTATCTACTTGTTAATTCATTTGCTTTAGCACCTTACCTTGGTTTCGTCACTATTCCATTTCACAGGTTCCTTCTAATTAAGTTCAGGTTTAATTTGTTACATTTTTATTTGGGGAATTTTAAAACATGGGGAAAACCTGAACTAGCCCCTCCCTGCAATTGTGATCATTTCTCCACCCAAGACACCATGCACTCTGTTATGTTTTGTGGTTTTTATTTAGAGCCAAGAAATAAATACCTGGTACCGGTATTGAAGGAGGCTGGTTTCACCCAAGTGAGACCAGCCCTGCTCTACTTACAATTATTGACTAACCCACATACTACTTTTTGTATGGCTAACTTCTTGGTGGCTGCAACTAGAATTAAAAAACATATTCATTAGATTAATGACCCTTGTAAAAATGTGTAAACCAAGATGCGAGACCCTGGTGTTTTATTAAATGAATCACTTTTTTCTAATCCCACGTATGCTCTGATTTGCCTGTTGTAAATAATTTGTAAATAATTGCACTGTATATATTTTATAATGTATGAAATGTTTTTATTTCTTTGTATGATTTTTAACTAAATCGAATAAAGATATTTTGACTGACTGACTGAGACTAAGTCATGCTATTAGTTCTGCAAGTGTTTTCCTAAATTCAATATCACGATCTAGGGGAAGGTACATCACAATCCCTGATAAGTTGAACGTAGCTGAGAACTCTAGTGAGAAAGAAAGGCATTCACTCCCTGAGAACTTCATAGGGATGATTTGGCCTTTTAATGTGCCTTTATAGATCATAGCTACAGCTCCACCTTTCCTATCTTCCTGGTTACATCTGGCGATACTATAGCCATGAGGAAGAGGCATGGCTATATCTGGCGTGGAGTTGTCTTACAACCACATTTCCATTATGATAACAGCTTCTGGTTGCTTGTCATCAAGTAGGATAAATAATTCTTCATAGTGTTTAGGCAGGAATCTACAATACAACAGCATCATCTGCCATTTATGACTGGCCTGCCTAGATAAAGACTCTGTTACCCTGATGGAACCTGCATTGCTATTTCCTATGTCCCATTTGAAGATGCTACAGACCATCTGAGGCCTGAGATCTGTATAATACTAGAAACCAAAAATCATATAATATTGAGACATCAATCTGTGCTCCTTCATGATCCTTTGGCATGCTCCTCCAGTGTAAACGTTCCAACAAGTATATTACACTTCGAAGACATCTTAGATATTGGACAATTCCTAAGCCAAGAAATGAAGGAAACAAAATTCAAAGCAAAATTCTTCCATACTCCAAGTACACTGAATTTGATAAAATAACAAAGCATCATTTACTTCTATCATAATGACATTTTTATTTCTGTGTCTTTTGGGTCTCTGGGACCAGATAGATCAGACCTGGTTATCCAAATTTACAGTTAACATCTTCAAAACAAAAAATTGGCCCTTATGATTGTATGATGTAATTGCCTTTTATACCGCAAAGTAGTCTTCCATTCCACCCAAGAATAACGTTCACTAGGTGATACCACTTCCATACGACAGACGTCTATATAATATTTTACTTTATAATTCAGGAGTCAGATGATTATAACATTCTGTGAGGAATATCAAATGAGATTCGTCATATTATACAAGAAAGTCTAAACATGGGTCAAATGCAAAAGGTGTCAACTGCCAGATGGATCTTGTGGCTTCGGATATATGTGACTTATTTGCAGACAAGCACACAGGCATAGATGCTTTGAAGCAATAGATTTCCTAAGTTATATACATTTTCCAGACCTGGCTGACATATAGTTCTCTTACCTCCAGTGGTAATAGGGCTCAAAGGTAATATGCAACCATGGAGATTGATATCAAGAGCTTAGGTTTGTCATGGGGAAAGGCCATCTGCTAATTACATTCAACATTTCTATGTGCAGCGGATCTGATGATATGGTCTTTGGAGGAGTACATAAGAGAGAAAGCCATTTCAACCACTACAGACTTTTACCTGACAGGCATCAATGTAGGTCCCATCCTTACTTCCCAGGCTATTGTGTCACTCAATTTTACAGATGAGGCCTTGTGCAGAGCTAATGATTGCCCTACTATGTTTCTACCTTCAACAATATTCTACGTTTAATTTACTACAAAGCTTCTGTCTCTTCTTTTTAGTTCAGAAAAGCTGAAGAGAGCCACAATCAGAAACAGAAAACAAACTACTGTTTTGCAATTAAATTGAGTTAAAAGGCTTCCTAAATGTACAAGAAACAACACTCAGCCTGCTGATATGAGTGTTTTTTCTTGGGAGCATGGTAGGATTCTCTACACTTGATACTGAAGTCGTACCATGAAGTTACATACGAAGCATAAACCACAAGTTGAATGACATTCCAGTCACTCAGTTACTAGTATGACTTCTCCTTATGCATTTTATTAGTGAGGATGTACATTTTAAGGGGAACAACCTTTAGGACGCAACTTTTAGCACGCAGTGCTATTACAACGCAGACTTTAAAACGAAAACCATTACAACGCATTACACTGGGGGGCACTCTAGGATAGGGAATAGTTTTAATTTACTATCCAACACCTTCCCTAGTGTCCACGGGGACTGGTGTTGGAATAGTAAATTAAACTATTCACTATCCAGCACCCCCCAGTGTAATGCGTTGTAATGGAATGCGTTTTAAAACTTGCGTTGTTACAGCATGCGTGGTAAAAGCATGCGTTGTAACAACGTACATCACACATTTCAATATTCCTTTCTTTTTGTATTAAAAATTGTGGATTGATTTTTTTACCTGCACTCTACAGCACTCTATAGCCTTAGAATTATAGCATATTCACACTCATTTGTAATGTACTGCTATTTGGTTATTCCATGTTGTTCAAAGCACATTTAGCTGAACTGTTCTCTTAAGCATAGTTTCATCCTGAAGCTGGCACAACAAAGAGAGAACTGCAGATTCAGTGAAGTTAACCTTTTAAATAGGCTTACTGTATTGCCTTTAAGGTCCAATCACATTCTTCTCATGAGGAGAGCTTGGCACCTGCTCCCTAGTGTCTATATGTAGTTTCATGTGTACCATGTGTTCTTTTTACAATTAGATTCCATTGCAAAAACGTGGATAGATATAGCTATAAAATGATTACAATGTGGCATTACATGCTCCAAATGACCAGGAGCAATTTTCTGGTCCATTGATCTGCACGTAGAATTGTTGATGTTTTCTGGCTATTTTTGCATTGAACATGTCTTTAGATGTCTGTGAGCTTTCCAGAGTATCTGTTGTCTTTTATGCTAGGAACAAAATGGAGGGCCTGTTGGAGCTAGCAAAGCCTACAAAACAAGCATTGGATGACTAAGTTAATAGAAGGATTTAGAGTGCGGTTCTTCCAGTCCCAAGGTTCTTTGCTTTGGTAGTATATAATATTAGATGGCCGAACAGGGCGAGTGAACTACATAATCATCTGGACAAACCAAAGTATTATACTTTGCTCCTAATGTTTTCAAAAGATCATACCATAGTTACATAGCCAGTCTCACAGACCTCAAAAGCTCCAAGCACCATTGAAAATCTCTCTTGTGAACCACTGAAACTGAAGCAATACTGTGTGTTCTAAGTATAGAAGTGGGAAACTTTATTCTTATCCCTCAGTAGGCACCTGATCAGTCTATGTTTAAAAATGGATACTGGGGATCTTTGAGAATCACTAAAGAAGACATCAAATGAATATAGTCTCAGTGAACTATGGGCCATATGTATCAACATCCTCATTTGCGATTCTCAAATTGCGACTTTTTAGAAATCGCTATTTGAGAATTGCAAAAAGGGATGTATTAAAGAAATCACATTTGTTTGTGAATTCTTAGTATTCCTAAATTGCGATTAGCAAATTGTGCAATCGCAATTAAGGAATACTTACCCATTCATTTCTAAGGGCCAGGAGGCCCATAGGAATGAATGTGAAGTCATTCTCAATTTGCGATTCTCAATTTGAGAATCGCAAATTGAGAATAATTTCAAGGGTGCATGTTGTCATAAGGACACCCTGATGCACCCCTGAAATGAACATGTGTGCACTTATGGCGCACATACATGCCCTAAGGGCATGTATGTGCGCCACATGGCACCTTTACAAATGCCAAAAAGTGCATTTGTGAAAGAAATCGCAAATTACCACCAACTTGAAGTTGGTGTTAATTTGCGATTTCTTAGGGAGAAATCGCACAACTTGGGTGCTTCATACATAGCATTTAACCCCTTCCATGCTGCTGACGGAACGGTTCCGTCATGCACTACGGGTGAGCTGTGCGGATGACGGAACCGTTCCGTCATGACTCCGCCCGCGCAAGGCGGAGTCAGCATGGGCGGGGAATTCCGCCCGCACGGAAGGGGTTAAGGAATCGCAATTTGTGATTCCTTAAATGCTAATGCAAAATTAAGGAATCGGAAATTTTGCGATTCCTTAATTTTGCTATGTAAAAACAGCTCATACATCGCGTTTAGCGATTTTTAATTTGCAAACGCTGTATTTTTGCGAATCGCAGAGTCTTCGAATGAAAAATCGTTTGATACATATGCCCCTATGTTATTTAAAAATTAACTGAAGCAACCAAAAAATTAGACAAAGTAGTCAAATGTAGCACAATTCTCAATATCAAAGGTAAATAAAAGGTTAGAAATATTATTTGCAATAGATGACCCTTGCTGTCTTGTGCAAGGATATTGCTCCAGACAGTCAAAAGAGATCTCTTGGTCATCTTTTAGTGGTAAAATGTAGACTTGATGTTCTACAATGAACCCACCATTCTCAAACAATTCTGGAGCTGCATCAACGTATGTGTCATCATTTTGAATTCACGTCTCTTGTTATTGTATTCAGCAACTTTTGGGACAAAGATGGACTTGGGTCAGAATCTTTCACTCTGCTCTAAGTATGTGCATTTTTCACTATCTCTCTGTCAATCTCACTCTCCTCCATCTCTTTTTATTACAACACATTTTATTGATTTTAAAATAGGTATGCTACTACAGCAAAACATAGAAATAATCGTAACAACACAATGGCACATTAGTTTATTTATTTATTTACTTTAGTTTTAGATAGCGCTGGCTAGGCCCAGAGGTATCAGAGCACTTTACATAAGGACACAGCGAGTTACAAGTTACAAAAGTATCACAGTAGTCACATAATGGCTAAATAAACAATACAGGAGTAAATTAGCGAACACAAGAGTCAGGATAGGAAAGACCAGGGACAGCAGGTAATCCACAGGGAGGAGATAGCAGTGGGGAAGAAAACAAGACAAATGTCCATTATCCGGCTTGGTAGGTGACGGCCATAGTGGTGTGCCAGGGCCAATCTTTCCTTTAGCTGTCAGTGCAGCTCCACCGGCAAGCGGCCATGTACGGGTTTAGGGCTCCGACAGAGAAGAGTGAGGATGAGGAGGGGATCAGAAGGCTAGAAACCAAAGACGTTCTCCACATTCTCCCTTTTGCTCCCCCGAGAGTTCCCTCCCTCCAGATCGCCCACAGCAGGTTGTTCAGCATGAGTTTTTATTAGTCAACTCCTTAATGTCAAAATTGCTATCTCTTGATCTCTCTGTTTTCTCCCTCTGTTATGTTTCTTAGTCCAAAGGGGGGGTTATTCTTGTAAGCGATATTTAGGACATGATGTTTACGACAGTCCACAATATCCTGGTACATTGCTCCAAAGCAGATATAAAAAGCAGTTTAAAATGAAAGCAAATGTTTTGTGAGTCTACTTCTGTAGAAAATGTTTAGGCTATTTACAAAGATAACTTGTACCTGAGAGTAAGGTAAACTTGTAAGATTACTCTTAGACTTAAAATTAACTTTACAAGGTCTGGCTATTCAACATTTACATGTGTTAAGTTTTCTCAGAGGTTTAGATGTGCGTCTCTACTGTATACAATATTTTGATAACCCTGCCTTAATTTACAGATAATTTAAAAATAGAACTAAATGCATGTAATTATATAGGTAACTCTTTTTTAATTTTTAATGCATGATAAATAAATGTTGACATTTTACTTAAGGTGAGACTTTTTAAAAATTAAAAAAACTGTTTTATATATTTTAGAACATTTAAATCAATTAAATATTTAATTCACAAGTCAACAGTGCAGTATACTTGTTTGTGTCCTATATTAAAAGAAATATATAACATTTATTTACATTAATATTTAAAATGTTTAAAAAATATTTTTTAAAGTTGAATAAACTTTTTAAATGTTTTCTATACTTTGCGATAGGGAGATCCCCACTCCAGTGGCTGAGATCTCTTTATGATAAAATATAAGAGTAACAACATTTTATTAAACTTTAAAAAAATAGTTAAAATACATTTTATGTTAAATATTAATATACATTTCTTTTAAATGTAGAACACATTTCTTTAAAAAACAGTCTTTATTACATATTTTTAAAAGCAATGTACAGAATTTATAAAAAGTAATTTCCTCATATTTTAATACAAATTATTGTTAAATTGATTTTCAAATTCAAAAAAAGTGGATTAACACCATCAGTGCTGCAGCAATTCCCCCTCTGTGCTGACTCTCATTTATTCCCTTTGTTCATGACGAGCTCAGCTGGTCATGAGCACACGAGCAGTGTACTGCATGACGAGCTGAGCTCGTCATGAGCATCGAAGGGGTTAAAATATTTTATACTAAAGAATGTTTTATTTTTAGACTAACATTAAATAAATGTATTCCGTTTAAATATTTTAACTTTCATTTCCATGGGTTTTACATTAAGTCCCTACTGCCATCATTTTCTATGGCTGGGTGTTGCAGTACCAGTGGTTGACCATGTGCTGTGCTGGACTTACTCCAGCTCTGAGCTGGAATACATTCACTTCTGTTGTGTGTCCTTTTTGTCTGTAATAACTCTAGGAGTGCAGTTTGCAAATAGCAAAGAGCTTACTCTTTTGTGGGTGGATACATGTCCCTAATCCCTCCTTAAACGCCTTTGTACTCCTCCCTAAACCCTACCATTTGGAAGTAAGTTTCTCCTGCCTCTCCTCCTTGTCCCTCCCCCATTTACTACTAACTAGTAAACATACATGTACAAGGATCTCCCCATGGAAAAGATAGGAGGGGTGGTGGTGGAGATTCACACTAGTACGTTTGTGAATTGCATTTTGTAGTAAATAAGTAGGTCTACAGTCAAACTACTTTGTGTGCTACAAAAAGCAGTTTGTGAATCAGGCCCATAGTTTTCACATCATCTTAATTTCAGAAAAGACGCAACGAATCACTGGACAATTTAAAACATTTGATGACCTTTATAATTAGTGGAACCTTTGTTATTATACTCACCATCAGTAAAGAATCCAAGTACATCAAACAGGTCTTAGAAAAAGGCTTCAGTACCTCGGTTCTATACTAGGATTTATTAACAAAATATATTGCTTCATGGAATCAAATCACCAAATTTGTATATTAATCTTCCTGTTTGCACCACAAAGTCCTAAAGCATTTTAGACAAAAGAATTCTTTTGAATTGTCTATCCCTTTAAAAAAAAGTTTCTGATAAATCATGTGCTTTGCCATTGTTAATGAACTGTCTAATTTTTAACAAAGATGTCATATGTCAGCGATCAGTACTGCTTGAACAGATGCTCTGCAACTGTGTTACTCCCTGCAGTCACCTCTTTGTGCTCTTTCTTCATATAATTCCAGAAATGCAAGGCAAAGCAGATACTGAAAGTGTTGTCATCCATGTCCCATATTTCAAAATACTGAAGCCGCGTGTCAAAAGGGCTAGGAAAAACCCTCCTAGGTTGAAGAGAAGAAAAATCTGAGCACATAGCATCTTTTTTTCAGGCCACTGCACTTTGTCCCTTCGATATTTACTACTAACTAGTAAACATCCACGTGCAAGGGTCTCCCCATGGAAAAAATATGAGGGGTGGTGGTAGAGATTTACACTTTTTGTAGTGAGTATGAAGGACTACTGTTGAACTACTTTGTGAGCTAAAAAATGCAGTTTGTAAATCAAGTCAATAGTTTTCACATCATCTTAATTTTAGAAAAGAGTTAACAAATCACTGGAAAATGTAAAACCTTTCGTGACATTTATCATTAGTGGACCCTTTGTTATTATACCTACCATCAGTAAAGAATGTAAGTACATCAAACAGACCTTAGAAAAAGGTTTCAGTTTCTCTGTTCATACTAGGATTTATGAAACAAAATATATTGCTTCATGGAATCAAATCAACAAATGTGTACATTCATCTTCTTGTCTACACCACAAAGTCATAAAGAGACAAAAAAATATTTTAAATGGTCCTATCCCTTAAAACAAATTGTTTTCTGATAACTCATGTGCTTTGCCATTGCCATTCCCCTGTCTAATGTTTAACTAAGATATCATATGTCAGTGGGCAGTACTGCTTGAACAGATGCTCTGCAACTGTGTTGCTCCCTTCAGTCACCTCCTTGTGCTCTTTATTCATATAATTCCAAAAATGCAAGGCATAGGAGATTTTGAAAGTGTTGTCATTCTTGTCCCATATTTCATAATACTGAAGCCATTTGTCAAAGGGAATAGGAAAGAATCTCCTAGGTTGAAGATAAGAAAAATGTGCGCACTTTGTATCTCCTACGAGCTCAAAATCTGGCCTCTTGCAGAATTTGTCAGCCATCCTTGTGTAGAGCAGTGGGCCCTGTTGTGCCCATATGTCACCATCATAGTTCTCCACGTAGTCCTCCATGCATGCCCAAATGAAGGGATGATGCTGCTGGAATCCAAGCACAGCACTGCTGCAAAAATCATGACTCTCAGCTGCCAGGAAATCTTCTACTGGAATAGGCTTGATGGAGATCACATCTGTGTCCATGTATATACCGCCGTACTTCCAAAGCAATGCTTGCCTACAAGCATCAGACACGTGGTGTGTCCAATAGCGTTGCATGGTTGGATCCACCTGAAAATCAAAGACCACAGTGATTACTTTAACTGTGTTATATTAGAACCAATTATTACATTTTTCAATTTTCATTCAATGTAATAGCTATGAACTGTTTGTGAAACTAAACAGGGACCCCCTGATAAGGATCAATTTCCTGGGTCAGGGAAAGCAATTTATGTGAATACAAAACCCAGGCAAATCTCCAATTACCACTAGCACATGAATACTGGCATTTGCCAAACACGAATAATGATGATCAACAACTGTTTTTACACAAAGATTTACAATTTAATTCCTTTTACATAACATATTAATTGATAAAAATTGGTACATGATTATACACAAATGATAAAATACTTTAGCATTATAGCATATGCATAATTTCATACATTCATCACTTAAAATATAAAAAAACAAAATAGATGGTTTCCTGTCTACGCGTTTCGACACAGGTGTGTCTTCCTCAGGACTGTACCATCGTACTTCTGTAAGAAATGTTGTAAAAAATATTTTTACAAAATTGTATTTACAGTGCAAAAACAGTTTGTCTTTTAACTACAATATCATGTGTTAGATATTCGTGGTTAACCTGTATTGATGATACCGCTCACAAACTTATACTGATATTCAAATTTACAAAAAACAGCATTTTCATATTTATACATACATTCCTATCTTATCTATCAAACATGTATCTACATATTGACGGCATCATTCAAAGTCCAATTTGTTCATTTTGTACAGTTTCCTACATCTTACTAGTTCCCTCACACAGTTGTATTCTATTTAAACAACCTAACGCTAAAGATAAGAAATGTGGGGTATAAGAGGGAGAGAGGAAACACAGAAGAAAAGAAACATTTTTCAGTATTTCCATCAGAAGATATTGGGTATAGGTCGAAGAAACCTTTTAAACTATTTATCATGAGTTACAGTAATTGCTTTATAGTGATATACATTATTAACATCTGGTTATCCACCCTCTTCTAAGTATCATAAATTTGTTGTTCTAAGCTTATCTTGCTAATGTAATTTCCTGTCAGAGTACATTGTTGGTAACCTCTTAGGAACAAGGGGGTACTTCTTTGTTTGTAACGGTCCTATATAAAAAGTATACATTCCATCAATTTAATGTCAGTTACGGCTTACCTATATGGTAGTCAAATTATGTGGCTGATATCAGATGCTTGGATAAAATAAGGTATGTGGATGTACCGGCAGAATGCTGAAAGTTTGTTCCTCTGTAAATAGATAATAATCCATCAGCAATAAAGTCACCCTCCATTGGATCGAGCTAAATTTATTCTCAGCATTATCTTGTATATACTGTTTGCTCATATACTCTGTTAAAATTGATCTACCATATAAGGATGGTCTATTTCTGCTAATATACAGTGGGCTACGTTATCCTATTATCTTAGTTAAAGGTGAATAGACATATCTGCTATAACCTAAGTGACAGATGTTATTGGTACATGATTTACTTTTTACTATGAGACGTCACGCTTGCCCTGTTTCTTTAATATGTAACACAAAAAGCGACGTACGATGTTGATTGGAATACATTACGTCGAGTTAACCGTTTGTGATTCCATCTATAAGAAGCGGTACAGCTCGCATTATGCAGTTATCTAGTTTATTCGTGTCCTCTTTCTAACTTTCTAAAAAATATAGTTGATGTCTTACCCAGTATAACAATTTATATATTATTAGTTTCTGTAGGGTAACGTGTGACACTGGTTCAGTCAGGCGTCTCCGATTTGATAATCTTTTATCTAAATGAAAAAGAAGGCAGCGCGCATTACGTAACTATGATTGAACAGTTAGTTCTTCCCACTCTATTGAAAGGGGCAACTTGCATTTCGTGGTTATCTAGGTGCTGCAAGTCATGTTTGGCAAATGCCAGTATTCATGTGCTAGTGGTAATTGGAGATTTGCCTGGGTGTTGTATTCACATAAATAGCTATGAACTGTGCCACAGCATCAAATGTAGTACTTTAATTATACTGTCCAAGATGTTGAAAGGCATTACTGGTTAGGCTCTGTCACCGATGTTAAACACATCCTTGGTCCTTAATCTCAACATTCTTTGTACTTAATCTCAAATGTCTTGCAGGAAAAATCTGTTGAGTTTTCTTAATAACAAAGAACATCTGTAAAATGATGTCTTCATCTATACGTGTCTGTGACCAATCCTTTCTCTCCAACAAGTTTATGTGTGCATTGCATAGTTTGTCTGGGAAATGCACCCTACCACACAGCAACAGAAGCCAGACCTCTGATGATGTTCTCAATACACCTGCAATTAAGGCCTATTTACAGTTTGACAGACAGGAACTCCATCACAAATATGAAGGATAGCATGTCCTTTTTTTATTTGTGCCATAGGATAGTATACACTTGTAATAAGGCAGACAGGAAATCTATCAAATTTGTGATGGAGTAACTTGTCCACCAAAGTCTAAATAAGAGACCAATTGACCTTGAATTTGTCATTGGACGTAGACCTCGCTCTGGTACCACTGTTGTGTCAAGAGCGTCAGCCTCACCTAGTAAGTTTATTGATACTTCATTGATTTCCCACCATTACTCGTGGTTAGTGAACTGCTTCTTTAATTAGGGTTTGACCACACCACCGGGCACGGTATTATCTGTTCACCCTCAATTCAAATAGTATTCTGTACCACATCGTGAAGGCCCGTATCACGCCGTCTACTTACCTAGTCACGATTTATAGTCATTTTTGCAGCATTAACTTATGACGTTCTATCACTGCTGAACCTTCTTTAACCCTTTCCTTTCTTGTTTTTCTTTTCCCCTTTTCCTTCCTTCTCAGTGTCTCACCCAATTTGAGCTCACGCTCAGGCATTTATATTTTTTCTGTTCTGATGATGATCCTGTTATCTTAGTCGGTTTCGAAATAACATTGATAACCGCATCTTGTTGACTTTGAATTTTTGTGGAGCATAAGATGTTTCTTACAATTGTGACTGTTGTAAATATATGTGTGTAGTCGCTATGGGATATATTAGCAAGAGCGAGCGATAAATATCACAAATCGCTCTTAGCGCATATCTTTTTTATCGCCGTCTATCGCTGGATCCTATCGCGGAGATAGCGCGTTATTACCAACGTGTATCTCCAATGCTATAGAAAATCCAGCGATAGCGGCGAAATCCACCAAATACCCAAGTGAAACAGCGATAAAACCTTTATCGCTAACGAAAAGCTTGCTAATAGGCAGGGGGCATTCAGCCTTAGAATCAACCTCCCATTGAGGATAATGACTAAGTCAGGAATTTAGCAGTTGTAAAAATTCCCGCGATAACCCAGTTCGCGTGACTTTTTTCATCGCTAACCGTGGCCGGGTCCTCATTGCTAATTGCTAATAGGCATTTAGCCTGTTAGCGGCTGTTTCCGTGGTCTTTTGGTCGGGAACTCCTACTTTGCATGTCATTAGCGATAAATATCGCTGACATGCAAAGCGGCCCCCAAAACAGTCGCTTTTGCCAGAAAGCTGTCACTAATACTGTTAGCGACAGCTTGCTGATAGGGCGATTAAATTATCGCCGCTTTAGCGGCAAAAAGTGCTGCTAAAGCGGAAAAGTCGCCCTTGCTAATAAGGCCCTATATGAGTAATTGCTTGGGGTCTGGAAATCTGTTGATTTCCAACCCCGTATTAACCCACTGTACTTTATTTATACTTTGTTTCTCTGTTGGAATAATTGTTTAAATAAATATAATTTGCTAATTTGAAAAATCTACAGAGTTCTCATTGCAGCTCTGTGCGACATTTTGTGATAGGAGGCCATTGTCTCTAAAAACAAATTGCAATCTCTCTGTCTCTCTCGACTCCTAGGGTTCCCTTGCTTCCTGGTAAACTACTTCATAAGATGGAGATGAAAGGTGTTTGCATCAAACACTGCCTTTACTTACCACCATTGACATGAAATAATGCCATTTTAAAATGTTTTGTAATCTGCGGCCAGATGTACTAACAGAACTGGTCACACACATGGTTGCAAATTGTGCACCAACCGTTTAAGACCAGTCTTTAAATAATGTGACCTAAATATTATTAGAGCCTCAACAGTATGGGTCTGGTGCATCCGTCCCCTGGATGAACGCAATTCTCAAATGAAACACTAGGTTTTTACACGTTTTTCTCTTAGCTCAAAAACAAGTCTTTTACTCATTTTGTCAACGTTGAAACGATAAATGTATTCATACACCCATTACTTCATGGTAAGAATTTCAAAGTATGCTGTGTAATCCAACAGTTTTATGAAACCCAATGCATTTCGGGTCTAAAAAGAGACCCTTCCTCAGGGGTCTGTAACAAAAAGATACATGACACAAGATGAGCCTCACTTTAAACAGAACATATATTAAAACAAAAATAACACGCTGTTCAGAATAAGCCAATGATGTCCTACAATAGCGATCTAAGTAAAGCAACCAACTTCTGCCTATTCAGATTTGCGCGTTGGATCTAAAGTTTAATGACCTCCTAGGTCATGAGGACAAGGTTTTACATGAGGTGCACGAGTCGATTTAAGGTGTGCATCTCTACGTTCAATAACATGCTATTACGCGCTTTTTTAGTAATACAAATGAAAAACTGTTTTATAGCGCAGTTAACTCAAAGAAAAGCATAGCGACTTACATCCTCTGCTAGATTAGCGGGCATGTATCACGTACGAGCTCAACTGTTCTTACTTCCTGGTTAAGGTTCTAGGGAGTGTACAACAAGTTTTATGCGCAATCGCGAAGCGATTCAAAGCGTTCCCTGTACATGTGATCGGGGCTGATTCTCACAGATCCCGTGTTGATTTTAACCAATCGTGAATGTTGTAATATGTTAAGAACAGAAAACAAAATTTTGATAGGTGCACGTAAAAAATGGATTGTTCCTTGCTGGTTTCGAGTCACATGGTATGGGACACCCAATTGGAATGCTTGAATTATGAACCAAATACAAAATAGAAAACAACAGCTATTGCCTGATGTAGGCACCCCATTCTAATATGATTAGAGCTACTAGATCAGGACAGTTAACATTGTAAATATATTTGTCACAATATTGTCAGCCATCGCTATTGTAGGACATCATTGGCTTTAATATATGTTCTGTTTAAAGTGAGGCAGATCTTGTGTCATGTTTTTTTTTGTTACAGACTCCTGAGGAAGGGTCTCTTTTTAGACCCGAAAATCATTGGGTTTCATAAAACTGTTGGATTACACAGCATACTTTGAAATTCTAACCATGAAGTAATGGATGTATGAATAAATTTATCGTTTCAACGTTGACAAACTGAGTAAAAGACTTGTTTTTGAGCGAAGAGAAAAACGTGTAGAAACCTAGTGTTTCATTTGAGAATTGCGCTCATCCAAGGGTCGGATGCACCAGACCCATACTGTTGAGGATATGATTTGGGGCACTGTGGACACAGTGCAACGGATGCAGCAGCATAAAGGAACTTGTTGAAACTTTATATAAAACGTGTTGGCACAGAGTGCACGAAGATAAAATAACTCTAGATACTATTGGGTCACATTGCAAAATGTGCAGTAACAGGAAAGCACGGAACAAATTGCCTAATGAATATTAATTAAGCAGGTCACTATTTGTGACCCTGTGTGATTGACTACAAAGGCATGGATGAGAACATGCAATGAACAGCAGTCCACCTTCCCTATGTTTGCAAACCCACACGGAAACATTTTTAAAGCAACCCATTTTCCTTAAAGGAACCACTGTTGCTTTTTTTTTTAAAAAGTTGCCCTTTCCGGGAAACATCTGTGAGAGAAGGCAGTGGTCCCTTTAACACTTCTTCCCCCATCCAGAGCCTGCCAAAAGCATTCACAAAGGGGAAGGTGTCCCTTCTCCTTTGTAAATCAGTTACCATCAATTTTAAGGTGTTGGCAACTGATCAATGGTTTATAACCGCAACTGTGGATTCTAGAATTAGTTTAATGTAAGCCAGATTAAAATTAATCCTCTAGTTCAGCAGGTGTAGGAATGGGTAGAAAAAAACAGAACTGAAAAAAGAAAAAATACTTCATATTTACCTTTTTGTGGTCTCTTTATTGGCAGCTCCAGCTATTTCTTCTAGACAGCATTGTAGGCAGAACACAACATAGCCAATTCTTGCTCATGATTCGATGGCTTTCTTATCTGTCTGAATTGTCTTCTTTTTGGTGGCTTTCCTCCCTGTTCTTGGTTGTCCCACTTAGAGGAGCTTTTTAGTTTCACCCTATTTAGAGTCAACATTTAAAAAATAGTTTTCCTTACTACCTACTTTTTTCCATCTCCATGATCACATCTCTTCTCTGACAGGCACACTGTATTCAGATCAATTTTTTTAAATTATTTGTTAGGGTCTGCAGCTGACTAATGCTGAAAGGCTACTCTTGTTCACTACCCTGTTCGAGCTCACTGCTGGGTCTCTGCTTGAATAATACATTCAAAACAAGGCCTTGTCCGTACCGGAAACAGTTTTGGAGAACCTATATTTCTTTAGGGAACTCAAAGGCATAACTCAATACATGGTCAAAGAGAAAACAGAGAGAAAAAACATACTTAGCCAGGACAGAAGTTACTATACACAGCATGGATTATGTCTAAGGTACATGAGACAATCTATGCACATGCAGAAGTGTGACGTAAGTGTTTGTGCAGAGGGACATGTGAAAGAAAAAGTGACTAAAGACAAAAGCCAATAAAATAGAAAACACAGTGCTCTAGCCACCTGCCTGCTGTCTGTCAACTCAAATTTAGTTCGAATCACATAGAGCACATAGTAGGATTCCTTAGAAGTCCCAATGAGGAAGTTGAGCTTTTGCCCAGACAATGAAGGAGGCTCGATGTTTTGACCATATATATTGGCAGCTCCTACCTGGATTGACTCTGGTGAGAAACGGCGGGGCAGTATGTATGGAGGGGGCCCATGGGCACGCTCGTAAACTTTGAGGAGCTGCAATGGGGTTGTTTCCACTCACCTGGAGTCTGCACATACCTACGGTCTTGGATCTGCTCGCCCACGCCACCGACCCGGTATCGCCGATACTGTGCATGCTGGGAATGGTAGTTCTCGGGACTACAATTGAACTGCCCAGGTGTGTCGACCACATAAGGGGGAGGAGTATGTAGTTGCAGACGAACATTTTTAACAGGATTGAGCATCATTTTGGAAGAACTGCAGTGCAGGGTACTGAGGAAGGCTTTTACCGCCGAAATGCATCTACCGCCACTGCCAGCAACTCATTAAAACCTGCTGTTCCCTTGACATCCCCTCTGGTCTCTTATTTCTTCATTGAAATTATTCCCCATATATATATATATATATATCATGTGATCAAGCCTTCTCGAAGGCGAAACGCGTCATAGCGGCAGCGCTGGCTCTATTTGAATAAACACCGCTTGCACCAGCACTTTCTTGGGTCGACTCCTCGTCATTTTTGGAACTTACAGATGCTCTCTGTGTGATAGGTGACGATCTTTGTGAATATATATATATATATTGATGTGATCAAGCTCCCTAGTGGAGTGAAACGCGTTACCTCTTAATAAATGTTTTGAACCTGCTACTCACTTGAGTTTGGATTATTGGAGAGCTTTACCTTTAACTGTCTGCTGTGACGCTGTGAGGTCTGCACCCTGCTGCTGCCTGTCATTCATTGACAGGCTGGGATTCCTTTACATATATATATATATATATATATCTATATTCACTGAAAAAACTATAGGTTTCACACCAGTTATAGTAAGGAATTAGCATTTAAAAAACCTAGTAAATTCACTGAAAAAACCATAGGTTTCACACCAGTTATAGTAAGGAATTAGCATTTAAAAAACCTAGTAAATTCACTGAAAAAACCATAGGTTTCACACCAGTTATAGTTAGCTGGAAATTTTACTGACATAAAACCATTGAAATTCCCACGTTATGGTTAGTTGGACTCACTATAACTTGCGCGCCTGCAATGCACTGCTGATGACGTCACATATTACATCACTCATGACATGGTCAGTGATATCACTCATGACATCACTGATGACACCATCCAGTGAATGTGTGTCTTTCTGAAAAATAAATATGTTTTATATATGTATATGAAAACGGTCGATGGAAGAATAAATGTTTAAGTAAGTGCCTAATCTTTTTTTTTTTTTAAATTGATTGGTTAACTGGCTTATTAAGTGTATCTTAGTGAATACATATATTAGCGAGTAATGTTTAAATATTTAAATGTTTGTATCAGTGTTTCACTTTGTGTATAAGTGGCTGCATGGGTTGTTGAGTAGCTACATGTGTGTGTATATGGGTTATTAAATGTTTTTTTAGTATCAGTATGAGTGTCTGTATGTTTAGGTGGGGGTAATACTTAGCACATAGATGCATCAATGACTGACTCACTGTTTGTTTGTGTTTTGAAGACAGTGTATATGCAGGACTGTATGGGTGGATGAGTGTGTAGATGTGTGTGTTAGTGAGTAAATGCCTGCCTCACTAGTGTCTTTATGAGTAACTACATCTGTTTTAATCTAGTATATGTGAGTATTGATATATATAAGTGAGTATATTTGAGAGAGAGAGATTGTAACACTTCCTCTTTAAATAAATATATCTTTCTATAAGTGATTGTTTAAGAGAGTAAGTTTGTGTAACTTTCCTTAGAAGTAAGGTGGTAGTGTGTGTATAGTTCTATATGCAAATAAATGGATCTTCATTAGTTTATTTGCATGTGTGAGTATGTGTGTGAGTAACTTTTGGATGACTGTCGGTGTGTAACAGGATGTATAGGTGTATCACTACATATGATGAGTGAGTATATGTATGATTGACTATGTAGAACTGTTGCTGAATGAGAGGATGTGTATATAGAAGGTGTATTTACTGAATTAGTTGTTGTAACTGGTATGGGTATCTCTATTTTTAAGAAAATGTTAGTTTCTTTTTTTTAATATGTGTTTCAAGGGTTACATTACACTGAAAGGAGGTCTGTCAGTCTGTCACAAGGATAGTGTCATTAGTGATGTCATGAGTGATGTCACTGACCATGTCATGAGTGATGTAATATGTGACGTCATCAGCAGTGCATTGCAGGCGCGCAAGTTATAGTGAGTCCAACTAACTATAACGTGGGAATTTCAATGGTTTTATGTCAGTAAAATTTCCAGCTAACTATAACTGGTGTGAAACCTATGGTTTTTTCAGTGAATTTACTAGGCTTTTTAAATGCTAATTCCTTACTATAACTGGTGTGAAACCTATGGTTTTTTCAGTGAATTTCATAGGTTTTTAAATGTTAATTCCTAACTATAACTGGAGTCAAACCTATGTTTTTTTAGTGAATTTCATAAGTTTTTTAAATGCTAATTCCTAACTATATATAGGGCCTCAAACCTATGAAATGTAATTTTTTTATAAGGAATGCTATATAGTATATTTATATAATACTATGTTATTTATTTATTTTTTATGATTTTTCTTTTTTCTTTTTTTTTTCTTTTTTGGCCCTGGGGCGCCCCCGGGGCGCGTACCGGGGAGCACCCCGGTCAGCGCAATTTTGCGGCGCGCCCCGGGGCGCGTACTGGGGAGCGTCCCATTAGCGCTATTGCCGCGACCGAAAACATCATCGTGATATTTGCATGTGTGAGTATGTGTGTGAGTAACTTTTGGATGTACCTTGTGTAGTTTAGCTAAAATATTTATTTTTATCAGATTTCTAAGAGTGAAAGTTGTGTAGTTTGACTCTTGGCCTGAAGTCTCAATGGGGAAGAAGAGAGCAGGGAAATAAACAGGCAGATCTTGTATTTTGCCTGTGCTTGTTCCATTCCCCCTTCCAATGGTTTAATATTAAGAGATACATCTTTGTAGCCTGATAAATGATTTGAGCTGGCCACCTTCCTTTATGTCAATTTCCTAAACATACCCTACTAATACACACCCCCTGGAGTAAGAAAATGATTTTAACACCCTACACTATCCTACACTTACCCTACTATTACACCACCCCTGGAGTAAGAATAGTAATTGTAACCCCCTGCACTATCCAGAACTTACTCTACTTTTATACCCCCCAGGAGTAAGAATAGTAATTTTAACCCCCTACACTATCCAACACTTACCCTACTAGTACACCCCCCCTGGAGTAAGAATAGCAACTTTAACCCCCAACATTATCCTACATTTATACTACTTTTACACCCCCCCAGAGTAAGAATAGTAATTTTATCCCCCTACACTATCCAACACTTACTCAACTTTTACTCTACTATTACAACCCCTTGGAGTTAGAATAGTAATTATAACCCCCTACACTATCCAACACTTACTCTTTTTTAATACCCTCCTGGAGTTAGAATAGTAATTATAACCCCCTACACTACCCTATACGTACCCTACTATTACACCCCCCTGGAGTAAGAATAGCAATTTTAACCCCCAACACTATCCAACACTTACCCTACTATAACTCCCCCAGGAGTAAGAATAGTAATTTAACCCCCTACACTATCCAACACTAACTCTACTTTTACACCCCCTTGGAGTTAGAATAGTAATTATATCCCCCTACACTATCCAACACTTACTCTACTTTTACACCCCCCTGGAGTTAGAATAGTAAGTTTAACCCTCTATACTATCCAACATTTACCACTTAAAAGAGTAACATTTTAAATATATATATATTTTTTAATGTTTTATATTTTTTAAAAAAATTAAACATTTTTAAAAAAACTTTTCTTTAAATATAAATTATTTCTTATATTTTTGCGTTTTTTAAAATTTTTAAATAGTACAAAGTTCCCACGCTTTTACATTGAATACAATGTAAAGTTATGTCCTCCATTTATTTCCATCGCTGCCTATGTGATTGACGCGTCAATCCTATTAGAAGTCATTTGAAGAGTTACGCGGGATGGTAAAGAAGTAAAAGGGAGCATGCTAAAGATAAAAAAGTTATTTCAAAGTATAATCCATGTTTAAAATAATAGTAGTACATTGTAAATTATATATTATAAAAGTAGTAGTTAAAATGCGAGACTATGTTTATGTTTTTTTATTTAAAACATTTATTTTATTTATAAATAATTTCAATATTTAAGTAAACATGTAAATAACATTTTGATAATCTTTATTTAATAAAATAATAGGTTTTATACATATAATAATGCTAGTAATAAAGAATCAATAAATTGTCAGTTTTCTTTTTTCATTGCTGTTGCTGACGTATACGCGTAAACGTGAAACACAAAGGCAGTCATATTGAGGAGCTTCGCTGGACAGAGCAGAAGCAAGGAGACCTGCGCTCAGGTAGGAAACTTTAAAAAACTTATTTACTAATGTGAATGATGTTTAGAGTAACATTTATTGCAAGGAGAGATGAGGGAGGTTTAGATACGTTAGTTATAACTTTAGTTGGTAACTTTTTAGCATGTCGCTGATCTTGTTGTTAGTGTATGCCCATGTCGGGTCACGTGTTATTTATTTATAAAATAAGAATGTACGTTTTATAGTATTTGCTAACTTAATTTTGCAGAAAAGAATGGATTTTGAGTGAAAAAAATTAAAAATTAATTGAATTGTCAAGCCCGGCGATAGAAGAAGATCGATTTCGGAAGATCGGAAATTTTCAAGGGAAACCTGGACTGTTTTTTTGGGGGATTTCTTTGGATCGAAGAAAACATCTATGTTATTGGGTATGATTTTTCCGTGGATTTTTTTTATCAAAGGAATGAGGATTTCGTTGGATTTCATTTTTTTGCCAAAGGAAGAAGACGGATCATTAAATCATTTTTAAAGGACTTCAAAAAATTTTGGATTTGGAGAAGATTTCTTTCAATATGGAATGCTTTTGGAAAATCGATCTTTTTCGCAAGGATTCTTTTTTGGAAATGAGTATCGAATTCTTTTGGGAAGCTTTTTTTCCGAAGATGGCTTAAAAAAGAGGAATTTGCAAATGGGTTTTTCTTTTATGGTGTTTAATTTGGAAAAAAAACAAACATGGATATGGATTGGATTCTTAAAGAAAAGAAAAGAAAAATTAAGACTTCAAAGGAAAGGTGACCGAACATTAAATTTTGGAAAAATGTTTTGAAAAATGCCAATTTAAATTTGTGATTATATAATTTAGGGTAAAACAGGAAAGTAATGGTGTAGGTAGAGTTAGTAATGTAGTATGTGAGCAACATTATCCAGGTAGTCTGAAGCCACACACAACGAAAATTGTTGTAATGCACCCAATAGTCGTTCTGACATTTCTTTTGATTTTTTAGAAATGCGTGGGTTCAGACTTCCTGTTAATGCTTGTGACATTCTCATTTCTTGGAAACTTTGCTCCTTCTTCAAAGTTTCCAAAAAATGATAAAAGTTGGGGTGAGGTTTTCCAATTGTGTGGTTGAAGGAGTTGTGCCATCCCTCTATGGCATTGTTTGTTTTTGGTCCTCCTTCTAAGCAACTCGTGTAGCAGTTCCACCACTCCACATGGAAACATGGCTTCCTCCTGCGACCCGACCTGCTTAGATGCCCAATCCAAGTGTCTTCAAAATAATTTAGCAAGGGTGCCAATTTTTCTTTATTTGACATGTAAAATTCTGATTCTGTAATTGCAGTGTAGTACTTGTCTACACTTTCAAGAGGAACAAAGAAAAGTGCTGTTAGTTTTTTTAATTCGAATTGCAGTTTGCTATCTGATACGTAGTCCACAACTGAGGATGTTTTTTGTATATTACGCCAAAATGCCTGGGAAAAATGGAAAAAAACATCCTTGATTTTGGGCATTCGTGTACGTTTTAGTAATAACATTTATCATTGCAAATTCAAAATCAATAATTATTTTCCTAGGATTTTTGTTTGATGTTTTTGATTTTATCACTGTTAAAAGTTCAGTGTATGTTGTGGATTGTTTATCAGGTAGCAAACTGTATACCAAGGGGACTACTGTAATGTTAATTTTTGCATAAATAGTGTATATTTGGGTGAAAGGATGGGGCATGCTTTTAAACGTCCCATCCATCATCCAAACATCACTATTCTCTAACTTGGCTAAATTACGGGGTGTGCTAAATATAACTATTCGTTTTTGAGGGCTTTTGTTATCATGCAGTAAGAAAGGTTCATTAGATATAGATACAGAGAGTTCAGGAGAAATAAGAATGTCAGAAAATGTTTGAGGTGTAACTCTTTGTGGGTTACTTGCCTGTTTTTTACGATGTATAATTCTTCTAAGATTGGGTATGATGGGCATACTGCTAGCAACATGATCAGGGGCATGCTGGGCAACCTCCCTCAAAATGGAACCAGAGGAGTCATTGGAGGTGCTTGCAATTTCTTTTATTTCATTAATTGTTTCTCTTACCTCAATCTCCATTGCAGAGGCTATGCTCTGTAGTTTTTACAACTGTGTCACCTAGAGTAACCGCTCTGCCTGTGCAATGGGTTGAGCAGTATTGCAGGCATCTCCAATGTCTCCTCGATTCTGTTATTCTCTCCTTGCAATAAATGTACCCTGCATGTTTCAGAAACCGGTTTCCTTTGCTTGACTTCACATATTGGGCAGTCTTATTCATTGACATTTTCTGAAATGATAAGAAAAAAAAAGAAAAGTATGTTAGAATTCCTAATATATGATATGTTATTGTTTTTTGGGTTTGTTTGATTTTCTGCATTTTTTACAAAAAACATTGAAGCAAAGATATCAGTCTGCTTGGATTTATTTATTTTCATCTTTTTGTTTTTTTGATGCTTGGCTCCGATGAATAAAGTTGAAGGGCTTGTTGGTTGGTTGGTCCTTCAATTTGTTGGCCTGTTGGAAAATTCGAATAAATGTGGTTTATTGTATGGTTCTTTTTTTACTCTTTTAGGCGAAAAAGGGGTTAATTTTGTATTCTTCTTTTTTAAAAAAATATATTTACCTTTTGTATTTCTCTTTGGATGTTTTGAAGATGCTGAGGTTTATCTGTAGTTGGTGTTCTAAAGATGGTTCTTTTTCTTTCTTGCTTGAGATGAGATCAAAAGTTGATTTTGATATCTGTAGTAGGATATAATATATATATATATATTCACTGAAAAAACCATAGGTTATAGACCATATATAGTTAGGAATTAGCATTTACAAAACCTTGAAAATTCACTGAAAAAACCATAGGTTATAGACCATATATAGTTAGGGATTAGCATTTACAAAACCTTATTTTACTCGCATAAAACCATTGAAATTCGCATATATAGTTAGTTGCGCTAACTATATATCGCGCACCGGCAATCCACTGCTGATGATGTCACATATTACATCATTCATGACATGGTCAGTGACATCACTGATGACATCATCCAGTGACTGTCTGTTTCTGTAAAGTTAAAATATGTCTTACATATTGAAGAATGAGTGGATGTATAAGTATCTGGATGAAGGATTTAATAGGTGCATGACTGACTGTATGAGAGAGTGATGAAATGTGTCTCACTGAGTGCATGGGTTAGTGACTAAACTATTTTAATTTGTGCATCATTATATCTGTTGTTCTATGAACTACTGCATGTGTTGATCAGTAGCTATATGAGTAACTGTATGGGTTATTGATTGGTTGCCCAAGTATTTGTATGGGAGAGTGAGTGTGTGTGGGGGTGGCTGGGAGGTGTGTGACTCTGTGCATAGATGTGTGAACAGTTGATTCACTAGATGTATGGGTTCAAAACTGCATGTGGAAACAGCTGTATGGGTGGTTGACTGTGTGCATGAGTGTATTGGTGAGTGATTGGTTTCTCAGTGCTACATGTCAAAGTAAGAACATATGTAAAACACAGTACATGTGAGAGTTGACATATATAAATAACTGTGCATAAGAGCCAGTGAATGTGTGAGTGGCTGTATGGATCATTGTGAACTTGTATCAGGGATTGTATAAGGGAGTAAATATGTATAGTATATGTTTGAATAAGTAAGATGTGTATAACTGTATAGTTGAGGAAATGGAGGTGTGATTGATTCTTTGCATGACTGACTAGGTGTGTGAGTAACTCCATGGATGAGTGACAGTCTGTGAGTGTCTGTTTACACTGAGTGTATCTAAGGTTATATCAGAGTCTGAAGAGGTTCATCGTATAATCACATGAATGATGTCATCAGTGATGTGATCAGTAATGTCAAATGAGATGTCATCAGTGATGTCATTTAAGATGTCATCATTGATGTCATTTGAGATGTCATCAGTGATGTCATCAGTGATGTCATTTGAGATGTTATCAGTGATGTCATCAGTGATGTCACTGACCATGTGATGAATGATGTAATATGTGACATCATCAGCAGTGGATTGCGGGTGCGCGATATATAGTTAGCGCAACTAACTATATATGCGAATTTCAATGGTTTTATGCGAGTAAAATAAGGTTTTGTAAATGCTAATCCCTAACTATATATGGTCTATAACCTATAGTTTTTTCAGTGAATTTTCAAGGTTTTGTAAATGCTAATTCCTAACTATATATGGTCTATAACCTATGGTTTTTTCAGTGAATTTCAATGGTTTTTTAATAGCAAATATCAAAAGCTGTCAAATGATCGATTTTTTAGATTTTCTTTTAAATTTTGAAAAACAAAATGAAAAATAAATTTTAATTTCTTAATTCAAAAATTGTTTGACACATTATTTATTTTTATATGTATATTGAAAACTAGTAGCAAATGTATTATAACGTGAAGTCAGACCTAAAATATACTGTGCAACTTTTTGGTGTTACATACTAGCTTTGTTCATAGTTACTTCCTTTCTCCCACTATATAATCCCCAATGTGTATTTAACATCTCTTTATCATCTCCTGTCACCATGTTGTTTCGGCTTTCCAGACAGACTATGGTATGAATTCCATATACCACAATAACTTCTATAACAACAGGCAAGATATTTACAAAGGAGACGGCGTTTATTAAATTATAGACTCTGCATTGGTACCTACATGTAGCTACGTAAATAAAAAAAAACAAAAAAAAAACAAAACGAACAATCAATAAACATACAATAAGTTAAAAGTCAATCATTCTTGTTTCCTTATAGTACGCTCCCCAGACCGCTTTCCGGTACGCGAACCGGGCGAACCCCACAAAAAAAACTATTTAAAAAAAAAAAAAAAATTGGGGACCCGCGGGGCACTTTAATATCCCCCTCATCAATCCTAGGGGGTCAGAAGGGGTCTACCTTGCCCCTTTCCTTTATTTCCCCCTTCGTTTTGACATCCTCTTGTCTCTCGATCCTACCGAGAGACAAAATGGCGGCCGCTATGGACTGTTTAGAATGTTGACAGACACCGGAGAGCCAATCAGCTTCGCTTCGCAAAGCTCCGTTACGCGAAAAGTACGCGAACTCGTTCGCTATCCAGGACGCTGTCACAGATATATACATTTTTTAAAACGTTAATTTCTCAAAATCAACTGGAGCACTTATATTGAGACCCAGCAAAGGCACATCGGGCTAACAGTCCCTACAATTTTGCCAAGTTTCGTGCAAATCCATTCAGCCGTTCGAGCTAAAAGTGAGGCCAAACGCCCTATGGAAATTAACATGGGAAAAACGCGTTTTGGGACCCCCCTTTTTTCTCGGCCCCCCCTTGACGAAGCCCCTCCAAATTTTCAAGGGCTGCTCAGAAACAAAATGTGCCATTTTCCTGAAAATTTCAGCCGATTCCGTCCACAAACGCCAAAGTTAGTGGACATAGAATTTTCAAAAGTCCCATAGGAAAAAAATCCTAACTATATATACCTACTGGCGACCGCCAGTAGGTAATATATATAGAGACGGTTTAAAAAAAAAAACACTTTTAATAGGCTTAACAAATATTGTATTATTTCATGATTGAAATGCATTTAATTTTGATGAAATTTGCATTTTTGACAGCAAATAATTAACAATCCATTTTTTAATAATGATAACAGTGATTTAAGTTCAGGAACAGTTGCAGAATTGTTCTTCGTTTTTTGATAATAATTTTTAAAAGTGCAAGGTATTTCCTATCTGTTTATGTTTTTAAAAAAAATGTATCTTTCTTTGAAAGAGATTTTCTTCTATATTGTTGGTGTTCGCTCTTCTAATGATTTTCTTTGATGCTTTTGACAACTAATTTCAGATTGCTGTAAATATGTAAAAGTGATTGGAATTAGCATTTTTAAAAACATAGAAGTGTTCAAGATGGTTTGCGGCGTGTGTCGGAATGGATGAGTTCTAATTTGTTGAAGTTGAATGGAGAGAAAACTGAGGTGGTCATCTTAGGTAAACATAAGCATCTTTGGGGGCCCCAACATTGGCCAACGGAAATGGGTGCCCTTAATCAACCGGTTGAAAAAGTCTGTAACCTGGGATTTATCCTTGATAACACCCTCTCAATGCGGCAACAGGTGGTTAGTGTTGCTTCCACATATTTTACTATTCTAAGATGGCTACGAAAGATTATCTGGATGCTCCCTGACTTCACAAAAAGAACGGTGGTCCAGGCGTTAATTACCTCACGCCTGGACTATGGGAACGTATTGTACCTTGGAGGAAATCAGGAGGTGCTGAAGAAAGTCCAGGTAGTCCAGAATTCCGCAGCTTGTCTGGTATGTCATACCCCTAGGAGATCATCCATCTCTCCGGTATTGCGGGATTTACACTGGCTTCGCATTGAGAGTCGGATTAAATTTAAGACACTGTGTCTTATTTTTAAAATCAATCAAGGGTCTGCCCCTCTTTATCTTAAGGAGATTGTCCATCCCTATGTCCCTTCCCGTCCTTTACACTCAGCTACTCAGGGCAACTTGGTAACATCTAGTTTTAGACTATCTAGAATGGGTGGTCGTTCTTTTGCGTTCCTTGGACCCAGACTATGGAACTCTCTTCCTTGTTCTATGAAGCAGGAACAGTGTTATCTCAGGTTCCGGCGAGACCTTAAGACCAGGCTCTTTTCTCAATATTGAGTCGTCTGGTTACTCAGTTACAGTACACTATCTACCTGCGCCGGGAAACCCTGTTAGGGTAGCTGTGCGCAATATACATTTAATTAATAAATAAATAAATAAATAGAAGTGGTACTTTTACTCTAAATTACCATTCCTTTTGAATTCCTTAAAAAACTTTTATACAATTATTTTCATCGAGTGATTGAGAGAATGAGATATTACTGCAGAAATATCCAACAGTCCAACAGTCTTTTCTATTTTATGAAAAAAAATTTTTTAGGTAACTTACATATTTCGTAATTTTTATTCTTGACTTCCTTGATTTTTCAATGTTACCAAAAACATTTACTATTTTTTTGGGAAAATTGTTTACATTTTTGCAGTCAAAATTTAATTTCAATAACACACTTTTAAAGAAAGAAGTGTCATGTCCCAGCCCCATAAATATCTGCTACTCTTACATAGAACGCAAATGGCTGCATATTAAATGAAAGGTCTGTGTTACTACTTCCAGTGCCTTTAAAACATTTGTGACATTGTTTACTTTTTATGAATTTTTGAGATGATTGTTTTTTTCGAAAATAATTTGAAAAAACTTTGTTTGGTTGATATCCGTCTGTGATTCTTATTTACATTTTTATTTAAAAGTATCGTTCTAATGGGTACAATAAGACTCTATCATTGTTATACTTCTTTATATTTTATTTATTAAATTCACTTACTTTCAAATAAATAATTTGCTTTTCAGTTTTCGGCAAGTTGGTTAGTTGTCTGCGGCAGATTGGTTAGTTGTCTGCCCAGTTTTCAAAAAACTGAAAAACATAATTGTAAGCATTCTAATCTTTTTCAAATAGTTTTTTTAATTATATTTAATTTTTATAAGTGAAATATATTATACTTACTTGCTTTTTGTGAATTGTGCTATGGTAATTCCTCGGAGGTACTTTCTGTTGGTGCGTGAGAGGTCGGATAAAAAAAAGCGTCTGTTCTCGCAGGTAGTCTGTTGACCACTGACTTAAAAATGGTGGGCAAGCTTTATTTATACGTTTTGGGTGTCTCACCATCATTTTTGTTAAAATATTCATTTTGTTTCTCTAATTTTTATGATTCGTTTGATGTGAGAACCTATAATTTAAGTTAATGATATAAAAAGGTTACTGTTCAATGTGTTCGTCAGTGTTTACTCCTCCATTTTGTTTTCTGTAAGTTCTATTTCTTGTCATGAAAAGTGTTGTAGGACTGGTGGTTGAGCATGCTTCTAAAATGGAGGATCGTTTTTAGGTAGTTCGATTCTTTTCTGTTTAGTGTTACCTTTTCTTTGATTTTAAATTGTATATAAATTAATTTTAAATACATTTCAGTTTCTCTTTTAAAAAATGCTATCTTTTAATAAAAAATGTGTTACTCGAATAATACTCGAGTATTAATTTTAATACACGAGTTTTTAAAAAAAATATATGTTTTTTAAAAATTAAGTGCTCAGTTGCGTTACACATTTCAATACACTTACCCACTGAAAACCCCTATTTTCCCTGCCTCCCGTGCCAGGAGTTATTTTACAAAATGAATTTAAATATATAATTTTTGGCGTTGTAATGGTATGCCTAGTATTATTTTGCATTGTGAAGGCATTTTTTAGGCATTCTATTTATATTGCGTTGTAATGGTATGCGTTGTAAAATCAGTCATTGTAATAGCTTTTGCGTTGTGAAAAATGCGTTGTAATGGCATGCGTTGTATCAGCATACATTCTTCAGTTTGCACAACCAGCTTGAAGTCCATTATGGCTAGTCAAAGAAGGATTAGAGGAATCTCTCAAGCATCCTAAACAGGACATAGTAGACTATGTACCCGGCCTGGGTACATGAAGAAGGCCAGCAAACATAATGAGGCCAGGCAAGAGCTTAAGAAAGCTTGGTATGACCAAAAGGTTGTACTAGCAGTTTACCAGTCAGGACAGAAAGTTTGGGTGTTGAAGCCTGTGGCCGCAGGAGCTCCCCAAGACATGTGAAGTGGCCCCCACACTAAATCGGAAAGAGAAGTGAGGTCATCTAGGTACTCCAAGAAGTCCCCACAGGGTACTTCATGTGAATCACCTGAAACCTTTTGTTGACGGGGCTGACATGAACTTGCTCATGGCCATTGATGAGAGATAGGCGGAAGAGAGTGACTCACTCTCTCCCTGATCTCCTCTCTCAGGACCCTGTTGATGGATTAGTTGAAAGAGAAGTCTTGGTAGACAGCCTTACTGATCAATAGCAAGGTTCACCTTGTCCACCTCAGAAATGTACTTGAGGCCCTGAAGAAGGCAGGCCTCATTATCAAGGCCACAAAGTGCCAAATAGGGCAGAGTAAGGTTGTGTACTTGGGCCACCTTGTAGGTGTAGGCCAAGTTCAACCATTGGAGAGCAAAATTCAAACCATGTTGGACTGGATTGCTCCCAATACCCAGACTCAGGTCAGAGAATTATTGGGCCTGGCTGGGTACTTCAGAAGGTTTGTTAAGGGCTATGGATCTATAGTGACACCCCTTAATGACCTCATCTCTAAAAGGAGGCCTAAGAAAGTTAAGTGGACAGTAAGCTGTCAGAAGGCATTTGATTACCTGAAGCAAGCCATGTGCTCTGCTCCAATTCTGCAAAGTACTGACTACTCTAAACCATTCACTGTCTCAACAAATTCTTCTGAAATAGGAATAGGTGCAGTATTATCACAGCTTGATGCAGAGGGCCGGAATCAACCATTAGCTTTTATAGGCAGAAGGTTGTCCCCCAGGGAGAAGCGTTGGTCAGCTATTGAGAGGGAGCCCTTTGCTGTGGTCTGGACCTTGAAGAAGGTGAGGCAATACCTGTTTAGCCGCAACTAGACAAATGACTGGGGTGTATTCTCCCCTCTGTCCAGCGCCTCGTCTTGGAGGGACCCCTGAGTCGTTCCAACCCTTTCCCTAGGGTACTTAAGAGCACCCGTATGGGTGGGTCCTCAGATTGATCGTGGAACAAGACTCACCTCTGAAACCAAGACACTCTTCGACCGTCTGTACACTTGGACTTTGTTGCACTTCGACTGGAACCAAGACTGCATCAAGGAAGATTCCTGCTGCTCCTGGTCTTGCTGTTCTTCAAGTCTTCTGTGTCATCTGTGCTTAATCCAGGTTCTCCAGAATACCTGTGGGCATCAAGGACATTCAAAGTAATCTCCCATGGGGTAAAGGTGTCACTCTTCTTCATCTGCATGCACTGCAATGAAGCTGACCAGTCAGCGGCTCCTGTCGTCCTACGTACCTCCAGAGGCTGAGCTACACAAGTGGTGGTTCTGCAGCTCCCTAGATGCCTGACCTGTCTTCTCTGCAATTTTGAGGACAGTATCCCTCATCGGAGCTGCTGGGACCAAACCCTTGTGCAGTGCTGACTTTCTGTAACCGAGGATTGTTGTCTCTGCACTCCAGAGATCTTCAGGCTACAAGAGGTTTCAGCCTTCCACACCTCATCCCTTGAAGATCAGCATCCTCTCTACTTCCTCTGCACCTCCATCTTTGGTGAGCTGCCTGAGGTCCTCTTGCGACTCCTGTGCCTTTGGCCTGTGGGTCCTCTCAAGGGTCTTCTCTGCTTCAGTGGGCTCCCCAGCTTGTTCGGGCTTGTGCTGACTCTCCTGAATTTGGAGAGTCCCTTGGACCTTGCTAGTCCCAATGGTTACAACGTTTTTCTTTCCATGGCAGTTGCAGCTACTAAGGCTTGTTGGTGCTCCCACTGGACACCGACCACCTGGACACTGACACCCAATATGGTACATCTCATGCATGGCTCCTGGTCTTCTTCGTCATCGCCTGGTCCTCACAGCTGCAGCGCCAAGGCCACCATCTTTACTCTTGAACCTCCCGACACCTGTGGGCATTATGCTTCCGTGCCTCCTGGTCACTTCAGAGTGGCATAGACTCTGTCCCCTCTGCTTGCAGGTCCTCCTCTTCAAGAATCCAGTCTTTGATTCCACTGTACACCTTCACATACTTCTCCAGAGGCATCTTATTCGAAGTCTTTCATTGTCGGCTATGGCAGGTTCTGACGTCACATAACCCCATGCATCCGGCTTCCCTGGTGCAGGTAATCTGATTCCTGGGGCATCCATGGTAGGGGTTGCTCTCCAACCTCCTGTCTTCCAAAGGGTTTCTTCGGGGTCCTCTGGGAAAGGTCCTTCTTCTTTAAAACTGCACCAAAACCTCTCCATTGACTTCCATTGGTCTGGTGGCTGTGTTTCCACTCTGCACACATCCACTGTGGGGTTCCTGGGTACTTTCCTTGGGTGGTTGCTTGTGATGGAGCACAGATTTCATCTGGAGTCAGGCATTGCTTTATGTTTGTGCTTCAGACAGACTGCATAAATTGACACGCACATTTTGGTGCAAGTGAAAACACATGGCACATGAAAATATGAAATGAGGCCTAGTCTGTCTGAAATGCTTGTGCTGAATTAACATGTGTTTTTGCAGTGTAGAGAAAACTTGTCATTTCAGTGGCCTTTCCTTAGCTTTGAGGATAACCATAGAATGTGTTCTCTCTTCCCAGGTCATTTTCCTTGCAATCTACATTCACTCTTCCTGTCTTAAGAGACTTTTGCTTTGTTGCATATTTGGATACATATGTTCAGTTTATAACACCTCTTTTAATAATGTGTGTTAATTAACTATGCACCAAACAGTACACGCGGGGCAAACAATTTTTGCATGAAAAGCTATCTAAAATAATAAAGCATATTGCTATGAGTGTATATTAACTGTTTGTGCTTTGAAAATTTACACTAGTGCATGCATGATGCTATGTTGCACATTGCACATTTTTGCATGCTGTGCACAAATAATAAGAAAAGCTGCTTTAAACGAATAGCTTTGCTATGCAATCACTTATTCAGGGTATTAGTATGGGGTGGAAAAACATAATGGGTTTTATTTTGTAAAATTAATACTATTTTTGTGTTTGTTTTGTTTTTGGGCCTAAGATAACATGGCTGCCTTTGAATCCAGTAAGGCTGTGAATTGTATTGAAAGAAGAGAGCATGTGCAGATTATACCAGCTTGCCTCAAGTACAGAAGAAGTCAAGGCCACTGTGAACTGTACATTCTTGTTATTGTGCCAATGTACCAGTGTTAGTTAAAGTATCCTTCCTGCGTGCGATGAGACAGGAAGGAGGAAATAGAATGAAACATGTGTCCTAGTAAATATTGCTAAAACATATAAATGTATTAATCATTAAAGCTTCTTTTGTTAAAACCGGTACGGTTTTAAATTTCCAATGAGAACAGAATCCTGGGACCCTCATGCCATCTAGGCTAACCAATCAGGTACAAGCTTTACTGAATATGAAACATTTTTGTGTAGTTTGCCAAGAATTAGAGTATAAATAATTACCTCTTTGGATGTGTGGTTGGCTTTAGGCTCTTAGGCTTTAGGGGGGCATGTGAGCTCTTAAGAGGGAGCAGATTAGACCAGACATCATATGGGTTAGGTACGAGAAATGTCGTGGGAGGAGATTGCTGAAGCCTGGGAGGAGATTGCGTCCGAGGAGAGGTGAGGGGTTTCTTGCTCTTTTTTTTTTCAGAGAGGTCCTTGTACATCATATTTTTAGCAAGGCAGATCGCATTCCTCTGTGGACTTGTGAAGGGCGGGCTGTCTTACTCCTAAATCACAGACGAGGGCAGAGAGAGCTACAGATTGAAAGTTTTTTTTTAATGTAGCTGCTAAAATTCTAAATGTATGCTTTGACTAATTAACTAGTTTTTGAAGGGATTTATTTTTTCTTATGCATTTATTTCTATTTATGGGAGATTTTGCAAGTTATTAATTATTGATTAGCCTTGCATAATTCACTCTTGAATTATATTTCCTGAACTCTTTAAAGAACTCTGATTGACATCTGATGTCTCAATCCTTTCCTTTATGGAATGCTTTGTATACAACATATAATATGTTCTGTATTTAATTCTATTTTCCTGTTTTCAAAATTATGTAACCTGATTGATATTTGACTAAAGAATAAAGGGTCAGAGAAAATTTTACTTTTGACTAGAAAATAAAACCCTTTAAAATACTCAACCACTCTCTTTATTGGCTTAAATAATAATTGCATTTTTGACTGTTCATGTTTATGTAAAGTCTCCTGAAGGTAATATATGGTGTCAAGAGCCCAAACACCTTTTCAGCTGTAAAACTGAGGTAGATGTGGTTTTGCATTGAGAAATTACCGTGAATTTACAGCTGTGTCACTTGTGACCCCGGTTCCTCTGAGTCTTCTGGTCCAAGACCTATTCTCCTTTGCAGTTCACATTCCCCTTTCTTAGTATATGGTTTAGGGCTCCCCCTAAAGACCAGTGTATATTTGTGCTACTTACCTGATTATTTTGAAGTATTCTTGTGTGTATTGTTGATATCTCTAGGTAGGAGTTATGCCAATGTGTTAGTGATTGTGTTGCATAATAAATAGACTTATATTTATAAACACTGTGTGGTTCTTTTTCACTTAATCTACATTGTTGATTAAATGTGGTAAAATAAGCTGCTTTAGACTCCTTCAAGATAAGCCTGAAGGCTGCTCTCCACAGCTACCACTTTGAGAGCTTTCTATGGCTATTAAAAACCATTAAAACAACCATAAGGGTTGCCTGGATTAGTGCAAGGTGCATCACTCCTAAGCTAGCCTCCTACAACCACCAACACCCGTTCTCCATTATACTTCTCCCACCAGGGAACAAGTCCTAAAAGACGTGGGGCACTAACCAAGTTAGGCACTATGTAAGAGACATCACAGGGTGTGACATCACAACCTATGACCTCACAGGAAGTGATATCAGAGAAAAATGACATCAGATTCTAAGGGGAAAGGATGTGGTTTAACGACTAGAGCGCTCGACTTTGAAGCTGGGGTACCTGGTTTGAATCTTGGCAGTGATGCTCAACAACCTGTGATTCTGGGCAAATCACTTAGGCACAGATTCATCAAGCAAAAATACGCTCACAAAGGAGCAGATTCTCAGAATCTGCCCCTTTGCGACCAGCATTTTTGCATTTGGGATTCATCATCCCAAATGCAAAAATTGCGATTACTTAAATTGCTATTGCATTTAAGGAATCTCAAATTGAGATTCCTTAAATGCAATGCATTAAAGTTTTAAAATAGTGATTTCGCTAATAGGGCTTGCAAATTACCATGAAGTTGAACTTAATGGTATTTTGCAAAAACTTTGAAAAATGCACTAAAGTGCATTTTTCAAAGTTTCATGTTGCGCACACACATGCCCTAAGGGCATGTGTGTGCGCAACATATGGGCACAGATCAATTTCAGGGGTGCAACAGGGTGTCCTTTGGACACCCCTGCACCCTTGAAATCGCATTCTCAATTTGCGATTCGCTAGTTGCGATTCGCAAATTGAGAATGTCTTCTCATTCATTCCTATGGCCCTCTAGGCCCATAGGAATGAATGGGGAGGTATTCCTTAATTGCGACTCGCAATTTGCGAGTCGCAATTAATGAATTTTAAGAAATCGCTATTTTTTTAGTGATTTCTTCATGCATTGCATTTTGCTATTCCTTAATAGCGAATAGTTATTTTTTGCTATTAAGGAATAGCAAAATGAGTTCTTGATGCATCTGGGGGTTAATCTCCCCCATGCCTATCAAAAATGAATTGGTCTGTTCGTAGCATAACCGGTGCTCATGTAAAGCGTTCTAATACCAAGCCGAGTTCGCGCTATATAAAACTTTTTGTTAAAAAATACCTCACATATGTTAAGCAGGTCAATCATGAGTACATTTGGGTGCATTACAATGTTTACCAAATTCGATTTTGCGCCGCATTTGTGCCAAAAAAGTGAGGCAACCCTGGAGCAAGACCTAGGCCTCTATTCATATATTTAGTCATTACAACGCTGGCAGAATGAAATTGGCAACAAGGAGAAACATGTCAGTATATCTGTTCTGCCTAATTTGTTGCCAAGTCTGCATTTTAAAATATAGTATGGGGTTAAGGCACCAGCTGCAAAGGTCTTTATGTGCCCTGTAAATCTCAGGAAATAATCATAATGGTGAGATAACTCTGAAGGTTAATACACTTGCTGGAGAGACAGGTATTTTCTCTAGTCCCAGTTTTGAATTAAAGTAGCATAGAGGGTGAATATGTCTCCCACAGAGCACATTATGTGACACACAGATGACAGATTTTTATTTTATGTAGATGGGTAAATGGGTTATTGCTTTTAACATAGGAATCCTTTAGTTACTTGCAGTTCATACATTGTAATCCTTCTCATAAAGCACAGTGAATTATAAGGGAAATTACATGTGACTTCTACACTTTGTAACCCTCACTATCTTATGTATCATTCACATCCTGTAAATTGATGCTCACACATATGGATTCTTGTCAATAAATTATGTGTATGTGTGATGTAAAGTGCTCCAACACCCTGGATTGGGTTTAGTATCGCTATAAAAGTAATAAGACAAACTAGTGGTATGTAAATTATGTGTGTGAATATTAGGACAGACCAACACATCTGACACACTGTAACCCAAGATGTGTGCTTAGACTGTGTCTGATGCTAATTTCAGGTTCAAGTACTCAAAGTAAACATTTCAACAAAACATTACCCTTTAAGTGGCTGAATTGCATAGTGTGAAACAGTCAAATGAGGCTCTTCCTTTGTCCTGGAAGCACAGACTGCAGGCAACTGCAGCAGCGAGAGCGAGGTGAGAAAAAATTACTGGAGGTATTTAGCACAACAAAAGGGAAGGTCACAGGTCAAGAGCATGGCCATTAGCACATTAAAGCACTAGTGCTTTGAGGTGCCACTTGCCCTGCAACTGATGAGAGGGGAAATCTTTTGTTGCCTTGTCCCCCCCACCCTTGTACCCCATGTCCCCACTCTAAAAAATCTGGGGAGGGTGTATCTCTATGTCCCCCACACTTCCTATTCCCATGAGGGTGTAGTACCTCACTACTTCATCTGTATTCTTGACTGACAGGTGGCCAGATTTCAACTTTTAAACATGGATTTTGACTTTGTTTTCTGAGGAGAGCCTCAAGTCCTGTCATATCTTACATGGTAAGAAGTTGTGGCTGGCCGCGGGGGGCTTGCCCACTATTGTATGATCTGGGACTGCAAAGGATTTTCATTTAAACTGTTTATTATAAGCACTGCCTAAACTATTCTTTTCAAGCAGAAAGTGTTCTGTTTCCAGTATTATCACTCGACCACTCTTACAGGCACTGTTTTCTGATTACTGCCACTGTTAGAAGTATTTTATTTAGCAGAGGTTGAGCTTGCAAACCTCAAGGCCCCTTGTTGGGTGGATCATAGATTTGCATCCTACATCCAGCCTAGATAACAACTTAAATGTTGGTGGGAAGCTAAGTTCCTAGTGGTGTGATGTGGTTTTAATAATTGTAGACATTTGCAATTTTAAGCAGTGCTTAGTTTGGTGGAGATATTTTGGTTCAAATTAGCAGGGACGTTGGGTTTAACTGGAATGGATCTGCTCCTTCCTCACCTGCCGAACACAGTGAGTCAGACTACCTCCGTTCCTCTCGGTAACCCACAGAGCTCACATGCGGAGTGCCTTAGGGCACCTCCCTGAACCACAACATTTTTGACATCTACATGGCCTGCTCGCAGCAATCGTCCGGAGCCATGGACTCAACATCGTCCCCTACACCGATGACACCCAGCTGATTCTCTCCCTCACCAACGAACCAGCAGTTGCCAAGAACAACTTTCATGACTGGATGAAGACTGACGCCACCTGGACTGAGAAAAGACCTAAGTCCTCATCATGGGCTCCACCCCCTCCGCCTGGGATGCCTCTTGGTAGCCCGCAGCACTTGGAACCTCTCCCGCAACCACAGACAATGCACGGAACCTCAGCATCATCCTGGACTCCTCACTCACCATGAGCCACCCCATCAACGTCATCGTATCATCCTGCTTCCACATGTTAGGCCTGCTCTGAAAGATCTTCAAATAGATCCCCAAAGAATCCAGAAAGGCAGTCACCCACCCACTCGTCAGCAGCAGAATCGACTATGGCAACGCACTCTATGCTGGCATCACCCAGAAACTCCTCAAGAAACTGCAAAACATCCAGAAAGCCTCCACCAGGGACCTGTGTATCTCAACCAGAGCCTTGTATTCATGTACAGACCACAGACCTCCGCTCCACCCAACTGACCCTGGCTACCATCCCAGGTATTTGCAAGACAACAGCCAGAGGAAGATCCTTCTTCTACCTCAAAGCAAAGACCTGGAACACCCTGCCTCTCCACCTCAGGCAATCGCCATCACTGCCACAATTAAGGAAGGACCTCAAGACCTGGCTCTTTGCCTGAACCACAGCGCCTCAATGGACCTGCTGCCCCCCCACCCACCGCCAAAACCTTGAGACCCTTACGGGTGAGTAGTAGCGCTTTATAAGCCATTGATTGATTGATTGTACTAGAGTAGATGCCGTGAAGTGGAAATATGGTGGAAATATGAATTTTATTTTAGAAAACATGAGACTTGGGAGACATCTGATGCTATATCTAGGCAGGACCGAAAAAAGTAGTTCCAGAGTTCTATTTTGTTTATACAGACACGGTTGTGTCAGTAAAAAAGAGTTAGGTACAACTTTTTAACAGAGAATTTAAACAACACTTAATGACGAACAAATACTTCTAAATAGCACCATAGGGGTGAAAAGTAGGACACTCAAAAAGACAACTAAAGACTAAATTGTAGGTAAAGAACTAAGTTAATGTGTGTTTTGCACATCAGACAAGACCACAATAATAAGTACACAGTGTGTACATATGATAATGCACATACCTTGTGGTACCAGGATTGGAGCGGTGTGTCTTTGAAAAGAGCTTCAAACCGCAGGGGAAGGATGTGGACATTTTTCATGGAGGACAGGAGGAATAGTACCCTGTAGTCCGAGTTCAGTTGAATAGAGGTGTCCACACTCAAGCCCCTCATGAGAAAGTACACTGGTCTGGTTGGATACATCCGAGCAGCTGATTCAATAGAACAGGCCACTAAAGATGGCAACACCATCCTTTCCGTTGTCTCCACAAAGAAGATGCCTGGTGACGTAGGAGCATATTGAATATGTATGTCAGAGTAGCTTGCACAGGGAGTAGAACAGCTTACATTCTTAGTTTTGCTTCGAAAGAAGGATTTCAGCGATACCTGTGCAAATTTCAGTTCAGGACTTTTCAAGTAGATGAATGAGCCAGACAGAACTATCAAACCCAGAACCAGTGCTTTGATCAGTGCATTCATTGCTTGATTTTTGATTGAAGTCTGAGGCACCTGTTAAAAAAAATGGGTTAATGATGGTGATCTATGTCTTTTATAGAATGTACTAATTAAGTTGCACAATACTCGATAAAGTGTTGAGAAAAGTAAACCAACAGCTGTAGAATTATTCTGTATTTGTTAAGGTCCTATTTTTTGCAAGGCTACCAAACAGGTTCTCTCTCCTCAAAACGATCCAGCCTTCAAATACAAACATTGTTTTTCTTGTCTTTATTAATGGAAAAAAATAAATCGTAACTGCCCTTTAACTGTGTTTTTTCAGTGAATTAACAGTTTTTTTAAACATACATTCCAGAGGTATAACCACAGCTAACCATAAATGCACTTTATCCTCTATTATTTTTAGTGAATATCTATTGCTTTTTTCATTATCATAATCCGCATGTAACTGCCCCTTTAGACCCCAACTTCCATTTAAAGCTAGCCCCTACTGTACATGAAGTTCAGCAGTGTGCAGTGTACAGTGACCGAATGCCCTGAACCCACACACCAGTGGCATCCGACTGCTGCTGCTCACGTCCAAAGGCCATTTACAGCTAGAGTCTGCCAAACACAACTGTAGTGCACCAAATTATGTTTTTTACATTTAGGTCAAGATTCACAAATCCTTAGCTGGATTTATAACTCCTGAACTCTTACACAGGTCAGTGGGACTTTGAAGCAACAGGATTTGCAGAATGCGGCACTGAATTCCCTAATCCAGCAACACTAGGCAGTGTTTGATATTAATTTTAAAGCCATAGGACACACTTTGTGGCCCACACATGGGCATTGGGGTCAGGGTATACTTAGACCGCCCCTTCTACCCTTTTGGTGTCTAATTTTCCAAACAAGGTGCTCAGTGCAGCATGTTGGGTATTATCATTTGTCTGGGAAAACACCTTAATCTGAGTTTGGGGGGATAAGAAAAATCCAGGACTGTATTTGAAAATCTGCAGTGGATATTGGGAAAAAAGCTTCCTCATCCAATGGTGTTCTTTCATTGTTGTAATGGATGTATGGATCCTCGTGGATCTACACAGGATCAGCAAATAAACTTTTCGGATAGCTCTAAAATGTAATTCTTCCTCCTAAAACAGGAATAATTTGTATAAACTAATTTCTCTAAAATTACTGAATGGATTTACATGAAAGTAAGCAAAAGAACTGTTTTGAATAAAGTTATAGTTACATCCCAAGTTTGGTACAATTCTGTTCAACATGATTTTACTCAGAAAGCCTGCTTTTCGTAATTTGGTGTACATTCATTCAGATGTTTTTGAAAAGTACTGTTCAAATGTATACAGGAGTGATTACATCCATATATGATCCAATTTGCCATTTTAATGCAGTTTAGTTAATCCTGACTGACTGTTAACAAGGTAAACAATATGTTGTGGCAGTCAAAGTCAAAGTCAAAAGTCAAAGTCAAAAAGGCTTTATTTCGATAAAAACTTATCATAAAAGCTTCACAGAAAAAACACACAATTACATTTTTTAAGAGAAAAGGAGAATACAGAAATTTAATTACATTTTGCCTTAAAAATCTTAATTTTCAGATAAAAGAAGCATTTCATAAATAATTAATTAAAAGAGAATTAAACATTTCCTTTAAGCCTTTTGCTTCTAATAAACCAGGCCCATGATAAGAATTTGGAAAGGGCACAGACATACAGTGGTCTAGAGTCCGACATTAAAATACGTAATGCCTCAATGTGATGCCAAGTCCCTAACAGGCGGCACAGTTGCTTAAGCCATCTTCTTCTTGGTTGTGTATACTCCTGGCACTCAAACAAAAAATGTGCCACTGACTCTTGTCTAGATACACAAGTGAGGCAAAACTCTGTAGTCTGTGCTGGCGGTTTACAGCGAGATGTAAAAACATGCAAAGGGAGAGTCCCAGTCCTGAATTTAAAATAAAGGGTCCTATCAAATGGACTCTCAATGATATCTAGGTAGAGTTCCCGAATGGGCAAGTCCTTAAATTTCAAAAAGTCCTCCGTAAGTCTACCCAATGTACGGTTAGTGCTCTGTTGAGTCAAAGTCCAATTCCAATACAGACTCTTGAGTGTTGCCTTTGGGGGAGAAGACCTATTTGCCCAAGCTCCACTTAGACCCAAGTTACACAGGAGGGCTTTCATGTCTCTCAGCCATTTTATTCTGTGCCACCCCGGTAGAGACATTACTTCAGAGAGCCCTTTAGCATATTTGGCAAGCTCCTGAACTCTCCACAGCCGGGCCCATAAAAGTAAGGGCCGGAACTTTGCCAAATCTCCAATAGGGCGGCAACCTAAATCAAGCATTAATGGGACCATAGGTATACCCTGGGGAAGTGACATAATGGCCCTACAGAACTCCCTCTCAGATCTTGACAATTTACTGATGTTACATGAGCCCCATAGCTCTGCCCCATAAAAGGGCAGAGCTAACTCCCCTTGCTGCATAGATTTCAATAACAGGGGCTATAGATCTAATAGCACATGAGCGCTGCTCCTTCAGGAGAGCCCCTGTTACCCTGTTGTGGGCTAGCAGCATTTTGTCTAAGTGAGGAGCCCACTGCATGTTGTGCGACAAACGGATGCCTAGGTAATCAAATACATCCACCCTTCCCAAAGGTACAGCATTCAACTTTGGGGGACGCACAGATTTTTTAGGGGGATTCATCACAAGATATTTTGTTTTATCGGTATTGATTACCAGGCCCCGTTCTGTACAAAAAGACTGGAAGTTATTGAGAAGTTTTTGGAGACCCATTGGGGATTTAGATAACAAGAGCGTATCATCCGCAAAGAGAAGGGTGGGGATACGCTCCCCTGCCAGGGATGGTTCATCTGAAGGATCTTTCAACAGATGCTCAACCACACCGTTGATATACAAAGAAAAAAGGGTGGGAGCTAAAACACATCCCTGGCGAACCCCTCTCTCTACCGGGATACTGCTAGTTTTCTCTCTCTCTGTACCCCATCTTATCTGGGCGAAGCTATTCTCATGGAGCCTTACAAGTAGCACTAAGATGTAATGTGGAATCCCCATGTCAGTCAGGACTCTCAAGAGAGTCTCCCTAGGTACAAGGTCAAAGGCAGTCTTTAAATCGATAAAAGCGAGATAAAGACTGCCCTTGCCTATGACCACCACCTTCCAGTATACTAACATCAATCTAAAGGCTTGTTCTATTGTGCCGGTGCCTACTCTAAATCCAGCTTGGTAGTCGGAAAGGATGTTGTTTTCACTGGCAGTCTTTATAGGACTCAGGGAAATGGAACCTGTATCCTGAAAATGAATTCAAAAAATATACACAGGTGCATGGTGAGCACACCCTGACCACAAAGGGTTAGTGGATGTCCCAAAGGGACCCCGCCAGACCCTTGATTAGTTGGCGACAACATGGTGTGTCACCCATTACAGGACTTTGGGACATGTTCCCAATTGAAATGCATTGTAGTGAAAGCCTGTTTTCGAGGATCACAAAAAGTAGAACATATAAACGGTGATAACAGGTTTTAGTTACAATATAAATATTTTTGTTGGTAGTGATAGAACAAACGTCCTCATTTTGCAAAGAAAACGGATTAAACTGGAAAGTGCAAGAATACTGGAAAGGGGCGACCACTCGGTCCCCCCGAACGTATGGTAGGGTGCCCTGACCCCCCCGGGAAACCATTTTGGGCGGGAGGCGTGTCTCGGCTGGTATGCCCGAAGCGGCATAGCCGGGGCGCGCCTTTTCCCGCCCAAGAGGGGTTGTCCTAGACACCACCTACACCGTTGGCCACGCCCTGTATGCGGATCGGAGGAGGGTACACGCCCTCCCGAGGAAGAATAAAAGGAGCAACAATCCAAGGAAGCATCCTCTTGTTCCTGTGCTTGGAAGCTGCACCTCCTCGTTGCACGTGAGCCCTAGACGGAACAAGGAGCCAATTTTGAGAACTTGTAATTTTGTGCTTCTCTTTTCAGTGATTCCGAACCTTTGGATCCAGGACCTCGTCGAGCAGCAAGTGTCGGATATCCGAGAACGATGCCTGGCAAAAGGGTCGGAAAGAAGGTTGGGACAGAACAGATGCTTCGCATGCTGGTGAAAGACATGGCGAACATGAAAAAGCAGATGGCGGCAATGAATGGTACGGGCATACCGAAGAAAGTCATCGGACCAGCATTGCCGGGAGTAGTCCCTGCCGGGAGAGGTAAAAGGGCCAGGAATAGGGCGACAGGGGGGGAGGCTCCGGTTCCCGAGTCACCTCCGGCGAGCCTGGTCAGTCCAGTGGAGGCCCCAGTTCCGATCCCGAACGCGGGACAGCCGATCCCTGTTGTAGTTACACCCGTTAACGAGGGGGATATGCCTCCCGAGTTGGCCGCCCAGTTAGCGGCGTGGTTAGGCAAGAACACCGAAGGTGCCGTGGCGCCAGGAGACACGGCCGAAGAGGCCAGGTTACTAATGAAGCAGTTGCGGCAATCGAGAGATGCTGCGAAGGCACCTTGTCCTCTTGTTTCCCCTCAGGTTCCCTCGGAACAACCGGCGTCTGGCGTTGGAACAACAGCAACAGCAGGACCAGCTACTGATTCGGGTAAGCAGCCGTTGCCAATGGCGAGGGAGGGATCGTTACCCTCAAGGAGGGAAAAGGTGGTCCAACATATCCCGATGGCCACGAAAGAAATGATTTGGGCTGATAAATATGTAAACATGTTTTCCCTGTTGACCGACCACCATGAGATAGAGCACGTTAAAAGTCAGAAGGAGTTGTTGCATCCGAGTGTATGGCGTGCAAAAATGGCGGGTTTCAGGGTGGATGAGACGATCGCTAATTGGGCCAGGGCATTTGGAATGTTCACTGCGATCATGGGGGAACATAGGCCCGAAGTATTGCCTGAATTGGCTTGTTACCAGACACGTATAATGGATTTTTATGAAACGCATGAAGGCAATCAATGGTTGGGTTATGATAACAAGTTTCGCAAGGCCAAGGAGCACGACTCATCTCTGACGTGGGATTGTTTCGACTCCATTTCCTGGCAGAAGCAGCTCATGCCAAACACGACAAAGTCGTCTTCGTTTGGCGGGAATGGGGCAGAGCCCGCCCGCCATTATTCGGCGGCGCCCTTTCGTGCGGGCGCCAGCAGTGATCGACACACAAGGAGTAATGGGAACTCGGGTAGAAAAGGGGTCTGTTGGAGCTTTAACAGAGGCAAGTGCACTAGGCCGCAAGGGACATGCAAGTTCAGGCATGAGTGTGCAGGGTGCGGACAATCCTCACATCCCGAGAGTTCGTGCAGAGCCAAGAATGGCGATACAGGGGGTAGAGGAGGGGCCAAACAGGTCTAATATCGACCGAGGGGCACCGCTACCTACTCCCGTAGACATCATGGCAATGATCCCTTGGCTGAACGACTACCCTGATCATGTCTCCGCCGGGGTGTTGCGAGACGGTTTCTCATATGGTTTCCGCATCCCGGCGGGGGATTTTCGGGGGGGATCACAGTGTAAGAACCAACTGTCGGTTCAACAAAATACGGCGGTAGTACAGGCAAAGATTGCAAAGGAGGTGGCCCGAGGTCGGGTTGCTGGACCATATGGGCATCCGCCAGTTACTAACTTTATTTGTTCTCCGTTGGGAGTAGTCCCCAAGAAGGACCCAGGTGAGTTTAGGTTAATCCATAACTTGTCCGCTCCTAGGGGTCTTTCGGTGAATGATGCGATTGACCCGGGAGTTTGTACAGTGCGGTACGCATCCTTCGATGAGGCCGTCGCCATGTTGAATCGCCTGGGGCCCGGAGCGCTGATGGCTAAATCTGATATTGAATCGGCATTCCGGTTGCTCCCGGTACACCCACAGGATCAGCGTCTGTTAGGTTTTGTGTTTCAAGGACGCTACTACATGGATAAATGTATGCCAATGGGTTGCTCCATCTCTTGTGCGTATTTTGAGAAGTTCAGTAGCTTTTTGCAATGGGCGTTCACCAGAGCCACAGGCTTTACGCAGGTGATGCATTACCTTGATGATTTTCTGTTTCTGGGGGCAGCCGGGGACACAGATTGTGCGCAGGCTTTAATGGAATTTTGCAATCTCATGAGACGATTTGGCATGCCACTGGCACCAGGGAAGACAGTGGGGCCATCTACTTCACTCGAGTTTCTGGGAATTGAGCTCGACTCTGTGGAGGGGTGCTTCCGTTTGCCCAGGGAGAAGGTAATGAAATTTAGGGCCTCGCTCGAAATATGCATCGGCGAGAAAAAGGTAACTCTTCATCAGTTGCAACAAGCAGTGGGTCAGCTTAACTTTGCCCTTAGAGTGATACCGATGGCTCGCCCCTTTTCCCGCTCTATTGCACAAGCCATGGTTGGCCTCAAAGAAGGGCACCACCGCACACGGCTGTCAGCAGAGGTTCGCCAGGACATGCGCATATGGTTGGCATTTCTGGCGGATTTCAACGGCCGGGTCGTGTGGAATAAGCCGCCAGCTTCCTCTGAGGAGCTGGGCTTATGGACCGACTCGGCGGGGAGTGTGGGATTTGGCACCATCTTTGGTAATCAATGGTCAGCGCGAACATGGCCGACGTGGTGGCACGATAGCGGGCTCACAGGTAACATTGGGTTTCTTGAGCTGTTCCCCATTCTAGTGGCCTTGAAAACATGGCCGGTGGGGTTTCGTGATCGCACAGTGGTGTTCTGGTCTGATAACATGACCGTGGTTGAATGTATCAATAATCAGGCAGCAAGCTGCAGATGGATTTTGAGATTGCTGAAAGAAATTGTTCTACTGTGTATGAGACTAAACGTCCACTTTAGGGCAAGACACGTGCCTGGTGTATTGAACCAGGCGGCTGATGCACTCTCTCGTTCCCATATGCAGGCCTTCAGGGGTTATCTGCCCTCTGCGGACTTGGTGGCGGCACCATTTCCCAAAGCTCTCTGGTCACTCGGTGCCCCGGATTACAAGACCTCGTGGGAGCGAGTCTAGCACCCAGGACAAGGAAGGCATACGAAGGATCGTCCCGTTCCTATTGGTCATTTTTGGGTCCAGCTAGGGGGGAGCATTGGGGGCAGGAGGAGTATATCCTGAAGTTTCTGGTATCACTACATCAGGCAGGCCGATCAGTGGCAGCAGCCAATAGGCACCGGGCCGCCATTGCTTTCATGGCGCAGGCCCATGGCATCCAGGACCCCACATCGTTCTTTCTCGTAAAGAAGGCACTGCATGGGTGGCAACACCTTGAGGGTCGTAGAGTGGACGAGAGGCGCCCGATTGGGCTAGCAAGGTTGTCCCTGTTAATGTCCGTACTCCCTGCGACATGTTCATCTCAGTCAGAGACAGTGCTGTTCCGGGCCGCTTTTGCATTAGCATTCCATGGGGCTATGCGGGTAAGCGAACTGGTAGCGAGGAACAAGCAGGATACGGGGGAGGTTTGTGTCGAGAACACATTCAAATCAAGGGTGATACCATGGTAGTCACAATAGCTAGGTCCAAAACCGATCAGGGAGCGATCGGGGACGGGGTGGTAGTCCAGCGCATTCCAGGGTCCCCCATGTGCCCGGTAAAATGCGTGGAGGAATATTTAGCGCAGAGGGCGGCATCATGGGGGGGAAGCTTGCTGAGACACACCGACGCCACCCCACTGACTAGGTTTCAGTTTCAGCGGGTGTTAACAATGGCAATCGCGGCAGCGGGCTTGAACCCGAGCGATTTTGGGACCCATTCCCTCCGGATAGGGGCTGCTACAGAGGCTACAGCCAGGGGTCTGAGTGTTGAAAAGGTGAAACAGTTGGGGCGTTGGTCCTCGAATTGTTATAAAAGGTATGTGCGGTTGTACATGTTGTGAAGCTAATGTCATACACTCACGCTTCTTGTTTTCTGTTTGGTTTACAGTTTCGCGAGCAGGCTTTGCGGGGCGGACTGTGCAGTTGACCCGACACCTGGGGACCAGCGGTCAAAGATCACCGGCTGAGGGAAGAGTGGTGTGGGTCGTTGGCCACTCATACGTGAGGCGTGCTGCGGACGTATTCAAAGCAGGTGACATGATTCACGTGGCTGGGGAATACGGGTACAGGGTGACCTTCCACGGAAGGGGCGGGCTCTGTATTGACCAGTTTCAAAGTTTTATTGAGGGACTTTTAGGGCGGACGAGGTCACCGCCGTCTGTAATCATAGTACATCTTGGGGGCAATGATTTGGTGACCATTGGTCGACGAGTACTTCTCGAGTTAATTTTATCCACAGTGAGTTGGTTGGCGAGAAGGGTTACGGGGTGCACGATTGCATGGTCACACATGATTCCTCGGAAGGTGTGGCGGGGGGCCATCTCTGTGTCAGCTTTGAATCAGTCGGTAAAGAAAGTCAATAACAGACTTAGTAGATTGTTTCGTTCAAGCCAGTTGCATTGTATCCCACATGGATGTATTCGGGGGGACCACATGTATCTTGAAGATGGGGTCCATTTGTCCCGGGTGGGGAATGTCTTACTCATAGGAGACTTCATAGCTTGGTTAAAGAGTTTGGGTAGCCATGACCTTTAGTAGGAGTTTGTGGGGGGTCCGGATAGCCGGTCAACTATCCGGCCTGTGGCGGTAAGGTCATGATCGGTGAGCAGTAATTGGAAGATCCCTAGAGGTGGGGCGCCACCCATTATGGATGGGAGCGCCCGGGGGTAGGCGGCCATTGGCCCCTCACACGGGGAGGCGGTACCCTCTAAGGATGGGGCCGCCGAAAGGGAAGGCGGTCATAGGCCCCTCCCAGGGGAGTAGGGGCTACGGGCCCCTCCTAGGAATTTCCCGGGGCCAGGACATCCGCGACGGCGGATGTGGTAAGCAGTTTGGGGTGGGAGGGGGGTCTACGCTACCTTCTAGACACCTCACACGAGTCCTCGGACGACCACTAAGATGGCGTCGAGTAAATATGGGGCCCCCGTTAAGACAAGGGAAATTGGAAGTTGGCAAAGAGGTACAGTCCTCTGTGCGCCCGCCCCTCACAAGTGAGGGGGGAGTTCTGGTATTAGGGATCTGACACCGGTTACGACCTTGCCGTTGGCCCGTAATGTTAGGATGTACAATGTTAATTTTGAGAATATGCATTTGCAGGATGTTTTAGAATCGGCTAGGAGAACCTTTGTATTAGAGATGTGTTAAGGTTAGCCAATAAACATCGTAATGTGTAAATGAAAATTGTACATAATATGAAACTGTTATTTTAATGTTTTAATTTTGTTTCATATTTTTAATAAATACGGCCGGGAGGGTAACTCCCTCCCGCCTTCCAAAAGTTCAAGAACTGTGTCCGTCTTCCCATCCTCGGGGATTGTGTTGGGAGGGGGTGACGGGTATCCCGGCCATATGGAAAGGGGCGACCACTCGGTCCCCCCGAACGTATGGTAGGGTGCCCTGACCCCCCCGGGAAACCATTTTGGGCGGGAGGCGTGTCTCGGCTGGTATGCCCGAAGCGGCGTAGCCGGGGCGCGCCTTTTCCCGCCCAAGAGGGGTTGTCCTAGACACCACCTACACCGTTGGCCACGCCCTGTAGGCGGATCGGAGGAGGGTACACGCCCTCCCGAGGAAGAATAAAAGGAGAAACAATCCAAGGAAGCATCCTCTTGTTCCTGTGCTTGGAAGCTGCACCTCCTCGTTGCACGTGAGCCCTAGACGGAACAAGGAGCCAATTTTGACCCACCCACCAGCCCCTTATGGCAACGATTAAGTATCGCAATAAAGTCGATTAACGGTGATATTATCTCTTTTACAGGTTGTCTTAATAAAGTTTGGGTTATTTCTTATGACAATAAAATGGTTGCTGTTTAGCATGTTCTTAGGCGAAGTATCACAGCCTAGTGAAAGATGTGTTATTTGTGTAGATAAAGGTTTATATTGTGAAATGTCCAGTATAACCGTTTATTCCGTCCTCGTAGGTCAAAATGTCGTATTTATTTTGGTCGGGCGGTAAGGTCATGATCGGTGAGCAGTAATTGGAAGATCCTTAGAGGTGGGGCGCCACCCATTATGGATGGGAGCGCCCGGGGGGAGGCGGCCATTGGCCCCTCACACGGGGAGGCGGTACCCTCTAAGGATGGGGCCGCCGAAAGGGAAGGCGGTCATAGGCCCCTCCCAGGGGAGGAGGGGCTACGGGCCCCTCCTAGGAATTTCCCGGGGCCAGGACATCCGCGACGGCGGATGTGGTAAGCAGTGTGGGGTGGGAGGGGGGTCTACGCTACCTTCTAGACACCTCACACGAGTCCTCGGACGACCACTAAGATGGCGTCGAGTAAATATGGGGCCCCCGTTAAGACAAGGGAAATTGGAAGTTGGCACAGAGGTACAGTCCTCTGTGCGCCCGCCCCTCACAAGTGAGGGGGGAGTTCTGGTATTAGGGATCTGACACCGGTTACGACCTTGCCGTTGGCCCGTAATGTTAGGATGTACAATGTTAATTTTGAGAATATGCATTTGCAGGATGTTTTAGAATCGGCTAGGAGAACCTTTGTCTTAGAGATGTGTTAAGGTTAGCCAATAAACATCATAATGTGTAAATGAAAATTGTACATAATATGAAACTGTTATTTTAATGTTTTAATTTTGTTTCATATTTTTAATAAATACGGCCGGAAGGGTAACTCCCTCCCGCCTTCCAAAAGTTCAAGAACTGTGTCCGTCTTCCCATCCTCGGGGATTGTGTTGGGAGGGGGTGACGGGTATCCCGGCCATATGGAAAGGGGCGACCACTCGGTCCCCCCGAACGTATGGTAGGGTGCCCTGACCCCCCCGGGAAACCATTTTGGGCGGGAGGCGTGTCTCGGCTGGTATGCCCGAAGCGGCGTAGCCGGGGCGCGCCTTTTCCCGCCCAAGAGGGGTTGTCCTAGACACCACCTACACCGTTGGCCACGCCCTGTAGGCGGATCGGAGGAGGGTACACGCCCTCCCGAGGAAGAATAAAAGGAGCAACAATCCAAGGAAGCATCCTCTTGTTCCTGTGCTTGGAAGCTGCACCTCCTCGTTGCACGTGAGCCCTAGACGGAACAAGGAGCCAATTTTGACCCACCCACCAGCCCCTTATGGCAACGATTAAGTATCGCAATAAAGTCGATTAACGGTGATATTATCTCTTTTACAGGTTGTCTTAATAAAGTTTGGGTTGTTTCTTATGACAATAAAATGGTTGCTGTTTAGCATGTTCTTAGGCGAAGTATCACAGCCTAGTGAAAGATGTGTTATTTGTGTAGATAAAGGTTTATATTGTGAAATGTCCAGTATAACCGTTTATTCCGTCCTCGTAGGTCAAAATGTCGTATTTATTTTGGTCGGGCGGTAAGGTCATGATCGGTGAGCAGTAATTGGAAGATCCTTAGAGGTGGGGCGCCACCCATTATGGATGGGAGCGCCCGGGGGGAGGCGGCCATTGGCCCCTCACACGGGGAGGCGGTACCCTCTAAGGATGGGGCCGCCGAAAGGGAAGGCGGTCATAGGCCCCTCCCAGGGGAGGAGGGGCTACGGGCCCCTCCTAGGAATTTCCCGGGGCCAGGACATCCGCGACGGCGGATGTGGTAAGCAGTGTGGGGTGGGAGGGGGGTCTACGCTACCTTCTAGACACCTCACACGAGTCCTCGGACGACCACTAAGATGGCGTCGAGTAAATATGGGGCCCCCCGTTAAGACAAGGGAAATTGGAGGTTGGCACAGAGGTACAGTCCTCTGTGCGCCCGCCCCTCACAAGTGAGGGGGGAGTTCTGGTATTAGGGATCTGACACCGGTTACGACCTTGCCGTTGGCCCGTAATGTTAGGATGTACAATGTTAATTTTGAGAATATGCATTTGCAGGATGTTTTAGAATCGGCTAGGAGAACCATTTGTATTAGAGATGTGTTAAGGTTAGCCAATAAACATCGTAATGTGTAAATGAAAATTGTACATAATATGAAACTGTTATTTTAATGTTTTAATTTTGTTTCATATTTTTAATAAATACGGCCGGGAGGGTAACTCCCTCCCGCCTTCCAAAAGTTCAAGAACTGTGTCCGTCTTCCCATCCTTGGGGATTGTGTTGGGAGGGGGTGACGGGTATCCCGGCCATTTCAAAATCACAAAATAAATGCAACGTTGTAGTAGGTAATCATACTTAGGCATTGCAAGCATAAACAAAATAACATAATGTGTTATAGGTTAGCCTGACCACTGATGCCGAATTACCTTTGATTTGTAATGCTAGAGTCAAAAGGCCTGTATTCGCAGTAAATTATTGTCTTGCGCAATATGTTTTTCTCTTCCACTACAGAATCTGTAACTTCACAGAAGCCTTCCATTTCCAAGTGAATAGGCATTTGTTATGTATTAGATAACTGATAGTGAGGTGTGAGGTTCACACCGGGAGAAGAGGAGATGGCAAGAAACATAACGCATGGTAAGAATTGTCTGAATTGCAAGATGTTGAAGATGCGCCTTTTCAAGGACATGATTTTGTAGCCTATTGTAACAAGCATTGGCATAGCCAATAGGTCTCGGTTTTGGGACTTTATAAGTATTTAGTTATGCAGCAAAATGTCCTTGGTGCAACTACACCAACTGTTGCATAGCTAAACACTTGTAAGGTCCCAAATGCGAGACCTATTGGCTATGCCAATGCTTGTTATTAGGAATGGCTGGTGTTGAAATGAAAGTGAGAAGACAGGAATATGAGAGCAACAAGCAAAACTAGATTTCATGTTCTGGCAGCACTGTCTTTAACCTGGCTCTAGAATTCCACCCCATGATTCTAGGCCCCTTCGTATTGTCATTTAAAGGGACCATCGTGTGATGTCACAGTGTCTCTCAACGGCACAAAGCAACACTCTGAAATGCTTATTGTTGGTGGTTGTTAGCGACGCAGGGCTGGGCAAAGAGAAATGTTTTTATATATATTCTAAATGGCCCCTTTAAACGACTGCTTCTATTTGTATGTAACCTATATGGCATTTTAATCACATCTGTGTTTTGGTCATGATACAACAGCTTATCCCCTCTCCCACACACCCAAAAAGAAAAAAAGAAAAATGTCACATAATTGATGGCTTGGCACAGCAGGATTTTTCACAGTAATACATTTTCACTTCAGAGTTTCATTTCATGCAGGTTCCATTGCACCTGAAACAAACATTGCACTTGCCACAAGACATGAAGAAAGGTGCGTCTGGCATTACCACTTTGAAAGCATCGCTAGTTCTCACAAGGATTTATTAGCATGTCACCGTGACCATGTCCTCATTGCCTTGCATTCCACGGTACTTAACAGTGCATAGTCAAGCAGCAGTGGCACCGAACACGTGCTCGTGATGGTAGGAGCATTAGCAACTTCATTTTGCAAAGCTGTTGCAAACTCCTAATAATCTGATCGAATATACCCACTGTCCTAATAGCATTTCGAATAGCTCCAGTGAAAGGGAGGAAGCAGTATTAGACCCTTTGCCTCAATTACAAAGTAGTGCTGCAGAAAAGGCCCAGAACATGATAGCTAAATAAGGAACTGTTTGCCTTGAATGATCCCGCACATTCTCTGCCTCATGGTGCACACACTCTTAAAAGACAATACAAAAACAGACACAATGCCAACACGGTTATTTCATCTGAACTGCTCCAAATGAAGGCCTGCAAATTTTTAATCCCAGCTCCAATTTCGCTATCTACTCCAAAAACTTCACTTGTGCTCATCTTCCAACAGGGCTTTCTGCACCTGCTTTACACCTAGGATCTTCACCCAGTACTCTTCTGGACAAGTTTAACTATGCCCTGAAAATTCCCAGCTGTGTTTAAGAGCATTATATAATTAAAGTTAGGATACATATACTAATGACTACCGACGTTGTAAGTGTGCCTTTTTTCCCTCAAGCGTTATACATATCTCAGGAGTACATTAAAGACCAGATATTTTTGGGAAGATATGATGATATTTCTCATAGGTGGTGACATCAGCTCCTAGAAGCTGGAAAAACCTGGTAAACACTTCTGGTGAGCACTGTTGCCTCAGGTATGTAACTTCCCAACTGTGTCACAGTCAAATGCCAGGGAAACCAGGAAGCTCAATTTTGTTACCTCAACATATGATGGATATAAGCACATTAGACAGCATGAAAACCAAGAAATACGGGGATACCTGAGAATTTAACGGTGATCAAAATTTTATTTCAGAGAGAAGACGTATTTATTGTCACCCAAACAAAACAACAATAATGAAAAAGCGGGCGTCTCTTGGGCCCTAACACTGCAATAATTGGCAACATGTACAACAACACAGAACTACAGTGGATGTCAAGAAAGCACACATTGTATGCAGACACTGTGTGCAGACATTACATGCACAAGATAGAAATAAAGGAGTGGTGTGGTTTGGCCATATTACTGGTATGTCACGTTTATCTTTTCCTAGAACCGTCTGGGAAGCATAACCACCATTAATGTCAACATCCGAAAGTGGATACAGAGGGAACAGTCTGTTTTTTTCTTGACTGGATATGCACTCAACATTAAAAAAAATGTAAAACGTCAAAAGCAAAATAATATAAAAATCAGAACAAGCGAGAACAGAAAATAAGAATAGGATCGAATGCAAAAAACACAAGAATAAAACCATCAGAAAAGTACCATGGTGAGAAAAACTCAATGCTCACTTGAAAATAATTCTTTTCATGAGCTATTGACTTGCCCTGGATGTAAAGGCTCGTTTAGCAGAACGTTGGAGTAAGGGCTTTTTCTTTATATACAGAAAAAGTCACAATTTGATTTTGCTAATTGCGTGGGGAGGGACAATTGGATTAATCACTTTAAAGAAATCTGCATACCCACTGGTGGCTGCTTCTTGGTGAAATAAATGCAAGAGCTGGGGGCAGTGGCGGCAGGCGGAGGTACTGGGTGACTACAAATACTGAACATCCAAGCTATGGCGGCTGTATTAAGTTTATCGGGTAACTGAAGGCAACTTTAGCCATTAGGAGGACCAAGTATTTTTCAGAAAACACACACACGTGGAGGTCTGGCCAGAGTTCCCATTACGTTAGCAGTGCATGCACATGAAGAATAAACCTTGAGAATGTTAATAATGCTTGATTTTACCTTTAGCTGGATTCACTTTTATTCCTGACCGGTACTGCATTTCTTCATTCTGCCAGTCACCATTGCGGACAACAGTCTTCAGCCCATAGAAAACAAGCATTGGCCGGGCGCAATAAAACGATTCTTACATTAAAAATATAATTTTCGCTCTCCAAAATAATCTAAAAAAACAGTAGCTGGCGTTGTGTGGATAAAAGTGAGAATTTTGAGAGAGCTACTTTCATTCTGTGTACGAAGCAAGCATGCCCTACAGTTGCCATGCTACTGGGTTTCTATGTGTAAATAGTGCAAAACTTGCTGCCCCTATTCTTTGTGTGTGATTGAAATCTGCTGTACAAAAGGGGGTGGTGATGGACGGAGCATCTGAATCAATCAAACACTCACACCCAGTCAAAAGATCTGGGTTTAATCCATCACCGTTCTTTAGCCCACTCTGCCACCCCAGTTCAGACATGGCTATATGCAAATCAGTCTGACCCTGTGCCTCATGGGAACAGTCCAGCCCGCACTGCCAAGCCATGTCTTCCCTGGACCAGAAACAAGCTTCAGAGGACCGGTTTCTGGCATTCCAGCCGTCTTCAGCCCGGATTGCTTGAATCCAGTGGCAAAGTGAGCAAGGGACTCACTTCATCGCGATTGAAATCTGCAGCATTTTGACCCTTGTTATACCTCCTATAGCCTATAAAGGGGACGTGTGCTGCGTCTGCTACCAGAGTAGCACTTGCCCTGAAAGTGCAGAAGAGAATTTAGCACTCCTGCTGCTTGTGCTGCAACTGTTGTATGTGCAAGGAAAACATGTATGGCTGTTGCCAGTGCTGTACTGTTAATGTGCGACTGTGAAGCAAGCATGCACTGCTGCAGACTATGCTTATGTGATACCGGTTATGAGTGCAAATTGTGCTCTACCTGTTGTATGGGTGTGTCTGTGTGAGAGGGAAGCTTGCATTGCTGCAGACTATGCTTATGTGATACCGGTTATGAGTGCAAATTGTGCTCTACCTGTTGTATGGGTGTGTCTGTGTGAGAGGGAAGCTTGCATTGCTGCAGACTATGCTTATGTGATACCGGTTATGAGTACAAATTGTGCTCTACCTGTTGTATGGGTGTGTCTGTGTGAGAGGGAAGCTTGCAGTGCTGCAGACTATGCTTATGTGATACCGGTTATGAGTACAAATTGTGCTCTACCTGTTGTATGGGTGTGTCTGTGTGAGAGGGAAGCTTGCATTGCTGCAGACTATGCTTATGTGATACCGGTTATGAGTGCAAATTGTGCTCTACCTGTTGTATGGGTGTGTCTGTGTGAGAGGGAAGCTTGCATTGCTGCAGACTATGCTTATGTGATACCGGTTATGAGTGCAAATTGTGCTCTACCTGTTGTATGGGTGTGTCTGTGTGAGAGGGAAGCTTGCATTGCTGCAGACTATGCTTATGTGATACGGGTTATGAGTGTAAATTGTGCTCTACCTGTTGTATGGGTGTGTCTGTGTAAGAGGGAAGCTTGCATTGCTGTTGCTGCTTGAGCTGGACTTGTTTTGTGTGTGGGGTCAACCCTGCGGTTCTATACCTGTTGTGTCTTTAAGAGAACCACGTACTGCTGCTTTGTAGTTCATGTTATGGAAGTATGACAGAAGCTGGCATTGTTGCTGCTTTGACACTACCTTTTACTGTACTGTATGTTTATGACCTGTGCACATCTGCTTCTCGAAACATACCTGTCACTGTGTTCAAGTTTAATGGCCCTTTTGTGTGTATGAATGAAGCTTGTTCTGCTGCTTTTGTAATGGTGGTATAGGGGACACTTGGAATGAGCAGCTCATGGTGTGTGCGGGGGAAACTGGCATTATTCCTCACCAGAGTGCGAGTTCATGAGGGTGTGCCTGTGTGTGAGAGAAAGGTTGGGAAGAAGCCTGCACTGGTGCTGCATGTTCTGTACTCGGGAGTGAGGGAACGTTGGAAGTTTACAACCCTCTGGAAGGGAAGAACATACATGAATCAAAGTCTGTCAGAGGTGATATAATCTGAGTATAGTGCATTGAAGTGGCTTTACCTGAGAACTGAGAATACCGCAGTGTTAGAGGATCTGGGAGAGGTGGAGGTCGCTATATCACATTCCTCACCAAAGACGAGATTGTGAGTATTCAGTCCAATCCAAGGGAAGCACAGCACCATCGAGGCATCCAGTGAAAAGTTCCACACTGATAAGCAAATGCCTTCATCAAGGGGAGTGTGTCAGGTGAAGCCAGGGACATCTTCATCTGGAGGGCCCGGCGTAGGCTTCCACACCTTCCTAGGGTGCTCAAGGTGCACCTGGATGCTCAGGGAAACATTCCTGCTATGGGACAGGCAGGGACACCATCAATCTCCCACGGCCGGTCCGGCACAATCCCCAGGATACAGAGAATACAAGTTGGGAAGTGGTGAAAGTCACAAACGTGCAACGTTACTATGGCATTCCCACATGGCATTGTGACTGAAAGCACTTATGCAAGATGATGAAGTGACTGAAGCTCAGAGATGAGAACATGATTTGCCTAGGATCACACTGCATAGACGTGGGGATTGCGGGATTCAAATCGCAGGTTTTCATGGAAGCCAATTGTATGTGGCCGCGAGGCCTTGAGATGGCGCCAGGAGCAGCAGCTGTGAAAATGAAAGTAAGTTGCTGGTCGAGCGGCCGCGAAAGTGATTGCGGGGAGGGGGAGGCAATTGATAGTGATCGCAGGGAGGGTGAAGTAGTGACACAGCAAGATGCGGGCCGCGAGACGCGCTCTGTGGTGGGAGGGGGAGCAGGGGGAGAAATAATGAAGTGACTGAAGCTCAAAGATGAAAACATGATGTGCCTAGGATGACACTGCATAGACGTGGGGATTGCGGGAATAAAATCCCAGGTTTTCATAGAAGCCAATTTTACGTGGCCGCGTGGCCATGAAATGGCGTGAGGAGCAGCAGCTGTGAAAATGAAAGTGAGCAGCCAGTTGCGCGGCCGAGAAAGTGATTGCGGGTAGGGTGAAAAGGTAACGCGGCAAGACACATGGCCCCAAGACGCGCTCTATGGTGGGAGGGGGAGCAGGGGTGAGCCTGCGAGTGGTGCGCGCGGTAAAGGAAAACCATAAGGAAAGCCAGGTCGCTGGCAGCACTTTTAAAAGCCCTAACTAAATGTCTCGCAGCAGCGCATGCGCTGGCTCAGGCAAGACCTAAAATGTGAGAAACTAAGGAGTTCATCTGCTCCCAGGGTTTGTGGAGACCTGATTGGAAGTTAGGTATAGGAAATGTATCAATTATTGCAATAACGTTTTAGCAGATTTAAATAAGTGTGTTTCTAGAGCAGAGGAGAAGAATTTGGGATTCTTTCAGGTAAGCCTTTCCTGTCTCTCACTTAGGGGATAGTTATGCCTTCTGATTTTTAGCTGAGAATAATTTCCAACCTTGACAATTCTCTACTGCTTAAATGCGAAGGCTTACACATAGCCAACTCATAGCAATAATTTTGTCTATTAGTAGTTGCACCACATAATTTTAACTTATACCCTGGGCCGCCAAGAATAAATCAGTAGGTAAGGATTCCCAGAGGTATATTTTAACATCCACCTTCATCCACATCACACTGTTGCGCGACAACTGCTCCGCTGTAGTTAGGCGTGGAAGCACAACCAGGCGGCATTTGGCTGCCTGGTTGGACCCCAATGATGAAGCATGACACCAACCAGTTTGGGGTGTGAGGGGTTTATTAACAAGACTAGTTGAGTCCAGCCACCAGGCCACAGCCACCAGTGACCCAGAATATTAAACACAGTGGGCCAGTCCACATTGATTCTTTATATTACAATTGTGGACAGGACGCGCCCCTAAAAACCCTAGCTCTCCCTACTTGTTTAGCCTTATCTCATCATAACCCTTCATTTGAGTTTCTGAACTGACACCTTTCTTTGCTAACTTAAGTAACTGCCATTTTAATGCCTAAACTCTATTAATCTAGTTTAAGGAATTCCTTCATGGAGCACACTAGCTGTATTTCCCTTATTTTATTTGTGATATTCACTAATTTGGTACGCTATCTTGTATTGAAATATTTATTAATGGATTATTTGAATTTATAATGGTGATTACTAAAAATTAATACTTACTGAATAAATAACTTGAGCTAAATGTATTGGTTAATAAAATCCTTTAACACATGCCACCTTTCTTTAGTAATTCATGCGAAGGCCCAAATGTAAATCACTGTTCATGATGTTTGATGTAAATGATTGCTCCTTCTTAATTCTATGTCAGGACTGGAGGCGAGGATTATGCATTATCCTTCATTCTCCTTATTACAACAGCCTTAACAATAACAGAAAAAAATTCCTGTTCCATAAACCTTAGGGAAGGATTAGTATAGAACAACCAATCAGTAACCACCAGAGTCCACAATAAAGTACATCCTATACATGTATGCTCCCTCTTTCTACACTGCTGAGCAGCCACAACAGTTAACTGCTATCTCTGCTTACTTGTATAGTACTTTACTGGTAGAATGTTATTGGGCCCTGTATACATATTCCGGCGTAATAAATGTGTTGATTCTGATTCATGTTTATTTCAGGGGCACACAGATCTGCAGGTTGGTGATTTGCAGGCAAGCCTGTTTCCTACTCCCGTTGCTGTGCTAGTGCGATGTCGGCTTGCAGGCGCTAGAGGGCACTCTTGTACCTGTAGAGTTGCTCCTCTAGCTATCTCCGCTCTACCGACTGTTTCCCAGTGCATATGCGTTATTTAAAATCATAGTCAGGTGATACTAATCTCCTTTTTTCCTTCTTTCAGCGGCTCGCGGGAACACAAGTCACTTGTTTCTGACGTGGGCCAAACCTGATTCCAGGACCGCAAGAAGCGTTTTTATTATCTTTGGACACCAGAGAGTGCTAGCTAGCCATAGAGACACTCCTCTCCCTCTGTGAGGATCACGCACCAAATTCCTGTAATTCTTGAGGGAATACAGTTGTGACTAGGACTGGACATTAAACTCCACTCTGCTAATGGAGTTCGCAGAGTTTTGTTAGGAGCGCAAAGTTTGGCAAAAAAACTCCACTGACTGCCAGCGGAGCGGATTTTACCAGCGCACACCACTCACCCCTAGACTAGTGAGCTATAATATAGTACGTCTGTCAGAATTTGCTAATGCATGTTGTCAGTAATGCCGCAGCTGTGGATGGTGACTTGAGCAAGCTCACAGTAACGTGTACCCCAAGAAGACTACTGACAAGGCCTTGAAAGAAAAGGTGTCTTGACAGTGTGGGCAAATTCCTGCCTCATCAGACAGTTGAGGAAATAGGGAACAGTTTTGCAAGATAGTTCAGCGAGCAGCCATGTGGAGCCCATTGGATGACAAAGCATACAAAGTATCCAATGTAGCAGCCTGAAGGGGGCAGGGCATTGCATCAGGAGGAAGTAAAGGACCCCATACCTATTTATTGAGAGAAGGTCGGGCCGACAGCTAATGCACTCTGAAAATACAGTCCTGGGCACACATATTAGGGTTATAACAATGGTTGAAATGTCTCGCTTTGTATGAATATCTGTGGTCAACACTAGTATGTTATTTAAATGTCTTTAATATTTACGCGGGTTTCGTCACATAGGGGAAGTAACATGTGTCTCCAACAGGGCTCAATAGGAGTGTGAAACAGCCTGAAGCAACGTGTAGACGCGATGGTTGAGGAAACGAGGATATTAAACCGTAGGCAATGTGTTCAGGTCAGTTCAGTGTCTCTGAGAGGTTAATTAGGCGGGTGCGCCATTCTAACGAAGTTGTCTCAATTATGTCTGGGGCCTGGGAGGAGACACTGGTCCCGTCTTGTTCTTCGGTCGCTTCAAGCCCTTTCACACTCCCTCGAGCCCTAAAGAAGTCACAGGTTACTTCCCCTATGTGACGAAGCACGTGTTGCCTGGTTGTTTTTTCTTTATTTAAATATTAAAGACATTTGAATAACATACTGGTGTTGACCACAGATATTCATACAAAGCGAGACATTTCAACCATTGTTTTAACCCTATTACGCATGCCCAGGACTGTATTTTCATTAATTTGTGTGGGTTCTCAACTCGCACATTCTCAGGGGTTACAGGTATTTACCCCGACCTGGCAGCACCGCGCATACTCTGAACATAGTAGACACTACGCGAATTAGCTTTCTAGTAAGCAAGGCTTTGGAAATTCATAATAAAGTTTTAAGGAAGCAGTGTGTGTCAGATTTTAAGATCCTCTGCTCCTGCTCAAAATCGCCTAAAGTTTGTTGGCTGAGATGAGCAATACAGCTCACTGTTTAAACCAACATGAGGGCAGTGCCTTGAAGTTACACATTGATTCTGCTTTGTAGGTGCTTCAGGGCTTTGAAGATGCTGTTTCCCGAGTTGGAGATTGTTTTTTTTTAAGGGAAGCTGGTAGAAAGGGACCCAGCCTGTGTTGTAGTGGAAGCTGGTGGTATTCTTGACAGCACTAGTCATATCTGCATGGCGTGAACAGGTGCATCGAGCAGCTTTGCCTGCCCACGGAACCCTGTGTAGTGCACAGGAGTTCCTTTGCTGATTCACAGAGTTATGCATAGCAGAACTCTGCGATCTCTGCCCAGGCCTAGTAGCAACCACCACAGAGTCTTGTCCATTCCTTATTCTTTTGCCCTGCAGGCAGCCTGGAGTGTAACAGCCAGAGTAAACAGATCTGTTATTAATCGTATTTACCCTTCTATGTGTACAGTGCATTGCAGTGACGCCTGCTGCAGGTCAGTACTGGGTTGTTGCCGCAAGCGAGCGGTACACTGGGTTTAAAGGCATCGCAGGGACAGGCCCAGGCTCCAGCCCCTTAAGAGATCTCAGGGTGTTGGTCCCACCTTTAATTCTGAAACTCTCCCTATCTGCTAGGTCTCCTGGTGCCATATTGACCCTCATGCAGGAAGTCAGTAACAAATTCATGGAGGAGGACTCCGACTAATTCCACCTGCTAGGCGATGAGTTTTGCCACGATGTAGCTGCCCTGATCCAGCGTGCACTGCCCTCAGCCCTAGCACCCCTCGAACAGAAGATTAATCAATTGGTGCAAGAGTGCCAGGCATCCTGTGAGGCCCAGGGGACTGCTCGTCTAAAAGCTTGGCCCCCAAGTTACTATATGAGCAAGGGGTGGACAAAGACGCTTTTGAATACCTTAAAATGCTTTTTCTACCTCTAAGCCAGAGGTTGTGGATGCAGACCCACTCCCTTTCCTAGTGTAGGAGCCTGACTCCTTCAGCGATGATGACAAGTCACAGGGTGGGTCTGATGTGGGGCCAGGCTGTGGCATCGGTCGGCGGACGAAGACCACGGGGCAAGTTTGGGATCCCAGCCAGAGACCTTGTTAGCACACATGCTGGACCTGCATGACTTAATGCATCTTAGATCTGCAATGTGTTCTCCCAGTGACAAAGTGGCGTCATATGTGGCAGGACGCCTCCACAAGCCACTTGAAAAAGATGTCAGGGTCCTCCTACGAGTGTAATGTCTGTGCCCCTCGCTAGAGGGGAAGGTCATTTTGACTTCCGAAATTGATGCCCATATGGGAATAGCACTCGTTACAACGCATGTGTTTTCTTCTCATGCCATTACAATGCAAATCATTACAACAACTTACTGTAGGCGGGGCGCTGGAATTTGGAATAATATAATTTAGTAATCCAACTCCACTGTGTGCAACAGTAGGAAAGGTGTTGGAGTGAAAATCCAACACATTCTTCCCCCTACAGCAAGTCATTGTAATGACTTGCGTTGTAATGGCATTCGATGTAACAACGCGTTGTTGTAACGACTTGAGTTGTAAGGGCATGCGATGTATTGCATGCGTTGTAAACAATGTTTCCCCCCCATATGGCCACAATTTTGGCCAAGTTAATGCAAGATTCAAAGTATGCTTACACTTTACTCTATTATCCCCTTCGATGCTCATGACGGAACGGTTCGTCATGAGCATCGGTTGAGCTGTGCTCATGACGGAACCGTTCCGTCATGACCACACCCATTTTGAAAGGATCCAGCATGGGGGGAAAATCTCCGTAGCAGTGATGAGGTTAAATGAAGGGCCCTGTGTGGCGGCTTTAGAAGAAGTCCCCCCTGATTTTGCCCTTATTACAGACAAGGATTTATTTTCTAAAAATGACATTAAGTCCTGCATCAAATCAATTGCAAAGGATCAAGCCCCTGGCCCAGATGGCATTCCGAGGGTGATGTATTTGTACACATACTGAGAACTGGACAAGCTGCATCTTGGCCCTTTCCAATCCGATAGCAGAGGGAGCCCAAATATATAATTCATGGAAGGGAGCTGAGGTGATCCCTTTGTACACGAATGGCAATAGATCTTCACCTTGTAACTATAGACCCATCTGTCTTATAGATTGTTTTCAAAAAGTGTTTGCTCGTGCACTCCTTGTAAAGATACAAGACTAGATTAGTGAACATAAGATCTTGACTCGCTTCCAAGCTGTTTTTAGACAAAAAACGAGTACCATTAATGAGCTGTTTTGCTTCCTTTGTTTGACTTTCGGTCATTGGTCGGGGGCTCTATGTAGCCTTTCTAGACCTATAGAATGGCTTTGATCTTATGTCAGCAAAGCGCTCTGTCTAACTTTGCTAGGGTTCAATGAGGTTGCAAGGGCCAGATTGCTGACCCAATAAAAGTTAATAGGGGGGTACGCCATGGTTGCGTATTAGCACCCACACTTTTTCCCTCTTGGTGATTGGCGTTGTTCAGTTTGTTTATGAGGTTCCAGGAGATGCCCCTTCTCTGGGGGGGGGGGGTAGAAGTGGTAACTTTACTGTTTGCAAATGATACATTGTTAGTATTCAAAACAGCAGGGGGGCTTCGGCTGCTTTTAAATAGCTTTAAAGTTTTCTGCGATTCCCAAGGACTAGAAGTTAACACTGCAAAGATGAAGCTTTCATTGCTTAGCCCTCATAAATGAAATGAATGAAAGCCTACCAGCTCTACAAATAAAACATTTAGATAAGGAATGAGGTGAGACACTATTCTGTCCTGTGATTGAGCCCTACACCTGGCACCAGGCAGTATTTCTTCATACCAGGGGGAGGCAGAATGGGGTGTTTTCTCCCTCCCTGCCAGCTATAAGTTAAAACTATACCCAAAGAAATACAAATTTCCTCTGACTTGCAATGGGAATGGCTTCAGTATTTGGGCTTTGGGTCAGCCAGCACCAAGAAGCCCCACCCAACCCTGGCTATTTCTGAAAGTTAGAGACACAGAGGAACTCAGGGTGCTATGGCTTGTCTGGAACCAAGTAGTTTTGCTTACCCCAAATCCTGCACATTGCAAAATATTCCTAAAAGATCCTGTTCCCCTCTCTTGCCACAGGATTATTGTAGTTTTTCAGCCATGGGTAGACCAGCATTTTGGAAACTCTGTCAAACTCAGGCATTTCTGGAACCTAAAGACCTGGGGAAATCAAGGATGGTTTGACTTGCATTGATGACAGTAAGTTAAAATATTTGCCTAAACACCCAATGTCCTTTCTTTTTTCATGAGGCATAGCTCTCAAATGTTGACCTATGTTTGTCTGGAACCACAAAAACCCTTGGCATTTCTGAAAACGTTTGAATGCAGGGGAATCAGGGATGCAGTCACTTGCATGGATCTCAATAAATTTTCCTACCCAGAATGCTCTGCAAATGTCAAAGCATAGGTAAAACACAGCTGGGGCCAATGCAGGTAAGAGGGTTGGGGCGTGGGGCCTGGTGGGGGGGATTTCGATGGACGATGACCTGCAAAAAAAAGAAAATATATAATTAAATTTCCCTTGTTAACGTCCATCAAAATAATCCCCCCCCCCAGCCCCACTGTTCTTACCAGCATGGGACGCCGCTGGAAAAACACAGCATTTTTTGAAATATTTATGTGACAAAAATCTCAGGCACATCAAGCCAGTAGCTGAGTTTTGCGACCCTGTGTTCCTACACTTCTCCAAATAAAAACGCTATGCTCATGTGTGGGTGGCCGAACGCACATTATCAAAATGGACCAAAACTGTAAAGCCACATTAAAACTACACTGACTTCAAACATTCCAAGTTTTTACCAGTATCTTTCGAGGGCCATAGGTACACACACACACAAGATTGATGTTGGTTTTTGGGATATGTGTACACATGTTTTGTGGTAGGATTCTTGCTAATCCCTGCAGATTCTAGAACTTTCACTCTTAGAAATCTGATACAAATTATTATTTTAGCCAAAGGTGGGTGTTTGGAGGGCATTCTATATAAGAAACATTAGTGGGATCCCTGTAAGCCACACACCCCTGTACTCTCTTGGTTGTCTAGTATTTAAAAGTGGCAATGATGGTAGGTTTCCTTTGGTGCCAGCCAATCCTTGAGCAAAAACCACAGCTACCCATATTACTGGAAATACTGAAATACCAAGGAAATATTTAGATGTCTCCATGTTGCTTTATGGGGCTTTTCTTGTTGTGGATGATAGTACCAAACAAACAAGTGGGGTACCACTTTTATCAAGAAAAGTGTGGGGACAAAAAATAATACAACATGTGTTACAATCTATTACATTTTTACCCATTTTAGGCTTCCAAACGTAATTTAGTGTGCAAGACAGAAGACATTTTCCCTCTCAGTTTTGTATAACTAACTATTATTGCTAAAGTCAAATTCTTGGGCACATTTATAAAATAACATAGCTTTTTTTCATACCAATTTTCTCATGTATTATATTTCATCTTATGAGTTGATGCTTGGCCAATACATGTTTTTATGTAACAGAGGAATTTCTTTTTATGTGAAACATGACTGAGAATCAAAAAATACAAATACATAGTGGAAGACATACTTGCAAACAAACATTTTTATATCAGTGTTACACATGTTAAGACTGATAACTTGTCTATCCGAATTGTTAAAATTTTGTCTCTTGCATCCAATCTTGTACATCACTTTAGCTTTCAAGTATAGCGTTGTTAAATTCACTATTCATCCTTGAATCATGCTCTACCCATTTAACTAAGGACCATCAGCATAACCCCAGGCAATCCCACATAAACCTAATCAAACACCAAATTGTCAAAGGCAGGAGAGAAGGGGCATGGGCCCAAACTGCATCCCGCTGGCACTCTTCAAGAAAAACGCAAAAAACTGGGCAGAGGACCTAGACCTTTTCTTCCGTGAACTTAGATCATTGGGGAAACTCCTAGCCTCTTCAAAAGGCTCAATCATCTCTCCAATACACAAAAACAGAGACAACTCCTCACCAAAAATCTATTGCCTGGATTCGTGATTGACAACGAGCAAAATACTTAGCAGGCACAACCTGGGCATCGCCGAATGCAAACATTCCCCTTAACTAAACCAGATTTTCCAAAACAACTGGCACAGCAACAATCATCTTGGCAATGGCATTCCTCATAGACATGGCAAAGTCCTCAAAGCAGCCTCTCCATTTCTGTTTAATGCCTTTAGGGCAGCTTTCCACAATATATACCGGGCAAGGCTCTAGAAGAAACTGGCTAACTGGAACATTCTGCAGACATTGCTGGACATGTTAATTCTACTACACACACACTTGGGTGCAGGTGAAGCTGGGCGAGAGCACACACCTCTGCAGATGAATCCCAAACACCAAAGGGCTAAAACAGGAGTGTGTGCTCACCCCCCACGCTATTCAACCTTTACATGGTGGATTTGATACAGATACTCAACTCCTGCAATTTGCAGGCTCCCAGGCTCCCGGGCATGGCACTTTCCAGCTCCCTTAATGCTGATGATGTGGTCTTGGTCAGCCACACACAAATGGGTTTGCAACACCGTCTCAGTGCAATGGTGGCATACACTGCGGAGAGCTCCCTGGAAGTAAACTTAGAGATGACAAAAACAATGACCATCAATAATGGCAGGAAAAAAACCCAGCCTGGTATTTGGGAACTCACAAATCCAGACTGCACTCAACTACAAATACCCAGGCATAATTATCAACAATGGGGGACTATTTTCCACACAGAGAGAAGCAATCAAAAGGAAAGGGCTGGCTTTAGCAGTGACACTGTGGAATCTTTAATCAAGGTATGATGCTGCTCCCTCTCCTCTGGGTAGCTCAAACTAAAATACTACCAACAATCACATATGGCAGCGAAGTCTTGAGAGGCAGAGACTCTAAAATTTTGGCCTCGGCTCTAGTCGAAGCATACAGAATCATGTTTAACCTTGCAAACTACTCTTTGGCAGCACAGATTCGACTGGAGTTCAGCCTAATGAAACAATCCCTGGCAAGGCAATAGATATTAATTGCCTGCTGACACAGATCAGGAACGCTGTTCCAAACACTTTCAATCACCTTCTCTGCCAAGAGCTGCAGCACAGGAACACATTGCCTGCCAGAAGCTATCTCAGGAATCTCTCATAAAACCAGTCTGTCCCAGGTTGAGGGATAAAAATTAGATTTTCCCGATATGAGAAGTATCAGACACATATTTATATTGTGTTAGCATGATGTATCTATATATCCTCGTGTTAATATGTACACCACATGCCTCACATGTCTTTTATGTGCTTTAGCCAGTAGGAATGTTTTTGATTGTATACATGTTAATAGAGTAGGCCGAGAACCACACATCTTTTACTTTAGTGTCAGACCCGAACGGTGATCACGTGTTATTCTTCAGTAGTTGTCAAGTCCCAGTTCCTTTGAGTTACAGAGAGCAGCTGAAAGCAAGCCGCTCTGTCTCTGTCCAGGGACTCAAGTTCGCATCTGGCTTTGGGTGCGATAAGCGCTTTCCTGGGGGCGCTGTGCCTACACTCCCGGGCACCAGGACGAAAGGGAGTCACCCCTCCTGACCTTCCCAGTAATAACTAAGTAAAGCTTTGAACTAATCATGTGTGCCATATATGGTCCTTCCTCGGGGCCCAAGAGCCAAGTGGTGTTTTTCCATTTACGGTGACTTCATGTGTTGACCTGAAAGTAAATATGTTCTGTTTTGACTGTAAGCCAGCAGTCTTCTCCGCGCACCTAATGGGTGAGGGTTGGAGAGGCTCCTCTATAGAGTATTTTGTCTAATAAACGATTGATATTTCTTCACTGCCAACTGACTGATTATTTGTAAAAGGGATTGGGGCTATTGGTAGGTATAGCTCTTTATGTTATTTTTATGGTACTTCAAGGTTTGGGACATTCCAACCAGTCATGCTGCCTTTGAAATATTGGTCTGGAAATTAATCAAACATCTCTCGCTGGCAGAAGACATGGCCACATTCTCAGGCAGAAGCCAAGCCTGAATGACAATTAACAGCTATAGCACACTCACCCCTCAAAAACATTTCAGCCTAGGCTATCATAGAAACACAAAGGAAAATGTTTTGAAATGCTGCCTGGTAATAATCCTGTCTGCCCTGCACCTTCCACTTTGGCAAAGGGAGCAAATCTCAACCAGCTACATCGTGTGTGGCAAAGGCACGGAGGATCTGACGCACTTGCTTTGCATCTGTAATGTACTCAAGGAGGAAAGGACTAGATTGCTCAAAGCTCAGTTTAACTCAAGAGTGATCCGCATGTAGAGACAGGCGGTGGTGGCCTGCTTCAAGCCTAAGGAACCACTGCTTAGCTGCATCAGGGGCGGCTCTAGGTTCATGGTGGCCCTGGGCAGAGAGCGTAGGTAGGGGGCCCCGGAAGATGGGGTCTGGGTGGGGCGGAGCGCGGAGGCCAGTGAAGAGGGGGGGTCATGGTGTTTGGAAGTTGTATAGAGCCAGAGGCCACCAAATCCCTTCCAGGGGCCGCACATAAATATGTATCCATCCTCAGAGGATTATTATATTAAGGATATATATTGATGTGGTGGCCCCTGGGATTTGGTGGCCCTGTGCAGGTGCACAGCTTGCACATGCCTAAGGCCGGCCCTGGCTGCAGGCTGGTAACGTTTTTTGCACTGGTGGAAAAGAAAACGCCACAAGCCATCCTGCACACTAGATCCTCGGCTTCCGTAGCTGTTACGGAAGCGAGCAGCCGTCACCCTAAACCTTTAGGACTGGGCTCAAAAGCACAGCACTTTATATGATCCTTAATGCATACCCCCCCCTCCCCCCCACCCCAGGGCACATCGACACGGAAACCCCCTTCTAACGGATGCACCGCACCCTGTACCTTTCTGGTCCTATTATATGAAGAAGAGTCGAAACTCTGATAAATCAGAACCTGTGGTCAACAACGGAGCACCAAAACATTTGGTTTATATAATAGGTCTTTTATAGACCTTTCTGTGTTTTAAAAGAGTTTTATGAAATTGTAATTGTTAAGGAATTGTATTTTAACATGCACTTATTTATCTGTGCTTTTATATTGTATTTTTAAGCTTTGTTGTAATGCGCTGGTTTTAATTATCTATGTAAATAATAAATTACTTACTCACACATCTGTATTTATAATTCTCTTGCATTAATGTGCCAGATTTACAAATATACTGACATCAAAATGTTTTTAAAAAATTCAGGTGAGACAGGTGTGGCTAGCAGTATGATCTGGAATAATTTGTGACTGCTGCCTGGAATTGAGACATCTGGTAAATGTACCTGGCTACATATCAGTGTGACTTTAGAAATGCTCTCTGGTGAAAATATATACATTTTGGGCAAGATAAGAAATGTGCTCATGGATTAGGATGACTCTCTAATGTATTTGCATGTATATTATTTATAAGGGACAGACAATGCCAGTAGAAACTTAACTCAATGTCTCCGGTGATCAAAATGGTTAATTGTTTACCAGAAACCATGAAATGCCAGTAAGAATGAACACGCTTACTCCCACCCTCATTACCTAGTAACATCCTCATCCAAATAAAATGGATACCCAACTGTAGTCCAATTGGACACCTCCCAAGGTGACTACTGCTGTCGGGTACCGCCCACGTTCTTGACTCATGTGGATGGTAGGTCGAAAAAACAATTACAATCAACATTTTTTTTTTTAATGCCCTATGCATTTCTGACTGTCAACGATCACATTTCAAGCAGCCAGGACATTTTCAGAGGGGCATGCCTAAGTGCACACGTGCTGGTATCATGGTGTTTTTTTTAAATCTAAAGAAGCCTAGGGCTGACTTTGAGCCAGCCCTGGCCCACAATACTCAGGTGTCCTCAGAGGCCACCCACGAATGATGCCAAGGAACATCACATTTTAAAGCAGCACTGGGCATATAGGGCATCAGCCCTGTACTTGTCGGGACTGTTTGTCAATCACTGCATGCTACCCACACAACTTCCCACCCTTTTGAAACTCCTCACAGGATAGGGTGCAGTCAGCAAGCATCACTAATCCCACTATACGACAACATGGGAAAGGGTGGGGTTGCACAGGAAGCTGCCTGTGGAAACGATAGGGCCAGTCCGTCAGCATATGACCTGGCTGGAGGGAGGTCAGAGGTCATATCCAGAATGTTTGTAAACAGATACATTGTGTATGCTTTTGGTGGGATGTACGTCACTACCACGCACACTTTTACAACGCGTACCATTACAACGCGGTTGTAACAACGCAAGTCGTTACAACGACTTGCGTTGGGGGGGGCGCAAATTTAAAAAATGTAATTGACTATTCCAACACCAGTCCCCGTGGATAGTAGGGAAGGTGTTGGGATAGTAAATTAAATGATTTACTATCCTTGAGCGCCACCCAGCGCAATTCGTTGTAACAACTTTCGTTGTTATAACCGCGTGGTAATGGTACGTCGTTGTAACGCTCGCGTTGTAAACGTTGTATACCCTTTTGGTGTCTCGTGTATCTTTTTCCTGCATTTGAGCATCAGCGAGAGACACGGGGTTAGGTCGCAGGAGATACTTTCCCTGCACATCTCGGATGTCGGATCGGTGGAGATATCAACCACAACTTGAACGCTGCTGTGTGCAGTGGGACTTTGATTGGTGAGGAGTTTCCGCTTGTAAATGTAAATACAACTATTCTCCCTGCTGAGAGTCCTGTGCACAGAAGGGAAAAACTGAGAAGTTTGAGCGTTTGGGTTTTTGCATCCCAATTTCTAATAAAATGTGTTCATTTACAAGTTGTTGTGTCTTGGTCTGCATATTTTTAGCTTGGACTGTCATGCTTATATGCATACCATCTGCAGAATGGGATTGAGCAGGAGGCATATGAGTGATGCTACTTCCTCCAGTCAGGACCAAGGGTATGCATGGTGGGCTCGTAGACATAATATTCATGACCCTATCCGATGTTAGGATAAGAAAGCTTCTTTGGTTTACATTTCTTGCAGACCCGTGCAAGTAATCTAGTAGGTCTCAAAATCCATTCCTGTCAGACCCAATCGACTTTTCATCCATCTGAGGTTAATAAGTAACACATACTCGATAACAACACATATATAATTCACGACCCAAAAAGACAGTCTCGTTTGTGTGTACCACAGAAATGAACAATATACTGGCAGGTAGGAAAGTCTTTATAACCTGTTAGGTATGTGTGTGCATTGCGATATGAGTACATACCCTGTGGTAAATGTACTCTACTCTCAAAGTGTACAGCGTAGAGCCTGTGCAGTGTATCAACAGTGTGTGGCGATGACAGCAATAATGAAATACTGATGCTTTCTGACCAAACGCATAGATAGATGTTCTGTCACAGGTTTTTGAGGTGGGCTCTATATCAGATGAGAACTCTGCATCTAAGCACTACAGTCCTGCAAGTGAAGTCCATAGACAGCCTGGAAATTGAAAGCAGAGGCGCAAATAGGCCCGTCTTTCGGTGATTGTGACCTTGAGGCCTCTCATCAGGTCTGAAGGCCCCTCACCAGCTCTCTCTATTCAAATCTTCTGCCTCATGTTAAGGGCTTGAGGCTACTCTCAGCTCTACTGCTTGTAGGTGAGTTCTCCAGGACCTAGAGCAGGTCTCCCTAGAGTAAGGCAGCCACCAGGTCACGGCAAGTGTTGTCTTTACTGGCTCCAGTTAGCCTTCCTTGCTTCCTTCCAACTCATCGTTCTTGTGAAGAAAGGAAAACAAAACATTCATGCTACTCACCATTGAGCGTGTGTGGAGCAGCTATTCCCTCATGTATGCACTATGTACAGATGGACAATGATTGGAAATAATATATATTTACATCAATGATTATACATTGAGACACAAATATGAACCTGTTTAGTATCCACAAAATAGCATATTTATGTGGGTCAAGCAAACATATATGTAGTGAAAAGACTGTAAGATAATCCGTATTGATTTCAGAAAACCATAATATTGCCTGGACATCCTACTGGACTGAGAATGTGCCCTGCAGGGTGTGCAGTCATGTTGCCATGTTCTGAGTGCTTGACTGTTACTTACTTATGCCCCAGTTTTGGATTTTAGCTCTAGGCTTGCGCTAATATAACTTGTGCACAGGACTACCCCTGTCCCTGGCACAAATTAAGCCCTGTAACTATCCTGTGACCTGGAGGTTTGCACCAATAGTGCTCTAATTGTTCTGACAGTGGACTACCGGCCTTGTCACGGGTTTAGTATGTATATCTTTGGTGGCAGTATAACATGGTTTGTGAATCCACAGTATTGATCAGACCTGCTATCTGTGTCGCCGGCTCCACTTGAGTGAAGTTCTGCGTCAATGTGTAATCTAGATCCTAGTACTAGCATCCAAGTGGATTGTGTATGTTTGTGGCTTGTGTACTACATGCAGCATGTGCATGAGTGAGCCATAGAAATGGAGGCCTGAAGGTCCCATTTTGGAAAAATATAGGCAGGGTTCACATGACAACTGATGTACCTCTCGGTTCACTACTATGTAGGTGAGATTGTTTTCAGTGAGTGGAAGAGTATTGCTGTCATTCCTGAAAATGGAGGAAGGTGACATAGCTCCTTCAAAAATTCACTTAAGCAGCAGCTGCTGAGTGGATCTGCTGATATGTTTTATTGGGGTACTCTTATTTGGTAGGGGTTTGGGGTGGGACTCATCTTTGTTGTTCAGGGTGAGAGAGATCTTGTAGGTGAAGCCAGCCTTTTGTCTTCATCCTGATCACTGTTCAGTGTGGCTGGTGTAAAGCCAGTTGCAGAAACTTCATGCCGCTTTGTGCCTCTGTTGTGAGTACTCCAGGCTGGAGACTATCCTGCTTGGAAGAGCATCACTCTACACAAAGGCTCTGTCTGAAGAATAGATTAGAGAGGACACTTGAGAGAAGGACCTCCACAAACTTGTTTTGAGATTGCAGACAGAAAATCCACATTTCTTATCTACTTTGACTGCCTAAAAATGGAAGATACTTACATCTTTGTTCCTTCAGTTCGAAGACCTCTCACAAAGAAAGGGGGTATTTGGCAGTATACTTTGAGGACTGCTGCACAACAACCATAACTGGTGTCTGTGTGAAAGCCAGCTTCCCAGTGGAGAGGGTACATCAACTGGGTCTTTACTTGCTGGACGAGCTATACCGATGACCTGAAGAACCTCAAAGCCAGCCTGCCTGCTGAGAGAGTGAAAGAGCCTGTCAAGCCACAGGAGGTGTAACTGCCCAGGTAGTGCCAGAAACTGCAGGACTCTGTGTGGTAAACAGCCTTTACAACGAAACTTTTACAACGCACTACCATTACGACGCAACCATTACAATGCAAACCATTACAACGCATTGCGCTGGGGGGCGCTCTAGGATAGGGAATATATTTAATTTATTATCCAACACCTTCCCTACTATCCACGGGGACTGGAGTTGGAATAGTAAATTAAACTATTCACTATCCAGCACCCCAAAGCGCTATCCGTTGTAATGGTATGCGTTGTAAAAACTGCGTTGTAACGGCATGCGTGGTAAAAGCATGCGTTGTAACGTCATACATCCCTCTGTGTGGGGGGTCTACCAGGATGAAAGAAGACTGCGATCTATGAGTTCAAAGAGTGTAAATGCAATCTCTCTAGAAGTGAAGTTCCAAGAGGGAATTACGGGCAGGCTGCTAACCTTACAAGAGGAACAATCACGGTTGACCTCACTGCTTAAATCAAGAGCTTTGCCCATGGTGAATGTAGCCAACAAAACCCAGGGCTGTTCCTGTGGCTGATGTCACCACAGAGGTAAAAAAAGAAGTCAACAGTGGGCTTCACCATTGTAGCGAAGTCCTGTGCACATGACAGTCACAACTGCAGTATTTACAAGATGCATACAATAGCTGCTAGTGTACTATTGTGACACAGACGTGTAAGTGGTGGCTCATTTCCTACCCAGTGACCCAGATGAAGATCTCATGCCTTCCATGAGCCCTCAATGGCTTCCATTACCTGCTTTCATTAAAGAACTTGTGGCTCCAGCTCTGGCTGTGCCATCCTGCTGCAGCCTACCCAGACTGAAGGCCCGTTCTCCAAACATGCTGCCTCATCATAGAAGTAGGCAAGATCGGAGACACAAAATGCTGAAATGCACATAGAACTGCATTGTGCTAATGCTGTGTCTAGTATACTGTACTTAACTGAGCACAGCCATAATTGAACTGGGGTACCTGCACCTGAGCCTTCATTAATGTCTCACAAAACGAATCTACTGGGGCCCTACCTAGACTCACAAGAGGAGTGAGTCATGTGAAAGTGAGACGAGGAAGACAGTAAAGCCAGTATCCCAAGGTGCAGTAGCCTAAGTAGAAGTGCATATTATTGTACATGTGGCAGTATACCATTTTAAGCCTGTCTATTAAAGTATATTTCTTATCCAAATAAAGAACTGGGTTGGACAAAGATATATTACTCTGCTGGGTGCTCTGAGTTTCCATACCCCTAACTACCTCCTTGAGAAGTGTGTGACTGCTCCAACGTGCTGCCACTGAGAGTAAATTGCTGAAAAGGCTCTATGTGGCTCAGTTGTTATGTTATGTTATGTTAAATTTTATTTATTCAGCATACATACGCCCGTAGGCTTCATGGCGCTATCGGAAATTGTGGGAGCACAACATAACACCTTACATTAGTGCAAGGGCACATGTTCCACCTATTTAAGAATAGGCTTGCCTAAACAGCCATGTTTTAAAGGTTTGTCTAAAAAAAAAGTAATGGGGACAAAGACGATCCTTGCGGGACTCCACAGATGGAAACAGTTTTTGGGGCTGTGAACGTCCCCAATCTAACAGATTGAGAGCGTTCAGAGATAAAAGATTTCAGCCAGCTCAGGACGGGACCCCTAAGGCCGGCCTGTTCAACACGGTTGACAAGAATGGAAAAGTCAACCGTGTCGAACGCGGCTGACAGATCCAGGAGCACCAGTGCTTGGTGAGCGTCTCTGTCTGCATTAGATCTCAGGGTGTTCTGAACCGCCAGTATCACTGTCTCGGTCGAATGACAAGGACGAAAACCAGCCTGATTCGGTTCCAGGTATTCAGTAGATTCAATAAAGTTTGAGAGACAGTTGGAGACATGAGCTTCCAGAATTTTTGATAAATAAGGTAAAAGAGAAATCGGCCTATAATTCGTAAGGTCATAAGGGTCAATACCAGATTTTTTAGTTAAAGGGATCAACAAAGCGTGCTTGAACCCATTAGGTACCTTGCCTTGTGCGAGTGAGTCATTCAGTAAAGTGAGAAAGCTTTGAGGGATGGCAAGTCCTATTTCTTTAAAAATATAGGGCGGGCAGATATCATCAGGTGATCCAGATTTGACTTGGGTAAGAAGATCAGTCAGGGTTTTGAACTCAATGGGAGAAAAAGTATGTAGTGTAGAGGGATTATAAAATATATCATCTATTGGGATTGGGGTGGGAGAACTAATTATGTTCTGTTTTATACTGATCATTTTTTTCCTGAAAAAATCGTTCAATGAATCACTCAGTTTTTGAGTAGGAATTATAGGAGGAGCTGTCCTATCATCATTGCAGAGATAGTTCACTGTGTCAAATATCTCTTTAGATTTATTCACAGAGTTCATAATTTTCGATGAGAAGTAGTCAATTTTATGTTGTAGGATGGTTTTTGGTATATTTTCCTAGATGAACAGTAAGTTTCTTTATCCTGTGGTAAATAGTTAGCTCTCCATTTCCTTTCTTTTTGTCTGGTCTCAAGTTTTAATTTCTTCAATTCTGGAGTGAACCATTTATGAGCCTCCCTCCCTCGTGATCTAGGAAAGTTTACTAAAGGGGCATGGGAGTCTGCGGCTTGATGCAACCATTGTGAAAATATCTTTTCACTGGACTCTATGTCCTCACTGTGAGAGGGAAGGGTGGTAGCTAAAGTATTTAAAAATGCCGGTAAGTCTAAAGATTTCCATTTCCGGATGTCTCTGCCAGCCTGTGATCTAGGTTTAACAATTCCATTGATTATAAATGTAAAACTTATAAAAAAGTGGTCTGACCAACTACAGGGACATATAGAGGGCAGAGATAGAGACAAATTATAGGACCAAATTTGATAAAGGCTATGGCCCTTCTGATGAGTGGGAAAATGTATGTGTTGTTTCAAGTTAATGTCCTGTAGTAGGTCCTTCAGTTCTGCTGCTTGAGAATCTAATGCCACATTATCAAACCAGTAATTCAAGTCCCCAATTAATATCAGTTTAGAATGAATAATAACGTAGGAAGCCAATTGTTCTGCTAACAAGGAGGGGAACGTGGCCATACACTGAGGAGGGCGATATAATAGAATTAATAATAGCGCTCCGCTATCAGTGTCTAATTTGATAACAATATTTTCTGTGTTTGGAAGCAACAGGGGTGGGAGTTCTCGGAACTGATGAGTTTTAAGAATAATAGCAGCTACTCCCGCCCCTGTTTTCCCAGGTGGGCGATTGGCTGAAATAATATAATATTCTGAGGGGAGAGATGCAAGTATATCTGGTAGTGAATCACCAGTAAGCCAAGTTTCTGTTAAAAAAAGAACATCTGGTTTTTCACATGTCAATAGAAGAAAAATTTCTACCTGATGTTTAATCATTGATCGTGTATTGAGATAAATACAACGAAATTTGGACAAAGGTTTGTTAAGAGTAACATAATCCGTGCATGATGAAGTCATAGATGAAGGGGCACCTATTGAGATGTCTTTGGCAATGCCAAACTGAGAAATACATTTCGAAGTATGCGGAGATAGTGGAGGCCCCAAATTACCAATGGGTCTTAATGCAACTAGGTCAGAGGCAGAATAGATGAAATTTAGTCCAGGGTCAGTGGCCCCGGGTCCCGGACGCTCGCGGACTAGCGCAGACGGGCTTACCTTAGGCGCACCTTCGGCGCGCCATCGTCGCGCCCGCTGCGCTCGTCCGCTGCGCTCCCTAAGGCACATTGCGTTTTATGGGAGGGAGCCTCGGGCAGCTGGACCACTGACTCTGGTCCCAGTGCCCTTCAGGCTCCTCCCAATATGGCGCCCGCTCTCCACCGGACCGGCACGAGTAGCCGGGGTGAGAGAGCCGCCCTCCACACAATCGGCAGAAAAGCCGCAATGGACCGGGGCGGAGGGGAGCTCTACACAAAAGTTAGGAACAACAAAATGCAAGCTGGTATCAGCGATGACTTTAAAAAGCTAAGCGCCTGCCTTAGCTCTGCAGGACGCCGCTAAGGTACAAATATCGCCAATTGTAATTTTAAATTGCTAACTTAGAAGAAACAGAAATAAATAAAATGCTTCAGCAGAGTTAAAATAGTTACAATGCCGCACTTCATTGCACAGTGTGTATCCCTAGGTGCGCTGCGTCCCAGCGGTACCAAGAAACTGCCACTAACCTGGTAAACAGTTTGTGATGACCAAACAGTACAGGCTCTGAGACATCTGAGGTAAACCACCCCTGCCCCCACGGCTGAGGCCCAGTAGCCCCCGCTTGCCCCCACTCCCCCTGAACTGGATCTGATACATGCCCTCTGCCAGAAAGGATATCTATTCAGAGTGACCAACTATACACTGTTTGCCACCTAAGTTTATATTGTCAGTGTCATACACTTAATGCTAAATTTTCAATGGGAGTCAAGGGCATAATGGATTTAGGTAGGAATGGCACAAGAAACACTAAAGGCATTGAAGAAAAAGAATGAAACCAAAGATTTTTTTTCAATAAAACTAATACTGTTTTGAAAACCACTTCACAACTGTTTGATAATCACAGTACTCTACAATACATGACATAACTCATAGTTTTATTTTTGAAGAATTAAGGTACTTAAGTTAATGTAAAGTGCTATGATGGGAGTTTTTAAGCATCATATTGAATGTGTTTCAGTACTTCTGAGATGTACTTTTTAGGTCTGACTCTTGCCATTCCTTGTGTGGGGAACAGTAAAAAGCTTTAAGGAACACAACTGCATGTTTCCCTGGATTACAGCACTTGATGGGGCAGAACTTGTGTGAGTGCAGTGCTTGTTGCACTTCTATTGACTAATGAGTGGTGTCTCCTGACCTCACATGGCTGCCCCATTAAAACGTAATAATGTGGCAGTGTGCAAGAAGAAGACTTCTCCACAATGATTGGCTAAGAATATTACTATGTGAGCCAACAACAGTATTACGGGCAGAAGTATTGGTGAATAGAGCTATGCCCAGCGTGATGACACAGAGGCATCTGAGCCTGTTTGCTTTTTCTTCCCCATTTGTATTAGTGGCATTCAAAACAAATAGGTTTGTTTGCCCAACCTTCCTTGCACTCCAGATGTGCTGCTCACTGCAGCCTTAGCCTGCGGTCCTGCGTTACAACAGCCTCATCCCAGTCCTTCCTCCTATACCAATCTACAATCTCACTTCACTCTCAACTTCATTGGCTCCTTTATGGACTGCTCCCATCTTAGACACTAGCCATAGCCTCAGCACACTCCCACCTCCTGTACCAGCACCTGCAGAGCACTATTGCTATGCAGGCGAACAGGGCCCAGATGTTGGTCTATATCATCACTTTAGAAGCAGCAAAAGTAGCATGCTTGGCAACATGGGATCCATGCCCCATCATCTTTCTTCAAATTGGCTGTTATGAAGGCCAATGGGACTAGGAGCAGGGCCTTTAGCTGTAAATTCTTCCCCTACTTAAACCACACACTTAGCCTGCAGTACCAATCATCTCCCACACCAGATCATACCCACAGTTGCAGTGCTTCATCCTTAGCCTGTTGTGCTGCTCGCCGTCCTGCTGCGTCATCTGCTTTCGCCACTCCCTCTATGCTGCTCCCCACAGCTGAAGACTGATCCCATTAACCACTCCAGCCCCCACAGATCCATCTCAATCTCCTTCCCTGTACCATTTCACAGCCTTGGTACCCTCTCCCCCTCTTGCATTGCACCTATAGTTATGGATGGAAATGAATAAGCATCTAGTACTGCGGGAAGGACAGATATTCTGTGTTGGAATTTGTAGATATGTGCATGTTCACGTGTTTGGTAGTTTAATGTATGCTGTGTTACAGGTGATGTCTGGAAGTTTTGAATGACGGAGAGTGGTGTAAGTGAAGAGTGAAAGGAATGCCTGTGTAACTGCAGCGTGAGAGAGGTGAGGGTTGTACCTGTGTGAGAATTTGGTGTCTAGCGTGCTCTTGTGAGTGGATGGTGTGAGCAGGGGATGACTGGTGAACATGTGTGAGTGTAGTGTGAGCTGTGTGAATGCAGGATGATGCGTCCCTAAACCCTAAACAATTCACCTTATCTTTGGCAGTTGGCAAGTGGGGATTCAGATGTAATTTGAACTGCAGTTATCGAAGCTGATCCTGCAACAAAATGCCATCCCTTTCGACATACTGAAAGTTACATTTCTAAAGGCGGAAGAAGCATTGAAGGCCATATCCAGCTCTGAAAAAAATACCTCTTGGAACTTGGGGCTAAGACTTCTTGTCGATTCTGCCATCCATGCCCTTATATCAGTCATAAAACCACTTCCCCTTCATCTAGTGGCTAAATTGTGCGCCGTAAAACTAGGAAACCTGGGGGCATATTATCAAGAAAGGCGATAAAATTATCGCCGCTTTAGCGACAGGAAACTGCAGCTAAAGTGGCGATAATGGCCTTGATAATATGCCCTTGTGAATTCCCATAGCAGCCCAGGTTAACACCAGAACCTGGACTGCTATAGGAATTCACAAGGACATATTCCCCAAGGCAATTATCTGATTTCACTGTGCCTCCATGTCTTCAATCATCCGTTTAAGAGTACCTTAAAATAAACTGAACTTAGCATGTGCACTCTACAAAAACTTCACTTGTATTTGTTTTAATAGACTTTAATGTTGCTCTGTATTTTCTAAAATTCAAAGCAGGGTTCACAAGAGAATTGCCTATCCTCTTGGTTCACTACTAGCCAGGGCCACTGGAATTATGCGGCAGAGGAGGACCAAATTATGCAGCAGTGTTGACTTAATTATGTGAGAAGAAATTATGCTGCATAGTGTGGCTCATTTTGTGATAGTATTACCTCATTATTTGACATTTTTACAGATGGTAGCTGTCTCTGAAAGAGTTTTGTTAATTAATACCAATTTAAGATCTAAATACAGCATTAATCAACTGAAATATGGCAATTCAACCTTTGTGTAGGGCCTTGCAGAGTGCAGGAACACGTATCACAATGCTTTTAGTAAACTTTGATCCCTCTGAGCTAGAAACAATATTTGTTTTCAAAATCTATAGATTATGCAGCAAACAAAGCATTATGTGGAAAATGTGGCAAATCCAATATTATTTGAAGAAAGGCTTGAATTTTATAATTCCAGTGGTCTGCTAATAGCATCGTCATTGCAGGCATGAATGTTTTTAAGCTTATGTTTGGAAACTGTGAATCCTAATAAATGTCAGTCAATGCAGAAATTCATTTTAGTGTACTTAAGTAAAACACTTCAAAGTTTAATGAATATACTTTTTGGAATGTAAGTCTTTGACAATTTTTTAAATGATGAATTATATACCACGTAGAGGGCTCAGTTCCTATTTTGGAACTTAGCGGCAAACCAGGCCAATGGCTGGGCACTTTATTTTAATGTGTTACATGGCCATGTTTGTATTGTAAATTAAATCCTTTCATCCTTTCTCCCACTCTGGCAGCAACAGTCCATAACAAGAGCGTGGACGGCTTGGGGGCCAGGAGGAATTAAAATACACAGAGACCAGTGAACTGATCAGTGGTCTTTTGAAGGCCTGCAAAGTACTTTGGATGAGGCCAAGTCTGAGTCGTCAGCCCCAGCCCACAGCAGCTGATAAACTGCCTGTGAACTCCACAGCCTGGGTTACGGCACACAATGGCAGGTGGGGGGTGGGGGGGTTCAAAAAGGCCTTTCAGCCTAAGGGGCATTGCATGCCTGGTTGTATGAATAGAGAAACTCTGGCCTGGCTTTAAGGGACTATGATTAAAGAATGTGAAGTGCAGACGAGACCAACACAGTGGCATATGTCATCACTGTTAGACCCAATACAATACAGATGGGAACAAAACTGCAAATGTGCAGCTCTGTGGATATGACATTTTGTGGCTGTTATGTTATGTTAATATATATTTCTAAAGCACCAAATCACCACCGGTCTCTAAGCGCTTCCAAAATGACCCTGAACCCAGAAGTTCCCTACTGCCAACTGATCGAGCAGAAGTGGTGTAAGCTTATACAAATGCCTCAGTAAGTAAGATGGTCTTCAATTTCCTCCTAAAAAGGAAGTAGCGTAGCTTCCCCACCTATGCTCTCCGGTTGCTTATTCCAGAGCTGGGGGATCACCACAGAGAAAGCCCGCCCACCCCAGTGTAGCTCTGTTAAAGCGCGGACAGGTAAGCAAATTTCTCCCGGATGAATGAAGACAACAACTAGGCACATAAGGCTTCAATCGGTCTTTTATATTGCTGGGTCCGCTCCATAATGAGCTTTGTGTGCATTGCACAGGCCCTTAAACCTGACCCTCTGCTTAATCGAGAGCCAATGTAGTTGTTGTAGCAGGGGCGTGGCACTAGTTTTTCTTGCAGCTTAAAAATCAGTCTTGCTGCGTCGTTTAATGCCACCTGAAGTTTCCTCAGAAGTTTCTCGGGAGCCCAATATAGACTGCCTTGCCATAATCCAGGTGTGACAAAATGAATGCGGACACAATGGTACACATAGTGGTAAATGACAGTAAGGGTACCAGTTTCTGAAAATGTCTCATCAAACTCACGCAGCTCTCCACAACCGAAGCTACCTGATTGTTCATTGTTAGCTTGGTATCTAACCTGATACTCAAGCTCTTCACAACCGGCACCGGTATCGGAGTGGTGCTGTCCTCAGCCAGTGAGTGCGTTTCTCATACTCCTGGTCCGGGTCACTAGACTGTGTCCTCCAAACTGGAGGTAGGTGAACTAGTTTACCTTGTACCGGGATTTCACAGTTGATCTGATAGTGATCTGACCAGCTACAAGGTCTGCACTCTGTCAGTAATGTGGCTGAGGACGTAGTCCAGATGAGGTCTAAAGTATGTCCCTTCTCATGAGTAGGGGTCTCCACAATTTGTTTCAGCCCTAGCATGGTCATGGCCTCTCCAAACCCACTAGCCACGCAATCCCTTGGCGTCAGATCCCAGTGGTACTTGAAATCCCCTAATACAAGGATCTGTTGGTATCTTGAACAGAGGTCACTAATCACTTCATGGAACAGGGTGTTAAACAGTGGGGTTTACTGCAGAGGGCGATATACCACCACCACTATTAGACAGAATGAATTAAGCCCCAGTTTGATCCCTAGGACTTCTGCCCCATCAAGACTTTCCTCTACTATCTTCTCGGTTGTTATGTCCCAACTGTAAAATATTGCAACCCCCCCCCCCCCTTTTGTTCCCCTGTCGATTATATGTCAGGACATCATAATCAGGGGGAAGGGATGCCCCTATGTCGGGGGCCCGAAGCATCCTCTAGCCATGTCTCTGTTAGGGCGAGGATATCGGGCTTCTCCTCCTGAAGCAACGAGAATATTTCTAAATTGGATGTTTACGAGTCTATGGTATCTGTTTTGTACTGTAAAAGAGGAGATCCCAGATTACGTTGCTGGTTAACCACACCTCGGGCTCACATGGCAAACCAGAAAACTATGCAATATTTTATGACTTTCCCTTTAAAGAAACTGATAAGAACTCTGCTTTGATCCATTTATTACAGAAAATGTGGAGGAAAATGTACCAATTAGCACAAATAATTTGATTTTTTCTCGGGATGGAGGGGCCTGAGCTGCTCAGAAAATGCTGAGATCCCTCGCTATGAGCAGAGGAAAAAATTGTTTGACTAGTTTTTTGCCCAGTCACTTTCACATTCCACCAATTGTGAACTTTTTACCCTGCATCCGATTCTAACTGCTGTGTGGCAAGCCAGCTTCAATGATTAACCAGTGGTAATGTACAAAGCTCGAGATCCGATCAACACCATTTCATTAACATAAGGGCGCATTCTTTTAGCTGGAAACGAGCAAAGGCTATGGAAATGTCCGCAGATTAACATGCATTCCAGGGCATAACCGAAACTAATCACCTAAACGTGCAGGCAGGAGAATGTACCGTAAATCAAGAATAAACGTTTGCATTTAATAAAATATCTCTAATATATCTGTTCATGGGTAAGATGTAGGTAAGTAGGATAGCTATTCATTTTAGGGTTTCATCTTATTTTAAAGAATTATGGGCTCATGTCATGTGAAAAAACCCTTTTGCTATCTCCCCATAGGACCTCTTCCTTTTTCAGAATCATGTTGGCCCCCTCAGGAGCTGGGTTGAGGTTGGTAGTTGCAGTGAGGGGTGAGTTGCTATTGGGGCATCAACCCGTTTGTCAGGGGACCACTGCCAGTTCCCAGTGAAGACTTTTTTTAGGTTTTGCGCCTAGCGGTGCAGTGCACAGCGTTGCTCATGCAGCGTGAGACATTTAGTTTCTAAAAATGGGGTTTCAGAGAGTGTCTTAGGAATTGCACACGCTCATGCGTGTGCTTTTCCTTTTGTGTCTCGCTATTGGCCTTTGCGTGCGTGTTTTTCACTAAGACGGCACGCAATAGACCAAAGGCAGGCACATTGCTCCGCCCATGGCCTATTGGTGTCTATTACGCGCACCAAAGGCAATGTGGTTTCAATTATCGTGCACAGACACTGGTGTGAAAATTGAAAGCACATGTCTCGCTGTGGCACGCGCGCGTGCACCGCTCGCGGCTTCTTGGAGCCATTTCATGGGGAAGCACTGTTGATGTTTTGCATGCTTCTTGTTGTTACTGGTTTCTATTGATAAGATTATTTGTATCACTATACATTATTACAATGCCCATCTCTTCAAAATATTATCTCCATCACCATACATAATTAACTTAGAACATGTTATTTTTCTCGCAGTAATTGTTTGTGTTTCCCAATCAGAACCTTTGGGAACTTAAACATTGTATTGCACAAACAATGGGTACACAGCGGGTCTCCTTCATCGTGCAGCATTAAGACTTCACATAGCCTGGCTTTCTGAACCTTAGCAAGTACAAGCCACGGGAATTTAATAAGTGTCTGTTTGCTCTTGTACTGCAAAAAACGCTCTGGGAGAGAAAATGAAGTGATATAACAATTCATATAATTATCTGTGTAGTTGAACTTGAATGCTGATGGGCAGAGTCTCTGCAGTCCGAAACCAGCAGCCTGCTAGAAGGCACGAAGTATAGTTGCACAAGTGATGAAAGCCCTCCAGATTCCAGCAGTGATAGACACGCATTGATTTTATTGAATAACTGCCCCACTCCCTTAGATACCATGGGCGTGAGGCTTGAGCAGGACAGGCAGCCATGCCACACTCCAGGGCTCAGGTGCGGCAGCTGTTCTTGGAACAGAAGGCCGGGATCCCCCATCTTGGGTCAGGACTGGATTTTATTTTCAGAGCGAGCAGATGTGTGGAATGCTGAAATGCCCCTCCCCTCCTCCTGTCAGCTGTCAAGGCTGGCATTGAGGTGGTCAGTCAGTGGCTCGTGCGACTCTGTCAGTCCCCTGGGCTGCTCCGGGCAGACTTTTGTGGACCGGGCATGGAGGCAGTCAGGAAGAGGCCTTACCCAACGGAGAACGGGCAGGGAAGCCTTACCCAACCGAGAACGGGCAGAGAAGCCTTACCCAACTCAGAACGGGCATGGAAAGTCTCCCGGATCCTCTGAGGATGCCGAGAGACGCCCAACGCTGGACTCGGAAGCATTGTTGCTGTAAGTCACACGCCCTTCCCTTTCCTTTGATTCTTCCAATTTTAAGACAGGTGAACATACACCTACACCCCCCCTCCCCCCACACACACTTCTCCTCCTCTTCTCCTGTCACCCAACCCTCAGGCAGGGGGTTTGGCACATGAACTGGAGTGTATATATTATTGCGACTGGGGAGTGCTGTTTGCGTTTTGGTTTCACACACAGATAATGTGCGCTACACAATTGATGTTTGTGAGTGAATATATGACCGACACAATTTAAATACATGTGGCTGCGCGTTAATTAAGTATGTATGTCAGACGGAAGCACGGGTCAGGTGTCCAAGGCAAACCTCATGATTTCACACGTTAGCTTACTTAAACATTTAAGAATATAGTATCCTAGAAAACAATTACAACAAGAGACCTATAATCAGATCTATATCCACATATTACACTAGACAGAAAAACACACACTTCATTCACTCTCTCTCGCGCACTTAAAGTGACATATAAAAAGTACAATTTTCTATTTTTAGGTACAGTAATGATATAGTTTTCAGTTAAGTACTGGGTATTATAAAGTTTTTTTTATGATTCTAACAAACGAGCTGCATTTGGCAAACTTATACATGTTTGATTCGTATGTCTGCACTCTGTAAACCAAGGGCAGTGAACATCTGGATCCACCTTCACCACTAACTTATTCGAGAGTCAAAACAGAAATGTTCCTGTTGACGCAAAAAAAAAGGAATTAGATTACTGCTGACGGACAATTGGCAGATGGAAGGGCTTGTACCCAACAATATACTAATCGGCAGTGTCAGTCATATTTAATTGTATTACCTTGTTTACAGTTCTGTGCTTGTTTCTGAAAGAGACGTATAGATGGAGAACCACAGAATATGAGAAACTCTTAGGCTGAGGGATGGTTTCTGTACCGGTGGGGCAGATGAAACTGGGACAACACACCTGGATGCAGCTGTTATGCTAACTTTTACCTGCGTTAGCAAGACCTAACAGAAATACCAGCTTATTGCACATTTCATGCATGAACACAGGGCCTGAGGTTCAGTGCTATCTCCGTGTCAGCCAATCAGGAGCAGGGGTTCTTCCCCTTTAAGCCAGCATTAGATATGGTTTTCCTGTGTCCAGACGTGGTTCTAAAGTTGGCAGTAGTCACCAAACGTGCTCTTTTGACCTAAAAGTTCTTGCCTGTTAAAGTTTCTATGCAGACTCCATAACCACATAAACAAGCATTTTCTGTTTTTGTATACATTGCTTTAGTTAAGTAAGAGGCCACAAATAAGTCATAGCAACACATGTCAATTTGCTTTATTTGGCATTCTAGAATATTTTGGCAAAACAAAGGTTTGGAATAAAAAGATAGTGGAATCAGTAGAATTTGAAGTCAGCTATAGTCAAAAGTTGTAAGAGACTGCTATTGAGGGTATTGGTTTTCATGGTTGTACTCACGACTTTGAGAAGGAGATGGAGTAACACCTTTTGGCTGATACAGAGGTGTTTGTGCTTACAGGGGAAGTTACCATGATATAGTTGGGATGTGGAACTCAAGTGTGTAAAAAGCACAGTGGTCGTATAAGTCATGGTTGAGGTGGAGATGTGCTTGCTGCATTGTCCATTCAGGTGTTGCTACGGAGATAATTGTACCCTGCACAGTCCTTCATTTTACACAAGTCTCCTCCACATATGGCAGAAGAGGCTTCCAGGGTATACTTTAGAACACACCATCTCTCAAAAGTTCATCCAGATTTCTGCCTTATCTTTGGCGGGTAGAAGTTCATGTTTGTTCTACTGCTCACCCTCAATTTATAATATGCTGAAAATGGCGGTAACTTCAAAAGAAAAACAATTCTAGGATGACATCCTTAGCCGAATCTAATTTCTATGGGTACTGCTGTGAAATAGAATGTTTGAGTTATTTTCACTCGTGGTCAGATGCGGCTTTCTAGTGTTTAGAGTAGAGTGTTTAAACTTTGTACTGTTCAAGCAGGCACATAATTGTGCAATCATATGCCGATACTGTGTATCGATTAAACGTTGTTTCTTTGCTCTGTGTGGGAACAGAATGAATTACCTTATTAGGATCATCAGCAACCAGTGGCAAGTCTGGGTTTGCGTGTCTGAGAAAAACTGAATGTGAACATGACTTTTAAAACCCCAAGCTGTTCATTTTAAATTACACCCTCCGTAAGATTGGCTTTCATCGAACCTGGTTTACATTACTTATAGGAATTGTGTTGGGGGGGGCGTGGCCGACCGCCTAAGATGGCGGGCGCAACCTGATGAGGCTCCAGACCCTAGGGGGGAAATATCCTGTCAGCTTATAACACCGCAGCTTTATCACGGTGTCTAAAAGGATCTGACACCTACCAGTACTGACCCGGCGACGATATCTGACCGGAGCCTGGCGCAACAAATGTGACGGAGGGCTGTGGAGGCTGAGAGCTGCTAACGCGGATCTGCGGCCTGGAGGTGGAGCCTGGAGGAAGCCGTGAGATAACTACAGCCCTCGCTGCCTGTGCCTGGTCGCGGTGGCACGGGGACGCGACTGCAGCTGGTGCAGTCTGCGGCTTCCCGGCTAGGGAGCACTGAATAGAAGGAGCCCAGGAGGTCGACAGCGGACCCGGAACGGCTGCCTGCTATTATGTTGGAGCGGTGCTGTAAGGAGCGTATCAGAGAAATGCCGTACTGAGAGTGGGTGGCCCTCTTCTGTGTCTTGCTTCGCCTACAGGGCCTGAGTATCGGCTTGGGCTTGGAGGGCGGGCGGCACCGCGGGGCATGTTCCTTTGGAAAGTGAAGTGTGCGGACTACCCCCGGTTGCACCCCGATGCCCAACTTGGCTGGGGATGTGTGAGGGAAGGACGGCCCCCCACAGCCCCTGCTTTCTGCACAGTATTGGGTATGGCTTCAGAAACACCCGGGCTATGACAGGCTGCACCGGGACCATCTGGAATGATGGGGAGGCTGAGCCTGCAGTGCCGCTGAAGACAGCCTGCCGTTGGACGGACCCCGGGGGCTGCAGTATAAATTAAGGTAGGGTGGTGGTGAAGAGGTGAAGAGCACCCTTCACAGACATAAGGGTGCAATAGTCCACTGTGGAAGAGCAGCCTGGGGAGAAGACACATTACCACAAGGTGGTGAATGGCACAAGTGGGGTGCATAGGACTGGGGACAGGCGGCCCCTTTTGACTTTCCGCCTCTCCTCTACAGCCTGTTGACACACTGAGGGCCTCCTACGCGGGGGTCGCTTGAGCGCTCTAGGTACCTGCTATATTACATCAGTGCTGACGGAGGCACGGTTGGAGGACACCGAAGGGGTGGATCATACTGTGAGGAGGTGGCAGACGGTCTACTGCAGGGCGAACCCCCCAGGGGCTGTGGTGCAGTCTGGAGCGCTGAGGCAGGGATCCAATGGTGCAGCAGAGGAGGGAGACAACGACCATGGCCCGGACCACACTGCATCATACTACCTGGTGAAAAGCGGAGATTGCAGTTTGGGTCAAAACTGGGTGGCATACAGGGGTTGGTGGGCACCCTTGACTTCGGTGCCCTAGCTTGGGATCGGCTGGAGCTCATGATGGGCAGACTGAAGGGCAAGGACCTGGACAACAGTCTGATGGCAGGGGGAGGACCCTCCGAATCTAATGACAAAGACACGGCGACGGGCAGTTCCAGCACCAATCCGACTGAGTCCCCTTTCGAGAAATTGGACTTAATATTGAAGGAGATCCGAGACTCCAAAAAGATAATGGAACAGCAGATAGGGGCCCTCACGACTGGCCTTACTCTATTGAGAGCAGATCACAGGAAGCTTACTGATACGGTCCGTGATCACGACAAGGCATTGACGAGTATCGATCCCCAACTTAAAGAACATGAAACGCAAATACAACAACTGCAGCACCAAGTTACTGGACTCCAGGACCAGATTGAGGACGTGGAGGGACGCAACAGATGTAATAACGTCCGTGTTATTGCATTGCCAGAACGTAGTAAGGGGCCGAGACCAGTGGATTTTATGGAAGCATGGTTCAGAGTGCATGTCGCTCCTGAGGATCTGTCCCCGTACTTCTGCGTGGAGAGGGTACCTGATTCCAGCTGGTGCGCCGAAGGTGGGAGCCCGCCACGCCCTATGATTGTCAAGATCTTGAATTATAGGGATAGGGACATGCTACTTCAAAAAGCGAGGGAAAAAGTGAACATACAATTGGAAAACCAGAGAATTTCACTATATCCGGACTACACGATCCTGGTACAACGTCAACTGACCTCTTTCCAAGCGGTAAAGACGAAACTACGTGCGGCACAATTCAAATATGCCCTGTTGTTCCTTGCCAGGCTCAAAGTCATGCACAACAAGAAATCTTACTTCTTTGATAGTCCCATTGACATGGAAGAATGGCTTGAGGTAATGGACTAAGGCCACAGTCGGGAGAGTCTGTCGGGCTCGGTAAGGCATAACCCTGTACAGTCACAACAACACCAACTACCCCGAGGCAGGGGAGGAGGCTCGAGGAACTCTGCAAGGCTATGTCTGACTCCGGCTCAGAAAGTGGTGGATAAGGCGGAGGCATTGGCGGTCACCGAGTCCTTCAGAGAGGACAACACAAAGATCTCGACAGACTCAGAGGACAGTACTATACACTCAGACTCAGAACATAGTATCACTCTCTTCCCCTTGATGACCCCCCAAACGGGTGATGGCCTGTTCAACAACTAAAGAGGGGATCAGCAATATTCCCAACCAGAGACTACATGGGACGGACTGCTAGAGTATGATTGTGATATCAGATGATGGACAGTATCCTTTTCCTGTTTCTTACATTGTTTGAGCTGGACATCTCACAATGCAAGTGTTGTTCGTAATTTGATCTGTTGTATTATGTTCATGTATCACAATTTGATTACTACTCTAGTGTGTCGGGCTGTTCACAGCCCAGAAACGCATCCAGGTAACAATAGTCAGAGAGATACGGTGGCCCTACTGTCCTGCACACAATAACCCTCACTATTTTGAGTAGTGGTAAGCATAACTTGAGCAGAGGACGGCCAGGGACCAGGGTTCGATTCCTGGCGTGGCAGGTTTCTGGACCAGGGTCAGCGGACTCGATAATTCTCTCGCCTCGGTGCCCACTCTGATCAGCGATCACACTCGGCAACTCTGGGCATTAGCTTGCCTCATCTTCACTAACGGCCCCACCAGACCGCCGGGGATGCCTGGTCTCACCCTGGAGATACCCATTAAGGGACCATCTCTCAGGGAAGCCAGGAAGGGTTTCGCAGCGGTCGAAGCGCCTTGGGACCCTCCGGGTAAGTAGTGCGCTATATAAATGCCTATACATACATACATACATATAAAATACAAAACTTACCCCCCACCCGGGGCCCAGTAAAGCCACCGGAGTTCTGCACTTACATAGTCGTGGGAATGGTCAGTGGTGCCCACCCCCCACGAACCACACACACTGTTCTATGGTTCTTTTATGTTTTTGTTTATAGTTTGGCTCAGCATTGTTTGTTGGCTGCGCCATGTATGGTTAGTTTGCAAGGAATGGGGATATTCTGGTCTATACACACACATGGGCTTCATCTTACACGGAAAACAAATCAAATAGTGAATATATGTCTAGTAAACAAACCAGCTTAGGTTCATACAACCTATTGACTTGGATTGTGCGAGGACTAGGGGCTGTGACTAAGCGGCATAGAATCCATGCCTTTCTTCTTAGGAGACGAGCGCAGATAGTGTTTTTGCAGGAGTCCCACCTAACGGAGACAGAGGCAGGGAAAACTCGGAAAAATGGAGAGGCCGATTGTACACCACTAACTATTCAGCCTTCGCCAGGGGGGCGACCATATGTATACGCCATGGAGTCCCATTTGTAGACGCTGAGCGGCAAGTAGATGATAAGGGGCAGTATCTACTTCTTAAAGGCACGTTAGATGGTCTTTCGTAGTCCTTGGTAGTATATATGCACCAAATTCTGATCAAGACAATTTGTTTGCTGATCCTGGCAGAGCCCTGGTGGGGTAGGATGCCACTCTCTGGATCCTGGGGGGGACTGCAATGCAATCCTAGATGCAGATTTAGACAGATCCCACCCTCCATTGCATGGGGCTAGTACACGCAAACAGGCTGAACTCGTAAACACTTGGATGCAAGGCTGGGGTCTAGTGGATGCATGGCGCAAGTTGCCCCCTACACACAAGGACTATTCTTTCTATTCCCCAGCTCACCAGCTTCACACCAGGCTTGATAGATTCCTTGCACCAGGCAACATATTTAGCGAAGACATTCTCAGATCATAATTCCCTAGAGGCTACCCTCACGTGGGGCAGAGTCCCAACCCCAGTACGGACCTGGAAGCTATGGCCCAATTTTTAGAAGGCGCTCCCTTTCGGAGCACACTGTTAGATGTTGTCAATAATTATTTTGCAGATAATTGGAATGTAGCATCTTCCAACCTCATAGATTGGGATGCATTTAAGGTGGTGGTCCGTGGCTTGACAATTAGTGCTACCACAGGGGCGCGTCAGGAAGCGCATAAGAGACTTATAGACACGGAGACACTGATGACAGAGTTGGAACAAGATGCTACGACTGATGACGGAAAACAGGAATCTCTTCAAGAGGCCCGTATTAGACACGCAGAGACCCTGGAAACATATAGACTCACAGACTACAGAGCGTATACGCAACTTAAGCACACGGATGCTGACAAATTCGGAACGCTGCTAGCTCGGTTACTGAGGGATAACCTTGAGACGCCTTTGATCACCTGTGTCCGTGCACCACAGAAGGGACTGATTCACACACAAAGTGAGATTAATGAAGCATTTTGTGATTATCTCACTACACTGTACGAGGCACCACTGCCTGTGGACGACGGTCTCATGGAGGCCTTCTTCGACGGCAAAATCACGGAAGCTATGTGCAAATACCTTATAGGTCCCATAACCCAATAGGAAAGAAAAGCAGTGATAAAGGTCCTTAAACGGAATAAAACTCTGTGACTCGATGGCCTACCAGTAGAATTTTACGCAACTTGTTTGTATGTATTAACACTTAAACTAGCACAAATATATAAGGTAGCTTGGGAGACCAGTAGATTGCCACAAAACACAATGCAAGCTATGGTGGTGTCACTCCTCAAACCAGGACGAGACGTCATAGAGATGTCTAATTACTGGCCACTGTCGTTGCTGGCTACTGAATAAAAAATTCTCAGTAAGGTCTTAGCAAATTGGCTGAATACGGCTCTCCCCACTCTTATACACAGCGATCATTGCAGGTTTCTCCCCACGCGCAGCACTTCACTTAACACTAGGAGACTTCACCATGTAATGAGATCTATTCCCAGCGACAAGGATAGGGCGGATTGTCTGGCATTGGACCTACATCAGGGATTTGACTCCATAACGAGGGAGTACATGTTCACGGCCCTGTCGTGTTTTGGTCTCCCCCAGGATTTTTACAATGGGTATGCCTACTCTACACTAACCCCACTGCGGGGGCACGCATCGGGAGATATATATCCCCAGAATATGCAGTACACAGAGGCACTAGACAGGGGTGTCCACTCTCCCCTCTCCTGTTTTTGCTTGCGGTGGAGCCACTGGCCATAGCCCTGGGAAGGTCATCTGTCGATTTGGGAATTCCTATACTAGATGATACACACCTTATCTCAATACATGCGGATGATATCCTCATATACCTACGTGACTTGGAGGGCGAGGTGAACCCGCTCCCTAAGGTGTTTGCCGCCTTTGAGACTATATAGGGCTGGCAGTTAATGCTGAGAAAACCCATGCTTTTTACTTCCGAGAAGGTCTTCGTCCAGATGTAATCCAATTCGGTACATATCAGATACCCGTAGCACAGGATACTTTTAAGTTCTTGGCTATCCATGTATATAAGAATCCTGCAGACCAACTGGAGGGCAACTTTATTAAGGCAAATACCTCGCTGCGCCCTAGTATCTCCTTCTGGACGTCCTTGCCACTATCAGTGATGGGGAGGATCGCCATCTCCAAGATGGTGATGTTGGCCCGATTATTGTACTTTTTTGTAAACCTGCCCCTGGTGGTGCCTTAATCTACTTTTCGCTTATTAGACACACTCTTGGTGGAACTTACAAGGGGCAGTGGTAGGCGCCGGGTAAGCCTCAAGAAGTTACAGCTAAAATCAGACAGGGGAGGGTTAGGAGTCCCCGATTTCCGAGCTTAATATTACGCTTCCCAACTGCAATGGCTGTCCTTCTGGACAGGAGTCAGGAACTTACAAGAAATTAATTATACCACACAGGATCTGGAAAGGAGTACACTACATAGTCTGCTGCTCCCGAGGACGAGAATACCACTGGATGGTCCACCAATATTGCGGATGGCCCTACACTGCTGGAAAAAGGCACTGCAATACACATCAGAAGCGATTCCCTACGCACCCAATATCCCACTCTTGGGGCTGCCGGTCATGGGTGGTAGACTCACAATGGCTAGGCTGCAAACTTGGGAAGCTGCGAGAGTCACAAAGGTGGGTTCCATTTTTGGAGACGGCATACTTATGGATCATGACACATTTGTGAGGACCACCGGGGCTTCTGATTGCCTTTACCGACTGCATGCAATGTTGGTACATTACATTAAGGCTACATGGGCACCCCAGCATAGAGAGCCTCCACAGCATTGTCGTATTTTGACGATGGCTGGGTTAGCGCTTAGCTTTGCTACACGTTTCCCGCTTAAATTAGCTATACGTAGAAACGCCATTTTGTATGTGTTGGCGGCCATCTTAGATCATGAGCGGCCTCGTGGCCGGCGTGCCCTTTAGTCCTTTGTCCGTTCCATTGACCACTCGAGTCTGCCCAGCAACAGGCTATTTTTAGTATTGGTCAAGCCCACACATGCGCAGTTCACACTGACCAGTCACTCCTTAGGAATGTGCCGCAAACTGACCAGTGGGTTTGAAACCCTCCAATGAGCTGACAGTATTCCAAAATATGCCCTTATATGTACATAATGTTCTGTAACTTTGTGCCGCGTGTTCGTTTTATTACCTGTAGAATTGTATAAAAGAAAGGGTCACACCGATGTTCGGTGTGATACCTCTTGCATTACCGAAGGGTGCTGTATGAGTGTACCACCACCCCATGGGGTCTTAATAAACTTGTTCTTTGACTTTTACAGTTTCCGTGCCAACAGTTCTTCCAATGTATGTGGGTTATCTTCGGAACATGTAGGCCTTGGGAACCCAATACGACAAATTGGCGACCACGAAGGGACTCATCGGTGACTCGGATGCCCGAAGGAGAGGTCGTGACGAAGGTTGGGACACTCGCCATGGACGCGCGCTGCCATTAAGTGACCCGAGTCTTGGCTCCCACGGTGTTTTTTCCTTTCCTTCCGATCTGACCTTCCAGGTGGCGCCGGTCCCCGACTGAGTTTCGATCGTCTGTGTTGCTGGATAAAGTGCCGTTTGGCTGATTCGATTAAAAGACCTTGGCAGTTGGAATCTGGACCTTTGAGATTTTGGGTAAGATTTGTGATCGGTAAGGTAGTCTGCGGATGCTTACTGGAGTTCTACGATTTGTGATCGGTAAGGTAGTCCTTGGACGCTTGCCGAATTGTGACCTATGACTTTGATTTGAGTTAGCTAACATTTGTGAATTTGTGAATTTGTGAACTTTGAATTTATATGTGTAGTGCACTTCACATAGGCAGGCATGTAGAGATGTTTCTCTAACTTTGTTTTTTCCCTTTGAGCGGCACATTTGTGTGAAGTACTGTAAGTGCCTTTTATACGGTGTCACGCTTTCGTGATACTCTTTGAACATGCCTGTTTTTAGCACGCTTCGAGGGATGTGTTGTCTTGGAAATGGTACCACAATTAGGTTAGCGGAATCACAGCCGGCTCCCCCAGAGGGAACACCAAATCGCGAAATGTATATTAAACATGGCCTTCCCCCTATAATGTACAGTAAACTCTGGCACAAGTACACTAAGTCGGATCCTGAATTGCAATGGCCACTACATGGGTCGTTCGATTTACAAAAAGTACAGTTTGTGGAGCAATGTCTGTTTCAACGCAGGTCTAGACAAAACATGTTTGATTGTGTGCGAATGTGGGAGAAAGCGGTGCGTGAACGAATGAAACGTGAAGTTGCCTTGGCGGACAAAGAGCAGCGCAAGGCTGCTCGGGATAAGGCTTTACAGCTTGAGGAAAAAGAGGCTCAGGAGAAAAGAGAGAGGGAGGAACGGGAACGCAAATTGCAAACGACGGGTCAATTCCCTATTCGTCGACCGCTTTATCCTGTCCTTAATAATGAAATTGATGATTTTTCATTACTAGATCGGTCCCCGCCTCCGTACGTTTCACCGACGGCTCCAGCTGAAGATTCGGGTGATGAGGGGCAGGATAAGTTGGAAAAGAAGGGTGTATCTGCTCTCAGGTTTTCTACGGAGATGTCCGCACTTTTACGTAGTTGGGCTCGTAAAGTGAATAAGAAATGTGTTTCTCAGGAGGAGGTGATTGCGGAGAGGAGTAAGTGGTCGGATCTTGAGTTAATGTATTTCTTGTCTTCTTTGGCGGATGAAGTTGTTGTCGCGTATCGTGACTTTTCAGACGTGTTAGAACCTAAAGCTGTGTCAGTACATCGTGAGAATTTGGATAAAGGTTTATTTGCTCTTTCAGATGTCGACGACCTTTTCAAGCAATTGATCCAGCTGCGGGATGAAACAGCCAACTTGCGGGAGGAGCGAAAAAGGAGGCAAAAGGAGTCTGAGTCGAAGAATAGCGAGCAGATTAAGGAGTGTTCTCTCCGGGGTTCAGATAAGAATTCTGCAATGCATGTTATGCCTATGCGTGAAGCTGCGCCTCTGTATGTTCCACCGAAAGGGGAAGGTACAGATGATGATAGAAGATCGAAAGATGCGAAGGCGTATTTTGTATATAACTGGGTGTATACGCCTTGGAATAGAGTGGATGTTATGGCGCTAAAAAATTCTTTGCCTGATCTTCGTAAGAACCCGGCAGCATTTTATGAGGGGGTGGAAGGGGCTATTTCATCTTGTGTGATGACCCTAGTCGATATCGATTTGTTCTTTGGGTTAATACTTCCGCCTGATATGTGGAGACAAATTTGTAAGAATAATGATGAGACAGTGTTAGGGGGTACATGGAAAGAGATTAATGAAGCCGATTTAGAAAGGAAGCCAGCATGCAAACCTTGTCAGTTGATTTTAGACCTTCCAGCGGCTATTTTGACAAAATTAAAAACGCTCGTTCCCTCTAAAAAGATCGATTGGACTATGTTAGCTTCGTGCAAACAAAAGCCTGATGAAACGGTTTCAGATTTCTTTACACGCTTCGAGGAGGCATTCCATGATTATAGTGGTCAATCATTAACAGATGATACGGGTCGGCATTTGTTTGTAGATAAGTATGTAACTAATCTCCTACCGGAGATTGCAAAACAATTGAAAACGAGTGAAAGTTCCTGGGCCACGGCGACCCCTGCGTCTTTGTTAACGATGGCTCAGTATTATGAGCGGCAGGAGATAGAGGCTAAAGAAAGTGTTGATAAGAAAGCGAAGGAATTGAAGACGAAGGTAATGTTGGCACAGGTCCGTGGGACTCAGTATAGGGGGAGTGATAGAGGAAGACGAGGTGGAGGTACTACGTCGTATGGTCGTACGGATATAGCAGAGGATCAGTGTGCCTACTGTAAGGAGTTTGGGCATTGGGCTGATGATTGTCCGGTACTTCGTGAGCAGCGTAGTCAGCGTGGTCGAGGAAGTGGTAGGTCAAGAGGAGGTTATACGGGAGCAAGAGGTGGCGGAAGTGATCATGGAAGGGTTGAGAGCAGGGGCCGTGGCCAGGATGAACGAAATACTTTTGATAGACGAAACCAATATCAGATATCGGAAAGTGAGAATGTGGAACACCAGGATTATGTACATGCATAGGACTGCGTAGGATGGGGTGCGGAACCAATTGAAGTGCCTGTAGATCAGGAGGGTCCATATGTAACAGCGGGTATTTTGGGTTCTACTGATCAGTTCCTAGTTGACACCGGAGCTACTCGTAGCGCTTTGTCTAAAAGGTTGGTTCCGAGGGCTCCCCTGTCTGGCGAAATAATTACATGTGTAGGGTTTGATGGCACACCCTCCCCTAGCCCATTGTCAAAACCCCTAGCGCTTTGTCTCGACAAATTTTTTAGTTTTGGACAATTTTTGTTATCACCCTACACCCCAGATAATATTCTGGGCATTGATTTGCTTAAATATTTTCGAGCAACGATACGGTGCGCTCCGGAGGGAGTGCGTGTCATTCTCAATGACAACTATCCTGACCCAAATAGGTTTTATACTATACAGGATATTTCAGCTTTGGCCTCTCTCCCACACACGTTATGGGCGACCTCAGACACGGATGTGGGAGAGATGCGTATTCCACCTATTCACATTACTGTTAAGGAAGGGGCTTCTCTGCCACGTGTGCCACAGTACAAGATTTCGAAGGAAGGAGAAATTGCCCTGACACACATTGTCCAGGATCTGATTGCGGCTGGGGTGGTAGAAGAGGTTTCTTACAATGTTTGTAATAGTCCTATTCTGCCGATTCTGAAAAGAGACACTGATGACAAAATTTATCGATTTATTATTGACCTGAGAGAGATCAACAAAATTGTTGTTCCCCAATACCCGGTGGTGTCTGATATTACAACATTACTTACGATGGTACCACCATCGGCTACGACTTTTAGCGTAATTGATTTGAAGAACGCCTTCTTTTCTATTCCTGTCCATCCCGATAGTAGATACTTATTTGGCTTTACGTTAAATAATAAATCATATAGATTTTGTCGTGTTCCTCAAGGGTACACTGAGAGTCCGAGTATCTACAGCCAGGCTTTGAAAAGACAGCTTGATTCTTTTGTGTTGCAGTCGGGGGTTGTCCTTATCCAATATGTGGATGACCTCCTGCTAGCTGCTGACTCTTATGCACAATGTGAAGAAAGTACGATTGCGCTGCTTTCTTTTCTGGCACAGAACAATCATAAGGTTTCCAAGAAAAAGCTTCAATATTGTAGACCCAAGGTGACCTACCTCGGTCATCTTTTGTCTAAGGAGGGGCGTGCACTGACATCAGATCGAATTCAAGCAATTTTAGATACACCAGTCCCTCGTACACAGAGAGATGTACGTGCCTTCATAGGGTTGACGTCCTTTTGTAGACAATGGATTATGGGGTTTTCGCAAATTATAAAGCCTTTGCTAGCGTTACTGTCCAAAACTACACCAATGCCCCTTGAATGGACAGATGAATGTCAGAATGCTTTTGAACAGTTGAGACAGGCCCTTTGTTCTGCACCCGTGTTAGGCACGCCAGAGTACACGAAACTTTTTACATTGTACGTGCATGAGATGATGGGTGCGCGTTGTCAGTGTTAGTGCAATTACACGGGGATAAGCAGAGACCATGTGCGTATTTCTCTGCCACTCTTGATCCTGTAGCACGAGGGTTGCCTGGGTGTTTCCGAGCGGTAGCAGCCACAGCAGTAGCCATTCGACAGAGTGAGGGAATAGTGTTATCACATAAACTGTTGGTGTTAGTTCCTCACGCAGTAGATGCCCTGTTAAACCAGACGAAAACCCAATATCTCACGAGTGCACGATTAACAGGATATGAGCTTACGTTGTTGGCGCCACATATTACACTGAAAAGATGCGCTACTTTGAACCCTGCCACTTTATTGCCCTATCCGGTCGAGGAGGGTCAGGAAGAAAAACATCACGACTGTGTTTTCCTGACCGAGGAACAGACAAAGGGTCGTATCGACTTACAGGATATGCCACTTCCAGATGTGGATGGGGAACTGTGGGTTGATGGATCGTGTTTGAGGCTGCCAGATGGTACGACTTCTGCAGCTTATGCGATCACGACACTTAAGACAGTGGTGGAAACAGCTAGAATACCACAGAAATCGGCTCAGGCAGCAGAGCTGATAGCTTTAACAAGAGCCTGCGAATTGAGCGCTGGTTTATGTGTGAACATTTACACAGACAGCCGGTATGCCTTCGGAGTAGCGCATGACTTTGGGCTACTCTGGAGAGAACGCGGGTTTCTGACTTCTCATGGAGAACATATAATGCACGGAGAACTGGTGCGTGATCTCCTAAACGCGTTGCTTTGCCCGAAGAAGGTAGCGATAGTAAAATGTAGTGCCCTTAAGAAGATCACTGATAAAGTGGGTCAGGGAAATGCCTTCGCGGATAGCATAGCGAGACAAATGGCTATGTTTCCAACTGACTCCCCCATGTACGTGACAAAGTCTCAAGCTGAACGATGGAATGATGCTAGAGCTGAGATATTAGATATTCAAAAGTCAGCCACTGAAGCTGAACTTGCGGCATGGGCAGTAGATGGGGTGCTTGATGATGAAGGGTGTTGGAGAAGTAAAGATATGGAGAAATGGAAATTGCCTGCAGCTTACTTGCAGGTGATGGTCCAAATGGCACATGGGTTGGCACACGTAGGGGCTCTTGCAATCACCCGACTATTGACACGAGTTTGGGAGCATCCCGAGATTGCCAATACTGCTAAGAGAGTAGTGCAGACCTGTCTGATATGCTTGCAGCACAACCCTGGAAAGGGGACCCATACTCCGAAAGGAGGGTTCGTTCCACCTTCTGCACCATTCGAGGTACTCCAAATGGATTATATCCAGCTTGAGCGCTGTAATAACCTTAAGTATGTCTTAGTGGTGGTGTGCACTTTTAGCAAATGGGTTGAGGCTTTCCCCACGAAAGACAATACTGCTTTGACAACAGCTAAGGTTTTGCTCAAGGAGTATTTCCCTCGATTTGGAATCTGTAAATATCTGTGGAGCGACAATGGGCCTCATTTTGTCGGGAAATTGTGGAATATGTGTTGAAGGGGTTAGGGATTCAGCAGAAGTTTCATGCTGTGTTCCACCCTCAGTCGGCAGGTCTTGTTGAGCGGTACAATGCCACGTTGAAATTAAAACTGGCTAAGATCGTGGCGTCCACGTCATTGAAATGGCCGGATGCCTTACCGCTAGCATTACTCTCCCTCAGATCAATACCCCATTCTCGAACGGGCCTCACACCATATGAAGTGGTGTTCGGAAGGCCAATGAACATCTGGGGGGTGCCTAAGCCGCGATTGATACATGATGTGCCTTGTGTAATGATGAATGACTATTTGGCACGATTAACAAATGATTTGCTTTCTATTCATCAACAGGTTCGAGAAGCGCTCCCTGACAACTCTACTGGAGAGGGGCATGATCTTCGTCCTGGGGACTTTGTGATGATTCGGTCGTTCGAGAGGACGAATAGCTTGGAACCGAGGTGGCGTGGCCCCGAGCAAGTCCTTCTCGCCACTCGGACAGCTGTACGAGTGACCAACAGGAAGCGGTGGATACATTCAACCCACTGCCGTCGTGTCTCTTCTGATTTGGTAAATCCTGTTGTGTTGACCGATTATAAAGAGATTTTGAAAAAGGAAAAGAGCCCAGCTGTGACGTCGGCCGAAGTTGAGGGAGCCTTCCCGGACCACACTGCTTCTGGACGAGAGCGATATAATCTACGTCCACGATAAGAAGAGTTCTTTCAGTGTTTTTTTTTAATGACTGGTTGGTTACCGCTCCAGGTTTGTGAAACGGAAACCGGGAATTCCAAGGGGGGGGGATCAGTTCTGCCAGTGTAGCGACACCCGTCTTGGCCCGGAGAAGAAAACAACGGCTACCTCGGAGTTCAGCACCATATTTTTTCTTTTTTAGGTATACACGCATGTGTATGTGAAACTTTGTGAGCAATTCGAACTATTTGAGACTCTGCAAAGGTTTTCAGAACTATGGCATCATCAGCATCACGAGATAAGAGACTCTTGGGTGCCATTCTCTTTGTCCTAACTATTGTGGTGATTGCGGTAATAGCCTGGGTAGTTGAACTTGTGGTACCTGCACGTGAACATTTGCTGCCGACTACCCCGGCTCCATCTGAACATTTCCATTTCACCTTGCCTTATCACGAAGAACGGCACCGACAGACTTATCTGAACAATAGTTTCATTCAGATCCTACATCATACACACAATATGACAAATACTTCAAATTGCTGGGTGTGTGGGATGTTGCCTGGGCATCAGAAGAAAGGGGGTACTCCGCTCATCCCTCTCCCGTTTTCACATAATGGATCCTGCAATGCATTTTATACTCTCCTCTTTACTTTGAGATGGCCCACAAAAGGGGGAGTGCTTTTTAGTTTGAATAAATTGTGTCATCATGATCGGGATGGGTATCCACAAGCTGAGGGTACTCGATTTGAATATGAGGAGTACCGCCCTGACAATGTGTCTGCTTCACGAATGTATAGCAACCAGCGAAATGTCAATGTATCGAATGCACATGTTATTAATGTTATCGCTACTAAAGCAGACCTATGTATACGTAATAAAGGTGTAATTTCTGTTGGGAAAAGTGAATGTAACACCACACTCACGTTTGATAGTCCTACTGGTATATCGTTTGTAACCTCCCGAAATACTTACTTCATCTGTGGAACGAAGGGTTATCATCAGCTTCCTTTGGGATGGTCAGGCACTTGCTATGTGTCTTTTGTATTGCCGCCTGTATTCATTGCCCCACCAATGTATCACAACAATTACATCCTCTATCACGACTTTGTTTTAAACCGTGATAAACGTTCCCTTGTCTTGGACGATGTCGATCAAACGGACACTACTTTGCAACAGTATGTGGACTTTAATTTGGGTTTGTTCTCCTTCGTTGGGGCAGCTTTGAACAGTCGAAAGATCCGACGACTAACTCGTGTTGTTGAGGCTGTGGCTAATGATACTGCAATTGCACTCGGAAATATCACTGAAGAAGTACAGATTTCTAGAATCGTTGCGCTTCAGAACCGGATGGTTCTGGATGTAGTGTTAGCTGACCGTGGGGGGGCATGTAGAGTCATCGGAAGTAGCTGTTGCGTCTACATACCTGACAATTCACCGTCTGTATATGATGCTATCACTAAATTACATAAGATAGCGGCCGAAATACATCTGGATAATGGTACTTGGACTCTGTCAGGATGGTTCTGGTCAATACTCACCACCTGGGGATGGAAACTGTTAACGATTCTATGTGTCATTGTGGGAATTCTGTTTTTCATTTGCTTATGTATCCAATGTGGCCCAGTTTTTTGTTCTATGTGCTTGTCAGTTTGTGTACCATCGAGACGAGCTCTTGCTCATGACAAAATGATGCTTCATAAAGAAGTAACACAAATAATGCTAATTGATATAGAAGATGAACACCCTGATGTCCACTATGAGGTAGCTTCAGCTAAACGCTAAAAGGGTCGTCTGTCGTATTTTGACGATGGCTGGGTTAGCGCTTAGCTTTGCTACACGTTTCCCGCTTAAATTAGCTATACATAGAAACGCCATTTTGTATGTGTTGGCGGCCATCTTAGATCATGAGCGGCCTCGTGGCCGGCGTGCCCTTTAGTCCTTTGTCCGTTCCATTGACCACTCGAGTCTGCCCAGCAACAGGCTATTTTTAGTATTGGTCAAGCCCACACATGCGCAGTTCACACTGACCAGTCACTCCTTAGGAATGTGCCGCAAACTGACCAGTGGGTTTGAAACCCTCCAATGAGCTGACAGTATTCCAAAATATGCCCTTATATGTACATAATGTTCTGTAACTTTGTGCCGCGTGTTCGTTTTATTACCTGTAGAATTGTATAAAAGAAAGGGTCACACCGATGTTCGGTGTGATACCTCTTGCATTACCGAAGGGTGCTGTATGAGTGTACCACCACCCCATGGGGTCTTAATAAACTTGTTCTTTGACTTTTACAGTTTCCGTGCCAACAGTTCTTCCAATGTATGTGGGTTATCTTCGGAACATGTAGGCCTTGGGAACCCAATACGACAGCATGACATGGTGAATTTGTTATATTATATGGGGAGGGTGGACACCTAGTTAGGTGGATATATACCGGCATCCGAACGCAGGCCTCTATATGCCTTGCGGACCTCCATGGTAAATGGGAAGAAACAGCAGATATAGTAATCACCGATAAAGCCTGGGAGGGTATTTAAGAACACCCCAAGCGGGTATCCCGTAATGCAAAGCTCAAGTTCATACAATACATGGTGCTCCATGGAGCGTATTTAACCCCAAAACTGACACACTGCATGTTCCCAGAGGCCCAGAACCATTGTCCAAGATGCAGGGAGGAGGAGGGTGGTTTTATTCAAATGCTATGGGCTTTCCCGTGCCTCAAAGATTATTGGGGACACAGTTGCAGTATGTTGGGAGAAATCACACACCTTAGAGCCCTCCAGCGTACTGGAGGGCTTATTGGGTTAACACAAGCGCAACAATGCCCAGAGGGTGCAGCTGAGATTTCTGGACTTAGCGCTTATATTAGCGATCAGGACAATTACTATGAGATGGAAATCCCCAAGGAGCCCCCCCTACAAATATGGAGAGAAGAGGTACTCAGATGGTGTAGCGCGGAAAGCGCGGCACTTAGACTGGAGGAGGCAAGGGAATTGCGAAAGTGTCCTATTTCCATGGATTGAAATGTAATGTTAGAGGACTTCACGCAATCGGGTATCCCACTTCCGTTATTAGATCCACTACCCTGATCCGCCATGATATTCATCACACCTACAGGGACGATCACAATAGATTAAATGGAAAGGCCCTGATGTACCAAGGATATAGGTTGGCACTTATGTTATCACATGACTAAGAGACTAATTAGACAACACCACACTGTCAGACCAGGAAGGGGGGAGGAAGAGGGAGTAGTTAACTTCGTTTTAGAGTATAAAAATACAAATTCATGTCACACGTTGGTGAAATCAGCGACTAACATGGATGAATATAAATGCCGTATATTGTAAGCTTTTATGTCATGGAACTGTTGGGTACAAGATTCTAAGTATATACACTTCATTACAATGTTTAATGGGTCATGTTGCACTATGATGAAAAATGTAAAATGCCGAGACCATTTGCCGTGATGTAATGCCCCCTAAATAAATGATAGAATAAAGTTTGTTAAAAAAAAAACAACTATTAGGAATTGTCTTTGACTGTACATGATTTGGCAGTCCTCAGGGATTACTGACTGTAGCATCATGTTTTCAACAGTGTGCCTTGAGTCTACAACCGACCGCATCATTATTGGGTTCATCTTCGCACAGGATGCAATGATTTTGTTTGCACTAGAATGCTCTGGTGTCATGGATGTCCTTACCTTGTAGTTTCATGTTGCTCGAGGGGTTGAAGATATTGTAAAAGTTCAGTGTAGGAATGGTATGCAGCAGTGAAATTTAAAATCCTAGTGGATCTAGCAAGACACCACAGACCCTTCAGTTCCTGGTAGGGGCGCATTAACATAATTAAGACAAATGTGCCCCTGCAATACCTTTATCTGTTCTAGTCACTTCAACTCCTTTTCCAATTAATGAACTTAGGTACGTCTGACAAGCCATATTGAGATTCTCTCTCTCTTCCTCTCTATCTCTCTTTCTATCTCTGTCTAACTCTACCGTTCTATAACTCTCTTGCACACTCTATTTCATTTTCTCTCTTCACTCTACCTCTCATTTTATATGCAAATAACTCTAACTGTCTCCATGTACCAGCTCTCTTTCCCTTTCTATCACTTTTGCACTCATGCTCTCCCTCACATAAGTAAAAAAGTTCCATTACAACGCCAATAGCTCGAACTCTAAAAAAATGTGCGAACTATTGCATTGCAAATGTTTGTTTTAAGGAGACAGTTTATGCTTTATATTTAGGGCAGTAAATATTTAACCGAAAAATATTAAAAATGGTAAGAGTTTAGCTAACAGTTTTCCATTGATTCTTAAATTATATCCGATGTTATGCGCTGAGATACCTCTAGGGTGTGAGTTGTAGAGCTATAGCAAGTGAAGCTAAAATAACATAATATAACATGGTTTTAAATAGGGTGTTGTTAGATCTGTCAGGCTTAGATTGGACTTCCCCCCCAACATTTCGCCTTACTCCTCCATTTTTGCTAACCTCCTTTTTTTTGGCCTTAGCACTCTATGCTCTTTACCACTGCTGAGGAGTGCTAAAGTGCACGTGCTCTATCCCTATAATATAGTAACATTGGCTTACACCCAATTGGCACATTTTATTTACTTATAAGTCCCTAGTAGAGTGGTATTATGTGTACCCAGGGCCTGCAAAGGAAATGCTACTAGTGAGCCTGCAGCTCTCATTGTGCCACCCACTTAAGTAGTCATTTAAACATGTCTCGGTTCTGTCACTGCAGGCGTGGTTTGCAGTTTTAAACTACCATTTCGACCTGGCAAAGTAAACCTCTTGCCATGGCTTAACCTTCCTTTTTAATACATGTAAGTCACCCCGAGGGTAGATCCTAAACAGCCCAAAGGGAAGGCTGCACTCTATTTTACATGTCCTGGTAGTGAAAATCTCAATTTAGTTTTTCACTACTGTAAGAGCTACCTTGCCCATAGGATAACATTGGGTTACACTTTTATGCTCAATAAGTGTCAACTTTCAATTGGGAGCAAGCAGGAATGTTGCGTTTGGTGTCTAAAGAGTTGTACTTTAAAACCCTCTTAATGGTAAAGTTGGATGTTGAATCACAATTCTAGAAATGCTGCATATAGAAAGTTGGAATTTTCCTTCCCCAACCATTTGGTGCCTGCAGCCTGTTTCCTGGGTCACATGACTAGGTGTAGCTGATAGTTGGACTTTGTGTATTGCTCCCAGACAGGGAGACAAAGGAGGAATAGATATTAGCAGGTTAGGCCATGTCTGACTTGATAGGGTGTGCAGAGCTGTCATCTACCACACTTGCACATCACAGAGTAACTGGCAAGCACACTCACAGAGGGTTTGACACTAGTCTTTTGTGCCCCCTGACAGGTTGTGACCAGGACATGGAGGCAGGGAATTCTAAACACCTCTGGGGGTGGAAACATCCAAGCACTCTCCCACTTCTAAGTTGGCACCATGTATAAATATTAGACCCTCATACCCAACTCTTCAGTACAGTACCTGTGGATACTACAGAAGAAGGACTCCTGTGCTACTACTCTGCTGCCATGCTTGCCTTACTCAGAAGGAAGACTGGACCTGCACCTTTCACCCAAGGCTTAAGTGACTCCAAGGGTCTGCTGACTGACCTCCTGTTCTGAATGAATGAAGGAAACATTTATTGGTCAGTTACTAAAAACTTACAATTAAAACAACATTATACAATTCTTCTTACATTTCATACATTATTAAGACCACATAATTAAAAGAAACTTTTCATCAATGTATAAAACCAGATATAAATAAAACCATCCTCATTGTCCAGAGTTAAGCAATTTCTTCTCCACTATTTCTATAAACTTCAAAATTCTACCCGTAAATTGCAAGCTTTCTCCTTGTAAACTGGCTATGACTGCTTGTCGGCATGTTCGTATAATTTGACTATTAAAGTCCGACCTTAACAGCCTCCTACGTTTCTATATTTGTGCAGAGCAGCTACAGATGATATGACAAATGTCTTCCCTCTTGTAATAACAGAGGCAACACACCCTCTCACTACTATCAATTTCCATGTAGGGGCGTCTCCAAGAAATTGGCTATTTCCATATCGGAGATTCATCAGCTTCAGCTTTGCCCTTTGGCTATTTGAGTCTCCTAAATATCTTTGGGGTTTTAGCATACCGTAAGAAGCAATAACTGTCCATGCATGGGATCCCTTTGCCATTACTGCTTCATCCCATAAAGGCGACAATTTTTTGCTGCACCCATTTGTAACTTTATTAAAAGCCACCTGTGAAAGAGGTAAGGCCCATAGTTGGTCCGCATTTAACATATCTATCGCCAGTTTGAAATATTCATATGCCTGCTTATGTTTATTATCGCATATTGCCTCCCAAACCACTGTCATAAGCGAGGAATTATTTTCCCTTCTAATTTTGTGTCAGAATTTTAAATAAGCTCCTAAGCTATTTAGGTTCTGTCATTTAAGTCCAAACTCAAGTCGGATTTGTGCCGGTGAAGAATGTAGCGTAAGATTAAACAGGCGTTGGTAGGTCCCTGTCACTAGCTTACCTATGGTGTTGTCAGCACAACCTCTTATGGTCTCTACTCCATATGCAAGAGTTGGCACATGTTTAACTGACATAATTTGTAATCATTGGTTAAGGGGAAGCCCTTTTAAGTTATTCTGAAGTTTGAAAAATGCAGCAATTAATGAGTTGTTTCTTCTCTGTAGTGCAGCACACTGGTTTTCACCCTTGCCCCTAGCATCTATTATAACACCCAGATATCTATATTCAGTGACAACCGATTCTAATACATTCCCCTCCATTCTCAATTTTGGTCTTACAGGCAACCCTCTAGTCACCAGCATTGTTTTTGTCTTTTTTAAGTTAATCTTAGGCCATGAGGGGAGGCGTACTGTGCACTTTCATTAATTAATCTCTGCAGACCCACCTTGGTATAGCTTATTAAAACAATTTATTCAGCATAAAGTAAATGTGAAACATTAAAACCTGCAACAGTCGGAGAGTGAGAATTAATTTCACTAAGCCTTGATGAAATCCCAACTAAATACAAGTTAAATAAGGTTTGGGCCAAAACACACCCCTGCTTCAGCCCGTCCCTTATCACCATATTTTTGGACAAAACTGTGCCTTGGCCCAACCTTACTCTTGTCCAAGTATTAGTATATAGCATTTGTATCGCTCTCAACAAACTTAGTGAGATTCCCATTTTCGTTAACTTGTTCCAAAGAATATTTCTGTGCACTGTGTCAAAAGCTGAGCTAAAATCAATAAAACATAAGTAAAGGTTCATCTTACGCTTCTGGCCATTTCCATTATAAGAACTAGCATTTGAATGTTAATAATCGTCCCCATGCCTTTAATAAACCCTGTTTGGTTTTTTAGGAGTAAATTACTGGCAGCTTACCCTGTCTGTGAGTTCTGTTAGCAGACACTTAGCAAAAAACTTTGCTTCGTAATCCATTAAAGCTATAAGTCTATAGTTAGCAGGATCCAAGACTTGACCAGCTTTGTAAATCAGAGCCAAAATTGAACCCCTCCATTTGTCTGGGACTTCTTCCTTCCATAAAACATTATTGAAATAGTTTGACAAGTTCTTTGCCTATTATTGTGGATTTTCTTTAAATAGTGCTTGAGGGAAGCCATTTGGACTGGTGCACTACTTCGTCTGCTGGAACTTATAATTTTTTACACTGTTGTCCACTGGATGGATCATTTGCTGGGTGTTTTTCCTTTCATTATCATTGACCCGTGTATTTTCTACTGAATTTACTTCTGTTGGCTTTATCAATTTTTGGTGTAACCTGTCATTGATCCCAAATGCTTCTCCCAGACTTCTTCCGATATATTTGAGATCAGTTGTTGTTGTTTCCCACTATTGGCTTGATTGACCAGCCTCCAAAGTTCATGTGCATCTTTACGTTTTGCTACATAATTAATTTTACACCAGAACAGATCAAGCTCAGTTTTTGTTTGTATCCATACTTCTTTTTTAAAGAGTGACCTCAGTTTTGGTAATATCTTAATCCTGACATTAGAGGATGGTTGATTTCTGAAGACCCTCAGTGCATTGTTCAATTTCCTTTTCGCTATCTTAAGTTGAACAGTCATTTTTTTGGGAAAAGATGTAGCCGATGTTACCATGCCTTTTGAACGCACAGCATTTTTCTCCACTAGATTACTTATGAACTGCTCCCAGAGGGTCAATAGATTTTGCTCTATTTTATTTAACTCTTCCTCCCACTGGTCTCTTGCGTGCTGTTCGATCTGTTGTATATTATTTACAGTCCAGTGTATCCTTCTATAGGTTAGACCCATAGGTTCCCCTAACTCAGGGGCGCTTTGTTCGTGTCGGGTAATATGAAGATTGAGGCTGATTATTTGTGGTTGGTGATCACTTTCCAGTCTATTTCCCACATTATAGCTTATTATTGATTGGTATAATTGGAGAGAAACTAAAGTGTAATCAATAACAGCTGTGGATTGTGCCATAAAATGGGTCGCCTTAGCTGGGATGTCCGGTTCCACTCGGCCATGCAAAACTCGAAGGCCATGATGCTCCAGGTTTATCACTGTATCTTTACGCATTTTGTCTAATCATTGTTTAGTTGCATCAATTGCCAGGATATGCCAAAATTGATCAATCTCCTCCAATATTTGATCCCTATGCACCCCATGGAAGAAATTCATATTGAAATCCCCTGTCAAAATTATCCAAGGGATTGGATTCATTTGCTTAATGTTATTAATAGGCTCAGTATTATCTCTATTGTTTCTTTTTTTTGCTGCCAAAAGGATGAATGTATACATTTATTATCATCAAAGAAGGGATCTTATTTCCTGTGCTAACTGGCCAGACCTTAATTGCTTGAATATTTGAATGGTTAATTTCCACTTCTTCGATCTTTATTTTTAAGGCCACTGAAACATATACGGCCAAACCTCCTGCTGCTCGCCCCTTCTTTTTTGTTTTAATTGCTGGTTTACTATAGCATAAGTATGCTGGTAACTTAATTTCCTCCTGTGCCCATGTTTCTTGAGAGAGGATTATCTAATATCTTCCAATATATGTTAGGAATTCACGATCGTCCACTTTTGCTGCCAAACACTCTATGTTCCATGAGCAGATGTCAATATGTAACAAAACAAGGACCCCCTGATGTAGGTAAATTTCCTGGGTCAGGGCAAACAATTTGTGAAAAAGTAACGTACCCAGGCAACAGCAAGTGTACTGGAAAAGTTCAAATAGTAGCAAATTGATAAAGAATAATGGTAATCGGGCACAAAATTAGCATTTAGAGATTTAATTTGATAAAATTGATAAAAGTAGTCATAAGGATAATCAATGACATGGACAAAAATAACAGATAATAATAAAAAATTCTTCCATTAGAGAATAAGTAAATATGCATTGCTATGTGTACAGATGTTCCCAATGATCTGAAGGGGAGATGGTTTTAGTGCCAGAGCCTCTACATTCCATGCATGGGTGTCACCTTTATTTTTGTGGTCAGCGAGACGGTTTATATCCTGTCATTCTCTTACACCTTTGTCTGTCCTGACATTCAAGGCACTCGGTAGCCAGGACCAGTCCGACTTTAAGTAAAGAGTTTTGCTCTCATTGGCTTCAGTGTAGTTATCAGCCTGAAGGGTAATATTGTCCCTTAAAGGGGTAATTGATCTACTCCTTGCTCCTTTCAAGATAGTCATTGTACCCAATTGCTGATTTCTATTGCCCATTTGTGGACTTTTCGTTAGTTTCTGTCTTCCCCTATCACCTCCTTCATTGATCCTCTTAAACTGTTTGCCTCCACCATTCGGTTTTAGACACTGTGGATATGGTTCCTCCTTTTCACTTATCATCTCAAGACCTCCTGTTCTGAAATACAGGACCTTAAAAGCTCCAGAGGCCTCCCTGTATCTGCCCAGCTTACCTGCTGGCTCGACCTGCAACTGGTCCTGCCTGAGCCCTATTGGCCTCTGTGGGGTCAGTTCCTGACTCCCAAGAAGTGCCCTTCAGGTCCCGGATATTGGTGTGGCATCAGTGGAGCTCCCCCTTCAGGAAAAGGAGAAAGCCTGAAGTTTTGGGCTCTTGTCAACTGCGTACGGGCCTGTTCCTACCAAGATCCTGCTGCCCACAATCGCAAAGCTTCTGTGAATTAGACTCTTCATGCCACATTGACCACTCTCAAGGACTGGCAACTCAAGATCTGCACTTCACGCTACAGCATCAACACACCATGATGACTGCCAATACGAATCTCCAGCAATGACTGTCCGCAACGTCCAACCGGATCTTCGTGCTACAGCTATGACCATCTGTGTCACTCTCCCTTTTCCTCATGGCCCCCTCCACCGCAAATGGAACTCTTCGTGTTGGACTTTAAAAATTAACTATTTCAGCGGTACTAACCTGGTCCCAAGTTCCATCACAGTCATTTTGAACTTATGACTTTCTCCCGGTCTCACACAACTACATAAATGCTAGTGACACTTTGTGCTTTTAGGCACTATACTTACCTTACATCTTTAAAGTTGACTAACCTTGGTTCTACTGATTGGAGTTTTGTAATTTGGGTCTCAAACAATCTGTTACACTTTAATCTTCTTGTTGTTTTTTGCACTTTATTACGGTTTGAAGTCCTGCATATATACTTTACACATTGCTTCCAATTAAAGCCTGACTGCTTTGTGCCAAGCTACCAGAGTGTTGAGCACAGTTTAATTTTGGGTTTGCTAGTTATTTGACCCCAACAGGAATTGTGGTTGCTGCTTAGGCAGGGTTTTACCGCCGTCAACCAGAAACCCAATTTCCTACAGGTGTTCGTTATTGGGTGACAAGCTTGCAGTAGAACTTCAACATCTGTTTGCACCAGCTGCCCTGCAATGAGGTTTTTTCCTGGAAAGAGCTCTGGTTTGGCGTGCCATTTATCCTCAAATATGAGGAACCAGTTGACTCTAGTTCCAGTGCTCTCCAGACAGAAAAGGGAGACTTAAAAAGGGTACTGATAAAAATGTCCTCCATGGCTAGCCTCCTTAGGAGGCAGCTAGTTGTTGGAATTGGTTTATAATGTTACAGTATCATCTCCTTGTAAATATCAGTGACTCCTAATCTGCGCCCCTTATGACAAGACTATGTAAAGGTGTTGATGAATGTGTGTCTACAAGCACAATAACATGAATGTCTCCACCCTCAGCCCTGCAGGATTTTCCCTCTTCCCATCAGGAGAAATCCACAAACACTCCAGACCTGGCTTTTTGAGTTGTCCCTCCAGGCTCTAGGTATTCCTTAGACTTTATATGTACGTATGTTTGGGCATTGTGGGAGTTTATAAAAAAGTTCAAATTAAGACTGTTGTCCCATAACATGTACTCAGTAAGGTTCTTGCTTTTTCCCACTCAATGTAGCGTCTGTGTGATTGTATAGTAATAATTATTCAGCCCGACTGTGCAAATTGTGAAGTCAAGTGAAGTGATACTGTATTTGTAGAGCATTACATAGATCCAAAAAGCTTCTTGGTGCTAGGACTGTCCACACCACCTCAGATCAAGCATAGGGAGGAATATAGAGTGAATAATTCATACGTGTGCCGGGAGAGTTTTCTGAAAAACAAAGTAGTTCCTAATGGAGCAAAGGCAGCTTGTTACATAAGAGAGGACCCAAGATATAGACGACATGCTCTCCACAGCCAGCCTGTTTAAATCTAGGTACTGGCAGTTGACATTTAGTGCCTGAGTACAGACCACTTCTTGAGACATACCTTGCCAGTCTGTCCCTAAAGTTGTGAGGGCCAATATCATAGAAAGGTTTGCCTGCAAAGCTACAAGAAAAACGCAGAACAGTTAGCTTCAGAAAGCCAATGAAGCGCCTTGTGGGCTTCTAAAATTCTATTACCTTTTTGAAAATTGTTTACGAGGCAGGTTTTCAAAATTATGGCTCTTAGAAGTTTTGAGAAGAATATTCATGGGGTTTAAAATTACAGGTGTTAGCATAATCGAGTCTGGACACAATTTCAGCATTGACAACTAGTATTTTGAGCTGAGTAGGTCTGAATAGAAGAATTGTTCTATGTTTTATGTGATAAGGGAAGGAGGACACTATTTTATTGATCTGCTCATTAATATGAAGATTTGCATTCATTAGAAAGTCTGCATTTCACTATTGAGACATATAGAGGTGCTTCACTCAAATGTTTTAGCTACAAAGAAGAGTTACACAGATTCAAATGCCCAGCAACAAATCTTAGTCTTTAAGGCATTACGTTAAAAAAAAAAATCCTATTCATCCCAATGTGGGTGGGTGGCAGACATGTTTACAATATACTTTGATAGCGGGGAGCTGGAGTATCAAAACCCACAATGAGCTGGGTACCATCGGCATAGAAAACCTCTTTGACTCCAAAGGTACAGATGATATTGGCTAGAAGATGAAGATGTATACTAAAAAGTAGAGGAAATAGTAAGGAATGCTGTCAGACCTCATAGATGACCTAATGAGGTTTGGACTGAAAAAGGCATACACCAAAAATTGACATCCTTCTGAGTGAAAAAACGTAAACCACTCCGGGGCCACTCCTTTTAACTTGATAGCTGCTAATTGGAGTATAAGAATGGAGTGATTTATTGCATCACAGCAGGTCTAATAGAATGAGACGGACTGTGTGCGTATTGTCCAAAGTCAATCTAGATTCATAGATAGCTGAGTAACCCCCGTTTCCATGCCCACTCTCAGCCTATGATCCATCTGGCTAAAATCTAAAAGGTTGAACTTTGAGAAGCTTTGTGGAACATGTTGTCACATGTTTTTCTGTGACATTAACCACTCCTGGCAGCTGCGCAATTGGTTTGTAAACAGATTCTATACGAATGTTCAGATTATATTGTTTTATGGAGGGTTTCACTAGCCCTTTAATCCAATATCTCATTTAAATGGTACATTAACAATAGAAGACAAAGTGCTATAGTTGAGTTTATAATTTTAATGGCCAAGACTGGACTACCACTAGAGACCCAGCTTTAAGAGAGATTACCTTCATCTGATCCTCCAATTCAGGAACTGATGGCAACATTTTCTGGATAGATTCTTAGGGCAACACATTCTTATGGTGAGGAAGAGTGATAAGGACATTTGTTAGAAATGTGCACGGTCTGGTTTGATTTTTCCTGTAATATACTAAGCAAGCCTGTCACATAGTGATTGAAATTGTGAGGCGGACACTAAGGCACTATTTAGTTTACCCAATTTTGTGAAAATTGTTTTAAGCCTGTTTGGGTTCAGTCAAAATGTCTTGACAGAGTACTGGTGTGCGTATATAATAGTAAGATCTTCAATATTATCTGCTGTGTAACACCTTTTTCTTGATGAGGGATGTTTGCTGTGGTAATTGTTCACTAATGTATGCTTTATCTTAGGTCCAGGTGGTATATGGTTATTTATTGAATATCTACTGATGTAGATCACCAAACACTTTTCATTAGAGCTTTGCATATCCGTTTTTTCAGTGGTAGTTTTCATGAGGTTCAATGTTCATTCTCCAACAGATGAAATGGCGGTGGATCAGTCAATGGCTATCAGTATGAAAGCCAGGGAGTGATCAGAAGTCCTTATTGCTAAAACTCCACATATAGGTATGGAATTGAGTAGATATTGAAAGGTAAGGGTGTAGTTAAGTTTGGCCAAGGTGACGTGAACTCGATGTAGGACGAACTGCTTCTCAGAGTTTGATTAGGCAATGATCTGTTATAATATACTTCAATACTTATGTACACCGTCATTCTCACCGGGGGCCACAGGGATCTCTAAACTTCGTTCCCCAGCATCCTTCGTGGCTGCAAAGGCAGCTGACGACCCAGTGCTGTACAAGGAGGCACAGAAAAGGAGCACAATTCGGCTGCAGTGCGGCACACCAGCATTCTCACTTGGGGCCAGAGGGATATCTAAACTTTTTTGCCCAGCATCTTTTGTGGCTGTAAAGGTCGCTGCTGATCTTCCGCTGCGCCAGGAGGCACAGAGAAGGAGCACAACACTCCTGCAGTGGGGGACGCCAGCATTCTCACCGGGGGCCAGAGGGATCTTTAAACTTCGTGGCCCAGCATCCTTTGCAGCTGCAAAGGCCGCGGACGATCTTCTGCTGCGTCAGGAGGCGCAGAAAAGGAGCACAACACTCCCGCAGTATGGGATATGCGCGGGTGTGCCCGTGCCACACACGTTGCGAAGCCCGGGCCAAGGGTGGGCCCGTCAGCGTCAGACAGAGGCAGGGCAGGGCCACCCTTCTTGGTCCCACACCAGCGGTTTTTTGAAATCGTGACTACCGAATATCGTGACTGCGTGGCTTATTCTGCAATCTTCCTGGCTTCCTCCCTTATGGTCATCTCCTCTGCACGATCATCGAAATGGGCAAAAAAAAAAAACGACTGACAAAAGTATGGGCCCAGGGAGCGTAAGGAAAATCCCAAGACATGCTGCTGAAAATTGTACTTTATCTGAAATAGAAGAACGAATAGAGGAAGCAGAGGACCTCCTAGGTCCCCATCCCAGACCATCTGGTCGAAAAAGCAAGAGAAAGGGAAAATGTCCCCTGGAGAAACATCCTCGAAATCTTAAAACTATAGCTTCCTACTTTGGGTCTATCGTAGCTCCAACCCCAGCCATCACTCCCCCGGCCAAAGCCCACACACCGAGCACTGCACTAATAGAGCCCCCCAAGTGACTCATTAACAGGTCCCATAATCTCCCTGTTGCTCATCACACAAACTCACTCATCTGCCCACTATGCCAAATCAGTAATATCACCATGTATGAGGTCAATACATGTAAACGGGATCGCGTTCCCCCAAGAGACCCGACACATGCTAACCTTGTTACTGCACCTAAAGTACCTTTGAATTATAAGTCTTACACTTTACCTACAAAGCATCTCCACATAGGTGACATCATCAAGGGACCCCTTAATACCCAAGGTTTTGACCTATTTATGAGCAGTGTCCCAAAGCTTCAGAGCCCCCACATAGAGACATATGAGGGCCTAGTCAATAAAGTAAGGACATAATAAGAGCGAAGAGGTTCATAGTAGGAACATCTGAAAGGGACTACATAGGTGTGTCCTTTAGGGATCTAGCCTTAGACTTGATTGCACTTGAACTTCGCTTTAGATCAGACACAGATTTGCAAATTACATTAAAAACGAACCCCTGTGCCATTCATTGGTCTCACCCCCTCTCATTCACCAAAATCGACCATCTGGTGTATTGGAATCTAATCCAAGGGGAACTACTAGTGCTAGCATCTTTAACACGTCAAACATCGACTGACTCACTATTCACTGCCCAGCACCATGTAACTCAACCCAACCACCTTGATCGACACTAACTGAAAGACCTCCACCTTAGGCTAAGGTGTGTAAGGTTGGGCTGTTGAGGCACAGGGGATTAGTTAAAGACAATGACAAAGGGGGGCAATCATCACTGCAGGGTGACTCCATCAAGAGGACTACGTGGTCACTCAGGCCTACGGACGGTAAACATCTGAAATTTTTACCATGGAACGTTGCAGGCATCAAGTCTAAATGCTCTGATCCCGAGTGGGGTGTGTTTATCAAATCTCACCATATTATCCTGCTACAAGAAACTTGGGCTACTAAGCCGGTGCATCGCCCAGGTTTTGTTGCTTTTATTGAAAGCGCAATTCCTTCTTCGGCAGGACGTCCATCAGGTGGACTAATAACATTAATACAAGCAAAGGGTTTGAAGTGATGCGGTATGCCTTGGCGCCTCCAGTCTTAAACGTATGTGTAAACCAAGACCAAACAGTGAACGGTGCTACAGGTAAGAGGATAACCCAAAACATCCAAAATGGACCGAAGTCCTTGATACAATTATACAGGTAGCCTGTGCACAGGTAATCTTCATTAACAGTGTTGATACTGCACGTATTTCATCAGCATAACAATAACAGTGGTCGGATTGACGTTTTCTTTCCGTATGATTTATTTGTATTTCAGGTGAAGATTACGTGTGCACAGGCTACCTGTATAATTGGACTTTTGATATGGTCAAGAATGGATTTGTTCCTTATGGCCAAAATTTTACCAACCACATCTAAATATCTTCTTGCCCTTCAAATCAATATCAACACGGGCTCGGCCTCATACACATAATTCTAGTAAATGTATATATTAGATCATTACCTTTAAACATTCAATCCTGAATAGTAAGTAAGCTTGACCATCTACTGGGTCAGTTCACCTTTAAATGCTTTAATATTGTAGCAGGAGACTTTAATACCTGTCTTCCTACATCTGCAGGGTGTATACTTGATGACCTATCGCCCCATCACTAATTCATAAAAGTAACAAAATTGTCGAAGGCCTTTGCTCAAATTGTTGTTCTTAATTACTGATTATGGCCTCAGAATGGCTAATGGAAACATCAAATCTGATAGTCCCCCTCATTTTACCTTTAATAGAGGCATTAGACAAACCAGAATAGACTAATAACTAGTGGATAATGATCTCTAGTCAGAACTGCAGGACATGCAAGATATCCCCAGACCAGAAAGCGACCACCAGGCACTAAGTGCATCCTTTATTATATCCAGATTTAGAGACACAAAACTAGAGGTGGTTGCATTAACTTCACTAATTACAACTTCAATAATTTGAGAAATGTCAAGTGGGGAGAACTGGTGGTATATGTACATAAACTTTCTTTCATTTATGATTTGTTTGTATCTAAACTCTCCATGATTGACACAACTGATATTCATAACACTAATTTCGTACCGACACACTGTGATCTCATGGATGCACTGAGACCGTATTTCATGAAAGAGCAGAGGAGAGGAGCACTTAGAAAGAAAGTACCTTCTTGGTTTGACAAGGACTGTCAAATCGGGGACCTAAGACCAGAAATTATAAAGACCAAGTGAGATTATAAAACTCTCCTAGTTACAGCAAGAAGACATTGGGACAATGGGCTCTGACCGCTGAAGCTCTAGAGAAGGGTTGCCAAAAACGTTTTTGGAAACTTATAGCTGTAAACCCTTCCAAATCCCATTCCCTAGACCCATCGATCAGTCCTGATACTTGGGTTACTCACTTCAGCAATTTATATGATTGCCCGCAGCAAAATAGCACCGCTGTGATTCCATGCCCTGATACGGACAATGGCCCCCAAACCACAAATCTGATCAGCCCATGCCCCACCCCCGATATTCACTCTACCCTTACCCATCTAGGGGAGATGTCTCCATGGTTATTACTGTATATAATTCCTCAGCTGTAGCGTCAGCAAAATATGGCACTGAGATTTTGGGCTACCCAATGCTGAGAACCTTACAAAAATAGGAAATAGGTTCATCAAAACTATTTGTAAGCTTCCCTTAAGCTCTCCTATTACACCGCTACGCTTAGACCTGGCTCTCAACCCTATTCACCTAACAGTGGCTCTAAAATCCCTTCTATTCTGGATCAGATTATGGTCCACTCCAGAATTGGCAGCCTATAGAGAGTGCGAGAAAGATCTTTTGGCTCTTGATATGAATCTGAGAACACCATGGCTGAAACACATCAAAGAACTAATGTATAGAATAGGAATGAGTGAAGTATGGACTGCCCTGGAATCAATAGCGAAAGGAGATGCCCTAAAAATAAAACAGTCTTACTGGGAGGCAGTCCCATTCCAAATGTGGGAAATCGACCACCTAACTGTTACAGGCAAATTTCTGAATCACAAAAGTATGACTAGGTTTGAACCATATCTGAACAGAATGCACCCTCATCAGCTAGAATGCCTGTACATACAAAATAGATGTGCGGTTTTTCCCTTGAGATCTCATAACTCCAAATGGGCCAATGCTACATGCCAGGTGCATTGTTGTCCAAATTGCCCGAGCACAGTGGAAACAGAGTCCCACTTTATGTTATTCTGCCCCACATAAAGTAATGCTCGGAAAAAATGGTTGGTGCCTGTATGTAACAACATGGATGTGAGACGCAATTCGGAAGTGGATAGACTCTTTAAAAGTGACACTAGAGAATCTTTAGCCATCGCAGTCTCTAAATACTTGTACATCACTTGGGCATTAAGAAAAAAGGCAATTTGCTAATTTGAATCCTGATAGAGAACTGTTCCACCATTCCTCCCATTTATGAAGTATTTATGAATTGTTGTACATACTTATTCTGTATATGATAGCTATTTTGCACATCCTCCTTGTCATGACTATGTTCTTATTTTATAATTTATCGGGAGGCCTACAAACAAAATGTGTACGCGGTTATCACGTCTGGCCTACAATTTGTTTTAGGATGTTGTCCTGTCTTTTCTATTACTTTTTAATTTGATTTAATGTTTTTTTAATCCTTTATAGTAAGGTATGTATACCCTGTTGTCTAATGTTTCTATATCTGCACAACCTTTTAATGTATTTATAACATATCTTTGTTGTATGGATTTGATGTGTTTTATGGTCAGTGCCCGAAATAAACAATAAATATATATACTTATGTATCTCTGCATGATTGAAAACCTGGTTTACTTTACTTATCCGTTATACCTCTAGGTTTGAATTATTTTCATTTTCTTCCATATCTCTCACATTGATCTACTAAAATATGAAAATAATGAAAGTTTGGACCCACTGCAAATGTATAGTGATACAACTTAATTCCTCAGTACAAGGAATTTCTCCCCATTCATCTCTACCATTATGCGTTTTCTTTTTAATGATGCATGAATGATAGTGGCCCAGCACTGCTTCCCACTGATTTATTTCTTGAGACAGTGCAAGACAGATTTGTGCTTGCTGCAATTGTTCATACAATTGATCTTGAGAGATATGAATCTCGCGACCGTCATCAACAAAGACCTTATAATATTAAAAAGTAGGTTTCCTAAGCTTTTTAAAATTATTCATAGTGCAGAAAAAAAGCACACATGGTTGGAGTAGCTCTAGCTTGATAAATGGCATCTCAAAACCTGTAGCCAAAGATATATGCAAAGCAACAGCAGGAGGTCAAAGAGCTTAAGGCTCACTGTTGGAAATGGAGTCTCTACTTGGCAGAGGTATGCACCTTATCTACATATGGACCCTTCCGTCTAGTCAGGGTAAGGGATGACACTTCTAAAATAACCACCTGCTCATCTCATTGGTAACATAGCACGAACAGGCAGGCTTATCGCAGAGGCAATGAATAAAGCATTTGCACATAACACATAGTAATATATCGAAATCACTATGAAAGGACACCACACAAGTTTAGGAAAAAGAGCCAATATTAATCTGTGGTAAACAAGACCAAGACAATAAGCATCCAACATACAGTATTCCAAATACCAATATTGCAAAAATAGACTTAAAACACAGTTCCTTGAAGTCAATAACTCCACCCGGATTTATCACAGGGTTGTGAACAAACAAATCCACCATTTCAAGCTGACCGCGGCATCGTTGGTCAGCTACGGTGTCTGGAAGACCCGCAAGCAGTACCTTGGAAATGCAGAGTGTCATGGAACTAGTGATGAAATTCAAATATGTGGCATTGGCAGGCTACAGAGGTTGGTGCAGGAGTCGTTCGGGCCCTTGAAGTCATACACGCTGCAGATTGAACTCTGTCAGTTTGAAGTCAGGCGCGCCAACGGGGGTCGGGGCTGCGGTGCGAAGTGCAGTGGTGCAGCATGCTATTCCCTCAGGTCGCGGTGCAGGCAGCGGCTCATTGACAGGATCCAGCTTTTGTGCGAAGTGGGGCGCAGCTCGTCGAGGCACTGGTTGTCATGGTGCAAGCAGCAGCTTAGTCGTTGCTGAAGCTCTGGAGTCGATGGCATCAGCATCAGTAGACCAGTGTGGGATTGGGCAGTATGTCGAGTAACTTACAAGCAGTGCCCCCTGGCCACTGTGCAGTCAGTGGCATCAATGTCAGCATGGAGTGGCAGCGTCAGGGATACCAGGGCAGGGATGTGAAGCGAGGCTGTGCAAAATTCCATGCCCTCAGGTTGCGGTGCAAGCAGGAGTTTGGTGGCAACGTTAGTTGTCGACGTCGGTGAGACCAGGTTTGCGGTGTGACGCAGGGCAGTGCTCTCTGTGTTGCCAACAGATCATGGAGCCGACAAAAGCATTGTTGAACGCATCAGGTTGCTTTTTCTTCTGTTGCAGCAAAATACACACAGTTCTCAGTGCTTGTTGCAGATGATCTTCAAGTCTTTGCTATTTCCTAGACCTCTTGAATGGGGGCAAGCTCTACCTCAAGCCCCTGGAGAAACGTAGGAAAATATGTTGCAGAAAGTCCAGTCCTTTCACTGCCCAAGACAGAAGCAGCCACTGCAGGCCAATATAGCAGAGCAAAGTGGTTGTTCCCCCTAAGAGCTTCTCCAGCTCTTTTTCTTAGCAGGTTCCTTAGTCTAAAAGAGTTCAGAAGTTCTGGGGTCAGGGCCCCAATATTTATACTACTTTTTCCTTTGAAGTTGCAGGCAGAAATTCTCTGAGTTCAAAAGAAACAAGTTCTGTCCTCTCTAGTCCAGCTTCACTACAGGAAGTGGAGACAGCATTGTGCAGAGCAGACAAAGCCTATTCCGTTGCTTTTCCCACCATTCTAAATACAGAAAGGTCTATTCAGCCTGGCTATGAGTTACTCAGGAAAGGCTGGACACACCTTAGCCCCACTGTGGCTGTCTAGTGTGAAGGCACATCCCTCAGCTCCTGTCACTCCAAATCCAAACGGTGAATACAGAAACAGGCAGAAGCCCACAAGATGGTTAAGTAAGAAAATGCCAACTTTCTAAAAGTGGTATTTTCAAGCACACAATTTTAAAACCACCTTTACTAAAAGACGTGTTATCAAATTCTGAGTTCAGAGAGCCTAAACTCAATTTCTCTACCTTGTTCCAATGGACAGTTATACTTGTAAGATGTTACAAGGCAGCACCCATATTAAACTATGGGACAGACAGCCTTTAAATAGTGAAAAATAAAATGCACAGTACTTCACCATCAGGACATGTAAAACACACCACTACATGTCCTACCTTTCACATACACTGCACCCTGCCCATGGGGGTACCTTGGGCCTACCTTAGGGGTGCCTTACGGTGCTGCATTTGCCAGGTCGACATGGTAGTTAAAACTGTATGCAGTCACTGGTACTTGAGTGGGTGGCACAGCCATTGCAGCAGGCCCCCTTGGTAGCATTTGTTTTCAGTAAAATCAAATATAGCATGGAAAACCAATTATAATACAATCTACTGTAGGAGCGCTTGCTCTAGTAGTGTAGTGGAGACACTAAACAAGCAAAAAAGAAGTCAAAATCTGAAGGCCAAAAAGCAAAACGTCAGGGGATTAACCAGTCAAAATTGCCAAGTCCAACACTCACTTCCGCACTTCATTTTTCACAAGAGTACTATTAATTTGTGTGAGATCACCCTGTTGGCCCCGTTCCCTCCAACTGGCTCTCCCCACACCCCTTTTAAATCCTTGCTCATGTAAACGACTTTCATAACTGGGCTTTCAGATGACAGATGCTTAGTTATAGAAACTGTCTTGCTTGGTCCATCAATTTAAAAATTAGTTTAAAGTTCCCCTGGTGGCATCAGTCTGGCACTGGCTGATAGCAAAAGAAATATCCACAGACCAGGCGGGTCGGCATTCATGACCAACTACAGCATTAAATTGGAATCCAATAAGCTCTGGTGATACACAATGGTCTTAATTTTCTAGATCCTAGGTCGTCTTTCCCTCTTTGATAATACTCTGCTTATGGGTAAATTGTAGATGGAGAGTCTTATATATAAGTTGAACATTTATGTGCCCTCTAAAGAGTATGTGCCCATTTAATGCGGAAGAATTCAACCTCAGGGTAAGTGGTAATGGTGTAATATCTCAAGGAGGCTTTTGTTGTCCATCAGTCCCGCCCTCATTTGTTCATTGACAATCTTCTTTAGGATGCATTGCTCTAATCCTAAAGGTCCTTACATTGGTGGGACATTGTGCAGTACACGTTATCCCAGATGTATTCGGATGAAGAAATATCCTCTGCACGGGCTTGGAGAGCATGCGGACCAGCTTCAGGTTTTTTAGTCACCTCAGTACATAAGACAATCGCACATGTGTGCCAGAGACATTAATGACACTTATTGAGTATGAGAGCATGGCTCTGGGCCTAGAGGGTGCTCACCACATGCACCCTCCTCACTGAAGGTGAATACTGTCGCCTCACTGGTCTGCAGAGGACTGAGAGTGGTGGCGATGATACAGTTTATGGAGGCAAGACAGGCTTCTTTGCCTGTCTCTGCCAGAAAAAGATGTACACTGCTCTCCTTTTAAATTGATCTGCCTGCCCTTTGCACCTGGTGCTTCACCCATCCTTGTGGGACATGGATGTCACACATCTGTACTGTTTTGAGTGTTTAGCGGATGCCTGCATACAGAATTTGCAATTGTTGAAGGGTTCGAGATGCCTGAGACTGCAGATGCAAAATTGCTGGGTTTGCCTAAAAAAACATGCAGAAATTCTTTGTAGCACGTCAGGCAGTCCAGTGTTAAGGAGTGAAGGCAGGAGGCCACTTTGCAGCTTTGGAGCTTTACTCTGTCCTTTCCAGACCCATTGTTCCCTGGCAGGGTTACCCGCACAGGTAAAGTGGGGGCAGCCTTTTGTCGATTATCGCGCTAAGTTTTTTTATCACTTTGCCAGGCTTGCTTATAGGCGATAGCTATGTTAGCGACTGTTTTCAGTCGCTAACAGATTGGGTACGCCCACTTTGCATGTCATTAGCGATAAATATCGCTGACATGCAAAGCGGACCCCAAACCTGTAGCTATTGCCTACAAGCTGTCACTAACTGCTGTTAGCGACAGCTTGCTAATAGGGCGATAAAAATATTGCCGCTTTCGCGGGAAAAAGTCCAGCTGAAGCAGCGATATCGCCCTTGCTAATATGCCCCTTCGCCTTTCCCATCACTGTCTTTAACTTTTATGATCTATCATCTTTCCTTGAGGTGTGTGGTTATTTTGCATTCAATTACCTAAAGTTCGAAGACTACCAAAAAAAGTTAGAGAATATGATCTCCTTGTTTCTCTTTTGTTGTGAGACCTGGGCTGCAGTGGCTGCTCCAGCAGTCAGAGCTAAAGCCCAATAATACCTTAAAACGTTTGCAGCTTTAAATTTCAACAGATTGTTAACGCTAGGTTTAGAGCAGGGCACACAAGCAGCGTGTGTCATGAGATGAGGACAGCCTCGCCTTTACATCTGCATGGAGCTGACAACTCCCAAACATCCTCCATGGCAATTAGAACATAACGATCATTCATTAGTTGTATGAAATAAGTTGACCTTGGCAGTTATTGCGTCTCAGTCTGAAATATAATTAAGATAAACATGCCTGACACAGACTTTCATACCTACTTAACAAGGCAAATTAGACTGGTTAAGTAATTTAAACATTAACCTTCATGTGATTTGAATTAATGAATTGTTATGTGGGAGAAAAGGGTGGACCTAGATTTATTTTACCTTGAAAAAAATATGAGCTTCTTATCTAAATCAAAAGGTTCGATTCTTTCCAGGGGGTGTTTCTGCAGAAACCAGAATGAGGCTTGGGACACCTACACATTTTTATGGGACTCGCCGAGTGGCTGACTGTTTTTGATCCTTGCTTTACAGAACCAGCACATTTGCCCTTGTGCTATTCACAGAAGATTAGCTGAGATTTTTTGGACAGCACCGTACATTTTGTGAGCCCCTTCTGAAAAACAAAATGAGCGCGACCTGCTGCAGACTTTAAAAACGTCCTGACTACAGTCAGCCAGTGACTTCAGGCCCCCAGACACAGGCGGAGAGCTCAGGAAATGTGTGTTGCTTTTGATTTAAGATCCCCTTTGGTCGAGCACCTCCAGGACAGAGGCAATTGGCTACCAGTGCTGGAGGCTGCACAGCGGGAGGGGCGGCAGGACGGCTCACTTCCATGAAAACATCCTGCCTGCAGATCAAAATTCCTTTCTATACTTGAGCACAGGGGCGTTGTCCCTGCCCCCCCCCCCCCCACACACACACACACACTGGTATATTGAAGCTATTGAAGGGCCTCTTCTGTCTGAAACCTGGCAACGACATGATGGGTGAGTGAAAAGACAGACGGTGGGTGTGAGTGAGAGGGTGGATGCGAGTTTAAGGGTGGATGGGTAGATGGATGAAGGAATGAGTTAAAGGATGGCTGAGTGAAAGAATGGTTGGATTAGTGAAAGGAAGGGTGGATGGATGGATGTGGGGCAGATGATGGACGAATAAGGTAAATAAAAGATGGATGAATGGATTGATCAGTGAAAGCATGGATGGATGATGGCAAAGGATGACTAGATAAGTGAAAGGGTCAGTAGATGAATGAGTGAAAGGGTGGATGGATGAATGAATTAAAGGATGGAGCTGTGACGAAGTGAACCCCCAACGTTAGCAGCTACCTGTGGTGTGAAGTACCTGATTGGCCTCTTCTGTCTACAACTTGGCAGACCAAGTTGAATGAGAGAGTGAAAGGATCGATGGATGGATGAGTGACAGGAAGGGTGGATGGATGGGTGAGTAAAAGGGATGGTGGATAGATGAACGAAAGTATGGTTGAGTGAGTGAAAGAATAGATGGAAGGATGAGCAAAAGGGAGGGTGGATGGATGATGAAAGGACGAATAGATGAGTGAAAGAGTGGATGGATGAGAGAAAGGATGGATGAGTGAGTGAAAGGACGGATGACAGAGTGAAAGGGAGGGTGGATGGATGGGATGAGTGAAACAGAGGATGGGTATATGGAAGGAGTGAAAGGATAGATGGAGTGAAAGGGTGGATAGGGAAAGGATGGATGATTGGAAGCGTTGATGAGTGAAAGAATGGATGGTTAAGTGAAAGGGAGGGTGGATGGATAGACAGATGAAAGGGTGGATGGATGGATGAATGAATGAGTGAAGGAATGATGGATGAACAAAAGGGAAGGTGGATGGATGAAAGGTTAGATAGATAGATTATTTAAAGAATTGATGGATGAGGGAAAAGGGAAGATGAATAGATTGATGGGTGAGTGAAAAAGTGAATGGATGAGTGAGTGTGTGGATGAATGTATGAGTGAAAGGGTAAATGGATGGGTGGAAGAGTGGAAGGATGATTGAACGACTGGATGGCTGAGTCAAAGGGTGGATGGATGGATCAGTGAAAGGATGGATGAGTGAAATGGTGGATGAGAGTTGGATGAGTGAAAGGGTGGATGGCTTGATAGTTGGCATAATGGAAAGGTTTGGAGACGCATTTATAGGTTTTGGTATTCCTGGGCAGACTGACAGAATCGTGAAAGATTGAATGATAGATGAAAGAAAGAATAGATGACAGAATGTAAAGGTGACATTGTGGATATCAGCAGGTGGATGGAAGTATGAAAGGATAAATGGATTGATGCTTAGATGGAAGAGACTGGAGCGCTCTTCTGGGGAGGGTTACAATGAGTTGCTTCGTGTGTTTGGTGCCATAAGAGCTTTGGTTATAAGTGGGGGTGCTTTCATTTTTCTGGTTACTCCCTTGCTTAAGAGTGACCCATGATCTCAACACCTGCCATCTGTCCTTACCTCCGCGACCTTTGCCTTCATTCGGCACCGGGTGAAGGCGGACAATTTCTAGATCAACCTATGGGACAGTTGATCTGACTCCTTTAGAAAACGATCTTAGCAAAGCCATGCATTTTAGATGTATCAGCAGTCAAAAAATCTCCAAATCAAAGACAGTCTAGGCTGCAGAGAGCTCCATAAAGGTGTAGTATTTCTCCCAGGCCACCCTGCCACTGCTGATCTTTTAGAGGAGCAATACACTCCTGACATCTAAGACTGACTTCTCCACAGCTCTACCGGATTATCATTTGAACTGTGCTCGTCAGACGTGTGACTAACTTTACCCATGCCCCGTGGTCTTTAAGAGGCAGCGATGCTGCAGTCAATGGTGCAGGCAGCCCATGGACTTAATGTGCCACTAAGGCTGGCACGATTAATTGAAATCAAGGTGCTGCCTGTCCCCTATAACTGTCTGACTCTGGTCAATCAGACCCTGCAAAGTCACAGGGCAATAGGAGCTTTCTTACAAAACAACAACAGACAAGTCGACGCCACCCCAATCTGGATCCACGTGGGGCACTGTCTACCAGGTCCATTGGTAATGACAGAGGCTCAGATTGTTTAACTAATTCGCCCATAGGGCACCGGAGTTAATTCAATATTCACTACAGTGTGTAAACGATCAAATAAGTCAATCAATCGATCAATCAGGATATTTGTATAGCGCGCTACTCACCCAGAGGGTCTCAAGGCGCTTGGGGGAGGGGGGTCTGCTACTGCTCGAACAGCCAGGTCTTGAGTTGCTTCCTGAAGGAGAGGTGGTCTTGGGTCAGGCGGAGGTGGATGGGGAGGGAGTTCCAAGTCTTGGCTGCCAGGTAGGAGAAGGATCTTCCTCCCATGGTGGATCTTCGGATGCGTGGCACGGCGGCGAGGGCGTGGCTGGTCGATCGAAGCTGGCGGGTGGGAGTGTAGAAGGTCAGGCGGTTGTTGAGGTACCTGGGGCCCAGGTTGTGGAGGGCCTTGTGTGCATTAGTGAGGAGTCGGAACGTGATTCTCTTGCTGACGGGAAGCCAGTGAAGGTCTCTCAGGTGCCCGGAGATGTGGCTGTGTCGGGGGATGTCCAAGATGAGTCGTGCTGACGCGTTCTGGATGTGTTGGAGTCTTTTCTGGAGTTTGGCTGTGGTTCCGGCATAGAGGGTGTTTCCGTAGTCCAGTCGGCTGGTGATGAGTGCCTGTGTGACCGTCTTCCTAAGTGAGACGGCACACTCCACTAGCACAGCTCACGCCAGCGCAATCGATCAATTCTGTGCAGCTGAGCTCCTAGAGCAAGCCTCCTGCAGTTAGTAGCGCTATAAATATGTGACTAGTGCATTTTTTGCGCAGTGATGAGGACACCAGCACTAAAATACAGTAGTCTAATCCCTGATGCGTGGTACTTGGCAGGGCAGTGGTGGAACCTTAACTTCACCCTTTGTTTTGGGCCAGCTGGACTTTGAAATAAGAAAACACGCTCTCCACCTGCATGTCGCTGCTCAGAACTAAATCAGACAACGTGTAGTCTCTGCTGAAAGTTTCCCGGTATCTGAAACCTGCACTGGAACAAAATGAGCATATTTTATTGGGGGCCAACTTATTGACTGGGTGCACGGCGTTCACCATGTGAAAACAGTGGGTGGACGCCGTCTACCCTCATGTAAACCGACGTGTGCCTACACCCCATCTAGAGGGTCGAACAAAAAAATTAAAATGCACTTTTAGAATGAGAAAAGGGCCATCCTTCAGGGACGGAGTACATGTGTTGTTTGTTTAACTGGTATGCCTAATAATATTTTCTAAAACAAAATTCCAGATCTGGATTAAATGGCTGGATCCTTTTTAAATAAATATGGTAAATATGTACCCGTAGAGTTGCAAACTTATAACTTTCAGTAAATGTAAAAATATCCAAAAGTTTTAATTGAAACCAGTGAACGATGCAGGCCTTCGGGAAAACTCCCAGAATACATTTGTGAATTCTATTTTCACAGGAGCAGATAGAAATTTGTATATATGTTCATGAGAAAATTCGCTGCATAATTGCATTTGCACATTTCAAAACAATGAAAATATTTTTCCAATGGAGAAACCCCTTCTGCTACAGCCAACCCAGTTCTGGAGTTTTTTCTTATCCCTGCCACTCTTCTAAACTGTTTTGCCTGCCCTTGGTAAGAGTAAATGTCTGACCTTTTCCAAGCAGGGGCAGAAGTGGAGATTGCAAATATCGATTAATGTTTACATTTATGAGTGTGCACAACCTTTTCAGCCCGACAATGTCCAAACCCTGTCCCTTTTAATAGATGTATTTATCCATACACAAATCTTTGCATGAGTAAATCCTTTTATAAATGCGAAAATCCCTTGAGGCTTATTTACAAGCCCCATGCACCGCCGATGCGCCACTTTTTGTGATGCACCAGCGACGCATTTTGCTGCCTCATATTTACATGGACACGTAAAGCCACCCTATGTGGCTTTTCGTGTCCTTGTAAATAAGGCCCCTTTTCACTCAGCACTTTGCTTGAAAGCGGCGTGCCATGGGTGCTGCTGTGGGTGCTCCCACATTCCACTGATGGCTTCTTCTGCATTCCCAGATTTACAACCTTTCGTAAATCAGAGAATGCGTCAGAATGCTACACCTCCGCAGGGAAGGCGTAGGGAGGCACAACGAGGAGAATTGTTTTAATTTCTCATCATTTGTTCCTCTTTTTATGCGTGCTGAATTCTGCAGCACACATAGAAAAAGGAAATCACCTCTTGTGATTGTTTTTGTGCAGAAATGTGTTCCTTCCTGAACAAAAACAATCTCCCCTGAAGCGCAGACACATTTGCACCATGGTACCTGTGTTGGCGCATGGCAGCCAATTGTGCGCTGGAAATATATCCCATCCCTGTACTTTGAAAGTGACTCAGTGCAGTGCAGCCAAAAGGCTTGCAGTGCCGCGCTGAGTCACTTTCTTGTAGATAAGGCCCCTTTGTGAGTTCCAAAGAGATTTTTCACTCATAAGACCTATTGCAAACCTTCCATGCACCAACACTGGCTCTGCATGGATTCTGACCAGGACCTGCACCCAACCTCCAAGTACTCAGACCCTGCTATTCAACAGAGCTGTGTGCGGAAACCTCTCATCTGTTAGTGAGAAAAGTATGTATTGAACTGCAGTGAGGCTACACATATGAGTAGAGCAAGACTGAATTGAAGTTATTTGCAAGAACCATAAACAAGAAACAGAGTGCAAACCTGGCTCAATTATGTGAACCGTGACAAATCTGATGACGCGTTTATGCATTTCACTCAAAATGGTTATTATTAATAGTTTGCTGAACAATTAGTTTACACTTGAATTCACAGGTGGACATTGAGTCAAAGCTAATGCAGTTGAAACCGTTTTGCTATGACCTGTTAAGGTGTGTTTTTCTCACTTATGCTAACCAGGCAACAACGCCTTCTTGTCTAAAATGGATGTCACAACATTATTTTTACTCTATGTTTACTTTCTGCTGCACATAGTCAAGCAAGATGTGGAATTGTTTATTTCTGAATGAAACTGTTCTCAAAGAAGGCACTCTAGCCTACTGATAAACATTTTCCAAACACCTTCAGCTTGCACACATTATTGCTTTAATTTACAATGGTTCACTGTTGTTTATGTAACTAGCTTCTTCTGACACCCCCGGAAGATATTATGTCAGAGGGGCTGAATTAATACTTATTTAGTGGTTAGTGCTGATATGGCACGGTAATGTGATATTTGAAAACTGCTGTAATTTGATTTGTTGAAAATGTATTTCTGTGCTCACATCATGGGGGCTTCGCAGTTCTAATTCTCCTCTATGGAAAGATTGGCTATATAAACCCCCGAATTTAGGGAGAGTCAGGTTTTACGGTCTCTACTATGGATATTGCATGATTTCTTACAGATTTTGCTGCACAATCGAGACTTATACTATTATTGATTTCTTAGTACTCAGCAATGTTCCTATTAATGAAAACCTTAATGGCACACATTTTTATGCATTTCAATGAGATTTGCAGCATCTGCTCTTTACTATTTCTGTATTGTACCCTTTTGAATTGTGTCATAAACCGGCATGGTTTTTCTAAATTCTGCTCTAGAACTCACTTTTTGAGTCAGTCCTTTCTTTATTTGACTGCATTGTGAAATACTGTTTTGTACCTTGTTTCTGGGACACATTTCTTCATCAAACTGAGGCTAACCCCATCCTTGATTTTCCCAATTAATGGAACTACCAAGGAGCTGTAATTTTAGGGGCATTGGGCGTCCACATCTTCGAACCCCAACTTTCAGCAAATACCAAGTAACTTGGACTCACACTGGACAACGGCCTCTTCCTCACAGAACACTTTGCCAAATAAGCAAACATGTTCTGGTACCAGCTCTCTCATCTGAAGAAAGTGAAAGTGTTTCTGCCAGAAATCAAATTTAGACCTGCTGTGCAAGCACTCTGACTCTAAGATCTGAATGGTTGTAACACCATGCTCTTGGCTGCCTAGTTTCCACACTAGAACCCACATTAAGGGCATTCTATATGCCATAGCACTTCTAATCCTGGGCTTGAAAGAAATATGACCACATTACCCCTAACCTGATGGAACGCCATTGGCTACTCTGGTCAACCCGCAAACTCTTCAAAATCAGCTGCATCATTTGTGAAGCCATCATCACCAGCACCCTAGCTTATCTAGCAGACCACCTCACTACCTCTTGTGTTTTGTGGCACACTCCCAGCTAGGACACCATCAGACTGCAGACAAACACATGTAAAAAAGAAACAAAAAGAAAGCACACCATATCCATCTATCTGTCAAGGATCCAGAACAACAAACTCATATTTATTAGTACTGGCCCAATTTTGCTCCAATTTATAAAAGAATTGAAGACTCACCTCTTTAAAGAACACTACATCTCAATGTATTAATTGCCTATAACGCAGCTTTCTTCCTAGCGCTCATTGACATTATGCTTGTCTTTAACCCTGTACAGTACTCCACTGCCTTTTACTAGGTTATTGCAATGGAAATCCTATATACATACAGAGCAAAGAGGCCTATGATAGAATGGGCATGCAGAAAGCACTGTATGGTTATCAACAGGTGATTAGTGCCCATGGATATTTAAATATTCCATTACCCAGTAGAAGGTAATTCTCTAAGGAGAGGCCAAGATTGTATTAGTATCCAACACTTATTTTATCTCAAATTTGAATTTGACAACAAAAGTGACTGGTGTTGCAGCAGAATGTCTACCTGAAATTGGGTCTCCTCCATCCCAGACAGTGCTGTTAGCATCTGGGATCTACTTTTGAATAGTTAAGGAAGATCATTCCAACTCATTTTGATCTTCCTGTGCATCTGACTTCCCAATCTATACTTTTGTGCCACTTACGCATTCACATTGCACTGCTCCCCTCCTCCTGAATCCCAAATATCAAACTACGACCGCAAATACCTACAGGGATTTTTGCTGGATTTCAATGGGCAACAACATTATTTTAAAATGGATGCCACAGAGCGGTCTTTAGCATTGATATGTAAAAATCATTTTGGTGGAAGATCCTTCTTTTTGTTGACATTCAAACACTACTGTAGGTGTATGCACCCAAACACATTTTTTGTTTTTGTTTTGCAAAGATGTTCAGAGTTTGGCTGTTTCTCTTTCAGGTTAAAGGTCCTGGTCAGCATTTCTGGTCATGCAGGTTAACCATTGCACATTAAGAGTACACCATGCACTTCAAGGATCTGAAGTTTAACTGGACATGAGATCTTAGTTCATCCATTCCATCTTCTGTCCTTTAATACCCCATCGCACTATGCGTTTACTTACAAGCTGTCTGACTGCCTCTATCTATATCTGTATAGCGTGGGACATTGCCAGAAGATTCATTTTATGGGAAGGATGAAAATTTGAATTATCATTAAAAGACGTGTCTCTCTGTGAAACATCTTTCTTAGGAAGTGTAACACCTCCTTATCTGTTGTATACTTTGTGAACTCCATTTTTTAGGAGCTGGCATTGCGCAGTTTGCTTGCACATTACACCACCAGAAAACACACGTTAAAATAGCTTTATGGGGTTTATTCAGACTACAAAGAGATATAAAAAAATCTTTAATACAAACAAAAATGTGTGCAATTGTCCATAGTTACAATTTTTTTTTTTTTTTCAGTCCCTTACTTCCTTCCAATCCTTGTTATTCCAAGCTATACTCTTCGCATCTGAGTTTGTAGATAAAAGAGATTTACTCTCTTCATGATACAGGAGCATATCTACCTAACAAAACAACTCATTTCGAAAAAAAAAAAAAATATATATATATATAGGGGTTTGGATCCACTTCACCTCACGTGGGGCACTGACTTCGGATATTAAGCGCACCGGAGGACAGAAGTCCATTCAGAGCTTTGAAATGAACACTTCGCAATGTACCTATTCAGGGCTGAACGACGGAGGCACACTACATGATCCAGAAATCACTGCCCATCAGAGGGCGTATATTAACTGAAAAGAGGGTGTGTCTCAAGCATTACGTGAAGATGAACCTTTGAAAAAGAAGGACTCGGCTTCGAAACGGGTCAGGTTGCATCAGCTGTCTGCCCGATGGAGCGTTTTCACCATGGTGGTCGGTGCTCGAGTGAGTCTCTGCCCTAGGGGCAACTTGAGCTTTGATCTAGCACGCGGCCACCCTTGCCGCGAGAGACTGCACCAGCCCCCTAAAGTCGGCGCCAAAAGGTTTGGATCCACTTCACCTCACGTGGGGCACTGACTTTGGATATTAAGCGCACCGGAGGACAGAAGTCCATTCAGGGCTTTGAAATGAACACTTCACAATGTACGTATTCAGGGCTGAATGACGGAGGCACACTACATGATCCAGAAATCACTGCCCATCAGAGGGCGTATATTAACTGAAAAGAGGGTGTGTCTCAAGCATCACATGAAGATGAACCTTTGAAAAAGCGTCACGTGGGGCACTGACTTTGGATATTAAGCGCACCGGAGGACAGAAGTCCATTCAGGGCTTTGAAATGAACACTTCGCATTGTACCTATTCAGGGCTGAAGGACAGAGGCACACTACATGATCCAGAAATCACTGCCCATCAGAGGGCGTATATTAACTGAAAAGAGAGTGTGTCTCAAGCATCACGTGAAGATGAACCTTTGAAAAAGAAGCACTCGGCTTCGAAACGCATCAGGTTGCATCAGCTGTTTGCCCGATGGAGCGTTTTTACCATGGTGGTCGGTGCTCGAGTGAGTCTCTGCCCTAGGGGCAACTTGAGCTTTGATCTAACACGCGGCCGCCCTTGCCGCTAGAGACTGCACCAGCCCCATAAAGTCGGCGCCACGAGGTTTGGATCCACTTCACCTCACGTGGGGCACTGACTTTGGATATTAAGCGCACCGGAGGACAGAAGTCCATTCAGGGCTTTGAAATGAACACTTCGCAATGTACCTATTCAGGGCTGAACGACGGAGGCACACTACATGATCCAGAAATCACTGCCCATCAGAGGGCTTATATTAACAGAAAAGAGGGTGTGTCTCAAGCATCACGTGAAGATGAACCTTTGAAAAAGAAGCACTCGGCTTCGAAACGCATCAGGTTGCATCAGCTGTTTGCCCGATGGAGCGTTTTTACCATGGTGGTCGGTGCTCAAGTGAGTTTCTGCCCTAGGGGCAACTTGAGCTTTGATCTAACAGGCGGCCGCCCTTGCCGCGAGAGACTGCACCAGCCCCCTAAAGTCGGCGCCACGAGGTTTGGATCCACTTCACCTCACGTGGGGCACTGACTTTGGATATTAAGCGCACCGGAGGACAGAAGTCCATTCAGGGCTTTGAAATGAATACTTCGCAATGTACCTATTATGGGCTGAACGACGGAGGCACACTACATGATCCAGAAATCACTGCCCATCAGAGGGCGTATATTAACTGAAAAGAGGGTGTGTCTCAAGCATCACGTGAAGATGAACCTTTGAAAAAGAAGCACTCGGCTTCGAAACGCGTCAGGTTGCATCAGCTGTCTGCCCGATGGAGCGTTTTCACCATGGTGGTCAGTGCTCGAGTGAGTCTCTGCCCTAGATGCAACTTGAGCTTTGATCTAACACGCGGCCGCCCTTGCCACGAGAGACTGCACCAGCCCCCTAAAGTCGGCGACACAAGGTTTGGATCCACTTCACCTCACGTGGGGCACTGACTTTGGATATTAAGCGCACCGGAGGACAGAAGTCCATTCAGGGCTTTGAAATGAACACTTCGCAATGTACCTATTCAGGGCTGAACAACAGAGGCACACTACATGACCCAGAAATCACTGCCCATCAGAGGGCGTATATTAACTGAAAAGAGGGTGTGTCTCAAGCATCACGTGAAGATGAACCTTTGAAAAAGAAACACTCGGCTTCGAAACGCGTCAGGTTGCATCAGCTGTCTGCCCGATGGAGCGTTTTCACCATGGTGGTCGGTGCTCGAGTGAGTCTCTGCCCTAGGGGCAACTTGAGCTTTGATCTAACACGCGGCCGCCCTTGCCGCGAAAGACTGCACCAGCCCCCTAAAGTCAGCGCCACGAGGTTTGGATCCACTTCACCTCACGTGGGGCACTGACTTTGGATATTAAGCGCACCGGAGGACAGAAGTCCATTCAGGGCTTTGAAATGAACACTTCGCAATGTACCTATTCAGGGCTGAATGACGGAGGCACACTACATGATCCCGAAATCACTGCCCATCAGAGGGCGTATATTAACAGAAAAGAGGGTGTGTCTCAAGCATCACGTGAAGATGAACCTTTGAAAAAGAAGCACTCGGCTTCGAAACGCGTCAGGTTGCATCAGCTGTCTGCCCGATGGAGCGTTTTTACCATGGTGGTCGGTGCTCAAGTGAGTCTCTGCCCTAGGGGCAACTTGAGCTTTGATCTAACAGGCGCCCGCCCTTGCCGCGAGAGACTGCACCAGCTCACTAAAGTCGGCGCCACGAGGTTTGGATCCACATCACCTCACGTGGGGCACTGACTTTTGGATATTAAGCGCACCGGAGGACAGAAGTCCATTCAGGGCTTTGAAATGAACACTTCGCAATGTACCTATTCAGGGCTGAACGACGGAGGCACACTACATGATCCAGAAATCACTGCCCATCAGAGGGCGTATATTAGCTGAAAAGAGGGTGTGTCTCAAGCATTACGTGAAGATGAACCTTTGAAAAAGAAGCACTCGGCTTCGAAACGCGTCAGGTTGCATCAGCTATCTGCCCGATGGAGCGTTTTCACCATGGTGGTCGGTGCTCGAGTGAGTCTCTGCCCTAGGGGCAACTTGAGCTTTGATCTAACACGCGGCCGCCCTTGCCGCGTGAGACTGCACCAGCCCCCTAAAGTCGGCGCCATGAGGTTTGGATCCACTTCACCTCACGTGGGGCACTGACTTTGGATATTAAGTGCACCGGAGGACAGACGTCCATTCAGGGCTTTGAAATGAACACTTCGCAATGTACCTATTCAGGGCTGAAGGACGGAGGCACACTACATGATCCAGAAATCACTGCCCATCAGAGGGCGTATATTAGCTGAAAAGAGGGTGTGTCTCAAGCATTACGTGAAGATGAACCTTTGAAAAAGAAGCACTCGGCTTCGAAACGCGTCAGGTTGCATCAGCTATCTGCCCGATGGAGCGTTTTCACCATGGTGGTCGGTGCTCGAGTGAGTCTCTGCCCTAGGGGCAACTTGAGCTTTGATCTAACACGCGGCCGCCATTGCCGCGAGAGACTGCACCAGCCCCCTAAAGTCGGCGCCATGAGGTTTGGATCCACTTCACCTCACGTGGGGCACTGACTTTGGATATTAAGTGCACCGGAGGACAGACGTCCATTCAGGGCTTTGAAATGAACACTTCGCAATGTACCTATTCAAGGCTGAACGACGGAGGCACACTACATGATCCAGAAATCACTGCCCACCAGAGGGCGTATATTAACTGAAAAGAGGGTGTGTCTCAAGCATCACGTGAAGATGAACCTTTGAAATAGAAGCACTCTGCTTTGAAACGCGTCAAGTTGCATCAGCTGTTTTGTTATGTACAGTTGGCACACTCTGAACTCAACATTTAAGGAAGCTTATTGAAATTAAGATATGGAGTTATGGCTCCTTGACTGACGAGTACACCTTCTTGACATTCTGTTTCTTCTTAATATGAAAAAGCATAACAAATGTATCTTTACTTTAAAACCGCTGCAATAGCCGACACCATGATGCCTCATCCTTTTTTGTCATCTTGTCTTGTATTGTGTCCATGTTGTACACAGGCCTGCTCAGCTTTCTGGTTTCTGATGTTTACAGCCTCCTTCTCATGTTTGGCCTCTCTGAGTGAGGTTTCACAAATGACTAGGTCAGCATCTGAGACTTTATATTTGTTGTATCTTTTTCAAAGTTATTTTTTGTTCCTTTCAGGAGAAGGCTGTGCAACTGCTAATGAGAGTTTTGGTTTCTGTTAGGTGTGCCTCATTCGAAGCAATATATGTAGAAAATATTAAGGTCATGCAAATTGGGGCGTGGTTTGCCTTATTTGCTCATTGCTAGGGGGCTTGTCGCTGCTTTCACAGTTTTGTTCTCTGGTTACTGTGTCGGATAAACTTGTGCAGACTTCCAGAAAAAGTGCAGTAGTGCAGGGGAGTAAAGCAGGCCCCTGAACCCACTGTAGGTACACAACTGCACTCGTACACTCCAACCCTGGCCGAAAGCCAGATTTGGGAGACTCGAGGCCCCTCATGACACACTGCAGGGAGCCCCCATCATTTTGGATGAGTGGGTTCATGCTCTCTTCCAACAGGAAGTGTGCTTCTCTAGGGTCATTTTTATGCCAAGTTTAGCTGGATCAGGACTCATCTGGTGTGCAAAGGGGCTGCACATTTCTTCCAAACACAAGCGTTCTTTATAGCTTTCAACTGTGTTGGGCCAGAGGATGCTATACTCAGCTTGTAAGTGAGAGCAATGCTCACGCTCCTCCTGTTTTATTGGGCTGCTTAGATTATTGATAAACGTCACCTGTACACACTCTGCAGTGAATTTGCTATGAATAGGCAGTGCTTTGGGTCTGAGTGAAAGATACTGCTTATTAAAAGTTAATAGGTGGAAAGTTGTTAGAAAAACAGAACTTATGCCAAAGCAGTAAAATCAGGTCAGGTTCAATTGAGGCTATAGCATAACGAGCTGGCAAAGGTGCTGGTGCTGTGGGAATCCAAAAATTATTAGTTAAGAACCCTGCATGAAAATGGGCCCCCGAAGAAACGGAATATTGTGAGTTATGAAATCCAGCTCGTAAAGTTTATGAAGGAGGAATTGGAGGCTATCTTCGAGCATCGGTTTTTGTTTCTGTGTTGTATTTCTTTATTTGTGCTACAGCGGTTTGGTAATCACAAAACAGGCATCCAGGACTCCATACAGAAACAATAAATAAAGACCAGCTTCATTTATAACAATTCCCTGCTGCCTTTACCATTGCTGATTAGAATGTAATAGTTAAGGCGAAATTCATTGGGACTTTTAGCAGCATGTACAACAGTCCTGGTAGTTTTCTCCACGTCTGCCATACTTCACAGAGAAGCTCTGAAGCTGTTGCAGAGACAGAGTGATCCATATACATGCAGCTTGTAACCAATAGGTAACCAATATAAGGCAGGGGAGATGTGGGTGTGTGACTTGGCAGACACATAATGTCACAGACTGTCTTGTTGTGTTAATCAAGTGCCCTGTTCAACGATCACATACAGGAATTTTGGGGGTATATCACAACTGGTATGAATGAGCCAGGAACAGGCCGTCTGGACATTCGGGGTTACTGATTTAGTTTTAGGCAATGGCGTTTGAGTAGCTAACATGAAGAAATCACTATGGCTACCTCAGGGATTCAAATGGAGAGTTTGTGGGCTGTTTCCTGTTATACAGTACAGAGGTGAAGTCAGTGTGAATTCCATGAAGGGGTTGAGATGGCGTGGGCTAGGGAGAAGCAGTAGCCTCATTTTAATTTTCATGTCAGCAATTTTCTACGCCTTGCAGTCTTCTGGGCTACTGTGTTACACGCACCCTGTTCCTGGAAGCCTGGCATCAGCCTCACATCCTGTCCTGTCGGAACCTAAATACACTTAAACACTATTATGTTAATGTTACAGCACTTTAATGTGACTAAAGAGCACCCAATGGCTGCCACAGTGCCACCATATTTTTGTGGGACCCGCTGCTTCCATCTTTCCCTTAGCCTGTAAGACTACACTGCTTCAGAGTTAGCCTTGCTACAATATTTATGGTTTTGCGGTTTTGCTGGTGGGATGTGCTCACTTTTGGGGTACATCTAAGATGTAAACAAAGACGGACTCTAAAAACTGGCTGCAAGTACTTAGGCCTCAAACAGCCTGACAGCAAGCTCCCTGCAGGAACACAATCTGCATGAGTGTGTGTGTCTGTGTGTGTGTGTGTGTGTGTGTGTGTGTATGCTAGATCCTTTATTTGCCTTTTCGAAAGAATAGGCATGTGTGGTAGCGAGCTGGCACCTCATGTAGTGACTGTGGAGAGTGGAATCTATCTAGATATGTGTGTGTGAGCGTGTGTGTGTGTGGGGGGGGTGTCTGTGTGAGTGTGTGTGTGGATTGATGTGTGGGTGTGTGTGTGAGTCTGTATGTGAAAGCGTATCTCTGTGTGTGGGCGTGTGTTTGTAATGTAATAACTGTACTTTCACAATTGCTTTATTAACCTTCCTGCTTTCTTAAATTTGCTTGAAAATGCACGATTTTCTTCTCTTTTTTCAAAATTTTCCGAACCCCCCTTATGGGCAGAAAGGCACAAAAAACAAGTGGGACAGAGGGCAGAAAGGCACAAAAACGAGTGGGACAGTGGGCAGAAGGGCACAAAAAATAGTGGAACAGGGGGCAGAAAGGTACAAAAAACGAGTGGGACAGATGGCTTTGTAAAGGTCGTCTCCCAACTGCTGTGCAACTTCTTCTACTCTTAGAGCTGAGATTTTCATGCAAGTCTTATAGTCTGAATTTAGCAGTGTAATAGGACGGAATGTATGAAGCTCTGTGGTTATACTGTATAAGCAGCTACCTATGTTATTCCATCTATTAATGTAATAACTGCACTTTCACAATTGCTCTATTAACCTTCCTGCTTTCTCAAATTTGCTTGGAAAATGCACAATTTTTCTTCTCTTTTTTCAAAATTTTCTTGGGGGGATTATCCCCCCAAACCCCCCTTAAGGGGTTCAGGCTCGTTCGCTGCGCTCGCTCGCTATGGTGCAGTATGCAAATCACTTTGCGCCCCACCACTTTCAAATGTCACCACCCGCCCCTGCCCGCAGATCCCCCTTTTGTGCATGGCCGGGCACCTGTGGTGCCCCCTGTTGATCACTGCACCTTGTGGCAGACACAGTGTCTGCCATGGGGTGCAGGGTTGAACCACACCTCTCATTTCACTATGGGAGCATTTATTACGGCCGGTCGACGACCGTAATGCATGCTCCCGTAGTGAAATATAGACATGCGACCGAACAGTGCTTGGTCGCATCCTAATGGGGCGGTCGGCACCGCCGACCGGGTGTAAGTGGGTCCCAATCCCGAGTCTGTGTAGGGCGGAAGTGATTCCTCCTGACAACGTAATGGCCCCCTTAGTTTCCCTTCAAGGTGACTGTATCCATTCTCTGCACTGCAGATTCTTTCAGTGTTCTAGTTTTGTGGTATATCTATGACAATGTAATGAGGATTTAGGGCGTTCACCTTTTGTATGAACATGTATATACATAGAACATAACTGTACGTTTATGCTTTTACCTAGTATCTCCTACTTTCCCACTTTTTAATCTAACGGCTAAAGTCCCTGATGATGCACTGAAAATCCTGAGAGAATGAAACAATTACAGGAGACTGAGTAAGTAATGAACAAGAAAGTAACTACTGCTAGTACATCGCTATGGCACCAAATCTTTACCTAAACAACAAAAGGCAAAAAGTCTTACGGAAAAAGTCTTACGGCCGAACAGAAATGAAATAACATAATTCTTTCATTGTTTGCAAAACAATTCCATATGAGGCGTGATTAAGTAAAGTCCCAAGGAACGGCAGAAATAAGTGCTTTTCCTAGTGTTGAAAAAAAATTATAGTATTTTCTTTCTTGTGCAGAGTATGAATATCATCTTCCACAAAGTTAATGGATTAGCTGCACTGGTCGGTGAGTATATATCCAACTTTCTTTGTATGCATGCACCTTATCATTTTAAACAGGAATGCGACCATTGATGGGGAAAAGGTAAGTATATTATTTTTCAATAATTACAGGCATCATGAGTCTCTCTGGTGCAGCTTTTATACAACCTCACTTGAGAAATCATAACAGCGACTGGCATGGGCTTCCGATCGGGGCTGGACTGGAGCAGAAGGTATGCAGAGGGCTACATCAGGTCCTCTTCCTTGTCCACCCCCCTATTTCTGGGTGCTCAGCTGCACCGGGCGACAACAGTAGTGCCAGCAACTCACATTCCCAATGGGCAAACTGGAGATTACAATAAAGTAGTGATGAGGCCCACTAGTATCAAATAAATTACCCCTTTAAAGAGCAACAAGAAAGGCAAGAAGTGTAGATTCACCCAAAAGAACACCATGGGTGAAAGGAACTGCAATAATCTAAATAGAATGAAAATAAGCGGACTGCAAGCCACCTAAATTGTTGGTCCTAAGTCCCTAGAGAATAGACTTCGCTGAAAATTCCCCTGCACAATGTGAAAACCGAAAGGTGTAAGTGAACTGAAAGTTTTGGAAAAGAAGACTGCAAGGTACAGAGGATAACAGTGAGCAGTGAAGCTGCAACTGATAGTGAAGTGTTGGGCACCTCCTTCTGCATCAAATGAGTACCAACACTCTGAAATGAAATTACCAGGTGTTCAGTGGTAAATAAGAAAAAGCATCTTTAATACTTTGAGGACCCTGAAAAAATAGAAACAGAAATTCAGTTGCTTACAAATTTGCACTGGCATCCATCTTGAAACTGAAACACACATACAAAAAATAGGAATTAACAAAGTTACTCCCCTCACTCCCTGTTAAACCCCCAAAGTGCCTCTTCCACTACATTAAATCAGCATATTTGGAAGGTCAACTATGACTTACACCTCAGGGGTATGGCATTCCTACAGCACAACTCCCAGGACATATTGCTTGGGGTCATGGACAACAAGTTCTCATGTTTATTTTGCCCTTGGGACAAGTAGACCCCACCCCCTACAGCACTAACCCTTTGGCTGCCAGTTTACAGTGCCGCTTAATGGATCAGGGAAGGGCACTGTCTGTAGAAGAAGTAATTTTTGTGTCTATAATTTAATGCTGTTTGAACTTGTACTTATGTTTTTTTAATACAAAGCCTTTATTATTAGAGTGAGGGCTCTAAGGAAATGTTAAAATCTCGGACTGCCCTACTGATGGTGGTCCCAGTATAAAAATGTGTACACATGTTTCCAAAGTTCAATAATATAAGGCTACGTATAATGCTGCCTTCCACCCTAGTGCACCATCCGGTGTTATAGAAATGATTTGCACTACGTAAACAGCCCATAGGCTACATGTTCACCCTAAGTATTTGTTTTAAACAAACCATTCATTAACTTCATAATAAGCTTTTTAATGACATTTCAAAATTGTTTGCTTTGTTTTATATGCAGCATATACTTGATGGTGCATAGACTTTTCACAATGTTACATCACATTGCTTGTTATATTACAAAATGTATTGACAAGCATGTACAATGTTACATCACATTGCGTGTGCACGTTGTTGGCACCCACTGATACACCAGGGCACCAAGGATACTATGATGCACCAGAGAGGGACAAACTTGAGACAATGTCCCCATTTATCAATCCCACTGAGGAGGAGGAAAAGGTACACATGGACTAAATATGACCGGAGTACTTTTATGTTCTTTAACAATGTGGTGAGTGTAATACAGGCCACTGTACTCAAATACTGGACTCAAAGAACACTAATGTTTGGATTTAAATGCAGTACACCACCCTAGTCAGAGGTCACTCAGTATTCTCCTGTGATCTGAGTATGGTCACAAAGCTAACAAGGTATTTTCCTGTGACGTAATCTAACGAATGAGTAATTTTGCCATTCATTGCCTGATTTAGAGTTTGGGGGCGGTTTACGTCTTAAAACATGACAGTTATCACGTCCACCTTATAACAAGTACATTACATTTTATGGCACTTGTAATAAGGGGGACTGGATATCTGTCCCGTTTGTGAGACCGTCTGGAACACTGTTTGGTCGCATTCCGATATTTACCAATGGGAACATACATTACGGCCGTATACAGTCCGTAATACAGCCTCCCATAGGGAAATCGGAGGTGTTGTTCATCCCTGCACCCGGTGGCAGGTTCCGCAAGGTGCATGCCACAGGGTGCAGGGATCAACAGGGGGTACCTAAGGTGCCCCTTCGGCCCCCAGCTGGATGCCCGACTCACAAGGGGGCGCTGCGGCGGGCCCCCAAACGCTTTTTTACATGTTGGACAGGCTGGCATGGAAACCATTCCAGAAACTGTGTATCATAATCCCAAGGGCGGAAAGGCCTTCCCTTTGGGATTACGAGCCGGTTTCGACAGGCCAAAGGGCTCCTTGAGCCCGTTGGAAGTAAGCCGGAATGACCAGCCGGTTTCAATTCCGACCAGCTGATACATAATCAGTTGTTTGCAATTCAAACCTACAATGGGGTTAGGAAAGTACCCGACTGAAGGTACGATGCTTTCTGACCTCCATTGTAATAGGCTCGTTGCCATCCTTCCTTAGCCATGGTGGTAAGTGCCGCTGGCATGGCAGAATCCCTAGTCTGTACTTTAAAAAGCTAATTTTTATGGCTCTGGGGTACCCCTGATTAAAGTATGTTTGTGGCATTAGTGATTTGTAGGAGTTTAGAGTCATTCATGCATGTGATCTTTTTGAAAATAAGACCTTGTCCTCTAGTAAGGAAAGTGATTTGACATGTTTTCAGACTATTATTTTGAATTTGCTATGCCCAAGCTGTTTGTCCCAGAGCTTGAAGAGTTTGGTGACCTCCATAGCTGACTGGAGGTACTTTCTTGCCTCTGAATCATCTCTGCTTTGTATATAACTCCATAACAGAGAGTTAAGTGTATTTGCGGTAGCGCTTCTTAATTTGTGGCAGCAAATGATGTAAGCTCCTTGCCTGGCTAGATCTTTTTTCTGCAGGCCGAACTCCAATCTTATTTGAGCTGGAGATGTATGAGTCGGGACCGAGAACATTGTTCTATAGGCCTTAACCTGTATGCTGTCCAGATCCTTGGAGTCCCTTCCCCTCATCGCCTCACTGCCATAAGTGATCGAGGGCAGCAGTTTTGCCTTGATTACCTTCAGAAGCGGGGTCATGGTCGGACCCATCAGTTTGGTTGCCAGATTTTTCATCGTCAAGGCAATCAGTGCGCCTCTCCTTCTTATTTCCTGCTTCTGATGCGCGAAAGAGTCTTATTTATCAAATATGACTCTCAGGTATTTATACTCGCGAGCTGGGTCAATTTTTGTGTCACCGAGCAGCCAGCACTTGCATTGTTTCTTGTTGGCGCTTATAGACAATGTACTTGTCTTGCTAAGATTAATTTTTAAATTATTTTCCTTGGCGTAGTTCTGCATTTCAGTAAGAAGACGTTTAAGGCCGATATAGGTGTGACTGGGTAGCACCACGTCGTCTGCATATAGAAGGTTGTTCAAGGTTTTTCCGCCCATCCTTGGGGAATGAGAATTGCAGGCGTTAAACGCTTTCCATAGATCTGACTTTAAAAGATTGAACAAGGTTAGTGCAAGCACGCACCCTTGTTTCAGGCCTTTAGTAGTTGGTACTTTTGAGGACAGGTGAGTGCCACTTCCTAAATTCACCTGCACCCAGGTGTCCGTGTGGAGGAGCATTAGCATGTTTAGAATTGGATGTGGTAGGCCCCATTGCACTAGTTTCCCCAAAGTCTGCCTCTCTCTATGTTATCAAATGCGGCGCTGAAGTCAATATAGCACAGATGTAAGGTAATCTTGGATGTTTTTGCTGCATCAATAATTACTGACATGGCAAGAATATTTGTTGATGTTCCAGTTGTTTTTCTGAAGCCTGTCTGATTCAGCGGAATTATCTGATTTGATTCAGCTGAAAGTGTTAGCTCCTCTAATATGGTGCCGGCAAAGTATTTTGCCTCGTTGTCAATAAGGGCTACTAAGCGATAGTTGTTTGGTACAGCCTTATCTCCCTTTTTGTGGATTGGGACAATCATCAAACCCTGCCAGGATTCTGGAATTTTGTTTAATAATTTGATTTCCAAAAATAGTGGTTGCATGATGTCGGACCACTCTTTGTTCTTTACTTTATACAGGGCAGGTGGTATGCTGTTTGGGCCCGGGGCACCTTATTTTCTGCCTTTTGCTATCTGTTTTCGGATTAAGTCTGACTGCTAGCACCTGGCTGTCTCTGAGTGGGTGATGTTGGTGCCTGTGAAGGCCTGTCCCCTTAGCTCTGGCATGCCCGTTTTCCCAAATTTCTCTGGGCTCTTATTAATCCCCATGTTAGCTCCTTGGTGCTCTGTGTCATCGTTGAAGTGGCTGGAGAGATATTTTGTCCAGGTCTCTTCAGAGATATAGGATCCGATTTCTTTGTGCTGCGGGCACATGAAGACATTTACTGTTTCCCAGAAGCGGGCGCTGTTGTTGCTATTGATGTCGTGTGGGAGTTTAGCCCATGCTTCGTTTCCGTCCTCTCTTTTGGTGTTCCATTTAAATCATTTAAGCGCTGCTCTTTGTTGTTTCAGCATTTCTCGTGGGCTGATGTTTTTAGGAGCTTTTCTCAGTTTGCGTAGAGTCTTGTTTGCTGATATTTTGAGGTTCTTTAGTTGAGCTCTCTGATCTTTGTTTATATTGTGCTTGCTGCCCTCTGTTCAAAAGTTGTCTTTTGGGGGTAATTGACTGCGAGCTTCTGTAACAGTGTTGCTGTGTAATGAGCCCAGTAGCTGATATGCCCGACTGCAGTGGATGCTTGGGCATCGAAGAGTTGAAGAGAAGTTTCGGCTTGACGGTTGGAATTAGTGATTGTGCATTTAATCCTCTTTTGGTTCAAGAGATAAATCGGCCCCGGTGTTGTGTCAGGCCTGATCGAGATTGGCGTGTTTGATCTTATGTGACATTCCTTGGGGCGATGATCGCTATCGCCCTTGTCGCCCATTCTGAACCCCGAGATGTGAGGAAACAGCGCAAGGCTTTCGAACGTATAATCCATTATGGAGCTTGTTTTTGTTGCATAGAAGGAGTTGACTGGAGGGGAGTCTGCCGGAAATCTTCCATTCAGTGCCCGGAGATTTTGGTGTTCGAAGTCATTAAGAAAGCGGTTATTACAGCGTTTTTTAATGTCTGAGAGGACGCTTTGTGATGCAATATTATGTATTCTGTTTAGAGCCAGTACCTCGTCCCCTTCTGACGAGCCCATTAGGTCTTGGTTTAAGTCCTCCATCAGAAAGAAGAGTGGCTTTTCCATCTGAGTGACGTATTCGGCCAGTTGATTTGTTATTTTAATTGAATCTTTCGTTTTATTTTTTGGATGTACTTATGAATTGATTATGCATACCTCCTCATTTTTCCCGTAAAGGACATTTTTTATTTTAACTGCTAGTATTGTATTAGAAGTTGAGACCATAGTAGTTGCTGATGCTATTGTTGAGGTAGAGACATAGGTAGCCAGTCTGCCTGAGTGGTGGCCAAACCTGCGGGTCCTACAGGCTGGTCTGATGAAGCATGTGTAGCCCTTGATGTGCTGTGGATCCTTGAGCCAGGTCTCTTGAAGCGCTATTATGTCAAACAGGGAGACATAATCCAGAAAATCTGGGTCGTTTATTTTTGTGTTTAAATCGTTAATGTTCCAAGAGCATAAACCTATGATTGGATCCCTTCCCCCGCTCTAATCGCTGTCATGTAGGTGGCGTCAGACCTCTTCAGAGCGTGTTATAATGGTACGGGACACTATTTCCCTTTTTGGACTTTGAGGTAGCACGACTGTTGCCGCTGACCATGAATCTTGTCGATCCCATGGGCTACTTATGCTCCTTTTGAGTGAGCTTCCCCGGGCGCCTCTAAGTACACTGAGGGTGTGCCCGAACTGTTTTCGATGCTGAGTTTGGCATACTCAGAAATGGTAGCGGGTAAGCTGGTTTTAGAAAAGGGATAGTCCTGATGCCCCAGGTGTAGAAAAGCTCCTGTTCTACTAAGATTGAGTCCACTACGGTGCTTGACGTCCAGGTTGTCTTGGTTGCCTCTGAGTATTGGGGAATGTCTGCAGGTAGGAATTCTACGGAGGCTAAATCCTTTGAGCTCATGCCCTTGAATTTTGGAATGAATTTCATTAATCTGAGGATATTGCCGCGATTTAACAGGTCCTGTTGTCCCTTTGATGTGTATTCAGGGTAAAAAAACAGAACCTCTGTGGACTGGTGGCTGGTTTCGAATTTTTGTTGTTTCGTTGGTAGTACGTGTTTTGTTGCGGTTAGCTCTTTGTGCGAGCTTTCTTCTTTGATATCCAGGCACTTGCTAGCTCTAGGTGCTGGGGAGATGTTTGTATTTGATATTGTTAATATGTATTTTGGAGATGATTGTTTTTAGTTCTATCCCCTTATCGCATGGGCGTAATGAAGGCCCCCACAGTCCCCGCGGTGCGGGGGCCCCTGAGCTCCAGGGGCCCCCTGCATCCCACAGTACACTGATTCTATAAGTGTCCGTCTTTGGGAACAAGTTTTAAAGTTATATCAGTCGCATTTTTTGCTTTGTGCACGCACGCGCGCACGCTTCAACTCTGTCTTCAGCCTCAGGATGGGGCAGAGCTGTGCTGGTGTGATAGAATTGTTATGCACAGTGTAAACTACACGTGCAGCTGGGGCCGATGGGTCGGTGTTAGACCAAAGCAAAATGGAATTGGCAGCTGCAGTCTTCTGTCACCAGCGCCTCCCTGTGCCTTCCACCGAAGCTGGGGTCTCAGGGAAGTTGGTAAAAGAGAGTAAGGCTATGGCATGACTGGCAGTAGCAGTCCAGTCGCTCACTACTGCGTTAAGTTTAGGTTTGTTCACTACTCTGCAGTCTGTAGTTCATCAGCAGTGTTTTCACTGTTCTTTGCTAATTGTATTTTTGATAGTTTAGTTGTAAAGACTAAGCGACAGTTTCTCAACTGCAAAAAACACACAAAAAATACCAAGACGGAAGAGCTAAGGGTGCACCAGCTTTCTTGTTCAGGTGACTGGGGTAAAGTGTCAAAGTGTCACACGAGACATGTCAGCATCACAAATCGGCACTCTGCAAATCTCGAAACACCACTTCGGGCGCCCAGAGACACTAACGGCAGTTCAGGAAGACTGATTGTAATATCCAGCTGCTGGGCGCCCGAGCCGAAGTACCCCAGCTGTAGGGCCACGTAATTCACTGCCCCCCCCCCCCCCCCCCCCCCCCCAGTGAATGAAGACTCATGCAGGTAAAGGGGTAAGTGACTTGAAGCCCTTCCTGGCATTAAACTCTTCATTACTTTCCTTCCGAGGCCACTGCCCTTTCATTTCCAATTCCCTTTCACAGCGCTGCAGAAATTATGTTCATTTTCCACTGGTGTCTAAGCCCATGAGCGGCTGCAGAAGCGAGAAGAGCATGTGGCGTAGTGACCAGAGCTGCCGACTTCAGCGCAGGTTCGAGTTTCGGCATCAGGTCAGCATCCTGTGATTCTGGGCCAATCACTTAATTTCCCTCTGCCTAACAACAATGAATGAGTCCTGATGTAATGTTATAGGACTGGTGCAGAAGCAGGGGTGTATATGGCGAACAGTGACACAGTTTGATTGCTTCCTCCTGGAGATTATGACGTGTCGGGCATGCAGTTTGAAGGTCAGATGTTTATGAATTGAATAAGGCTTTATGCATGGGCTTCTCCATCTCTTGTACATTGTTCAGAAGTTTAGTTCCTTTTTGCAGGTCATTTTTTTTTTACTTTTATAACAGAAGTGTCATCTGTGATGCTCTAGCTTGACGTTTTCTTTTCTGCTGCCCTCAGAACCCCAGACATTGTAATGAGTGGCTGTTCTGTTTTCAAGATTTCATGTTGGTTGTTGGCCTTCCATTGGTTCTGTGTGCAGTTTTGGCATTCCTAGGGGTTGAGATTAATTCTATGAGTATGGAGGCCAGGTTACCAGCAGACAACAATTGTCAATGGTGCATTTGTTCCACGACATGTTGGTGAAAAGGAAAGTTCACGTGAAGATCGTTCAAGCGCTCTGAGGCCTTCTGAATCTAGCATGCAGAGTGGTGAGGGCAGCAAGGACATTTTTTCAGGAGGCTTGTTTTCTCACTGCCAGGGCAGGGTTGGACGCATCATACAGCCAGATAGTCAGTGAGAGTAAGGTCAGATTTGAAAGCGTGGAGGGTGTTTTCGAAGTATTTTAACACAATCTCTGTGTGTGATCTGGGTGAGGAGGCACAGTCATTTTTTGTGATCTAATCTGATTATGTAAGAGGAGTGTTTTTTGGTGGGGAAGATGGTGTGCAGAGCAGTGGCCAGTGGACTGGAGAAGGGAGGGTCAGAGTTTCGCCTTTTTAGAATTCTTTTTACTTCTGGTGGCTTTTGGCACTGCCGGGCGATCAATTCAGGAACATGCAGGGTCTGTTTAATGTGCATACTGTGGCAGTGGTGCTCCCTGTAAAGAAGCAGTCTGCCCATGATGTCCATGACCTACTACTCTTACAGGTGCTTGTCTCAGGGTGCCTGAATTACAGCATCATCTTTAGGGCATAGGATGTCCCAGGTATTGACAATGACATTGCACATGCATTATCTCATTCTAAGTGATGGTGATGCTGTGGTCTTGCACCATTTGCAGATTGAGGGAAGGCTCCAAAGCCAGCAGAATGATGGAGGACTGGAGGAAGCAGATTGTCGCATTGGTCCAGGGGACCTTTGCGGCTTCATAAAAAGGAGCGTCTTCTCAGGTGTGGGCAGGAGCAAAGAGGCAGCCAAAGGAGGATGCGCACATTGGGAGTCGGAGGGAGGATGTGGTCACTTTTATCAAGTTGATGACTAAAAATGGTGGGTCCTAGTGACAATCGCTGGCATGGTAGTAGGGATTGCTTTATGCTATTAAGAGATTACCCACCATTCGCTGAGTTAATGTAGAGGAGGTCAGTGGAAGGGTGGGGGACAGGGTGCCAGAGGGTGAGGAGGCCAATCTCATTGGCTGTGTTGAGGGGAGTTTTGTAGTCGCTGCCTGAGGTCTGTAAGAGCGAGGGGGAGGTGGTATTATTCTCAATGGCATGTTTTTGGGGGCATTTTGAGTGTCAGAGTTGAAAAAGGGAGCTGTTTGAGACAGAAGGAGGTGGTGGTGAGGAGCATAGTGGTTGAAATGCAGGCCTGCAAGTCTACAACCAATTGGAGCAATAGCTGTCCATCCATCAGTGGTGATGAGGACGTATCCCTTACAGCACAGGTCAAGTCTGCAGTGGTTGTAGTGGTGGTTATCAGGACACATCCCACACAGCACAGGTCCAATCTACTGTGGTTTGGAGGTGGGGAGGACATATCCCATCACACAGGTCCAGTTTACTGTGGTTTGGTGGTGGTAAGGAGTATCCCATAACACAGGTCCAGTCTACTGTGGTGGTGGTGGTAAGGACATAACCCATAACACAGGTCCAGTCTACTGTGGTGGTGGTGATGGTAAGGACGTATCCCATAAAACAGGTCCTGTCTACTGTGGTGGTGAGTGGTAGTAGTGAGGACGTATCTTATAACACAGGTCCAGTCTACTGTGGTGGTGGTGGTAAGGACGTATCTCATAACACAGGTCCAGTCTACTGCGGTGGTGGTGATGGTGAGGACATATCCCATAACACAGGTACAGTCTACTGTGGTGGTGGTGATGGTACGGACGTATCTCATAAAACAGGTCCTGTCTACTGTGGTGGTTAGTGGTAGTAGTAAGGACTTAGCCCATAACACAGGTTCAGTCTACTGTGGTGGTGGTGATGGTAAGGACGTATCCCATAAAACAGGTCCTATCTACTGTGGTGGTTAGTGGTGGTAGTGAGGACGTATCTTATAACACAGGTCCAGTCTACTGTGGTGGTGGTGGTAAGGACGTATCTCATAACACAGGTCCAGTCTACTGTGGTGGCGGTGGTGATGGTAAGGACATATCCCATAAAACAGGTCCCGTCTACTGTGATGGTGAGGACATATCCCATAACACAGGTATAGTCTACTGTGGTGGTGGTGATGGTACGGACGTATTTCATAATACAGGTCCTGTCTACTGTGGTGGTTAGTGGTAGTAGTGAGGACGTAGCCCATAACACAGGTCCAGTCTACTGCGGTGGTTAGTGGTGGTAGTGAGGATGTATCTTATAACACAGGTCCAGTCTACTGTGGTCGTGGTGGTAAGGACGTATCTCATAACACAGGTCCAGTCTACTGTGGTGGTGGTGATGGTAAAGACGTATCCCATAAAACAGGTCCCGTCTACTGTGATGGTGAGGATATATCCCATAACACAGGTCGAGTCTACTGTGGTGGTGGTGATAGTACGGACGTATCCCATAAAACAGGTCCTGTCTACTGTGGTGGTTAGTGGTAGTAGTGAGGAAGTAGCCCATAACACAGGTCCAGCCTACTGTGGTGGTGGTGGGGGTAAGGACTTATACCATAAAACAAGTTCAGTCTACTGTGGTGGTGATGAGGACTTATCCCATACAGCACAGGTCCAGTCTACTGTGGTGGTGGTGATGGTGAGGATGCATCCCACACAGCACAGGTCCAGTCTACTGTGGTTTGGTGGTGGTGAGGACGTATCCCATAACACAGGTTCAGTCTACTGTGGTGGTGGTGGTAAGGAAGTATCCCATAAAACAGGTCCAGTCTACTGTGGTGGTTAGTGGGGGTAGTGAGGACGTAGCCCATAACACAGGTCTAGTCTACTGTGGTGGTGGTGATGGCAAGGACATATCCCATAAAACAGGTCCTGTCTACTGTGGTGGTTAGTGGTGGTAGTGAGGACGTATCTCATAACACAGGTCAAGTCTACTGTGGTGGTGGTGGTGGTAAGGACCTATCGCATAACACAGGTCCAGTCTACTGTGGTGGTGGTGATGGTAAGGACGTATCCCCTGAAACAGGTCCCGTCTACTGTGATAGTGAGGACACATCCCATAACATAGGTCCGGTGTACTGTGGTGGTGGTGATGGTAAGGTTCATCTCATAAAACAGGTCCTGTGTACTGTGGTGGTTAGTGGTGGTAGTGAGGTTGTAGCCCATAACACAGGTCAAGTCTACTGTGGTGGTGGTGGTGGTGGTAAGGACGTATCCCACAAAACAGGTCCAATGTACTGTGGTGGTGATGAGGACGTATCCCATACAGCACAGGTCCAGTCTACTGTGGTGGTGGTGATGGTGAGGATGCATCCCACACAGCACAGGTCCAGTCTACTGTGGTTTTCTGGTGGTGAGGACGTATCCCATAACACAGGTCCAGTCTACTGAGGTGGTGGTGGTGGTGGTAAGGAAGTATCCCATAAAACAGGTCCAGTCTACTGTGGTGGTGGTGGTGGTAATGAGGATGCATCCCACTCAGCACCGGTCCAGTCTACTGTGGTGGTGAGGACGTATCCCATAACACAGATCCAGTCTACTGTGGAGGTGGTAGGGACGTATCCCATAAAACAGGTCCAGTCTACTTTGGGTGGTGGTGATGAGGACGTATTCCATACAGCACAGGTCCAGAATACTGTGGAGGTTAGTGGTGGTGGTGAGAACGTATCCCATAACACAGTTCCAGTCTGCTGTGGTGGTGGTGGTGGTGGTGGTGGTAAGGACTTATGTGATTGTTGTCTCAGTTAAATAATCTGCTCTCGAAAATAATGTTACAAATGGTGTAGTTTATATATTAAGAGTGTTTCCCACTTTCTTATTAAAACGTTGAACAAGAGGCATTTCATCAAATGTTGGCGGTTTCAAAGAAAAATATACCAGATATTTTGGTGGTGGGGAAAAGAGGTAGGTGGTGAGCTGTACCATGTACTTTGCAGGGGGGCCCCCTCAAGTTTCGTTACGCCACTGCCTTATCGTATATGCGTTTTGCAAGTTCGTTCTCGATTGGTCTGGACGTTGTGTGTGTGCTCATTGTATCTGTCTCTCCTAGCGATGCTTCCTGTTTCGGCCCTGTTAATGGACCGCTAGATCCCCTTCTATCCCCTATATGGGGATTTGGTGGTGAATGGCGGGACAGAGCCACTCTTAAATAATGTCAGAAATGTAATACAATCCCAGATCTTTCCCACATGTGATGATCTGGATGTGGATTTTCTTTTACAATGGGAAAAATAATGTACCAGCAACTCAATGAATGTAATAAATATATTGGTAGAGAATGCGGAGAGGAAAGTTACAAAATCATGACAAGAAATTAATTAAACAGAGAAAGATTTATCAGGTTTGAATTTAGCGGAGGCTACAAAGAGGAATTGTGGAGGAAATTCTCAACAGATATGAAGAGGTTATTAAACAGAGGAAGGCAAGGAAGCTCAACAGAGATTAAATAGATTACACTAATGGGAGGTTTTTACGTTTGCCATACGTTTTAATCAAGTGGACAAGAAAGATGTGGCACTTGGGAGGAGCAAATCTCCATCTGTGTGAAAAATGCCTGGTTTTGCATGGTTAGCCCCCACTTTTTGGCTGGTTTTGATGTGGTTTCAATTTTAGTGCACAGGGTCCCTGCCAACCAGGTCCCCTATGCCAGTGCTTCTTCCATAAAAACAAATCCCCTATTGGTACTTCTACCCCCTGTAAGTCCTTAGTAAATGTTACGCTGGGTACCTAGGGCCTAGGAGCTGAAGAGGGTCCCCTTGGAACCCCCTCACCTGGACCAAGCCACTGCCCTTGCAGCTTAAATGACAATGTGAGGAGAAAACAACAAAGTCGACTTGGCACCCAGCCAGCATTCCAGACAGCACTGCCTAAAGGCATAGGTAAATCACCCCTCTGGCATGAGCAGATATGCCCATACAATGTTGGGGTCCATTCCTTAATATTGTAAGCACCAGGGAAGCCATAGAGAGAGTACAATGGCAGGTAATTCGACAATTCGAGTTCCACAGCACCATGATGGCTTCACTGGACACAGGATTGTTTGGTCCCAAACTACTCCTTTCAATAAATCCACACTGATGGCAGTGTGGAATTTATAGTACCATGTACCGAGAGGGCCCCTCAGAGGCGCCCCTTGAAAACCTACCAACCCAGGTGTGGTCTTTGACTGGCTGTAGGCAGCCAGCCACCACCAGACATGTCTCTGGTCCCCTGGGTAGAAAGCCCCTGTTATCTGGGACAAGAAACAGTGCACATCCTGGGCAGAGGTGTCACACCTCCTCCCACTGGATGGAGCAGTGCTCGAAGAGGGAAGCTTCAAAGATCTGCTGACTTTGTAATGTGACCCCCAGTCTCGGCTGCTAGCAGCAGATGGCAGCCCCTGGTTTACACCCCCCACTTTGGCCGGGCAAACTGGTGGGTAAACTCAGGAGAACAGGAGGTGTGCCCACCTCTGCCAAATACACCCCTAAGGTAGGGGAGGCAATGTGAAGTACATTGTTCAGTCCCCGCCTTCTTAAAGATGGAGAGACCCCTCCAATTAGGCTAGGTCTATGTCCCTTACCGAAGGAGGGTGGCATAATAGTGGGTATAGTCAGTCACCCCAGATAAGGTGGCCATTGGCCATACCTACTACTCATCTAAAATGTCTCCTACATTTAGTATTTAGGTGGCTCCCCCAGAGCTGGAAACTAGATCTGCGATGACCTAAGAAGCAAGAAGACGACCCGGCAGGGACGCCTTGGCCCCAGCCCTACTGGCCAGTCTCCAGCTTCTGCGATCCCGTGACCTGTCTTGCAGCCAGCGACCTCTGAAAACCCTGGGAGGACAACTGCCTTCAAAAAAGACTCCAATCTGCCATGGACAGCAGACCTGTTTAAAAGGAACTTACTCCAAGGGCTCTGGATTTAGCTGGAACCACAATATCTGACCACTTTGCACCCGACAGCCATGACTCGAGTCTGAGTGGCAAACCTGTGCAGTGAAGTCTCCTCACTAACTCTGACCTCATGTCCAGCATTGGCTGACCTCTCCTGATCTGCACAACGGAGCATGCAGTGTGAATCCAGAGGCTCCCCTACCCTGACCTGTTCTTATAAGCAGACACCGACATCGAAAGGCACCCGTGCACCCGAAGCCCCTGTGTCTTGGTGAGCTGAACTGAGGGTGCCCCTATGCTTCTCAACTTACATCTCCTGTCATTCATCTCCCTCCTGCAACTCTGGTTCTATGCGTGCAGCCTATTTGCCAAAAGAAGAATTTCCATATAAAGGAATTGGGGGCCGACTTCAAAATTGCTCCCTACACACAGTCGCCCCTGTGCCGCTGGTGGTGTATGCTTGATGCTGCTTTGTGGCCCCGCATGTACTTGTATTAACCCCCAAAGCTTGGGCCCTACAACCAGCCTCATTACCTGCAAGCAGTGTGGCTCCAGGCACCCCCAGTCTCCATTGGAAAGCATTGTGCCAAACTCTAATTTTGACCGCTGCACCCGGCCACCTCTGTGCCGCTGTTGGTGCAATTGTGGCACTCCCCAAACCCTTGCCCCTTGCTGACTTTTGGTCCTGAAGACTGGAATTGTAAGTACTTTACTTACCTGTTTAACCACAATATTGTTTTCCCCGTAGAATAACATAGCACTGTTCTAAAAAGTTTCTAAGTGTCGATTTTTCAACATGAAAAGTATTTTTATTTAAAAACGTACTTCCCTTATTGCGAATATATTGGTCTTAAAATAAAGTACAAGCAAAATATAATTTTCTATATTTGGTCTGGGTCTTCTTCTTGAGGTATGTGTCCATTATTGATCAAATTTGTGTAATAAATGTCTTACACTCCTCTGTGTTAGGCCTAAGGCTGCTTGCCCACACTACCACTAATAGAGCACTTTGGGTTTTACATTGGGCCCTGTACACTTTTGAGGAACCCCTGGACTCTGTGTGCGGTATAATCAGCTAGTAGTAATGCCTTATACAGAGCCAGCTTCCAACGCCATTTGTAAGTGAGAGAAGTGCAACACCATTGACTAAAATTCCTAGTAGTGGAGAAAGGATATTGGGGATGGGACATCCAAACAATGTATAGGAAATACTTTTTAAGAGAGGTTTCATGAAGCAGAATGGGAAACAGAGATATGAATTTCAGGCACAAGTAAAACAATTGGAACAACGAGAAGGTGAGTAAGGGGGAGGACTGGGCGCCAAACAAAAAGAGAGGCATGCAGAAGAGGTCATGGAGAAGGATCAAGCAATAACCAGGGCTCAGGTCTTGTATGTTATGCATGTGAGTCTTTCCAGTAAGGTATTAACAGATGATATGGTGTTTGTGATTAAGAAAGGTATGAGTTTTTGCCCAACTTCACAATGTTATTTCTCTGCTACTAAGATAAATATTTATACATTATAAAAACCGGTCCCAGGATGCTTGTTTCAGGTCCAGGGAGGACCTGGCTTGGCTGTTCAGGTTCAACTGTTCCTATGGGGAGCAGGGCCAACACTGATTTGGAAATGGCTGGGTCCAAATTGAGGTGACGTGGCAAGCAAAATAACAATGGATTAAACACAGATCTGTGACTCGATGTGAGTCTTTGAAAAGTTTCCACATTTCGTCCATTTTATTTTGTGATGTTGCTATATGTGCCCTAAGTGGCCGAGGGTATGCCCAGACGTGCCTCCCTTGCTTGCTGCACCACTGGATTCAAGCTAGCCTGGCTGATGAGGGGTGACACCAACATGATGCTCATGTTGAGGGTGAGCTGGCATGCACAGGGGTGCCACCCTGAGTGGGTGCCCCCCTAGGATACAGTGTCCCAGTGCTTTCTCTGTCTTCCCCAAACCATTTACTGCCAAGATAAGAGTCTGCACTCTTGGTGGGATGTGCTAGCACTTCCCCACAATGGAGACAAGGGCCTGGGCAGGAAGATGGTCACATCTTCTCCCTCTCAGGATGCCTAGTGTTTACAACATCAAGGCAGTAAGAATCAAAGGCTTCATCACCCTTGATGTGCGAGTGTGCGTGTCCCCCATTCAAGAACAAAGCCCTTCCTGCCCTGTCCAGCCTGACTGTTGGGAAAACTAGTTGTTCAGGAGGCATAAACCACCAAAAGGCTAGCCACACCCTTAGGGTGGGCTAGGAGGTCTGTACAGCCAATGAAGGGTTCTGCTATGGCGGAAGACCCTAAATTAGAGGACTCTGGGTAGATAGGTGATGTACACCCACAGGATATTGTCACCTCAGGGGTGGGTTAGGTACAGGGACCAGTAGCCCATAAGCTACTTTCCCTCACATCCTTAACACCCCCTAAACTAGAATTTAAGGGCCTACCCTGAAACCAGAACCTCAGTTCTGACTTTGAATCTGAAGAGAGGCACAAAGAAGATGCCTTCACCGACAACAGGACCTTGAACTCTGCTGCAGTTCGAAGATAGGTCTGAAGAGACCATATACTGGAACTGTGTATTCGATGTATGTCCATGGCAAAAGCTTGTTGCTCCCAGCAAGAGTGACTCTAATGGATGCCAGAAACCAAAGCAAACTCCCAAGGATTAATGGGTTCAGTCCCTGCTAGCCACGGGAAAATCGACGTGCTGCATGAAAAGAATTCCATCCTGCTCAGCCTGTCAATAGTGATCCCAAAGAGAAGTGGTGTCCTGCAAGTCCACAGTGATAGACAAGCTTACACCAAGTTTCAATCCACTATTCCACTCCTGTTGCCGTCCAGCTGCCGAAGTAACCGTGGGCTCCATTTGCGACAGCCAGGGCTTGCTGATCGCCAATCTGGAGATTGACCACTTGAACAACATCATGAGAGGACCTCACAACAACCAACGTCAGCAATGACCCCACTGCTGTGTTCCTACATCCTGAAGTTGGAGTCGTTGAGTGTGTAGTAAAGCATCTTTGGCACAACCTGCCCCATTGATTGACAGCTGTCTGATACCTCTGCACTTGGAGCCGCCGAGCAAGGTAGAGGAAATCAAGCTGTTGAACCCAGGACCTAGGACCCCAAAGGCTTCTACTCTCCTCAGGGGTAGGGTGGAACTCCATTTCCAAGTGCCTTTTTGTCAAGCGCTGCAAGTTTGACAGCTCCTGCAGAACCTGTTCATTCCTCACGACAGCCAAGTCACCTCTGCACCTGGATTCCCTGGGTAAGGTAACAAAGTAACAACTGTTGTAATGTGATCTAGGGACCTACATGACCTTATCTACAAGAGGGTTCGTTTGAACTTACCCTACAAGTGATCAAGTGTCACCTGTGTTTTCCCCCATTCATTTCAGTTAGACCAGTTTGACAGATAAAGTGCATCTATTTTAGAACACATTAGAAGTCCACAACGCCGGTTGTGTGTATGATCCAAAGTTTGTTTTGGTGTCTATTTTTATATAAAAATACATTCTGTTTTATAAATTGGTTTCAGATTTCTTTCGAGTCGTCTCAATTACTAATGCACCATGATGGTATGGTAAAATGCTTAACACATGTTCCTCCAGTAATGCCTGATTGCTCTTAGCCACACTGCCAGGATTGAGATAAGGATTATTGTTGTTGAATCCAAGGATCATCCACATTGTATTGTGAGAATATTGCATGGTAAGGCCTCCTAGCCATACCACATAATATTCCGCCTTGCAACAGATGGACTCCAGGTTTGCACTGTCTTTTGCCAAACCTTTGTATGGGTTGGTTTGAGGCAGTGCATATCTGGGGCCCAGTTTGAACCAAATGGAATGATAATATTCATTACTGGGGAGGCACACTGATAATTGCCTATTGTTTTAGATGGGTGATCAAGTGGAATTGATTGCATTTTTTGACTTTCTGAACAACAATATGTGTAACACGTCTTTACATAGTAAAGAACGGATTGTATTTTCAGATGCTGAATTATATAGGATGTATAGGAAGAAAGTGTCTTGCCATTCCCTACTTCATGCCACTATTTTACATCCGAAATGCCAGATTAACTCCATGCCTTAGGGAGAGATTTTAAGAGTGAGGCACAACTGTAGTGAGGATCTGGAATTTGTTTGCAATATTACTGACATGGAGTGAAGATATTTGGTATGTGGGTATGACAAGCAAGTGACCTCGAGGGCTAGCAAAAGGTCAAGTAAAGTGAGTCACTTCAACACACTATTGGATACTAAACGTAAGGAGAACAAGAAGGCAGTAGTAAGACAGATTACTGATTTTCACTCATATTCTTACAAGGTATAAACATTTTAAAGAAGCATTGGCTCTCACTGACATCAGATCAAACCTTACAGCCAGTACTTACAGTACACCCCACCCAGTAATACATACAGCAAGGGTAAGACACTAGGTGTGGGCGGAAAATCCGTTCCGCTCGCGGATTTTGCGGATTTTCGGGAAATTCGCAATCCGCGAGATTCGCGAATCTCCCGCAAAATCCGCAAATCCGCGAGCAGCGGATTTTGCTCGCACTGTTCGCGTGAGTTCGCGTGAGTTCGCGCCCCGCGAATAAGTGCAAAATTGCAGAAATACGATTTTAGCAAAACTGAAAGTAACTACTTACCAGGTTCAAAAGTTCAGGCTCATCATTAGTAGCCATTTCCTGTAGTGCTTCCTGAGGGGCCCCTCCAGAGTTCAGTTGCCAGTTGAAACTATTATGTGACCCTGCTCTGAACCTCAGAATAGTTACACAGATGCCACAAAGGTCCTGAATTACAGCTAAGGGAGACAAGCAGGAGCCAGGCTGGAAGTTAAAATCCATTAATCAGCCCCTAATTCATTATTGTCAGTTGGGGCAGGGCAGGTGTTGTAACTAATTTTGCAACAATGAAAGCACTTAGCAAGTGCAAAAGATCACTAATCAGGGCGCACTAAGGAAGCAGGTGCCAGCTAAAAAAATATTCTGTGACACATTAATCAGCCCCAAATTAATTCAGGTCACTTGAGGCAGGGAAGGTGTGCTTTGCTTTGCCGAAAATAATGTACACTGGACAACCAGAGGGTGTGGTGATGAAACAGAGGGTGGCATGGGTGGGCCAGAGGGTGGCATGAGTAGTCAGAGAGTGGCAGTGGTGACAGAGAGTGGCAGTGATGAAGAAGAGTGTCCTAAACAGGCTGGACACGTAGAAACAACAAGTTCGCAAAACTTGCGACCCGACAGGTAAGTTCGCAAATTGCGAAATTGTAAAAACCCTCGCGAACTGGCAGAAACACGGGCGAACACACAAAAAAAAAATCCGCAAATTCGCGGGAATTCGCGGATTTTGCGGATTGCGAATCCGCAAATCCGCAAAATTCGCGAACGCGAGATCTGCAAAATTCGCCCATGCTTATAAGACACTACGCAACATCACCAGCCCCAGTAAGCCAACATGACATGTGCAGGACTCATACTTACATAAGAGAATAGAGGGCTCATATAAATGTGGACATTGTAACATGTGCTGGTTGGCTAGGGATAGAGGTACTAAGTTTAACTTAAACAGTTCATATGACAATGCTATCACTACACATATTGATTGCACCACTCGTTGTGTTGTTTATGTGCTCATCTGTAAATCTGACAAAGGATATGTAGTCAGCACTATTAGCCCAATGAGCGAATATATCTCAGAGCATATCAGATCACTGAAGCAGCAAGATGTTAGATATTCAAAAGCGGCACATGCCAAAGATGGTAAGGCTTAGAATACACATCTGAGTTTCAGGTTCCATGGGATTGATGTTGTACAAAGTGATGGGAAAGGAGGCAACCTGCGACAGTGTGTAGCCTGTTGGATTATGAGATTACATGCCGTGGAAAACACCTAAATATTGACCATGAAATGCAATATTTTTGGGGAACCTATGACATCTGAAATGTGCTTTTTGAACTATGGGAGGTTCAATCACATTGTATAAAGTGATGTAAGGGGAGGTGACTGGGAATTGAGATTGGTGTGTGTACCAACTGCTGCCGACACTGCACCTACACCCACTGACTGCATCAAGGGATACCTGTGCCCACTTGCTACCTGCAATGAGTGCCTCACCCACTGTATAAGATGCCAATACCTGTCTGACTCTTCCTCCTCCACCTCCCCTTTACTCATACCAAACCTCCTCTCACTTTTATGAGCACCCAAAAAAATATGCTTTCTAGACCCTTCCCTCTTCTATCCCTCCACTATCCTTTTCAATCCTACAATAGACTAACATGTCGCCCGCTCAAATTTATTTAACCCCTCCCATGCTCGTGACGGAACCGTTCTGTCATGAGCCTTGGGTGGGCTATGCTCGTGACGGAACGGTTCCGTCACGGCCCGCTTGCCGCGCCTGCACGGCGCGAATTCCGTGCCTGCGCTAACGTTCTGAAGAGCGGGCGGGTCCGTGACGGAACCGTTCCGTCACAAGCACAGCTCACCCGCGGGCAGTGACGGAGCGGTTCCGTCACAAGCACAGGACCGCCACGCGGCCCCGCCTCCTCCTTAGCGCTGCGGCGGAATAGCCGCCGCAGCGAAGGGGTTAATATCTCCCTATACTAATTCACCACTAATCCTTTTTGGGTTCTGGAGTAGTGGGATACCAACCGAAAAGCACTCCGACACCTCATCAGGGGTAGCAAGCGCTATATAAATGCAAGCCCTTCCTCTTCTATCCCGCCACTATCCTTTTTCAATCCAAATAACAAACTAACATGTCTACCTCTCAAATTAATTTCATATCATCCTATACTAATTCACCACTAATCCTTTTTGGGTTCCGGAGTAGCGTGCTACTCGCCAAAAAAGCGATTTGATGCCTCGTCAGGGGTAGTAAACGCTATATAAATACAATTACAATTACCTGAGTGCCTGATTTCAAATACTATTTGAGAACTAGTTCAGGGCACCGCGCTCACGTGGTGTTAATTTAAACGCATCCATGATTTTCTGCAAATAACTCATTTCAGGAGCAGCCTGCAGTGCGCAAAACATTGGTTCAGAACAACTGCTGCCATTTCCTATTTTCCTTTTCAGGAAATCCTTCGATTGTTCAAAAGATTTCTCAGATAACTTCCTAAAACAGCGGCGACGGTATTTTTCCTATTATTTAACAACTGTGTACGTTTTAATAACTTAAATCAAAAAAGTAAATGTTTTTTTTACCATACATCTAAAAATAAGTTAATCGCATCCTTGCTCTTGTTCTTTGGTCTGAGGCATAAGTGGATGACCCAAACAGTCTTTTTGTACTGCTTGTGTGAAATGTGAGTGACCTCCGCTTGCTTGTTTGTACAGTGTATATAGTAAACAAATAAGACAACAGACAAACAAAATAACTGAAACCGACATCGAAGCATTCCAAATATCCCATCTGCCTAAATTGCTTTTTAGTCTTCTTCAGCAATTTGCTTGAAATTAAAACTCCCATCACCAATTTAGAGAAGAATACAACTAAATAATTAAAACGTGCTGCGTTCTCTAATCTCCTAGTAACAATGCTAAGAAAAGTTTGTCCATTTGTGTTGAAAAATTACATTTTATTTTTTTCTGCTCGTTTTTCAAAATATGTTAGCTGGAAACGTCGTGTCAATGGACGCTTTACGCACTGTTTGATTGATGGAGGGTGCGACTTTAATGTCACAAATTTGAAACCTGACAACACCAACTGAGACCTTCCATTTCTTTCAAAGTTGATAAATGCAGTAATATTAGAAGTGTTGATAGTAACATGAGGAATTTACAGTGATTAGTTACAGGCTATGTAAGAAGTTCTTAATATTATTAGGAGTTTATAAGGAGGAAAACAAAACTCCATATGGCCAAGGTAATCAATCCATCTCAGACCAGGCATAACACACGCTATTAACAGGGATTAGTACCAGGATGTAAGCAAGAAGTTCTTATTATTATTTTCATTTGTAGTTTATAATGAGGAAAACAAAAGTGCATGTGGCCAAAGTAATCAATCTATCTCAGTCACACAGGCATTTAGGCAAAAGCTCATTAAATTCTGAGACTTACAGTTTTGCAGTTTACCATCACATTATAAACATAGTAGATTGACTGCCTTCTACAATGTCATTAATATGTAGGTGGGTGAAGGTAGGCTTTCTTCCTTCTACGCAAAACCAGAGAAAGTCTGCCACCTCTTATTGCAATGCGAAGGGCACACTATGTTCACCAATATTCACCTCCACCAGTATGTTGTTGAACTGTGACCTATCTTTGTTTTTGGGTCTCATTTACAGACTTTTATTCAGAAGAATTCATCCATTACTCTGTTAGATTGCCTTACCCATTGTACTTCTATCCATCTCAGCGGAGTGAAGGGGGCAATGATTCAACCTACTTTACCAATGGCCTCCCTTCACTGTGAGTGATGGCACAAAGCCTGCCCATATTGTTCACATCCACCTAAATTTAGTTACTTTCTCTTCAGTGACAAACCTTATTCAGTGTAGTTTATTTCATAAATTATTTGCATTCATTGTTGCTCTTCGGGTGACTAGTCTTCCTTTAAAGTTGCCACTATAAAGTGTTTTAAGTGGCATTGTAACATTGTAGCTGCCTTTCATTTGCTTGCATGCTTAGATGATGATTCATTCATGTCTCCTTCAAAATAGTAACAGCAAACGACATTGAGGAAATGAAAGGCTTAGTATTTTAAAAGGATTGAAGTTAGATTGCATTATTTATTTTGGAAAAGTGACTTTAGGACGTTACATTTCCCTGCATTAACCTCTTGGAGCTAATTGGGATTAGCCCGCTAGCAGCTGCCCAGCTAGCACTTAACCTTAATCAAGCATCAAACCTAGCCCCACAACAGAACAATAACTTAAGCCTGGTGACAGGATGGGCTGTGTTTGGGGCACATGATCTCTATCAGGTCAGAAAAACCGCTGTGGTGGGCCCAGGAACTTCATTAACTTGAATAGAACAGGGGGAAACCTGACATTCATAGTTTAGTGTAAGGGGAGAACTGAGGAAAGTCAAGCCTGTGTCCCCAAGGCCCACACTATTGAGGCTGGCTCTGAATCCAGTGTGAGGAAAGCTACCCCAGAACTAGTTTCGAATAGACACAGGTGAGAAGACTTCTCATTTTCATAAACATACACTTGACTAGCTCCCTCCAAGGCCAGAAGGCCTGTGCCAACTTGGTTTTCTCCTAGAATGGGGTAATGTGTAAAGGTTTGCAGTACGGCAACCAGGAAGTGCTACTGAAGTGGGGAGGTTTGCCTCCAGTAACATTTTCTGTACTGGTTAGATACTGTCCTGCAGTAACCACAACCCACTGGCTAGTACAATCCATAAATGAGCACCCCAAGAAACTCTCTTCAGAACGTTTTCTAGACCTGTAGAAGCTCAGAAGAGGACTGAACCTTCTGTCTGTGATCCAAAAGAAGTGCTGACAGACTGGATCTACTCCCTCATGTACCCATTACAAGGAAGCGGACTCCAAGCGTCAGTTAGCTTGCTGACCCTTGTGGCTATATGTATTTTTCCTGAAGTGATCAGTTGATCAGTGCCAATCAGATCTGGACTGGACCTTGCTGGTGGCCTCTGATGAAGTGAGTCTTGGCCCCCTAAGTGTGGTCTCTGACATGCCCTAAAAACCCTGAAAAGTTTGGGCTTAGAAAATCTTTGAAATTCCAAGACCTCCGGAGCAGTCAGCGGAACCTAACAGCAAAGTTTTCTGATTTTAATGCAACCTTGTCGGGTATAGCTTCAGGCCTGACCTTTTCTCTCAGGCTTTTGAGCACCATAAAAAAAGACTAGGTCCGCAAGTAAAATCTTTGACTGGGGCAAAGATGCTTGGTATATTCAACCAGCATTCCATCACAGATGGCCTAAAACTGTTCTAGGTCCTGGTCTACTGCTTCCATAGACTCTCATTGGTACTTAGTGATTTTTGTGCTATTTTCACTCGAATCTTTAAAGATTCATACCTCCAGTTCCCTTTAATGGATTTTTGTGGCTTTGTTTTCATTCTTATTATTAAAATGTACTCTATTTTTCTAATTCAGTTTGGGATTTTTACTGTTCGGTTTCTTAACTTATTGCGTTTTGGGTAATGAATACATTCTTTACACATTGCCCTAAGTGAAGCCTATGTGCTCTGTGCCCTAGCTATTAGTTGGTTGAGCACAAGTTAATTTTGTGACTTTAGAGTTTCACTCTGACAAGTTTTTGTTATTATTCGTTGAGTTGGGCAACCACCCACCTGCAATGATAATCCACTTTCTTACACCCACTGCTTCTCTTTAGTTGCTACTGGCCTTCTTCAGGATCTGAGAATTTGTTTCAGAATGAACATTGATGTGAAAAATGCTGTCAACCTTGGTTACAGTTTAAACTGGATCCTGGTCCTGATCCACTCATTGCAGTAAAATTCCTATACAATAAGGAGAGGGTCTTGGATACTGCTGCAGTAGTATCCGTTTGTGCTTTCCTTACATTACTTTGCATATTTCTTCTCGAGAGTCATATTTGCTCTAGTAAATCACATGCAAAAACATTTAAGAAATCAGACTCTTTTGTGGTATGATGTGAGCCATGCTATGGAAGTGGCTGTAGCACCTGGTGAATGTAAAAAAAGGCTGCTTTGCTGGGAATATGTCTCTAGGAAAGCTTTCAGTTTTCCTTTTTCTTCCTTCGCACCTCAGAAAGCATTAGTGGTGAAGGAGTTAATGCAGGTGCTGAGGCATTGACACTATCACTGCACAACCGAGGAGATAGTTTTTATTAATATTATTACAGCCATGCTGACTATGAGTTGGCACTCTACCTGTAATAACTCATCTGTCTTTTTCTTCAACACCTCTGACGTATCAACACATCCAAGATCATTCTTTGCAATTTTACCTGCCTTTTATAATTGATATATGAATTGATGTTATGAATTTATGATTAAAAAATACTGACAACCAAGTCAACAGTGAAACTTATTAGTGGTTGTGCTCTGTAACCAAAATATTAATATAGCCTTATAGCCCGCCGTAGAGGGCTATACCGGCTATTAAAGGCCCTCTCCAGCGTTAAAGGCCCCGAGCCGAAGGCGAGGGCCTTTATCAAGGGAGAGGGACTTTAAAAGCGGTATAGCCCATCTACGAAGGGCTATAAGGCTATTAGAACATTCTGTCACTAGAGGACGGAATATTCTAACAAAAAAAACAAAGCCTTTTGGGAGCGTGAGGGGATTGGAATCCCCTCAGGTTCCCTGAAGCCTTTGTTCACAGCCAGAGCCAGATACTGTCACCGAGTGTCCAGCTGAACAGTATTTGGTGCTGCAGAGAAGAATGTAGCAGGAAATACCAAGCAGTCAGGCCAACTGGCAATGCACCTTGGGCAGATCGGCTTGCAGGTAGACCCCGGTCTTCTGTCGATTCTCCTGGATGTTTTTTTGTGGAAAATGTATCAAGTCCCAAGTTTTAGAGTTAGGCAGCAACAGTGCCACCAAAGCCAGTGTCAAGTGTCCAGTTCATAGGGAGCACCACCTTAGAGGGTAAGATTCACTCCAGAGAAGACAGGTGCAGAGTTTAAGGGCTCAGTAGCTTGATATGTCTCTGTAGTTCATAGAAGACACCAGCCAACTAGCCTTTGATGTCTCTTCTGGTGGTCCCGCATACAAAGTGATGGTCAAGATCTCTTTCAAGCCGCAAGGCAGTCCTTCAAGCAGCACAGCAGTCCTTTGGTAACAGCAGGGAATTCCTCTAGGGTACAAGCCAGTCTTTCCAAAGTGTTCCACAGTCCCTGGAGTGTACTGAAAAGTTTTTCTGGGATACAATATTTATTTTTTTACCTTACCTTCCGGACCCCTGAATAAAACTTGTTTTTTGGATACCGCAAACATAATTTTAACTCACTCATTTCACTAGGCCCACACACCCACATGCACCACTGCGGCATCTCCTTAAAAGATCTCCAATAAAGAACCCTCTCATGGGGCCCGTGGAGGACAGCAGCGCCACCCCCACGAGGAGCAATGCCCGATGATGAAGCATGACACTGGCAAGGGTGTGTGAGTGCACTACATCTATAAGGAGAAAATCCCCCACCTTCATCTGCACCCAATTGCATTGAAAGACTAGTCCCAGACTTTTATCAACCACAATAGGTTGTTTTTCCCTCCTTTCTTTAGGAGCAGTTACCCCTCAGTAAGTACTAATCCAATATGTATACCTGGTGCCAGCCTTTGAAGTATGGGGATTCCCTATACTACCACCACATCTGGTTCTGGAAGTTCTTCCCTTTCCCTGCCAAGACTCAAAGAAGTATGGGGTGACAAAAGGCTAGTTCCAGGGACCTTTGTGTGTGCTGGAGGCAAGCCCTTTGAAGTCTGTGGGGCAGGAAATAGCCCTGCCCCAGCCATCCAGCAGGATGGCCCGTTCTGCCCACAGCTAACCCTTTTGTTATCACTGTCTAGAAGGAACAAACAAAGTACAACAGCAGAGCTATTTACAGTCATGTGACCCAGGTCATATGTACGACCATCAAGTTTTGCGACTCACATATTGAGATTTTTAGCAAAACACAATTTGCGAGTCGCAAAATCTGTTGTACAACAGTGTCACAGATACTGTGCGGTGTTCCCAGATCGGTCAAAAGGGACCTGCCTCATTAATATTCATAAGGCAGGTCGCAATTTGCAACCCATTGGGAATAGTGGCCATTCACAGGGATGGTGGCTTGATGGGGTCAGCAGACCACCCTATCTGTGACTGCTTTTAAAATAAAGCAGTTTTTTAAGTGCAGCCCATTTTCCTTAAAAGAAAACGGGATGAATTTAAAAGAAGAAGAAGAAAAATTAAAAGTTTCACTTTCAAGGCAGTGATCCTTAGGACCACTGCCTGCTCCTAAAAAATATTTTCACACCATTCACCATTCACAAAGAGGAAGGAGTCCCCTAGAGACCCCTTTTGTTTTGTGACTGGCTTACCACCTACTTGAAGTAGGCAGTAAACTCTGACTGTTTTGTGATCGCATTCCGGTTGCAAAACAATCTTACATCCCCATGTGAGTTGCAATTAGGAAGGGACACTTTGGCACTCCCCTTCCTGATAGTGAGTAGCAAACCCTATTGTGCGGGTCGGTAATAGGTTACTGACGTGCAAAATAAGGTTTGTAAATTTCAAAAGCCATTTAAGCGGTTGCAAATGGGCCGAATCTCATTTGCAGCCGCTAAAAACGGTCATACATGTAGCTCTAAATGGTTAGGGCAGAAAATGTCAACTTTCTAAAGGTGTAATTTATAGAATTGTTCCTTAAAATCTGAAATTACTATTAATGAGGATTTTAAATTACTCATTTGAGTCTAAACATGCTATTCCTATCTGCTCCCAGACCAAAGTTCACACTTATTAAAATGAATAAGGTAATCCAATGATATCTAATGAGAGGGATAGGCCTTACAGTAGTGCAAACAAATTTATGAGTTTTTCACTACCAGGACATGTAAAACTTAAGACAACATATCCTACTTTATATATACAATGCACCCTGCCCTACCGGCTGGTAGACCATACCTTAGGGATAACCTATATGTATTAGAATTTGAGTTGTTTTTGCACTGGCAAAAGATATATTTTGGCAGGCCGAATTGGCAGTTTAAAACTGCACACAGGCTGCAATGGCAGACCTGAGTCATGTATTAAAGGGCTACTCAAGCGGATGGCATAGTAAGTGCTGCATACACACTAGTAGCATTGACATGCACTGGATGCATGTAGTACAACTTTACTAGGGAATTACAAGTAAGATAAAGGTGGCAATTGGGTGTAAGCCAATTTTACATTGTTTAAAGGAGGGAGCGCAAGCACTTTAGCAGTGGAAAAATGCACAGAGTCCGAAAGCCAGCAAAAATGAATTTCAGCAAACAGAAACGGAGAAGGCAAAAGGTCAAGGAAAGACAACATGAAATGCTTCAAGTCAGCAGCCCCAATTTCCTTGGCAGTTGCCATCATACTACCACCACATATATGATCAAATGTGAAGACCCACTTTCCAGGCAGAGAGCGAGAGAGATTGAGGCTGCTATACTTGTTTGCTTGCTACAAGTTCATGACAGTAAGTCAAAGTCACAGGTAATTAAATCAACAAATCACTTCAAAGTTTTCACTCCCATAAATAAATGGCCATGTAATCTGGCACTTTAAACTGACTATGTCTCACAAGGTTAGACTTGAAAGCACTCCATATTGATCCCGGTTTTGTATAAAATAAGAAGATGCACTTGAACAGATGAAGGAAACATGTGCAGCCTAGGGTTGGCCTATGGGCCCTGGGGACCCCACACATATAATATGCAGCCCCTTATCCTAACTTTAATTGGCCCCAGTGACCACCATTCCCCAGTGCAAAATACAATTAAGCAGGGGAAGAGAGAGTGCTGCCTCCCTCCCTCTGAGCTTTAAAAGGCCCCAGTGCCCACAACCCCAAAGGGCCAAATACAAATACAATAATAAAGGAGGAACGCTGTGTAAAACCTTCCTAAAGCCTTCCTGGTCTCCAGGGTCCCTATCCCACAGGGTCCAAATCTAAGCGGAGGGGTTTTCACGTTCTGAGGAGTTTTCCAACAGGTTATCGCCTCAACCTTGCCTTTTTCCATTTGGAAACTGTCTTCATTTATGATGTAACCCAGGAGGGCTATTTCTCGGACATGGAACAAGCATTTTTCTAATTTGGCGTACAGTGAATGGATTCAGAGACGATCTAATACGGTTTTCACATGCTGTACGTGTTCAGGAAGAGTGGTGGAGTAAATCAGAATATCGTCGATGTTGACGATGCAGAACGAGTCTAGCAGCCCTCTCAGTACTTCATCCATGAAGTACTGAAATGCCGCGGGGGCGTTACATTGCCCAAAAGGCATTACTCTGAATTCATAGAGTCCGAATTTGGTTCTGAAGGCAGTCTTCCATTCGTCCCCTTGTTTTACCCTCACTAAATGGTATGCTCCGTGTAAGTCTAGTTTCGCGAAGTACTTGCTCCCTTTCAATTGATCCAGTAAAACCGGTATCAACGGTAAAGGGTATCGATTTTTTATCGTGATACAGTTGATGGCCCAATAGTCAATGCACGTGCAAAGTTCATCGCAATCCTTCTTCGAGATAAAAAGAGGGGCGAGGAAGCTGGAGAGGAAGAATGTCTAATGAAACCGGAGGCAAGGTTTTCATCGATATAATTACGGAGGTATTGGGTTTCCGGTTCAGTTAGTGCATACACCCTGCTACATGGTATTTCCGCTCCAGGGGTCAGCTCAATTCTGCAATCATATGCCCTATGAGGGGGTAATCGTGTGGCCAGTTGTTTATCGAACACTGTTCGATATTCTTCGTACTCTCCTGGCAAGGTCGTGGTACAACAGTATTCCAAAGGAGGGCAAGCAGAAGCCAAGAAGACGGCCTTGGTGCCTTCATGCTGCTTCTCCGATAAGCTCCTCTTGTGCGTACATTGTTCATGACAGTACAAGGATTCCATCTTCACTGAGCGCTCTGCCCATCCAATTGTAGGATTATGAACTATGAGCCAAGGCATGCCCAATATTAGGCGGATCTGCGGGGCATCTATGACATCGAATTGGATGGTTTCGTAATGGTGTTCCCCTAGTTTCATAAGGAGGGGGACTGTGTGATACCAGACAGGTCCTGACATGAGGGTTTTTCCATCCACGGCGTGGACTTGAGTGGGGGCCTTCTTCTTCTGCCATTCCACTCCTATAGTTCGGGAGTATGCTTGGTCAATAAAATTGCTGGTTGCTCCTGAGTCTAACAAGGCTGCTACCACAATGGGATGGTTTTCGTCTTGATACAACTGTACGTCCACAGTGAGATGAGCAGCCGTACTCAGGAGGGTACTCGCAATCACTGAAGAGATCGTTGTCCAGGCGCCTATTGAACCAGTGACCTCCGCCTGGTTCATGCCTGTTCGTTTCCCGACCTCTCCAATACTCTGATTACCGCTTGTCCCTTCTGAATCGGTTTTTGATTAGGCAATTGGGCTCGAGCTCGACAGTCCTTGATAAAATGGCCTGCCTTCCCACAATACATACAGAGCATTATTTTCCTCCGTTTGTCCTGCTCTTCAGCCGTAAGGGGACCCCTGATACCCCCGATCTGCATGGGTTCAGGTCTATCACTCTGTTTCGAAGGTTCGTCCGGATGGGGTCTTGGTCTGGAGGGCAAGAAACGAACGTCAGCTTTTGATCGGTCGCCCTTCCATTCGAGTAAACGGCGTTCCAGTTGCACCGTGAGATAGATCAGTTCCTCGCATGTCGGAGGCAGTTGCACCACCTGTGAGAGGACATCCTTTAGTTCGCCCCGCAGCCCTTGATAAAAAAGGGAGGTCCGTTTTGCTGGAGGCCAATCGGATTCTACAACTAGTCGGTTGAAGGTGGTGATGTATGACAGGAGATCTTGAGAACCCTGACGCAGGGTTAGTAACTCTCGGTCTAAGGTTAGCATATGTGACTTGCGATCAAACAGTTTCCGCATCTCCAAGTAGAAACCTGCAAAATTATGTAAAACAGGATTGTTGCGTTCCAGTAGAGGAATGGTCCAACTCGCCGCATTCCCACCCAAATATGACATCATAAACGCGTTTTTTGTTGCTTCGTCCTGGAAAACCACAGGTTTGCATAAGAAATGTAAGCGACACTGGTTCAGAAACGTTTCAAACTTCTTCGGATCCCCGTAAAACCGCTCCGGAGGGGCCAAGGGGATTCCGGTGTTCTGTAGGACGTGCACCGTCGGGACTGGACCAGCCGATGGAGGGACGACAGAACCAGGAGTAAAGAACCCCCCGTTTGGTGGTGTAGAGGTTGAGGGCTGTGCGGCCTGAGAAGGAGGGGGTAGGGTTGCTTCACGTATGTAAGACCTACCTCCTTGTCTAGAGATACCCGCCACCTCTCTTCTAATGGTACCCATCTCTTTTTTGAGTTCTTGATTCTCTAGTCTAGAGGAGTGTACCTCCTGCTGTAAGGAATTGAAGCTTTCTAAGAGCGAGGTGAGTACCGCGTTAGTATCCATCGCTGGGGCTGGCTATTAACTTGGGCTTGACAATCTGTCAGGTGTCAGTAGCGCCAAGAATAATATACCACTAACCTTATGTACGGCCAGCAGGAACGATGCCGTGAAGAGCAGTTCCCAATGTCCCCTAAACACTAATCTCTCCACAATGCTATCGCCACACTAGGGGTAGAGAAGTATTCAAGGGAAAAGGGGAATGGGACAAAATAACAAAGGAATCCTGTTCCGTCACAGGAATGGATTACCGTCTTCTATACCCCCTCTGGGACCCCTGTATATAGAAGAAAACAAGAACAGAATGAGAAGTACCTCAATCACACATCCCACAAGTATACAGAAAAACAACTCCTATCAAACTTACAGGAAACAATTCCAGGATATTTCTTCAGAGGACAAGCTGGTATGCACATGGAAAATATGCATACCCTACGGTCTCTACCAGTAGCGCTGGTCAATGACTCTCCCCCTGGTTCACTGTTATAGGAAAGTTAGCAGGCACCTAGAGAGGAGAGCGCCTTGATGCGCAGTCTCCGACTCTCTGAGGGTACCTGAATACCTGTAGGGTTGGATGGTTCCTGGAGGAGTAATGAAGGGATGATCAACGTGTGCTGTGAGAGGAGAGCGCCTTTATGCGCAGTCTCCGACTCTCACGCTGGACGCTTCACTTCGGAGTGAACACAAACAACAAGAAATATGGATGTTATAGTTCCATGGTTTCCAGCGTGTCTAAAGTGCCCAGAACGTAAGTAAAATAACACAAATGTAGTTCTTCGGTTCGGGTCCTGAGCCGAGACTTGTAGCACCCGTCTGTCCAGAGGTGCTTCGGGAATACAGACAAGCGCAGTCAAATCAGCGTCTCCTGTTCGGCTCCTTTTGAACAGAGACGCGGGCTCTCAAGCAGTCCCGCGGTGATCCCGCGAACTATCAATCAGTCCCGCGGTGATACCGCGAACGAAGGAAAAGTGAGTGAGCGTTCAAGAATCACGGTCGCGCTTCATGTAGCGCGTTCCCAATCCCGGCAGCTACTTGATTTCGACAGGAACTCCGGGGAATCGCTATGAACGGCAAAACAGGTCCAAGGCTCTGCAGGCAGTTTGTCAAGCACCGTTACTCATGGAGGCGGGGCTTAAGTAGGAGTTTACTCTTTCCTGTCATTCTGTAATATGCCCCTAAGCCTTGTGGGATATGTAGTTCCTGATGCATACATACGTGACAGGCGAAACCGGGAAAGGTGAGGGTAGCGGCTGTATGTGTACCCATAAGCGCGACACTGCCTTATTTTCTATTGGAATGTGTTGCAGTACGTGTAAGCATCCATGCATGGTGCTAGACGTATTCCAAGGATGGGCTAGAGTATATTCATAACAAGCTGGCAGTGATCTCTGCACAAAATAAAGTTGGGGGCTGATGTATTCGTGCGTTGGTTTGTGAACAGCATTTGGGAGTACTTCAACTTTACCACTGCAGCACTACTTTATATACTACAAAATGATGTTTATGAATGGAACCAACTGTCCAAATGTGTCTACTGCCTCAAGTGCAGTCAATGCCCATTTATATCACAGGGTTTAATTGTGTTCCTACACTAAATGCAATACCTGCATTGCAGCTAGTCTTTAACAAAGACTGTGAGTCCTCTCAAGAGGTAATCCAATCATTTTATTTAAGTGTCTCTGACACTGATGCCCATATTTTCCTTTGAGTACTTGATTTGAGACTTTACCAATTAGTCAGTCAAATATCTTTATTTGCTACATTTCTCTAGCATAAAAGCACATTGAAAAATACAAACAGAATACAAATACAGTTTGCAAAATGCAGTTAAAAACAATACATAAACCCCCTCGCCCAGCTTGTGTGCAGAGAAATACAGGAAAAAGTATGTATCAAGTAAAAATTGCATAAATATGACCCGCCCAATATAAAAGACTAATACAACTGTAGTAATTTCCTTAAACACAGCAGCCTTATAGCATTGCACTTTCCAAAGTTTTAAAATCTGCCAAATCAAGGAGCCCAAGATGCATATCAAGGGGCTATGTAGCTGTTTCAACAACAGCAGGGAAGGTCTGCTCTGTCTAAACTTAAAAACTTTAAATAATGGCAATAAATGTTTCCTTCCAGGTATCTGATAAAAAGTGCAAAAGATCATAATATGTATATTTGTCTCGGTGGATATACCATCACAGAGGCAAGGGGTCAGATCCAATAAGGTGTGAGAGTTAGCTGGGTATCCTATCATAAGGGGTAGTATATTAAAATGAAATCTTGTAAGATCAAAGTGATGTTGTCTGTTCTGGTTAAGAGATAAATAATATTGAAGACCCTTATGCATGTAGACCAGATTAAACAAAATCACAGATGGTTTACACGTATCCACTTCCCATCTTTTTGACCTTGCCTCACCAAGAAATATTTGTTTAGTCTACCCTTTTTAATACAAGGACAGGAAAAGTCCGGTGAACCAGATAAGTCTGGGTGCCCTATCTCCTCGCACACAGGTTTCCGATAGGCAAACCACGAAATATCAAGAGCAGTGTGTAGTCTAAGGCAATCTTTTTAAACCAGTTTGTTAAGACCTGCTTCGTCGACTTTACTAGTGTAAGGGGATAAAATTAAGAGACACTTTAGGCCAGATTCACAGAACTAACTTAAGACAAAATCCTAAACTTACTACCATTAAGGACTCTTAACTTCTGTGAATACCGAAATGAGTAAGTGCCTTCTGTGAATACCAAAATGAGTAAGTGCCTTCTGTGAATACCAAAATGGTAGTAAGTTTAGAATTTTGTCTTAAATTAGTTCTGTGAATTGAGCCCTTTATTCTGACAGTCTCTGACACGAGGGTCCTCCTCATTTTAATAGATCTGACCCTGAATTTCTTTTCTGTTTTAAATTGTGTGTGGAGGGGGCAAAAGGGATATCCAGGTAAGGCCGAAGGCTTTCGAGATACGTCTTCAGCCATTTCATGAATGCCTCCTCAAACCCCATAGAGGAAGGCAATGATCTTGGCATTGTAAAACCAGAGCAATGTTTGAAACGTTACATATGTTAGTTTGAAAAAATAGTATGTACCAAATAATGTAAATTATTGGAAGCATTTATTTAATGCTACATACCGCCTCCCAGAACACCGCTGGGTGCTGTGCATTCCGCACTATCAATAGGTTCCATTTCACAGACTGAACTTATTGTAGCTAACAAAATATAGTGCGTAGTTTATTATCTATAATATAGAGGCATCGCCCGTCTCGGAATCACTTGAAATAGTTTTCCCTCTATATACGTGTTGTGACATATTACTTTTTGTCTTCATTTTTGAAAGGAAATGCCCATTTAATTGTGTAAAAATATATGATTGTGCAGAACTCAGCCAAAAAATTTTACGTACATGAAAACCATTTGTAGACCACTGTTCAAAAGTACTTATATTAACTAAAAGTTTACATGAGCCATGTTTAAACCTTAAATCAGTAAGTGAGAGGAGACACCACTTCTTTGCTAAGGGAAATTACATCAGGCCACTAGTCACTTTACAGACTTGATTACAACTTAAATGTTAGTTACACCTACATTTACAACTCATTCACTTCTACATTTATCCAGTATGCTGATGAGAGCAAAGTAACATGTTTTGCTCTACCTCACAGCAGCATAGCATTGCTTCTTCAGCTATTGTGTTATACAGCGCGATCCGGGACTATTTGTATCATATTATTTCAAGGCCAGGCTCAGAGTTGTATCATTCACATTCCCGTTATGTATTCCAAAACTCTTACCGATTTATCTCCGAAGCAAACATGCACTCGATACATTTTAGACTTTCATGGTTGAAAGCAGACTTAAAGCTACACAGCAAACAAAACGACCGCTCCACAAAACTCCTTCGCACACAAAACAGTCGCTCCTCTTTCCGCTTTGTTGTTCCCCAGAACTGCACGAGAACAACTTGGTGCCAAATAAAACATCGACGCCTTGGATTCTTTGAGGGAAACAAAGAAGCAATGCAACTTAAAAAAACATATTAGTACCTGTGATTGGCACTGCTCTTCTGAGAAGTAGTTCACACATTTCGCTTTCCGCGTATACTCATGAGCCGTTTTGGGTCGCTTTCTAGCTGTGTTTTCATCTTGCTTAGCAGATGGGAGGGGAACGTAAGTTCAGCAGCGGGTTTGCCTGGCTCTGGTGCGTTGTTTATCAAAAGAAAGCACGAAGATATCAAGCGAACTTCGGAGACTAGAAAATGTTTTCTCCAAATGCCTTGCTTGAAGAGGAAAGGAGACCATATAAGGTTATCACGATTAGAGTTACATGTGGTGCAGAGGGAGTGGTGTCCCCTTCACACTGCACCGAGCTTGGGAAAAGAAGACTCCCCAGTCCCCATCCGGTGTTATAAATTGTGTGAAAATTAACCAGTACGCAGGCCGCTGCAGTGGTCTCGGAGGACAGGGCAATTATATTCCACACTTCAACTCTCTCAAACAAGAAAAAACAAGCATTGGCATAGCCAATAGGTCTCGCCTTTGGGACCTTAGGAATATTTAGCCATGCAGCACATTATCCCCTGATCGTGCTTATTACATCTGTTGGAGTAATGTGTTGAGGTATAGTGTCTGAAAGCCAAGAGGATGTTTGTGCTACAATATGTTATGCATTGCTTTCTTCACGGATTTCACATGTACTAGTGTATGAATGACTTGCAGATGCATATAACGTATGTAGGTGTAGGATTCAGCATGATGTGCAGTGAGTGTGTGTCCCATTGTGCTATGGATGGTGTTTCAGATGTAAAACCAACAGTTGATGGACAGAATGCAGAACAATGTCATACATTCACCCCAGTACAGAGATCTGGGCCTAAATCCATCGTTTTTTTGCACTCCACACCACCCCAGTTTAGACATGGCCATATGCAAATCAGCCTTGACCCTGTGCTTCATGGGAACAGTCCAGCCCGAACCGCCAAGCCATGACTTCCATGGACCGGAATCAAGTATCCTAGGACCGGTTTCTGGCTATCGGCCGTCTTCAGCCAGGATAGCTTGACTCCAGTGGTGTGGAGAGCACGGGACTCACGTCTGAGCATACCCTTCCCACTCGGGGTGACAAATGGAAAACCAACAGTTGATGGACAGAATCCAGAACAATGTCATACATTCACCCCAGTACAGAGATCTGGGCCTAAATGCATAGTTTTTTTGCACTCCACACCACCCCAGTTCAGACATGGCCATATGCAAATCAGCCTTGACCCTGTGCCTCATGGGAACAGTCCAGTACGAACCGCCAAGCCATGTCTTCCCTCGACCGGCATCAAGCATCCTAGGACCGGTTTCTGGCTATCAGCCGTCTTCAGGCAGGATAGCTTGACTCCAATGGTGTGGAGAGCACGGGACTCACGTCTGCGCATACCCTTCCCACTCGGGGTGACAAATGCAAAACCAACAGTTGACGGATTGAATGCAGAACAATGTCATACATTCACCCCAGTACAGAGATCTGGGCCTAAATCCATCGTTTTTTTGCACTCCACACCACCCCAGTTCAGACATGGCCATATGCAAATCAGCCTTGACCCTGTGCCTCATGGGAACAGTCCAGCCCGAAACGCCAAGCCATGTCTTCCCTGGACCGGAATCAGGCATCCTAGGACTGGTTTCTGGCTATCAGCCGCCTTCAGCCAGGATAGCTTGACTCCAGTGGTGTGGAGAGCACGGGACTCACGTCTGAGCATACCCTTCCCAATCGGGTTGACAAATGCAAAACCAACAGTTGATGGACAGAATGCAGAACAATGTCATACATTCATCCCAGTACAGAGATCTAGGCCTAAATCCATGTTTTTTTTGCACTCCACACCACCCCAGTTCAGACATGGCCATATGCAAATCAGCCTAGACCCTGTGCCTCATGGGAACAGTCCAGCCCGAACCGCCAAGCCATGTCTTCCCTGGACCGGAATCAAGCATCCTAGGACCGGTTTCTGGCTATCAGACGTCTTCAGCCAGAATAGCTTGACTTCAGTGGTGTGGAGAGCACGGGACTCACGTCTGAGCATACCCTTACCACTCGGGGTGACAAATGCAAAACCAACAGCTGATGGACAAAATGCAGAACAATGTCATACATTCACCCCAGTACAGAAATCTGGGCTTAAATCCATCGTTTTTTTGCACTCCACACCACCCCAGTTCAGACATGGCCATATGCAAATCAGCCTTGACCCTGTGCCTCATGGGAACAGCCCAGCCCGAACCGCCAAGCCATGTCTTCCCTGGACCGAAATCAAGCATCCTAGGACCGGTTTCTGGCTATGAGCTGTCTTCAGCCAGGATAGCTTGACTCCAGTGGTGTGGAGAGCACGGGACTCACGTCTGAGCATACCCTTCCAACTCGGGGTGACAAATGCAAAACCAACAGTTGATGGACAGAATGCAGAACAATGACATACATTCACCCCAGTACAGAAATCTGGGCCTAAATCCATCGTTTTTTGCACTCCACACCACCCCAGTTCAGACATGGCTATATGCAAATCAGCCTTGACCCTGTGCCTCATGGGAACAGCCCAGCCCGAACCACCAAGCCATGTCTTCCCTGGACCAAAATCAAGCATCCTAGGACCGGTTTCTGGCTATCAGCCGTCTTCAGGCAGGATAGCTTGACTCCAGTGGTGTGGAGAGCACGGGACTCACGTCTGAGCATACCCTTCCCACTCGGGGTAACAAATGCAAAACTAACAGTTCATGGACAGAATGCAGAACAATGTCATACATTCACCCCAGTACAGAGATCTGGGCCTAAATCCATCGTTTTTTTGCAATCCACACCACCCCAGTTCAGACATGGCCATATGCAAATCAGCCTAGACCCTGTGCCTCATGGGAACAGTCCAGCCCGAACCACCAAGCCAAGTCTTCCCTGGACCGGAATCAAGCATCCTAGGACCGGTTTCTGGCTATCAGCCGTCTTCAGCCAGGATAGCTTGACTCCAGTGGTGTGGAGAGCAGGGGACTCACGTCTGAGCATACCCTTCCCACTCTGGGTGACAAATGCAAAACCAACAGATGATGGACAGAATGCAGAACAATGTCATACATTCACCCCAGTACAGAGATCTGGGCCTAAATCCATCATTTTTTTGCACTCCACACCACCCCAGTTCAACAAAGGCCATATGCAAATCAGCCTTGACCCTGTGCCTCATGGGAACAGTCCAGCACGAACCGCCAAGCAATGTCTTCACTGGACCGGAATCAAGCATCCTAGGACCGGTTTCTGGCTATCAGCCGTCTTCAGCCAGGATAGCTTGACTCCAATGGTGTGGAGAGCACGGTACTCACGTCTTAGCATACCCTTCCCACTCGGGGTGACAAATGCAAAACCAACAGTTGATGGACAGAATGCAGAACAATGTCATACATTCACCCCAGTACAGAGATCTGGGCCTAAATCCATTGTTTCTTTGCACTCCACACAACCCCAGTTGAGACATGGCCATATGCAAATCAGCCTTGACCCTGTGCCTCATGGGAACAGTCCAGCCCGAACCGCCAAGCCATGTCTTCCCTGGACCAGAATCAAGCATCCTAGGACCGGTTTCTGTCTATCAGCCGTCTTCAGCCAGGATAGCTTGACTCCAGTGGTGTGGAGAGCACGGGACTCACGTCTGAGCATTCCCTTCCCATTTGGGGTGACAAATGCAAAACCAACAGTTGATGGACAGAATGCAGAACAATGTCATACATTCACCCCAGTACAGAGATCTGGGCCTAAATCCATCATTTTTTTGCACTCCACACCACCCCAGTTCAGACATGGCCATATGCAAATCAGCCTAGACCCTGTGCCTCATGGGAACAGTCCAGCCCGAACCCCCAAGCCATGTCTTCCCTGGACCGGAATCAAGCATCCTAGGACCGGTTTCTTGCTATCAGCCGTCTTCAGCCAGGATAGCTTGACTTCAGTGGTGTGGAGAGCACGGGACTCACGTCTGAGCATACACTTCCCACTCGGGGTGACAAATGCAAAACCAACCGTTGATGGACAGAATGCAGAACAATGTCATACATTCACCCCAGTACAGAGATCTGGGCCTAAATCCATAGTTTTTTTGCACTCCACACCACCCCAGTTCAGACATGGCCATATGCAAATCAGCCTAGACCCTGTGCCTTATGGGAACAGTCCAGCCCGAACCGCCAAACCATGTCTTCCCTGGACCGGAATCAAGCATCCTAGGACCGGTTTCTGGCTATTAGCTGTCTTCAGCCAGGATAGCTTGACTCCAGTGGTGTGGAGAGCACGGGACTCACGTCTGAGCATACCCTTCCCACTCGGGGTGACAAATGCAAAACCAAAAGTTGATGGACAGAATGCAGAACAATGTCATACATTCACCCCAGTACAGAGATCTGGGCCTAAATCCACAGTTTTTTTCTACTTTGGGCCCGATTCACAGACCTTACTTAAGACAAAATCCTAAACTTACTACCATTAAGGACTCCTAACTTCTGTGAATACCGAAATGAGTAAGTGCCTTCTGTGAATACCAAAACGAGTAAGTGCCTTCTGTGAATACCAAAATGGTAGTAAGTTTAGGATTATGTCTTAAGTTAGTTCTGTGAATTGGGCCCTTTATTCTGACAGTCTCTGGCACGAGGGTCCTCCTCATTTTAATAGATCTGACCCTGAATTTTTTTTCTGTTTTAAAATGTGTGTGGAGGGGGCAAAAGGGATATCCAGGTAAGGCCGAAGGCTTTCGAGATACGTCTTCAGCCATTTCATGAAGGCCTCTTCAAACCCCATAGAGGAAGGCAATGGTCGTGGCATTGTAAAACCAGAGCAATGTTTGAAACGTTACATATGTTAGTTTGAAAAAATAGCATGTACCAACTAATGTAAATTATTGGAAGCATTTATTTATTGCTACATACCCCCTCCCAGAACACCGCTGGGTGCTGTGCATTCAGGCACTATCAATAGGTTCCATTTCACAGACTGAACTTATTGTAGCGAACAAAATATAGTGCGTAGTTTATTATCTAAAATTTAGAGGCATGAAAACCATTTGTAGACCACTGTTGAAAAGTACTTACATTAACTAAAAGTTTACATGAGCCATGTTTAAACCTTAAATCGGTAAGTGAGAGGAGACACCACTTCTTTGCTAAGGGAAATTACATCAGTACACTAATCACTTTACAGACTTGATTACAACTTAAATGTTAGTTACACCTACATTTACAACTCATTCACTTCTACATTTATCCAGTATGCTGAGTGATAAGAGCAAAGTAACCTGCTTTGCTCTACCGTTCAGCAGCATAACATTGCTTCTTCAGCTATTGTGTTATACAGCGCGATCCCGGACTATTTGTATCATATTATTTCAAGGTCAGGCTCAGAGTTGTATCATTCATATTCCCGTTATGTATTCCAAAAACTCTTACCGATTTATCTCCGGAGCAAACAATGCTCTCGATACATTTTAGCCTTTCATTCACCTCAGTACAGAGATCTGGGCCTAAATCCATCTTTTTTTTCACTCCACACCACCCCAGTTCAGACATGGCCATATGCAAATCAGCCTAGACCCTGTGCCTCATGGGAACAGTCCAGCCCGAACCGCCAAGCCATGTCTTCCCTGGACCGGAATTAAGCATCCTAGGACCGGATTCTGGCTATCAGCCGTCTTCAGCCAGGATAGCTTGACTCCAGTAGTGTGGAGAGCACTGGACTCACTTCTGAGGATACCCTTCCCACTCGGGGTGACAAATGGAAAACCAACAGTTTATGGGCAGATGTGTCAGTAAGAGGGTTCAAGAGAACAATGGGACTCTTGTTGTCTTGATTTCAGAACACTACTTTCTTAGATTTCGGATTTGGGTGTTACACAAATGTGTTTGTATTTACTTTTTTAACAAATAACATATTAGTGCTTTTCCGGAAAACTAATTTGTAGAGCTGATTTGCGGTCCTTTCAGACATCTTAACACATGGATACATTTTGAAAAGTAATGGGGAGAGCAGGCATATAATGTGCTTATCCTTTTACAAGCAGGGAAGACTGAGGAATGAGTACAGGCCTTCTATATTGCTGCCATCACTCTTATCAGCCTGGTCAGTGCCCACATGCAACAGCCAGACATTTAGGCTCATGTTTCATGGAAGTTCTTGCAGCTGAAAAAAGGGAAAAAATCTAACATTTAATGGACATGGTTCTTGTGAAACATCCATGGAAAGGGCTACATCAATAAAGCCTGGTAGAGAGCTTTTTCTAGTGACCAGACTGGACTTGCATCTATTTTATTGTGAATCTAAAAAGCAGAACATATTTACATGACGAACATGTTGTTGAGAACACAGTTGTCGTATGACATACATATTCCAAAAATCAAATTCCAGCCCACAGAGGCAGTGGTGGTTGCTTTGAGGGCATTTACTGTTGAGACCAATGAACACGCGCTGGAAAGTAGCAAAGACAAGATTTACAAGCTTGTTTTATTTTGCGTACCCACTGTCTATTGAGTGTTTTTTTTCACACTCTTGCCGTCAAGCCGAATTCTGGGGCCAGGGCAAGGTGCACACATTTTCTGTGAAAAAGCAGCACCCCTTTAAACCCGCTGCTCTGTGCTGTGGACTAAGGGGAGAGTTAGATGTGCTGAGCAGGTAGTGCAGTGAGAACATGGCAAAGAACATGCGTCTATGCTCAGAGAGGAGACGATGTTTCCAAGTGACCTGAGAGACCGGGACTGGTCAGAAACAGACGTGTTCCTGTAATTTCAGGTGAGGCCGGTGCTGCCTCGTTAAGTGCGAAGTGTTCTGGGGTTTGCCTGGGGTGGGGGGGGGGAGCTTCACGGGGATTGTGCCATCTACTGCCCAAAAAAATAATCAAATCCCATAATTAACGCAAGCCCGCTCCATTTGCGCAATCCAGGGATAAATTAGTAATGTAAGTCTCGGAGCACAGGCTGCAAGAGGGGCAGGCGGAGGATGCTTCGGTCTGCAAGGAGCCCGGTGCACACTTGCAAGCACGGTCAGTGACTCACTCTGCAGCCAGCTTCAGGAAACAACAAGTACAAACTTGCGCACGCTGTAACCCATGGGTTAACAAGTGGGAGGGGTGGGGAGAGTGCGGCCGAGAGCACACACAGCGTTTCTCTTGCGGGAGAGTGCAGGGGCACCATCTGTTTGAAAGGTAATTACAAACAGATGTCGCCAAAGCTCATTTCCGCAAGGAGCCCTTTCGTGCTTACAATGTTTCTAGGAAAAATGTTTAAAGAGAGGGTTAAGCGTCCCGGCAGACTGACTTACAACATTAATTTAAAGATCCGGAGGAACTGAAGGGACAAGTTGTCATTTTTAAGATGGTCTGCATTGTCAAGTTTTGCTATCAAACATTTTTCCAATAATTTTAAGAAACAGTGCACAGCAAAGCTCTTTCAGGTTTCCATGGTTTTAGAGTGCTCTAAGTGTCTGAATATGCATGCCGACAATGAACACATCTCTGCGGAGTGTTCACATAATGGGCATGTTGCGGTACATAATTGCATGTTGTTTCAGAAATGTTGAGAATCCGGCGCAAACTCCAGGATGGAAGTGGATAAATCTTGCCCCTTGCAGCTTTTCTGGTGTAATCATTATATTAAAAAAAAAAATCTTGAAATGTGCCCGAGGTCGGAAAGAAGGCGCAATGCAGAGAAGTAAGCTGCAGCAGGCTTTTTTTTCTGTCAAAAATACAAAAAAACATTGAGATGTTAGGAAGCACTGTAGCAAAAACTAACAAGCAAAGAGCCTCCCAAGGCCGTGAGTGTGGTGGAAGGTAAACTATTTTAAAGTGGAGGAAGTGTGCCTAAAGAAACTAACGAGCAAAAACAAAAAAAGCGTTTCCCTTGCAGGAGCGAGTAGGGGCACCATCTGTTTAAAAGTTAATTACAAACAGATGGTTTCAAAGCTCGCTCCCGTAAGGGGATCGACAGACGTGCACAAGTTGCCATTGAAAGCAATGCAAAGCGTACACGTATTTGGCCGAAAAAGTGAGTCGATTCCTAAAGGTCTTCTCCTATGCTGCGCATGCGCGCTGTTTAGGCAAGACCTAAACAGACAAGAGAGAATAAGTGGCGTTAAGGGCTTGGCTGAATACTTTTAACCTGGGGAACCAGCATCAATTCCGATGTCAGCTTAACGTCCTGTGATCCTGGGCAAATCGCTTAATCTCCCTGTGCCTATTACAAGCATTGGTAAAGCCGATAGGTTTCTCCTATGTGCGATTAATTGGCTTTGTCAATATCTTTTTTTTATAAACATGTTGCTGAGAGGGACAAGGTGTATAATGGGAGCATGTATAAGAAACAGAGAGGCATATTTACAAGCCTGTTGCGCCACCAGAGCACCACAATGAGGCCCTGATTGCGCACCAATGCATTTTAACATGTATAATCATGATCATACGTAGGAATTCAGGTTGTTAGTAAGTTATACAAAAAAGGAGAATGTATTAGCTCACATGTAGGCAATCATAATAGCTGAATTATTACAATTTCCCATTTTGTTCAAAGCAGCTGACATTAATCTAAGATGGTCGCTGCATTATCGAAAGCAATTAGAAGTGCTATTCTATTCCAGCTTCGTTTAGATGTAAGGCCAAGATTTTTTTTGTATGTCTAGGTTGTCAGTCTTTCTCGCTATTCGTGATTGCTCCCATCACCCTACTATTAGAAAGAAATCTGAAATTTATTTAGAATGTACTTGTCGGAAAACAGTTTGTACAACACATCATTTACAACAAAATACGTTTACCACACCTCCTTTCCCACACAATTCCTTTACCATGCATTGTGTTTACCATGTAAGTCTTTTATCACACATTTGCCTTTATCACACATGTCTTCAAAATGAAAATGTAAGTATATATCAGGTTTGTGAAACTCTATAAATATGTATCATGACCTAATTGAAGGCTTTTTGCCGAAACACGTAGGTCTGTTTTTCTGGCCATATGGACTTTGCAAAAAAAATATAAGATACAAAGTCAATAAAGATTGTGGCTGAAATCCTCATACCTCAGTATGAGCTGTCTTCCTGTGTTCCCCATAAACTGATCGATCGGTCAGAAGGATTACATGGGCAGTATCCAGAAGTGAGTATTCTATATATTTGAGAGCAAGCAATCTGCACCCTATGGCCATGCATAGGCAATTGTTAATAATATTCACCATTGGTGTAATCCAGAAGGTGCTAAGTATGAAATTGTATGGTAGAGTACCACTGCCCAGAACCAATCTGCAGTAATAGGAGATCCTTAATTACAGATTAAATACACCCCAATTTTAAACACACACCCCCACACTGCCCCAGGGCCCACCACCTTCCGGGGCTATCTTCATGCTGGGAGGGGGGCCGCGCTACCCCCCTCATGGAGCCCTTGATGGCCTTGGGTACTGACACCCCCTAGGACCGGCTCCTGCAATGTCCCAGGGTGCTCACCCCCCGGACATTGCCGTTTGCTATGGCAGCGCAGGAGCAAGACTCCCACCCTGACATAGCAAATACTGCTTTGCTTCGTTGAAGTGAGAGCAGGAAACCTGCTTTCGCTTCAACAAAGCAAAGCAGAATTTCTTTTGGGCTAGGGGGGCTGCATGTTAGCAGCTCCCCTTGCCCAAAAGCAATGTCGGCTCCCACAGGAGGCGGGGAGCTGGCAGGGACTGTGGAGGCTTTGGGGCTCCCCCCATGGTCCCCAATATATGGCCAGGCCCATGGGATGGGGTCCCTTGGGCCAGAGGTGGCCCAGGGAAGGGGGGCCGTGCGCCCCCCCTCCCTTTGTAATTAAAAAAATAAATAAGGTCAGGCCCCAGGGATGGGGTCCCCAGGGCCAAAATTGCCCTCAGGAGGGAGGCCACACGGCCCCCTCCAACATGTTAAAAATTAAAAAAGGCTGGCCAGGCCCCGGGGGATGGGGTCCCCGGGGACAAGAGAGGCCCAGGGAATGGGGGGCCACAAGGCCCTCCTTCCAAAAATATATATATGAAAAAGAAATGGCCAAGCCCCAGGGGATGGGGTCCCCGGGGCCGAATATGGCCTAGGGAAGGGGGGCCAAGCGGCCCTCCTTCCCGAGAAATAATAATATATTTTTTAAATAAACAAGGCCATGTCCCGGGGATGGGGTCCATGATGGCAAAATCAGCCTTGGGGGGAGGGCTGTGTGGCCTCATCCTGCTAAAAAAAATGGGTCAGGCCCTGGGGGTTGGGGTCCCCAGGGCCCAAAAAATTCTAAAAGAAGGGGAGCCGCACAGCCCCACTTCTAAAAATGGAAAAAGAAAAGAAAAGCCGGTATCTCGCTGGATGCTCCGTCCCTCCTTGCACCACTCAGCAAACACGCCCCTGGGAGCGTTCTGGGTTGGGGGATTTAGTCCCCCTTGATTCCTGAGGGTCCCTGGGGGCTAACTAGCCCACCAGGTACCTCCACTAATCCCCACACAGTGGGATTGCTGAGAGGTGGTCCGAGGCCATGCCCCTTTTTACACCACTCTGCAATAGGGTGACCAAGCGTCCGTAAATTTCACAGACCGTCCGTAATTGGGACCTCACGCCCGTTGTCCATGATGATCTTTTTTACTGATGCCTTTTGTCCGTAATCTTGGCCTTTGGGAAACAGCACTGTTCCCCTGTGAGAATCCTCAGAGCCCTGATGGACCCTTCTCCGCCTTGCACTCCTCTGAGCGCAAGAGCAGCCCCACCCTGCCCATTGTCATTCTGTAGGCGACTGATTGCCACATACAGAATGTCAATGGGGCATTCTGGCTAGTAAAGCATGTGGTGGGCCTACACCAGCCTCAGGCATCCTGTCAGAAAAAAGAAATGTATGATAACACCCTTGCTGCTACAAGAGATTCCAGTTAATCAAAATAAGGCGGTGAAAGAAGTTAAAAAAAAGGGTCATAGTTCTTTCACAGTCTCATCATTTTAAAACGGATGCATTTTCAATATTATATTCAAGGAAGCCATGGTTTCAGCTTTTTTACGTTATGCAAATAACATCTATTGACAAAGCCTATAGTTCTGGCTTGTTGTAGGTGTAACATGACTTGCTGTATTATATATCTGAACACAGAAGCAGCAAAATACCAGATGGGCTGCACACTATGCTAAGCACAGATTTTTAGCGTAGGTGTTTTAAACTATGCCCTTAATTACATCGAGCACCCCCTTTGGAGAGACCCCTCAGTTTTGTCATCCCACTTAAAGCCCTGGAAAGAACACCATGCCACAGTCACCTCATGTCCTGGCACTGGGCATCATGCATGACTCATGACTTTCAAGGTTTCAGATTGACTATGTGCAGATGCATCTTGAACCCCTGCCTTTGCTTTAGGAACTACAGCAAGTGGTGAGTTCCTGATGGGTCTCTTCTGTCTGCAACTGTGCAGGCGAAGGCTCAGCTCACAGTTAATGTGAAAAGGTAGAGGAGAGAGTAAGTGAAGGGATGGGTGGATGGCTGGATGGTTTAATGAAAGGGTGAATGGTTGAATGAAAGGGTGAATGGATGGATGATGGATGATGAGAGAGAATGGGTGGATGGATGAGTGAAATAATGGATGGCTGGATTAATGAACTGATAAGTGAAAGGGTGAATGGATGGACAGATGTGTGAAAGGGTGGGTTTAAGGATGGATGAGTGAGTGAAAGGGAAGGAACATGGGCAAAAGGTTGGATAGATGAGTGAAGGAGTGAAAGGGTGGATGGATGAGAGAAAAGATGGATGGATGATTGAAAGGATGGATGAGTGATGGGGTCAATGGATGGATTCATGAGTGGATAACTAGATGGATGGTTGGGTGGATGGAAGGAAGGATGGATGGCTAAGTGAAAGGGTCAATGGAGAGAGAGAAAGGGAGTATGGATGTGTGGATGACTAAGAGGGTGAATATGTGGAAGGATGAGTGACTGGGTGGATGGATGAGTAAGTGAAAGGGTGGCTGAATGGGTGAAAGGGTAAATGGCTGGATGGATGAGTGAATGGATGGATAGGTGGACGAGCGGATGGATGAGTGTGCGGATAGATAGGGTTAAAGGGTGGATGGATGAGTAAAAGGGTCGATGGAGGGATGGATAAGTGAAATGATGGATGGAAGGATACATGATGGGTAGGTTTGCAAGTGGTTGAATATGTTTGGATCTGGATTAGCTGCATTTTATGCTTGTCACTTTACATCTCACAATGTCTATCTTAGCAGATCTTCCCGACCATTTCTCTCAACAAACATGCCTGCTAAGGACCATCAATTGTGAACAAAATATCAGACTGGACAACCCAGTGCTGTAACCATATATATATAGAGATTATAATTATATGAAATACCACAAAAAGACCTGCACAGTTGATCAAAGCTGTGTGCATACTGAAAAACAGTAAAGTATGCGATTGTTTCAACCTAATATAAACTTCTTTTGACTAGTGCTTAAATGGTTGTCTATTTGCTTACTTGCATACTATTGCGCAACCTCCTCTGATGGGTCTGTAAAACTTACCTTTTTCCAGACGTTTTGTCCTGAATTTTGACCTCCTGTACTGAATTTTTGTCCTGAATTTTGACCCTTTGTCCTAAATTTTTACACTCACCGTCCTGAATTTGCACCCATGCCAGTTGGTTGCCCTATTCTTCAAACGGGCTTCTTGGCACACTGCTGGTGGGGCGGTGAGGCCCTCTTGTGTCCTGAGGACCTCAGGACACAGGTGGACTTCATCCTCCCAGCAGCAGTGCGCCAGGAGGCACGTTTGCAGAGTGGTGTGCAAAAAGGGGCATGGCCCGGACCACTCTCAGCAATCCAGTTGTGTGGGGCTTACTGGAGGTACCTGATAGGCTAATTGGCCCCCAGGGACCCTCAGGAGGCAAGGGGACTTCATCCCCTAACCAAGAGAACACCAGCAGGCGTGTTTGCGGAGTGGTGGACAAAGGGGGCATGACATGTGTCCACCTATCAGCAATTCCTGAGCGCTGGTCAGAGGCCCAGCCCCCTTTCTGCAACACAATGTAAACGCGAATACCAGTTAAAGAATCCTTTGTAATGTAATAGGTTCTCTCATTTGTGAGAGTTAGAGCTGATGGTGTTGTAAAAGATTGTTACTAATGTTTTTTGGTGTAGAGTGGATGTATGGTGTGTGTAGTGGAATTATGTGGTAGGTTGTGCAGTGAAATTATGTGAATAGAAAGTATGTGGTATTTAGTTTATAGGAATTATGTGGAGTGGGATTATGTATTTTGGAGAATAATTATGTGGCATTGTAGTCAGTGTTGTGGAGTGGTAACCTCAGGTTTAGTATTCCTTCTTTCCAAAGAAGTTAAACTATTAATTCAAGCAGACACCAATAAAAAAAGAACCACTGAGGAGCACTTCCAGACCTAGTCAGATGTATGAGCAGGGCCACTGTATTTATGTAACTGTTCGGCTGCACTAATTGTCACCTAATTACAAATTTGCCGCATTTGCCAAATATTCCATCATCTGCTGCCTAATCTGCAGATTTGAACAAAAAAGCCTTGTTTCTAGCTCAAATGCCTTAAATGTTCCCAGAAATGCAGCGTCACATGTTACAGCATGGTGGAAGGGTCTTTGGAAAGCTGGAATGGTCATGTGTTACTTATTGCTAAATATGGGTGTTATTTGGTACTAATAGTGCACACACCCTTTTTTCTTTTGGCGCCCCTCTTGCCTCTTTTTGCATTTCTCTTGCTTTCTGCACCTTTCTTCCTCTTTCTATACCTCACAGTCTTCTTTCTGCACCCCACTTGCCTCTTTCAGCACCTCTGTTGCTTTTTTCAGATCTCTTGCCTCTTTCTGCACCTCTCTTGCTTCTTTCTGCACCTCACTTGCCTTTTTCTGCACTTGACTTGCTTCTTTCTACACCCCTCTTGCCTCTTTCTGCTCCTTTCTTGCGTCTTTCTGCATTTCTCTTACCTGTTTCTGCACTTCTGTTCCCTTTTTCTGTACCTCTCTTGCCTCTTTCTGCACCTCACTTGTGTCTTTCTGCACCTCACTCTCGTCCTTCTGCACTTCTCTTGCCTCTTTCTGCATTTCTTGAGCCTCTTTCTGTACCTTTCTTGCCTCTTTCTACACCTCAAGTGCCTCTTTCTGTACTTCTCTTGCTTCTTTCTACAGGTATCTTGCCTCTTTTTATACCTCTCTTGCCTCTTTCCTCTCCTTTCTTGCCTCTTTCTGCATTTCTCTTACCTGTTTCTGCACTTCCGTTGCATCTTTCTGTACCTCTCCTGCCTCTTTCTGCACCTCACTTGCGTCTTTCTGCACCTCACTCTTGTCCTGCTGTACTTCTCTTGCCTCTTTCTGCATTTCTCAAGCCTCTTTTTGTACCTCTCTTGCCTCTGTCTGCAACTCACTTGCCACTTTCTGCTCTTCTATTGCCTCTTTCTGAACCTCACTCTTTTCTTTCTGCACCTATCTTGCTTCTTTCTGCACCTCACTTGCTTCTTTCTGCATCTATCTTGCCTCTTTCTGTACCTCTGTTGCCTCTTTCTGCATATCTATTGCTTCTTTCTGCGCTCCTCTTGCCTCTTTCGGCACCCTTCTTGTCTCATTCAGCACCTCTGTTGCTTCTTTCTCCACTTCTCTTCCTCCTTTTTGTATCCCATTTGCCTCTTTCCGTATCCCTGTTCCTTCTTTCTGCACCTTTCCTGCCTGTTTCTGCACATTTTGTGCCTCCTTCTGCACATCTGTTGCTTCTTTCTGCAATTCTTTTGCCTCTTACTGTACCCCTACAGCCTCTTTCTGCACCCGTTGCTTCTTTCTACACTTCACTTGCTTCTTTCTGCACCTAACTCTCGTCCTTCTGTACTTCTCTTGCCTCTTTTTACATTTCTCAAGCCTCTTTCTAGACCTCTCTTGCCTCTGTATGCACCTCACTTGCCACTTTCTGCTCTTCTATTGCCTCTTTCTGAACCTCACTCTCTTCTTTCTGAACCTCTCTTGCTTCTTTCTGCACCTCACTTGCTTCTTTCTGCACCTATCTTGCCTCTTTCTGCACCTCTGTTGCCTCTTTCTGCATATCTATTGCTTCTTTCTGCGCTCCTCTTGCCTCTTTCAGCACCCTTCTTGTCTCATTCAGCACCTCTGTTGCTTCTTTGTCCACTTCTCTTCCTCCTTTTTGTATCCCATTTGCCAATTTCCGTATCCCTGTTCCTTCTTTCTGCACCTTTCCTGCCTGTTTCTGCACATTTCGTCCCTCTTTCTGCACATCTGTTGCTGCTTTCTGCAACTGTTTTGCCTCTTACTGTACCCCTATAGCCTCTTCCTGCACCCGTTGCTTCTTTCTACACTTCACTTGCTTCTTTCTGCACCTATCTCTCGTCCTTCTGCACTTCTCTTGCCTCTTTTTAAATTTCTCGAGCCTCTTTCTAGACCTCTCTTGCCTCTGTATGCACCTCACTTGCCACTTTCTGCTCTTCTATTGCCTCTTTCTGAACCTCACTCTCTTCTTTCTGGACCTCTCTTGCTTCTTTCTGCACCTCACTTGCTTCTTTCTGCATCTATCTTGCCTCTTTCTGCACCTCTGCTGCTCTTTCTGCATATCTATTGCTTCTTTCTGCGCTCCTCTTTCCTCTTTCTGCACTCTTCTTGTCTCATTCAGCACCTCTGTTGCTTCTTTCTCCACTTCTCTTCCTCCTTTTTGTATCCTATTTGCCTCTTTCCGTATCCCTGTTCCTTCTTTCTGCACCTTTCCTGCCTGTTTCTACACATTTCTTGCCTCCTTCTGCACATCTGTTGCTTCTTTCTGTACTTTTCTTGCCTCTTACTGTACCCCTCTAGCCTCTTTCTGCACCCAATGTTTTCTTTCTACACTTCTCTTGCTTCTTTCTGCATCCATCTGGCCTCTTTTTGCCCCCTCCTCCCTATTTTTGCACCTTGTTGCTGCTTTCTGCATATCTCTTGGTTCTTGCTGCACTTCTTTTGCCTCTATCTGCACCGCTCTTGCTTCTTTCTGCATCCCTGTTTCTGTTTCTGCACACGTCTTCCCTCTTTCTGCAACTCTCTTGCTTCTTACTTCTCTTCCTTCTTTCTGCACTTTTCTTGATTCTTTATGCACCCTTCTTCCCTTTTTTGCATCCCCTTTGTCTCTTTCTGCAGTACTCTTGCAATTTTCTGTACCTCTCTTGCCTCTTTCTGCACCTTACTTGCCTCTTTCTGTACTTCTCCTGCTTCTTTCTACATATCTGTTGCTTCTTTCAGCAATTTTCTTGCCTCTTTCTGCACTTCTCTTGCTTGTTTCTGTACCTCTCACGTCTTTTTGTACCTCTGATGGCTCTTTCTTGCCCTTCATTTGCATGTTTCTGCTCCCCTCTAGCACCAGTCTGCACCCTCTCCCCTCTTTCTGCACCTCTCTTGCCTCTTTCTGCACCCCTGTTCCCTCCTTCTGTACCTTTCCTGCCTGTTTCAGCACCTCACTTGCCTCTTTCTGTACTGCTCTTGCTTCTTTCTGCACTGCTTTTGCAAATTTCTGCATTCCTCATGCCTCTTTTTGTACCCACTTCCCTATTTCTCTACCTCTCTTGCTTCTTTCTGCACTTTTTTTGCTTCTTTCTGCATCTGCCTTAAAAATGTCTGTATCCCTCTCACCTCTTTCTACAGCCCTGTTCCTTCTGCACTTCTCTTGCCTCTTTTTAAATTTCTCGAGCCTCTTTCTAGACCTCTCTTGCCTCTGTATGCACCTCACTTGCCACTTTCTGCTCTTCTATTGCCTCTTTCTGAATCTCACTCTCTTCTTTCTGGACCTCTCTTGCTTCTTTCGTCCATGCTTAATAACAAGCACCTTCCTTGCACAGACTTGGTGGAGGCTGCGGACCTTCTGGGATTAGCGATCTCCTCGCCTAACGGCGCAGCATGTTCGAGGGACACCGAGGGGGGCAAGTGCGACAAGGTGGTGGTTTTTGGCAGAAAACGGGAAGAGGGAGCAAGACAACTCTGTACAGAAGTCCGCAAACTGTTGGTTCCAGGGTTGGACTGTTCTTGTTATCAGTGAGGTTAAATACTCTCTGTCAAGGGGAAATCAGTGGGTGGGTGGATGGAGCTGAGGACTTGCACTTACCTCAACATTTGATGAGCCACCTGCTCAGACAGACTTGAGCACACTCCGGACTGAAGTCTACGAACTGTGGGTCCCACATTTGGGCTGTACTTGCTGTCAGTGAAGCCAAACACTCCCCGCAATGGGAGCAGTAAGGAGGTATTAATGGGAGGGTTGATGGAGCAGAGTACTTGCACTTATCTTGTTTATTGCGGAGCCACCTGCACAGACTCAGGTGCACAGCTAATGCAAGGAGAAATTGGGGTCCAAAAGGCACTAAGTGACTCTGCTGCTCAGTTGTACATATGCCTTAGATGTTGAAAATGTTGGGGCTGTGGGGGCGAAATGGTTTTGCTCCTAGAGTTTCTTTCTTGTAATGACGTTCCCCTCTGAGATGGGGATTGTCGGAACTCGTAGTTCTTTTTTATACTGTTTTGTTGTGCTAGTTCGATGTCATGAGGTCTTTTCTGTGCTTTGCCTTTGCTGGGTTGAGGGGAGGGGGGATGGGGAGAGCGTCAGAGCAGGGGGCCTGTGAGAGTGGTGCCGGTGCCCAACTAGATAAGTATGGCAGTCTGTAGTGTAACATGGAATGTTAGGGGCCCTAACTTCCCTAACAAGGGGCAGTGCCTTTGGAAATATTTGGTAGATCACAATATCCAAGTGGCGGCACTCCAAGAAACACAGCAAAAAAAAAACTGAGGAACACCGTCTGAAACATAAAGCTTACCCTCTTATTTTTAGATCCTCCCATGCCTTGAAACAAAATAGGGTCGCGCTCCTTTTTCATGCAGGGGTCCGTTCCAATCTCACGACATGAAATCTGATAAGGCAGGGAGATACCTAATGGTGCATGGGACCTGAGAGGATAGCCGTGCACATTCGCTGTAATCTATGTACCTAATGCAGGCCTGCAGGACTTCCTTCTCTCCTTCCTCATGACTCTGGAGAACTTCACATGGGGGGACATACTCTTAATGGGAGAATTTAATTTCATCTGGGATCCGGGACTATACACAACTCACCCACACAGGGCGGCAGGGGGAGTTTTTGGTAGGGCACTTAGATCACAACTCCAACACCTGGGCATGGTGGGCGTGTGTAGGGAGATTAATCCCACCATATGTGACTATTCCTTCTCCTCCCAATCCCACAGGATATACTCCTGAATCGATCATATGTTCGTGAGCCAATCTCTGTTCCCTACGATCTTACAGTCCCACTTTCATCCTATATGCCTGTCTGACCATGCTCCTCTCAATATGACCCTCAGTTGGCCCACTCCCCGCTCCAAACACACGCTATGGTATTTACCTAATTTCCTCTACAGGGATAGCCTCCTGCGCGACGTACTCAGACAGACCATTAAGGACTTTTTCGAGAATAATGATCCCAAACTCACCACCTATGCCACTACCTGGCAAGCTCTTAAAGCAGTTTTCGGGGCAAATGCCCAGAAATGGCCACTACCCTAAAAAACCAGCTGCTGGAGGAAAGACTCATGCTCGTAAAGGAACTGCAGGCCGCAGAGAAGGTGCATAAGGAAGGTAACATCCCTCAAAGGGAAGCTACAGGCCTTATACACCACAGGGCGGAAAACAAATCTTGTGGTTGCAGGTCTGGGGTTATGAGGGGGGAACAAGATGGGCTCACTATTGGCATGCCAACTAAGGGCAAAGCAGGAAAGGGAGTGCATTAATTTGATAGTGGATGACGTGGGCGTCTCCCACATGACAGAAGAGGGGAAGGCCAATACCTTCGGGAAGTTTTATACTTTCTACAACTCGGAGGTACCGCGGTCGCAGGACCATGCATCTTATCTAGACCCCTTAGGCCTCCCACAGGTCCCGTCAAGTACAAAGGAGGACCTGGCTACACCTATCAGGACTGAGGAAGTCCAGAAAGCGAATGATGCGCTCAAATTACAGAAGGCACCGGGACCAGATGGGTTCTCTGCACACTTCTACCGCACCTTCGGCCCGTAACTAGCCCCTACATGTCCATCCTGTTCAATGTCATCGCCTCTACACAGCAGGTCACTCCCACCATGGGGGAGGCACTTGTTGCGGTATCACACAAACCGGGGAAGGACCCTACGAATTGCTCCTCTTACCACCCCGATAGCCCTTCTGAATTTGGATGCCAAGATTTATTCAAAAATCTTGGCTACTCGCCTAGAAAACGTTCTCCCAGGCCTTATTGACCTGGACCAATCAGGGTTCATAAAGGGGCGGCCGATCCATTATAATTTGCGCCGCATCATCCATATCATGGAAAAGGTCTGGCAAAAAAGGCAAACCGGCGGCTCTACTCTTGCTAGATGTGGGTAAAGCTGTTGACCGCATGGAATGGTTCCTTTTATTCCAGGCACTGCAGCAGTATGGGTTTAGTGAGACCTTTACAGGAATGATTTGTGCCAATTATCATTCCCCCAACTCCAGAGTCCTGGTCAATGGTGCCACATCGCACTCCTTCAGCCTGGCACGGGGGACCAGACAGGGGTGTCCGCTGTCCCCCCTTCTTTTCGCCCTGTGTACAGAACCCCTAACACATAAAATTAGAGATCATCCCAACATTAGGGGAGTGCGGTTTGGTACGGATGATTCTAAGATCTCGCTCTTTGTAGGCAATGTGCTTCTTCCGGTCCCGGAGCAACTGACCACTCCTCTTCTGGCTATTCAGATGGAGCTGTCACTATTCGAGACAGTAGTGGGCTTTGAGGTCAACCTGGCCAAGTCCTTCTTACTTAATTTGACTTTATCCAAAGAGGAGTGGCGTCAGTTGGAGGGACCGTCCCCCTTTTGATGCACAGCCAAGGAGATCACATACTTAGGCATCAAGCTCACTCCCCTTGTCTCAGACCTCTATAGTGCGCTAGTTAAAAGCTGACGGGCAAAAGGAGCCCTGCATATATTTCTTGGTTCGGCAGGATCAATGCCATCAAGATGAATGCTCTCCCCCGCTTGCTCTACCTCTTTCAGGTATTACCTATACAAGTAGACAAAGGTCTTTTCAGAGAGGTGAGACAGATGATCACTAAATTCATTTGGCATGGGAAGAGGGCACACCTGTCCCTTCGTCTTCTCACTCATTCACGCAGGGATGGGGGCCTGGTGATACTGGACTTTTGGGGATACTACAGGGCGGCTGAGATGCATGTAATGACAGAGTGGTAGCTGTGAGCCTCTGAGAAACACTGGCTCCACGTAGATAGGCAGGTCACGGGCAGGACCATTGGGACCTCCTCTGGAAGCCAAAACATGATAGACCGCCCAAAGCCTACCTTAGTACGCACACGACTACCACACTACGGGTCTGGGATGACCTCACTAAGAGGTTGCAACTGACTACTTTTCTGTCTCCCTATATGCCCATACATTTTAATGCAGCCTTCCCTCCAGCCCTTCACAAAGGATCCTTTGAGGTATGGAGGGCAGTGGGCTACCTCATGATCTCCGTCTTGTTCAGTAGAGGGGAGATACTCACCTTCCGAGATTGCATGAAACAATTCACTTTGTGTGCCAAGGATGAATTCCACTACTTGCAGATTAAGAGGGAGCAGGAACCTCTGGTGTGGCTGGCCACAACCAGAGACCTGCTCCCCATAGAGAACTTTGCCAGGTCTGAATCCACCTCCAAGGGTTGCATTTCTTTCCTATATGCCATTATTCAGGCGCTGGGCCCCAGAACAACCACACAACATAAACAATTTTGGGACACAATCCTGGACACTCCTGTAGCGGAAAAACAGTGGGAGCGTTTATGAAGAGACATAATCAAATTCAACCGCTCAATGTTCCTTAGAAGGCCACATTACAAACACATGTAAGACTGGTACTTATACCTCCAGAAATTGTGCAAGATCTTTCCCAACTCCTCTGATAGGTGCCAGAGGGTATGTGGTCTGTTGGGCGACTTGCGCCACATTTGGGGGGACGATAGCGCCCGAGTGGCTTAGGTCTGGTGGGGCATGCTCGTGGAGCCGTTCGCCCTTGGTTGTCGCTTTCGTCCGGCCATCTCACTGAGTGCACCCTCACCCCAAAAGGAGGCAGAGGAGCCCATGGCTGTGTCCCTTTCTTCTGGCCAGCGCACTGAGTGCACGCGCCTCCTGTTCGGAGACAGAGGAGGACTAGCTGACTGTGCCTGCCAACCCCCCGGTTGGTGGAAGGCGGAGGTCTGAGATGTGGGCCGTGGAACACCCTCCTGCTTGCTGGTATCTCTCACCCGTCTCAGCACAGCTTCTGCCCATTGAATGAGGTGAAAGTTAGGCATGGGGGCCTCAGGAAGGACATCGCATTTCAGGGCGATCCACTACTGTACTGACTTGCATGCAGGAGTCGCCTGATCCTACTGATCTGCCTGCAGGATTGTGGTTTGACATGCAAGCTCGATCTATGCTTTGAACTTTAATGGTTTGCTTTGATGGTCTGGTGTTCCCTAGCTCTGGTGCATACATTGAGGGACGCCACCCATTTTGTTTATTTTTATATTTGCTTTTGGGCATCCATCTTGTCCTTTGGTCAAAGAAACTGAAGAGGGGTGCTCCCTCCTCCCTGGTCTCTATGCTCAGCTGTGCAAAGAAAGTGAAATGGGCTGGATCCACCCTCTGCATTTGGTGGCCATCTTGGAGTGAGAAAAGTGACATTATCCCACACATCTAGTTCAGGAGTTCTCCTCTTAACATCATCCATGTGCCACTGATAAAACATTACCATCGGCCAATAGATCATTTGCAGCCTTACATATGTACCACCCTTGTTATCAAACTACCTCGGCATCTGATTAATCCCTCATGTTCTTACACTAAACGCCGAGCTTTCATTACCTACTGGTATCATCCCAATGTCTCCACAGTGAGAGGGGTCTGGCTTAGTCGGCCCCATTTTCACATATCTTGTAGTATTTATTTCCTTTAAGGTTGTGAAAGGCTTGCCTGAACTGTCTTCCAAATAAAGATGAATTCCCATCTCAAGCAATACCTGGATGTAATTGCAGCCTAGCCTTCTGTATATTTGCCATTCAACTCTGACATAAGTCCTATGGTTCCTAAGTGTCAGGGACTGTCCGGGACTATGTGGGGAACACAGTCAGGTACTTGCGCAAGGACTGGGAAATGGGTAGAAAACGTACACAAAAAGAGGAGTACAGCGCTGCCCAGGATCATACAGGGAGTCAGAGGAGAAAAAGGGATTCAAAGGGGAAGCCTGTAGAAGAGAACACGATGGGTAAGACTCAGAAATAATTAAGGGCACTCATAAGGCAATTTAGCATTCAGACTAACTACACCCAGGACGGACGTGCAAGACGTATATATAATACAACATTGCCCTTAAAGGGGAGTGTGGGGTAAAGCCCTCAGGAACTCCACACGGTACGACTGAAGCTCAGTAAGTTTCTCCTCCACAATTGCTGTTACAGATACTGACTGCAAATACCCACATGTAGGATATGCATGCAAAGGCAGGGTCTGAGGAGCTTATACCTATGGTGATGTTATAAATGTAACTCAAAGACAATATACACACTAAATAAGAAACACCACCTATGTAGTCAGCTGTGCCCACGGATCCTGGCAATCAAACAGGAACACGCAAAGCAGTAACAGCAAGAGGGTAGAACTAAACACAAGCACAATAGACAAGGAGCTAGCAACAGGAAAGGATGGAAATGACAGGGTACACTTGGCAGAAAGCAGGTAACACACATACAAGGCAACAGAAGCAAGACAGCAGAATAGAAAGACAGCAAACTAAGAACTGGAACCAAGCAATTGGGATAAAGGCAGGGACTGGAAATGGATATACAGAAGGTGAGGCTACAAGGGTATACTAGAATAGTGCAGGTAAAGGAATCAAGAAAACAAAGTAGCATAGAAGGCAGTGCTGGGGCAGCAACAAGAATTGAGCTAAAGCTCAGGAGCCTAGGTAGCACTGCAGGCAGTGCTAGTTCAGGAACAGGGAATTAGCTACAGCTCAAGAAACAAGGAGTCAAGAGAGCACTGCAAGCAATACAAATCAGGAACACAAAATAGCTGAAGCCCAGGAACAAAGAATAACTATAGCTCAGGAACTCAGTAAACAAGAGCACTGCAGGCAGTGCTACTTCAGTTACAAGGAATAGCAATAGATCAGGAACTCAGGAAACAAGGTAGCACTGCAAGCAGTGCTAATTCAGGAGAAGGGAAACTGCTGCAGTTCAGGAACAAGGAATACTAAGGCTCAGGGGTCAAGGTAGCACTGCAGGTAGTGCTAATTCGGGAACAATGAAAACAGCAGCAGGTCAGGAACAAGACATAACTAAAGCTTAGGAAACAGTGGAAACAAGGATAGCAAAAGCTCAGGGAGCACTGGAAACAAGGATCGGTCTCACCGGTAAACAACTACAATGACCAACACTGGGCTGAAGGGAGCTGGGGCTTAAAAGAGCTCTCAGTAATCACATGCATCAGGTGTGAGCAGGCTAGCAGCAGCCAGCCACAGGTGAGTTGAATTCCTCCACCCATCCTTGGCCTGCAGGGGTGGAGACAAAGCAGTGAGCAGGTAATTCTGGGTAATGTAGTTGCAGGTATGAGTAGGCTGGCTTCAAGTATAAGCAGCCTGACTTTCACAAAACCCGGAATGGATTGGGAATGGAAGTCAATACCCAATAAGTGTCCAACTGGCTGGACGTCAGGTTATGCATGCAGGGGAGGGTCTGGAAGCTTATTAGAAGACTGGACAGTCCCACTATGAGGCCCCCTGGTGTTGGGTACGAGAGCACAGGGAGTGAATCATGACACTAAGCACCTTAGTTCAATCTCCCCTCACTCATCTGGCTTACGACCCTGATGCCAAAATTAGCTCTCAACAGTACCTCCAGCTACCAATTTATTTGGCCTGTCCATTAAGAATATTACCTGCCTACTCATGTCATTTTTAATATATAAACGTTCTCTCTCCTTATACTCCTAACTGGGCTGCCATCCCTACTAGGACATGCTCTCAGAATGGAGATTAGTCCTGACCGCACAGGCTCCAATGCCTTCATCATCAATTACCCATCTAACCTCTCCAAAAATGCAGCAAAAAAACACAAACACTCCATACTCAAATCCAGACCCGAAACTTTAATCTCAGACCCCGACTTTTGTGCTTACAAGGGTACTCTTAGGGATGTCTTATTTATCTTTTCAGCCTCTAGGTAAGTAATATTCAATTGTTTTTAGTCTGATAGATGTGTAAACGGAACTGTGAGTAAATTTACTTTTTGCATAGTTACAACTCTAACCACTAGTATTCGCTGTAGTTCTTTGTACTTACTATCAGAGCACCCCCAAGATGGCAACCACGACCTACTGAGCCGCATTAATTGGAGAAGACCCGGCAAGAAGACCCCACCGGAGCCAAGACTGGAGGGAATAACCCCCCCTCCACTGCAACAGATGACTCACCGCCTATGGAGCACGGATACAAGCACTCAGCAGTGGTGCGAGGAGTGGAGCTCTGACGGAAAGAGGAAGGAGGGGTTTCGCAGTGGCCCGACAGGGAAGAGCCGATCCGGTGAGTCAGACAACAGTGTCTGGCACGAGCGGAGAGGCAGGGCCAAACAACAGAGAAGAGAACAGCAGTGGGGGAGGCCACGAGGGAGCTCCATGCGGCAGGCCACGAACAGAGGAGGAATAACTTTGAGCTGGCACATGCCTGACCTTAATATGGCAGCCACGGCTCTATGAACACTGGCTCACTGTACGTGTGCTGAATACCCTGTATTTCAAGCACTAATCAAGGTAATCCGCATCTAGCTATTTATCATATGTGTGCTCTACAACTACTCTCTCCATAACCACTGACAGACAGCATAATAACCCTTGGCCTCCCCAGACTCACTCTGAAGCACTGCCTTACAAGATGGTGACATTACATGCTCCACAGCAGCCTTCCTCCCCACAACCATGCACTAATCTATATATGCACAAGCGTCTGGTAAATATGGCATATGCACCCTACGATGTCTAAACTCTGCATCACTGCATCAGTAAATCATCGCAGCCAAACAAACATTCCGTAGTGCATTCAGGAGACTCGAGTCGGAACCTGGCCAAAGTCTAACAGGCAGAGGAGAATTTCCTCTGCCTAGATCAAATGTACTATGACGGCGCTCTCCTGGGGGTGAGCTGGAGGGTGAGGCGTGTGACGCTTCCTAGAAACACCGGGACTGGTGCTGTTGATAGAACTTTGACGAAGCCCCCCGGGTGGAAACCTTGAATGTTGTACTTACCGCAGAGCCCAAGCAATATCGTCGATGCCTGGTGGAGCTGTTTAGGCAGCTTAGAGGAGTTTGGCTCTGGTTCACCCCCTCAGCCATCACCTACCCAGCCGGACATTGGACACTGTTTTTCCTAGTCTCCCCATTGTGTTTTTGCTTTACTTCCCCCGCCTCCTCCCTCCGTGATCCTGCGGCTGCATCCCCCTTTCCAGCCTTTCTCTCATCGCATTCTGTCACTGATACACAGGATGCTTTTGGATCCCTGGTCCCCAACCGGTTTGTCTATGTCTCACTTTGACTGCTTTATCCCCCTGAAGTACTTTCCCCCTTGCCGGTCTGCCTGACACTATCTGCTTTCCTTACCCCTTTTTACCATTCCCCCTCTACCTTCCATTCCCCATCAGACGTGTGACCTGGCTATGCTATGTGCTAATAACTCATGTTATTGTGTAATCACTGTTTATACATGGCTCCTATAACTGATGTAATTTTGTAACGTGTAACTAGCTGATTCCTCATGTAAAGTACTATCTTACATCGGGTCTAGCCAGTGCTATATAAAACTGCAAATAAAAATGAATAAATACCACTATTTTGTGATTCTGAGCTTCCCCGTTTGCATCTCTCTCCTAAGTGACTCTACAACGTATACATTTCTTTTCTGCTAGCTGTATCTCTTCTTTGTGGGACTCTTCAACTCGCTGTCTCCCTCCCTTTGTCTCCCCTGACCCTTGTCTTTCGTGAATCCTGTATTTTTCTGGATCACTAATTTACCCTGGCATTGAATGTGTAATCTTTCTGCAATTAATGTGATTTTTTCTTTCTTTTGCTGTTTGTTTCCCCTCTGTTGACCTGCCAGTTCCGACCCACCTCCTAGCCCCCTGTCCCTTGTTGCCCTTTGACTAAGAACTCCTTCTCCCCTTGTTGGGGAAAGATCCAATATTCATACTCTGGAGTCTCAATGACCCCTCTGAGAGAGTCCACAGTGCCAAGGGAGGCATGCACAGTTGAGGTATGGTATAGCACCCCTTACCAAAGCACTCCCTCTCCCCTTGTTGGGGAAGGATCCAGTATGTAGGCCTTGGAGTCCTCTGAGAGAGTTGACTGCATAAAGGGAACCTCATGCAGTAGAGATGTGGGAATGATACCACTTCCCCTGGGAGCACAGCTTACTGGACCTTGGGCATGGCTTTTACTCATCTACCAGTTTGTACCCCTTCACCCTCCTCCTCCTCTTTCATGCTCTGTCTCTCACTCGCCCCCACCGCTTTCCCTCTTTTATTCTTTGTCTACTTCCTCTGCTCCTATCCCATCTCCCCTGAATCTCTCCCCCTGTCCCTTGTGCCCTGTAACGAAGCACTCCTTCTCCCCTTGTTGGGGAAAGATACAATATTTATACTCTGGAGTCTAAGTGTTCATTCTGAGAGAGTCCTCAGCGCTAAGGGAGCCACTCACAGTTGAGGTATGGTATGCCGCCCCTTGCCAAAGCACCCCTTCTCCCCTTTTTGGGGTAGGATCCAGTAGGTAGGTCTTAGATTCTCAGAGACCCCTCTGAGAGAGTCCACTGCGTAATAGGGAGCCCCTCGCAATGGAGATGGGGGAACGATGTCACTTCCCCTGGGATCACAGTTTACTGGACTTTGGATGCAGCTATTCCACGTCTACCGGTTTGTGTCACCGTCACCCTCCCCCTTTTCTTTCTTGCTGTGTTATTCACCCTCCCCCTCCTCTTTCCCCCTTCATTCTCTGTCTACTTCCCCTGCTCCTAACCCCTCTCCCCTTGGATCTCTCCCCTTGCCTGCTTTTTTTACTTACGTATATGTCCTTATTGTTTGTCTCGACCTAATATGTAACTATGTAGCTATCCTCTAATAACTTTGTAACCTTTGTAACGATGTAACCTGCAACTATGGTCTGATACTCATGTAAAGCGGTCTGATACCTCTGGGTATAGCCAGCGCTATATAAAACTTTTCAAATAAATAAATAAAATAAATACAGCCTTTTTGGAAAGAGATTCTGTCCCAAATCAAACTCATATTGGGTTACCCAATCCCGAATTCACTTGCACACACATTGCTGGGGTGAGATAACCAACACTGAAACATCAAACACAAGGAGACAGATCGGGTATGTGGCTCTGCTTGGGGGCAGCAGAAATGGCAGTAGCTGCTGTGTGTAAAAAACATGAGGCTCCATCTTTAACTCTATGGCATACGCGACTGTGGCGGGCATTGGCTCTGGAGCGCATGACCACAATAGTGGAAGACTCCAGAAAAGGATTCGAGTATATATGGTCCCCATTAGTGGGTTACCGGTCGGAAAGGCTTCAGTTGACGGCATGCACCCCACGGCTGAGAGCCCTCAATTTATTTCATATATGAAGTCACAGTGAAACAGACGGGCTTGCTCCTCAGAAGGTGCCTCTTCATTGTGTCAGAATTCCTACTCTCCTGACCACTAACAATAACGTACGCAACATGAAATCACAATTCTATTGTTCTTTTTTATTTTTTTAATTAGGTTTCCTTTTTTCCCATTTTTTTCCTTTCTTTCATTCCTCTTTTTGGGAGGAAGTGTTGAAACAATTTTACAGGCCAACAATTGTGATGTGCTACAACTGCGCCTACAAGTAGGCCCGACACGCCAAGGATCTCTAGAACAAGGTGTAAACCTCATATGATATCTGTATCTCTGGGCTTACAAAGACAATGTTGCAATTATGTTGTATCTCTGTGTTGATTTTAAAACTCAATAAACAGAATTTGAAACAATTATCAGAGCAAAAGCTTAGCAAAAGTTTTTTCAGTTTCAGGCTTCATGATTTGTGAGGAGAGAATACTTTGATACGATCCAAGACTCTAGGGCCCTGGGGATAGCACTTGAGGGGGTCAAGACACACCCCAGGAGAGGCCAGAAGCAGGGTCCAGGGCAGGTCCACCTGGAACTGGTCAGCTGGAAATGCAGCAAAAGGGGTTCTGGAAGCTTGTTGTGTCCCTGTAGATCAAAGAGTAGGTCACCCTTATGACCCTTGGAGTCCACATCTTTATCCTGGTTTCAAGAGGGAGAGAAGGTCCAATCATCAGGGCTATTGTCGGGTCACAGACAGCAGGTACTGCTCCTCTGCTGGTCCACAAACTGTTCCGAGGGTTCTGTGGGTGTCACATTTAATGTCCAATGCCGGTCTGTGGGAGCGGGAAAGTCCTGACCACTTCCTAACCAAAGGATGACCCTCTCGACTTTTACAGCAGTTCCTTTTTGCCCTACTGCATACAATCCTACAGTGTCCCTCTCCACCTAAAACTAATGTAGCAGATCCTTTCCTCTCCTCTGCAGAGCTCCTGTGCCCACCCTAGAGGTGTAAGCAGGGAGAGGAGCAACCCCTCCACTGTGGTGACTCTAAACCAGTTTTGAGGGCAGATACTCTTCCACTGGGTCTGGCGCTATATAGGCTAGCGGGGCAAAGGAAGGGTGTAGGCCCAAAAGTGAGCTACATCTGCCAGTGACAAAGTAGGCCTCTTTTAAGTTAATGAAGTGCCTGGGCAAAGTCCAGAAGCACAGCTTACAAGAGGAACATACTCCTCCCTACTCCCAAACCCTTTGTCTCAGCTCTGGGAGAAAATTAACACCTCATCAAAGGGACTTTTCAACTCCTGGGTGATACAAAGAAACTCATGGAAATGGGCTTCTAGAGGTTTAAGCAAGTAACATCTAAAAGTATTTATTACAAATCCAATAAAGACCTAAGGTGTCTAATTCCCACGGATGTCTCATAGTTGTATAATTTAGCACAATCACGTCGTCCGCATTTAATAAATAGGTAAAACCCATTGTAGGGGAGACCAATTTTGTTCCTTTTAATTTCGGCTGGTAAGTCTTCCATATAAAGACTAAAAAGGTTGGGGGCAAGGACACAGCCTTGCCTCCAACCGTGCCTGAAGTCTATTTTTTCAATAGTCTTTCTAATTTATCCAGTTCCACCATAAACCAATTACATGTATGAAGTTCATTGATTGCAGAGGGCAAATCTATGGGGATCCTCCAGGCATTAGGAGTTCCTTCTTATGGTATGGAGGCTCTGAGCTTGATATTATTGCACCACATATTGTATTGCCATCTTTACTTCTAATTTAAAAAGTAGCATTTTTTTAATTTGTGTTAAAGTTGGCAATACTATGCCGCAATTCAATATTGGCTGGATATCATTGTCTGACCCTTGCTTTTGTGAGGGCCAGGCAACCAGGCGCTGTTTAACAAGCACATGTACACGTGTGCATGTGCTTGTCTTCAAGTGCTGTATTTACATCATGCTAAGGGCTTACCTGTTTTTTAGCCCAGACCAGCCACTTTGGTGGGTCTTCACAGCCATCCATTTGATGCTGTGCAGTAGTGTTTTAGGTTTAAGAAAGCTATATTGGAAAAATGTCATCAAGAGGGTATAACTTAGTGCATCATGGCAAATAGCTTAGAAAAATAATAATATGACATAGTAATGGAAATTACACCATCCATTAAAGATGACTGGATAGCGTCTTTCCAGCTAGAAGTAATGATTTGAAAGGCGACTGCAATAAGAAAATCCACAAACTTTCCCAATTTAAGAGCCCCAATCCCAATAGGTGAATAACTGTCTAAGAATATAGATTTAACCGCAAAGGGAAAGTCTACAGAACACATAATGGAAACCATAGGACTGATTTTCTTCCAGAATGAAGTACTATGGGGGCAGAGGAAAAGGGCATACCGTAATGTGCCAGGAGTACTAGTGCAGGTCCAACATAAATTTACCAAGCTAGGATTATATTTACAAATAGAAATAGGTGTTAGGAGCAATCTTTTGTAAACATAATATAAGGTTTGTGTGGTGCTAGCATTACATGATGAGTGATGTATTTTTTCCATAAAGAGTTCTAGGTTAGTTCAGATAAAGAGGGCTGTAGTTCTGATTCGCATAAAAGTTCTATTTTGTGTTTAGGGAGATTTGGAATAGAGTAATGAAGGTATTTGTATGTATAGGAAGCCTTAAAGGTTAGGGAAAGAAGTGATTGAGGAGAAAACAAGTCAGATGAAGAGGAACAAACTTGTGAGAGATAGAAATGTGTTGTGTTAAGGAATTTTGTAACATTTTATACTCAAGAGTAGAAACAGCTAAAGGTCAAACTCAGTTTGTATTTCAAGAGGGGAAAGAAGGTGTGTTCCTTTAAATAAATGCTTGACCTGAATGATTCCTTTCGTAATCCGATCCTTCCAAAAAATTGTGCTATTAGATATCTAAATATGTTTTTTGTGCATTATGGAAGATTTTAAAAAAGCATAAAAGGGTGTGAGAGATTTAGTGAAGATTGGAAAGAGGGTGAAAATAGAATGAGTGATATAGGGCAATACAAAAGCATGTGGAGGATGAGAAAAATGAGCAAGAGCATGAAAAGGAAAAGGGGAAAGCAACGAGTCTTCCAAGAGATGCCAGACAGTCAGTGGTGATTCACAAGAAGAATGAATATGAGGTAAACCTTGTTTAGTCAAAAAGGACAAATGGTACTGATGCAAACTGGGGAAAAAGACCCCTCCCTGATCTTTGGGTTTATGCAGAAAACTTAAAGAGATTTGGGATTTATGTCCATTGCATAAAAATGTATTAAGTGAACTATTGAGAGATTTTAAATATTTTGAAGGGATTTTGAGGGGCAGCATAGATAAAAGAAATGAATAACATGAAGCCTCATCATTTCTATTGTATCTAACCTGCCCCACCAGGATAAATACAAAGGAGACCATTTCTCAGACACATGAAGTATTTTTTTGAAGGGCATCTAATAAATTATTCTATATGGTTTTATTGATAGAAGAATAATGCTTGATTCCTAAACACATAGTGGCTCATCACAATGTCAGTCGGGGTTGCCTCCGACTGGCATTTTCGCAGTGTCAGGATCGACCAACCTCCTGTCGGCTGTCCCAACACTGCAATTACAATGCAACCGCACATGGTGCGGTCGCAAGCTTCGATTTCTTTAGGGTAGCTTGCGCTGTGGTCAGAAACCGGCTGCAGCACAAGCTCCTATAGAGAAATGGGAGTTTCTGTTAATCCCTTCACCACGTGGCAGGCACCTCATGGTGCATGCCACATGGTGCAGGGATTACCAGGGGGGCACCATAGTTGCCCCCAGGCCCCCAACCAGAGGCCACTGAGGCATGGGGGTCCTAATAGGGGCCCGAAAGTTTCTTTTTGCCAGGCTTTTCATGCCGGGTAGCCCGACATGAAAGGCCTGTCAGAAAACAACATCATAATCCTCATGGCGGAAACGCCGTCCATAGGGGATTATGTGTGGCCTCTGACTGGCGGACGGGCTCCTTTAGCCCATCAGTAGCCAGTTGATCCGACCGGCTGGTTTTAAATTGACTGCTTACTTTGTAATTAGGCGGTTGGACTTTAAACCTACGATGTCAGTTGGTGAGCCTCCAACTATCGGTCAAAGGCTCACCGACTGACATTGTAATAAGCCCTTAATTTAACTAGAAGTCCATTTAAAACCAGTTCCTGCAAACAATTCTTTTGGGCAAAATGTATTTAATGGAAGAACCTCAGACTTCATATATATATATATATATATATATATATATATATATATATATATATATATATATATATTACCTACTGGCTATCGCCAGTAGGTATATATAGTTAGAATTTTTTCTCTATGGGACTTTTGAAAATTCTATGTCTAATAACTTTGGCGTTTGTGGACGGAATCGGCTGAAATTTTCAGGAAAATGGCACATTTTGATTCTGAGCAGCCCCTGAAAATTTAGGGGGGTTTCGTCAAGGGGGGGCTGAGAAAAAAGGGGGGTCCCAAAACGCGTTTTTTCCATTCATTTTTCCATAGGGCGGTTGGACTCACTTTTAGCTCGAACGGCTGAATGGATTTGCACGAAACTTGGCAAAATTGTAGGGACTGTTAGCCCGATGTGCCTTTGCTAGGTCTCAATATATGTGCTCAAGTAGTTTTTGAGAAATTAACGTTCAAACCAAGATATATATCTGTAACAGCGCTCTGGGCAGCGATCCGGTCCGCTTACTTTTCGCTTATCGGAACTTTGCGCGCAGAAAGCTGATTGGCTCTCCGGTGTCTGTCAACATTCTAAACAGTCCGGAGCGGACGCCATCTTGTCTCTCGGTAGGATCGAGAGAGAAGAAGAGGTGGAAAACGAAAGGGGAATTTAATGAAAGGGGGCAAGGTATCCCCCTCTTGAGCCCCTAGGAATGTTGTTGGGGTTATTAAAGGGTCCCGTGGGGAAAATAAAAAAAAAATGATTTTTCACGGTAGAAGCGTGGCCGCGAACTGGTAGCGAAACGGGAATTCGCCATTTTGTGCTTCGTTAATTAAATTACTAGTTATAAGTGGGTGCGGGAGACGTATCCTAATCCCCTATGTTTCCTGAGGGTGGCTGAGGAGGCTGATATATGTTGATACATCTCTTCCAGCGGCTGTGCGTGAGCTTTTTTTTTTTTTTGCTGCGTGACAGTCCGGAGCGGCCGCCATCTTGTCTCTCGGTAGGATCGAGAGAGAAGAAAAGGTGAAAAACTAAGGGGGAATTTAATGAAAGGGGGCAAGGTATCCCCCTCTTGACCCCCTAGGAATGTTGTTGGGGTTATTAAAGGGTCCCGTGGGGAAAAAAAAAAAAAAATGATTTTTCACGGTAGAAGCGCTTCACGGGCCGCGAACTGGGCCGCAAACTGGTAGCGAAACGGGAATTCGCCATTTTGTGCTTCGTTAATTAAAGTACTAGGTATAAGGGGGTGCGGGAGACGTATCCTAATCCCCTATGTTTCCTGAGGGTGGCTGAGGAGGCTGATATATGTTGATACATCTCTTCCAGCGGCTGCGCCATCTTGCCTTTTTTCGAATGCCACAATTTTGTCGTGCACGGCAGCCATTTTAGATGCCAGGCTGGTCCCAGGCTATCACCTAACCCTGCGGATGTAGTTTATGGCCCCAGCTGTAGAGAATTCAGACATGCCAATCCTCCTGATTCAGGCGTGTGAGTACTGATTTCAGTGCTAGTCTCCCGCCTCCCGATTTCTGCAAGCAAAAACCCGGGGGCATATTACGAACAACTAGCGATAATTTTTGTCTCTAACTTGTTTAGAGACAAAAATTATCGCCGCACATCGGCGATTTTTATCGCAGATAAACCTTGCTATTATCGCAGAAAAGTCAGCGATATTCATGTATTATCGATCTAATGCTCTTAGCCATGTTATCCACCTCCCATTGGATAACATGGCTAAGAACTGCTCAGGCCAGGTGAAAAGTCAGCGATATTCATGTATTATCGATCTAATGCTCTTAGCCATGTTATCCACCTCCCATTGGATAACATGGCTAAGAACTGCTCAGGGCAGGTGTTAGATTTTGGAGATATTCGCGCTTAGCGCGAATATCTCCAAAAGTTGGTAATAGAAGGTAGCGATGTTAGGGACTGTTTCCAGTCGCTAACATCTTGGCACGCCACTTTGCATGTCATTAGTGATAAGTATCACTGACATGCAAAGCGGGGCCCAAGATGGTCGCTATCTCCTTTTAGCTGTCACTAACTGGTGTTAGCGACAGCTTGGTAATAGGGAAATAATTTTATCTCCGCTTTCATGGCTTTTAAAGCCAAAAAAGCGGAGATAAACCCCCTTGATAATATGCCCCACGATTCCTTGGGGGTTTCAGCTGACAGGGCTTGGTATTGTGTTACATGGTAATTTTTCCATGAAACGTCAGAGGGTCGATGCAGGGGTTCTAGAAGAGGTGATAAACCATTTAAGCCTCATGAACAAGCGCATGGTCTTTTAAAGATTTGTGAAGTACTCGGGGCGGCGGTGTGTGTGTGCCCTCTTTCAGGAGCGGGCGGGGGGGCACTGCCAGCAACTTGCCAGGTCAGGTAGTGTTCAACACGTGCATCACCCTTTCTCTGCCTGCTATTGCGCTCCATGCTTCGGAAAGGTAAGAAAAAGAACGTGCATTTGAGTTTGAAATGTCCGATCCTGCAGCAGCACACTTCCAAAGCCCACACATGACAATAACCCGATTCAAGGCCCCATTCACCCGTTTTTAAAAAAATAGATAACACTCCAACAAAGTAAGGTTATAAAACTTTATTAACTACTAACTTTAACGAACGGAACAAAAACTAAAAACATTTAAACATTTCTCAACACAAAAAGCAACAATGGTTAGAAGCTGTCTTTTGTGCGAATAGTCCCAAGGCAGCACAACGTGCAGAGTTCTGGACGGCACCCAGGTGATGTCGCCTGGGTGCCGCACTGGTTTAGGGATCCTACAATGCTGCTCCGAAAATTGGCGTGGGGCGTCCCGGGTGGGGCGGGGGGAGGCCTCGTCAGTAGCGGTCTGTTGTGCGAATAGTCCCAAGGCAGCACAACGTGCAGAGTTCTGGACGGCACCCAGGTGATGTCGCCTGGGTGCCGCACTGGTTTAGGGATCCTACAATGCAGCACAGAAAAACAGCGTGGGGCGTCCCGGGTGGTGCGGGGGGAGGCCTCGTCAGTAGCGGTCTGTGTCCAGTGTCACATGGCTGACACAACATGTACGACAGGCACCCAGGTGATGTCCAGTAAACTGCCGCACTGGTTTTGGTATCCTACAATGCTGCTCCGAAAATTGGCGTGCGGCGGCCCGGGGGGGGGGGCGTGGGGGAGCCGGCGTGAACGGGCCTCCCCAGGTGGCGGCCATCTAGCTGAGTTGCGCTCGCTCTTGCGGCCACAGCGTCTCGCTCACCATGTTGTTGAGTTGCTCCCACTCTTGCAGTGCAGCGATAGGCGGCTGCCACATGGCTCTTAAAATGGCGGACAGCTCCTCGGTTTTAGGCCTGGTCCACTGAAATGGTCCTGGGACACTTTGGAACTCGGACGCTTGCCTGCTAGGGCTTGGGCTCCATTCTCGAAAAGCGTCCCCTCAGCCGTGAAGATTGTATAAAAGTCTTGGGGGCCCCCGACTCCCGCAGGCTTCCGGTGGGGAGCGGCTGCCATGATTGCTCGCGGAATGACCACGACGGAGCCACGAGATGGTGGTGCTCTCATGCTGACGCCAGCTTCAGTCTGAATGATCCAGAAACAAGGTGGGGCTTTCATCGTTTGGGAAAAAAAAATGTTCTAAACCAATGAAAAGTGTTATTTTTAGGTCATATGACCAAGCCTTCCATCTTAAGGAAACCAAAAGTAAAATGAACCAATGAAAAGTTTTATAAACAAGTCACATGACCTGTTATGCGGCATAGGGCTACAAAAAGCGTAGAAAATCCGTTGGCACGTGAGGCGGCGTCAGTAGCGGACCGATGTGCGAATAGGCCGAAGGCAGCACAACGGGCCGAGATCCGGATGGTACCGAGGTGGTGTCCAGCAAATTGCCGCACTGGTGTGGCCATCCTACAATGCTGCGCCGAAAGACGGCGTGTCCAGCTGAATTGCGGTCACTGTTGCGGTACAGTGACTCGAACGCGCCGAGATCCGGATGGCACCGAGGTGGTGTCCAGCAAATTGCCGCACTGGTGTGGCCATCCTACAATGCTGCGCCGAAAGACGGCGTGTCCAGCTGAATTGCGGTCACTGTTGCGGTACAGTGACTCGAACGCGCCGAGATCCGGATGGCACCGAGGTGGTGTCCAGCAAATTGCCGCACTGGTGTGGCCATCCTACAATGCTGCGCCGAAAGACGGCGTGTCCAGCTGAGTTGCGGTCACTGTTGCGGTACAGTGAGTCGAACGCGCCGAGATCTGGATGGCCCCGATGTTGTGTCCAGCAAGTTGCCGCACTGGTGTGGCCATCCTACAATGCTGCGCCGAAAGTCGGCGTGGGGTGCCCCGTTGGCTTATGAGGTGATGTCAGTAGTGGACCGATGTGTGAATAGGTCGGAACCAGCACAAGGCACCAAGATCCGAATGGCAAGTCCTGGATGTTGAGTGCCTCAGTTGAGAGTTCTGAGCAGTGCTTGTAAGACTGTCTGAAGCTTATTTGCACCTGCTGCAGCTTCACTAGGTCCGGCGGAACTTTTTTCCTTTTCCTTTCTGCTTCTTTTCCTACAATGCGTTTCATCTGAAGACACGACCAGGTCCCTGAATGTGTGCAGGGGGACGCTATTGATTGAATGAAAATGGCGGCTTGACACAAAGCTGACTCAAGCGTTACTGTTGGTGCTATACAGACAAAAATTGGTTTTCAGTTTGTACATTCTTCAGGTTTTTTTTTTCCATCCAAGTCTGATTGAGAGTTTGTAGAAAAATGGCTTCAGATTTTCCACATACTACTCTTCAACATTCTTCCTAAATGTAACAATGTGAAACTCACTAGGAGAACGGCTGTTTCTGTTTCCTTTCAAAATGCTGCCACCAATATTTTCTGAATGGAAGACACCATCTTGTAGCATAAAGGGCCGAAAGGGGTTCTGGTCTGGCCGATGGTTGGTGGAGACATTTTGACTATATCTTGGACCTGCCCGGCCTCGCCCAAAATGGCGCCGGTATAAATGGGACTCGTAACTCCTTGCCCGCAAATGTATATCTAGAAAATGTTATTGTAAGTGGCCCTGTCGTATTTTAATTACAAAATGTACGTCCACCGATTCCGCAACTGTTAGACACCTTTGTTCTTGTCACCTAATGGCCCGCTCGTTACGTTCTTCTACAATGTAAATGTCTCCTCATCATATACGATTTCAGTTTGCTCCGTGGCCGGCCCACGTGGTTATAGGCCCGTATTTGTATACTGACATTTTCACAATAAAGGTTTTTAAAACAAAACACGGTAGTAGTATTTACATTTGTAAAGTTTTTACTTTTAGTGACTGTTTTCGAATCAGTAAAAGGCAAGTGAAATAAAGCAGTCCAATTACATGACGGATAAAAGGTATAATATGTAGGAACGCAGTAAAGATAAATGGTCAAGGGCAGTTGTGTTTTTCATGTCTGCAACATAAAGTGATCGATAAGAATCTGATAATCAGGCGTATCGGCGACTAAGACAGCAGGCCGAATCTCTTTTACTCAACGGCTCCGTCATGGAAGGAAGAAACGCCCTTTTTCTCGAAAAAGGAATATATTTTACTTGCAAGACAGTTGTAAATTTTCCGGGAAAGTACATTAGCCTGGAATATTATAACATATGTTTGAAAAAAAAATATTGTTCGAAAATAATAAAAAGCGTAATTTTTAGGTCATATGACCAAGCTTTTCATCATTAAATTAACAAAAGTAAAATGAACCAATGAAAAGTTTTATTAACAAGTCACATGACCTGTTATGCTTACGTTACGCGCTGCGCGCCGCGCCTCGGATCACTTCCGGGTGCGCTAACGCGGCGTGTCATAAAACGCATTACGCGACAACGTAGGTCAACAATATAGTCTAAATGTCTCCACCAACCAGCGTTCAGAACACAACCCCTTTCAGCAGTCCAAAAAGTTCTGTTAAATGACAACAGAGGGGACAGGCAACAAGAACCATCAGTCAAAGAGGGGAGGGCAAGTTCTTCTCTTCCGGGTCATGTTGGGGCGCTACCGGAACTGATCGAATTGGTAGTCTATAGTGTTTCTGGATGTTTCAGACTAAAGCTGGCGTCAGCATGAGACCACTACCATCTCGTAGCTCCGTCGTGGCCATTCCACGAGCAATCATGGCAGCCGCTCCCCACCAGAAGCCTGCGGGAGTCGGAGGCCCCCAAGACTTTTGTAGAATCTTCACGGCTGAGGGGACGCTTTTCGAGAATGGGACCCAAGCCCTAGCAGACAAGCGTCCGAGTTCCAAGGTGTCCCAGGGCCATTTTAGTGGACCAGGCCCAAAACCGAAGAGCCGGCCGCCATTTTGAGAGTCCTGTGGCAGCCGCCTATCGCTGCAGCGCAAGAGCGGGCGCATCTCAACTACATGGTGAGCGAGACGCTGTAGTCGCAAGAGCGGGCGGTAAACAGCTGAATGGCGGAAGAGGCACAGTGTAGCAAAAGCGGGCGGAATGGCAACTAAAACGATAAAGGGGCGCCCCACTACAGCTTGTCTTCAGGTCAAACGGATTGTGGGACAAGGTCCAGAATTGAAGAGTCATCAAAAGGCAAAAAGTTCCGCCGGACCCCGGGAGCCGGCCGCCTATGTCGGGGGCGATCTCAGGCTACACCAGTGCTATAAGACTTGGGGAGGGTGTCGGAGCCAAGCGTCTTCTCCGAGTCCATGGCCATCACACCGCCCCTCAGGGGCCTCCGTCAAGCTGTTTAGGAAGGTAACATATCACATTGTTTTCTAATGCAGTCAGGTCCACAAACGACACTCACTTACTTTGAGAATAGTGAAGCTGCAGTAGGTGGAAATAAGCTTCAGACAGTGTTACAAGCACTGCTCAGAACTCTTAACTATGGCACCCAACATCCAGAACTTATGCTATTTGAGAATGGTAGTGACATCGAAGCATCTCAGGGACCAAAACCATTAACGTACTTTCACGTATGAAAATCTTACTTGGGGAGGGGGCAGGAGCGAAGCGCCCCCTCCCAGTCAGCGCCACCACACCGTATGTTGAAAATCTGAAGCCATCGTTCTACAAAGTCAACCAAACTTGGATTGAAAAATCTAGAAAAATGTACAAACTGAAAACCAGTTTTGGTCTGCATAGCATCAGTAGCAACGCTTGAGTCAGCTTTGTGTCAAGCCGCCATTTTGATTCAACAAAGCACAGGCATTGAAAAAGGCTGAAATTCAGAACTCTAAACTATGGCACCCAACATCCAGGAGCTTGCCATCCGGATCTTGGAGCCTTGTGCTGTTTTCGATCTATTCACACATCGGTCCACTACTGACATCATCTTATAAACCAACGTTATGTAAATAGTTTTTTAATAAAATGTTTTACCCTGTTTCTTTGCTGGTGTGTTGTCTATATTTTTAATATTTGCATAGGGTTTGTCGTTATTTTGTGCGGGATGGGTGATGGAGCCGAGCTGTCTTGCAGCCCTCATGGTGTGGAGCTCAGTTCATCTCACTATTTTCGTATTTCTCATGAAGGGTTGTTCCTAATATTTCTATTTTAGCGAGGTCAAAAAGAGATCCAATTAGTGGCCTACTGATTTTGCTCGATTACTTTTATTTTTTTACACGATTTTTCACTATCTGCAAAGACTAAACAGAGTATTGCGACTTTGTGCTTGTTTGTAAATAGAGAATGATCCAAAGAGAACCAATTCTAAAACAGTAAATGCTTGGACAACAATCAATCAAATGGAGAGACAAGGAGGCACGACGGATTACAACGGTGGTAAAGGCCTGCGTTAACTACCCTTCAGTATCTGCAAAGAGAGAGTACTACTAAGACAAAAGAGGGGAGGGGGGGGGGGTGCAGCGTTCAAAGCACATCAGCGTGCATAAATACGAAAATGTTTTTATCTATCACGTACTTGACATTTTAAAGCTTTTCATATTTGCTATTAAAAAACCAATGAAATTCACAGAAAAAACCATAGGTTATAGTGGATATATAGTTAGGAATTTGCATTTAGAAAACCTTGAAAATTCAATGAAAAAACCATTGGTTTTAGGCCATATATAGTTAGGAATTAGCATTTACAAAACCTTATTTTACTCGCATAAAACCATTGAAATTCCATATATAGTTAGAAGCGCTAACTATATATCGCGCACCCGCAATCCACTGCTGATGATGTCACATATTACATCATTCATGACATGGTCAGTGACATCACTGATGACATCACTGATGACATCTCAAATGACATCACTGATGACAACTCAAATGACATCACTGATGACATCTCAAATGACATCACTGATGACATCACTGATGACAACTCAAATGACATCACTGATGACATCTCATTTGTCATCACTGATCACATCACTTATGTGATAATACAATGAACCTCTTCAGACTCTAATATAACCTTACATACACTCAGTATAAACAGACACTCACAGACTGTCACTCATCCATGGAGTTACTCACACACCTAGTCAGTCATGCAAAGAATCAATCACACCTCCATTTCCTCAACTATAAAGTTATACACATCTTACTTATTCAAACATATAATAACACATATTTATTCTCTTATATAATCCCTGATACAAGCTCACAGTGATCGATACAGCCACTCACACATTCACTGGCTCTTATGTTCAGTTATTTATATATCTCAACTCTCACATGTATTGTGTTTTACATACGTACTTACTTGCACATGTAGCAATGAGAAATCCATTCACTCACCAACACACCCATGCATAGTCAACCGCCCATATAGCTGTTTCCACATGCACTCTTGAACTCATACTCCTAGTGAATCAACTGCTTACACATCTATGCACAGAGTCACGCACCTCCCAGCCACCCACACACACACTCAGCCTCCCATTCAAATACTTGGGCAACCAATCAATAACCCATATGGCCACTCTTATAGCTACTGATCAACACATGCAGCAGCTTACACAACAACAAACATACTGATGCACAAATTAAGACAGTTTAGTCACTAACCCATGCACTCAGTGAGACACATTTAATCACTCACTCATACAGTCAGTCATGCACCTACTAAATTCTTCATCCAGACACTTATACATCCACTCATTCTTCAATATGTGAAACATATTTAAACTTTACAGACACATACAATCACTGGATGTTGTGATCAGTGATGTCATCAGTGATGTCATTTGAGATGTCATCAGTGATGTCATCAGTGATGTCACTGACCATGTCATGAATGATGTAATATGTGACATCATCAGCAGAGGATTGCGGGTGCGCGATATATAGTTAGCGCTTCTAACTATATATGGAATTTCAATGGTTTTATGCGAGTAAAATAAGGTTTTGTAAATGCTAATTCCTAACTATATATGGCCTAAAACCAATGGTTTTTTCATTGAATTTTCAAGGTTTTCTAAATGCAAATTCCTAACTATATATCCACTATAACCTATGGTTTTTTCTGTGAATATATATATATATATATATATATATATATTACCTACTGGCGGTCGCCAGTAGGTAGTTATAGTTAGGATTTTTTTCAATGTTAAATCTGAAAATTCTATTTGGAATAACTTTGGCGCCGGTTGACGAATCTGCCTGAAAATTTCCTCAAAATGGCCTCGCGGCGTTCCGGTCCTTCCCTGAAAGTTTGGGGGGGATTCGTCAAGCGGGGGCCGAGATAAAAGGGGGGTCCCAAAACGCGTTTTCCCCATGTTAATTTCCATAGGGCGGTCGATTTCACTTTTAGCCCGAACGGCTGAATGGATTTCCACCAAACTTGGCAAAATTGTAGGGACTGGTAGCCCGATGTGCCTTTGCTATGTCTCAAGATATGTGCTCCAGTGGATTTTGAGTAATTAAGGTTCAAAAAAATATATATATCTATAGCCGCGCTCCGGTACGCGCACCGGTACGCGCACCGGGCGCTTACCGCGACTTGCGCGCAGAAAGCTGATTGGCTCTGGGGTGTCTGTAAACATTCTAAACAGTCCGGAGCGGCCGCCATCTTGTGTCTCGGTAGGATCGAGACACGAGAGGTGGCCAAAACAAAGAGGGAAATGACCATAAGGGGGCAGAGTAGACCCCCCTTGACCCCCTAGGTTTGATGTGGGGGCCATAAAAGGGCCCCACAGAGCAAAAAAAAAATAAAAAAATTTTTGATTTTCGCGGGGTGAGCGCCCGGTCCGCGCACCGGTTCGCGCACCGGTAAGCGTACCGGGGAGAGTACCATGGGGAAAAAGAATGACAGTTTTAAAAGTAGCTGTTTAAAAAAAAAAATGTTTTTTTTTTTTTTATACATACACATACATATATATATAAATGCATATGCATATATATATATATGCATATATGTGTATATGTGTGCGTGTAGAGAGAGGTAGAGAGGTAGAGGTGTAGAGGTAGAGAGGTAGAGAGGTAGCGGTAGAGAGGTAGAGATTAGTAGAGAGAGAAGAAGAGAGAGGTAGAGAGGTAGAGAGTAGAGAGTGAGTAATAGAGAGTAGAGAGTGAGTAGTAGAGAGTAGTAGAGAGCAGTAGAGAGAGTAGCAGAGAGTGAGTAGTAGAGAGTAGTAGAGTGAATAGTAGAGTGAGTAGTAGAGAGTAGTAGAGAGTGAGTAGTAGAGAGTGAGTAGTAGACAGTAGTAGAGAGTAAGTAGTAGAGTGAGTAGTAGAGAGCAGTAGAAAGTGAGTAGTAGAGAGTAGTAAAGAGTGAGTAGTAGAGAGTGAGTAGTAGAGAGTGAGTAGTAGAGAGTAGTAGAGAATGAGTAGCAGAGAGAATAGTAGTGAGTAGTAGAGAGTGAGTAGTAGAGTGAGTAGTAGAGACTAGTAGAGAGAGAGTAGTAGAGAGTGAGTAGTAGACAGTAGTAGAGAGTGAGAAGTAGAGAGTGAGTAGTAGAGAGTAGTAGTGAGTAGTAAAGAGTGAGTAGTAGAGAGAGAGTAGTAGAGAGTGAGTAGTAGAGAGTAGTAGATAGTGAGTAGTAGGGAGTAGTGAGTAGCGAGTAGTAGGGAGTGAGTAGTAGAGAGAGAGTAGTAGAGAGTAGTAGAGTAGTAGAGAATGAGTAGTAGACAGTGAGTATTTGAGAGTAGTGGAGTAGGAGAGAGTAAGTAGTAGAGAGTAGTGGAGAATATTCCAAAGTTTGGCACAGCACCACTTTCACAATGAGTCCAATCAAATCATATCACTTAGAGTCCTTATTGAAGCGCTGAATCTTGGTGTATATTCAAATGCTTTTATTTTCCTTAAGTTTATGTACCACAGCCAGCCGAAAGGTTTCGTTCTGTACAACAGAACTTCTTCAGGGCGTTCTTATTTCCTTCAAGTTATGTCGGTATCCAGTTGTCATATAACTAGATATTTCTTCCAAATGTTAGACGAGACATAAGTATATTCTTATTCAAAGTGACTAGGTATCAATTTTACCCACACAATTCGGGCAGACTTGAGTAATTTATATCATCCTCAAAGTCAGTCTTTCAAAAATTCCAAAGTATAGGACATGATAATCCAAATCCAAATGTTTCTCAAGAAAAGTAATTTACAATCGTTCGGAATATCGGTGTTTGGGCAGATATGATCCAGGGACCCCCAGTATGCAAGGGGAATTAGTCCCCCCTCTACAAATGCGCCAGTGGCGTGCATTGCAGAGAGGTGTAACAAGGGTGTGGCCTCATTACACTTCTCTGCAATGCAGCTCCCTCGCGCATACTGGAGGCTCCTGGTGGACCAGTTGACCCCAGGGACCCCCAGTATGCAAGGGGAATTAGTTCCCCCTCTGCAAACGCGGCAGTGGGCTGCGTTGCAGAGAGGTGTAACAAGGGGCATAGTCTCATTACACCTCTGCAATGCAGCCCCTGGCGCATACTGGAGGTTCCAGGTGGGCTAATTGGCCCCCAGGGGCCCCCAGTATGCAAGGGGAATTAGTTCCCCCTCTTCAAACATGCACGGGGGCTGCGTTGCAGAGAGGTGTAAAAAGGGTTGTGGCTTCATTACACCTCTCTGCAATGCAGTCCCCTGGCGCATACTGGAGATTCCTGGTGGGCTTTCAGGTGTTATATAGTTAGGAATTAGCATTAAAAAAACCTTTGAAATTCACTGAAAAAACCATAGGTTTCACACCAGTTATAGTTAGGAATTAGCATTTAAAAAACCTTTGAAATTCACTGAAAAAACCATAGGTTTCACACCAGTTATAGTTAGGAATTAGCATTTAAAAAACCTATTAAATTCACTGACAAAACCATAGATTTCACACCATTTATAGTTAGCTGGAAATTTTACTGACATAAAACCATTGAAATTCCCACGTTATAGTTAGTTGGACTCACTATAACTTGCGCGCCTGTAATGCACTGCTGATGACGTCACATATTACATCACTCATGACATGGTCGGTGACATCACTCATGACATCACTGATGACACCATCCTTGTGACAGAGTGACAGACCTAATTTCAGTGTAATGTAACGCTTGAAACACATATTCAAAAATAGAAACAAACATTTTGAAAAAAATGGAGATACCCAAACCAGTAACAACAACCAATTCAGTAATTCCACCATCTATATACACATCCACTCATTCACCAACAGTTCTATATAGTCACTCATATATATACTCACTCATCATATGTAGTGATACACCTATACATCCTGTTACACATCAGCAGTCATCCAAAAGTTACTCACACACATACTCACACATGCAAATAAACTATTGAACATCCATTTATTTGCATATACATTTATACACACACTACCACCTTACTTCTAAGGAAACTTACCCATACTTACTCTCTCAAACAATCACTTATAGAAACACATACTTATTTAAACAGGAACTCCTACAATCTCTCACTATATATACTATACTCACTTATATACATCAATACTCACATATACTAGATTAAAACATATGTCGTTACTAATGAAGACACTAGTGAGACAGTCATTCACTCACTAACACACACATATACACACTCATCCACCCATACAGTCCTGCACATATGCTGTCTTCAAAACACATACAAACAGTGAGTCAGTCACCAACCCCTGCAGCCACTTATACACAAAGAGAAACACTGATACAAACATTTAAATATTTAAACAATACTCGCTAATATATGTATTCACTAAGATACACGTAATAAGCCAGTTACCCAACCAATTTTTTTTAAAAAAAACATCCATTTACACACTTATTTAAACATTTATTCTTCCATCGACCTTTACAAATACATATATAAAACAAATTTATTTTTCAGAAAGACACACATTCACTGGATGGTGTCATCAGTGATGTCATGAGTGATGTCACTGACCATGTCATGAGTGATGTAATATGTGACGTCATCAGCAGTGCATTACAGGCGCGCAAGTTATAGTGAGTCCAACTAACTATAACGTGGGAATTTCAATGGTTTTATGTCAGTAAAATTTCCAGCTAACTATAAATGGTGTGAAATCTATGGTTTTGTCAGTGAATTTAATAGGTTTTTTAAATGCTAATTCCTAACTATAACTGGTGTGAAACCTATGGTTTTTTCAGTGAATATATATATATATATATATTTTTTTTTTTATTTTTCAAAAACATTTATTGAGGAAAGTCAAGTCAGACACATAACACTGTGCAACATTGCAGCTCAAATTGACAGAGTACAAATCGAGTCAAGCATTTGGTAACAAGTAGACTACACCTTACAGCGAGCAGAAATACGTGAAGGTTGAGATCACAGCTCCACTACACAGAGATTCCTCCCCTCAAAGGGGAACACACATACGATAATAACATCAGTGAGGAGTGCCATGGGGTGGGAGCACCTACAGAAAGGGAGGAGAAGTGCGGGAGAGGCAGCGCCACTGGAGTGGGAACGGTAATGGAGATAGGTAATCAGAGGGCCCCAAATCTCAACAGGTCGGGACTTGGCGGGCAGTAGATCCCAGAACTCTGATAAGAGAGTCTGACACTGAGAGGCATCCTCCAGCAAGCTCTCAGCCCTTGGAGCAGGCTTACGACCCCAACACATGGCCACCCTGCACCTAGCCAGGACCAGCAGCATCAAAATCAGGCGTCAGGAAGCATCAGGACAGAATTTTACTAAACCAACGAGGCACAGGGGATGGTCGGGATGCACTGTGGCACTAGTAATGTCAGAAATGGTGGAACACACAACCCGCCAAAAGTCAGAGACCTTGGGGCATAACCACGCTAAATGTGCAAAGTCCGTGTCAGGGGCAGCGCAACACATGCAAGTGTCCCTTGAAATGAGCCCAAGTCTGTGGAGCTGAGGAAGGGTGCGATACAGCCTGTGCAGATACTTAAAATGTATCAGACGGAGCCGGTAATTTGGTGACAGCTTTTTCATCTGGTTACAATAGTATAGCCAGTCGGCCTGCGCAATGTCCATACCAAGATCCGCGCCTAATACCTCCCGCGCCCGGTCTGAGGAAATAGAGGGGGACATTAGAGTAAGCGCGTATAATTTAGTACCTAATTTTTGCGGTGTCGGGACGTATATATGAAATCCAGAGCCGGCATAGTGGGAGGGGAGTGAGGGAATGTAGAGTGTAGTTTCCAGAAAATCGCACAAAGCTGGTAAAAGAAAAGCGTGTCCAGCGGCCCGAGGAGTCAGGAAGACAGTAGAAAGTGTTCTCTGGGTAAAGATCCGCCACCGTCCGCAAACCCAACCATGACGCATGCCTAGACGTGGCAGAAGGTGGAAGTGGGGGAAAATCTGGGTGGTTCCCTATTGGCACAGCATTGGCAGAGAGCAGGGGTAGATTGGAGAGCCGGCGTAGGCCAGACCAGGCCCAGCGCAACGTCTCGACCGTGTCGACCTCCGCCCGGGGTCACACCGCAGGCACGAACAAAGCCGTGAACAGAGGCCAGGGGGAAGCAATATCCGTCTCAACGGCGACATGAGAATGATAAGGGGTAGGGTGGATCCAAAAATGCAAAAAGCTGGCCTGGGCACACAAGGCATAGATCCTGAAATCAGGTGCGCCCATACCACCGGCAGACATGGGGAGATTGAGGATGTTGTATGCAACTCTTGGCTGTTTACCCGCCCAGACGAGCGAAATGATTAGGGAGCGTAACTTGCGAAAGAAATGAGAAGTGAGAGGGATAGGGATGTTTAAAAACAGGTAGAGAAATTTAGGCGGGACCACCATCTTGGCGATTGCGATTCGGGTCGCCAGGGATGGCGGAAATCGGCTCCACGATGGAATCCTAGATTCCAGCCAGTCAATCGCACAACCGAAGTTAGATCTCCACAGTTCGTCTAGATCCCTACTCAGCCAGATGCCCAGATATCGTGTGGGTCTAGAAGCCCACACAAACGGAAAGTCCGGTGTGAATGGCATGGTGGCATCTGCCAAGGGGAATAAAATAGACTTGTCCCAGTTCACTAGAATGCCGGACAGTCCGCCAAAGCATATGATTTCCCGGACCAGCGGGCTGAGGTTTTCCTGAGGATGACGGACGTATAGGGTAACATCATCCGCGTACATGGAGACGAGTAGGGAGCGGCGCGAAAAGCCAATTCCTCTGTGCGTATGGTGCTGCTGGAGCTTGGTGGCCAGGAGCTCCATTGCAATGGTGAAGAGCAAGGGCGATAGAGGGCACCCCTGACGTGTGCTACGAGCAATACTAATAGGGTCGGAGACCTGTCCATTAATATGGAGACGTGGCGAGGGATTAGTGTGAAGGAGTTTAACCTTGCGCAAAGAAAATTTGCTGAAGCCCATGCGTGGCAAGAGGTAAAATAAAAAGGGCCACTCCAGCGTATCGAACGTATTTGTAGCATCCACCAGGGCAGCCACGGCCGGGCGGTTAGGATTAATTTGATGCAAAACTGAGAAAATCGTGCAGAGGTTGTGCGAAGTTGCCCTTCTGGGTATGAAACCTGACTGGTCGGGAAGAGCAATGAGAAGGCATGAGTAATAGAAGACGGGAGGCGATCAATTTGGCAAAAATGTTGTTATCAATGTTAATTAGGGAAAGGGGGCGGTAGGAGTCGTGACGGTCGGCAGGCTTGTCGGGTTTGAGAAGTAAAGTTATCATCACCTCACGTAACAATAGCGGGAAAAGGCCTGGCTCAAAGGATTCTTTATACATAGCCGCAAAGTGTGGTTCTAGGAGATCGGCGTACATTTTGTAAAAACAGGCTGGTAAGCCATCCAAACCGGGGCCTTGTCCCCGGGTAAGGTACTAATGGCTGCTAGTATTTCCTCCCTAGAGAAAGGTTCATCAAGAAATTTTACGGTGGTAGTCCTCTAGCCAGACTAGCGCAATAGGCTCAAAATATTGTTCAAAACCTCCCATGGCAGAGGAGTACCGGCCGAATGTAGCTGAGAATAAAAGTCCAGAAAGCAGGACTTTATTTCCTCCGGGAAGGTAATCCTACACGAGCCACTGTCACTGAGGGCCGTTTTATAAGACGCAGCTTGCGGTGGGCGGAGCAGATTGGCAAGAGTGAGCCCCAGGCGGTCCCCTTCACCGAAACGACGAGCCTGACCCTCCCTGCCCAAGAAGGACAGTTCGCAGTCAGCTACTTCAGATAATTCAGTGTGTTTTTGACGTAGTAACGCCAGCGTCTCAGGACTGTAGTGTGCCGCCTGGACGGCATCTAGATCTTTAATTTTCACCTCGAGCTTAGCCAGAGTAGTGCGGATAGAACGGAGGACACCGGCCTGTTAGGAAATGCATTCACCCCGAATGACGGCCTTAAACCCTTCCCATAATGTCGAAGCGGAGTCAACGGATCCCGTGTTTAAATCAAAATAGTTAGTTATAGCTGTGTGGATGTCCACACAAAAGACAGTTTCCCGGAGAGCGTTGGGGGAAGACGCCAGGTAAATGTCCGTTGCGGGGAATGATGAGGGCGGAGATGGATCTGAACCGGCGCATGGTCGGTTAAGGTACGAGCCATGTGTGCTGCGTCGGTGAGCCAGGACAGGGCGTCCAATGAGGTCAGCCGGAAATCTATGCGCGACCAACAGCACCTCGCACTGGTAACACAGGTGCGCTCACAGGCAACACAGGTGCCCTCACTGGCATCAGGACGGAAGTGGCGCCAAGCATCATAAAGAGAGTTATTAGATAAAATAGACGTGAGGGCCGCGAAGGCACGCGGATGAGACACATAGTAGCCCGACCGATCCAAGGCCGCCGATGGAATGACAAAAAAATCACCTCTCCAGACGACCGCAGTGGTGCCACAAGCTGAGATGAGGTGCCAGATGTGGTTAAAAAAATCCAGGTCATCCGAGTTAGGACCATAGACCGCGGCGATCGTGACGGTCTGGACCGATAGTAAACCGTGGAGGATCACATACCTGCCCTCAGGATCAGTAACTAACTGGGCGGTCTGCCAAGGGAGACCCATGCGCAACTGAATAGAAACCCCCGTCATATGATGAGTTGGTAGAGGAGTTGGATTCCCCCCAATATCGCTCTTGGAGTCTGGAAATGGATCCAGGCAGCAGCTGCGTCTCCTGTAAGAGACATAAATCTACCCTGTGTCACTGTAAGTGTGAATGAATCAATCGGGCCTTACGGTGGTCGTTCAGACCACGGACATTCCAAGTCCAGCAGACGATTTCAGCCATGAGAGGGTGGTTCAGAGACTAATGCTGCACAGCACAGCGCAGCACAGGCGGTAAGCACCACAGGCAGGCACAGCTGTCATGAAAAGAAAGTGATCCAAATGGCAGCTAAATGTAGCGCAGGCGGAAGGCTCCGCAAGTAAATAGAAGCAACCCACCGTGGACTTCCACAAACAGGGCAGCACGGGGGGAGCATGCAAGCATCTAGCTGGTGGATGTAGCACTGAGAGCTGAGCGCGCCAGTAAGCAGGGGTAGTGCCCCGCACACCCAAACATAGGCAGTACAATAGATAAAGGGAGGGAGGGACCAGTGGAGTAGCATGATCACAGAAGTGAATAACCATTGACTTGAAACTGAACGAGGTAGGAAACACAATGCAGTGTCACAGTCAAGACTTGTAAAAGCAGTACTGAAAAAACATACAGTGGCAAACTGAAGCTACCTCCCCCGTAGAGGAACGGAAAACCCCCTGAACATCCCCCACCATCCCCACCCAACAGTCCCTGAAGAAGAAAACCCACCAACCCCACACCCACTCCAATCCCCCAATCAGGCTGAGTAATCCACCCGCCCCACCCCAGGGACCCACAACTGGGAACGGAGAAAGCAATGGAAAAAAAGGGAATCATCCAATGATGGCATGGCAGGGCTAGACGTACACCCCTGCAAAAAAGCAGGGTGGCCAAGCTAAGATTATAGCAAGTATCAGACAGAAAAGGAGTTAAAGAAAAAATAATGTCTGCACTATCAATCCGTGTTGCTGAGGAGATCTGCGCTGTTGGGCCGAAACCCGTAAAGGTTTCTTGGCAAACGGCATGGCTGAGCAAACACTCCTGCAAAGGAGCAGGATGGTCAATCAATGGTGATAGGAAGCATCAAACAGAACAAGGATAAAGAGAGCACAATCTGCACACGTCAGTCATTACTGCTCTGGCGACCAGCGCCATCAGTCTGAGATGAGGAAAGAAGGGAGCAAGACTCTTTGTAAAGCTTCTTGACGAATGCAGGAGCCTCCCTCGGGTCTGGAAAAACAAGTGTTTTAGCCCCCTGACGGTCCCTCAATTTTGCTGGGAGTACGAGACCTCATGTTTCTGAAGAATGCGCTTGGCTGGGAGGAACTCCCGCCGAGCCGCCTGCGCCATGAAAGTATAGTCCAGGTAGAAGGCCAGTGTGTTACCCTGGTGATTGATGGTGCCCCTATCTCTCGCCGCACAGAGGATGGCGTCCTGATCTCTATAATTAAGAATTTTTGCAATGATGGGACGTGGAGGAAGCCCGGGATCGGGACGTGGGTCCAATGAATGATGCGCACGCTCCACGATGAACACTGGGGAGAGAGCATCGTCGAAGAGTTCTTATATGAGCTGTTCCACAAAGTCCTCCATCCGTGCTATTTTTGTGGGTTCCGGAAGGCCCGTGATACGGAGGCTGCTCCGACAGGAGCGGGCCTCCAAATCTTCGTTCTTCTCCCGGATGACCGCCAAAATCTTGTCCATCTGGAGGAGCTTCTGACGGTCCTGGGTGTCAGCATCCTCGGGGTCTGACACCCTGGACTCAACATGAAGCAGACGGTTGTCATGGGAGTCAACACGGGTTTTGACTGAGTCAAGGCGGGCAGAGAGTTGGTACAATTGAGTCGCGATGCCCGTCACAGTCGACTTGACGCCAAGCATTATGGCTTTCAGATCGTCATCTCGACTTGGGGGGCATCCATCGTAACAGCAGAGTCGGAGCCATTGGAGCTAGCACCATCCTGTCGGGCGGACCTTCGAAGTTCAAAGGTTATCTTAGGCTGCTCCGGGTCAGTCTTCCCCATGATGTGAGGGCCAGCGGTCAAGAAGAAGTCCAACTGGAGGCAAAGCGCGGCAAGACCGGGCAGAGGCAAACCGGCCCCCAGCAGCTGGTATCACGTGGCGTGCAGCAGTTTAGCAGAGCCCACAGTGTAGAGATAACAGTGGCCCAACTGAGGAACTACTGGTGTGGCAAGAGACACCAGGGGCCACCAGGCCAGTGGATCTACACAGCCACAACAGGAGCCAGCGTCCGCAGCTCTCCGCAGGCACCCGCTGCGATGGAGAAGGGCCAACAGTCCAATCAACGTCCCCAGGAACACCAACCGAGCCCCAGGGACCCAGAGAGCATGGCCAATGAAGAAATTGCGTGGAGGCAGGCAGCACCCCGCCCAGTCAAGCCCGGCCGGCAAGACAGCACACCCATAGCAGCAAGACCAGGCCACAGTGTCCCGGGGGAATACAGCCACAGCAGGGGCCACAGGAGGCCAGGTCAGGAAGAAATCACACATCCAGGAGGCAGGCGTGGAGCTCAGCACAGTCGGGAAAGCATCAAGAACATGAAGGGGCCACAGTTCCAGTCTGATGGGCAGGTCCCGCACACCTCCTGGGAGCTGAAGAAATCAGGCCTCAGGAAAAGCAAGGGGGTGTCGGTGCAGGATGATGTACGCTGAGCGCTATGGGCTCCCCCCTCCACAAGCAGATAGATGGGCAGAGCACCCTGCGGAGCTGCCTAGGGTCCAAGGGCTGACCACCGCAGAGATGCCCGCAGAGGAAGGACCAGGGCTGCAGGAAGAAGGCAGCCAGACAGGCACCAGCGCCGTGCAGAAGGTCGTCAGCAAAGGTTGGCACCCACACGTCCAGGTGTAGAGGATGATCGGCACACCGCAGGAGGGGGGGCGCACACCAGACAGAGGCCGCGATAGCAGAGAGGAGCGGGGGGCCTGCCGCACACGTCCCCCAGCCCGGGCACCAGCAGCAATCACAGGAACAGCTGGGGAATGTAGAATGGCGCAGCCACCAATGCTGCAGCGCCACGGGCCCGGCGGAGTAGCCCGCGAGCCACAACCCTGCCAGCAAAGCCTCAGAGGCAGCCCCACTCATCGGAAGAGAAGCGCCGTCCACCGAAGACACACCGGCAGTATGCGGCACCCAGAGCCTGCCGCGTCTCGTCACAAGAGCCAGTCGGCCCACCGCAGAATCAAGGGGGAGAGCCTAGCAAAAAGCCTCGGAGGGCAGAACTCGATGGCAGGACACAGCCAGGAGCAGGCAAAGCAACGACCAGGCACCTGGCAACCCGCCGGGTCCGGTGATGTCGCAGGAGTGCAGGCAGGTTTTCGATGCGTGCAGGATTATGGAGGATTTTTGAGATTGGCCGGCAGAGCCCACTAAAGTGCGGCCATCTTGCAGCCAGCCAAGCCACGCCCCAACTTCATAAAATGTAATTTACATCCTGAAACACCTGAATAGTGTTCAAAAGATCTGTAAAGGCCAAAATAGAAGTTAATGAATCTGAGACATGTAAAGTAAGATCATCAGCATAGGCTGCAAATGAGACTTCCACTAAGCCCTGAAAGGAAAATGAGTGACTTAACATATGCAAAAAAGGTTCTAAGCATAAAATAAAAAGTAAAGATGAGAAGGAACTACCTTATATGGTTCCACAATGAAGAGAAAAGTATGGAGATTGAACACCATAAACAAATACAGAATTAATTGGGGAGGAATAAAGGATACTAATATATTGCAAAAATTTGGAGCCAAAACCATGTATTTGAGAGCTCTCATCATGAAATGCCAGTCTACCTAATCAAAGACTTTCTCTGCATCCAGAGTAATTGCTGCTGAAGGAGTGGAGCTTTTTGAGGCAAGGTGGATGATATTTAGAAAAGCTCTTGAATTGTCTGTCATGTATCAGCCCTTAACAAACCCAGTTTGTTTAATACCAATGGGATCTGGAAAACATTGGTTAAGTCTTAGTGCTAACATTTTTGCAAAAATCTAAAGTCCACATTTTATAAGGGAAATAGGTCAATATTTGGCACATGAAGAGAGGTTGTTATCTTTTTTTGGGATCAAGCATAACATTGCTTCCAAAAATGTACCTTGGGCCTAATTATTCAAATAAAAGTACCTATACAGAGAAAGAAGATGAAGAAGTAAAATGTGAGGGAATTTTAAATAAAATGCAGTTGTGAAACCATCCGGTCCGGGGGCTTTGTCAGTTAGTAATTTAGCTAAAGCAGATATGATATCTGCTAAAGAGATATCTTTGTCAAGATTGGAGTAATCATGAGGCAGATGAGAATGAAGAGGAAGAGAATCAAAGAAAGAATCTATAGCAGCATCTGAAAGGGAAAGTTCTGGTGGTTACAGATTTTGATCAAAATCGTTAACACAATTTAAAATGTCATCATCCTTAAAGGTAAAAATCCCTTTATCATTCATAATATTTGTTATTTTAGATTTTTGGGACTTAACTTTAGGATCATTTGCTAACAATTTACCTGCTCTGCTTCTGCCTCCGTAAAATTTGGAATACATTTTTAAAAGCACACCAGAAGCCTCCTCAGCAGATTGTTTGTTTAATTTCAATTTGGCTTGGATAAGGAGCTTAAGAGAAGCATCTGTATTAGAAATGTCATTTTTATGTTCTAGCTTTTTAATAGATGAGACTAAATGTGCAGATTCCTGTAAAGATTTATTCTTTTTGGCTGCCACAAAATCAATAATATGGCCTCTAGCCGATGCCTTAAAGGCATCCCAAATAGTGTGAAAAGATTAATCCGGAGTTATATTCAAATCAAAATAGTCCTTCAGAAACTTTTCAAAAGTTTCCACAAAGGATTGATTTTTAAAAAAATTGTTGTTAAAAAGCCATCTTTTAGCCTTAGAAGATACAGTGGAAACTTCTAAATCAATGTATACCAGTGTGTGATCTGATATCAAGATAGAGCCGATCTCAGTGTGAACTAAGGCTGGGAGTAATTAAGCTGTTAAGAAAATACAATCAATTCTGGATTAAGAATTCTGCGTGGGTGAGTGAAAGGTGAATTCTAAATTCTCCGAGTTGCAAATCCTCCATGCATCATCCAAACTACTGGACTGTATGACATTCATTAATATCTTTTGCATTCTATTGGGGATATATCATGCAAGAGATTTTCTGTCAGTAAAAGGATCCATAATTTGGTTGCAGTCCCCACCCAAATTAGGATTAGTGTTAGAGATAGAATGTAAAATGTAAGATGTATGCTCCCAAAATGGTACATCTATACCAGCGGGGCCATATATGTTAAAGAAAAAAATGGGGGTATTATTGATAATTGTATGAAGCAGTCTCCGTCTTCCATTGTCTTCCTTTTCTTCGTTTTCAACAGAAACAAATGGCGACTTATGGAATAAAGTAATAACCCCACTTTTCTTCTGCTGTGCGAGGGAGCAGAATATCTGGCCTACCCATTGTTTCTTCAATGGGAGTATGTTTGCATCAGTGAGATGTGTTTCTTGTAACATAACAATTTTGGAATGTAACCTGGGAAAATGAGCAAACACTATCTGTTTCTTAATGGGGTTACGGAGTCGTAAACATTCCAGGAAACAACCATCAGACTATTAACCATATGACAATGGGAATAACATATACATTATATATGCTATAGAATTGATAAAAGTTACTGTGCATGATATAACATAATGCCATGCCAGTCAAATATAGCATGAATGGCAAATAGAAAACAAAGAATAATATCAGAAAAAAACACAATGGTAATATCATAACAAAACAATCTAAAAGACTAATAAAGGGAACTTACCAATGAGTGTAAATAAAGGATAAACAATATGACTGGGAGAGGAAGCACACAGGAATGGACACAGCTTGGTTAAGGATCTGGTTTAGACAAAAGACACCTGAAACAAAGAGAAGCGCCATTAAAAACTGGAAACAAAACAAATTTACATAATAAAAGAAGAAAAAAATACAATAAGAAATACTTCATTCGGAACCGAACAAGTAACATTCAGAAGGAACATATCAATAAACAAACTAAATCATAACCATATCAAGTTTTTCCAAGATCCATTTCTTCTCCCCTGCACTCAGAGATGAATTTTCGAAAATCATCCAGCGTATCGAATGAGAAAGTATGATCCCTATAAGTTACTTTGAAGAAGCAAGGATGACCCAAACCATATCTTGCATTCATAGAATGTAGTGCAGGATGGAGTGGAAGAAATTCCTTCTGAGGAGCCGCAGTTGCATGAGCCACATCCTGTGAAAAAAAACTTTGACCAGAACATAGCATTTGTTTACTCTGTTTGGCCGCAGCTAAAACCATAACAAGCACTTTGTATTTCAAAAATAGCACTATTATTCCTCCTGGATGGCCAAAAGTAGAAGAAGTCAAGGATTTAGCACCTACTCCGTGAGCACGCTGTATATTTAGATATATATGCTCCTTAAGGCCCACAATCTTGGGAATGAATTTAAGTACCTTACAGCATTTCCGAACTATCTTCCCCCTCAGAAATGCAGCAAATTCAGAAGTTATTGCATCTATTGAGATTTTCCAAATCTTCAGCTTGTTCATTAAAATGCTCTATTTCCTTGGAAGTGCCCTCAATTTTGGTTGCTACATCCTGTAAATTACTATCACGCTGCTACAGGTCAGGCAACTTAGATTCAAGGTTCAACCATTTTTCATCTAATCGCTGAAGTGTAGAGTTAATTTCCATAAAAAAGGGTTTCAAAAGTTTAATCTCTTCCATAAGATCTTTGAGAGTCAACGGTAATGGAGACTTTGTCAGAGAATCCGGATCTTTCTTATGACAAATGGATGCAGTGCCACTGAGGGCATGTTACCAGGCAAGGTCAACACCGTCTGGCCAGAAAATGAAGAGGACCCCATAAGTGAAAAACAAAAAGAAGATGCAAAAACACAGCCAAATGAGCCAATGACACAGAATAATGAAGTCCACCAAAAGGCAAGTAGAATGCAGCCAAATATTGTGCACAAAAATAGGACAGGACCAGATTAGGAACAGCAAAACAGCTCAGAAGTGCACATTCATCATGTAAATATAAATATTTGCAAGAGTATCCAGTAAAATCAAAATTAGGCTGTAAAAATAAAGGGGGGTAAATAATCTGCCCCATCAGCACAGTCACATAATGGTAAGGGATAAGTCCCGTCTAAAACATTGAAAAATAAACAAAGCTTCTATTTATCAGGGCTGCTGAATTAAATCTGGCCAAAAATGCAGAAATCTTGAAGAAAAATTAAATGCCAATGTCAAAATGTAATTTAAGGAATTTGATGGCTCATTTATTTGGAGCAGGAAAGCCCAACTCCAACGTGGTAGCCCGAGAGAAGTTGGTGGCTGCAACCGCTATGTGTGATGGCGGGTGATTCAGGAAATGTTAGTTCCTGAATCACCCACAACCGCGTTTCAGACCCTGCTTACCGCATCAGGTTAAAGAGGAGAGTGCTGCCTCCAGATGCAGAAAGGCGCCAGTGTCGCACGGAGCTTCAAAAAGTCTGCAGCCATCTAGTACTGTGATTGTAAAAGGCAGCCCCAGGCGCTTCAGGCTAAAGCCCTATCGTGGCTGTGGCTACATATCAATCATTGCTGCATCTGAAGTCAGGTTCACATGTGGTTAACTCTGCCTCACTGCGCATGATCCAGCACTGGACGCGAGCATCGGGTCCTCATTTATGCACCCTGCACACAGGTTAGCCCTTCTTTTCTTTACTTAACATGGAGTATTGTTTCAGTTTAGTTATTTAAATTACAAGTTTAACAATGTAATGCACTTAAATGGAACACTTTTGCACATTAAAGTGCAATCTTTCCTTCAACACTGAAGCATTTAGATTTTAGTGCTTTAAATTATTGCACAGCTGCCCCTAGTAGGATAACAAGTTAATTCATCAAATGGAACTCTTCAGCTTGCTGAAGCATTTCAGTTTAGCACATTAGACTGGATACTCCAACAAGTGGCATTTATTAACAGTGGTAGCCTCTAAATGTGAATCGCTTTTGCCCCTCATCCCACCATGATGACAATGCCAGGGAATGGTACACTTGCCTCGATTACAGAGTGATAAATTAGAAAACGGTAAAAACCAATACCCATTACTCTTAATATCACCAATACTTGCCCAAGTCATGGGGTCAGCCATCTTCTCTAAACTGAAACTCTAGGTTGCATAGTACCTTGGAACTCTAGGTTGCATATTGTCTTGTCAGGTTACATCAGGTTTGGACTTTTCGAATAACAGATTATTCCCTTCGGATTCTAGGGTACCCTGATAGTGTTTCCATACTTTGTGGGTGTTTTGCATGTGGATTCGGATGTCCTTTTAGAGGTTTCCCATGACATCATTTTTTTCGTTTTTAAATAAATTCAACAACAAACATCTTTGTTCCTAATCAGCCAAGCATCACCTTTGGCATGTAAAGGCAGCCAGTTCTACAATGACTACATGAGCATTATTATTTGCAGAATTGGATAAAATGGCTTTGACCGCCAACACTGTGAAATTCCAAGGAGACTTGAGTAATCCAATAGGAATTAATTACATACAGAATTTCAGTTCTAGAATTTTCCCACTGGTATTGCCCAAATTCCATGGATGGCCGACATGTCAAAAATTATCTCCAGTATTTCTGAGACACCATTTCATCATGGTTTGTGGTTCCCCCAAACTCGCCCTCATGGCCCCAGTATGCCATGGCTGCCATCTCTAAAGCCAAGAATTATCTCCAGTATGTCATCTCCAGCATTGTGCCATAGGTGCTCCTTTATGTCTTCCAGTACTTCAGGGTCTGCATTTTACCTTAGGTTCCTTTACTTATGGCAAGAATGACCTACACGGTCCCAGCAAATGCATTTTGCCATGGGTGCCCCCATGCCAGGAATTTCCTCCAATGTGCATACACTTGCATTTTTCCACAGGTGGAATTCCACAAACTGCTTCTAGTATGCCAGGGCCTACATTTTGCCATGGGTGCTCTTTCCTATGGAAAGAATTGTCTCCAACATGCGAGCAGTAGCAGCATGTTACCTTGCGTCCTGCCATAAGCCCAGCTGCAGAATCACAATCATAAACACATAAACAAATACTCTAACCTACTCAGACTCTCTCACTCATATTCACCCACTCTCACTATCACTCTCTTCCCCTTCTCTCAATGTAACTCACACTCTCTCACTCATACCCAATCTCACTCACATTTACACATACTCACTGGTTCCCATTCACCCTTTCACACTCAATGACTCTAGACCCTGGTGTAACAGCACCTACTGCACAATTGATCGCTATGCACCTAATTCCCTGCCAGACCTCTCACAATCTATAATCACAAACTCCATATAAAGCACTCACACTCCTTCACCCTCTCCCTTGCAGTAATTTATACTTATTCATAAACTCTCAAACTCAGATTACCTTTCACTTTGACTCTCATTGACACTCTCAAACACATTCACATACACTAGCTGAATCTCAGTTTCTGCCAGTCACTCATAAATACACTCAGGCATACACACACATGCACAGAGAAACATAGGGCCATATTACCAAGGTGAAGTATCGCCGCTTTTTCGGCGAATTGTGCCGAGAAAGCGGCAATACTTCTAGCGCCCTATTAACAAGGGCATGCTAACGCCTGCCTCAAGCCCACTTTGCATGTCAGCGAGAAACATCGCTAATGACATGCAAAGTGGGCGTTCCCACGTCCAACCACAAGTAAAATGTGGTTGGAGGTGGTAAAACCCTATTACCAAGGCAGGCGCAGGAAGGAGGAGACCTGCGATAAACTCGTTTATCGCAGGTCTCCCAAGGCCTGCTCTGATCAGGTGTTAGGCACTGATAACATGGGGGTGTGGATCATAAAGCTGAATCCACCCCCCCCCCATATTATCAAGGCACACATTAGCGTGTGACAACAACGCTTGTTTTCATGCGCTAATGTTCCCTATCGCCGGCTATCGCCGGATTTAATATCGCCTACGTGTTGCGTGTTGATAATGACGCGCTAACACAGCGATAAAATCCGGCGATAAAATCCGGCGATAGCCGGCGATAGGGAAATGTGCGATGTGCGTTTTTTAACGCACATCTTGGTAATATGGCCCATACTTCCTTAGATGGCAAGTCAGAGGCTCAGTGGCAGCAGCAGAGTTGGAATCAGGTGCTAGGTATTAGAATCAGACTGCCACTATTCCCATTGAGGAGCCAGACAGAGCAGCAAGGGGCAGGTTTGAAAAAGGGAGGACACTTTTCCTCTCCCAGCTTCTTGATAGGACTGGAAACACAATGGTACTCATTTTATTGACCTCAGGTGGATGAAAGGCTGAGTGGGCCCACTGGGATTTGTCCCTGGGACCATGAGGTCGAGCATAGGCCCCTGCAGTTGATCCATTAGTCCACTGAGGCACCAGACACAGATATAAGAAACTGAGACAGGGATCCTGTCCCTGCTGCCCTGTGTGGCTCCACACTGCCCTTATGGAGGCACTGATGTGTGCCCTGACAGCCAGAGTTTTGCAGATATACTGTGTTGCCTGAGGCATGCACAGTATGTCTGCTAAATAAAATGGATTTTGTCTGTGAGAGGGGATCGCAGTTGAACTATGCCCCTCGATACATCCAGCTACAAGAGTTCTTTATTTTGCAACAACACTCTGTAGCTGTATTGCACCTCGGCCCCCTCCGCACCCCTCCTCCCATCATCAGGAGCCCGGAGAGGGGACTGAGAGGGCTTATCTGTGCAGTGGCAGTGTTCTTGAAAACACAAAGCTGGTATTTTCACAAATACTGCTCAGTTTAATCTTTGGAAGCAGAAGCAAGGGATACTAATTGAGAGAGGGCTACGCCCTTAGCCCTGATAAGGAACACGCTGCTGTATAAACACAGAAAAATGACACAGGCATCTCTCTTAGCATGAGGCTTGATTTACTAAGGCCTGTGAGGATCTGGCCTTTTTGTTATACAGCAGAGACGCAAGATGGCGCCGGCACTTTGCTTTAGGACCTCATAGGTCTCCAGTACCTAGAGCCATGTTTAGTTCTATATCCTGATACCCTTACACACCGCCCACTGAAGTGTCACACAAAAGATAACACATCACTCAGCATCTTTGCAGGTTTTTATAGCGCGTACTCGTCTCGAATGTATTTATGGGAGCGCTTGACATGACCACTAGTTGCAGTACACTGTCATTTGTGGTAGGCACGCCGAGATAAAGTGATTTGCCCGGACTTAATGCAACGCGGAGACTCTAACCTTGTTCCCCAGTTCCACAGTCTGCAGCTCTAGCCGTTATGCCACATCCTCTCCCCGGGGCGTGTTTAATGGGCAGGGGGTGGATCTCAGTCGCCTGGCTCCAATAATGCTGATTATTGAAAGAAAACTAATTATAGTGTTCCCAATTTAGACATGAAGACAAATATTTTATTGTTTTAAGCCTAAAGAGGTGTTTAGAACGTGGATCTGAAGTCTTGAACGAATACATGTAAGCAGAAGTACTGTACAAACAGTACAAGAAAACCAAGTTGGTCAAACGCATAGGAGCGTTTCAATTGTGAATTATGATTCCTTAATGGAGAACACGATTGGGTGATGTGCTTTGTAATGTGGGGGTTGAACCCATATACTCACACTGCATTTACACAATAAGTCCAGTAACATAGAAATAAAATGTAAAGATTAACTTCCTTACACGTCAGGGGCATAACATTATTGTGCGTGTGGTAGGTTTTGTGCTTTGAATTAGTGAGGCATGCTCTTTCATGCATGAAATGACATGCACTTGCTGAGAAGGCAGCGTTATAAAAATAAATGTGTTTGATATCTTCCTATTTTTGTGTTTGGTATTAACAAGTCCAAGGCAGGATTTATCCCCTCTGGGCACAGTTTCTTGCAGCTCACTGATCTCGATTCGATATGAAACCAGAGGATAGGCTAACTTCAGTAGTTGCTGAAACGAAAATAGAAGGCTTAGCTATTTCTCTAATCCGTGCAACAATATTCGAACCAAGAGGTAAGTCCCTGCTTACCACTCATCTCTCCACTGAATACTAGATAGCAAAAACTCAGTAACATACAAGTGTTTAGGGTGTGGCGAGGAAGGTGGTCCGGTTGCAGGAGGGTTGCAGAGTCGTTTTCTAACTCGAGTCCTCAAAAGAGTTTGTTTGTTGAACTTGGATTCATGATAAAAAGTGTATAAGTGGTGCCTGTGGACAGGCATTAGTAGCTAAAGGGAGCTTTTAGGCCAGCAGTTTAGGGATGTGGGATAGAACCTAAATGAAATGCATTTGTAATACATTCTAATAATAATACTGCCCGCTAATTTTCTAATCATTGTTATATTTATTCTGATATATATGATTTACAGGATATCACTAAATAATAAATAACACATTTGTTACAAGATACCGATCCTTGTGCGGAAACGGATTTTGTGGATTAGGGTAGGGCTCCACCGACCCCCCCCCCCCCCCCCCCCAGGTGATGGGAGGTCTCTCTCATCTTGTTGTCTGAATGCTAACACTCTTCACCACAAGAGCATGTCTCAGGGGTGTGAGAGAGAGGCACCTGACAGTTTTCCTTTTCCCCCGAAAAATCGTTGTTACCTTTTGGGCATTCCGACATCTATTAGGTTTGGCCCCAAATTATAGGGGGTTAACAAAAAAGCTTTGGACATAAGGCTGTGCTGTAAGTCAGACTTTAAGGGTCCTGGATAGTGCTTTGATAATGACGTCTGAAATGAAAGGCAGAAGAGAGTTCATACTCGAATCTTTCCCTTGAGGTGATTGGGCACAGCCTAGACTATTAGAGTCATGGATGGTACTTTGATGGTGATACTCGACATGTATGTCGGAAATCCATACACACCTCATATCCAGGGCCGGACTGGGAACCAGAACCGGCCCTGGCAAAGTGCTCGGCCCGTCGGCCGGCCCCCTCCCCCCCTCCGGGAGGAGAGGGGAGGGGGGAGAGGTGCAACCGTGCTCTGTGACAGGGCCGGTTTTCGGCCGTTTTTTTGTTACAGGGCCGTTTTTGCAGCATAACGGCCCTGTAACAAAAACGGCCCCAGGGGCCCAAAACCGGCCCCCAACCATGCGGCCCACCGGGGAATTGCCCGGTGCCCTCAACGGCCAGTCCGGGCCTGCTCATATCCCTAAAGCTGGCTTGGCCATAGCATTTGGCTGCAGGCAGGCTTTCAGGCTCTTAGATCATGCTTTGACATTGTTGTTCGTTTTCGATGATCAAAGGCTGAACATAACCTTGATTGTTCCATTGTGGTGGGTAAGGCCTGGCCACATGCAGGCTAGGGTTTTATGGTCACTTTGGGACTTTGGTGGTGATTATTGGTGTGCATGGCCTTAGATCCTGCACAGCCCTGACTGTTCCTTGGTGATGGGATGAGCTTGCAGTCTGGCTGCAGGACAGGCTTTCGGGCTCACAAATTGATTTTTGCTGATGATGTTTTCTCTAAAAACCACCACTGGGTCTGGGCTCCCAACAGCAAGGCTTAGCCACTAGCTAATATTAAACAACAAGAATTGCCAGTACTGTGCTATGATTCACCACTTGATGAACTCAAATCATACAAGTTAAACAATATGCTTTGTTTTCATGTTTATGTGTGATTCAATCTTTTTTTATTTTTGCAAAATGTCTTTACGTCATAACTTTGGTTATTATTTCACCAATTTTCACAATTTACAAGACCTTCTGTACAAAACTAATACATTCTCATAAAAAATATGCATTTCAAAACATTACCTTATATACATTTTCAATCATCACTCATTCAAACATACCCTCTCATGCGGCCACAGACATCAAACATTCATACATTTACACTGGAATTACAAGATTCACAGAGTGCCATAGAAAAATCCTTTTCTTAGACAGGACAATTATTTAGAGAAATTTGAAGTGACTTCATATAATTTTATGGCTCTAACAGTCTACGCGTTTCGAACTCGCGATGTTTGTGGAGTTCTCGTCAGGACAAAAAAAGCTGTGAAGAAAGGAGAGAAAAACTTTCTTTAGAGGATTATTGTAAATATCAGCACTTCTCACCACTCCCTACACCACTGCAAGCTTCCTTATCTTACCTCTATTGTTCAGAACTTGTGAGGTAGCTTTCAATCAACCCGGCGCAAAACCAATCTAATCTGGGAAACCAAAATGTAAAAAATGCTATTACTATTCAGTTTTGACCAGTATGTCATTCTACCTGTCTAAACACCTAGTGGAGTTACTTGTTTGTATGTGTTGTCAGTGTTCACCTTAGTGTGGACTGCCTGGCCTGTGGAGAAGGAGGAAGGAAGCCATCAGTGTTACATCTTTTGGGGCATTATTCGCCTGGAAAACCAATTTGTATGTCTTGTGTCCAAAGCACATGCTGCTGTGTACAGGGTGCTCTTTCAGGGACTTTCTGCAATTGCAAAGAAGAGAATCGTCGGTGACTTATCTCCGCTTTTTAACCAAATCGTTGTCTGTCTTAGGGTGTTATCAGCTCGTTTGTAGAACCGCTTACCTGCTTAGTTGTTCATCTGCCGAAAAAAAGGAAGAAACTCTCTTCTTTCCGTGGCTCCACATTCACACCGATGTTTGCGTGCTTCCGGGTCCGCAAAGGATCACGGGAGTTGTGGTTTCTTTGCCTTATCGCTCTTCTTTATATCCTGGTCGTGTTGCACTGATTTCTCTTTAAGGCAATTTTTCTTTCAAAAAACCTCTACTCATGTTGCGCTTAATTCGAGTGTTTATGGTGTCATGACATTTCTAAGTGCGATAGCTCCTGCACATTTATGTTTTTGTGGCCGATTCACTACGGCGGCCATCTTGTAGTGGATTCTCGTTCGATATGTTTTCTTAGACAGGACAATTATTTAGAGCAATTTGAAGTGACTTCATATAATTTTATGGCTCTAACAGTCTACGCGTTTCAAACTCGCGATGTTTTTGGAGTTCTCGTCAGGACCAAAAAAGCTGTGAAGAAAGGAGAGAAAACCTTTCTTTATAGGATTATTGTAAATATTAGCACTTCTCACCACTCCCTACACCACTGCAAGCTTCCTTATCTTACCTCTATTGTTCAGAACTTGTGAGGTAGCTTTCAATCAACTCGGCGCAAAACCAATCTAATCTGGGAAACCAAAATGTAAAAAATGCTATTACTATTCAGTTCTGACCAGTATGTCATTCTACCTGTCTAAACACCTAGTGGACTTACTTGTTTGCATGCGTTGTCAGTGTTCACCTTAGTGTGGACTTCCTGGCCTGTGGAGAAGGAGGAAGGAAGCCATCAGTGTTATATCTTTTGGGACATTATTCGCCTGGAAAACCAATTTGCATGTCTTACTTGTGTCCAAAGCACATGCTGCTGTGTACAGGGCGCTCTTTCAGGGACTTTCTGCAATTGCAAAGAAGAGAATCATCGGTGACTTATCTCCGCTTTTTAACCAAATCGTTGTCTGTCTTAGGGTATTATCAGCTCGTTTGTAGAACCGCTTACCTGCTTAGTTGTTCATCTGCCGAAAAAAGGAAGAAACTCTCTTCTTTCCGTGGCTCCACATTCACACCGATGTTCGCGTGCTTCTGGGTCCGCAAAGGATCATGGGAGTTGTGGTTTCTTTGCCTTATCGCTCTTCTTTATATCCTGGTCATGTTGCACTGATTTCTCTTTAAGGCAATTTTTCTTAAAAAACTTCTACTCATGTTGCGCTTAATTCGAGTGTTTATGGTGTCATGACATTTCTAAGTGCGATAGCTCCTGCACATTTATGTTTTTGTGGCCGATTCACTACGGCGGCCATCTTGTAGTGGCGGCTCGTTCGATATGTTTTCCTTTGTCTCGAGGGAACCTTAATCCTAGCGCCACAATTAAAAAAAGAAGGTTTCAGCAAAAAGGAGCGTTTCTGTTATATTTTCCCGGTTTTTGGGGGGCTACTCATGTTGCGCTTAATTCGAGTGTTTGTGGTGTCATGACATCTCTAAATGCGATAGCTCCTGCACATTTATGTTTTTTTGGCCGATTCACTACGGCGGCCATCTTGTAGTGAAGGCTTGTTTGATGTATTTTCCTTTGTCGCAAGGGAACCTTAATACTAGCGCCACAACTTTAAAAGGGGTTTCAGCAAAAGGAAGCGTTTCAGTTATATTTTCCCGGATTGTGGAATTTAACGGGTTAATCAACGTGCTTTTTAGATGATTTTACCCTACTTTTCTTGTGATATGGTTCCTTAAGCGCTTATTATTTATGTAAAATTTATAGCCGGGGCTATGATTCTTTCCTGGTTGTAGTGTCCCTCTAATAAGGCACCTATTCTGTGTTTCCTCATAGGTTGCGCTCAAATTGGTTTCACAGGCTGGCCGTCTTCTCCAAAAGACTTCCATTAGTGTTTTAGACCCTTCATACTGTCCAATTGAGTTTGCAGATTGATCCGTCTGGCATTAATGTTAGCAGCCTTTATTGAGTGTCTGATTAATTGAACTTGTAAATTTCTGTCAGTTCATTCAGTCCATTTATTGCTGAGTTAAATTTTACAATTAGCATTGCCTCTCTTCGTGATAGTTTGGCCTCCAGGTAACCCTGTTTTCTCGGAATAGCCAGAGGCTATGCTTACTCCTGTGGTTGACTGCACATAAGGTCTGTTGCAAGCTGTGTGTTCACACTTATGGATGGTGCGTTTGTAGTGATGCAGTTGAAGAACATGCATATTCCACGAAGGAGGCAGGGTGGATGGCTAGACACAAAGCTTGGCAGTAGGCGAGTCGGTTTCATAATTTCAAATTGCCCATCTTTGTACGTTTTTATTGTATAATTAATAATGACTGTAGTACTGAATTTAAACTGTTTTAAAGTTTTACAGGTTTGTGAAAACATCACAAACCAGAGACGACCAAGACACCAATATTTCATTTGAAACTTTGTGTGTTTCATATTTTTCCAACATTAACAGCGATGATTCATTATTGATTTATTGAACAAAAATTCATGCTAATTTTACGTTATAAATCTAGAAAAAAGCACGAGGATTTCGGTTCCACAATTGGTTTTGCAATCATTTCCTTGTAACATGGTGTCACTGAACTCATTTAAGATATTGCAATGCTTAAAACAAGTGATACGTTACTTTATATTTTAGTCATTTTGATATAGGTGTTTGTGTGTTCGTTTGTGAATGCCTATAAGAAATACATAGCATAATGTACATTATTTAAAGTGGATAAATAGGCAAAAGAAAAAGAAGGGGTGAAAGTGGGCATCCTTGTCTAGTGCCTTGGCAAAGATTTAAAAAAGCATTGAAAATGCAATAGGTCTCGCATTAGAAAAGTTGGAGCTATTGGTCTTGTGAATGACAATTATTTTATTTATGTGTTGGTTTTTAAAATAGCTAAATTGATAGCTTTGTCATTTACAATGCCAATAGTTATAACTTTCGCGAATGTGACACCTATAGCATTTGTAATGCAACATTTTTTGTATTTACGTGACTTAGATGTATTGATATTACAAATAACAATGGCTTTTAATTTTTTCAAATAATTAATACTTAAATAAAAGTGATTGTAATTTATAATGGCAATAGCTTAAACTTTTGAAAATAACTTTTGTGTATTTTATTGTGATGAAAATTCAAGAACAGAAGTGAAATGTTAACTTTTTTTGTGACATTTGTATAAAGCTTGAAACATTGAGAGAACATATTTGAATGAGTGATGCTGTGGTGGTGCTGAATGATGCTGTATGCTATGCTATGTTTTGTTTTGCTATCCTATGTTCTGTTTTGTTATGCTATGCTATGTTTTGCTACCCTATGCTTTGATTTGTTATGCTATGCTGTGTTTTGTTAGGCTATGCTATGTTTTGCTATGCGATGCTTTGTTATGCTATACTATGTTTTGTTACGCTTTGCTATATTTAGTTGTGTTTTATTATGCTATGCTGTGTTTTGCTATGCTATGTTTTGTTGTGGTTTGCTATGTTTTGTTATTTTATGTTATGTTTTGTTTTGCTATACTAGGTTTAGTTTTGCCATCCTATGCTTTGTTTTGTTATGCTATGCTATGTTTTGTTATGCTTTGTTAGGCTTTGTTATGCTTTGTTATGCTATCCTATGCTTTGTTATGCTATCCTATGCTTTGTTATGCTATGCTATGTTTTGGTATGCTATGCTATGTTTTGCTATGCTATGTTTTGTTATGCTATGCTATGTTATGCTATGTTTTGTTATGCTATGCTTTGTTGCGTTTTAATATGCTATGCTTTGTTTTGCTATGCTATGTTTTGTTATGCTATGCTTTGTTATTCTATGCTATGCTTTGTTATGCTATCCTATGCTTTGTTATGCTATCCTATGCTTTGTTATGCTATGCTATGTTTTGTTATGCTATGCTATGTTTTGCTATGCTATGTTTTGTTATGCTATGCTATGTTATGCTATGTTTTGTTATGCTATGCTTTGTTGCGTTTTAATATGCTATGCTTTGTTTTGCTATGCTATGTTTTGTTATGCTATGCTATGCTTTGTTATTCTATGCTATGCTTTGTTTTGTTATGCTATGCTGTGTTGTGTTATGCTAAGCTATGTTGTATTGTGTTTTGTTATGCTATGCTATGTTTTGCTATGCTTTGTTTTGTTATGCTATGCTTTGTTTTGTTTTGCTATGCTATGTTTTGTTATGCTATGCTATGTTATGCTATGCTTTGTTATGCTATGCTTTGCTGCGTTTAAATATGTTATGCTTTGTTTTGCTATGCTATGTTTTGTTATGCTATGCTATGCTTTGTTATGCTATGCTTTGTTATGCTATGTTTTGTTATGCTATGCTAAGCTTTGTTTTGTTATGCTATGCTAAGCTTTGTTTTGTTATGCTATGCTATTTTGTGTTATGCTAAGCTATGTTGTATTGTGTTTTGTTATGCTATGTTTTGCTATGCTTTGTTTTATTATGCTATGCTTTGTTTTGTTATGCTATGTTTTGTTATGTTATGTTATGTTTTGTTCTGCTATCTTTTGTTGAGTTTTGTTATGCTATGCTATGTTTTGTTATACTATGCTGTTTTGCTATGCGTTATGTTATGCTATGCTTTGTTTTGTTATGCTATGCTATGCTTTGTTGTGTTTTGTTATGCTAGGTTTTGTTTTGCTATCCTATGCTTTGTTTTGGTATGCTATGTTTTGCTATCCTATGCTTTTTTTGTTATGCTATGTGGTGTTTTGTTATGCTATGCTATGTTTTGTTATGCTATGCTGTGTTTTGTTATGCTATGCTATGTTTTGTTATGCTATGCTGGTGAGGGTGTGTTAGGGTGTGTGAGGGTGGGTGAGGGTGTGTGGGGGTGTGAGGGTGAGGGTGTGTGAGGGTGAGTGATGGTGTGTGAGGGTGAGGGGGTGTGACTGAGGGGGTGTGAGGGTGAGAGGGTGTGAGTGTGTGAGGGGGTGTGAGGGGGTATGAGGGTGAGGGGGTGTGAGGGTGAGGGGGTGTGAGGGTGAGGGGATGTGATGGTGAGGGGGTGTGAGTGTGAGAGGGTGAGGGGGTGTGAGGGTTGTGAGGGTGAGGGGGTGTGAGGGTTGTGAGAGTGAGGGAGGGTGAGGGGTTGTGAGGGTGAGTGATGGTATGTGGGGGTGAGTGATGGTATGTGAGGGTGAGGGGGTGTGAGGGTAAGGGGGTGTGAGGGTAAGGGGGTGTGAGGGTAAGGGGGTGTGAGGGTGAGTGGTGGTGTGTGAGGGTGAGGGGGTGTGGGGGTGTGAGGGTGAGGGGGTGTGAGGGTGAGGGATTCCGGATTACTACACTGTATTCCGTTTGCAGGGCTTTCAGTTTAGTGCGAATTGGAGCAGCCCTGACACTGCTAATCTTACAGCAAGTTGATGTATGAAGAGTGTATTTGGTTAAGCTTAACGTGCCTGGCAAAACGGTTGTTGAAATGTATACGGATGAAAAATGTGAAAAGAGATGGAGCTCGAGAAGATAACATTGAGACTAAGTCGCAATAGGTGCAATGGAAAAACATTTGCATTTTAGTGACCCCTCGAAAATTAAAGGCAATATTGGCCTTTCTTTCGGGTAACTGCATTCATTTAAAACGGAATGCCCCTTGGAACTGAGTAACAACATATCGAAATGCATTATGTGTTGAGATTACGTGGGTCAAGAAGACTGGCAATGTTGGTTTGGAAGATGGGATATCAGTAAGCATGCATATGAAATTTAATCTTGGTAATAAATGAGAATCACCAGGGTTAAGAACTGTTTGTAATGGAGAAGTTGTTTCAGGCAAAACTCTGCCATTGCAGTGTCGTCCGTCAGCGCTTACTTTGCCGGGTTCATGAGTACGCAGCAAATGAGAATCACCAGGGTTAAGAACTGTTTCTAATGGAGAAGTTGTTTCAGGCAAAACTCTGCCAATTGCAGTGTTGTCCGTCAGCGCTTACTTTGCCGGGTTCATGCGTACGCAGCTCTTCCAATCTAAATTAGTCTCTGCGCCGAACTTGGTAGACATGTGAGTGCGATAATAGAACTACAACTCCCAAGACACACAGGAAATAAAGCATGGATAAAAGATGCCCAGATCTTCCCTACTGTAAAAATTGCCTTGTTACATTCGAAGTTTTGTAACATGAGCAGGCGCAAAAGTAATGCACAGAAAAAAAGTAGTTGGCTCGTGAAAATCAAAAGAGCCGAAAACATGATTTAAAACCTTAAACCTCGGTACCTCAAAACAAGAAACTTGAGCCGATTATAAGTTCTATTCACTGTTGGATCGCAGACCCGACAGTAAATAAAATAAAATGAGACACGGCCTGCCGGCCGTAAAAGTGAAAGTACGGCCGGCCGGCCGGCCGTGAATAATTAGGGGAGGAGCAGCCAGGAGAGAGCAGGAGCGGAGGCACCAAGCTGGGGAACAGATGGCTGGGGATTTGATGATGTGCACGCGCATTTTAGCTCAATGCGCTTGCGCATTGACCTAAAAGTGCACGGGCACAGCATCAAATCTCCAGTATAGTTAAACCTCTGTTTAAGCCAATATAGTCTCGCTCCGCTCAATGCGCATGCGCATTGACAGGCGAGACCTAAAAAGGAGGACGTTGTGCCATTAATCCTAATATTAGCACTCGGTTGTGCATAAAGACCCATGACCATATTAATAAAAGAGCTACCAAGATTGTGAGATTCTAACACAGATTGTAAAAAAAGCCAAGATACCTTGTTGAATGCCTTTTCGGCATCAATGGCAATCGCCACAGATGGCAATGAGGAAAGTTTTGCCGTCTCTAAAATGTGACAGAACGTACAAATGTTGGCTCTAGCAAGCCTTCCCTTGACAAAGCCTTTTTGGGGTCATGAATGAGATTAGGAATATGACATTCTAGATGATGTGCTAAAAGTTTTGCAAAGGTTTTTGTTTCCATATTTAACAAGGATCTGGGACGGAAGTTTTTGGGATCAGAATGATCCTTTCCTTCTTTTGGTATTACTACAATAGTAGCCTCAGGGGCAGTACCTAAAACCTTGCCAGAAAGAACATAGGGGCCGATTAGGATGGCAGACGGATGCATGACTGCTGGACTGGAGGCGGCGAAAAATGCACCTCGTCATCCGCCGGGCCTTCCGTCTGCCATATTAGGAAGGGGAACTGGGCATATTTACCGTCCGCTGCATAAAAACGTGAACTGCCGCGGGAACACACCAGACACCACGCAATATTACAATGTCGCAAACAAACCAGAACACGGCAGCGGAAACACCTTCCTCTCATAGATGGTGGAAGCACCACAACGGAGAGGGAAAGCATTGTCACGAAACCCATCGCACGGACCTGACCGCCATGGACCCAGCCCTACACGCCTTCCCGGCCCTGTTCCTACTTCACTACCAGCAAGTCATGCACCGTCGTGTACACCGCCGCAGGTACACGAGCATGCAATACACACATACCACGCCACAGCATGCATGAACACTGGCACCTGTCCACACCAGACACCCTGGTGGGGACAGGAACACACACAAGTGCACCCACACCAGTCCCACCTCAGCACAATCACCCCCCGCATCAGGCACACGCCGCCCACGCAACACCACAGCCAGCCCACGGACGGACTCCGCTGCACTGTCGGTGGTTGGGCCTGTTACCGCGGCCACTCCTTCCACGGCGGTCTGTTTTTCTATGGTTCCGTCCGGTCTTTGGAGACATCCTTCCGCCGCGGTCGGGTTTTGCTGGAGGGGAATCCTAATAGCACCGCCGGTTTCCCCACGGTGCGGTCGGACAATCATTTCCCGCGAGACTGGCGGTCCGGACGCTTTCCGTCCGCCATCCTAATCGACCCTATAGTTGTCAAAAATCTTTTTAAGGTATGTAGTTATGGAAGCAAATGTTCTATAAAAGGCAATGGGAAAACCGTCCGGCACTGGATCTTTCCCCGATCGAGTACCCTCAACAGCCTGAATAATCTCATCAATCTCTATTGGCTTGCCCAAATCGATCATATAGTCATTAGAAATAGTAGCAGTAGGAAGAGAGTTTAAAACTGATGGCAGTTAAGCTTAGTACATTGACTTTTAGGGGTATATAAATTGTCATAAAATTCTCGAAAAACTCCAAGAATTTCTTGGTTATAAAACTTTCTAAAACCTGTTTTATCAGCAATATGAGAAATATAAGTAGTACTGGTATTCTGATATTTGAGGGTAGCAGCTACTAACTTGCCAGCTCTATTCCGTAGTAATAATTGACGAGATTTTTGAGGGTGTACTCCAATATAAGCTCTTTTATTAACTATGGAATTACACAAGTATTTTAAATGTTTAATATCTTGCAAGAGAGATTTGTCATTAGTATATAATTCCTCTTTCCGCCTAATATCATCCCCCAGAGATTGAAGAGATTTCCTAATATCGCTGTTCCTTTTAGCCATTTTTAAAATAATGTGACCTTTTATAGCACACTTAAATGCATCCCATAGCACTATTGGAGAGTCCACTGACGATTCATTATGTTTGAAAAAACGAACAATCTCGTCCTTAAGTTCCTGAACCTCAGAATTATCCTCCAAGTTTTCTGTGTTTAGATGCCAATTACGCAGTATCCGTAAGATTGAGGATGGTTATCAAAACTGCAGCATGATCAGAAACAGCAATTGGTTGAATCATGGCATTTATAGTATGTTTTAAAAGAGAAGCGTCAACCAGAAGATAAACAATACGAGAAAAGCTAGAATGAGGGGAAGAGAAAAAAGTGAAGTTGCTACCTGTAGGATTGTGTAATCTCCAAGCATCCGAAAGATGGTGTGACGAACACACATTAAGCAATTGTGTTTGTGCCCTTGGAGGTCGAAATTTAAAAGCTGAATGCCTATCTAAAATAGGATCGAAGGGGAAATTAAAATCACCCCCAACAATTGTTCTTGAATTTTGTGGAATGTCAGTAAGTTTCTCATTTATTGCATGCCAAAATGTGGGTCATCTATATTTGGAGCATATATATTCATAACATGTAGGTCATCCGAACCATTAGTCAGACGAGTAAGTAACCATCTTCCATTGGTATCATGTTCAGCTGCAACTATCGATAAACCAGATCTCTTAGTGATAAGAGTAATAACCCCGTTTTTCTTCCCAGAAGCCTCGGAACATGTAGCATCCAATACTGAGCCTTTCCTCATAAGAAGAACTTTTTTAAAGCCTATCTTGGTCTCTTGAAGCAAGACCAAGTCACCAGATAAACTCTTACAGTAATCTAGAACCTTGGCTCTCTTAACCGGGTGATTTAAACCCTAACATTAAGGGAGACTGCATTTATATCGGACATTGATATAGATAGAATGTAGATAATGAATACTTATGATGAAAGAGTATATTAGTAGAAAAAATATACCTAAATACCAAAAAAAGTGAAGCAGATGTCCCAATATTAAGGTGAGGATAAAGGGGAGGAATGAAGAATAGGGAAAAGAAAAGAGGATTCAACTTCATTCCAGAAAAGTCAGGAGCAACATTGAGACCCATCCCCACCACAGGAAGTCTTTAATAGAAATGTTGCATGGGGAATTAACATGGATGAGCAACATTGAGACTACCATCAACGGTGTGGACAACTCGAGTATGAACAAACCGCAGAGCAGCGGAACAAAAGTTACCAACCCAAATATATAACCATATCAAATACACCACTTTAGTATAAAGATAGCTAACAGGAGACTGAATAAATATAATATATGTCTGCAAGGAGATGACAATTCATAGGCAAACAAAGCATACCTGTAATAGCATAGTGATTCCAGTGTATACATATTTCAACCCAACCATAAAGTTCATTCAAAGAACTTCCAAATTGATGTGTGCAATATTTATAAAATACTAATCCAACAATCAAGTTAGAACAGACTACAAGCATAAATATTAAGGATGTATCTCATAAATACCGTAACATTAATTGTGGCCCTAAGATCGGTGCAGCGACAGAAAATCAATGCAAAAATATCGACTTGCACAAATATCAAGGTAAACGTATTGTGGTTGAAAAATATCGACAGACAAAATATCGTGATCAAGAATATTGATTTTAGGTACATAATATTGATGTTTAAAATATCAAAGTGTTTAATATTGTTTGCAAAAATATGGTTATTAAAAATATCGATTTGTTATTAATGTTATGTATTTAAGTATACATTTGATATGTATGTCATGTATATATTTTTCTATAAGAATTATTTGTATTTTTAGTATATGTGTTAACATTTTTGTGGTTATTACGTTTTTTTAAATTTGAATTATGTGTATTTAGTTCCGTAGCGGGTTGTGGGTTTATGGGAGAATAGGGTGGGAAATAATTTAATTATATAACATTTATAGATTATTTTTAATTGTCTTAATATTTTTTTATTTAACGATTGCATTTTGAGTTCAGTAGCGGGTTGTGGATTTATAGGGAAATAAATAGGGTAGGAAGTAATTTAATTATATTAAATGTATTGCATATTTTGTATTTATTAATATTTGTTAACTAGAGATGTTATAGTGTTAAATGTGTAAAGTAATTTATTATGAGTTAATTAATAATTAGTTGTTACTTAGTTTTAAAGAATTAATTAGTAATTAATTATGGTCATTGTGTAATTCGTTAGGTGTGTGTTGTGGTGTTTATAGGTGTAAATGGTGGGAAGGGTGGGAAGTAATGTATTTATAATTGATCAACTAATAATTAGTTGTTAATTCATTTACATTAATTAATTAAAAATGAATTATTTTAATTGTGTAATTAATTTTAGGTGTGTGTTGTGGATATTATCGTGTTAAAGCATGTGTATTTAATGAATGTTTATTATGTTTTTATTAATAATATTTTTTAGTTGCTTATTATTTATGTTAATTATGGAAATGCATTTAAATACAACTTTTGAAGTGTTTCTTTATTGGTGTGATGTTATACGGTAGGAAATAAAATAAATACATTTATGTTTTAAATACAGTTTTTGTTTGTCAATATTTGCTCCTTTTAAATAATTATTGTTTTAAAATGTATTTATTAATGTATTTTATATAATATTTGTAGTTTTTTGTTATATGTAATTCATATTATAATGTGTTCCTTTTATATGTTTAATATATTTAATCGTATATTTTTTTAATATTGTTTATATATTTTTATATTTGTTAAATAGAGATGTTATAGTGTTAAATGTGTAAAGTAATTTATTATGAGTTAATTAATAATTAGTTGTTAATTAGTTTTAAAGAATTAATTAGTAGTTATAATGGTCATTGTGTAATTCGTTTTAGGTGTGTGTTGTGGTGTTTTTAGGTGTAAATGGTGGAAAGGGAGGGAAGTAATGTATTTATAATTGATTAACTAATAATTAGTTGTTAATTCATTTAAATTAATTCATTAAAAATGAATTATGGTAATTGTGTAATTAATTTTAGGTGTGTGTTGTGGATATTATCGTGTTCAAGCATGTTTATTTAATGAATGTTTATTATGTTTTTATTAATAATATTTTTTAGTTGCTTATTATTTATGTTAATTTTGGAAATGCATTTAAATACAACTTTTCAAGTGTTTCTTTATTGGTGTGATGTTATACAGTAGGAAATAAAATAAATACATTTATGTTTTAAATAAAGTTTTTGTTTGTCAATATTTGCTACTTTTAAATAATTATTGTTTTAAAATGTATTTATTAATGTATTTTATATAATATTTGTAGTTTTTTGTTATATGTAATTCATATTATAATGTGTTCCTTTTATATGTTTAATATATTTAATCGTATATTTTTTTAATATTGTTTATATATTTTTATGATTTTTTTAAAATGTTCGATAGGTTAAATGTTATTAGTATTTTTTGTTTCTCTGCTATCCAACACTTTCCCTAAAGTTGCACTCACTGGAGTGGAAATAGTAATTTTTACCCCTCCGCTATCCAACACTTTCCCTAATGTTGCACCCACTGGAGTGGAAATAGTAATTTTTACCCCTCCACTATCCAACACATTCCTTACTGTTGCACTCTTTGGAGTGGGAATAGTATTTTGTTCCTCTCTGCTATCCACCACTTTCCCTACTGTTTGTCTTACTGGAGTGGGAATAGTAAATTTGACCCCTCTGCTATCCAACAATTTCCCTGCTGTTGCTCTCACTGGAGTGGGAATAGTAATTTTTACCCCTCCGCTATCCAGCACTTTCCCTACTGTTGCACTCACTGGAGTGGGAATAGTAATTTTTACCCCTTCGCTATCCAATACGTCCCCTACTGTTACACTCACTGGAGTGGGAATAGTAATTTTACCCCTCCACTATCCAGCACTTTCCCTATTGTTGCACTCACTGGAGTGGGAACAGTAATTTTTACCCCTCCACTATCCAGCACTTTCCCTACTTTTGCACTCACTGAAGTGGGAATAGAAACGTATGCCCCTCTGCTATCCAACATTTTCCCCAGTGTTGCACTCACTAGAGTGGGAATAGTAAATTTTATTCCTCCGCTATCCAACTCTTACCCTACTTTTGCACTCACTGGAGTGGGAATAGTAATTTGTACCCCTCTGCTATCCAACACTTTCCTTACTGTTGCACTCGATGGAGTGGAAATATTATTTTTTTTCCTCTCCGCTATCCAACACTTTCTCTAATGTTTGTCTTACTGGATTGGGAATAGTAAATATTACCCCTCCGCTATCCAACACTTTACCTACTGTTGCACTCATTGGATTTGGAATAGTATATTTAATTACTTTGCTATCCAACATTTTCCTTACTATTGCATTTATTGTATTGGGAAATGTAAGTTTACATTTTTTTAAATAATGTAATGTTTTAATTTATTTTACGTTATTGATATCTATATGTATATTTTATTTTTATATAATTTTAAAGTTTATATTTGTTTTAATTAAGTTTATTTATTATATTTAGTTAAAATGTATATTACATTTAATTTATTTTGTTAAAAATAATATTAATATTTAATATATTTTATTTGATCTATATTTTTAAATTGATATTTTTACATCTATATTTTTTACTTTGATACTTTTGATTCAAATTGTTTGTACTTACCTGTTTAAGTATAGGGAGTTGATATTTGTGCATTCTATATTTTTTCCTCAAAATTTTTGTCATCGATATTTATAACATTAATATTATGTCAGTAAACCCCTAAGATTGGAGCAGCACAAATATAAACAATATTAGAAAAACATCAGTAGATAATAATGTAGTTCATTGGTGATCAGTGAAATTATTAAATAATATATAGCTTATAGGCAAACTTCCAGAAAGACAGGAAACAAGGAAAGAGGATAGGAGATAGAATGCTTACCTATAGCGAAGAAACTATAAAGTGAGGTGTAGAATTAATAAAAGAGTAATTACATAAGTAATGGCATTCAATTAGAACAAACTATTAGAGAGAAGGAAAATAAATAAATAAAATGTAAATGAAATGTCAGCTATGACTTGGCATATTATAAGCAAACAAATCCTAACAACCTATAACATCCATCTTATACATACTTCAACCTAAATAAACAGATTAATTCAAATAAAAGCCAAATTGATACGTACAATATTATAAAATAATTATATGACTAATAAATAATAGCAGACTAAGGGCAACAATTAATACATATGCATCTGAGAATGGCATTGCATACATTATGGTACTGAGAACAAAGCAAAAGAGAGATATAAAATAATAGAAGATCATTGGTAGAGAATAACATATTTCATTGATGACCAATGAGATAACCAAAGAATATATAGCATATATACAAAGAAATAGTAAAGATAAAAGGTAAGAGGTAGAATACTATAACATAGCACTACGAGGCCTTCGGGTAGTAATGCGCTTTACAAAACCCATTTTCATTTCATTTCAATACTCACCTGTAACAAAGGAGTTATAAAAAATGGAAAGGAATACTAAGAAAATATTTCATTAACAAATTCATTCAACTAGAACCATATAGCTGAAAGAAACCATATCAACTATATGTACCAACCTAATATAAAACATATCTATTGGAGTATTATCCTAAAAAGAGCAGAATACAACTTAAGGCACTGCATGGTACTGTGTAAAATATCAATTAACAGAGCCTAGCTTTTCCATAGCATAAGAAGCATCAGCATAGTTACAACAAGATGTATTATAATCTCAAATTTAAGCAACAATGCAACAAAGGCTGCAAGTAAACATACAATAGGAACATCATAGACGAGGTTATAGGGAATCATATAAATATATGAGTATACAATGGCATTGCCAAATACTATTCAACAACAAAAGGAAAATGTTTACATGAAAAGCAAATAAGTAGACCAGGTCATCCTATACAGATAACTAGAAATGAGAAGTACCAGGTAGAGAATCAGAGTCCATCTCTGGAATCAGATTGACTATCCAAGAAAGTAGAACAGTCTGTAGGTTCATAAAAAAATCTGTGGATGGCCTCTAAAAATGATCTGGAAACTTGAGAGCCCAGAAAAAGAAAAAGGAATGCCCATGTCAGTGAGCCTTCTGCGTAGGTTGAGGAAGTCATTGCGATGAATTACAGTGTCTCTAGCAAAGTCTTGCAAAAAAGAAATGTAATGACCTTCCCATTGAACCATCTTGATATTCCTCATTTGTGCTAAGATTTGATCTGTGTGTTGATGTCGCAAAGGTTTAAATATCAACGGACTTGGAGAAGTCGTATTTCTGGGTTTAAAAGTTGGAACTCTATGAGCTTGTTCTATCTCAAAGTCTTTTTGGAAAGAGAGATGCAAGACATTTGGGATCCAAGTAAGCAAGAAATAAATTAATGAAGGAGCAGCATTCTCACTCCCCTGCGGTAATCTCAAAATACAAAGATTTCTTCTACGAGATTGATATTCCTGCTCTGTCAAATCTCTCCTTAGCGATGTAATAGAACGTTCTAAATTTTGGATTTATTTTGCTTGTTTATTTGTATAGTCTTCCACACTACTTATTCTTGTTTCTGCATTAGAAACACGTAATGAAAGATCATTAAGGTCTTTACGAATTGCTGCCACTTCCATCTGTAGTAGACCTGTATTGGTTTTGGTACTTTGAGCTAAATCGCGAACAGTATTGAGCTTGAGTAATATAGCTTCTAAAGTTGAGGCAGAGTCAGGACTACCTTTAACTGGCAAATCCGGGATAGGTGAAGACTGTTTGGAGCGTAGAAGGTGACCTTTGGAATCCTTGTCTTTAGTGCTACCACCCATACCCTTCGCCATTGGGAGTAATTGTAATATAACTTTAAGAAAAAAATATTTTTTAAATAATTTTATTTTTCAGTTTACACACAATAAACAAAACACCCAACTGGCATCATTTCATTGTATGTAAACAGATCGACGACCTCATTATCGGCAGGGCTACAGGCAGCATCAGGGGGGAATGGACTCAATGGGAAGGAACACAATAGTAGACAATTAAAGCATTGTGAGGAAGGAACCAAGCACAGCACTTCTGCAGGTGACGAATATCTCTAGGGGCCACCCCCTCACTCCCCGTCAGACCCAGACCCAACTGGCGTATGCAACCCACTGCCCCCAATGTCAGACGCATCCTGGGAGGAAAGCTCCTATTCTGCTAGCCCTGATGCACACATGACTCGCCAGGCCAGTAAGTCGTCCTGCAGCTTCTCATCCCTCAGAGTGAGTTGCATGTGAGTTTCCTCAGCCAGGGACCACTCCCGTACATCTCTGAGCCAAATGGGCACCTCCGGAGCCCTCAGCCCCATCCAAGTAATCGCCACCCTGCGTCTGGCCAGCACCAACATTAATTGTAAGAGTTTATAAGAAAGTTTATTTTTCTTGGGTTTGGGGACTAATGCAAGAAGACAAGGCAGGAGGTCGATCGCTATCCGAAGGCCTGTAGCTGTGACTATGCGCTCCACCATCCCCACCCAGAAACGCCTGGCCAGAGGACAGACCCAGGCTAAGTGTAGGAAGTCCGCTTTCTCTGCGTTACATCTAGGAATTGTAATTTTTGATTTATTTATAAGATTTCTATAGCGCAACAAATACCTTCCGGTGTCTCGGCGCTGGAATTCACAGAGATTGCAAAGGGTTCCTCCTAAATTTTACTGGTCAAAAAGCCAAGTTTTAAGGTGTTTTCGAAATATTAGTACAGATGAACTGAGTTTAATATGTGGAGGAAGCACGTTACATAATTTCGAGGCCGCAACCACGAAGCGTTTATCTCCCCATGTTGCTTTCATAGTGCGTAGGATGTTAAGCAGTTGAAGTGCCGATCAACGTAAGGATCGGTTGGGTTTGTAGACACTAATAGATTTTTTTAAGAAATCTGGTCCAGTATTGTTCAATGCTTTGTAACTTTCATATAAACTGTCAAGGACAGATAGACAAATATGGAGGTGCCACCAAGCCACAAATATCAGGGAGAATAATAGGCCAACACAGCCTAACCACTGAGTTATAACTCATTGATCAGAGTAGAATTTGTCAGTAAATATAGCAAGGGACAGCAAAATTCCAGTCAGCAGCCGCCATTTTGAAATTGCCAGAATGAAAATAAATAGGCACAGTAAGGGCCAGATTCCGATCTTGCTCGGAAGGGCAACAAACGCAATCCGGCCGCAAAAAGTACGAGTCGTACACATGTTTTCCGCCCGACTCATACAGCCGTACGAGTGAGCAAGTACGATGCGTGCACGTGAAATTCACCAATTGAATCGTTTCCGGGTCTGAACCGCTCCGTACGTTTTGTCCGTAAGCAAACCGTGCTGTGCAATGGATGTGATTTATGACCTAGCCATTACGATGCACGCGTCGGACAACCGGTTCAAGGCGAAATTTCCGGCTCGCAAAACTTCTGGGACGTTGCCTTTGGGGGTCTGTGTCAGACCCCCTGTCACCCCCAGCCTTACTACTCGGACACAGGTGGAGACCCAAGGGTCTCCCCAACACAGGCATATACAGTTTGGATGGTACCGACGTGTAACCACTGTAGGGGGCGCCTTTGTGCAAGACGTGCCCATTCAGTCAATGGGAGCTCATGTACGCGTTGTACGACCGGCTCCCATTGACTTGTACGGGAGTCCGACCGAACCGAATCTGGCAGCATGCGACCGCATCATACTCACTCGGTCGGACTGTAGGAGTCTGGCTTGGTCGGAAAACACTTTGGTTCCGGCTTGGTCGGAGAGCTTTCCGATCCAGATCGGAATCGGGCCCTAAATGTTGAAATGGGAGATTTTGAAAGCTGGGGTGTAGAAAACTGAGTTAATGTACAGATGTACTTGTTAGCAGAAAAAACAAACCGCTATAAAGAACGTAAAAGCTGACCAAACATCTAATTATCACAGTCATGATGTATCTGCATTAATGACCACTGTAGCCATATAATGTTGTGAATGGGATACCTTACATGCAGTAAGTGTCCAGCACTGAGTGAAGACCCAATAATAAGTTTGAGATTTTGCAGCAATTTGATTCAGAATAAAGCAAAGTTACTGTCAGCCGCCGCCATTTTGAGACCTCCAAATGTGAGAGAAACAGCCCCTCACAGCACTAATAAATAAAGTTTGTCCATTGTTAGACGGGGACCCGGAGGGTCGGCCGAGGACAGGGGGAGAGGCCTCCGGTGAGGGCCGTCCCCAGCGGTCGTACAGACGAGTAACTTCCCCCCCCACAGATGGACACCACACAAGGATGAGGTCAACACTCTTTATATACGATTCTTGAAGCGAAGTTATCAACGATACAGTGAGGTCGGGACACGAGGGTCCTCTCAATTCTAGTCTCTGAAGGGGAAAAGGTAGCGGGACAGTCTTGGTACCGGTCCGGTACGGGAGTGGCAAGATGGGTAGCTCACAATCCTCGAGCTCGGAGTTCTGGAAGGTCAGGCCGCGGCAGCGCCAGCAGGCTAGGATGATAAGTCTCGTTTGAGAAGGGCTGCAGCAGCGCCAGCAGGCAGGAACGATGGTTCACAAGGATGGGCCGCGGCAGCGCCAGCAGGTCCCGACGAAGGTGTAGGTTGCAGAGGGCCGCGGCAGCGCCAGCAGGCAGGAACGATGGTTCACGAGGATGGGCCGCGGCAGCGCCAGCAGGTCCCGACGAAGGTGTAGGTTGCAGAGGGCCGCGGCAGCGCCAGCAGGCAGGAACGATGGTTCACGAGGATGGGCCGCGGCAGCGCCAGCAGGTCCCGACGAAGGTGTAGGTTGCAGAGGGCCGCGGCAGCGCCAGCAGGCAGGAACGATAATTCACAAGGCAGGGCTGCGGCAGCGCCAGCAGTCCATCAAGGATAAGTTCTTCAAGGTGTCTCTCGACTCCAGGATACAACTGCCTTCCTGCTCTGGAGCTGCCCCAGTTATAGGTCTGGTCTCCTTTGATGTCCGGACCCTCGCGCTTGGAGGTCGGGAGGTCCGGGATGAGGGAGTCCAGACACCCAGCAGGGGGGTGGAGCCAGCGCCCGGGGAGGCTGGGGGCAGTCGGCACCTGGCGGGGGAGAGCCATCGACACTCCTCTCTCCCATTGACCTGCCAAGTGGTCTCTTCACCTCCTGGGTGGATGGTGGTGCCTCGATGTCGGGGCCTGGCCAGGCCCAGGGTTGCTGTCGAGCTGAGGCCACGCGGCCTCGTGGTGCAGTGTCCAAAATGGCGGCTGCTGATGGAGGCCCGGGCCAGCCGATGTCGGGGTGTTCGGGAGCAGGCGTCCCATTGGGGACGGGTTGCGGGTTGCTTCTGTGGGTTGCCGGGGTGGTTCTTCGGGGGACACCGGGAGAGCCGGTGTTCGGGCCTTACTGTGCGGGGAGGGAGCGGCCCCTTCACGAGGCCTGTCCAACATCCATGTATCCGAAAAAACGTGCAGTACCTTCAATAAGAGAGAATTCTTAATTTCACGAAGGATTAAGTGACTGACTCCAGTCCTCATACGTTATGCTGCACCCAGGCTGAAAGGACGGCTGCCATTCCAGGACGTTACATCAGGCGAGCTCTCTTGCATGTGGCAGCCTGTAGCAGAAAAGCGTCGAGCACGAGGAAAAAAAGAACTCCTCAATACTCACGAGCAGATCCGCCGTTCTCTGGTGTCAGCAGGTGATCAAAAAATCACCCGGAATGCATATATCGCAGAGCTCAGAAAAAGGCAGACATCTTCCCTGTGCATCAAGCCACGACCCCTGCCTTTGGCAAACGGTTTAATACAAAGGCTTAGAAGGGGAAAAGTGCATCAAGGTTGCAAACATGTCTTTCATTTCAATAGTTAAAGGACCTCCAGTAGGATTCCAATACATGATTTTAACCAGCACTATCTTTACATGAGTGTGCTCGCATTTTGAAATGCTTTCAAAGATAAAAGCTGATGCCAATTCATTCCATGGTTGCCAATACATGTAACACCCACTTTTGGCAATCCACGAATTGGCAACATTTGCAAAATATCTGGCATGCCCTCTTGCCCAGCAGACACAGGAATGTTCAATTATCCTGATGTGAAACATGCTGCTGAACTCTAGTCACTCTAACAAGTTCTGTTTAAGAATAAATAGTTTTCAATCTTGGAACTGTGCATCATAAAAAAGGCATATTTGAAATTCACTAGAGTTATCAGCAAAGTGTTGTGTTCTTTTGTCCTAAGTAAAACAATGTATATGTTAATTTGAAGTTGATTAATAGGTTACCTAGGACTTGCACAGTTTTCTTTAGGGAAAATATGGTGCAATTCCACCTTTCTTTCACCTTCAGCTCATCTCTTTAGCATTTGTTAGAAAATATAACTTGCACTATCATATAGTAATAATGATAATCTTGGCAGCCATTGGTTAAAAGTAATATGATTGTAACAAGATGTGGTAATCAGCTTGAAGATGTACTGTGCTGAACAGCAGGAAATGTAAAGTGAAACTTTGGACATCCTAAATGAAGGTAGGACATGAATGCTCCATGTCTACTTCAGTACAGTAAAAACACACTTCTTCTAGACAAGCATTTGCAATGCAATAGGTCTCTCATTAGGAAAGTTTGAGCAATTGGTATTGTAAATGACAAATTTGTTATTTATGTGTTGGTTTTGATGATAGCTAAATTAATAGCTTTGTCATTTACAATGCCAATAGTTTTAACTTTCGCAAATGTGACACCTATAGCATTTGTAATGCAATATGTGTTGTATTTACGTGACTTAGATGTATTGATATTACAAATAACAATGGCTTTAAAATTATTTTTATAATTAATACTTAAATAAAAGCTATTGTAATTTATAATGGCAATAGCTTAAACTTTTGTAAATAACTGTTTTGAAGATTATGTTCAGTGTATTTTATTGTGACGAAACAAGAACAGAAGTGAAATATCAACATCTTTTTGTGACATTCGTAATAAAGCTTGAAACATTGAGAGAACATATTTGAACCAGTTGTTGTTGAATGGTTGCACAGATTGATGCTGTGGTGGCGCTGTTTGATGTTGTGGTGCCCCTGATGGGGGATAGATAGATAGATAGAGTAAGGGCGATAGATAGATGGCTTAGGCTCAACCTAAAAACATAAATTTCTGCCCATTTCCTAACATACCTAGTCCCTGTCAGACCTTGGCAGACCTCTCATTCAGGCACACAGGCCGAGAAAGATAAAAGACAACAAATTAACTCCATGTGTAGGAAGCCCAACATGACAACCATAAAAGCCACAAGGGAAACATTTGGGTCTTGCTGCCCGCCCCTCCCCCTCGACTACTGTTGTAGATCCATTTCAGGCTGAGAGATAAGGAGATAGGGAAAGGATTGGAAGAAGCTGTTGTTTGAGGGGCGCGTGCGTGCTGCGGGGCATGTTTCCACCACTGACTAGTGTAAGAACATAAAACACCACCACCCTGACCTGCAATAAAAGAACCCCCATAAAGCCTATGCTGCTTTAGTGATTGGTTTCTTGGATGTGCAGCCAACAGTGACTTGGCTGATGCCACCCACAACAAACTGGACACATCAACCCTGATTGTTGCTTTTATCCCAAGTGATACAGCGGCCCAGAAGCCAATTTCCTTTTCTGCACTAAGGCCCATGGCGTGCTGGCTAAGACACTGGCACCGAGGGAGCATCCCTCCAAAAGCAGTAAGTTCTTGACGCGGATCAGCTTTAAAACTCTCACATTTTGCAGCGCACAAGGAAATGGCCCGTCATGTGCACAAGATCAAACAATTCGGCCAAGCGAAGAAGCCGCTTTTACACCACGGTTCTGCCCAATATCTCACAGTTTGGCAAATGGGGACAGGATATAGCGTACCGACCAGAGCTGCCTATTTGGGAACTGAGTTAGTATCTCGGGGCCGGCTCCACATGTGTGAATCTGGCCAAACCACTTAATCTCCCTGTGCCTACACAAAAAAAACAACGAGGTTGAGAATCCAAAATAAACGTTTAAAAAAAAGGTATGATGAGCGGCGGTGGAGAAAGAGAGATGGTGATTAAGATATACCTGATAGTGTAAACGAAAGAGTGTGAAAAATGTTAGATTAAAAAGCAACAAATGACGAGCAAATGGGGACCGGATATAGCGTACTGACCAGAGCTGCCTATTTGGGAACAGATTTCGAATCTCGGCGCCAGCTCCACATGTGTGAATCTGGCCAAACCACTTAACCTCCCTGTGCCTACACAAAAAAACCAAAATAAGAATGTGTCCTTGTAACTGGCGTTCATGAAACGCGAACATGCCGGGCTCTGCAGCTCAGGCTCGGCGGGTTGACGGATGCCGCAGCAGCAGTGTGTGCGGGTGTCCTACCAGGCCCTCATGCCCTGTAGAGTCCCCTGGCAGGGCGGCACGGAGGCCCCTTGGTGCCCCTGCGGCTGCGCTGCAGTGTTCAGCTGGCCCAGGTTGCTCATGAAGGTGCTGCCCCCGCGCTGCCCTGTGCGGCTGGAGAAGTTTCATTTGGATGTGGGCTGTTGCTGTAGCTTTAGGTCGGTTAGGTATTGTAGGAGTGGGGGATGCCGCCCACGGTGTAGGCTGTGCTGTAGCTCTGAGAGCCTCGGAGGCAGAGCTTGCCATCCCGCACCAGCACTGGTACGGCAATCACAGTGCCATGACAGAAATTGCATTTTTCAGCTCGGTGTACTTACCCTGGGAGGGGGGGAGGCAATATTGTTCCTCAAGCTCAAATGGAGAAAATGAAAGAACGCATGCCCCAAAAAAATGCTCGCCAGTGACAAATGGGGACCGGATATAGCGTACCGACCAGAGCTGCCTATTTGGAAACCGAGTTAGAATCTCGAAGCCGGGCACACATTTGTGATTCTGGCCAAACCACTTAATCTCCCTGTTGGAACGGGAGGTCTCTGGTTGGCACAGGTATGCACTTGTGACAAGCAGGGACCCTCAGCTCCACCTCAGGGCAAGGGAACTACTCCTTCGAATAACCCCTGCTCACCCTCTAGGTAGTGTGGCGCGAGCAGACAAGGTTAATCCTCAGGGCGATAGTAAGTTATGCACTTATGAGCACACACAGTAAACCCACTGACCCACCACAAACGGACACCAGTCATATGGTTGTATCAAAAATACGTATACTTTATATAAAAGATAGATTCAAGCAGGATTATCACAAGACCGAATAACGCTTAGTAAATTGAGGTCACCAGATTACAGTAGGCAAACTTAGTCTTTCAATGTTCGTTGTTTAGCAAGGTACGATGACAGGGAAATAAATACGTTGCGGACCCTGGATCCGATATGAACTCGGGACGTTCAAGTGTACCTTGCTGGTGGAAGTCCGAGGCGTTTCAGGCGCGGCTACTTGTGAGGGCAGACCCCGAACGAGGCCGACGGTTCTCCAGAGGATCTCTCCGGTTCAATCCCCCTCGAGGAGCGAGGTGAAGGAGCTAGACTGTGGAGGGTTGCGGCGATCCGGGATCGATGCAGCTCACGGGGCGAGGCGCCGTTCAGGCCTGCGGGACGTACTACTTCTTAGCACGCCGGGTCGTACTCATGGATCTGTGAGGGGCGTAGAGTTCTCAGGCAGACGGGTGCAGCACCAGTCTTTCGGTACCACGGTACGGGGAGGCCTTTCTTGAGGTGCGGCACGAGCCTTGGTATGCAGGAGCGCAAAGCGAGACAGTTGTGTAAGTTACGACGTAGGGACCGTCAGAGGTTATGAAATGCTCTCCGTGCAGATTCCGGCTGGAGAAGATGAGAAGTACACAGCTCGCTCCGTAAGCGGCGAGGTGACAGGAGAGCAGGCGGCCCGGCACTGAAGCGGAGAGCGACTCACGGATGAGCGGGGCTCTCTACGGCGGGGCGACCAAGCTCCGAGCTGTCATGACCTGGGAGGGGGCGAAGGCACCCGAGTCACAACTCTGGCGAGGGAATAAGAACTGAGGCCCAACAGCAGACGGGCACAAGCAGATAGAACCCAATGGTCCTGGGGTTCCGTTCAGGGGGCCAGCTCTCGATCAAGCCCTTGGAGATCGTTTAAGGCACAAGTCTACAAAGTCCTCTCTGGTACTTTCCTCTCCGTTCTCAGCAAGGCACCACTACAGGCCAGTCCAACAGGATACAGACTGGTTTCCGTCCTTCAGCTTCTCTTGGTCCTTCTAGTCAGGCAGAGGTTCGTCGTGGTCAAAACTGGATCTGATTTGTGAGGAGCGGAGCTCCTATATTTATACTGCATTTCTTTTGTCTTTGCAGGCCAGGGGGCCTGAGCCTGGTTCAACCCGGTTCTGAAGTACTTTGTTAACAGGACGCTGCCGTCTTCTTTCAGGTTGCAGGGCAGAGACATCAGACGCTCCGCAGGAGGTGGAGCCAGCATTGTGGTGGTGGAGCACAACCCTATTCAGAGTCCTACTCCGCCCACCCATCCTGGTGTAAGCACCCCATTCACCACCTGGAGCACCCGACTATCCCCGGGAATCTCCCAGCCCTGTCACTCACACAAACCCAGACAGCAGATACACATCCTGGCAGAGGCGGGCTGAACAGTTAGGCGAGCAAAGGCTAACTTTCTAAAAGTAGCATTTGCAAACTCAGGATATTAAAATAAACCTTACTAAAGGAAGTATTTTATTATTCTGATTTTAGGCATACTAAACTCGACCTGCTACCGTGTTCCCTGAGCCTGCCGGGACTATAGCGTGTAATAGTTCCGACAGCTTATCTGGCCTAAGAGAACAGGTAGCCCTTCAATAGTGAAGAACGGGAAAGGGCGGTAATTCACTACTAGGACATGCCACACTCTAGGCTTGTCCTACCTTACGCTTACAATGCACCCTGCCCGTAGGCCTACCATAGGGGTGACTGATATGAAGGCGAGGGAAGGTTCTGGGACTGGCAAGTGTGGGCACTTGCGACGTCAGCGTGGCAGTACGAGACTGTACGCGGGGTCAGCAATGGCGGACCCGAGACCTATCTTACAAGGCCGCTTCTGTGGGTGGCGCAACCAGCGCTGCAGGCCCACTAGCAGCATTTGTATCTACAAGCCCCGGCACGCCTTGTGCACTTTACTGGGGACTGACAGTAAACCAAATAATCCAATCGTGGAAATCAATTACACATACACTTTACATTGGGAGCACTTGCACTGCGGCATGGATTGGCCGTGGCGCAGTGCCCTGAGCATCGAACACCAGCAAAACATCTGAGGCACATCAGCAAAAAGTGGAAGGGAAACTCACGCCAAGGTGCCAGGTCTAACACGTGTCCCCTCCAGCTGAAAGGTGAGGAGAACTACCCTTTCCCAGGGAGTTCCTCATCACTAAGGCGGAAAAACCTCGACAGACCGTCAGCATTGGCGTGGTCTATGCCAGGGCGGTGTTCCACCGTAAAGTCCATACTCTGTAGAGAAATGGACCACCTCAGCAGTTTCGGGTTTTTACCCCTCATTTGCATCAACCATCTGAGGAGCCTGTGGTCTGTCTGAACTCGGAAGTGAGACCCAAACAAGTAGGGTCTTAGCTTCTTCAGGGCCCAGACCACGGCAAAAGCTTCTCGCTCAATCGCACTCCACTTCTGTTCCCGTGGAAGTAACCTTCGACTGATGAAGGCCACAGGGTGATCCCAGCCCTCCTCAGTCATCTGTGACAGGACAGCCCCTATCCCATGCTCTGAAGCGTCTGTCTGCACTAAGAACTTTTGGAGAAATCAGGAGCACGGGCGCTGTGCACATGGCCTTCTTCAGGGTGTCGAATGCTTCCTGACAGGCGTCGGTCAAGATCACTTTCAGGGGCTGCTTCTTCAAAGTCAGCTCTGTCAAGGGGGCAACGATGGTGCTGTATCCCTTGACGAACCTCCTGTAGTACCCGGTGAGTCCGAGGAAGGCCCTCACCTCCGTTTGGGTCTTGGGGGCTTCCCAAGCCAGGATGGTCTGAACTTTGGGTTGAAGGGGCGCCACCTGGCCGCTCCCAACTTGGTGTCCCAAATACACCACCGAACCCTGCACGATCTGGCACTTGCTTGCCCTGATCGTGAGGCCTGCCTTGCGCAGAGCCGCCAACACTTCCCAAAGGTGACGCAAGTGTTCCTTCCACGTTCCGCTGAACACTGCAATGTCATCCAGGTAGGCGGCACTGAATGCGTCCAGTCCGACCAACACCTGGTTGACCAACCTCTGTAAGGTGGCAGGGGCGTTTTTCATTCCGAAGGGCATGACCCGTAATTGGTAGTGCCCATCTGGGGTTGAAAACGCTGACCTCTCTTTGGCCCCTTCAGTTAAGGCAATCTGCCAGTACCCCTACGTTAAGTCAAACGTACTGAGGTACCGAGCAGCTCCCAACCGATCGATGAGCTCATCAGCTCTGGGGATGGGGTGCGCGTCAGTCTTCGTGACCGAATTGAGTCCTTGATAGTCCACACAGAACCGGAGTTCGGGTGTGGCTCCCGGTGTCGCAGCCTTCGGGACCAAGACCACTGGGCTGGCCCAAGGACTGCTGGAGGACTCAATCACCCCAAGAGCAAACATCTTCGAGACTTCCTCCTTGATGCAGGCTCGTACCCTGTCAGTCACGCGGTAAGCCTTATGCTTCACCGGTAAGCTGTCTCCCGTGTCCACATCATGGACGCACCAATCTGTGACACCAGGAACCAGGGAGAACAAGTCAGAGAATTGCCCCAGCAGCTGGCGGCAATCACTCTGCTGCTCAGGGAGGGTGAGAGGTTAACTCCATCCACTGACCCATCTCGCTCGGAGGCCACCAAGAGGTCCGGAAGAGGTTCGGTCTCCTCCTCCATTCCGTCATTGGTTGCCAACAGCATACCCACTTCGGACCTCTCCAAGTGGGGCTTAAGGCGGTTAACATGTAGGACCCTCAAAGGGTTCCTGGGAGTTTGCAAGTTCACCAGGTAGGTGACAGGACACTTGCGCTCCACAACCTCAAATGGACCCGTCCACTTCTCCTGAAGTGCACAGGGCTCCACTGGGGCCAAGACCCACACCTTTTGTCCAGGCTGAAGCTCTACCAGACTGGCATTCTGGTCGTACCACCGCTTCATCTCCTCATGGCTGGCTTCCAGGTTTGCCTCAGCAAGTTGCCTGAATTGCTTGGTCTGGTTTCGGAAGGCCAGCATGTAGCTATATACATTCTGGGGAGGTTTCCTGGGAGATTGCTCCCAGCCTTCCCTAACCAGACTCAGAGATCCTCGGACCGGGTGACCGTACAGAAGCTGGAAGGGACTGAACCCGAGCGACTTCTGTGGCACCTCTCGGTAGGCAAACAGTAGACATGGTAAGAGGACGTCCCACTTACGCCTCATTGGTCCTTCTTGGCCCATGATCATGCCTTTCAGGGTTCGGTTGAATCTCTCAACCAACCCGTTTCCTTGGGGGTGGTGAACATGTACGTTACACCACACTCTTGCCAAAGGGACTTCATATATTTCGATATGAAATTGGTGCCCCTGTCAGACACCACCTCTAGAGGGAATCCTACTTGTGAGAAAATTCCCATCAGTGCTCGTCCCACCACGAGGGCCGTCACTGTCCTCAGAGGGATGGCTTCAGTGTACCGGGTGGCATGGTCCACCAAGACCAGGATGAACCTGTTGCCCATGGCTGTCTTGGGGTCCAGAGGCCCCACTATGTCAATTCCCACTCGCTGGAATGGGGTACTGATGACGGGGAATGGTAGGAGGGGAGCCTTGTTCTTCCCTCCACACTTACCACTTGCTGGCAAGTCCTGCAGTGAGCGTCTGAGCTCCAGTGCATCTGGGGCCAGTAAAAGTGGGTGACAAGCCTGTCATAGGTCTTGTCCATCCCCAGATGTCCTGCTAAAGGCACATCGTGAGCCAAACCCAGTAGGAAGGCTCTGAACTTCTGCGGTACCACCAGCACACGGGCTGACCCAGGTTCAGCAGCCTTAGGCTCTGAATACAGGAGATCGTTCTCCCAGTAGACCAAGTGTTTTCCGGGCCGAACGCCGTTGGCCTGGTCTGCAGCCTGCTGCCGCATACCTGCGAGAGAAGGGCACGTTTTCTGCTCCTCACAGAATTCCTCCCTGGAGGGACCCCCTTCTTGCTGCCAATGGGTCAGCTCAGGCAAGTCTCCCAGTTTGGTGATCTGTTCCCCGGTAGGCTCCCGGGCATCCCCCTCAAGGTCTGCGTCCTCCTCAGGAACCGTCCCCACAACTCCGCTCCCCAGTCTTTCTCAGGGACCCGGTGGGAAGACATGGCTACCTCGTAGGCTTGGAACCACTGCCCTATGTCATCTCCCTTAAAATACTCCTTCACCACATCTTTCGGTACGTAGACCCTTGACTCTACCTGGGCTGGCGTTGTGCTGCCACCAGGAGCTGCGCCCAAGCTCTTTGCTTTCAGCTCCAATTCTTTCAGGCGTATCTCGTGCTCCAGCTGGAGCCTTTTTTCCTCCATGGCCATCTGACCTTTCAATTTGGCCATCGACACTTCATGCGCTGTGGTTGCGGCCCTGTCTGCCAGCTCTTCTGCCGACGGGCCTTCCTGCACTTCGATGAGGCTATCGGGTGGATCCACTACCACCTGCCTTTCGGGCTCTCTGGACTCTTTCCAGGCTCTCAGTGCCGTGATGTGCTGGGCTCGGGTTTTGCAGTTTGCTTGAGAAACTAAATTTTTCGCATAGTGCTCTCAAGTGCTCGGCTTTGCACTTTTCCAGCCCTTCCCAGTCAACATCGTCGATTCCAGAGATAACAGAGAGTGCTCTTGAGGGAAGTGAACCAGGCATGGTTTTGGAGATTGGAGATCTCTCTGCAAGAATGTAATCTGGTCGCGTTATTGGTCTGCTCTCACTACGTGGTGATCAGTAATTCACTGAATAGGAATCATAAATGCAAATCCGAAATCCTCACCGCTGGTACCAATGTTGGAACCGGAGGTCTCTGGTTGGCACAGGTATGCACTTGTGACAAGCAAGGACCCTCAGCTCCACGTCAGGGCAAGGGAACTACTCCTTCGAATAACCCCTGCTCACCCTCTAGGTAGTGTGGCGCGAGCAGACAAGGCTAATCCTCAGGGCGATAGTAAGTTAAGCACTTATGAGCACACACAGTAAACCCACCACAAATGGACACCAGTCGTATGGTTGTATCAAAAATACGTATACTTTATATAAAAGATAGATTCAAGCAGGATTATCACAAGACCGAATAACGTTTAGTAAATTGAGGTCACCAGATTACAGTAGGCAAACTTAGTCTTTCAATGTTCGTTGTTTAGCAAGGTACGATGACAGGGAAATAAGAACGTTGCGGACCCTGGATCCGATATGAGTTCAAGTGTACCTTGCTGGTGGAAGTCCGAGGCGATTCAGGAGCGGCAACTTGTGAGGGTGGACCCCGAACGAGGCCGACGGTGCTCCAGAGGATCTCTCCGGCTCAATCCCCCTCGAGGAGCGAGGTGAAGGAGCTAGACTGTGGAGGGTTGCGGCGATCCGGGATCGATGCAGCTCACGGGGCGAGGCGCCGTTCAGGCCTGCGGGACGTACTACTTCTTAGCACGCCGGGTCGTACTCATGGATCTGTGAGGGGCGTAGAGTTCTCGAGCAGACGGGTGCAGCACCAGGCTTCCGGTACCACGGTACAGGGAGGCCTTTCTTGAGGTGCGGCACGAGCCTTGGTATGCAGGAGCGCAAAGCGAGACAGTCGGGTACGTTACGACGTACGGACCGTCTGAGGCTATGAAATGCTCTCTGTGCAGATTCCGGCTGGAGAAGATGAGAGGTACACAGCGCGCTCCGTAAGCGGCGAGGTGACAGGAGAGCAGGAGGCCCGGCACTGAAGCGGAGAGTGACTCAGGGATGAGCGGGGCTCTCTACGGCGGGGCGACCAAGCTCCGAGCTGTCACGACCTGGGAGGGGGAGAAGGCACAACTCTGGCGAGGGAATAAGAACTGAGGCCTAACAGCAGATGGGCACAAGCAGATAGAACCCAATGGTCCTGGGGTTCCGTTCAGGGGGCAAGCTCTTGATGAAGCCCTTGGAGATCGTTTAAGGCACAAGTCTACAAAGTCCTCTTTGGTCCTTTCCTCTCCGTTCTCAGCAAGGCACCACTGCAGGCCAGTCCAACAGGATACAGACTGGTTTCCGTCCTTCAGCTTCTCTTGGTCCTTCTAGTCAGGCAGAGGTTCGTCGTGGTCAAAACTGGATCTGATTTGTGAGGAGCGGAGCTCCTATATTTATACTGCATTTCTTTTGTCTTTGCAGGCCAGGGGGCCTGAGCCTGGTTCAACCCGGTTCTGAAGTACTTTGTTGACAGGACGCTGCCATCTTCTTTCAGGGTGCAGGGCAGAGACATCAGACGCTCCGCAGGAGGTGGGGCCAGCATTGTGGTGGTGGAGCACAACCCTATTCAGAGTCAAGGACTACTCCGCCCACCCATCCTGGTGCAAGCACCCCATTCACCACCTGGAGCACCCGACTATCCCCGGGAATCTCCCAGCCCTGTCACTCACACAAACCCAGACAGCAGATACACATCCTGGCAGAGGCGGGCTGAACAGTTAGGCGAGCAAAGGCTAACTTTCTAAAAGTAGCATTTGCAAACTCAGGATATTAAAATAAACCTTACTAAAGGAAGTATTTTATTATTCTGAGTTCAGGCATACTAAACTCGACCTGCTACCGTGTTCCCTGAGCCTGCCGGGACTATAGCGTGTAATAGCTCCGACAGCTCATCTGGCCTAAGAGAACAGGTAGCCCTTCAATAGTGAAGAACGGGAAAGGGCGGTAATTCACTACTAGGACATGCCACACTCTAGGCTTGTCCTACCTTACGCTTACAATTCACCCTGCCCGTAGGCCTACCATAGGGGTGCCTGATATGAAGGTGAGGGAAGGTTCTGGGACTGGCAAGTGTGGGCACTTGCGCAGTCAGCGTGGCAGTACGAGACTGTACGCAGGGTCAGGAATGGCGGACCCGAGACCTATCTTATGAGGCCGCTTCTGTGGGTGGAGCAACCAGCGCTGCAGGCCCACTAGCAGCATTTGTATCTACAAGCCCCGGCACGCCTCGTTCACTTTACTGGGGACTGAGAGTAAACCAAATATTCCAATTGTGGAAATAAATTACACATACACTTTACATTGGGAGCACTTGCACTGCGGCACAGATTGGCCGTGGCACAGTGCCCTGAGCATCGAACACCAGCAAAACATCTGAGGCACATCAGCAAAAAGTGGAAGGGAAACTCACGCCAAGGTGCCAGGTCTAACACTCCCTGTGCCCACATAAAACAAGGGAAGAGAGCGCGAGTGACAGACCGAGCAAGGCTGTGAGATGAGGGAGAGGGTGTGGCACTACGGTGAAGGGAGAACAGAGGCCCCATGAGGAGGTTCAAGAAGGCAGGAGGATAATGGGGCTGGGAGAAAGGAGGAGAGAGAAGACCAAAGGCAGAAACTGACCATCAGACCTTGTCAGACCTCTCATTCAGGCACACAGGCCGAGAAAGATAAAAGACAACAAATTAACTCCATGTGTAGGAAGCCCAACATGACAACCATAAAAGCCACAAGGGAAACATTTGGGTCTTGCTGCCCGCCCCTCCCCCTCGACTACTGTTGTAGATCCGTTTCAGGCTGAGAGATAAGGAGATAGGGAGAGAATTGGAAGAAGCTGTTGTTTGAGGGGCGCGTGCGTGCTCCGGGGCATGTTTCCACCACTGACTAGTGTAACAACATAAAACACCACCGCCCTGACCTGCAATAAAAGAACCCCCATAAAGCCTATGCTGCTTTAGTGATTGGTTTCTTGGATGTGCAGGTAACAGTGACTTGGTTGATGCCGCCCACAACAAACTGGACACATCAACCCTGATTGTTGCTTTTATCCCAAGTGATACAGCGGCCCAGAAGCCAATTTCCTTCCTTGCACTAAGGTCCATGGCGTACTGGCTAAGACACTGCCACCGAGGGAGCATCCCTCCAAAAGCAGTAAGTACTTGACGCGGATCAGCTTTAAAATTCTCACATTTTGCAGCGCACAAGGAAATGGCCCGTCATGTGCACGAGATCAAACAATTCAGCCAAGCGAAGAAGCTGCTGTTACACCACGGTTCTGCCCAATATCTCACAGTTTGGCAAATGGGGAAAGGATATAGCGTACTGACCAGAGCTGCCTATTTGGGAACCGAGTTAGAATCTCGGCGCCGGCTCCACATGTGTGATTCTGGTCAAACCACTTAATCTCCCTGTGCCTACACAAAAAAACAACTAGGTTGAGAATCCAAAATAAATGTTTAAAAAAAAAATGTATGATGGATGGTGGTGGAGAAAGAGAGACGGTGACTAAGATAGTGAAAACTAAAGAGTGTGAAAAATGTTAGATTAAAAAGCAACAAATGACGAGCAAATGGGGACCGTATATAGCGTACCGACCAGAGCTGCCCATTTGGGAACCGAGTTAGTATCTCAGCGCCGGCTCCACATTTGTGATTCTGGCCAAACCACTTAATCTCCCTGTGCCTACACAAAAAAAGAACGAGGTTGAGAATCCAAAATAAACGTTTTAAAAAAAGGTATGATGAGTGGTGGTGGAGAAAGAGAGATGGTGATTAAGATATACCTGATAGTGAAAACGAAAGAGTGTGAAAAATGTTAGATTAAAAAGCAACAAATGACGAGCAAATGGGGACCGGATATAGCGTACCGACCAGAGCTGCCTATTTGGGAACAGATTTCGAATCTCGGCGCCGGCTCCACATGTGTCAATCTGGCCAAACCACTTAACCTCACTATGCCTACACAAAAAAACAAAATATGAGTGTGTCCTTGTAACTGGCGTTCATGAAACGCGAACATGCCGGGCTCTGCAGCTCAGGCTCGGCGGGTGGACGGGCGCCGCAGCAGCAGTATGTGCGGGTGTCCTACCAGGCCCTCATGCCCTGCAGAGTGCCCTGGCAGGGCGGCACGGAGGCCCCTTGGTGCCCCTGAGGCTGCGCTGCAGTGTTCAGCTGGCCCAGGTTGCTCATGAAGGTGCTGCCCCCCGCGCTGCCCTGTGCGGCTGGAGAAGTTGCATTTGGACTGGGGGCTGTTGCTGTAGCTGTAGGCCAGCTAGGTATTGTAGAAGTGTGGGATGCCGCCCACGGTGTAGGCTGTGCTGTAGCTCTGAGAGCCCCCAAAGCAGGGCTTGCCATCCCGCACCAGCACTGGTACGGCAATCACAGTGCCATGACAGAAATTGCATTTTTCAGCTCGGTGTACTTACACTGGGAGGGGGGTGGGGGGGCAATATTGTTCCTCAAGCTCAAATGGAGAAAATGAAGGAATGCATGCCCCAAAAATATGCTCGCCAGTGGCAAATGGGGACCGGATATAGCGTACCAACCAGAGCTGCCTATTTGGGAACCGAGTTAGAATCTCGGCGCCGGGCACACGTGTGATTCTGGCCAAACCACTTTATCTCCCTGTGCCTACACAAAACAAGAGAAGAGAGCGCGAGTGACAGACCGAGCAAGGCTGTGAGATGAGGGAGAGGGTGTGGCACTACGGTGAAGGGAGAAAAGAGGCCCCATGAGGAGGTGCAAGAAGGCAGGAGGATAATGGGGCTGGGAGAAAGGAGGAGAGAGAAGACCTGCAATTGTATAATGTTACTGGTGCTCATAGAAAGCGCTTCTATAGTGAAACAAAAAGCCTGAGAGCGAGCTACTGCTAATGCGAGGAGAAGAAGTGTTTCAACAGCTGGATCTGCAGACTTCGGAGCTGGGGATCCATGTTCGATCCTCAGCGTGGTTTGAACGTCTTGGGAATGATTATGGGAAATGTTCGCCCTAATTTACACTATTGGAGGAGTGGTGGGGGCCCACACAATCACTATTTTAAGAAGGGTGGGTTGAGACTACAGGGATAATCGCGGGAGATATGTGAGACGCACTTTCAAAACAAAGATGCAGCCGCCATACGTGACGATACGGCTGGGCATGCCTGCGCTGTTACAAAAAAAAATGCGGGGGAGGAGAAATGCGAGTCACGTTAGAGGGAGCAGAGCGGGAGGGGGGTGGGGAGCAGAGCCTTTGAAGAGCGGAGAAGCAGATTGCCTTCAAGGTGTAGTGTAGTTCCTATTTTCCCAATAGGCTCTGCTCATTGGAATAACATAAACAGCAGTGAAGACGTAGGACTGAGGTCATCTAGGTCTCTACTGACTATGTTAAACTTAATTTAGGTTTGCGCCAGCTAGCTCAGAGGTCACTGGAAACTTTCTTGAATGAATAGGGAGGGATGAACTTCCCTGGCTCAGACAAAAACGGATTCAGTTTCCGACAACCGCATAAACATGACAACTTTGCTCCCTCAGAATAAGAGTGTATCTCTAGAGTCGTGTGAAAACAATAGCCTGCTATTTCGCTCAGTCAATCGTGCATACTTAGTTTCACCAGAGTGCAGAGAAATAGAAAGACGGGCGTTTTCAATAAAAGGTGTTATTTATTGAGCAGTCTTCTTTCTCATGCAAAAGAAATGAATTGCCACAATTGCAATACTTATAATAAAGTAAAGTGCGTACAGTAAAAGTAGTATTAGGAAATAATACTGTAAAAGCATTGATATGGTTTCTTAGCCATATGATACTTTAAAATGGATAAAATATATACATACATAAATACATTGACTAACGTACTCAACTGGTGCTTCTAACTAAGCCTACCCCGGTGTACCTGACCGAAGCCTAATACTTGGGAAGGGATTAGTAAGTAGCAGTTTAAGTTAAGTTGTTTAAGATTGTTTTGCCAAGAATCTGCATCAAGAATTCTCTTAAGGGTTTAGTCAGCTCCGTACCTTGGTAATAGAATGTGGGAGGTCTGGTATCTCTTTCCTCAGGACTCGATCTCCCAGCAACCCGCAAGGGTAGACTGAAAACACCGGAGCTGGATTTTCTCGGCTGGAGAAAAAGACAGCGTCTATCTCAGTGCGTCAAACGGGAGAGGCGGCTTCCGTGGGCACTCGCATCAGCTGGGCTCTCGGGCACGTAGATGGCCGCTCTGCTCCAAACCACCGTGTGTTTGCTTAAGGCAACTGTTGGTATTTTATACCTGGAAGGTGCCGGGTTTGACGTAAGGTTGGACATAAGACGTCACTAAGAACTAACAGTTCTTTCTGGACATCAGGAGTTCTTGTTCAAATCAAAACAAAAGCAGGGGGGATTTTCCCGGGCTGCTGGAGGCTTGGTTTGTTTAAAGAACGTGTTGTACTTTCTAGGAGTCGATGGGAGTAGCCGTGCTGTGCTTTGGACTGCATTGGCTATTACTTGAATATGGATCTGATTCTTATGCCTTTTTCAGGATATTATTGATTATAACCTCACAAGGGTATAAATCGGGAATATTGAATTAGGGTCCTAGATATAAACACAACACCCACTCCATGGATTGATGTCCATCATTACTAAAAAACTAAGCAATAGTAAACATTCCACGATGCATGTGTGTTTTCCGACCCACGCCAAAATACATATTTCGCATTTGAAATTGTATAAGGTAAATACACTAAAATGAGTGTCGGTACTGTACGCTTTTCAAGCAGTGTCATCATTAGGATAAATGCATACATATCAGCTGAATGAATTGCGAAAATTACACATGAAATGGCTCTGAATACAGAAAAGAAGGTTGAGACCATTCCATCACATATTTATACAAAAATGCAGTATATGTGCTAGAGGCTAGGGTAAAATATTGTCTCTAGTATCCTAAAAATAGAAGCTCTGTTCTCTAAGAATAGTTCTACCTTAAGCAGAGTACCATGTGCCAAAATAAAAAGGTAAATATTTTGAAAAATTAGCAAATATAATGTTGCTTTCAGGGGAAGAATAGTTCCACATACTTTCTGTAGCTTTGTGTATTAAAAACTGAAGGCCGAATTCAGAGTTCAGGGAAAGCTGTGTGCTCATTGTTTTTATTAAGAGTTATTCTTGTTGACTGGAGAGAACATTATTTCAGACAGACCCGCAAAAAATTGGTCTACAACATCAGGTGAAAGTTCGACCAAGTTTGAAAATGCTGCAACTGTGCAGTTCTCGGCGTGATTGCTATCATCGATGGTCGGATCAGCAATGCTCACAGAAGGCTGTACCTGTTTGGTGCTGCTTTCCTCCCGTACCTCACCGCCACCTATTCATAGTGGTGAAGTCTCAACGAATGCCGTCATCAGAATCGGTAGCCGCTGGGGACAACACGATACATGAGTCGTTACAGGACCTAGCAAAGTATCGATATCCATTGGTACTGTTGATTGTAGTGTACGACAGACGTCCTACACGCATTCTTCTCCGCATAGTAGACATCGAAGCACAGGTATGGTGCAATCTTGCCAGATTGGTCTGAATGAAAGAAACCAGGTTGTACTCAGATCTCTTAGCCGGGCCAATCCGAGGAACTTAGTGATACGGTCTTGGTATTGTATTGCTAGGATCGTTTCTTCCATCGTTGCTAGAGTCTTGTCTGTGGATTGGCTTGCCATATCGGTGCAGAAGGAGCAAAAATAAAATTCCTGCCACGAGTCCCAAGATTAAGGGTAGGCCGCCAAAGACAGAATGGACAAAATTCGGGAAGATGTCCAGAACTGTTTCAAAGTGTGCTAACAGTCTCGAAAAAATGGTCTTAAATACATGTGCGATGCCACTGATATCAGACATGTTTAAGATTTGGCTTAGTATTTCTACAAAATGCACGGGGCAATTTGTCGATAAAAGGGAATGTATCTCTGCCGATGTCCTTGCCACTTGCAGATCATACATTTCTTTTGATGACGTTAAAGGCACAGTTGTCTGTAAAAGAATAGACTTCATTCTGCTTAAAGTATCAATTCGAATAGAAGAGATATTCAACCGAGGCCATAACGCAGCCCCCTGTACAGACAGGCTTTTTGGCCCTAGTGGGCAGTGATATAAACTTTAATCTTGCTCACATCTAGGATACGTATTCCTAGCTTGTGTTGGCCTTTTTAAGCCCTTTCTTCCAGACCTAGAAGAGGCCATCTATTGCCTAGTGGCTTTGGCCTGTCATTATTGCTTATAGTAGAGGTTGGATCCTGTGGTCCTGACTTTATATTACACATTGGTATGGTTTATGTAGGTACTCTGACAGAGCTAAGGGTTATTTCATCCTTCTCAGGCGTATAGGCCCAGAACTAGAGGGACTCCATTTTGATGGAGCTGAGAGGCTTCAGGGGTAAAGGTAAAGTTTATAGTTAAGGCTGTTGTGTGCTAGAGGAAAACCAGTCAGGACTGCTTCTTATCCGAGAAATGTGTTTGTCTCTTGGACCCAGACGTAACAAGCAGCTGGCCACTGCGGTTGCGTAAAGAGCTCTGGAGCTGGCACAGGAATTCGGTGGGAGGCAGCCCTTTGTTGGAAATTTCCATGAGGGGAGAGGAATCCATAATAGCGAGCTGCAGGAGAGGAGGAGTATTCAGTCCAGCTTGTGTGCAGTTCAGCTTGGAGGTCAGTTCAGCTTGGAGTCAGTGCAGTCTGGTTCTTGCAGAGGAGAGAGAGAGCATGATGTCTGCTGGAGCTGCAGAATAGAGTGCAGTTCTGGAATGGAGAAAGAAGGCAGATGATTGCTGAAGCTGAAGAGAGAGAGCAGTGCAGAGAGCATCAAAGCAGATGGAGGAGCTAATGCTGTCAGCTGGAGCAATTGAACCAGAGGCGTGGTGTTGTGGTGACGGAGGCAGAGACAGAGAGAGAGCCCTGATCCCACCAGAGTCAGAGAGAAATCTTCCTTCTTATAGGTGAGGTAGTCTAAACTAGTCCCCTTTACAATTACACCTTAACCTTGTCCTTATTCCCTAGGCTATTGTATGTCTAATCCTTTTCTTTCAGCGGTGTGTTATGTCTAATCCTTTTCTTTCAGCGGTGTGTTAAAATTACTGTTAGTCATAGAGATCCCACAGTTTTGTGTATGTGTATTGCATCATTGTTAAAATAAAAGAGACCCCATTTCTTAGTGAACTAGTCTGGTGTAAATCTTTTGTCCCCATACAGTGGAGGTAGCCTTGTCTCCTAGTCAGGTATTACTGTTTGAACAGATGTTACCCCTGATCAGGTAAGTGATAGTGAAAAATTAGGGAGATAGGAGACCTGCAACTAAGGGATAAAGATTATGCTAATTAATTTGGCCATCCCATAATAATATTGTAGTAGCAAACCCTTAGTGAATAGAGAGAGAGACTTCCCAACATAGAGAGACAGAGAGCTGAAGGTATTCATAGGAAAGTGGTCGTCATTGGTAAGTGGCGTTAGTGAGAGCACTGATTGTGGTCAGTGTTTAGATCTGCCGGATTGTAGATCGTGTGTAAATGAGAGCACTGGGGAGGAGACCAGTGTTTAGGTCTGCCGGATTGCGGACCGTGTGTAAGTGAGAGCACCTAAGGTAGAGAGGTGTGTAGGTCTGCCGGATTGCAGACCGGGTATAAATGAGAGCACTTGGACTGCAGGCCCATGTGTGTAGGCGCGCCGGATTGCGTGTCGAGTGAGCACTGAGGGAGATCAGTATGTGAGAGTATATAATCAGACCTGCTCCGGGGTAGATTAGTCTGGGTCTAAGTGGCCGCGAGACTAGTTGGTGTGAATAGGATATTGTAGAAAACCTATGCTTGTATATTGCGAGTTCCCCATCCTCAGGTAGGTACCCAGGTGCCTGGATAGATGGTCCTGAGGAGGGATGTGGTTACGTTCCGACTGGGTTAGAGGGGCTCTCAGGAGCTGATCCCATCTGGTCCGAAAATCCTGTCGGTACACCCCCATATCTGGATTGCTGTGTGGATACAATACTTGCATACAGTAAACGGCCCTGGAAGTTACAGTTGTCAGATAGGCTTTTCCTGGCAGCATGCCACAACAGCTGTGGTCACTTATTAAAACGTAACTGCCGTTAGAAAGTGGTCTAAAAAATGGCTCTATCCCTTTCGCAGGCTTGCCATGCAGGTGACATGAAAGGTTATTTGAAGACCCTTCGCAGGCTCCATGCAAATTAATACCTTGACACAGAAGTGTACCGCTTAGTGATTTTTTTCAATTTTTACTACTAAGAAATACCTCCTTGTTCCCTTCACTATAACATCTGTGTGTATAAGTTAAATCCCAGGTTGATTTGATGTATTCTTTACCCAACCTTTCATACTGGCCTGCAGGTATATACTCTTGGCAGTATTTAAACTGGAAAGTTGTTATCGGAATTGTAATCGTTCCGTGTATTATCCATTCAATGACAGGTCTCTCTGACATTGTCAATGGTAATCTCTCAAGTTTTTCAATGCTCAGAATCGTATAGTCTGCTCCTTTTTGTGCCAAACTGATTTGTTTATCAGTAAGGTTAAAGATACCGAAAAATGACGTTGTGTTGATTAAACGCCATGGTACGTAGCCTGAACGCAGATTTTGCAACGTCCAACCAAGCTGTACAATAGAACGTATTTGAGACTGACCATGTTGTAACATTAGTAAGTCCTGCTCAATTATATCAAAAGCAGATGATACAATGCTGTCCAGTGAATATATTCTGGAGGACAGAGTCGTTAACCCATTGTCCACTACAGAAAGTGATTTTTCCAAATTTATACGATCAATTTCTCGTATTTTTTCTGCTGTTTCAATTTGCATTACTTTCCAAGCTTCGTTGTACGCAGCGTATATACCGGCCGCTATGAAACGTTTTTGACGCTGTTTGCGTGGTCCCATTATGAAATCACACAAGTCAGCACCGTCTTTAAGTAAAGTCAAGTGTTGCTTAATTTCAGCCAGTGTGGATTTCTCTAGCCACTCAAGGCATGGTTTCCCTACACTGTATGTTGTAACTATCCCTGGATGTTGTCTCTGGGAGTATCTAGGGTCTGGCCTGGTCATTTCGAGCCCCTGTGTTTTGTTCAGGAATCTATCTTGACAGTTATTCGTGTCTGTTGGCCAGATCAACCACTTTTTCCAATCAGGATGTGTTCTGTTTTGGTGTAAAATATGGGATACGTCTATCTCCACATCTGTAGTGCTGTCACTATCAGTTATGGGTTTCGGAATAGACGGTGTATTTAAGTATTTTATCTTAGCTAGGCCAAGACAAGTAGTTTGTTGAATTGTGTCATTCAAGAATATCATTTGTTCTGGGATCATGCAGGCCCTAAATAATGCTTCTAGGCCTTGTACTTGCCAATCTTTGGAACCCCAGATCGTTTTTGTTTCAATGGTGTTTTTCCAAAATTCAAACCCAAATGTAGACATTTTGTCATAAGATTTTTCTGAATAAATCAGTTTAGTATTTGTCAAGATTGTTTTCATTCCTGTCCTAGTTAACATTTTAAAATAAAACATTTCTGGATCACTGTTATTAAACCCTGAGAAGTACTGGAATTTCTCATAAAATGTTTTCGAACTGCCTTTTGTTGGAGTTGGACAGTGTTCCCACTGGTTATAAGATAAAACATTTCTAGGCTGAGCAGTTTTATGCAAATAGTGATCACCATAATGGTTATAACAGTATAACTCTTCATAATTTGATGAACCTTGTAAGTAATCATGTTCTGTAAATTTTGCTGACATTACTAAATCTGACATCATATTATTAATGTTTTCTAAGTCCCAATCATCTGAGAATGTACTTGGTGTCACAAAGTCACTTAGTGAAACCTTGAACTGATGTGGATATTTCAAGAGCTCAACCGGGCCAAAAATGTCATAATCAGTTCTGTCCCATGCTACCCCACCGGGTATTGGATTAGCTGAGATGTTTACTGATGTCAGTTCTCTTTTCTCGACGTGGGAGGATGTGTGAGGCTTTAGGACCAAGTTGATGTTCTGACTTGCTGTGTCCATTGTACTATAGTTTCCATCAATGAATTTTCCAAAACATAGAACCATGATGAGCCAAAGCAGGAGAGTAAGTACAACTAGCACAATCCAAAATTCAATCCATGGTGAAATCAGATATGTTTCTTTTAGTTGGTGAAAAAGTTAAATTACTTTGTCATTGAAAGTTTTTGTTGGAGGCGTTTCTTCATGCTCGCTTGGATCTTCAGAGAAGTCGTCGAAATTGATGAAGTAGCCAGATGCAGTTCTGTCAATTGTTGGAATTTTTTCCGGATTTTCATTTGCGTTTGCATTTTCTTTGTTTCATTACCATAGTCTGAGGCTACATCATTGTAGACTGGTGTTTCTTGACGAACTGTTGCAATTTGGGTTTCAAGAGGCACTAGTTCCATGGCATAATTGCATAGTCCTTTGTTATTCACTACAGGTTTATCAAATGTGATTAGTCTCTCAGTATGAGCCTCTTGGATTGTAGCAAATTTCGGTATTCTGCTATTTCTTGGGAGTCCACTTGGTCTACTACTTATTATTGGCCACATGATTGTGATTTTACCAGGTCGATGGATACAACTCTGTTCTCCTTTTTACAAGCAAGGGGCGGTAGTACAACTGATCTTGTTCCGTTGATAGCTAGAACAGGTGCTGCTTTTCTGTAAGAAGGCCCAAATTCCTTCTTTACCGCGATCTTTTCTCTGACCAGATCCCCAATCTTTGGAATCCAGACAGGTCTTGCTGGGACAGGTGGTTTTTCTTCAGTGGTTGTCGGCTGCTGTTTCAACTTTATGTTACTCAGGTTTTTTCTTGTTTCATTTAAGTCCTGTAAAACAGCCAAACGATCTTTGATATCAAAGGATTTTTCTTCTACCACTGAAGTGTGACAATCAAGGTCCTGAATTAGCATTCTAGTGCCGAACAATAGTTCGTATGGAGTGAGACCTTTTAGAGAGTTTCTTGGCAGATTATTAAGACTACGTTGGACACTTGTTAAAGGTTTGACCCACCCATCACCCGAACTTAATACCCTCGCCGTTATAGATTGCTTTATGTCCCGTTTTTTTCTTTCCACAACCGCATTTCCCTCAGGATGGAAGGGAGAAGAGTACCGCAATGTGATGCCCATGCTGTTCATGGCATCTTTGTAAGCTCGAGAGCTAAACGCAGGACCCTGATCAGAATGTAGCATGCCAATTGCGTATGTGCCGATAAAGACTCGTAAATCTTTTATAACAGTTCTGGCGTCAGCCGAGTGCTGGGATCTACATTTTAAGTGAATCCAGTCTTTATTAACTATGGGACGCATTTCTCCGACTGGATTTCTGCGCTATAGATAGCCTGATGCTATCTAATAGTGGTATCTGGGCTACAGCTGGTCCGGTTCACAACTGCGATCTCTGTTGCAGTCCTCACAATTTTTTGCAAATTTGTAAATATCTACGCTCATTCCCGGCCACCAGTACTCTGGTTGTAGTTCCATCAGAGATTTCAGGATCTCTTGGTGCCTCAGACACAACCCCATATGTGCTTCTTGTAGCAAGAAGATTCTCCGGTTCGTGTTTGGAATTACCCTATCCCCCACTCCAAGGATTTGAGCAAACGGAACGGAGATAGCATCAATTATGTATGTATTACTGAGTGGATAGTTGAGAGGTAATGGTGCATAATTGCCTTTTAATGAGGCTTTTACTGCCAGCATGGTTTCTCCATCTATTTGTTTTTCTGAACGCTTTTCAGTGGCTATGGAAGCCGGTTGAACCGCTTCTGCTGTGGCTGTGTTAGCCAATGAATTCCCTGCAACGTGAACGCCATCACGTTGATGACTCAGTGCGTGTATCACGTGAGTCTTTCGTAGTTCTTTCTTTAAAAGAACAGCTTGTTCCCAAAGCGTTTTATGCTTGATTGTGGCACCTGTGTCATCTTTGTAACCATTTTTACTCCATGTCTGCATATCACTGTTGTATGACTTGACGCAGAAATACGAATCACACACTATTAGTGGGGGGAATTCGTGATTGGCATTTTCAAGCGCCATCTATAAAGTTCTTATTTCAGCTCGCTGAGCTGAACAGTTCCTGAGTGATTCAGTTTTGGTAATCATTGGTTTGAATTTACCAGAGCGCCAGCGACCTTTAACAATCGCGCACGCTGCATTGTAGGATTTCTTCTCTACATCGTAGTGTTGTGCGAATCTGTCCATATAGATTACGCAGGTGTATTGTTCTAGAGGCAGAATTTCAGCTGGCAGAGGATATTCTCGTTCAAATTCTAGATCATCTAGTTTTTTCAGTTTTAGGTCAAAATAGTATTTCACGTCTACTGCAGCAAAATAATTTTCCCATTCTATCCATTTTGGATCTAAGGCCACTGTAATCAGATTACGTGGACTTGTTAATGCCTCAAGGGCTGATTCTGCTGTATAAACAGATATGCGCTTGCCTTGGGCTAGGGCTCTTTCTTTTGTTACAGCAGTTTGAACCGCTGTCGGAATTTTTTCTGTAGAGCTGAATTTCATTTCAGCTTGAGTGTACAAATGTGATTTGTAAGCTATAGGTACTGTTTCTCCCTCATTAGAGGTCAGGTATGTGAATCCGCATCTTCCTGGGATTACTCGGATTACAATATTGCGTAGTTTGTAATTTTGTTTTAGTTAGCATGTCTGTTTGCAATGATCTCAAAATCTCTGTGTGTTTCTGAGTCCAATTGATTTGTTTGAAATCAGGTCTTATTAATTCATAGAGAGGTTTAACCCTCTCTGCATAATTTAGAATGTATGTTCTTCCGAAATTCAGAAAACCTAGTATTGATTGTAAATTCTGTCTGTGCCCACTCTCCGTTTTTCCGTTGTGTCCTCAGAATTCTCTGCATGTTTAATTTTAATACTTGCTACCTTCTTTCTGGGAAATTGTAATTTTTTACTTTGATGAGCAGGTTCCTTGTCTTTGAAATTGACCTGCTCTTCTCTGTGTTCTGACCGTCCTCTTCTTTCCGATTTCTGTGAGGAAGATCGAGAAAGATTGAGTGAGAAGGATCGAGAGAGACGTGTATCAACATCTTGATATCTGTCTGGTTTTCTTATTTTATCCGTATCTCTAAGGTTGTATCTTTTTTCAGAGGGCTCCCTTTGGGGAGACTTGTCTTCTCGGGCTGGAGATCTCTCTCTACGCTGAGGAGACCTTCCTCTGGACTGGAAATGTTTTTCCCTGGGAGTGGATTGTTTATTACCATCCCAACTCTTTTTTGGAGTTCTTAAATTATTTTTAATAAACATTTTTTCAGGATTTTCAGTTAGTTGGGGTTTTACCGGTTTCCCACCCAAACTATCTCTTCCTAGCTCTTCATAGGATTTTTCTATGATTCTGGCGAGTTCAAATGGTTGGTCTGCTATATCTGTTTCCTTCAATTTCTGGTGGATCGTCACAGATGCTGCTTCTCCTTTTATGTTGGCTAATATTATAGCTGAGACCTGCTTGAAGTCTTTCAGTAATTTCATACCCAGAGTTAAAGCAGGTTCTGGACCGTATTCATTTTGAATCTGTCTTAGTACATCTGGTATCACTGCCATAGACGGGACACCATGTGATTTTGTGTAGATCAAAGCAAAGACTGTGCCCCAAGTGTCACAGTCTTCCACATGTGGTGCGATCCCCATTGGAAGACAGATAGTCCGAATTCTGTGTTCCTCAGTAGGAGTAGTATCTGGAAATACTGCCTTTATTTGAGTAATTTTTTGTGCTAACCAGAATGGAATTTTTTCCCTTTTTATGGGTACTTTACCAAGACATGATTGTATGTTCTGTGGTGTGATTTTGTTTCTGTTCCCCTGGTGAAGGGTCAGCTGTGGAATATTAATTGTCGGTTGGACTGTTGAAGTCTGCATGACATATTGGACCAACTGTCTATGTATTTTAATTAAGAGTTTTAGCTGAGCTAAAAGTTCAGGAACTGACATTTTATCAATGTCTGGATGTGGTGTGTAGCTGGCTAGAACCGGCCACGTTGCTCCTGGTCTACCTAGTGGACCGAACCTGGTGATGTGATTATTATGTTTGAGGGCGCCATTAAACCAGAGCATGTGCTCTTGTCTTTTGTCACAGCGTGTTCTGCTGGAAAATTTATCCATGAATAGAATACCTCTGTCTGCCGATATTCATGTGCCCCCACCACGAATATGACTGTACCACTTCTTGGGGTCAGTCCATTTTCTATAAGTTTAAGAGTTATAGTTCTTCTTATATTGACCGGAATGATGATAACACTCGGGTCATTTTCTTGGAGGGCTATGTATTCCTCTAAGAGTCGAGCTGCTAAGGCTTCTCTTTCTCTCTCTTCGTCACTTCCTGCCATTTTACTGACTGAAAGTTTTTTTGTTGCAGATCGAGTTTCAAGGAAACAAAGATTAGGTGCACAATATTTTGGAACACTGTATCCTTCAACGTTGATCAAACCAAAAACTAATGCATAGGAATCTCTTCCTACTAAGGTACCGGCGGATATTAACCTTTCACCCACTCCAGACATCTATTGGAGTTTTTACGGGAAAAAGGTTTTGTGTGAAAAAGCGCGACTGAGTTACTCTAGTGTCTTGCGTAAGATTATCGCCTTACCAAACGTTGGGCGCCATGTAGTGTAGTTCCTATTTTCCCAATAGGCTCTGCGCATTGGAATAACATAAACAGCAGTGTAGACGTAGGACTGAGGTCATCTAGGTCCCTACTGACTATGTTAAACTTAATTTAGGTTTGCACCAGCTTGCTCAAAGGTCACTGGAAACTTTCTTGAATGAATAGGGAGGGATGAACTTCCCTGGCTCAGACAAGAAGGGATTCAGTTTCCGACAACCGCATAAACATGACAACTTTGCTCCCTCAGAATAAGAGTGTATCTCTAGAGTCGTGTGAAAACAATAGACAGCTATTTCGCTCAGTCAATCGTGCATACTTAGTTTCACCAGAGTGCAGAGAAATAGAGAGATGGGCGTTTTCAATAAAAGGTGTTATTTATTGAGCAGTCTTCTTTCTCATGCAAGAGAAATGATTAGCCACAATTGCAATACTTATAAAAAAGTAAAGTGCGTACAGTAAAAGTAGTATTAGGAAATAATACTGTAAAAGCATTGATATGGTTTCTTAGCCATATGATACTTTAAAATGGATAAAATATATACATACATAAATACATTGACTAACATACACTCAACTGGTGCTTCTAACTAAGCCTACCCCGGTGTACCTGACCTAAGCCTAATACTTGGGAAGGGATTAGTAAGTAGCAGTTTAAGTTAAGTTGTTTAAGATTGTTTTGCCAAGAGTCTGCATCAAGAATTCTCTTAAGGGTTTAGTCAGCTCCGTACCTTGGTAATAGAATGTGGGAGGTCTGGTATCTCTTTCCTCAGGACTCGATCTCCCAGCAACCCGCAAGGGTAGGCTGGAAACACCGGAGCTGGATTTTCTCGGCTGGAGAAAAAGACAGCGTCTCTCTCAGTGCGTCAAACGGGAGGGGCGGCTTCCGTGGGCACTCGCATCAGCTGGGCTCTCGGGCAAGTAGATGGCCGCTCTGCTCCAAACCACCGTGTTTTTACTTAAGGCAACTGTTGGTATTTTATACCTGGAAGGTATAAACGTAAGGTTGACGTGAGGTTGGACATAAGACGTCACTAAGAACTAACAGTTCATTCTGGACTTCAGGAGTTCTTGTTCAAATCAAAACAAAAGTAGGGGGGATTTTCCCGGGCTGCTGGAGGCTTGGTTTGTTTAAAGAACGTGTTGTGCTTTCTAGGAGTCGATGGGAGTAGTTGTGCTGTGCTTTGGTCTGCATGGGCTATTATTTGAATATGGATCTGATTCTTATGCCTTTATCAGGATATTATTGATTATAACAAAAAAAGGGCATAAATCAGGAATATTGAATTAGGGTCCTATATATAAACACGACGAAGGCAAGTGTGAAGCAGTGGGTGGGGAAGCACAGGAGCAAATGGTAAGGTCGGGTCTGATGAGACTTTGATGTGGGGAAATGCGCGTGCTTGTGGTCACGTGATTCACATGAACTGTTAGAAATCCGCCTGGTTAGGTCATTTTCTGGTTTCACCGCAATAGGTCTCTCTGCGAGACCTAAAAAGGGTCATGAAAATTTAATAGTAAAGATTCATATAAGTCCACTATGTCATAAACAAACTGCGTTCAGGCCAGAGGGTGGTGGAAGAAAGTTATGCAATGGGATACCTTTAATAGCTTTAATTACTGTAATTCCTCTTTTACTTACTCTATTTTCTATTAGTAATACATATAAACGAAGATGATGCATTCTGGAAAGTTTTCCTTTGGCAATGTGCTATAAAAACTATGCCTCACTTCCTCAATCAAAGTGTAGGAGCGCTTCCCTTGCTCCTGCGTAGTTTCTGTAGGGTATACGAATGGGAAAGATTATTGCTGTTCACTTTTGCTTGTTCTGTGCAAAGTATGGCTGTCAGGAATGTGTTCAAATCTGATAGCGATATAAAGGAAATTGATAACCAGTTGAGGTATTCGGAAGTCGGACTTAAGACCAAGTGAGTCTCCTGTTATCCAGGCTCCAGGAGAAGTTGCATAGAAAAGTGTTTTTTCTAGTGCTGTATGGCGTTTCTGGGAATGGGAACACTCGGACTGGTTATTACACTTCAGTTTTGCAAGTGTTGTGGGAGCAAACATATTGCATAACCAGCAATAGCAGTGCCTGATTAAAATGAGAGAAAATATTGAATAAAGTGATACATGGATGTTGGTTTTCAGTAAAGTAAAAATAGGCAGAAAGAGGTGGTTATTGGCAGTATGATCAGTCAAGCAATGTATAAAGTAGAGTCAAGGGCCAAGGGAACCTGCTGCTTAGTGAGTAAAGGATGGACAAAGTTTTCGGCCTGCTGAAAAAGAACATAGATGGAACCTCACAGGTCGTGATAGTAATGGGTGATGGCTAGACGTGATTAAGCCGAGTGCAACAATTTAGAAAGCAAGTTAGTGATAGTTTGAAGTAGAGAGGTAACAGAGTACAATCTAGAGTGAAAGTAGGAGTGTTTGGGAAGGCGGATGACTGTTGAAATTGGATAAGTAGCATGAGGATTAGTCAAATTATGTATCATGGATGTCTGTAACTCTGAGGGACTCAGTGGCACAGACACTGAAGAACAAGCTGCTTACCTTCTGTAACTCTTATCTATTAGAGACTCTATCTAGCCCCTGATTCCAAACATTTTAATATACCCAGGCTTCAGACTGGACCCAGAAGATTTTCAAGTAGTATCCCCGCCTGTGAGTAGGTGACGTTGTTTCGTTCCAAGTTGTCAACGTCATCTGCACTGAAAAAAGCATGCGTGCTATTTTGGTCCTGCACTTTTAACTCCTTGGCACTGTGCCGATTTTCACCCTGTGCAGGTGATTTAGAGAGTGGGCAGGATTCGGCCGGCTCCCAGCCGGCCTCCGCACACGTCCACCTTGACGTATGACGGCCGGGGGCTGTCCATGCACCAAAGGGGTTAAGTTTTACATGTGCTGGTAGTGAACAACTCCCAAATTCGTTTTTCAATACTGTGAGACCTACCCCTCCCATAGAACAACATTGCAAGTTACTTATTAACTTTAATAAGCTGTTATTCATAATTGACAGGAAGTAGATATGTCATGTTTGGTACCTATGGAAATTCAATAATATAACCTCTTTAATGGTAAAGTTAGATTTTTCATTACAATTCTGAAAATGCCACTTTTAGAAAGTAAGAAAAAGAATATAAGAATGCACTCCTTCCCTTTAAAATCTTTAAAGGGAAGGAGTGCATTCTTATATTCTTTTTCTTGCTTTGCAATATTCACTGTCCCTTCGCTAGTTTGCATCCCACAGATCACAGGTTGGAATCTACAAAAAAGCAGACAGTTTTATTGAAACTTCACTTCAGAGACAGTGGAATAACACGGAACATCAAGAGTGGATTTCTAGTTAATTTTACTGACTACAGGGACATGTCTAGTTTCATTGGAGAGATATATTATGTTCTTTATTAAGGATGTTTATGTTTTAACTAACGTTCCTGTTGAAAGTGATTTATTCTAACATTGCTGTTAAACGAACAGTTGTGAATCACAAATGAGCATTATGTGCATGGCTTCAATGGGGATAGTCACAGGAACTTAGTACTTTAGATAATCAGTTCTGATTATTTAGTAAGTCCTGATTATGTTATGGGTGGTGGTATATTAATGATTAGATATGGTGCATGGGGGGTGTTTATGTGCCTTTGTTTAGTTCATTCATTTGGATATTTTTGCATAATACTGTGTTTCGGGGCTTGATTAACTATACCACTTTAAATCTTGGAGCTCTGAAAGGGGAGGTTACGGGGTCAGAGCCTACCTTGAACAGATTGAGCAAACGTGGGCGAGTCCATAATTAGAATGGCCTGTGAAGCAGATACCACGAATGCTTCAGTTAGTTTTGTGCGAACGCGCATGGAGTGGGAAGAATGATAATGTGGCTTTTAAGGTAATTTGCCGAGGGCTGTATATGATGTTATGTGTGAATGTTAACTTTAACAACTAAAGGGGTCACTATTTTAGGGCACTCGGGGGACATCGCTAGAGGTTCGAGGGGTGTTGTACAGCAGTTCGCTCATGAGTTTTAAGCATGAGTTGGTAATACTTGTGAAGATGTAGTGGATTAGGCTTTTGAACTAGGATGCGATATTGCACCGTTGGGAGGGTGTGCCATTTTAGTCTTATGTGTATTTTTGTTTTGCCTTGATGAATGGGTGGTTTATGAGTACATTTGGGATAGAGAGGGAGGTGGGGCTGATGAGGGTTACATGATTTAATTTTTAGAATATCAAGTGAAACTTGCATTGTTTAGTCGGTTTAGTTACTCTCTCATTTGTTTCAGCAACCCCTGACGAAGAGCCCATAGGCTCGAAATGCATTGGGTGGAACACTATGAGCCATCTCTTTTTGAATGTTTTACATACACATGCCGCTGTTAAAAGTCTGGATGGACAGCAGGAGGCATTTGAAAATGTTGAATAAAAGCATCAACGTGGAATAACGCTGTCTCTGCAAGTAATTATAAGCATGGATGAACTCTGGAAAGAAGTTTGGAAATATCATTGGTTTACTTTTGGAAAAATGTGATTACTTATAAAGACTGAATCATTATGAGGAAAAGTTCCTGTATTCAGAAGTGCAACGGATAGGTGCGCCATGTCACGCACCTACTTTGCATACTTTTAGAAAGTTGGCATTTTCCTGCCCTTCGTCCCTTGTGCCTGCAGTCTGTCGTGGGTCCCATGACTGGGTGTAGCTGACAGTTACACTTTGTGAATTCCTCTCAGATAGTCACACAATAGGGGATTAGGTGCACCTCAATGGACCATCAACTAGCAGGATGGGGTGGAGTGGAGCACAGCCCCACTTACACCTGGATAGGCTGTGTCCTGTCTCCACTGAAAATACTTAACAACCCTGTATTGTCACTGCAGCCAGCTTGGAGCCAGGGTAGGGAAGTCAGGAAATGTCATGCACTTCAAAGATTCTTTCCAGAAATGTCTGCCACCTTCCAGCAGAAGGGTACCAGAGTTTAAAAATAAGAGGACCATCAGATCCACTCTTCAGTTCCCTACTGAACCTGCAGAAAGACTCTCAGAGTGTGCCTGCTTCTGTGCCCTGTTGTGCACTCTGCCAGACTGCTGCTGTACCTGAAAGGTCTGCATTGCTGCCTGGAGCCTGCCTTGAACCTTCAGAGGCCAGACATGCATCTACTCCTGCACCCAGGACTACCAGAAGTGACGCCAAGGGCTGGTTTTCTGGCATCCTGCTGAGAGCCACATGCACATAACAGACTCCCACCATCTTTTACCCACACCTGGACCCAGCCTGAGTGTGTCCTGAACCCCCAAGATGTCTCCATCCACTCCTGGACCTTTGGTTGTGGTGCTTAAGATTCTCAGATGGCCAGTATCTAAAACTGAGGATAAAATCTGACCAAAACATGCTCTGAGAATGAGGAGAAGACCGGGACCAACCTTCCCACCCATTAACCCAAGGTGCATCGCCAGTCAGATTGACTTCTGCCTCTGAGTTCTTTTCACAGCAGCAACCCATTACAGCAGTCCTTTGCCAAAGGGGTATCTGACCTCTTGAAACTCTCTTCAGCTATAGCCTTCTGTGTCATTCCACTGGAGATTTTCATCTTCATTTTGGCGATGAATTCCAAAGGTAAAAATGCACCCCACTTCTTCTCCGATGATGCTCCCTCCTCAGATACTCCTGCAGCCTTGCCCTGCTGAACATTTCCTTCTCAGAAATATTTCTTCAGAAAATGTTCTAAGTTCGAAGGTAAGCGCTGACTGGGCCCAATCCTCTTCTTGTATCTGACCCGTGCTCCATGGTCTGCCTTAACATACAACTTTGGTACAAAAGGGGGTGGTGATGGACAGGGCATCTGAACCAATCAAATACTCACACCCAGTCAACAGATCTGGGTTTAAACCATCATTGTTCTTTAGCCCACTCTGCCACCCCAGTGCCTCATGGGAACAGTCCAGACCGAACTGCCAAGCCATTCCTTCCCTAGACCGGAAACAAGCATCCTGGGACCGGTTTCGGATTCATAATCCTTATCAGCCTAGGACCGATTTCTGGCATTACAGCCGACTTCAGCCAGGCTTGCTTGAATCCAGTGGCAAAGTGAGCAAGGGACTCACGTCTGAGCATACCCTGCCAACTTATGGCGAACAAAGCGGTACAAAAGGCCACTGGATTCAAGCAAGCCTGGCTGAAGACGGCTGTAATGCCAGAAACCGGTCCTAGGAAGCTTGTTTCCGGTCCAGGGAAGGCATGGCTTGGCAGTTCGGGCTGGACTGTTCCCATGAGGCACAGGGTCAGACTGATTTGCATATGGCCATGTCTGAACTGGGGTGGCAGAGTGGGCTAAAGAAAAGTGATGGATTAAACCCAGATCTGTTGACTGGGTGTGAGTGTTTGATTGGTTCAGATACTCCGTCCATCACGACCCCCTTTTGTACCGCTTTGTTCGCCATAAGTTGGCAGGGTATGCTCAGACGTGAGTCCCTTGCTCACTTTGCCACTGGATTCAAGCAAGCCTGGCTGACGACAGATGTAATGCCAGAAACCGGTCCTAGGAAGCTTGTTTCCGGTCCAGGGAAGTCATTGCTTGGCAGTTCGGGCTGGACTGTTCCCATGAGGCACAGGGTCAGACTGATTTGCATATGGCTATGTCTGAACTGGGGTGGCAGAGTGGGCTAAAGAACAGTGATGGATTAAACCCAGATCTGTTGACTGGGTGTGAGTGTTTGATTGGTTCAGATGCTCCGTCCATCACCACCCCCTTTTGTACCGCTTTTAACATACAACTTTGACCTGATCTTACATGACCAGACATCCGCGGTTGGCACTTTGATCTTTTAGGTGCTAGATTTCACTAAAATCCTTAAACATTCATAACTGTGATCGGATTTTTGTAATTTTGGTGTCAAATAATGTATTAAAATTGGCTCTAATTTTCTAAATTGGTTTGGAATTATTTTTGTGTTTTCACATTCATACTTTTTGTGTGATGACTTTACACATTGCCTCTAAGTTAAGCCTTACCACTTTTCTTCCAAGCTACCCAGGGTTAAGCACAGGTTAATTTAGTAACTTTTTGTGGTTCACCCTGACAAGGATTGTGGTTGTTGCCTTAGTGTGGGCTTGTGGCTGTTGCTTCACTAAGGATCACACCCCAGTCAACCAACAACACAATTTCCCACAATGTCCAATGGATGCATCATGAATGGTATAGGGGAAACATGTGCTGCAGGCCTTTGAGGAAACTAGCCACAACAGGTGACTTATAGAGAGAAGGTTTATCTGACAACTTCAAAAATGTCTAGATGCCAGAGAGATAACCTTTAACTCTGCCCAGAGGGTCAATGTTGTGGGAAATGTACCATGACACACCTTATCCCAACGGCAGGCATATACCGATTTGATGGAGAGATGCCTTGCTGCCAGAATAACATCACAGGCTTTGGGAGGAAGGTTGAAAGCTGTCAATTGTTGCTGCTCAATCCCCACCAATGCAGGTGGAGGGTGCTCACCTTTAGATGCAGAACCCTGCCTGGTTGCCGCAACAGAAGATCCTACCAAAAAAGCCGGCCTGACTGAATTGTCAATGGTCATGCTCAAAAACTCGAGCTACCAGAGTCTCCATTCCCAATCCAGAGCCACAAGAATGACTTAGGCCTGGTTGCTCCTGAGCTTTTTGAGAACTCTGGGCAGGAGTGGTTTGAGCAGAAAGGTGTACAGGAGGCTGGGTCTCCATTTGAGATGAAAAGCGTCTCCGAGTGGTAGTCACGTTAGAATCTCCAATGTGTAGATTTGCTGATATTGCTCATTCTTGGTGGTGGAGATAGCTCTAACCAATGATCTCCCCACTGCTGAAAGAGACCTTGAACTACCTCCAGATGGAGACATCATTTGTGATCCGCTAGGCATATTACACTGAGTTTGTCTGCTCTGGCGTTCAGAGATCCTGCCAGATGCTACACCACCAGGGAAGTGCCCTGACATTCCATTCTTGTCCAGAGGTGCGGAGCCTCTTGACACAGGATCCAGAACCTCTCCCATTTTGTTGCAGTACCACATGGCAGTGGTGTTGTCCATGAACACCTGTTCCAGCCTTCCTTTGATTGAAGTAAGAAAGGCTTTTATGCCAAGCTAATTGCCTGTAGCTCCAACAGGTTTATGTGAAGATCAGACTCAACCAGAGACCAGATCTAGACCATGTAGGAGAGTTTAACCTGATGCTGCATCCACTGGGACTTTAGGTCCCACTGCAGAGCCTGTATATGCCAGTGGGCATGTGTCATCAGCATGATGCAGGATGCCATGAGTCCAACAACCTCAGGATCAGTCTCACCAAAATCCAAGATAGAGGCTGAAACATGAATATCATAGCCTTAATATCCTGGACTTGTTGATCGGGAGGAGAGGCCTGAAATTGCACTGTGTCCAAGACAGCTGTGATGGATGGGAGTGTGTAAGAGGAAGTTCAGTGTGACTTTGGGATGTTGATAGTGAACCCTAGCGAGTGCAGGAGGTTTGCCATAGTTTGAAGGGGGTGATAACTGTCTGGGGTGAGCCCACCTTAATCAACCAGTCATTGAGGTAGGGGAAGACTAAAACCCCTGACCTCCACAAGTGAGTTGCGACCACCACTATCACCTTTATGAACACATGAGGGGCACTGGTTAGGCTGAGAGATAGCACAGCAAACTGAAAGTGCTTGTGGCCCATCATGAACTGCAGAGAGCTTCTCTGAGCCGGCAGGACAGGGATATAGAAATATGCATCCTGCAAGTCCAGCACTACCATCCAGTCCCCCGGATCTAAGGCAGACAAAATGTGTGCGAGCGTGAGCATTTTGATCTCCTTCTTCAACAAGAGGTTGATAAGATGCAGATCCAGGATAGGACAAAGTCCTACATCCTTCTTTGGCACCAGAAATTAGTGGGAATACCAACTCAACCTACTTCTGATACACCCTCTCTATAGCTCCCTTGGCCAAGAGAGCCTGCACATCTTTTAGGAGCAAGGTAAGATGGTCCTCTGTCAGCGATTGTAAGTGGGTGGCATGGATCCTGGGAGTTACACGAAGGGAAGGAGTACCCCTTTTTGACAATTAAGAGTACCCAATGGTCTGATGTTACTGACCGCCAGTGAGGGAGGTGATGGCATATCCTGCTTCCCACTGGGTGCCCATGATGGTCTGAAGGTGGACAAAAGAGACTTGGGGGCAGCTGCTGCTGGGAGGGGGTGGTGGGCTGACTTTACCACTCGCTGTCTGTCCCACAAGGTCTATTGGACCAGTTTCCTCACCCACAAAAAGGCTAGAAGCTTATTGGCTGAGGGGGCTGGGAGGGTATGGGTATGGTTTGAGATCCCTTTCATGGCCACGAAAGAGCAAGAAGGCAGATTGGGGTTGCTGAGGGGTGACAGACAAGCCGAAGGACCTGACCATAGCCCTGCTGTCCTTGTCACGCATGAGTGCTGAATACGCTTTGTTTAGATAAAGCAGAGAGTCATCAAAGGACACCTCAGTGCCAGGCTGGTGGAAGAGGACATTCTCTTACCGAATGTGTATAACCTCTTGGATTCCCTATCCGGTGGGGTAGTAGGGAATACACCAGGGTGAATGCAGGAGGAGGAGGCTTGAACCACAAAGCTCTTCCGGGTAGGGTCCTTTGTATAGAAACTGGGATCCCCAGGAATGGGGTGATCACAGAGGACAATCATCCCATTCCCAGGAGCCCCTGTGCAGTGCTTGAACGAGGCTCCAAGCAGGACATCCGTAAGGGCTTGATTGAATGGGAGTAAGGTTTCTGACATGGTGATTCCTGGGGGAAGCGCGTCAGTCAAGACATTAGCCTTGACTGCCACTGAGGGTAGGTTAAGGCCTAGGACCTCAGCTGCCCTGCGTCTCACCATTGCAAAAGTGGCTACCTCCGCCATTGTCACAGTAGGAGGGAGAACCAGGCCAGTGCCAGGTGAGGTGTTCAACCTACTGGCCTCACCCAATTCTTAATACCAGTTGTCCTCCTCAACTGGGTCTTCTACCTAAGGGTCCATAGATGTCTCCAGACCGAATATAGGTCTTTTTCCCACAGTCTTTTTTCCCGCATGGAATCACAATGGGGTCGTTACAACGACCGCGTTGTGATTCTGCATACCATTACTCCGCAAGTCGGAACAAACACTTGCGGAGGGGAAGTGCTGGATGTTGGAATAGTATAATTTACTATTCCAACTCCAGTCTGTGCGGAGACTAGGGAAGGTGTTGGTTTTTTAATCCAACACCTCTCCCCCCTCCGCAAGTCGTTGTTCCGACTTGTGAAGTAATGGTATGCGGAATCACAACTTTGTTGTTGTAACAACCGCGTTGTGATTCCATGCGGGAAAAAAGTTTTGTCATAAACGTTGTTTACCCTCCAGACCTATACATCAAATAAGGCATTGGCTCTGCTCCAGAAAGAATGTCCTCGTAGGCCCCAGATGCGGCATCTGAAGACACCCATCTAGTTCCATGTCGGGGTTGTGAATTACAATGGGGACAGCATCACCTGGGGGCATCAGTGGCGCTGGGTGTGTTGGCACTGGAGTAGGTATCCAGGAAGGTCTCAGTCTTGCTGACATCTTTGCGAAGGATCCAGCGAAGGATCTTTAGGGCCCAATTGGGGCAGAGAGTGAACCCGCTGCAGTAGTCCCAGTAGGGATCCTCTTGCCTGTGGGGCCCAGAAGTGGTCCAGAAGGGATTGGACACCAAAAAATGAGGTGCAGGGCCTCATAAAATTCATTCAGTTGGGTGGAGACCCTCTGGGAAAATTGGGGAATTGCAGAGAGGACCAAGGATCAGGCACATCGATTCACGGGGCCTGGAGTGCTGACGCTCCCTAGTCTTGTCTTATGACTTGGATAGATGTAGTGAAAACAAAGACTGTTTGAACTTCTTTGACTTCTTGTGCTTGGGGGACTTCCCGGATGACTTTGAGTGTGATGAAGAATGTTAGGAGGGGCTCTACAAATGGTCCCAGGACCTCCCATATGAACCAGACTTCAAGTGTCTCAGATTTGACTATTGTCAGGCAGTGAAAAGATTGAAGGATCGCTCCCTCAACACTTTTGGACGCATGGCGTGGCAGTCCTCATACATCTTGGAGTTAAGTCCTGCCTCCAGGCACCACAAAATATCAAGTGGGAGTCTGGCACTGACATTTGTCTATGACAGGCCCCACATAGTTTGAAACTAGCTGGTTTCTTGGGTGACATCCTCACATAATGAGCTGAAATCTCAAAAGAGTCGACAAAAAGATTAAAAATACCAGGCAAAAAGCGACAGAGGGGAGCTCAATCTGATCAACACTATCTGTTGCGGAAAAGAAAGAACAGACATCAAGCGCACAGAGGTTGTGCTTTAAAGTTATCTTGCATGTCACTTCCAGCACGGACAATGCCAATGTGGAGAGAACTACACCACCTTCCAGCCCGCAGAGGGTACTGCTCAAAAATCTTCCAGAGCCAGTCTGAAGTCTGTGGTTATTCAAAGGTAAGGAATCTGTGGCTAGAATCGCTATCGGATTGAAGGAACAACAGCTTCATAAATGAGGCATTGAGAGAAGAAGGTAAGATGCATATTGCACCTGTAGGCCCAAGGCAGTGAATTAAAGTAGAGGAATCATTTATTTGTGTTACCTAGTCTCTTTAGGACCAGACAGGCTGGAGCTGATTCTAGTAATTTACATTTACTAGGGCTTTGTGCCTAGTAAGTGAAGGAGAGTAGGGTCTGCTTCCTACGGTTACCCCCACTTCTTGCTGTGATTCTCTGGTTTTTTGACTTTAGTATGGCTGTGTCCCTGCTAATCAGGCCCACAGCCTAGCTGTTCTCTCCCTAAATTGAAACCATGTACTTTAGGTACATCCCAGATTGGTTATTGGGTCACCCTTGTGAGCCCCTGTATAGTATACTATAGGTATCCAGGGCATATGTGCACCCTAGGCCTACAAGGGGCTGCAGCATGTATTATACCACCCCTGGTTAGCCTTCCAAACTGACACCACAGGTCTGTACTTACAGCCTGGGTAAGGTGATGTAATCACTCCTTACTTAGATATAGTATATCAACATCTACCTTACATATAGACACATAGTAACCTATAAGTCACTCCTATAAGTCACTCCTTTGGAGGCATAGTGCTTGGTTTATTGTGAGAGGGTGCCCCAGCATGAGCTGAGCCCCTCTGCAGCTTTCGGAGCCATCTCCTTATAGCTGTTCTATGATATAGCCATGCCATATACTCTTAAGTGCATTATAATCTTCGCGGTTAATGCTAACTTTGATTTGGCTTTATCAAAACCAGTCGTGTAAGGTGTCAAACACTTTCAAATACCACACCCCCCACCAGTTCTAGTGGTGGGGGTAGCATTCCACCCTTCTAGAGGGAAAAGACATGTATTTACTGCTTTACCCGGTTAAAGTTAAACAGAGCCTCAGCATCACAAAATGGATGCTGCTGCCATAGACACGAGTCTGACCTCCTGCTGCTGGACGAAACTCCAGCAAGGAAGGCCTGGACAATAGGTTTCCTGTCGAGGGAGGTGCTGGCACCTCCCCAGACAGCCTGTAGTGTATTGGGGCAGGGTGGGTTGAATGGAAAGATGCTTTTCCAGACACTGCCTGGGGCACACAAGGTGCTCCATGCATAGCCCGGTTCAAACCAGTTGCTGGGGCACTCCAGCCCCGCTCTGGCATGAAACTAGGCAAAGGGAAAGGGGTATAACCACCCCCTTCCCAGGTCCACCCATAGGAGGGACCTAGCAGGTAATCCAGCCCCTAAAATCAGTATAAAGATAGGAGCTGTGTCTACAGACTTTAGATTATCATGGAATGAAACTCTGATATGAAACTCTTGGACCTTCGATGTTCTATGTTGACTAGAAGACTGAGGATATCTCCCTTGTGGTCAAGGAGTGACCACCCTGTGCAAACAGGCTCCACCAGTAACTTGCTGGTTTGCTTTGTCGACGCTCCTGCAGGAACCCAAAGATTCAGCGACTCAAGAACTGGATTTCCAGACTTCTCCCACTCCGATCCACATCCACAGCAAAGCTGAGACCCGTGGTGGACACGAGAGACGTGGGACCGGACACCCTGGACTTCCTGCATTTTGCTAACTGCTCAACTCCCGAGGTACCTTCGCAGTTGTGCATTGGGGTATGAGAAGCCCCAGACTGGAGCGCAAGGGATTATAATTGGTCAAACAAACAGCTTCACATGCTCTTTAGAGTTTAGCCTAAGACTGCTGGTCCATGCTACCACTAGGATAGCTTGTCTATAAGGTTGACTTTACAACCACCAGCAATAAGGGTCATTTAGCCTGGTGCAAGGTGCCCACTAGAATAGTGGACATCATATGCCAGGCTAATTTCTCACATTGGTGTGCAGCGGATGGGATAAGAGCTTGAATTTGTTTTACCAAATAATCTTGTAATATCATTTGAAAGATCACATTAAGGTATCAGTAGGTACATATAAATCAAGTCATATATTACTTTAAGTTCTACTGAACTTAGTTGTTGTAGAGTAAAGGGCTTAGCATACCCTGACTACAACTCTAGAGAGGTTCTAGTAGAAAACATTAAGTGTAGGTAGGTGCACACACCACACCTCACTAGAAAATGTCCTCAGGAGGAGAGCCTAGTGTGCCTCTCCCCACAGAATGTGACCCTCCCAGGGCACCTTCTAAGTATGACACATTTACTTTTCATGAGTTGAGAAGTGTATGTACAGTCAGAAGACTGAGACAAGGACAAAGCCCCACCTCTAAGCACCTGATAGATATATTAGTGGAATATGATGTAGACAACGCATCTATCCCAGGTCCATCAGGGAGTGTAGAGGAGAACCATCCCTCAGCAGATGATCCGACTGGTGACAACCAGGGAGATTCTGATGCTGTAGTGGATGATAACCAGGTGCAACTCAGAGAACTGAACCTGGTTAACCTAGGACCACTTGGGACTTAGAATGAAAGAATCCAAACCAAACCCCCAGGTAGGCCTAATAATGGGCCCAGAAGGAGAAGATCACTTTCCAGTGATTCCAACCACTCTGCTGACTCAATAGGGTCCCATGTCTCAGCTCTAGGGAGAATGACTTCCCCTGAGAGAAGAGAGCATAAGGCTATGATGAGGGAATCCAAGCTTAGAATCAAGAGCCAAGAAATTGCCCTTGCAAAAGAGACCCTGGCTCCTGAGAGAGAGAGAACATTGTGTGGACTAGAGTCCACTGGTGGAAGCATAATTCCTAAAGATAAGGAAAGGTCTCATGACCATAGAAACCTGAATAAAATTGTGCCCTCCCTATCAGGTAGGGGATGACATTCACAAGTGGATTACTGCTTTGGACAGGGCCTGCAAAGTACAGCAGGTACCCCGGTGTCAGTGTCCAGCAATTTCTATGGCTCTCCTTTGCAGACAAAGGTAGAAATAAGCTCCTAACAGTTAATGAACAGGATGCCGACAACTACACTGTCCTGAAGAGTGCTCTGATAGATGGGTTTGGCTTAACCACTGAACAGTACAGGTTGCTGTTCAGAGACACCCAGAAGACACAGACTCAAGACTGGACTGACTTTGTAGATTGTGCCACTAAGGCTCTGGAAGGCTGGTTACTGGGCAGTAAGGTCAATGACTATACAGGATTGTATGAGTTGATTAAGAGAGAACAGATTCTTAATCATTGTCAGAACCAGTTATTGCATCAACACCTGATTTACTCTGATCTGACCTCTCCCTAAGAATTGGGTAAGAAGGCAGACAAATTGGTCAGAACCAGGGTGAAGCATAAGATACAGAACCAAGGTGGTGATCAGAAGAAGCAAGACCAAAAAGGTGGGAAGAAAGCAAAAGACTAGAAGTCTTCTCAAGGTCCCCAAAAAGCTTCTAATGGTGGGGGTCCCCAACAACCTAAAAAGAAAGAAGTTCCAAAGAAACCATGGTATAATTTTTGTAAAAGTAATACTCACTGGACCAGTGATTGCACCAAAAAGGAGGCAGCTCCAACCACCATTGCCCCTAAGGCTACTCTTCCCCCTAGTACAGCTAATAGTGGTGGTTCTCAACAGAAGGGAGTAGTAGGGTTGACCCTGGGAACTGAGGTGGATTCTGGCCTAGTCAGAATACCAACTCAAGCTGTTCTTGTCTGTGATGTGGACATGGCTATGTCCTCTACTGTGAGCCCCAGTAACTAGTAACAAAGTGGCTCAGGCCTACAGGGACACATGTGCAAGTGTCACTATGATGACACCCAACTTTGTGAACCCTGGACAGATCATACTAGGTGACAATTACCTAGTGACCAATGCAAGCAATGTCACTACCACCCATAGTATGGCAATTGTTAATTTCTCCTGGGGACGGGTAACTGGCCTCAAAAGAGTTGTTGATAGTTCAGACCTCCCTGAAGAATGTTTGCTTGGCGATGACCTAGAATCTTCAGTCTGGGCTGAAGTGGAGTATAGGACTCATGCAGAGATGTTAGGTATATTTGCACATGTCCTTGCTGTGACCAGGTCACAGGCCACAAAATGCAACACTGAACAGGCCCTGGATCCTGCAAATATGGACCAGTTGCCTACCAGGAGGAGAAGCAGTAGGGTTAAGGCAGTGCCTTCCCCCTTGCCCCAGGATGAGGATCAGTCTTCCAAGGAAGCTGATTGTGACACCCAAAAAGGAACTATCCTAGAAGAGCTTGAGCCTGATCAGGTTGAGTTTATTGGGACAGGAGGAACTTCAAGGGCAGATCTGAGGCAGGTGCAGTTGGACTGCCCTTCTCTTGAAACACTCAGACAGCAAGCTGCTGCTGAGGCTGCTAGGAATGCTACAGGTACCTAAAGAATGTATTGGGATCAAGGGCTCCTGTATTTAGAGGCTAGAGACCCAAAGCCTGGTGCTTCCAGGAGGTTGGTCATACCTTTGACATTCAGGGGCTTCCTTCTCACCTTAGCCCATGGGGAGACTCGGTAAAAGCTACCTGCTTGCTGCGTGGGGAGAGAGCCTGTCCGCTGCCGCGGCCTGCACGTGGGGCATTCTGTCAGCTGTCCGCCTGCCTCCCGCCGCCTCGCTCCTCTCCTGTCACCGGAGCGCGGCCGCCGAGGGGAGAGCAGGCCAGGGGACTCCAACCCCCAAAAGCCCTAGCGGCCCGACCAGCAAACGACTGCACCAGGAGGCGCATAAGTTCAGCGTCAGACCCTGCTGAGTGGGGGGCTCGGTAAAAGCTACCTGCTTGCTGCGTGGGGAGAGAGCCTGTCCGCTGCTGCTGCCTGCACCCGCGAAGCATTCTGTCAGCTGTCCGAATGCCTCCCGCCGCCTCGCTCCTCTCCTATCACCGGAGCGCGGCCGCCGAGGGGAGAGCAGAACAGGGGACTCCAACCCCCAGAAGCCCTAGCAGCCCAACCAGCAAATGACTGCGCCAGGAGGCGCATAAATTCAGCATCAGCCCCTGCTGTGTGGGGGACTCAGTAAAAGCTACCTGCTTGCTGCGTGGGGAGAGAGCCTGTCCGCTGCTGCTGCCTGCACCCGTGGAGCATTCTGTCAGCTGTCCGCCTGCCTCCCGCCACCTTGGTCCTCTCCTGTCACCGGAGCGTGGCCGCTGAGGGGAGAGCAGGCCAGGGGACTCCAACCCCCAGAAGCCCTAGCGGGCCAACCAGCAAACGACCGCGCCAGGAGACGCATAAATTCAGCATCAGCCCCTGCTGTGTGGGGGACTCAGTAAAAGCTACCTGCTTGCTGCCTGGGGAGAAAGCCTGTCCGCTGCCGCTGTCTGCACCCGCGGAGCATTCTGTCAGCTGTCCGCCTGCCTCCCGCCACCTCGCTCCTCTCCTGTCACCGGAGCGCGGCCACCGAGGGGAGAGCAGGCCAGGGGACTCCAACCCCCAGAAGCCCTAGCGGCCCGACCAGCAAACGACCGCACCAGGAGGCGTATAAGTTCAGCGTCAGCCCCTGCTGAGTGAGGGACTCGGTAAAAGCTACCTGCTTGCTGCGTGGGGAGAGAGCCTGTCCGCTGTCGCTGCCTGCACCCGCGGAGCATTCTGTCAGCTGTCCGCCTGCCTCCCGCCGCCTCGCTCCTCTCCTGTCACCGGAGCGCGGCCACCGAGGGGAGAGCAGGCCAGGGGACTCCAACCCCCAGGAGCCCTAGCGGCCCGACCAGCAAACGACCGCGCCAGGAGGCGCATAAATTCAGCGTCAGCCCCTGCTGTGTGGGGGACTCGGTAAAAGCTACCTGCTTGCTGCGTGAGGAGAGAGCCTGTTCGCTGCCGCTGCCTGCACCCGCAGAGCATTCTGTCAGCTGTCCGCCTGCCTCCCGCCACCTCGCTCCTCTCCTGTCACCGGAGCGTGGCCACCGAGGGGAGAGCAGGCCAGGGGACTCCAACCCCCAGAAGCCCTAGCGGGCCGAGCAGCAAACGACCACGCCAGAAGGCGCATAAGTTCAGCATCAGCCCCTGCTGAGTGGGGGACTCAGTAAAAGCTACCTGCTTGCTGCGTGGGGAGAGAGCCTGTCCGCTGCCGCTGCCTGCATCCGCGGAGCATTCTGTCAGCTGTCCGCCTGCCTCCCGCCGCCTCGCTCCTCTCCTGTCACCGGAGCGCGGCCGCCGAGGGGAGAGCAGGCCAGGGGACTCCAACCCTCAGAAGCCCTAGCGGCACGACCAGCAAACGACCGCGCCAGGAGGCGCATAAGTTCAGCGTCAGCCCCTGCTGAGCGGGGGACTCGGTAAAAGCTACCTGCTTGGTGCGTGGGGAGAGAGCCTGTCCGCTGCCGCTGCCTGCACCCGCAGAGCATTCTGTCAGCTGTCCACCTGCCTCCTGCCGCCTCGCTCCTCTCCTGTCACTGGAGCGCGGCCGCCGAGGGGAGAGCAGGCCAGGGGACTCCAACCCCCAGAAGCCCTATCGGGCCAACCAGCAAATGACCGCGCCAGGAGGCGCATAAGTTCAGCGTCAGCCCCGCCTCACGGGACGCGAGCGGGACTCCGAGCGAAGCCCGGGCAAAGGGCGGGCCGTCTGTGACCGTTCGAGGCCGAACGAGGCTGGGCTGAGCCACGGACTTTGGTCTTTCCTGCCAAGACACACCCCAAATCTGTAAAACTCTTCATGTGACGTTTTTTTTATCACTTGTGTATCCCTAGTCAACGCGGTTGTTAACAGAGTCCACTATCTGCGATAGCTACGGTGCGTTTAAATATTGTTTTGTTATTTTGACATATAACAATGTCCAAACTTAGATCGCCTAAAAACTCCCTAGTGTCCAGCACGATGGATAACTACTTGGTTAAAGTAGTAAGCAAAATTAACAAAGACCGGCGCCTTTCATTAAATCGGGTAAGCCCCCCGGTTTCACCTACAAGTCTGTATGTCCCTCCAGATGCCCCTGTCTTAGATCGTAGCTGTACTCCCATATAAATATTGATAGTGAAATAACTGCTTCTCCAGCGCAGAGCCAGGTAGTGCTGGAAAACCCCCTGGATACCTCACTACAACCTTCCCTGACATCTTCTCCAGCACCCTCGCCGGTACAAAGAGTAGTAAGGGCCTGCAGGAAGTTACCAGCTAAGCAGGGAGGGAATAGGAAAACTAAAAGAGCTGGTACACCATCTAAAAGCACAGGGGGAGCAAATGAGACTTCAAATAAGGCAGAGACGACTAACCTGAACCCTGACCAAATTGACTTGCTGGCCAGTATTATCGAAACTAAATTGGAACTTATGATAAAACCTCTTGTGGACAAACTAGACAAGGTTTCAAAAGAAGTATCTAGATTGGGTGGCCTTTTGAATTCTCATATAGCCATGACTAAAACAAATAAGAGTATAAAGGTGGGCACTAATGTAAACAAGGACGCAGTTGTTCCCTGTAATGGGGGGAATAGGGTTATACAAAATGTACAAACTGTACTAGCTACTCAACCACCCCCTGTACCAGCTACCCAACCACCCCCAACATCTGCTAGTAACCAACCTACTACAGCAGGGGAGAACAACGAGGGGCGGAATGAATCAAAGAGAAGACCACCAGTCAATCTCCCCCCAGATTGCGCGCCATACATAGTAGTACTAACTAATGTACCTGGGGTGGACTCCCATCTTACTGAGTCTCGGCTAGAAACCCACGATTCCCTGAAAAATAAATCAGTATTGTGGCTGAACAGAAATTGTGGGTTCCCACTTGCTTTCTCAAATGATATAATATCTACCCGAAGAGTTAGCTGGAGAGGCAACTCTAGGAAAAATAGTAGGGGGGATTGTATCATTGTTAATTTTAAGCATCCGCAGCATGTTGCCACAGTTTTGCTTAGAGCGGCTTCCTTAACAACTGCTGATAATACTGTATGTACACGTCCTCTTGGTTTCTTTTATTACCATCTTAGCAATATCACACACCCACATACTAATCAGCCAAAGCCATTTTCATCTTTATCTAGACGTGGTTTTGCTACCCCTCCGCAAATTGGAATTCAAGCTCAAAACAGACTTGACCCATATTATTATAGGTTGTCCAGGCCAAATAATCAATTTGATCAAGGCCTGCCACTCTCCAATCGATTTACCCCTTTATCATCTCTGGAGGATAATGATTGACTCTCAAATAAGTTGAGGATTAATGTACAGCCCCCACACCCTACCTGCAGGATTATGACCTGGTGGAATATCGCTGGTATTAAGGCCAAAGCAGGGAATGATATCTGGGTCAATTCATTAAAATTCTATGATATTATAGCTCTCCAAGAGACCTAGGATCCGACAAACAGCTTCTCCCTGGATGGGTATATACACTTTTGTATTCCAGCAACTAACAATCAATCAATCAGTGACACTTGTAAAGCGCGCTACATACCCGTAGGGTCTCAAGGCGCTTGGGGGGGGGGTGCCGCTACTGCTCGAACAGCCAGGTCTTCAGCTTCTTCCTGAAGGAGAGGTGGTCTTGGGTCAGGCGCAGGTCGGACGGGAGGGAGTTCCAGGTCTTGGCGGCCAGGTAGGAGAAGGACCTTCCTCCTGTAGTCGCTCTTCGGATGCGGGGGACGGCAGCGAGGGTGTGGTTGGCTGATCGGAGGTGGCGTTTGAGAGTGTAGAAGTTGACTCGGCTGTTGAGGTAGCTCGGGCCTTGGTCGTGTAGGGCTTTGTGTGCGTGGGTGAGGAGGCGGAAGGTGATTCTCTTGTTGATGGGGAGCCAGTGAAGGTCTCTCAGATGTCCGGAGATGTGGCTGGATCGTGGGATGTCGAGGATGAGTCTGGCTGAGGCGTTTTGGATCCGCTGGAGTCTCTTCTGGAGCTTGGCGGTGGTCCCGGCGTAGAGGGCGTTGCCGTAGTCCAGTCGGCTGGTGACGAGGGCCTGGGTGACGGTCTTCCTGGTCTCTGTGGGGATCCACCAGAAGATCTTCCGTAGCATGCGTAGGATGTTGAAGCACGCCGAGGAGACGCTGTTGACTTGCCTGGTCATGGAGAGGGAGGAGTCCAGGATGAAGCCCAGGTTTCGTGCATGGTCTGTCGGTTTGGGTGCGGTGCCCAGGGCGGGAGGCCACCAGGAGTCGTCCCAGGCGGAGGGTGAGGAGCCCAGGATGAGGACCTCCGTCTTGTCCGAGTTCAGTTTCAGGCGGCTGGTCGTCATCCACTCGGCTACCTCTTTCATCCCTTCGTGCAGGTTGGCTCTGGCGGCGGCGGGGTCGTTGGTCAGGGAGAGGATCAGCTGGGTGTCGTCGGCGTAGGAGATGATGCTGAGGTGGTGTTTGCGTACGATGGCCGCGAGGGGGCTCATGTAGACGTTGAAGAGGGTGGGGCTCAGGGATGATCCTTGGGGGACGCCGCAGATGACTTCGGAGGCCTCTGACTTGTACGGTGGTAGGCGGACTCGCTGTGTTCTTCCGTCGAGGAAGGAGATGATCCATTCCAGCGCCTTGTCCTGGATTCCGATGTTGCTGAGGCGCCGTATTAGGGTGCGGTGGCAGACCGTGTCGAATGCCGCGGAGAGGTCTAGGAGGATGAGGGCCGCTGTTTCTCCATTGTCCATCAGGGCTCGGATGTCATCGGTGGCGGCGATGAGGGCGGTCTCGGTGCTGTGTTTGGCTCGGAAGCCGGACTGTGAGGGGTCGAGGGATCCGTTCGTCTCGAGGAAGGCGGCCATCTGCTTGTTGACGGTCTTTTTGATGACTTTGGCTGGAAACGGGAGAAGCGAGATGGGGCGGTAATTCTTGAGGTCGGTGGGGTCCGCTGTTGGTTTCTTGAGTAGAGCGCTGAGTTTGGCGTGTTTCCAGCTTTCAGGGAAGATGGCGGTGTCGAAGGATGTGTTGATGATGTCTCGCAGGTGGGGTGCGATGACAGCGTCGGCCTTGTTGAAGACGTGGTGAGGGCAGGGGTCGGTTGGTGATCCGGAGTGGATGGAGTTCATCGTGCGGATGGTGTCTTCGGTGCTGATCGGGGTCCAGGCGTGGAGGGTGGTGGTGGGGGGGGGTGGCTGGTCGGTCGTGGTGTGCGTTGGTTGGTTGTTGAAACTGCTGTGTATGTCCGTGATCTTGTTGTGGAAGTATGAGGCGAGGGAGTTGCAGAGGTCTTGCGATGGGGTGATGTCGTTGTTTCCTGCGCTGGGGTTGGAAAGCTCTTTCACGATGTTGAAGAGTTCCTTGCTGTTGTGTGCGTTGTTGTCCAACCGGTCCTTGAATGCTGTTCTCTTGGCGGCGCGGATCAGCTGGTGGTGTTTCCGGGTGGCAAGTTTGTAGGAGGTCCTGTTGTCCGGTGTCGGTTCCCTTTTCCAGACTTTCTCGAGGGCTCGGCAGTTCTTCTTGGAGCTCTTGAGTTCGTCGGTGAACCATGGGGCCTTCTTGCTGCCGGGTCTGCTAGGCGGGGTCCTCAGCGGGGCGAGTTCATCCGCGCAGTTGCTGATCCACTTCGTGATGTTATCGGCGGCCTGGCTGGGGTTCGCTGAGCTGGCAGGAGGGTGTTGGCTCAGGGAGGTGGCGAGCTGGTCTGCTGTGATCTTGTTCCAGCTTCTGCGGGCGGTGTGTTGCTGGTGTTGGTGGGTCGTCGTTCTCTTGAAGGTGAAGTGGACGCAGCTGTGGTCCGTCCATTGAAGCTCTGTGGCGTGGCTGAAGTCGATGTCTGTGCTGGATGAGAAGACGGCGTCGAGTGTGTGTCCGGCGAGGTGGGTGGGGGTGGACACCAGTTGCTTGAGTCCCAGGTTGGCGAGGTTGTCGAGCAGGGTGCTGGTGTTGTGGTCGTTGTTGTTCTCCAGATGGAAGTTGAGGTCTCCCAGGAGGATGTAGTCAGCGGAGGGGAGGGCATGCGGGCTGATGAAGTCGGCGATGTCCTCGCTGAATTGCGTGCGTGGTCCAGGGGGTCGGTAGATCAGGGTGCCTCTGAGGGTGGTGTTCGGGTTGGTGTGGATCTGGAAATGCAGGTGTTCGGCGCTGGTCAGGGTGTTGTCGGTGCTGGTCGTGAGACGGATGGTGTTCCTGTGGATGATGGCGATGCCTCCTCCCATCTGGTTGGCGTTTCGGTCCCTCCGGACGATCTTGTAGCCCTCTGGGATAGCGATGGCGATGTCGGGAGCTGAAGAGGCGTTCATCCAGGTCTCCGTGAGGAAGGCAACGTCAGGGGCTGTGGCGTCTAGAAGGTTCCAGAGTTCGATGGCGTGTCTGTGGACGGAGCGGGTGTTGAGCAGGATGCACTTGAGGTGGGTGCTGCTGGAGTTCGACTTGGCGGGTGCTGGTGCGGGGCTGGTCCGGATGCAGGAGAACTTGCAGGCGTGGCAGCTGAAAGGTCCGTGGGTGCGTCTTGGAGTGGCTTGGTGGCATTCTGGGAGTCGGCCGGTGTTGAGAGCGATGAGGGTGGCGGCTGAGTACGTCAGGTGGGTAGGTCGAGATCTTCGAGGTCCAGGGGTCCTGGCGCTGGTCGCGATCCGGTCGCGGACGGGCGCAGACGGGCTTACCTTTGGCGCGCCTTCGGCGCGCCCGCTGCGCGTTCGCACGGTCGCCATTTAAGGCCAAGTGCGCGGGTGGGCGGGGCAGCTGGGAGGCGGGAGCGGGGAGGGTTACAGAAGACAAAAGGGGCGGGGACAAGCGGCGGTGGCGGGAAGGGAGGGCGGGGGGCGGCGCGGTAGGCGGACAACAAGGAAGGAGAGCAAACACGGAAACAAATGCAAAAACAGGCACAAATTAACGCAAAAAGCGGGGAAAAAGAGAGTTACACAAAGTTAAACAAAGCAAGCACAAAAAACCGTCAAAACAAGGGAAAAAAAACACTCGCAGCGGCGGCAGCCGGCAAACGAGGCAGCAGCGAGGCAGAGGGCAGGCAAGGGGCACACGCAGCAGCTGGTGGCCGTGCGGCGCGGGGGTGTCCCACAAGTGGCAGGTAGAGCTAAGGGAGGCTTACTAAGTTTATTTAAACTTGACTTAAAGGGTATGCTAACTCAGTGCAATTCAGGATGTCAAAATTGTCTAATTGTTGAATTATCCCCTCCTGACACCCCTAAGATTGTATTTATTAATTTTTACAATTCATGTGCCAATGAGAGCACCAGTTTTAATCTGGACTTAGTGGAGAAATTTCTGTCAGTCTATAGCACTAATGTGAATACTTTTGAATTAATCCTTTTAGGGGACTTTAACATCCATCCCTGTACCCAACCGTGTGCCAATACAGAAAAGGAGGGCCCCCATATTCTTTACCCATGTATCTTGAACACTCAAAATGGGGGGAGGCCCTTGAAAACTTCTTGGCGAGATGGAATCTATATCAGTCACGTTGTGGGGAAGGTGGCTCTAGGACACCCACATTCAAAGGAACAGACGATGGTAAAATTATTGATTATATTTTTATGTCTTATTTTATATTGTGTAAAGTTCTAAGGTATAAGACTTCGGTCTCAGTCTTCAGTGACCATAATCCAGTGTTAATAGAGATACTGTCAGCGGACTTAATAACCCTCAACACTGTGACTTATAAGGGTGGCCTAAATGTGGTTGCTAAAGACCATGGACGTAGGCTAAAATGGCCAAACATAGTCCCTGAAACTTTCTTGCAGGAAGTACTGGACAAGGTTGAGGACGATGTGGCCATATGCCTAGAGAAGCAGGCTCAAAACACACATGTGGTCATAGCTTTTGATAACATTTGCAGACAAATTAATCAAAGCCTACTCGTAGGTTCCAGACAGACGAGACATCATGGTAAAAGATGGTTCAATAGAAGATGCTCGAGGGCACATGCAGTCTTACTTAAGGCCCTGAAGGCTAACCCGAAAGACCGAGCTCAAATAGCTAGCTCAAGATTTGCTTACAAGAAAGCTATTCAAGATAGGAAAAATGAGCTGAAAGAAGAGGCCTGGACACAAATACTCGCCCCTGAGACCCTAAAAAATAGTGGGCAGTTCTGGAAAATTGTAAATCAACCGCTGTTCTCGGGTGAGGAGAACTCTCCCCTTGAGTCCAATATTCCAGACGAGGCCTGGATAACACATTTTGGAAAAATATACTCTACCCCAGGACCCGTGAACCACACAATTAATACCCTTTCCAGATTTGAGGGCTCCCATGTGATTTTTGAGGACACAGAGGTGGAAAGAGCGATTGAACAGACCATAAAAAATAAGGCTCCAGGTCCTGACGGGGTTCCTGCAGATATTTTTAAATGTGCGCCAAAACTCTGGTAAAAGATCTCATGTAGTGTTTTTATTGCCTTAAATCAAAATAATATACCGGCGTCCTGGAAAAAATCCATCATTATCCCAGTCTTCAAGAAGGGAGATAGGCAGGACCCCTCCTGTTATAGACCTATCTCCCTAATAGATTCCTCGGTCAAAATCTTTGGACGGGTTATTTTGCATAAACTAAAGGACTGGCTTGACAACAGAGGGGTACTGTTGAACGTGCAATATGGGTTTAGATCGAAAAGGAGCACTTTAGACCAATGCCTTAATCTGCAATTGTTACTGGACAAATATACCAAGGCCAAGGAATGGTCAATGTACCTGGGGTTCATGGACCTCTCCTGGGCATTTGACCTCGTAAATCGGACAACGTTATGGCAAATCTTACTTAATTTGGGACTTGATCGGCCCTTGGTTAACCTCTTGGCGGACTTACACTCCGGTCTATTGGCTTCCGTCCGGGTTACTGCTGAGGGGAGCTGCTCTAGCCATTTAAACTCAGAAAGGGGGGTCAGGCAAGGGTGCATCCTGGCCCCCCTTCTTTTTACGGTATATATTAATGCCCTAGAACCTGCACTAAAGGAGGCAACTCTTGACATACCGCGTATAGGGGAACTTGGTATTCCAGTTCTCCTCTACGCGGATGACGCTGTCCTTCTCTCACGGATGGGGGTTGGACTACAACGACTGTTAGATGTTTTTTGGAATTTCATGGGATACCTGGATCTTAAAATAAATGCAAAGAAGTCACAAATTATGATTATGGGGAGGTGTTCTAGGAAGAAACAAGTTTAAACTTTTTTCTGCTGCGAGGAAGAACTTTGCAGAGTGCCCGCATTCCCTTACCTGGGGATTACTTTAGATGAGAGAGGGAATTGGGGTCCGTAACTTAAAAATAGAAACATCTCCTATGCAAGAACTACTTCTGCGCTCCTGGGCTTCACAAAAAAACTGGGGGCAAGGCCCATAGAAGCATTAATGAAGATATATAAAGCTAAATGCCTCGCAGTAGCCACATATAGTAGCTCAATATGGGGCTACACTGCCCCAGATGGCCTACAGGTGACCGAAAATAAATTTATGAGATCTGTCCTAACAGTGCCACAGTCCACTCCCTCATATACTATCCATTCTGAATTGGGGGCAGGCTTCATTTCTGCATGATAAGAATGGCTCCCTTAATATGCTGGATGAAGACCTGGTTGAACCAGGAAATCTCCTTGAACCATATTATCATGAAAGATTGTCTCCTACTAGAAAACTCCAGTAAGATTCATTGGCTGACATATATCAAAAACAATTTTCATAAACTAGGGACACCGAAGCTTTTCTGCTCACCAGAGTCAATAACATCTAAGGACATTACACATATCAAGGGAGCCATGGTACAGATGCCGACTCTGGAGAGAGAGAAACTAGAACTTAGAAAACCCACTGTATGGTCTAATCTCATTGTAGCTAACTTATCAGGACCTGAACTTTACCGTAACATGGTGAACCGCCCCTACCATAGGTTTCTTTTAACTCGTTTTTGCCTCAACCTGATCCATCTGAATCTAGGTCACTTCTCTAATTGGAGTACCCCTGAAAATGCAATGCCGGGTACTTGTGATAATTTTTCTATCCAGAACACAATGCATTTTTTGATGTTCTGTGGCCACTATACGGAATTAAGGATGAAATTCCTGGTTACCATACTCAAGGAGGCAGGGTTCGTGCAAGTTAAGCCTGCCCTCTTGTACCTTCAATTATTAAAGAGTCCCCGGATCATCTTTCATGTCGCTAGTTATCTAGTGGGCGCTGCCCGGATTAGGAACAGGAAAATAATTAATTGTACCCAAATGAATTTAGATGAAAATTTGATCGATGTTAGTTTGCAACGTAAAAATGATAGTGAGGGTAATTAAATTGGTTGATGCTTTTATTCTTCTTACTGTGATTTTATAAAATTTTATGAAATGTTTGGGAAATTTTTAATTGTTTTAATATTCTTCCTTTTATTCTGTGTAAATAATGTATATAATACATGTTGTGTACAGTACCATTGTCTTTTTATGATATTGAATTATTGAAATAAAGTATTCTGACCTGACTGACTGACTGACCTTAGCCCATGATATTCCCCTAGCAGGACATCTTGGCCAGAACAAGACTTGGGAAAGGCTTGTCCCTCACTTTCCCTGGCCTCACATGTCAGAAGATACCAAGGAGTTTTGTCGCTCCAGGTTCTCCTGCCAAGCCAATGGCAAATCAGGTGGCACCACAAAGGCCCCCCTAATACCACTACCTGTGGTGGGGGTTCCCTTTGAGAGAGTTGGGATAGACATTGTTGGACCAATGGATCCCCAAACAGCATCTGGGCACAGGTTTATTCTGGTGGTAGTGGATCATGCTACTAGATACCCAGAAGCTATTTGTCTAAGGACCACAACAGCACCTGTTGTGGCAAGAGCCCTCCTGGGAGTTTTCTAAAGAGTGGGTTTTCCAAAGGAGGTTGTCTCAGACAGAGGTGCAAACTTTATGTCTGGATATTTGACTGCTATGTGGAAAGAGTGTAGAGTGAACTACAGGTTCACCACACCCTACCATACACAGTGCAATGGTCTGGTTGAAAGATTCAACAAGACCTTAAAGGGCATGTTTAAGGGTTTACCTGAAAAGCTTAGGCGAAGATGGGACTTCCTACTGCCCTGCCTTTTGTTTGCTTACAGAGAGGTCCCACAGAAGGGGGTTGGCTACAGCCCTTTTGAACTTCTCTTTGGGCACCCTGTAAGAGGACCCCTTTGTCTGGTGAAGGAAGGATGTGAGTTACCTCTCAAAGCTCCAAAGCAAGACATAGTGGATTATGTACTTGGTGTCCGCTCCAGGATGGCTGAGTATATGAAAAAGGCATCCAAAAACCTTGAGGCTAGCCAGGAACTCCAAAAAGCCTGGCATGGCCAAACGGCTGTGCTGACTGTTTACCAGCCAGGGCAGAAAGTGTGGTTGTTGGAGCCAGTGGCCCCAGAAGCACTCCAAGACAAATGGTCTGGACCCCAAAATATTGTTGAGCAGAAGGGAGAGGTAACCTACTTATTGATCTTGGAACTCCCAGGAGCCCCCACAGGGTGCTTCATGTCAACAGATTGAAACCATATGTTGACAGGGCAGACATGGGCTTGCTCATGGCTACAGATGAGGGACGGGAGGAAGAGAGTGACCCTCTCCCAGACCTGCTTTCTCAGAACCCTGATGATGGTTCAGGTCATGGTATAGCCTTGGCAGACAGCCTCATTGACCAACAGCAGCAGGACTGCAGACAAGTTCTACAGTCCTACAGACATATTTTTTCTCTGACTCCAAGTCAGACTAGCTGGTGCACCCATGAGGTGTAATTGTAACAAAGGAGGGAGGGAGAGAAAAGTGGATTCAGTCTCCCCGGATATGTTTCATAAACAAAGTGGAATCCACTTAGATGGTGGTGGTGATCCCTACTGTGGTGGGGAGCACTCAGTGTTGTTTAAATACCCCTCACACACCAACAGGCCCCTTGGTGTCATGCTTCATCATAGGGGTCTTCGCACCCCTCTATGGGATGCGGCGTGCTGCGACCGACGACTACATGGGAGCACTATTATTGGACTATGTGTGGATGTGTGTGGGGTAGTGAATGCACATGAGTGGTGGGTTAAGTGAAGGTTGAAAAATACGTGGCTCGTGGGGTGAAAAATAGACTTTTATTAAGCCCCTGGTTGGTATCATTAAAAGGGGTGCAGTGAGAGGCTGTTAGTGTATAATTATGTACATCAACCTCATTTGTGCGTCTACATGAACATGTTTTGGAGTTAAAAACTCCTTCTTCAGGACGGGGTTTGCACAAAGATCTCCACCTTACTCACATGAATGTAAATGTAAAAGTGTATTCTACAAAAAGGAAGTGAACTATAGGTGTTATGTACCTAGTTTGTAGTTCAGAATTGTAGTCTCTCATCGCCCAATTGGCGTATATTAAAGACCTAGAAGGAGAAAAAGCATATTAGATACTATTCTCATAATAATCTATAACTGTCTTCCAGGTTGCGGTGACCTTAGGAAAAAGTGAAGGGTTGCCGATTTTAACATACATATATTATACCTTAAGTGATTGTGCCCCCTGTAAAACAAAGAGACAAGGACTGGACAAAACACACATGTAACATTAAAAACACGCATATTGGGTTTTTTGCATTCCTGTGTTGTGGAGAGGAAAAAACAGGAAAGGGATTGTCTTACTTTTTGATATTAGTTGTAATGCTCCATGAGCCTTTTACGTATATTGGGGGTATCCATCTGGCCCAATTATAGCGATCTGAAAATATGAGAAAAACCTGTTTGAGTTCTCTTACTTACAGAGTCCTTCTGTTGCCCTCCTCTTTCAGGGTTTTAGTAAACTCACGGTTATTCAGGATGCGATCTATCCTCTTCCCCTCAACGTGGCTCCGCTGGTAATGCCGCTGTGGGGAGAGGTGTGCCCTTTTATACTTTCACGATGCATTCTAAATTGCCAATTGTCAGGTGAATTGAAGGCGGATATGTGCCCAAACAAGGGCTGCTCGGTACCTTTGTGTCTTCGTTTACCGGAAATGCGCGAGTGCTCATTCTTTCAGTTCTGCGCTTGGTCAGCCAGTGATGCCCCGCAAAGTAAACAATGCGCATGCGCCGGGCTGGAATGTTATCCCGCGCATGCGCGGCGCGGGTAAACACTGTTTGAGGTATTTTTTCAAGCAATCGGAGCTGTCCTTTCCTAGATGCGGTACGGATGCTCACGATCAGACAGGGATGGTAACTACATACAGATGTGGCAACCATATGCTTAAATGTATAAAACGTTGATATTGATTCAATGGTTTGAAAAATAAAAAAATATATCCATGAGGTGGACACTGGTGACAGTCTGCCTGTGAAGAGTAAAATCTACAGACAACATGATCTTGTCAGGGACTGTATCAGGACAGAGGTCCAAAAGATGTTGGAGTTGGGAGTCACTGAGCCCTCAGAGAGCCCTTGAGCCAGTCCTGTAGTCCTAGTGCCTAAACCTCACACCCAAGATGGTGAGAGAGAGATGAAGTTTTGCGTTGATTACAGAGGCCTCAATGCTGTCACTAGGACAGATGCCCACCCAATACCAAGAGCAGATGAGTTCATTGACAGATAGGCTTCTGCCAAGTTTTTGAGTACATTTGACTTGACAGCTGGCTACTGGCAGATCAGACTAGCTGATGATGCAAAAGCCAAAACAACATTTTCAACCACAGGACGTCATTATCAATTTGTGGTAATGCCCATTGGCTTTAGGAATGCACCTGCCACATTCCAAAGGTTGGTGAACCAAGTCCTCTCAGGTCTGGATGACTACTGTGCAGCTTATCTTGATGATATTGCTGTCTTTAGCTCCACTTGGGAAGATCACCTGATCCACCTGAAGAATGTTTTGGAGGCCCTGCAAAAGGCAGGCCTAACTATCAAGGCTACCAAGTGCCAGATAGGGCAGAGCAAGGTTGTATACCTGTGCCACCTGGTAGGTGGAGGTCAGGTTTAACCATTGGAGAGCAAGATCCAGACCATAAAGGACTGGACCCCTCCCACTACCCAGACACAGGTCAGAGCTTTCTTGGGCCTGTCTGGGAACTGCAGGAAGTTTGTTAAAAACTATGGGTTCATTGTGACTCCTCTTAATGACTTGACCTCAAAGAAAATGCCAAAGAAAGTTCAGTGGACAGTAAGTTGTCAAAAGGCATCTGATGACCTGAGGCAGGCCATGTGCACTGCACCTATTCTGCAAAGTCCAGACTACTCCAAGGAATTCATTGTTCAAATAGATGCTTCTGAATTGGGTGTGGGTGCTGTTCTTTCACAACTGAATAAAGATGGTCAAGACCAGCCAATAACTTTTATTAGCAGAAGGCTGACCCCTAGAGAGAAACGTTGGTCAGCTATTGCGAGGGAGGCCTTTGCTGAGTTTGGGCCCTGAAGAAGCTGAGGCCATACTTGTTTGGTACTCACTTCAAGATTCAGACAGACCATAAGCCCCCCTTGTGGCTAAACCAGATAAAGGGTGAAAATCCCAAACTGCATAGGTGGTCCATTTCCCTACAGGGGATGGATTTTACAGTGGAGCATAGACCTGGGACTGACCATGCCAATGCAGATGGACTCTCCAGATATTTCCACTTAGAACATGAAGACTCAACTGGTCAAGGTTAGTTTAATGTCCCTATGTTTGGGGGTGGGGGTTGTGTAGGAGAGTAGGGTCTGCTTCCTATGGTCACCCCCACTTTTTGCTGTGATTCTCTTGTTTTTTGACTTTAGTGTGGCTGTGGGCCTGCTAATCAGACCCACAGCCCAGCTGTTATCTCTCTAAATTGATGCCATGTACTTTAGGTACATACCTGATTGGGTATTGGGTCACCTTTGTGAGCCCCTGTACAGTGTAACATAGTTACCCAGGGCATAGGTGCATCCAAGGCCTACCTTGGGCTGCAGCATGTATTATGCCACCCCTGGCTGGCCATCCAAACTGACACCACAGGCTGATCACTCAGCTTGGGTAAGGTGGTGTAATCACCCCTTACTTAAGATATAGTATATCTATATCTACCTTATATATAGACACATAGGGCCAGATGTAGGTAAGTATATTTTACCGATTCATAAATACCGAATTTTACCGATTCGGTATTTATGAATCGGTAAAATAGAAGGGTGGAGATGTAGGGAAAATCGGTAATTGAATTACCGAATCTGTAGGAATCGGTATTTACAGAATCGGTAAATACCGATTCGGTAATGCCCATTGATTCCTATGGGCATTGCAGCCCATAGGAATCAATGGGCATTACCGAATCGGTATTTACCGATTCGGTAAATACCGAATTTTGCAAGGGTGCAGGGGGTGTCACTTTGACACCCTCTAGCACCCCGATTTAAGGCATGTGTGACATGTGGCACACAGACATGCCCTAAGGGCATGTCCGTCTGTCACATGCCATAGGTGTGCATGCACACATGTGCATGCACACCTGGAAACGGTATTTTACCACCCAATTGGATTGGATGGTAAAATACCGCTTCGGTAAGGCCTGTGGGACTCAAAAGAGTCCCACCTACATTTCAAACTTACAGAATCGGTAAAAATACCGATTCGGTATTTTACCGATTCGGTAAATTTACTGATTCAGTAAATTTACCGAATCGGTAAAATAGGCCACCTACATCTAGAATAGCCATTTACCGGTCGGTAACGGCCGAATCGGCCGTTACCGGTCGGTAAATGTCTACCTAATTCTGGCCCATAGAAACCTATAAGTCACTCCTTTGGCAGGCCTTAACAATCTGTGGCATTGATATCGCCACAGAAACTCTGAAATCCCTAGAAGTAGAAATCGCTGACATCCTGAAACAGATACAGGATTCTAATCCCACACCTGACGCCAAAAAACTGTTGGAACAGATTGACAAAACTGTCGCAGACTTCCATCGTATAAAACAAAATAAAAAATAAAATAAAATCAAGAAAGACTTGAAATCATACAACATAGAGACCACATACCCATATCTGCACAAAGATCTCTACACTAACAAAGCTTACCCACGATACCAAAACAGCCGTCCTTGGGGTAGATATAACAAGAGACAACATCTTGTAGGTTTTTCTGACACATCTGCAGACTCATCTGACAGCTCAGATCCAGGGGAAATCAGTAGTTCCGCTAGAAGGGATGGTGCACATCAGAACACTTTTTTAGCGAGAGGAGCGCAGGACCCACCACAATGGGGCAGAGTCAAGAAAACCCAGAGATGGTTCAACCCGCCAGGCGAGCGAAAGACACGCAACAATTACTACCAATGGTGATCGCAGGCTCGCCACAAAATACCAGCACCATCCCCATTTTCAATCTCTCAACCCACACCCTAGCAGAAAATGAGCTCTCTCTGCTCAAAAAGGGCTTATCTTTTGTCCTGACTGTCCCACCCAATTTCATGGAATTACAAACAGAACTCATGAGGTTTTTCAGGCGTATACGCCTCCAGGCTTTTTTCCAGCTGCACCCTACAACAGAGACCAACGCAAATACCCCCTTTCGCCCACCGTCTATCTTTTTGCCCTCAGCTGGGATGATCCCCACTGAAGTGGTGACATTTGAGAAAGTAATTCTGAAGGAACTCTCTAACCTTCAAAATAAGAAAAAATTCATCCCCCACAATATCTCATTGAAAGAAAAGTGCGCAATTGACCAACTTAAGACCAATGACAACTTGATAATTAAAAGCGCTGACAAAGGGGGCGGCATAGTGCTCCAAGAAAAGACCGCCTATATTACAGAAATCCAACGTCAGCTTGACAATAAAGAGCACTACAAAAGGTTAGCTCACAACCCCACCAAAGAGATACAGGCACTGATCCTCAGGATTACTAAAGAGGCATTGAGCTCTGGTTTTCTTCCTAAAAAGGAATTCAATTTCCTTAATATCAAGACCCCGTGTATCCTTGTTATTTATACACTCCCCAAAGTGCATAAAAACTCCACAAACCCACCAGGGAGACCAATAGTCTCAGCCTGTGGCTCAATTCCTGAACCACTGGGCTCATATGTTGATTTCTTCATAAAAGAGTTCGTCCCGGAAACCCAATGTTTTTTCAGAGACTCCATGAATATGATCAATATGATCGAACATCACCCTTTTGATCCAGCTTTCGAGACTCTATGTACCATGGACGTAGAGTCTCTCTACACAAACATACCCCAGACATCTGCACTACTGGTTATTCAAAGAATTCTAGACAAACGTCCTCGCCCTCATCCTGTTCCCACCACCTTCATCCTTCAACTTCTCGAAATATGTCTGACAAAGAACTTTTTCATGTTTAACAATAACTTCTATGAACAAATCAAAGGCACTTGCATGGTCGCAATTTTGCCCCAAATTTGGCCATACTCTTCATGGACCAACTCGAGACTAATGTAATCCTTACAGCTTCTAATCCATTCTTCACGGGCATAGGGTTTTGGCGCAGGTATATCGACGATATTTTCATTATTTGGAAACAGGACGTCGATTGCCTGCGCCAATTCCTTCACTGGATGAATAACAACTGCTTAGGACTATCAATTACTATCACACCTCACTATTTTTCACAGTGAAGGAGACCTCCTTTTTTTATTTATTTTTTTAAAATATTTTTATTATAATTTTTTCACAACCTTTTTTACCCCCCAAATTATTACAGTCAGCCTTACAGCACAAAAACAAAATTTACATAATCCAATATTATACAAAACAAATACAGATACATTCTTGCAACAGAACCCTGTAGAAAAATGAGAAAGAAAGAATTGACCCTGCATTTCACCCCTTTCAACATGCTACTATTTACCCAACCCCTTCCCTGTTTTGTCCAGTTTTCCATCTCGTAATAGGTTGCCACATCTCCCCTCAAGATTTTTTCGCCCTTCTACCCTTCCTCAAATATATTGCTCTCTCCAAATTATATGAGGCTAATAATCTTGCTATACAAGTTTGAAATGTTGGGGGTGTCTTGTCTAACCATGCCCGTGCAATGCTAATTCGAAATACAGCTGCCACCATAAACAAAAACTCTGTGGGGCCATCTTCACCCTGAGTCTTCACCCCCATCAATATCAATTCATCACTTAATTTAGTCTTAATATCCAGTGAACTCTCCAAAAAATCTTCGATGGCCCTTTTCAAGGTGTGCAGTTGTGGGCATTGTGCGAACATATGTACTATGTCAGCTTCAGTTGAATTGCATCTAGGACAAGTTATACCTTCCACCCCGCCCCACTGCGCTATTCTTGCCGGCGTATGGTAGAGGCAGAATAGTGTTTTGTAATGCTGTGACTGCAGCGTCGCCGAGCACAGCACTGATCTTCCTAAGTCTAGGGACTTCTGAAATCCATCCGGGGTGGTCCCCACTTTTTCTACCCACTTCTTTGAGAATTTCTCTCTATCATCCGTTTTGAAAACATACAGTTCTGCATGCAGCTGACGAATCGTGCACTGTTTACTTTGTTCTATGTAATCCAATAACCTGCAATGTTTAAATCCTAACAGTCCTCCCTTTTTATCCCTCAGGTAGCTCCTCACCTGTAGATACTTAAAGAAGGTATTAGTGGGTATTTCAAATCTCCTTTGTAGCTTCTCAAATTGTATTATCACCACTTCTATATCCAAGAGGTCTCCTATTTTCCTAATGCCCCTATCATTCCATATCCTCATGGTTCCGTCCCTAAAGATATCCCCCGTGAGTGTTTCATTAGGTGATAGTCTAGTGTATCTGCTAAATCTGCCAACTCCCAGTTTTTTCCTACCCCTTTCCAAATCATATATGCAGCTTTTAGGGTTTTAAACCTGGTGTGTTTAAAAAGTCTATAATCTATTGTGTTCAGGAGCCCATCAACCGCGCCCTCCCCCAGTGCAATTCTGTACACATTTATAAAGCCAGTCCCACCACCTAATAATCCCTGGAAGTATTGCAAAGCTGCAGCCCAGTAATAAAGTTTAAAATCCGGTGCACCCAACCCCCTTTTTCTCGTGTAAGTGTCATATGCCTGTAGGCCCTTCTAGTTTTCCCTTGTGCCCACACTAGTCTGTTAAGAATTGCTTCTAACTTAGTAAACCAAAGTTGTTCAAAGAAAAGAGGTATGGCCCTGAACAGGTAAAGAAATTTCGGTAAAGTAACCATTTTAATTACGTTTATACATCCCATTAACGTCAAATGTAGGTTGTGTATTCTTTCTGTGTTGTTTTTTACCTTAATTAATAATGGTTCCATATTTATCTTCACTAATTCCTCCAAGTCTGCCGTCACCCTTACCCCCAGATACACTGCCTCCTTCACCACTCTGGGATCTGAATAGGATGTATATTTATTCATAATAATCTGGGTCTTGCCCTTATTTATCGAGTATCCTGATAAACCCCCGAAGTCTTCTGCCTCCTGCTCTATTTCTCTTATAGCCCTCCCTGGTTCCGTAGTTATCAATGCCACGTCGTCTGCGTAGGCAAGTACTTTATATTCTGCTTCTTGTAGCACAACCGGGAAGATATTATTGTTACCAATTAGCCTCCTGAGTAGCGGATCTAAATATAAGGCAAAGAGTAGGGGTGATGCCGGACAGCCCTGCCTAGTTCCACGTCTTATCTGCACCAGTTTAGTAAAAGTCTTATTTATTTTCACCCTTGCCGTTGGCTGCTCATACAATACCTATATGGCGCTAATATACCCTTTGCCTATGTCGAACCACTCCATGACATTCCATAGAAACTCCCAGGAGACCCTGTCGAACGCCTTCTCAGCATCAAGGAATATGGCTGCGACAGGGTCCCCTGCTACCTCAGCAGCATCCATTATAGTAATGAGCTGTCTAGTATGCTGAGTAGTCCCTTTCCCGGGGATAAAGCCATGCTGTGTCTTACTGACTAGCCCCTCGATAACTCTACTCAGTCTGGAGGGATATGGGGAGAATCTGGAGGGATATGGGGGGGGGGGCAAGATGGCCGCTAGTGCATTGTAGGGAGTAGTCGCATTTTACTCCCTCTCCTGAACCGAGCCTGGTGCAGGACTTCAACAACGAAAAACGATGTGGTGAAATCATGTGGCTATGTGGCTAGTACATTGGGCAGTCTTGAGTCTCTGGAGAGCGGCACAGGCTAAACGCTGGATAGGAGACTTCAGCGGGGAGAAGAGAAGAATGTTGTCGCGCTCTAAGGAGGTCAGCGGACCGGGGGCCATCCCGAAAGTCCCGATATCAGTCAGGAAAACTACTCCAGCACTAAGCGCAACTCAGAAGGCGCAGCAACGGAAGATCGAGAGAGAGAAGAAGGCAGAACTGAAGGCACAGGCTGGAGCAACACGAAGTGTACCGCTGCAAGGAGAGGTACTAAACACAACAGTTGACAGAGAAAATAAAGAGAGCAAACAGAACACCAGAAATGTCGGTGTATCGAGCAAAGATAAGGACAAGGACCCAGCGCTGAGACAGCCTACCTTGTCAGAAACATTTGCCAAGAGATCCATGGCGGCTCTGTCCGGCGGACCCGTTAAGGGCACAGGAGCGGGCTCCACTGACATCGCTGAGGAGCAGCCGGTAGAGGTAATGGGCGGGGACAGCGGTAGAGGAGAGAGCATTGTCGAGACTGTGGAGACTGTGGAGCAGATGGCGGAGCGAGCCGGTGGAACTCCAGGAAGCAATGGCGTTTGCTCAGACGGGAGCAGCGCAGAGCAGATCCCCCTCGTGAAGAGTAACATCAGGGTTGCCGAGCAACCTGGGAGACGCACAGGAGAGAACACGCCCAGCGCGAAGGAAAACAGAATGCAAGATCAGAGGAAGACAGACTGAGCGGCGAAGGCGGCTGTGGCGGCTCCTGCTACAGCACATTGCACGGGGAGAGGAAAACCCAAGAAGTAAAAGAAAACGGAGGGTCAACGCAAAAGGAGGTGGAAGGTATGAACAACGCATTAATGATGGACGCTTTGCTACAGGTAGAGGCTGAGATTAGCAACAACTTGAGGATGAAATCGGACGCAAATTGGGGAAGTCTGGCGAGCCTAGACTCACAAAGGGAACGTGAAGGGGATACATTTTTCTCAGTTAATGAGGGGTCAAGCTCATCCAGTGAGGGAGAAGAGTTAGGGACAACTGAATTATCATCGGAGGAGGAGGAAGAAAGCACTGAATCTGGTGTAGTAAACGTGCAGAAAAAGAAAAAGTCAGCTACAAAACGTTGTTCATCTGCAAAAACAAACAAAAAACTTTTGTGGGACTATTCCGCCACAGCAGGTACTTTCCAAGAGGGTATGCAAGGGACACATGGGAAGGACTTTGCAAGTGATGAGGATGGGATGGGGAATCACGCTACCCTGGACTTATTAGGTAATATGCTAAAGCAAATACAGGGAGAGGCCAGGGCAGAAAGCCGCAGAGCTGGGCATGATACAAAAAAAATACAAGCCTCCATATGGAAGATGAACAAGAAGTATGAGGAAATGGAGGGGAGAGTGGAGCTGGTAGAGGAAAGGACGGGAAGATTGGAGGACGAGGTGACAGACTGGCAGAAATTTAAGCTGGAACAGACAAAGATAGTGGAAGACCTGCAATGGAAAGTGGAGGACTTTGAGAACCGCCAGAGACGGAATAACGTAAGGCTTTTGGGACTGGAGGAAGGGGTGGAAGGGCAGGACGCAAGGGGATACGTGATTAGGCTACTAAAGGGCACCTTCCCGGAGGCTAAGTGGCAATGGGAAGATGAGGTACAAAGGGCCCATAGGTTCCCATTGACAATTAAAAAAAGGCAAGGAGGGAACCAGGACACTCCGCCTAGGGCGATGCTTGTGTTTTTTGGCAATTTTCTGGCAAGGCAGGGGGTGATGGAAAAAGCCAGGCCGGACTCTAAGAGAACAGCTGAGGGGGTTACATTTTTTGCGAGGCCTGACTTTTGTCATGTCACTGTTGAGAGGCGCTGGCGTCTAAGACAATTAATAGCCCCTTTTCAACAACAAGGCGCAGAAGCATACTTGATGTTCCCGGCGAAACTTAAGGTCATTAATGGCGGCCGCACAAGGATGTTCTTCTCTGAGGTAAAAGCAGGGGAGTATCTCGAAGAGCTAATGGAGCAGCGCAGGGGGAAGTAAGGAAGATTAATAATGCTGTAGAATAAGAAAAGCCACGTGGAACTGAATATGGTTTACGGACTATGGACTATGTATTTTGTACAACTGGGAGGGAGAGGGAGGGCGACACTACAATGCAAGCAGTCAACACATAGGACAGGATTGACCTATTTGCCTGTACAAGGGGGTGGAGGGGTAGCAGCGGGCGGAAGGGGGAGGGGGGGAGGGGGGAGGGAAAGGGCTTGACAAAGTGGGAAAAACAGCACAAAAGGTCAAATTGGGAGGAGATGTTGAAACTTATAAGATATGCAACAGAACGGAATAAGTGGGCAAAGAGTACTGGAAAAACCTATAACGAAATATGGCGCTAAGGGTTGCGACAGTGAATATATGTGGCCTAAATGATGGAGGAAAAAGGCAGAAGGCGCCATCCATGTTCAGATTGCTAAGACTAGATGTGATTTGTTTACAGGAGACGCACATAATGGGAAAAGAAAAATTTAGACTGGAACAGATGGGATACGAGTTATTGGCTAATACAAGTCAGGATACAAGAACAAAGGGGGTGGCTATCCTAGCAAGGAAAGGGGTTATTAAAAACTCAGAAGAAAAAAGGAGTATTCTGAGGGGAGATGGGTCATAGTTGAAGTGGAAACTATTGCTGGCAATTTAACAATTGTATCTGTATATGGCCCAAATGATGATAACCCTGAAATGTTTGAATGGCTAGACCAGGAACTTGCACTCTGGATAGAGCCGGTAATTTTTTGTAGTGATTTTAATATTAATTGTTTGCACTGGTTGGGGAAATTAGGAGGGGGGAGATATGATGGGCGGAAAAGAAAAATATGCAATGCAGTAAACAACTTGATGCAGAATAATGCTTTGTCAGATGTATGGACTAAATACAATCCACTTGGGTCAGGGAGTACTTTTTACTCAGCACCACATAGAACGGTTACTAGGCTAGATTATGTCTTAGTGTCCAACGATAAATTAAATGGGACCCAGATAGAACGGCTGCCTAGATTGATATCGGATCATAATATATTGGTATTGACCATGCCGAGGGCGGACAGAGGGAGGCTCAATTCTCATACCTGGACATTTGAGAGAAGATTGTTGAAAGAAGAAGGGTATATCAACAGGATGAATGAATGGATTACACAGTTTTGGGAAATTAATAGAGGCTCTGCTCTAGCTAATACCATATGGGACACATTTAAGGCCGGGATAAGGGGGAGACCCTGAGCTACACCCTAAAGAGGAGCAAGATGGAGAGAACAAGGTTGGATAGGTGGATAAAAGAAATGGACAGACTAGAAGAGCAACTAAATAGGGCAGTAACAAGACAAAATGCAATAGACATAGAGGGCCTTTTATTGGAGATTGAAGTCAAGAAAGCAGAGGCAGGAGAAGCTTTGGCGGAGAAGGCAGCAGGGAATTACCTTGCTAAGAAGGAAAAGTTTTATGAGTATAGCGAGAGGGTAGGACACTTACTGGCTATCAGAATTAGACGAAACCTGGCAGCAGGTGAAATTAAAGAAATTAGAAATAGCGCAGGGGAAATCGTTAGTAAAACACAAGAGATTCAGGAGGTATTCAGGAAATTTTATGAGAAACTGTATGACCAGAATGTGGATGATATAGGAGTAGGGTGTAGGGATTATTTGACAGGGATACCACATGAGAAATTTGGATAGCGAAGAAAGAGACAAATTAGATCTACCTTTATCATTGCAGGAGCTGAAAATGGCAGTGACCAATCTGCCAGGGGGCAAGGCTACAGAGCCAGATCAAATACCAGCCGAGTTTTATAAAACATTCTGGGAATGGCTTGGGAAGGATATGTTGGAGACCTTTAGACAGGCCCAGTTACATAGATTAGAGCCACAGTCCTGGGGCGATGCAAATATTATTGTGATTTTGAAAAAAGACAAACCACCATTAGATCCAGGGTCATACAGACCTATTACTCTCCTGAACGCGGATGCTAAAATGTATGCCAAAGCATTAGCACAAAGTGAGGGACACCTCCTAACGCGGCTCTTCCGTAAACCTACTGAGAGAAATACCCTTTTGGCATATAGCAGCAATCATCCCAGGGCCTTAAGGGACTCCCTGCCCTATTCTCAATTTTTGAGAATACGGCGCAATTGGTCATGCAAGAGCGACTTCTTCCAGGAAGCGTTGCTCTTAGCATCTAAACTAAAAGATCGAGGCTACCCCAAGAAAATTGTTAAAAACGCTTCTAAGCGCGCTTGGTATTGCCCCAGAGAGGTCCTGCTTACTCCAAAACCCAAAAAAGATTTGAACCGCATTGCATGTGTCACCACTTTCTCACCCATTTCACATCAGTTGAGAAAAACTATCTTCCTCTACTCTTGACACCTTATGGGGTCTGTCCCCCATTGTTGGCCATTGGAAATGTGGTGGATGTAACAACTGTGATTTGACAATTGAAGGAAAATGTTTTACATTCAATAACATCACTGTCCACAGTCATTCTTTCTCCAATTGTAACACACCAAATGTAATTTATCTGATCCAATGCCCCTGTCTGAAGCTATACATAGGGAAAACATCCCAGAAAGTCAAGATCCGAATTGGACAACACAGGAGTCACATTCGTTGTGGAACCCAGAATGCACCACTGGTGGACCATTACGCTGCTGCCAAACATACTGAGGCTGATATAAAGTGGACAGTCCTAAAGGTTTTGAAATTACCACCAAGAGGTGGTAATATGGGACAACTGCTCAATAAGAAAGAGCTTAAATCAATCATCCAGTTTAACGCAGCACAGGATGGCCTGAACAGATCCGAGGATTGGACAAGCTAGGTCTAATTCCCATTCCTCCACCACTGTGACTACCTGGTGGATGCCCCCCTTTTTTCTGACTCTTGACACCACCTGACTGCTTTTATTCATCATTATAATGCACCCTGCAACAAGCTGAAAACTGCTGATGTAATTGTGACTGTAACGGTTTTATATCAGCCACGATATTGCTTTCATTATGGTTCGAGTTAACAATTTTAATGGCATTACAACAATATGTTTTGATTCCTTCCTAATTCTAATTGTTCAATGGTTTGTGCACCCACCACTCGCAGTCCGTCACCCACTCCAAGATGTCCACCAATTGTGGTTACTTTCCCAAAATGGCGCCCATACTTATCGCTCACCGTTAGTCCGTCATTAGTTTTCACTTAATTCACCAGCCACGCCATTATATGGCTCCCAACAGCCCTGTCTCAACAGAACCAGCAACCATGCTGCCATAGATGGGACCCACAACGCCCGCTTTCGAGACATCACAAAGGTAAGCTTATGTCCTTCCCCCGAGTCTGCTCTGTCTGGCCATAGACAGACGCGAGCCAGTCAACTGACTCCCCCCTTATTTCCATTACAGGAGCCTAAAGCACCGGACTGCAACCCATTGCAGCCGCATACCGCTATTCTATACCAGAATTGTCTCCTCGCTATAACGCACGGGTAATGCTCCCTTTCACCTGCCAGCTGTGATCGGCACTCAAAGTCACCATTTCGGCTTATGACGTATTGTTCTTTCTCCCTCCAGGGCAAGGTACCCCTTCTAAGAACGTTTATCAGATGTTCAATCAAGCCTATCACCAAGCTCCCAAAGGCTTTAAATCGTTGAAGGTAATTCACTTGAATCTCAATTGTGCCTATGTCGAAGCTGTCCACCAGCCCCCACGGCCATTATAAGCATGGCAATGACTCACTGTCACCCGCGTTTTCAGGCACCCTTGCAATATAGCGCGTTCTCCGGCTTTAGAGTCTAAATCCTTGTCTGTTATGTAATCACTTCACGGGCCTCTCGCCCTTCAACCACTCAGGGCACGTCTCCATAGATCCTTGTTTGCTGCCAAAATTCCATCCCTTTCTCACGGACGGTCGAGATGTAAGCACAACAATCTGTGTGCCGCTCCACAGTTGCGCCGCAATTGAATCACTTCACCGCCGGTCGAAATATGAGCACGATAACCACTGTTCCCTTTCGATTAGTCCCCACATCAGCGTGGTAATTGATTCACAGGGAATACACCCTGCCCACTAGTTCACTGCGCCGAACGCAGATACGACTTCCCACACCAGCACACGGTCACAGATTATCACAGTTTAATGCAGTATGCCTGACATGCCGATTTTAAGTGTAAATAATGCTGACTTGAGATAAAATGGTTTCTCTTTTCCCCTTTCTTCTTCCTGTTTATTTCCACAGGCCTCTCGAAACCTTCATGGCAAAAGTATTAATGTTAGTCCTGAAGATGATCCCAATCATTATTTGGAGATAGGGATCGAAACTTCACGTCGACTGTCTAAACAATACTGCACCTGTGAATTGTGTAATAGGTATTGCAGTAGTTGTTGTTTTGAGCTTACACAAGATTGCATTGTATTGTAAGCCACCTTTTTTCTCCACTTTGTTTGCCTGTTAATCATTTCTCCCCTGTACTGTCTCCTTGTCACTTGGTACAGGCTTGTGCCCAGTTGTTTGATCCTTGTCGTGTCCCACGTTACTTGTTAATCCTCAATTAATCCTGGCAATAAATACTCCTCTGTCCGGCTGGACAGTGGATAAAAAATCAGCATAGTTCTTATTTAAGTCTATTTGTATTACTTCCTTTTGTATCGAAAAAGTTAAGGACCCTTGTTCTTTTCAAACATTAACAATCCTGGAGGCAGATTGCTTGGTTTTATGTGAATGGGTGCCCTAGCATGAGCTGAGCTCCTCTGCAGCTTTCGGAACCATCTCCTTATAGCTGTTCTATGATATAGCCATACCATATACTCTTAAGTGCATTATAATCCTCGCGGTTAATGCTAACTTTGGTTTGTTTGTCAAACACTTTGGAACACTACCCCCCACCAGTTCTGGTGGTGGGGGTAGCATTCCACTCTTCTAGAGGGAAAAGACATGTAGTTACTGCTTTACCCGTTTAAAGTTAAACAGAGCCTCAGCATCACAAAATGGATGCTGCTGCCACAGACACAAGTCTGACCTCCTGCTGCTGGATGAAACTCCAGCAAGGGAGGCCTGGACAATATGTTTCCTGTCGAGGGAGGTGCTAGCGCCCCCCCAGACAGCCTGTAGTGTATTGGGGCAGGGTGGGTTGAATGGAAAGATGCTTTTCCAGACACTGCCTGGGGCACACAAGGTGCTCCATGCATAGCCCGGTTCAAACCAGTTGCTGGGGCACACCAGCCCAGCTCTGGCGTAAAACTGGACAAAGGGAAAGTTGTGTAACCACCCCCTTCCCAGGTCCACCCATAGGAGGGACCTAGCAGGTAATCTAGCCCCTAAAATCAGTATAAAGATAGAAGCTGTGTCTACAGACTTTAGATTATCCTGGAATGAAACTCTGATATGAAACTCTTGGACCTTCGACGTTCTATATCGACTAGAAGACTGAAGATGTCTCCCTTGCGGTCAAGGAGTGACCACCCTGTGCAAACAGGCACCACCAGTAACTTGCCCGTTTGCTTTTTCGACGCTCCTGCCAGAACCCAAAGAGACAGCGACTCCGGAACTAGACTTCCAGACTTCTCCGACTTAGATCCACATCCACAGCAAAGCCGAGACCCGTGGCGGTCACAAGAGATGTGGGACCGGACACCCCACGCTTCCTGCATTTTGCTAACTGCTTGACTCCCAAGGTACCTTCGCAGTTGTGCATTACGGTATGAGAAGCACCAGACTCTAGCGCCATTTGCACCAAAGCTCAGCCCTCTACACTCCACGAGTGCCGCATGGGGCCTGCTCCTGCATTTCAGCTTGATGCGTCTTCCCGGTTGCTAGCCCGCTGGCTAGTTAGCCCCTGAAGACTTCTTTTTGAATTGACATTACTGGCCTGGTTGCTGCAGGCTTGCTCCAGCTTCCCTGCAAAGGAGTAGCTCCCCAGACCTTGCTGGTCTGACTCAAAGCCAATCTTCACTTCCTGGGTGGGTTGCGGTTGCCAAGGCTTGTTGAGTCCAATCCAGATACCGATGCCGCAGTCAACTAGATCCTTTGTGGGACAGCAAGAATCCTGTTCCTGGTTGTCGTCGATGCCTTCCGGTCCTCGTGGCTGCAGAGACAAGCTTCACCTCCTCACCTGAAATCTCCTCGACATCGCCTGGTTCCTTCCTGGTCATTGGCTAGTGACCCAGACTCTGTCCCCTCTGCTTTCAGGTTCTTCAGTTCCTCGATTCACCCTTGGATCCACCCGGACACTTTTCCTCTGGTCGCCTGCAGCACTTCTTTGCAGATCTCCATAGGAAACATCGACGAAACCCGACACCAAAAGACACCTATGCACCCGGCTTCCCTGGGTGAGGTAACTCCAGTACTCCGGTACTGTCCTAGTCTAAAATGGTTTTGTCGTAGTCCATCCGGAAGTGCCCTAAATATTTAACTTTGTAACTTTTACATTCTCCATTCTAAATCAATGGTAACTCGCGACTGTGTTTAGACACTGCACGAGTCTCCCGTGGGTCTCCTACTTCCTAACCTTTGGTTTTCTAGTGTGGCCCCAGCGATTCCCTAGGCTCTAGGCCTATTATTCTTTCTGTAGTGGTTCTTATACAACTATTTTAGTATATGGTTTGTGAGGCCCCTAGGGCAAAACTGTATTTGTGCAACTTATCGTATGCTATTTAAGTAACTTGTGATGTCGTTCGATCTCTGACCTCATAAAGAGTTCAGAGGGGCTGTGTTAGAAATAAATACATACATATTTGATATATCCCTTGTGTGGTGTCCTTTCATTTGGTATTCAAGGGATTATAATTGGTAAAAAAAACAGCTTCACATGCTCTTTGGAGTTTAGCCTAAGACTGCTGGTCCATACTACCTCTAGGATAGCTGGTCTATAAGGTTGACTTTACAACCACCATCAATAAGGGCCCTTTAGCCTGGTGCAAGGTGCCCACTAGAATAGTGGACATCATATGCCAGGCTAACTTCTCACAATACCGACACTACAGTCAACTAGATCCTTTTTGGAACAGCTCAAATCCAGCTCCTGGTTGTCGTTGACACCTCCTGGTCCTCGTGGCTGAAGAGACAATCTTCACCTTTTCACCTGAAATCACCCGACATCTGGTGGCATCTTTATATCGCTGCCCTGGTCACTGGCTAGTGGGCCAGACTCTGTCTCCTATGCTTTCAGGTTCTTCACATCTCTGATCCACCCTTGAATCCACCCGGACACTTTTCCTCTGGTCGCCTGCAGCACTTCTTTGCAACTCTCCATTGTAATCGATGATGAAACCTGATACGAAAAGACACCTATGCACCCGGCTTCCCTGGCTGAGGTAACACGAGTACTCGGGTGCTCCCGTGGGTATTGACTCTCCAAGTGTCCTAGTCTAAAAGGGTTTCATCGCTGTTCACCTCCTTGTACCCTTAATCTTTAAAATTGTAACTTGTTCGTTCTCCATATAAAGTCAATGGTAACCCGCAGCTGCGTTTAGACACTGCACGCGTCTCCCGTGGGCCTCCTACATCCTAACCTTTGGTTGTTCCTAGAAGCCCCAGCGATTCCTCAGGCCCTAGGCCTGCTTTCTATTCCTCATGTGGTTCTTATACCACTATTTTAGAATATGGTTTGTGAGGCCCCTAGGGCAAAACGTATACTGTGCAACTTATCGTATGCTAATTAAGTTCCTTGTATTGTACTTTTACCTCTGACCTCATAAAGAGTCTAGAGGGGTTGTGTTTAGAATAAATACATATATATTTGATATATACCTTGTGTGGTGTGCTTTCATTGGGTACTCAAGAGATAATAAATGGTAAATTAAATTGCTTAACTTGTCTCCAAGTCTTAGCCTGAAGGCTGCTCTCCACAGCTACCCCTAGGATAACTTTCTATAAGGTTGACTTTATAACCCACCATCAATAAGGGTCGATTGGACTGGAGCAAGGTGCCCACTAGAATAGTGGACATCATATACCAGGCCAACTTCCCACAATAGGGGCATCACAAATGTGTTAAAAAGTAAGCTCCTATTGGTTAGAGGTAATAAAGGAAAGGTTAAGGGGTTTTCAAATTAGAGAGTGGGTGGTTCACATAAAGTGTGCCTAGTGCCAAGAAACCCCAGGTGAGCATGGCAAGTTAAATCTGCTATTTTAGACACTGATGAATCTCAGTAGGGACACCTTACTTTACTGACTTTAGCAGTTCCTTTTGTAAGTGTTGTGAGTGTTAGAATATGCATTCTTTTCTTATGGTGTCACTGATTGGTGCCCTGTGTTTACTATTCATAGGACGTGAAATCAAATTGAACTACTGTTTATGTCTGGCCAGAAAGACAGCTTTAGCTCTCTTGTCAGGCTTATGTTTTCAGAAAAATTTATAAATATAAAATACATAAGTATATACATACATGAAGGATTAGCGGTCTTCTCCATTGGTCTATTCAGCTGTCATTCACATTTTTCTTCTGCCCTCCACAGTATACTGCATGGGGCAATTGGTCAACCCACTACAGCCATTGGACTTTGACATTGAGTGGCAGCATTTTTCCTCTGCACACAGGCATACTTTCTGGCAAAATAGTACACTTCAGTGGCAGGGCTTTTTAACCAATTCCGCCCTACAAGTACCATGCATCGGGTGTTAGGCCAATGCATTGTAGTGCTGGTGTCCGTTTCACCCCACTAAAATGCATTAGTCATGCATTTAAAAAACTCCTCAGGGATCATGTGGCATAGTGCTGAATAAAACTAAAAAGCCACCCAAGCATGGCAATTGCTGTCCACCGCCGCAGTGTTCTGCCTGCCCAGGTCATTTAAGAGTTAACATCCCCCTGGTGAAGACCTCAAGCTCACATGCTACTCCTGAGTAATTGCTATGGTTACCTGGCAGTCTTAGACTGCAGTTGGATACTACATCTGTTTAAACACTGCACAGAAAAAATTCAAACCGATAAACAAACAGAAGTGCCTTGTCCAGCATGGCTCATGTGGGTCAGATATCTTCTGTTGTTTTTCAGCCCTGCCTTGTACTGCAGAGCATTGGTCCTGCCGAGCAGCACTGTGCACCAGTGAGATTATTTCACTTCTTTTCTGGCGGCTGCCCATACAAGTCGCGCCGTGTGACTCAAATGACCGGTGAGTGGTTGTTACCAGCCTGGCTGAGAGATGGCAGTGCTCAGAGCGGGCAGCGCCCACGGGCCCGTAGGATGTTGTTTCCTGCAACCGAGGAGAAACATGTGATTGCACTTTACTTTCTCATCCTACCCAGCACCCTGCTTTCACTGGCCAGATAGTTATTTTAATAAACACTTTATTATATCTGGTACGTATGTGTCATGATAGGCTGGGGGAAATTCTTCTAGTCAGCTCACTTGCCTTAAAAAAAGGTCCAGCACCGCTGGCCAGTGAGACAAACTGTCCTGACTGAGGAGGAGAACTGTGACTAATTGTCTGTGCCATGGGAGAGTCTTGAAGTGCCTGCTGCTGAAGCCCATGGCTATCCTGTCCAGCATGAGCGCATCACTGTGTGCTTACGTTAATCCATGATGTCTCTAGTTTATTTCCTGTGTATATTTGAAATTTTCCTTGCATTTCCTTGGAGTATCAGCTAATTCCAGGATGTCAATTTTCTGTATTTTGTTTGTGTAGTATTTTACTCTTTTATAGTGCAAACTTTGAAAGGAGTCACCTCTGGGTGCTTATAACAAGCCACAATTGAGAGCTCTGGAGTTGAAGATGAAGACAGTGTGAGTTCTTGATAGTACTTGTGTCTGACTTGGCTTTTTCAACTGGGTTACCCACAGATTGTTTTGCTTTTGGCCTCCTGTTTGTTTACCCTGTTTCTGTTGGTTTTAGGACTCTGGGCACTTTACCACTGCTATAGAGTGCTAAAGTGTATATTCCCTCCATGTAAATTGTGTTTATGGATTGGTGTTTCCATGATTGGCTTATTAGATTTACCTTTAGGTCCCTACTACAGTGAATTGAGTGTGCCCAAGACCTGTAAATCAAATGCTGCTAGTGGTCCTGCAGCACGGTTTGTGCCACGCACACAAGCAGCCCTTCAAAGGGATCTCAGACCTGCCACTGCAATGTCTGCACCCAGTTGTGACTGCCAAGTCGACCTGGCAAGTGCACCCACTTGCCACACCCTAACCTTCCCTTTTCTTACATGTAAGGCACCCCTCAGGTAGGCCCAGTTTACCTCCATGGGCAGGGTGCGGTGTATGTGAAAGGTAGGACATGTACTGGTGTGTGTGACATGTCCTGATAGTGAAATACAGTGTATTTAGTTTTTCAAAATGAAAGGCTATCTGTCCCGTAGGAATGCATGGGAATTGCTTTGTAACATCTTACAAGCATAACTTTCCACTGGGACAAGATAGGAGCATGGATTTCAGTATGCCTGAACTCAGAATTTAAGAATACATCTTTTAGTAAATATGATTTTTAAATTGTGTGTTTGAAAATGCCACTTTTAGAAAGTAGGCATTTTCTGGCTTAGCCATCATGTGTGCCTCTGCTTTGTTGTGGAATGACTGACTTTGGAGTGACAGAGGCTGGGGATGTGCATTCATTGTAGACAATCACTGGGGGAGTCGAGATGTGTCCTGCCTTTCCTGGATTAAGCAGGGCTAGGCTGAGTAGACCTGGGCTGCATTTAGAGTAGTGAGCGGAGATTTCCTTCCATCTGAATAGGCCTGGTGTGCCTTACAAAATGCTGTCTCCACCTCCTGCCAGGAAGCTAGACCAGAGAGGACATAACTGGCTTGGAATAAGCACAGAGACTCTTTGCCACAAGAGAACAAAGGGGAATCTGGTATAAACATAAGGACCCAGACTCCAGAACTTTAGAACTCTTTTGGACTCAGAAACCTGCCAAGGAGAACAGTTGGAGAAGCTGTGATGGAGGAACTACCACTTTGTTGTGTGCTTTGCTGTGTTGGCCTGCATTATATGCTTCTGTCTTGGGCAGAGAAAGGACTAGACTGAACTTTCTGCAAATTCTTTGTTTGTGATTCGCCAAGGGTTTTAATTAGAGCTTGCCCCCTGCTCAATAAGTCTCAGGAACAACAAAGAATCACCCGACGTCACCACCAGGATGGCTGGCAGTTCCATGACCTGAAGGCACAGCAAAGGGCACTGCTGCACTGTGTACCGCAACCCTGTTCTTACCGCCGACAATGACGGCCCATGCCACCGAGCCGCTGCTTGCACCACACCCTGTGGGCACTGCACTCTGCAGCACCTTGCTTCACTCTGCCACCCTGATCTCTTCAACGACGCTGTTGCCAGCTGACATTGGTGCTGTGATCTGCTCTGTGGTCTGGGAGCACTGCTCAATTCTCTCGCCCATTATTAATCTCTACACTGAAACCTGGATGCAGTTAAAAGTCGACAATGGGCGACGTCTGACCAGGAAGATCAACACTGTTGATTGACTAAAGCAAGGATGCATCCTGGCCCCACACTTATTTAACTTATTTATGAGCGATCTGGCAGAAAGCCTAGACAAGGTTAACGCACATCCTCCTAAGTTAGGCACCCTTCGCCTAACGCACTTATCGTACGCGGACGATGTGGTACTCCTGAGCCAGACAAGAATCGGCCTCCAACGTCTGTTAGACAACTTGTCCGCCTACACAAAAAGGAACCTGTTAACCATGAACATTAAGAAAACAAAGACAATGCTCATATCACGACGACGCAAAAATCCGCCAATTTTTCGAATAAACAACGACCAGCTGGAATCCGTCAATGACTATAAATATCTGGGGGTACACCTAGACAAGCATTTAAATTTCCTGGCACATTTCAAACCCATGGAAAGAAAGGGGGCAGCATTATTGCATGCCTTCACCAACTTGGCAGCTGAGCTAAAGGTCCCTATTGTCTCCCCCCTGCTAATTGCAATGAAAGCCAAATTACTGCCTACAATAGCGTACAGGAGCATTCTGCACCATGGGAAAAGCACCACCCTCCTGGAGAAAATACAAACTAAGGTCTATAAGCAGGCCTTCTTTTTACCGAATAATTCTTCCCCAGCACAAGTCAGACTTGAATTTGGTCTACAATCTCAAGTCTTACTGAAAAAATATGAGGCCATTCAATTCTGGTATTATGTCTGGAGGGACAAGGAGAACAAAATAAATGGTGCACTCTGGGGAGCGATCCAGACAAGCCCGAACTCTGAGTACTCAAAATATCTAAAGCTCTCACTAGAGGAAACCGAGCTCGGAGCACTGTGGGATACAAAACGCCCAGTCCCTCTGTTTAACCAGGTAGTCAAAAGGACTGCCAAGAAGCACTCGTTCCTCAACGACAAAATAATTTTTAGTACCCAGTCTCACGCCTGGATGACTATTAAATCATACACAAGGCCATTGCCAGCCCCTTATCTAGACACGCATTCTCGTTGAACTTTAAACGTAAATTCCTCCATTTAAGGCTGGGCATTTTACCCACACGATTAGACCAACCTAGATGGAGACCACAAGTAACAACGGAATGTGTTCTCTGCAGTGCAGGTAACCAAGACTTTATACACATAGTCTGTATCTGCCCAGCTATGTACCACAGACGGAGGCACTGGCTTAAGGACAAACTCAACGAGCTAGGAGTCCGTACCTGCCGGTCCGCGATAGTCCAGGCCTTATGCTTAGCGGACGCCCAACTGATTTGTAGACTAGTAAAATTCCTGGACAGCTTTGCGGAGAGAACAAGGCATGCTGCCGCTCGCCGGACCCCCATTTAGATTTAAGACCATTGTTGGCAGATAGATCTGTATCGCAGAAAATCCTGCTATGACTGGTCGGACTCCTTGTATCACAAACCTTTCTTGTAACGCAAACCTTCTTTTAATTCCTTTCCTTTTCCTTTTTCCTATTTATTTCCTTGCTAATATTTTAAATATCCTGTTTCAAATGCTGTAGTATGCCACAAATTGTAATGGTTTTAATTAACCGAACAATAAAGAATTTACTTACTTACTTCACTGCTCATAAGCTACACGGAGCACCGCCCATTCCCACACAGCAGCCGCAGCCGACCGACGCCAGCCCCATTGACCTCTGATCTTCGTGACGGTCAGCACTGCAACAGGAAGTGCCTCACTTTGCACTGCAGCCCTGGTCTCACCGGCGCTGCTGGATGACTGCCACTGAGACGCTGCCTGCACCGCAACCTGAGTGTAACGCACGCAGCACCTCTCTGCTCGGCTTCACACCACAGCCTCGATGACTGCCACTGCTGGAGCTCACTGCTACGGTCGCTGGAATAAAAGGCACTATTTATAAGTCTTCTGACACTGACACCAGTCTGCACCAATGCGGTCAACAGAAACTGTTGGATTTGGTTGTTTTCAGCACCACTGTAGCACCGGACGGAGCTACTGACTTGAAGGAACCGCATTTTTAAGGTTATTCTTGCAAAGTGCATATTCTATTAATTAGTAGATGGATTTTTATCGTTGTGGTCTTGTCTTACACAGCTAAATATATGTTATTTTTCTAAAACTGGTGAGTTGTCCTTTTGTAGTGTTTTCACTGTATTACTGTTGGTTATGTGCAAATGCTTTACACACTACCCCTGAGATAAGCCTGACTACTCGTGCCAAGTTACCACAGGGATGAGTAGGGGTTATTTCAGTAGTGTATCCCACTATCCTGACTAGGAAGAAGGGCCGATACTTGGACAGATTAACAACCTGCCTAATAGAGACCCCCGTTTCTAACAACTTGTCAGTGCGTCAAAAAGGTGTTCACAATTCTTACTCATCCAGCCTTTGACCTGTTTGCAGAGTGCACAGAGAAATGTCATGTATTCAAGTTGCAACTGTGATGGACGGACACAGTTGTCAAAGGTAACTGACAAGGCAAAAGTAAAGAAATTGCAGTGCTTCCAGGTGGGTGGGTATTTTGTGTGTTGGGGCAGTGAAAGTGAAGGAGATGCAAGGAAGTGCATTCAAGTGTGAAAAGAGGATGTGAAGAGGAAAGTGGCGAGGTGTAACATATGCACATGGAGGAGCTGTAGAGGGCGAAAAATGGTGCAAAGTGTGCACATGTCTAAAGTAAGTTGAACTTAACTGAAGGGATTGAGACACCCTCAAGAACACGACCATTTCTACAGGCCTCAGAAAGGTTACATTCTTTGTCTCATGATTTCATAATTGAAACATTTTCAATATTATTTACAACAAAGCCATTGTTGATACTCATTTATCTTAAATGGCTAACAACCATTGACAAAGCCAATAGTCCTGGCTGGTTTTAGATATATGTCAGTTTTCAATAACCAAAAGCTAAGAGAGGAACAAAATACTGGTTGGGTGGCACACTATGGGGACCACAGCAATTGTGTTGATGTGTTTAAGCCACACACTTAATTGAATATGCAATGTCCCTTGCAGAGACCCACATTTTTTCATCCCAGTTAAAGCACTGATGTCAAATATTTAGGTGGTATAGTTGTGCTGTCAGACTTGTGAGCACAGTCAAACACCACAGCAGGGACAGTACAGCAGCATATAACACTGTCATTGTTGCTCACATGCACTCCCATCAATGCCAATTATTTTCCTGGCAGCTTTTCCTTTAGGAGGTTATATTGATATTTGATATGGACCCAGCACAGACCCTCCTCTGGGGCAAGGATAAAGCATTGGCTTCTTCTCCAGAGGACCAGTGTTACATTGGTGTAAGAAGACTATACAATAATGGGGCATATTACCAAGGGCCATTATCGCCGCATTAGCGGGACTTTTTCCCGCTAATGCGGCGATAATTTCATCGCCCTATTACCAAGCTGTCACTAACACCAGTTAGCGACAGCTTGTGGGTGATAGCGGGCATTTAGGGGTCCACTTTGCATGACAGCGATAATTATCGCTAATGACATGCAAAGTGGGCGTGCCAAGATGTTAGCGACTGAAAACAGTCGCTAACATCGCTATCTCCGATTACCAACTTTTGGAAATATTCGCGCTAAGCGCGAATATCTCCAAAAGCTAACACCAGCCCCTGAGCAGTTCTTAGGCATGTTATCCAATGGTAGGTGGATAACATGGCTAAGAGCATTAGCTCGGTAATGCATGAATATAGCTGACTTTTCAGCGATATTCATGCATTTCGGCTGATTTTCATCGCTTAGGAGATAAACCTTGATAATAGCAAGGTTCCTAAGCGATAAAAATAGGCGAAGCACGCGATAAAATTATTGCCGCTATCCAAGCATAGCGATAATTATCGCTTATGCTTGGTAATATGCCCTAATGTTCTCAAATGTGTGTGGCTTTGAAAGGCTAATTTGTCTGACCTAAGCCTGCGACCATATAATCTGTCCTACCGACTGTTGGATGCAGCTTTCTTCCCTCTTTCATGGTTAGTGAACTTCCTTTTCGGGGGTTTCTCAGCAATTCGAATTACTTTTGAGAACTTCTCATTGCTCCAAATAGAGTCATATCTGATAGTCATCTCTTTATAAAGACTTTAGTGCTTCGTTTCACTCGCAAGAAAGTGTCTTTCGAAGTGTCACACAGCTGGCACTAAAATGCCACTCATAAGGACACAAACCATAGAAATAAGCAATTTTGAAACTTGGAACATTGCCAATTGCACCTTTCATTTACTTTTTTTTCGTTACTAGTTTTGCTTTTGTCGAGGTTTTTTTTATTTTTGCGGCGAGTCCCGGCAGCTCACGACATGCACGCCACAGGCTGCTCGCTTCAGCTCGCATTCTTCTTAGAAAGTAAACTGAAGCAGCTTTCTTCCCATATATAGTAATGATGCGGCCGGGCGTCTTCAAGCAAGTTGAATATAAAGTAGGGTGTTGGCAGTACTAACTTTTTGTTATTACTTGAAAGAATCTCAGCAGCGGTGTTTTGTATAACTCATCTGCCAATTCGCATAAAATCATAAACACATTTTCTTTCATTTTGAAATCATCCGTTCCTTGTGCCAGTGCTTTGGTAAGCTCATTGTAAACACAATTTTATTTTACTTTTGGGCGAGGCACTGCAGATATCAACAAGCTGGTACCGGCTGCTTGCTTCTATCTCCCCTTTGTCCCAGACTCATGAGGTGGTAGCAGCTGTAATTTCACATGGAAAGCATAGCTGTGAACCCATTACAGCATTCGACAGCTATGGTGCAGTGGTGAGCCCTTTACCTTTAAAACATTAGCTTCTTGTGAGTTCAAATCCCAGCAAAGGAGATTGATATAAAGGAACTGCCTTTAAGAACGTTTTTCGGTTTGAAATTATTTCGGTCTTCCTGAAGACTGTGTGATCTGCTTTTGGAGCGCCTTGTAAACAAAATTACAAAAACACATCGAAGTCACAACTGTATAGAAGATACGGACCCCTGTCCCCTCTGTGTTCTATTGGCCAACGAAGACTCACTGTTTATCCACTTCCTGTGTTATGTAACCTGTTGGTGCTGTTGAAGCACGTAGCTGCATGTGGCCAGTTGCAACATGTTGCCAATGAACGACTACCTAAGAAATATGGGGGCTGTAAACTTTCTGAGCGAGAGGCTGACGTGGGACATTGATATGTGCATAAAGATGCAGACCCAACATGAGAACAGGACCCTATCATGAATGTGTGCCCTCAAGGAAGGCGCGGCGGTATGCAATTACACTTTCTAAAGAGCAGACGTCTGTCATAAGTTGTGCATCTTCTGTAGGCAGCACAGCTTGGAAACAGTAGGCAGTTGGTTCTTTCTTACTTTCTGAGCTATGCTGTCTGCGTCACTAACTTGAAGGAAATCTGCATTAAATGTATGCACTTTAGAAAGTTACACAGCTGTGCCCAGTGTGAGGACAGGTTAAACATTCACAGCCGGTGCATAAACAACTGAGTGCTTAACACTAAAATGCTGTATGTTTCTGCCACTCATTGCTAATATTGGGTGTAGACTTGTGCCTTTGATTTATTCGTTTGGCATGTTGTGGAATAGACGGCTTATAGAATATTCTCAGGACTTGTCCTGTGCTAAGCAACACAAAGAATAACTTTTGGAACAGTTATTGATAATTATTGATTTTATGGCAATTAGAAACATTGCTTGTACATATTAGCTGAGTAGCAATTCATCCTTTTCTGTGGGTTAGATGACAGATATATTGCTAATGCTTTATTATTACTTAAAATAAAACTAACAATGTCAATTACCCTAAGGTTTAATCAAATCAATATTGAAAAGGTAAGTGACATCCTCTAGGAAAAAACCGCCAGCCCCTTGGTTTTCCATGGAAATATAGGCTGAGAAAAAGTCTTTGTAAAAAACTGGAGTGCTCCTGGAGACACTGTAGTATCTAAGTCCATACATACATATAATGAGGTAGCCGAGGCAGAAGTAGTTGAGTCATGTAGTAGTTGGTTTATTCAGCCATAGGTAGGATAACAGGAAGTATAACTCTGGAACAAGCAGCCCCACCAGGAGCAGCCTCTTAGCTACTCAGCCCATGCTCAACTGCCAACCCTCATACCAGTCACCCAAGCATTCCATCCATGCCAATCACACTCACATTCTAACCTGGAACACTCACGCTGGCTGAGCAGCTAGATGCAGAGAAGTACAGTAACATAAATACTAAACCGAGAATACTACACTATCCTCTCCCTCTCAAATTGGAAAACAAAAGAGAATCAGTAAGCGAAGAAGAAAACTATCCTCAATCAAAATATACAATCGTAATAATAATCCGTAAACCCAGGGATGAGAAAGACATCACATCACGAGAGGGAAAACAGACAAAAGTCAAGAAGGAAGAAAGAGACAGTAAACACTAACACTGACACCATCCTCCTCCTTTAATACTGAACAAAAAGAAAAATGAAAAATGAGAGACGAACTCACAAACAACAAGTGAGCAAGACCTAACATGAAGAAAACATCTTCGCGAAGGTAGACTGTGGCAACCAAAGGCCACTCCTCAAGTGAGGAACTGAGAAGACATGGGGCTAACCCATAAACGAAGGTGTAACGAGGGACAAACCCAAGAACACACGCAGCACGGGAATGTGCAGCACAATGTGGCAAACTAAAAGAAAGGTGTAACAAAGGACAGACCTAAGAACACACGCAGCACAAGATGGTGCAGCACAATGTGGCAACCAAAGGAATTCCACTCCTCATGAGAGGAACTGAGAAAATATGGGGTTAACCCATAACCAAATAATAGAAGGTGTAACAAGGGACAGAAACTCAAGCACACACACAGCACGAGATGGTGCAGCACAATGTGGCAAACCAAAGGAATTCCACTCCTCATGAGAGGAACTGAGAAAATATGGGGTAACCCATAACCAAATAACAGAAGGTATAACAAGGGACAGAAACCCAAGCACACACGCAGCACGAGACGGTGCAGCACAATGTGGCCAACGCACACATAAAGTCAAGGTGAAGCACAAGGTGACTTACACACACAAGACTACACACACAAGAGAACGTGAAGCACAGGGCGACTTACACTCTACAATGAAAAGTGAGGCGCAGGGCGGCTTACACACTGGACACAAGAGAAAATATCGCACAGGGCGACATGCACGCAATTGACGTACAACAAGGTGTCCAACACAGGTAGAGAAGGGAATAACACCCTATAACCCAAACATGAGGGTTAACAACCATGAGAAGGGAACATAACCCTATAACCCAAACATGAGGGTTAACCAAAACTGAAGAGCAGAGATGAGGGTGAGAGAACTCACATAGGAAATGTGACACCAGCGTAAAAAAAACATGTCAGATAAAGAACACCACATTACTTATACATTTCTTAAATGAACAAACATGCTTGTTGGTTAATGTGTAAGTTAAAAACATGCTTGTTGATTAACCACAGTCATAGATGTGCCTGTCACCGGGATGAAAAAACAGGCCCTTGAAAATGTTTTCATGACAATCCTGAAGAAAGAACTTCGCCAAGGTACATTCCCAAGTACTTTGCATCATGTCAGAATGCTGGACAGCAGACATCATGCCCACCGAATTTGAAAACGTGTCGGGGCAACAAGACAACAAAAGAAACTCACCACGAAGAATTTCGGCACTGTTCAATAACAGGAAAAGTAAAGGCATACTTCCCAGACGTTGAAGCTGAAGAGAGTCCGGTGTCCCTTTTCCTGAAAAGAAGAATACTTTGCCCAAACGATGACTTGGGTTGATTACCCGACGGATGAATTGAAGAAGCGGAGACTTGAGAAAACGTTCCGAAGCTGGAGAGAAAACTTTATTGAGTGAACAGTGGTTGGCAGAACACCACGGAGCATAAGAGTCACACTGAATGCCTGCTCGTGCAAATCCCAAGATGGCGGCACGCTCAGGAGACGCCCGCCGAGTGGCTCACGGCACGCTCCTGCTGCCAGACGTACAAGTGCAGCAACCCCAACCATGAAGGAAGAAGACGTCACAGAAGGTTGATGCGAGGCTCCGCGAGGCACTGCACTCAAGGTAAGTTGCACAAGCCATTTTTAAATTTTAAAAGAAAGCCTAACTGTCATATTAAGAAGCCTTGCAAAAACACACAAAATCGTCTTTTTAATCACAAAGAACTACACTCACCATGTCGGCCTCCTCCAAATTAGGCAAAGATGCTCCTGGTTAAAAATAAAGTACAACTGTGACAGCTGTCACAGCGGCCGTTGACAAATTAAGCAGGCAGTCACAAGAAAATCTCATCCATGTACAGCGCTAGTACGGATGAGCACACGCACACGAAGATGGTTACACAACCAATATCTTGAGTAAAAGAGGGTCAAACAACGCACTTGTTCCAAAACGCAGACAGTCACCAAATACCTTGCTTTCACAGACAGGTTCTGTGCTGACACTGCTTGCTTCCAAAGGCAGTAGATGTAGATTGTTGCTTTAAGACATTAAAATAGATGTTGTTTCCTCTGCGTCACATAGGCAACTTCAGTGATGATTTTCGACGCAGAAACCTTGTTTCTTGATGACTTGACAGCACGACTGGACTAGGGCTTGCCTGGTGTGTACGGCACTGGTGGGGCTACTTTTTGTGCTTGTAGAGGTTCCTTCTTCTTTTGCTGTTATGCTTGTTCCACTTTCGTTACAGGATACTCCCAACTATTGTTGAATGGCATATAATGAGGTAGCCGAGGCAGAAGTAGTTGAGTCATGTAGTAGTTGGTTTATTCAGCCATAGGTAGGATAACAGGAAGTATAACTCTGGAACAAGCAGCCCCACCAGGAGCAGCCTCTTAGCTACTCAGTCCATGCTCAACTGCCAACCCTCATACCAGTCACCCAAGCAGTCCATCCATGTCAATCACACTCACATTCTAACCTGGAACACTCACGCTGGCTGAGCAGCTAGATGAAGAGAAGTACAGTAACATAAATACTAAACCGAGAATACTACAGACACTCATATGACCGCGCAGCCAAGTGTTCCTATCGAAAAGCTCTAAAAAAGTTTCATGGACTTCAGCGTAATATTATGCAAGATTACTTTTCTCATAAGATCAAATTGGCCGACAATTCTGCCAAAGCATTATTTAAAATTGTTCAATGTTTCACCAAACCTGCATCTCTCAATAGTTCTGTGATTTCTTAACTTACCCTTTGTAATGGCCAGTCAGTCTTCTTTCAGGATATGATCCAATCAATCTACTCCACTTTCCCTTCCGTGATATCTTTGCTTGAGCAAAATTCCATTCGTGATTGTTTTGAAACCTGGTCAGCATTCTGCCCTCTTTCCCTGGAGGTGTCCCTCAAGAAACTGGTTAAAAGTAAATCTGGTTCTCTGGGTGACCCCTGCCTGGCTCAGTTCTTTAGATTACTGCCCCCTTCTCTTATTGCCTTCCTGAACCAGATCTGACTCTCTTCTTTGAGTTATGGTATATTCCCAGTGGCCTGGAAACGATCATTCCTATTGTCTATCCCCAAGAAGCCGGATGCCGACTTAACATAAAAACTTTAGACGCATCTCTCTTCTGCTGGCAGCGGCAAAAATTCCTGAGCAGGAAGTTCCTAGTCAACTCTCTAAATTCCTTGAATCAAATAATTAATTCCATGATTCCCAACCAGGCTTTAGAGAAGCATACAGTTCAAAGACCGCACTCCTGGAGGTTGCAGAGAGCATTTGCAAAACCACAGACCAGGGCACATCTGGAATGCTGGTTCTGCTCGATCTGTCCACTTCTCTTGATACTGTGGCCCATCCGATCCTCCTGGAGATACTTAAACATCTGGGAGTACGGTGTACTGCTCTATCCTGGCTCCAGTCCTTCCTGGAGAACCGCTCACAACAAGTTTTTCTGCACCCCTTTGCTTCCTCCCAGAAGCCTCTTGTATGTGGGGTTCCCAAGGGATTGGTACTGAGCCCTCTACTCTTTAATGTATATCTCAACCCAGTTGCGACCTTGGTTGAGACCCTTGGGGTGAAAGTGATCTCCTACGCTGATGAAACCCAGCTGATGTTCACTTTTAAAGAACAATCAGAGGTTGCTTTTTATCAATTTTAGATGCTGCCTGAGCAACATCTCGGCTTGGATGATTCAAAACTGCCTAAAGTTGAATTCAGAGAACACTGAGGTGCTCTTTTTTAACTAACTGATCCCACCTCCCTCCAAGTTTTGGTGGCCACCAGAACTGAACCCCCCTCCTGAGCCAGTAGAGCCAGCGAGGAATCTGGGGTTTAAATTGGACAACGCTCTTTCTTGTAAGACCCAGGTTCATCAGGTCTCCTCCATGCTTTTGGAATTTGTGAGCTTTGAGGAAATTCCTCTACTTTCTCCCGCTGGACTGCAGGAGGACTGTAGTTCATGCCTGGGTAACATTTCGCATGGACTACGCTAATAGTCTCTACTTAGGACTTCCAGCCTATCTGATCCACAGATTACAAATTGTTCAGAATGTTGCAGCCTGATTAATCTGCAAGGCGCCTTTCCGACATTCCATCTCTCCCTATCTGCGGAGTCTTCACTGGCTGCCCGTCAGTAGGAGAATTGAATTTAAGGCACTCAATACGGCACACAGAGCCACCAGGGGTCGGGGCCCGGCATACCTGAGACTCAGATTTTAAATTTACCAACACAACGGGTCCTGAGAACAAACCACATGAAATTGCTCACTAATCCCGGGATTTATAAGGCCAGGATAGGCGGTATAGCTTTTACGGTCAGAACTGCAAAGCTTTGGAATGCTATGCCCCTTTATGTCCGTATGACAGAACAAGAATCAGCTTTCAGGAATGTCTTGGAGGCCTGGCTCTTCAACCTCACTTAGTCTTCCACTTGTGCCATTGTTTGAATCTGCTGCCTTAGTGCCGGGACACCTCAGTGGGAGGTAGCACAGTGCTCTAGAAATGTCAAAATAAATAAATAAATAAAATTTGTATAGGGTTAATTAAAGCAAACACAAGGAGATGATGGACGGAGTGCTGAAACTTTTCGAACACTCACCCCCAGTCGCAGATCTCGGTTGAATCCATCATCATTCTTTAGCTCACTTTGCCACCCTGGTTCAGACACAGCTATATGCAAATCAGTCTTGACCCTGTGCCTCATGGGAACAGTCCAGACTGAACTACCAAGCCATGTCTTCCCTGGACCGGAAACAAGCATCCTGGGACCGGTTTCGGGCTAACAGCCCTCATCAGCCAGGCTAGCTTGAATCCAGTGGCAAAGTGAGCAAGGGACTAATGTCTGGGCATACCCTGCCAACTTACATACCAAGAAATTGCTCCTTCTGGATAACACTGACCCTTGGGGAGTGGCGCACATGCCGGCGGAAACCTCCGGCTGTTGTCAATCAATCCGGAAACTTCTGCAATGTAGCGCCCTCTCAGTAATATCAAACTTGGCACCCGTAGAGTGTACACCTTAGAGTTTATTCACGACACGTTTCGCTTCTCCACAAAGCTTGGTCATGTAAATTACAAAAAACAATGTGGCAACTGATATTGTGAAATATAGCAATGAACATGGTAAAAAGACTGATATGTCAAAGAGAAAACGCATAGTTAATAATTACACAACAGTAATGCAATATTCGATTGTTCATGATGTCTGAAACAAATACATAATTCAATGGAAAATTATGGCAACATGATCGCAAAATGTCAATGCGTTTCGCTATGAAAAAAAAAAAAACAGCAATATAGTAAACAATGTGTCCTGCGACAGTAAAGTAAATAATATCTATCGTCCCATGGAACCAGACATACTGTTGCAAATAATGTGTGCAACCAAGCCGAGACAGAGAGAATATCTAGCAAGTGCATAATTCGTATTAAGTGGCCAGACATTTTAGGGAACACTTCTCCAACACCAGAGATATGAGATATTTTATCCTGGAGGCGGAGCATATTGAAAAACATACCAGAGGGGGAAATAGGGCCCTCACCCTCAGACAAAAAGAGTCGAAATACATTATCGACTTTCAAACAAAATATCAGGTAGCTTGAACCAGGAAGAGGAACTGGCAATACATCTCAAAGAATATTTACCAGCTGCCTTTCCTCTTCTAGTAGTATGTATGGTTTCCTAATCTCCATGTTATCAATACAACAGTAAGTTGATATGCATCAAGTTTATTTTAGGCAGCTTTGCCTTGTGCCTAGTATTTGTCTCATCTTTCTTCCATTTTTGACGAAGCATCATTTTATGTTATTTGAAGTGCTATGAATAACATGTGAAAAGACAGTATTGTTTTTAACCTTATTTTTCTTGCTTTTTTCCATTCTACAAGAAGAAAGGAATGGGTCCACTCACCGGTATCACCAGCACAGACCACCTACCCTTTTTTCTTCTTCCTTTGCACATGAACACTTCGTCACCACACTATCTAGGGGTAACGTGTTTTGTTATGGTTAACTTCATCATGATCGCTCGCACAGCATTAACTACTTTGGAACACTGCTCCTCTGTAATAGGGAATTGAAATATGACCATTTTAATTTTCTTTCTAGCTTGGACACAATTTTGCCACCATGGCAATACCTGTTGTCCAACACATATGGAACTTTTATTAGCCTTTTTGGACGCACTTGCGCATACAAGCTCATTATTTTTAGAATTTGTCAATCTGAACTTTTGACACTATGATTAATTCTGCATTGAGTAACTTACATCAAGGACACTTTCTTTTGCATTAGTTTTTTACAACTTTATTGTTCACTCGGCCGCGGACACATATTACGAATTATGCATTTGCTAGATATTCTCTGTGTCTCGGCTTAGTCGCACAAATTATTTGCGACAATATGCCTGATTCCATGGGACGATAGATATTATTTACTTTATTGTCGCAGGACACATTGTGTACTATATCGCTAATTTATTTTATTTCATAGCGAAACGCATTGACATTTTGCGATCATGTTGCCATCATTTTCCATTGAATTATGCATTTGTTTCAGACATCATGAACAATTGAATATTGCATTACTGTTGTGTAAATATTAACTATGCGTTTTCTCTTTGACATGTCAGTCTTTTTACCAAGTTCATTGCTGTGTTTCACAATATCAGTTGCCCAGTTGGTTTTTGTAATTCACGTGACCAAGCTTTGTGGAGAAGCAAAACGCGTTGTGAATAAACCGTAAGGTGTACATTCTACGGGTGCCAAGTTTGATATTACTTAGAGCGTGCTACATTGACGAAGTTTCCTGATTGATATATACATTTATATATACTACTGGGAGGAACAGGTCCTCATGCCAACCCATACCAACATCATGACCACAAAAGTAAATAAATGGTTACGTTACATAGATAACCTTTTTTTAGTCTGGGATGGTTCAGTGGTCAAGGCACAAGATTTCATCAATAGCCTCAACAGCAATAATTTAAATCTTGCATTCACGAGTATCATTACTGCCATCTCTATTTGTTTTCTGGATGTAGAAATCTATATCCAGAATGGTCGGTTGGAAACACGACTTTTTCGTAAACCAACTGCTGGTAATTTCCTACTTCATGCAGAGAGTCACCATCCGCACCACCTCATACGCAGTATTCCATACGGAGAGATGCTACGTATAAGGAGGATTTGCAGCACTGAGTCTGAATGTAGGGTAGCACAGCTGGCATGCGGGGAGAGATTTTTGAGAAGAGGTTATAAAGTAGACATTTTGGACAGGGCAATTAATAGAGCCAATGCGCAGGACAGACTACAATTACTGACTGCCAAAGCCATGACTAGAACTGGCAAAAAAGATGATGTCAATCCTGAAACTAGACTCATTTTTACATATAGCAGCCAACAACAAACTATTCATCGCATAGTGAAACGTAACTGGGCTCTCATAAAGAGTGACCCTGTTTTGGGAGAACAGGTAAAAAGAGTACCCAGTATAACATATAAAAGAGCCAGATCTATGCATAACTGCTTAGTGTCTAGCAGTCCTGAAGTTAGAACCACGGGACCGTGGTTAAACAGTAGCAGAGGTTTCCTCAGATGTTCATCCTCCAAGTCCTGTAAAAATGGGGTCAGTAAAACTTACTATACGACCCCCATTTCAAACCGGCCAATCCTTATTAAACACAGTGTACGTGTCGGAATGTTCCTGTGGCCTACGGTTTGTGGGAAGTACCCGACCACAGGTGTACAAACGTATACTCCAACATCTTAGGGCAATCTCCAATGATGATACTGCGTATCCAGTTGCGAGACATTTTGAGGAACTACACAATAAAAACCCTGCTGGACTCTGATATTATGTGATCGATACAGTACCCCCTCAGAGAAGAGGTGGGGATCGCGAGTCCATTCTGCGCAAACTACAGACAAGGCATATAATTCTTTTAGACAGTAAGACCCCTAATGGCCTCAATGCTAGTGAGGACTGTTACACATACTTATGAGTCACACACTATGCACATAACCTGCCTTCTGTTTGTACAGCAGTATGCCTTTTTAGCTGCCTCAAATAATATTTTATGATTCTGAACAGTTCAATTGAATTAGCACTTTGCACTGTGTCACTTTATATATTTGGTTGGTATGCACTAATAACTTGCCATGTTTACATGCAAATTTATACATTCAACTCAGCAGTTGGGATTGACCATTGCCCACATGGGCATTATTTATTTGTTGTTCCTTAATCCTTGGCGGAGCAATTAAGTTACTATATGGCGCGCAGGTGATGGAACTTTGTATGACCTTCTTTGTGCGCCTAGATAAATAATTAATCTTGTAGATACCAGATATCTTGGACTACTAGCACGAAAGTCTGTTTGGTTTTCATCCCATTATGCAGTAATCAATGAGTTTTCCTAAGGGCCTATTTTCAGCAATGAATTGAATATTTATAAATTTTAACATATAAAGATATATTTTTTATATGGTTTTAATATATTCTCAATTGCTGTGACATTTTGCTTAAAATTGCATTGCCCGTGTTGTTTGGACCTATCACATAATGTTATTTATTATTGACAATGCTTGTGGTTCCACAATGTGTAAAATCTAAGTAGAGTACATTTTCTATGTTCATGGCACGTTGCACTTTAACTATAAATTTGCACTCCGCCCTTTAAACGGTGTCATGTGATCAAGGACTCTTCAGGCTCAAACGCGTTATGGCGGCATGGTGATGAGCACGAATAAATGATAATTGCACCAGTTTTGGTTCTCGCTTTGTCTTTGGTCGACTGCCTTTGAAGACGTCCTTCTGCTATATATATATATATATATATATATATATATATATATATATATATATATATATATATATATGTATATATACTTTTGAAATCTCCCGCCCTTCTTTCAGCGCTCCCAGGCGGGCTCGTTACGGAAAAAACGGGAAACGGACTCCGTAGTAGTATGTGGTTCAGCAGGTCTTTATTTCAATACCCACCACCGTCAGACGCGTTTCGGGTAACAGGTATATATATATATATACACACACAGAATATATATATATATATATATATATATATATATATATATATATATATATATATATATATATATATATATATATATATATATATATATATTACCTACTGGCGGACGCCAGTAGGTATATATAGTTAGGACCTAGTTACCATAGGAAATCCCCAACATTCTATTGGGAATAACTTTGGCACCGATTGAGGAATCTGCGTGTAATTTTCCTTAAAAATGCTTCGCTCCACTCCGCTCAGCTCCTTCCCTGAAAGTTTCGGGGGGATTTGTCAAGTGGGGGCCGAGAAAAAAGGGAGGTCACAAAACGTGTTTTCCCCATGTTAATTTCCATAGGGACCTTTATGCACGGCTACTGCCCGAACGGCTGAATGGAATTACACCAAACTTGGCAAAATGGTAGTGCCTGGTATGCAGTAGTGCCTTTTCTATGTTTGGTGAAAATCCCTCCAGTAGTTCTTGGGAAAATTGAATTTGAAAATTTTCAAATGGCATTTTCCATGGGACCTTTAGACACGGCTACAGCCCGAACGGCTGAACAGAGTTACACCAAACTTAGCAAAATAGTAGGGACAGGTATGCAGTAGTGCCTTTTCTATATTTGGTGAAAATCCCTCCAGTAGTTGTTGAGAAAATTGAATTTGAGCAAATAATGGGGCAGATTTATGAGGCCCTTGCGCCACGTTTACGCCACTGTTGCGTCACGCAAGGCGGCGTAAACATGGCGCATCCCTACGAACGATTTACAACGTGACGCATCTAGGCAGATGCGTCACGTTGTAAAGCCCTGCGCCGCTTGTGGGCGTTCCGGCGCAGGGTGGGCGTTCCGGGGCAGGTGCGCCTCGCAAAAGTGGCTGAGTGAAATCTATGAGATTTCACTCAGTCACTTTTAAGCCAATGCTGCGTCAAAAGCCTGCGCCTGCTTGAAGCAGGCATAGGTCTTGACGCAGCATTGTTAAAATGGGGCACCCCCGAGCCTTGCTGGAGCTGCGTCGCGCTTGCGACGCAACTCCAGCAATGCGCCACATTTCCGGCACAGATGCGTCACGCATCTGTGCCGTTTTTGCACCATGGTGCGCCGCATTATAAAAGCGGCGCACCATGGCTGGCGGAGCTGTGGCGCACTGTGGCGCATGTTAACTGGCGCATCACTGGGGATGCGCCAGTTAACATAAATCTGCCCCAATATATCTATATGCGCTCACCGTACGCGCACCGTACGCGTAGGTGCGCGTACCCTTACGTGCGCAAGCGAGTTTCTGATTGGCTGGCAGTCGACTGTCAACATTGCAAACTGTCCAAACCAGGAAGTGTTGGCCACCATCTTGTTTTTCAGGAGAACTGAGGTACAAGAGAGCCCAAAACAAGAGTGGAAAACACGAAAAGGGGGCAGGGTGGAGACCCCCCAACCCTCTAGCCCTTCTCAGGGGGTCCCAGAAGGACCACCAAGGGCAAAAAAAATAAAAATTTGAAAAAATCAAGGGGTACGCCCACCGTACGCGTACGGTACGCGTACCGTGCGCGTACCCCGCGATGTAAAAAAAAAAGAATATATTTTTTTGCACTTGGTGGTTGTTCTGGGACCCCCTGAGAAGGGCTAGGGGGTCAGGGGGTCTCTACCCTGCCCCCTTTTCGCGTTTTCCACTCTTGTTTTGTGCTCTCTTGTGCCTCACTTCTCCTGAGAAACAAGATTGCTGCTCAGGAGGTCCCAGAAGGATAATAACATATATAAACGTTATGCGCTAATAGAATTAGCATTTACAAAACCTTTGAAATTTATTGAAAAAAAATATAGGTTTCACGCCTGATATAGTTAGGAATTAGCATTTAAAAAACCTTGCAAATTCACTGAAAAAAACCATAGGTTTCAGGCCTTATATAGTTAGGAATTAGCATTTAAAAAACCTTGCAAATTCACTTAAAAAAACATAGGTTTCAGGCCTTATATAGTATTATAGTTAGGAATTAGCATTTAAAAAAACCTTGCAAATTCACTTAAAAAATCATAGGTTTCAGGCCTTATATAGTTAGGAACTAGCATTTTAAAAACCTTGCAAATTCACTTAAAAAACCATAGGTTTCAGGCCTTATATAGTTAGGAATTAGCATTTAAAAAACCATTGAAATTGCTCCTATATAGTTAGTTGTACTAACTATATTTCGCGCACCGCAATCCACTGCTGATGATTTCACATAATACATCATTCATGACATGGTCAGTGACATCACTGATGACATCACTGATGACATCTCAAATGACATCACAACATCACTGATGACATCTCATTTGACATCACTGATCACATCACTGATGATATCATTCATGAGATAATACGATACACCTCCTCACACTCTAATATAACCTTTGATACACCCAGTGTTAAATACAGACTACCATTCTTGAAACCATTGACACACCAATACCAGTTACTACATACGCACTCATTGATTCCTAGGTCTACACACACATTCACTCATTCACCCATAGAATCACTCATACATACAGTCACTCATCAATACAACACTATCATATGCACTCATACACTTATACTGACACTCACACACTGCCACTCATCCATGGAGTTACTCACACACCTAGTCAGTTATGCAAAGAATCAATCACACTTCCATTTCCTCAACTATACAGTTATACACACAACACCTTACTTATTCAAACATATACTAACACATACTTACTCTCTTATGCAATCACTAATACAAGTACACAATGATCCATACACCCACTCGCACATTCACTGGCTCTCATGTATAGTCATTTATATATGCCAACTCTCACATGCACTGTGTTTTACATATGTACTTACTTGGACATGTAGCACTGAGATATCCATTCACTCACCAACACACCTATGCACACAGTCAACCGCCCATATAGCTGTTTCCACATGCACTCTTGAACTCAAACAACTAGTGAATCAACTGCTCATACATCTATGCACAAAGTCACACACCTCCCAGCCAACCACACACACACTCAGTCTCCCATTCAAATACTTGGGCAACCAATCAATAACCCATATAGCCACTCATATAGCTACTGATCAACACATGCAGCAGCTTACACAACAACAGACATACTGATGCACACATTCAGACAGTTTAGTCACTAACCCATGCACTTAGTAAGACACATTTAATCACTCACTCATACAGTCAGTCACGCACCTACTAAATCCTTCATCCAGACACTTATACATCCACTCATTCTTCAATATGTAAAACATATTTAAACTTTACAGAAACACACAGTCACTGGACGAAGTCATCAGTGATGTCATTAGTGATGTTAATGAGATGTCATCAGTGATGTCATCAGTGATGTCATCAGTGATGTCACTGACCATGTCATGAATGATGTAATAATTGTGTGACATCATCAGCAGTGGATTGCGGGTGCGTGAAATATAGTTAGTACAACTAACTATATAGGAGCAATTTCAATGGTTTTTTAAATGCTAATTCCTAACTATATAAGGCATGAAACCTATGGTTTTTTAGGTGAATATATGTATATATACGTAAATGCAAATGTCCTCGGCGGGGGGAGCAAACAGCAAGCTGGTGCTGGTGGCAGGGGAAGGACAATCCTGCAAAATTATGTCCGAGCAAGAACAATAAATTACGCCGCACTCTTCCTGAGTAGTTTGAAAAGCAGGTTTATTGACCCATTTCCATCTCGCACTCCTACGCATTTCGAACTTTACAGTTCCTGTTCACGGTAGCTTTACCTTTTACTTTGGTGCCGGTGGACGAATCTTCGTAAAATTCTCAAAGAAGATGGCCTGCTCCGCTCCTTTCCGGAAAGTTTCGGGGTGATTTATCAAGTGGGGGCCGGGAAAAAAGGGGGGTCCGAAACGTGTTTTCCCCATGCAATTTTCCTTAGGGACCTTTAAGTGAGACTACAGCCGAACTGCTGAATGGAATTACACCAAATTTGACAAAAAGGTAGAGTTTTTTTCGCAGATTACGCTTTTAGTTAAAGGGTGTAAATCTATTCAGTAGTTCCTTAGAAAATCAAAAGTAAATTCATAAATATATTTGTGAAGTTGTACCGTACGCGTACCGTCCGAGGACAGTACGCGTACCATCACGAGCACGAGCTGCATGCTAATTGGCTGTAAACTGTCTGTCAACACTCCAAACCAGGAAGTGTTGGAAGCCATCTTGTGCCTCGGTAGAACCAATTGAGAACAAAAGGGGCTAGGTCCGTGAACACGCAGTGGGGGCTAGACCTTATCTTGAATCGCAAAAACACACAGTGCCCACACCACGATTACTCAATCAATGTTTTAAAAGGGTAAGAAACCAATTTATTGTAACCTCCCTTAGACAGCATTATTCTGTGTCCATTATTTTATACTTTTTGTATTTTCAAAAAATTGTAACAGAACAAAGGACAATAAATTCAAATATTTACAAGACTAAATACACGTTGTACATTCATCAAAGACAAACATTATTTACACAATAGAAAACATTTCTGCATCAAGCATTAATTCACAAACAACAAATATTACATTCAAAACATGAGAAAAACAAAGTTTGAGGGGGAATATAAGCAACTTAATGACTTATAAGCATTTGAATACTGGACCAGCCGGTCCTAGTACATTTAAAGATGGCAATTTATTCCACCCAAACCCCAGCCCCAGGGACCACCACCCGGGGGCTTTAACATTATGCATGCGGGGGGCTCACGGCCCCCCCGCAGCCCCGGGGACCGCCACCCCCGGGGCTTCTTTAAAAAAAAAAAAATTAAACCTGTGTGGTGGGACTCAAGTCCTCCCACACGCCCCGGGGACAGCCACCTCCCCGGGGCACTAATATTCATAATAGGGAGTCTGTGACGGGCCCCCTAGCCCTGGGGACCACCATCGCTATGAGCTTTTAAAAGTTGGGAGGGGAGCTGCACGGCCCCCCTACTGGAGCCTTTTGGTGGCCCTGGGAACCACCACCCCCCAGGGCCGGCTCCTGCAGTGTCCCAGGGTGCCTACCCCCGGGACACTGTAGTTTGCTATGGTAGGGCGGGAGCCTCGCATTTCCCGCCCTACCATAGCAAACTGCTTTCCTATTTGCTCTCTCTTTCAAATAGGAAAGCATATTGCTTTTCGTCAGGAGGAGCAGCATGTAAGCTACTCTCTTTGACGAAAAGCAATGCCGGCTCCCAAAGGACGCGGGGAGCCGGCTGGGACCGTGGGGGCATTGGGGCTCCTGCCACGGTCCCCGACGTTTTATATAAGGCCCGGGGGATGGGGTTCTCAGGGATAATAACATTTAGTGATAGGGGCTATTTATTTTTATGGCAAATTACCAGTACGCGTACCAAGCGCCGCTGTACGACTTATGGTGTGAGGTTCCTAAGTCGTCCCGTACGCGTACGTAAGCAAGAAAAATATTTTTCAAAAATGTATCAAGTTTATGTGTTTAGATGTTGGGTGGCTCTAAAAAGAGCCCTTGTGTTTATTGGGAGATTTTAGTACCTACACAAGTAAGTACCAATGCAGAGTCTAAAGTTCAAGTGGAAGACTCTGTTCCCCTCATCTGTAAAATGTACACCATCTCTCCTATAGATACCATTCATATTGAAACACAGATTGTTGTTGTAAATGGACCCCATTCTATAGTCTCAGAGAAAAGCAGAAGCAGATTTATTCACGTGTTTCCTATCTTTCTCAATCTGTTTATAAAATTGATTGGACCAGTTCCATTTCTGCCTCTGGCATATATGAGAATAGATAAAGGTAGTTTGGGGGAAAAGTGACATCAGTTCTGTAAAGGTGTCCTTCATAAACATTTCCAGACCCACCTTGGTCAAAGTGCCTAGGTCATTGCCACCACAGTGCACAATTATGAGATCAGGGTGTTGGAGATGCAAAAAGGATTTCACCAATGGCATCAATTGGTGCCACTTTAACCCTCTCTGTCCAATCCATTTAATGGCTACATTTGGTAAACCTAAGACTTTGTGATTTCCTTTCTGTTCTGCGTACCTTTGGCTCCAGAAAATATAGCTGTGTCCCAAAATCCACACTCTAAACATCTTGAGGAGAGGTCTGGATGCACTCAGATGGTTTCTGTAAATGAAGTGGTAGTTTGATAAGTAAGATTTTTCAAAAATTGTGAATAACATGCATTTTTGAAAAAAAAAAAGAAATGATTGGTTGTTTGAGAACATTCTACACTGAAAACTAGGGTGCATGTTTCAGTTTTTTGGAATCCTGATTTTTTATTGGTTAACAAAAACAGATACAAAAGAATGTTACATAAGACTAGCTGGCATATTGACAAGTCAAGCACACTTGGTGTTTTAATTTGCAACAATGTATGATGAACCTTTGACATGTGTTCTCAGTTAGGTGTTTCATGAAGTATTTCTATGGTAAATAGCAGAAGGCAGAATGGGGTAGGGTAGAAAGTTATGTCATTTGGAAAGGGTTCAAATGTTCAAGTAATAGAAATGTGTGTTTGCTTTTGAATTGAGGGTCCCCATGGCGATACATTTTTTACGAGAGATTTCTTCTTGAAGATTGCCCTGATTGGCACACTAAGGAGAGCACATATCGACTTTATTTCACTGATTTTGAAGTCCAGAAATGATAAAGAGAAGAAAGTGTTCTTGACCACATATTTACAGCGAAAATACCAATCAACTTCATTTTATTGATTCTGAAGTCCTGATACAATAAGGAGAAGATAACGGTTTTGACCACATTTATACAGTGAAAACATTTTCCGCTGCTTGCAAGTAAATTGCTCTTTAGAAAATGATCATTCTATCGCTCATCTTGGACCATTTCCTTTTGAGTTCCACTGGGTTGGACTGATCCGGCTGCTTGTAATACTTAAGACTCGAAGACAAATTTTATAAGCCTTGAAAAAGTCGCAAAAAAATGTATGGCGACGAAACACGTGTCGGCTGTGGCTAGACCTGTGCCATTGGTTGTACCTGTACCTACATGAAAACTGAATAACATCTGCAATGAAGATTAACTGCTGAACAGAATATATTTTGTGAAAACATTTTTGTATTAAATACTTTTTGCTGGTTGGGATCAATCAGTAGTGTACTGAATTGTGGCTGTGCTCTGTCTATGTTTCTTTAATTTGGGACCGTGGGGGCATTGGGACTCCCCCCACGGTCCCCAATGTTTTATATGAGCCCCGGTGGATGGGGTCCCTGGGAATAATAAAAATTAGTGATAGGGGCTAATTTTTTTTACGGTAAACTTCCAGTACGCGTACCAAGCGCGGCCATACGATATATAATGTGAGGTTCCTAAGTCGTCCCGTACGCATACCTAAGCAAGAAAAAGAAAAATATTTTTCAGATATTTATCAAGTTTATGTGTTTAGAGGTTGGTTGGTTCTAACAAGAGCCTTTCTCTTTATTGGTACTTATAAGTATCTTTTGCAGAGTCTAAACTTGTTGAGGAGGAATGTTTTACAGTGTGCTGAACTTTTGACCTCTGTGGACAGTTGACTTTTGCATGATCTGTTGGGGGGAGGGTTCAAAGTTATGTCAGTTGGAAAGGATTCAAATGTTCAACCAATAGAAATGTGTGTTTGGTTTTGAATTAATGTGTGAAGCAATGTGATTTGTTATTAACATGTATATATTTGTAAATTGAGAGGGAAAGTGTGCCATTTTCTGGTTTTGCTGCAATTACTGAAGTAGAGAGATTCTGTATAGGAATATCTGCTGTGTGAGTGACATTCGTCTTAATCTACAAATCAATTTGAAAGGTGAGCTGATAACTTGTAAGGGAATGTATGTGGTGCATTTTGTTTTTAGTAAGAGTAATGTGTTTATCCTTCTAAAGTGTGTAGAATCACATTCTGAGCTTGTTTTCATTTGGATAACTATTGTGATCAAATCATTTGGTAAGTTAATGTGCTTAGTGAGTCAGCTTTGTGCAGTAAAGTGCAGTACTAAAAAATGTAGAATGTGTGCAGTCACTTTTTCAGTTGTAGAATAGTTAATAGTAATGCTTGTTTAGAATTAGGCTTGTGTTTTAAATCTACAATATTCCAGTCAGTATACATACACTACTGTAAACTCTCTGGGATATTTTTACCAGCCTCTTGTGGGTCTTTGTGCTGCCATTGCGTTACTTTTTTGATACAATGTTCGCACAAATAATGCAGCAAATTGTTTATGTATTTGCAAAATGACTCATGGTTGTACAGTAAAATGCAGTAATTCAATTTCTGTAATGTGTGCAGTCATATTAGCCCTTCAATAGTAATTAATTGTTTTTTTTGTCTATGATCAGACTTGTGGTTTACATCTACAATTTCCCAGTCAGTATACATACACTGCTGCATACTCTCTGGGGCAGATTTACAAGGCCCTTGTGCCTCTTTGTTGTTGTATTGTGTCAGTCTTTTGATGCAATGTTGGCACAAATAAAGCATCAATTTGCTTATGTAGTTGCAAAATGAGTCAGGGTTGACCACTTAAGTGTAGTAGTTATATACATGGAATGTGTGCAGTCACTTAACTGTTTCTAGACTAGTAAATGTGTTTTGGTATGTGTTTTGGTAAAATGCAAGGTGTAATATTTTTTGTCTAGAGTCACACTGTACGTCTGTGTGCATTTAGGAATTGTTCTGAGAGAAGCATTTTTGTATGTTTTGTGTTTACAGATACATATGTGCTTATAAAACTATCTTTTTCTAGTTTTGATTGAATTAAAAATGGTTATTGGTTTTGTATTTGCAAAATGACTCATGGTTGTACAGTAAAATGTAATAATTATATTTCTGTAATGTGTGCAGTGTTATTAGTCCTTCAAGAGTAATTAATAGTGTTGTTTGTATAGAATCAGACATGTGTTCTAAATCTACAGCTTCCCAGTCAGTATACATACACTGTTTCATAAACTCTGGGGCAGATTTACAACTCCCCCTTCTTCTTTTTGTAGTTCTATTGTGTCACTTTTTTGATGTAATGTTGGCAAAAAAATGCAGCAAATTGCTTATGTATTTGCAAAATGAGTCAGGGCTGTCCACTGAAATGTAGTAGTTATATACATGGAATGTGTGCAGTCACTTAACCGTTTCTAGACTAGTAAATGTGTTTTGGTAAAATGCAGGGTCTTATATTTTTTGTCTAGAATCACGGTGTGCGTCTGTGTGCATTTAGCAATTATACTCGCCCCTTTTTCCACATTCTACCCCCTTTCTCCTCAAACTCCCCCTCTTTCCTCACACACACCTCTCTCTCCTTTTCTGTCCCTTCTCTCCTCATACTCCCACCTCTCTCCTCAAACTCCCTCCTCTCTCCTCATACTCTCTACTCTACTCATACTCCCCCTCTCCCCTGATACTCCCCCGTCTCCTCATACTCCCCCTCTCCTCATATTTCCCCCTTTCCTCATACTCCCCCCTCTCTCCTCATACCCCCTTCACTCCTCATACTCCCCCATCGCCTCATACTCTTCCTTCTCTCCTCATAGGACCCCCTCTCTCCTCATACACTCCCTCTCTTCTTATACTCCCTTTTTGTCCACATTCTCCCCCCTCTCTTCTCATACTCTTCCTTCTCTTCTCATACACACCCCTCTCTCCCAATACTCCTCTTTTCTCCTCTTACTCTCCCCTCTTTTCACATACCCCCTCTCCTCATACTCCTCCTCTCTCTCCTCAGACTCCCCCCTCTCTCCTCACATTCCCCCTCTCTCTCCTTATACTCCCTCCTCTCTCCTGATGTTCCTCTCTCTCTCCTCATACCCCCCCTCTCCTCATACTTCCCTCTCTCTCCTTTTACTCTTCCCTCTCTCTTCATACTCCCTTTCTGCTCATATTCCCCCTCTCCTCATACTCCCCCTCTCTGTCCTCATACTCCCCCCTCTCTCCTCATATTCCCCCTCTCTCCTCATTCTCCCCCTCTCTCCTCATACTCCCCCGTCCTCATACTTCCTCCTCTCTCCTCTTACTCCTCCCTCTCTCCTCATACCCCCCTCAATCCTCATACTTAACAATCTCTTCATACTCCTCTCTCTCTCCTCATAATCCCCCTCTCTCCTCATACTCACCCCTCTCCTTATACTCTCCCTCTCCCATCATACTACCCCCTCTCCTCATATTCCCTCTCTCCTCATACTCCCCCTCTCCCTTCATACTCCCCCTCTCTTCAGATTCCCTCTTTTCCTCATACTCCCCCCTCTCCTCATATTCCCCCCTCTCTCATACCTCTTACTGTCTCCTCATACTACCCCCTCTCTCCTTATATATCCCCTCTCTCCTTATAGTCCTCTTTTCTCCACATTCTTCCCCCTCTCTCCTCATACTCACTCCTCTCTCCTCATACACACTCCTCTCTCCTTATACTCCCCCTTTCTCCTCATACTTGCCCCTCTTTCCACATACTCCCCCCTGTCTTCTCATACTTCTCTCTCCTCACACTCCCCCTCGCTCCTCACACTCTCCCTCTCTCTCCTTATACTCCCCCCTCTCTCCTGATAGTCGCCCTCTTTCCTCATTCTCACCTCTCTCTCCTCATACTCCCCCCTGTCCTCATACACCCCCTTCTCTCCTCTTACTCCTCCCTCTCTCCTCATACTCCCCCTTCTCGTCATATTCCCCCTGTCCTCATACTCCCCCTCTCTGTCTTCATACTCCCCCCTCTCTCCTCAGCATGCCTTCTTGGAAACACTCTGCCACCCTGTCTCCATCCCTGTTTATGGCCAACACCAACTGAGTGTCGTCGGCATAGGAGGTAAGACCCATCCCGTGAGATTTTATAACTCTAGCTAAGTTCGACACATAGATGTTAAAAAGTGTCGGACTTAGGGATGAGCCTTGAGGAACTCCACAAGGAAGGGTTAGCTCAGCCGATCGAAATGGCCCCAGGCTAACTGCCTGCGTTCTCTCTGACAGGAAAGAAGCCAGCAGATCTTTGGCTCTGTGTTGGATGCCCATCGCTGAGACACGGTCGATCAAGATAGCATGATCTACCGTGTCAAAAGCCTTATACTCCCCCTCTCTCCTTACACTCCTCCTCTCTCTCCTTATACTCTTCCTTCTCTCCTCATACTCCTACCTCTCTCCTCATACTTACCCTTCCGCCCTCATACTCTCTACTCTCCTCATACTCCCCTTCTCCCTTCATACTCCTCTGTCTCCTCATTTCTCCCCCCTCTCCTGATATTTCCCCCTCTCCTCATACTCCCCCTCTCTCCTCATACCCCCTTCTCTCCTCATACTCCCACCTCTCTCCTCATACTCCCCCTTCCCTCCTCATACTCTCTACTCTCCTCATACTCCCCTTCTCCCTTCATACTCCTCTGTCTCCTCATACTCCCCCTCTCCTGATATTTCCCCCTCTCCTCATACTCCCCCTCTCTCCTCATACCCCCTTCTCTCCTCATACTCCCACCTCTCTCCTCATACTCCCCCTCTCTTCTTATACTCTCCCCTCTCCTCAAACTCACCCTCTCCCCTCATACTCCCCATCTCCTCATACTCCCCTCTCGTCATATTCCCCCTCTCTCCTCATACCCCCTTCATTCCTCATATTCTTCACCTCCTCATACTCCTCCCTCACTCCTCATAGTACTCCCTCTCTCCTCATACACCCCATCTCTCCTTATACTCACCTTTTCTCCAAATTCCCTCCATCTCTTCTCATACTCTCCCTTCTTTCCTCATACACACCTCTCTCTCATTATACTCCTCTTTTCTCCTCATACTTGCCCCTCTTTCCACATACACCCCCTCTCTCTTCATACTCCTCCTCTCTCTCTCATAACCCCTCTCTCCTCACACTCCCCCTTTCTCTCCTTATACTCCCTCCTCTCTACTGATATTCCCCACTTTCTCCTCATACTCCCTCCTCTTCTCATACTTCCCCCTCTCCTCTTACTCTTCCCTCTATCCTCATACTCCCCGTTCTCCTCATATTCCCCCCTCTCCTCACACTCCCCCTCTCTTCCTCATACTCCCCCCTTTCTCCTCATATTCCCTCTCTCTCCTCATTCTCCCCCTCTCTCCTCATACTACCCCCTGTCCTCATACTCCCTCCCCTCTCCTCTTAGTCATCCCTCTCTCCTCATACGTTCCCCTCTCCTCATACTCCGCCCTCTCCTCATACTCCCCCCTTTCTACTCATACCCCATCTCTCCTCATACTCTCCCCATCTCCTCATACTCCCTCCCCTCTCCGCATAATCCCCCCTCTCTCTTCATTCTCCCTCCTCTCCTCATACTCCCTCCATCTCCTCATACTCTTCCCTCTTTCCTCATACTATCCCCTCTCTCCTCATACACCACCTCTCTCCTTATACTCCCCCCTCTCTCTATATTCTCCCCACTCTCTCCTCATACTCCAACCTCTTTCCTCATACACACCCCTCTCTCCATATACACCGTCTCTCCTTATACTCCACTCTCTCTCCTCATTCCCCCACCTCTCTTTTCATATTCTCCCCTCTCTCCTCATACTCCTCCTCTGTCCTCATACACTGAAGCACTTATAAATTCAGTCAGGCACTCTCCTTACAGAAGTGTAATCATTTAGTCAGTACCCAAGTACTGATGCAGTGAAGTAGTCCTTAGCAGATGAACTGCTTCAATCGCTTATCCAGTATATATGCATTCTTCTATCCATGTGCACTCTTGTGTTTCACATCTTCAATTCTCCATTCCGTATCCATATACTTCCATCAAACACTCTGTGACTGTTCTTGCACTATTGTAGTGACTAAGTATGGGCGCAAAATCCGCTCCGCTCGCGAAATTTGTGAATTTTCGGCAATTTCGCTATCCGCAAATCTCGCGAAATTGCCGAAAAATTTGCGAATTCGCGAGAGGGTGGATTTTTTTTTTGGCCCACGGGAAGCTCAGTTAAGGCAGGTGCTCGAGTTGAAGCTAACTTTGTAACCATTTTAAAATGGCGCCGGCAAGCTGCCAGAGTGCTTGCTTGCTCCATTCTAAAACGGTTAAAAAGTTAGCTTCAACTCGGGCACCTGCCTTAACTCTGTGTGTGCTTCCTCTGGGCCAAAAATTATACCTCAACAGGAAGCACTTAAATAAAGCAGGTGCCTAAGTTGAAGCTCAAATTCAGTAACGTTTTGATCAGCCCAAAACATTAGTGAGCACGGTCGAGGCTGGGCAAGTGTGCTTTAACCCCATATCTGCCTTAAAAAATTATCTGTAATACCTGAGGGAGGTCTTTGCATCTCTGAGTTTCTCGAGCGCAATCCCTGCCGTTCCTGTGACCAGGAGGCTGCTTTCTCCTCACCTGCTGCCCTGCTCGCTCTCTGACCCTTTATACACGAGGCATGTTGACACGCATAGAGGCCCCGCACCACACACTAGCGGTATCAAATGCCTTCCCGCCCTTTGTCAACTATGATGGACAGCTCACTCAAGGGACCCCGGCGCCTTTTGGCGCTGTTGCAAAGTTACAGGCACACATGGTCAGTGGAGACAAATCTTCTGGCTCTTTACGCAGCTGCAGTGTAGGAAAAGCAATATACATTTACCCAACGAGGTAGCACTTACTGATTAGCCAGTAGAAAGTACACCAGTTGAGTAGATGGAAATCTCAAAAAAATCCACGATTTTGCAGGAAAATCCACAAATTTGCGGACTTTTTTGCGAATTCATACGAATTTGCGGACCGCAGATCCACAAAATTCGCCCATACTTAGTAGTGACCCATTTAGCAATCTGTGATAATTTTTTCAGTGCACTAACACTCAAGCACTTATAAATTCAGTCAGGCACTCTCCTTACAGAACTGTAATCATTTAGTCAGTACCCAAGTAAGCATGAGCGAATTTTGCGGATCTCGCGTTCGCGAATTTTGCGGATTTGCGGATTCGCAATCCGCAAAATCCGCGAATTCCCGCGAATTTGCGGATTTTTTTTTTTTGTGTTCGCCCGTGTTTCTGCCAGTTCGCGAGGGTTTTGTACACTTTCGCAAATTGCGAACTTACCTGTCGGGTCGCAAGTTTCGCGAACTTGTTGTTTCTACGTGTCCAGCCTGTTTGGGACACTCTTCTTCATCACTGCCACTCTCTGTCACCACTGCCACTCTCTGACTACTCATGCCACCCTCTGGCCCACCCATGCCACCCTCTGTTTCATCACCACACCCTCTGGTTGTCCAGTGTACATTATTTTCGGCAAAGCAAAGCACACCTTCCCTGCCTCAAGTGACCTGAATTAATTTGGGGCTGATTAATGTGTCACAGAATATTTTTTTAGCTGGCACCTGCTTCCTTAGTGCGCCCTGATTAGTGATCTTTTGCACTTGCTAAGTGCTTTCATTGTTGCAAAATTAGTTACAACACCTGCCCTGCCCCAACTGACAATAATGAATTAGGGGCTGATTAATGGATTTTAACTTCCAGCCTGGCTCCTGCTTGTCTCCCTTAGCTGTAATTCAGGACCTTTGTGGCATATGTGTAACTATTCTGAGGTTCAGAGCAGGGTCACATAATAGTTTCAACTGGCAACTGAACTCTGGAGGGGCCCCTCAGGAAGCACTACAGGAAATGGCTACTAATGATGAGCCTGAACTTTTGAACCTGGTAAGTAGTTACTTTCAGTTTTGCTAAGATCGTATTTCTGCAATTTTGCACTTATTCGCGGGGCGCGAACTCACGCGAACTCACGCGAACAGTGCGAGCAGTGCGAGCAAAATCCGCTGCTCGCGGATTTGCGGATTTTGCGGGAGATTCGCGAATCTCGCGGATTGCGGATTTCCCGAAAATCCGCAAAATCCGCGAGCGGAACGGATTTTCCGCCCATGCCTATACCCAAGTACTGATGCAGTGAAGTAGGCCTTAGGACATGAACTGGTTCAAATCCCTATCCAGTATGTATGCCTTCTATTATCCATCTGCATACTTGTGTTTCACATCTTCAATTCTCCATTCTGTATTTGTATCCTTCCACCAAACACTCTGTGACTGTTCTTGCAGGACTGTAGTGACCCATTTAGCAGTCTGTGATAATCCATTCACTGCAGTAATACTCAGGCCTTAGGATATGAACTGCTTTAAACCCCTATCCAGTATATATGATTCTCCTATCCACCTGCACACTTGTGTTTCACATATTTAATTCTCCATTCTGTATTGTTATCCTTCCACCAAACACTCTGTTCTTGCACTATTGTAGTGACCAATTTAGCAGTCTGTGATAATTCTTTTACTGCACTAATACTCAAGCACTTATAAATTCAGTCAGGCACTCTTCTTACAGAATGGAAATCACTTAGTGAGTACCGAAGTACTGATGCAGTGCAGTAGGCCTTTGGCCATGGACTGTTTCATACCCATATCCAGTATATATGTATTCTTCTATGATCACTCTGTGACGGTTCTTGCAGGACTGTAGTGACCAATTTAGCAGTCTGTGGTAATCCATTCACTGCACTAATACTGAAGCACTTATAAATTCAGTCAGGCAATCTCCTTACATAACTGTAAATATTTAGTCAGTACCCAAATACTGATGCAATGAAATAGGCCTTAGGACATGAACTGCTTCAAACACCTATTCAGTATATATTCATTTTTCTATCCACCTGCACACTTGTGTTTCACATTTTCAATTCTCCATTCTGTATCCTTATACTTCTACCAAACACTCTGTGACTATACTTGCACAACTGTAGTGGCCCATTTAGCAGTCTGTGATAATCGTTTCACTGCAGTAACACTCAAGCACTTATAATTTCAGGCAGGCACTCTCCTTACAGAACTGTAATCATTCAGTCAGTACACAAGTACTCATGCAGCAAAGTAGGCCATAGGGCATGGACTGCTTCAAACCCCTATAGACTATGCATGCAGTCTTCTATGCACCTTGAAACTTGTCTTTTATACCTTGAATTCCCCAGTCTGTATCCTTACACTTCCAGCAAACACTCTGTCACTGCTGTTGCAGTATTGTACTGAGCCATTCATCAGTATGTGTTTATCTATGCACTGTGCTAAAACTGAAGCTCTTATATATTCAGTTAGACACTCTCCTTGCAGAACTTTAATCATCTAGTCAGTACCTAAGTAGTCATGGAGCAAAGTAGGCCTTAGGGCATGGACTGCCCTAAACCCCTATACACTATGCATGCAGTATTCTATGCACCTGTAAACCTGTCTTTATACCTTCAATTCCGTAGTATGTATCCTTCCACTTCCACCAAACACTCTGTCATTGCTGTTGCTCTATTGTAGTGACTCATTGAGCAGTTTGTACTAATCCATTCACTATCCATACTCATGTGGTAAAGTACACGTTAGGAGAAGGACTGCTTCAAACCCGTGTGCTGTATGCATGCACTCTTCTATCCACGTGTACATTTCTCTTTTATACCTACAGTTTCGCTGTTATAGTATGTGTTTCAGCTTTGACTGTTCTAGTGATGCATTTAGTAGCATCTACTAATCCATTCACTGCTGAAAATTCCAACTACTGATACATTCATTAAGGTACTCTTCTTCCAGATGTAGTTCTTAAAAGTTTTATGCAATATGTATGCACTTCTGTTATCAGTTACACAGATGTTTTTTATACTTAGTAATTTTACATTGTATTTATTTAGTAATAGAATAGTATATTTCATATATTTATTTTTAAAATGTTATATATATATTTTATAACAGATTCTATTTATCAACACTAAAAGAAATGTATCATGCCTTCAACAAGTGAAAAGAGGAAACAACATAATAAAGCTTATTATTTAAAGAGAAATCATCCACAAGATTTACCTGAACAACAATGTGTGAACAAAAAGAAAAAAATTGGTAAGACAACGAAGGATTTTTTAAAGAAGTTATCAAACACTAGGAGTAGTGTGGAAAATGTGAAAAATACAAATGGTGTATCTGCAACCAAAAAGAAAAACAAGGGAAAAACAAAAATTAAGGGAAATCATCTTCTAAACAAACACTGTATAGTAAAAGGAGGAAGAATCAATTTCAGGAAATTAGAAAAAGAATATTTTATAATAGAGTTGTTTTAACTACGCTACGGAAGTCGCCACAACCTCCGTCCGTCCCTCCGAGGTGGTCCCGAAGTCCTGAAGACGTCATTGCACCACTTGAAGGAGAAGGGACCTCTGCTCCGACCGCCTCAACCCGCGAGGAACAAGGTAATCTTGGCCCCCTGCCCCCCGTCCCGCTATAGCAATGAGTTTGCCCCCTGACTGAGTTACGGCGACCCGCCTGACCTCCACCTCTCCCAGTGTTTCATGATTCGCCTTCCACCAACCAAGGAAAGGGATAGAGGTGCTACTTTGGGATCAGAATAGGATCAAATGATGTCCGGACCTTTCCCGACCCCTCTCCGGTCTCCGATCTTCACCCGTGCATTCCCTTGTTGCACTGCTGCCTGCTTCCGAATGCTCTCCTCCCTCTACACAGACCTCCCCCCCGCTGCAGCCGCCAACCTCGCGGTTTCTACTGAGGCCCCGGGGAGTTGAATGTCGGCGTCTTCCAACTGATCACCACGTCTCGTGCAGCTCGCGGGCTGATGCGAACATCCTGCAGTCACCCCAATTTCACTTTGTGCGCACAATGCAGTCACTTCAACATCGTGCGCTCTGATCCAACGAAATCCAATCAAATATCAATGATAATTCTAAATTTACTGGTGTTTTGGTTGTAATCAACCTAACCTGATGCAAAATGGCAGCCCCTGAACAGCGCTCATAGAAAGAGGACTGCTCCTCGAAACAAACATGGTCCCCTCACTGGACGCAAACCAGGCTTGTCCTCAAACAGCTTTCACACACAGAGGACTGCAGAAACCCGGGCTGCAGTAACAGAAAGAGGTCTGCAAAATCACTATCTACTGTAACAGAAAGAGGACTACTCTTTTCTTCAATATTTTTGGCAGTCATCTTGAAGTGGCACTAACACAGTCTGCAGTAACAGAAAGAGGACTACAAAATCACTATCTACTGTAACAGAAAGAGGACTACTCTTCCTTCAATCTTTGGGGTGACCATCTTGAAGTGGCACTAACCCAGTCTGCAGTAACAGAACGAGGACTGCACAACCCCTATCTACTGAAACAGCAAGTGGTCTACTCATTCTTCAACCTTTGGGGCGGCCATCTTGAAGTGGCACAGACTGACTGTAGTAACCTACAACATCCAAGCCAATCCGTTATCCCCTTCAAGCACAATTTTCCTAATTTGATTATGGCCATAATGTCTGCTGCTCACTGATCCAGGTCTCCACGAGTGTGCCCATCCCAAGCCATCATGGTTGGTCCTGGTCTAACTGCCTATGGGACAAATGCTTACACACTGGCCTACCCCCCAAACCTCCCAAAAACCGCCACAAAAGCCTTCAAACACCTCACCCTGAAAAACCATCCAGAGACACTGATCGCGGACCTACGTTTCTGTGCGGACATAGGAACCATCACCAATGACCTTGTTTTTTTCTCCACAAGAATCCTCGCTTGACGCAATACCTTTTCACAATTCCTTAATGTACGCTCTCCAGGATCGTTCCCTATGGCACTAAGCTCACAATAGTGTCATCAACAACCCTTCGAGATGACCTCACCATCACCCTCTACAAAAGCGGCATTGTACTGATCCAAGCCTCAACAAAAAACCTTGACAAATTCTCAGATCTTTTATCACTCTCCGAAGCCATGTGCATGACAATGGGACCCCGACCAACACCCGGCCTGACTTTACTCCAACCCGCTTGCCCAATTTAGAACACCCTAATCCCCTCACTACTCCTACCAAACTCTCTAACGCTATGGACCAGAGACCATACCTCCAAGTGAGTCCACCTCTCCACGCTTCCCACTCAGAATTCACAGCTTCCATCACAGCTCACCTAAACCCCATCAGGCCATTACAACCACCCGAGTGAAATAAACACTGGACCTTGGGTCCCCTCCCTCCTTGCTCCCCATTCGGTCTCCAAGACCATTACGTCATCAGCGACTAGGGCTGTGGCAGGTCAAGCCAGCCCCGCTAGCACTCAAGCTACCCCTTCTATGACTCTAAACACAGCCCGCTCTTGCCCTCTAACCCCGTCCCCCTGAGTGACTCCTGCTGTAGCAGGTCATGCCAGCCCCGCTAACACTCAAGCCACCCCTTCCACGACTCCTAGCACAGTCCACCTGTACCCTCCAACCCCCCCCGCAGACATCCACTCTTTGCACTCCAGAGCCTCCAAAATAATTCAGAGCCTCCACTCCTCCATCCTCGATTCTACAAACCTCCTCCACCTGGCCGAACTCTCCTTCGCAAACCTCATGCCTCAGCTGTCTTCCCTTCCAATCCCAGAGCTTCCCAAACGCCCTCTACCGACAGCCTCGAGGCATCTTCGCCCTCGCAAGCACACTAGCTGCCTATCTGAAGAGGAAACCCTTGACCTTGCCCTCTCCTACAACCTTTCCCTCACCACAACAAATCCACTAGACCTCACTGAAAAGGAAATGCAGGATTTTCTTATGGACCATAACGCAACCCCTACCTCTCCTTGTCTACTGGACATGAGTGCCACACACCCCATCTGCACGGTCGCCATCGACCCATACAGATCAGCCCCACTCTGTAATAGAAGGGTGCTCAGAAGCAACCTTGCACCAGTGCCCATGTCCGTCCTGACCCCGCCACCACTCCCCTCCCTGCTATGATGGGTCTCTTAATCAACTACCGTTCTTCAGTGACGCATGCAGCTGATGTCGCTGCCCTCATTCTGAACAACAACTCCGACATAGCCATTCTAACAGAATCATGGCTTAATGATGCTTCATCCCCATGCCTTGACCTCTTAATCCTCCCCAACTTTAACATAGCCAGGCTAGACAGACCACGTAACAAAAAAGGTGGCGGAATCGCCTGCATCCATCGCTCTAACCTCCTTGTCACTGAGCTTCTGACGGATACCACTGATTCCTGCGAATATCTAGCCCTCTCAGTCTGCAGTAACACCATCCACTTATGTAACCTATACATCTTTTACCACCCCCCAGGCACTAACGAACCTTTCACTGACTACCTCATGAAAGTTATCACGGCTAAGAACTCCCCAAACACCAAGGACATTTTCCTCGGTGACTTCAACCTGCACTGGAATAACCTTAAGGATCCCCATGTCAGCGCCAATAAAGACCTCCTGGCCGACCTAGCCCTGACCCATGCTTTTCCTCATCCAACCCACTCAAAAGCGGCCACTCTAGACTGGATCATCTCTAAGGAGACAACCGTCAAGCTCATATCGATTGACTTCAGCGACTGGTCTGACCACCATGCCATTGCCTTCCTGCTACCTAGCACCCGCAAGACAAGGACACCACAACCGGTGCTCCCAAAATGCTGGGTCAGAGACACCAAAAACCTAGATCCGCTGCAAATCTGACCTCCCCCCCACATCACTTCGGTCAGTGACCTCAATGATCACTACTCTGCTACAACGTCGATCATCTTGGATGACCTAGCCCCTCTTCAACTAAAAAGAATTCAAGTCAGAGATAGAAATCCATGGTTCACTGGTTCCCTCAATGACGAGAGAAGATCCCTATGGCAATATGAAAGAATCTGGAGACAGCACCCCTCGGCAGATCACCTGAAACTTCTCGCCAGGCCAGAAACACTTACAACAAGAACATTGTCAACTCAAAAAAAGAATTCTTCAGAGCGGAAAAAGGAAATGCCCAAAACCGACATTGCAAACTCTTTGAGATGGTCAAACTCCAATCGAATAAACTGTCCAAAACAGCGGAAGAAACCCCCAAGTCTCTCCTCTCCTCTGAGGATTTCTCATCATTTTTCGCAAACAAAATCAAAACTTTAGATTTCGAACTCAAGGCCGCCTCTTTCCCCCCTCCGAACTTTGACCTTCCGCACCCTCCATCCCTGCTGCCATGGTCCTCTCTGAAGAACCTAGCCCACTGGTCCAAATTTGCACCCTATGATGAAGTCGCTGTCGCAAAAATCCATTCCTCCCTGAAACCCAACAACCATTTCAACAACCCGCTATCTTTAAACTTTCTCGCGACCGTTGCCAAATCCATCATTCCTAGCTGCAGTGCGATAATCAACGCCTCTCTCCGGCAGGGATCAATACCGGCCTCGCTGAAAGCAGGCCAAGTCCTACCCTTTCTGAAAAAGCCGTCGCTGGACCCAGCCTCCCCAGACAACTTTAGACCAATTTCCAACATTCCGCTCCTGGCTAAAGTGCTGGAAATGTGTGTACAAATACAGCTAAGTCACCACATCAACAACTTCCATCTACTCGATGACTGCCAATCCGGCTTCCGACCGGGACACAGCATTGAAACCACCATGCTCCACATTGTTGATGACGCTCTTCAAGCCCTTGACCAAGACAAAACCTGTCTCCCAATCCTCCTTGGTCTATCATCGGCCTTCGACACGGTCAACCATGAGATGCTACTCAAACGCCTCAAACTGAGGATGGGATTAGATGGCACAGTCCTAGACTGGTTTAGCTCCTATCTCCATAACCGATCTCAGAGATTTCTAATCAATGGCGAACTGTCTGCTCCCTTCATGGTCACGGTGGGAGTCCCTCAAGGATCAACGTTGTCCCCCACCCTTTTCAGTCTCTATCTGGAACCCCTTGCTGAAGTCTTGCGCACTGCAAATATCTCCTTCCATATGTACGCTGATGACACTCAGATCTACATAAAAATCTCATCTCTTGCGGAGATCCTCACCCTGAATGAGGCCCTGAAGCTGACTGTCAGATGGCTCTCCTCAAATCAACTCAACTCAATGCTAAGAAAACTGAGTTCCTTCTAATCTCCCCGCCCAAGAGCAACCCTGAGATCATGACATAGATTAAAGCTATCACAGCCTTAAATTGCTCCCCGACCATTGTGGATTTGGCCAAATCTCTGGGAATTACCCTGGATTATAACCAAAACATGCGAGACCACATCAATGCAATGGCCAAGTCTGCCAGATTCCACCTGAGCTATCTATGGAAATTGAAATCCTTTCTGGACGCTCCCGACCTAAAACTCGCAGTCCAATCATTAGTTATCTCTCGGCTGGAATATGGTTGCTCCACCCTCTCTGGCTTACCCAACATCTCACTGGCACCCTTAAAAGCCTGCCTCAACGCAGCGGCCAGACTACTTACAGGCTCTAGAAAATTTGATGACATCACCCCTCACTTGAAAGCGTTGAACTGGCTTCCCTTTGAGGCTAGGATTCACCTCAAGCTGGCATACATCACGCACCAGGCCTTACACTCTAAGTCCCCTGCGTATCTTGCACAGAAGCTTGTGATATCCGGAGCAAACAGAAACTCATGATCGGCTAATGCCCTCCTACTCCGGCCTGCACGCTTTAGGAAAATAAAAACCTACAATCGGGCTTTTTGCCGGGACTGCACCAAGAATATGGAACTCCCTCCCTCCCGACATCAGAAGAATCCCCTCCCTGGCACGCTTCAAAAAAGAGGCCAAATCCTTCCTCATGAGCAATTTCCTTGGCTAACCTGTCCCACAGCCACCTGAGAGACTATTGCCTTATCCTGCGACCTTGTACATTACTCATACGATTCCTGCCTCTTGTCTCTGTAAATTGTCCTGTTGTATAGTTTATCCTATCCCCCAATGTACAGTACTCGTATGATATCCTGCTCACCTATGACCCCTTGACTGTGTAAGCTCTCTGATGTACAGATCTCCTGCATTTTGTATTGACCTGCCTTTTATATTACTCTATGAATCTGTAAAGCGCTCTGATACCCTCACGGGTCAAGTTCGTGCTCTATAAAACCTTAAAATAAAATAAAATTTGAAGAAGGAAATGAAGAAATGTAAAAGAAAAACAGCATTTTATAAGAAGAAGAAAAGTATAGAAAATATAGATGAGAAGGCTTTTGAATTGAAAAACAAGTTGTTTATTTTAGTAATCAATAGAATTCGATCACTAGATAAGCCAATCCCTTTAATGAAGGCCAAAAGGTAAGTGGAGAAGAGTAATTAACAGACCTCATTTTTCTGATTTTTTTTGGGTGAATGGAAACATAGTTCAAGGTCTGAGCCTTTTTTTAATGAAGAGAGTTATTTTCAGAGTAATGATCTGTTGAATGCATTTGACACTAGTGGTCGAGCTTATGAGGTTAGAAATGGTTGTCCTATTGAGGAAGAGAAAATTGTTCCTAGAAATGCAGAAGAGGTGTTAGCTGATGACGTTTTAGGGATACGTCCTAAAGCTCCAGTGTACACTTGGAATTGCAGTAGTATTTGTAGTGTATGGCAGGAATCTATTGATTTTTTACGTAATTTCTTACTTAACTATACTAAGAAAAGTGTTAAACAAAAGATTAAGATGTTGCAAGGACTAGACCATTGTAGAGTGAGAGAAAATACTGGTTTGTAAGGTCATTCTCGTGCTTGTTTTTCTAAAAAGTATGTAGAAGTGTTTTTCACAATTTCAGGATGTTAGCAGTACATCATACTCAAATGAGGAAATTAGTCAGAACATTGTATTATGCAAAATGTCCAGCACTAATGTTAAAAAAGTTGAACAGTGCTCTTTTGCGTGGATCTGTATCAGATGTAATGAACTTTTGTGAAGAAATTCAGGTTAGTTACTTTGGTCCTGAGGAAGACAGTGCAGAAACTGATACATTAATAGAAGAGAATGTACAACATTTTGTACAGAAAATTTTGAGCAAGAAATTACGAAGTTTAAGGTATTTCAGGTGAAAGGCCAAATGATTCTTGTATTCGTTGCCGACGAACTCATTATAAAAATCAGACCAGGACTGTTGATCTGTATTTAACCCCTTCACTGCGGCGGCTATTCCGCCGCAGTGCTAAGGGGGCGGGGCGGAAATGCGACGGGCGCATGCTGGTGACGAAAGCGCTCCGTCAACAGCGTCTGTTGCGCTGTGCTTATGACGGAGCGGTTCCGTCATGGCCCCGCCCGCTCAATAGAACGCCCAGCGCAGGCGCGGAATCCGCGCCGCGCAGGAGGGTCAGGCAGGCCATGACGGAACCGCTCGTCATCAGCACAGCGCCACCGCGGCTGATGACTGAGTTGTTCCGTCATCAGCAGGGGAGGGGTTAAAAAGTGAAAAAGAAAAATAATAAGTGGAAGGAATTTGCAACTTATTTGTTGGTAGAGAATTGTTACGATTTGGATTCTGATCAGCGTATTTGTAAATATTGTTATAACAAATTAGACCAGAACAAAATGCTTGCCAGAGCTGTGCATAAAAATCTTGAGTTGATACATATTCCTTCTAAATTGATGGATTTAAATACTTATGAGTCTATTCTTATTCAATGTGTGCATCCATTTCAGGCTATTGTTCGCATGGATCCTAAGACTGGGAAATTGTCTCCTTCAGATTTACAGAGAGGATTAAAGGGAAGAGTTGTATATTTGCCTCTAGAGTTGAAGAAAAATATTGAAACAATTGGTATAGAAAATGTAGAAGATGAACCATTAGTTATTATTGTTAATGGCGTTCTTCCTAAGAGTAAGACAATCTGGCAAGAATTAGTGGATGTTAGGAAAGTGAAAAAGGCAATGTTGTATCTGGTAAAAAATAATCAGTACTATAAAAATGTGTATGTGGGAGAAGAAGAAATAACTGCAGAAGAAGATAGTGACTCGTCAACTGGACAAATTGAAAAAGTCGATGTGTACAGAACTGAAGAAATCTACGAACATTACAGTGTTCATCCACTTCATTCCAAAGAAGTGATGGGGAATACTATTGGGTTATTTCAAATGAAAGAAGTACAGGGAAGTCCCAATAGTGTATGGGAAGAAAGCTTTGGAAGCTCGTTGTTTCCCTCAGTTGTTTTCCAACAGGAATAGGAGGACGATATGATGAACGACCTGTGCAGATTCCTGCATCTGAATACCGGACATCAAGATTGTATGCAGAAGATCCAAGATTTTGACAATGTATTCCGTATTTGTTTAATCTTTTGTTTGAGAGTGACTTGTCTGGACTTTCTTATGCAGTCCACCATATATTGAAAACAGGTGTACATCTGCAAAATGTTTCGGCAAAGGAATTTATGGATAAAGTACAGCAGAAAGATAATGTTTTGGAATCTCAGCTGATTAATCTCATGGCATGTCAGCGTGGTACTAATGTATTTATTGAATGTGATTTATATGTGTACTTTTATGATTTTAATTAATCGAATAAAGTGATTTGACTTTGAGTACTGGTACCGTCGTCATGGAGAACTTAATTGTATGCTAAGGAACTTAAGAACTCCTACATGGTCCTTACTCTAAGCTGTGCTGAATATGCTTGGGATGATTTACTTCAATTTCTTCGAGAGGCAAATCCAAATATAGTAAATTTTGAATACAATACACCTGGAGAATTGTGCTCTTTGGATCCAGTTAATGTATGCAGATATTTAAATCATAGATTTGAAGCCATGATGTCTTTTATCACCAATAAAAAAAATCCTCCTCTTGGAGATGTTCTCGATTTCTTTTGGATAAGGGTATATCAAGCGAGATTTGTTCTTCACATACATATGCTAATATGGATCAAAGATGCCCCCAAATTTGGAACAGATTCGGATGATACTGTGTTGTCTTTTATTGAAGAATATGCTACATGTGCTATACCCAAAAGCAAAGAAGAAAAGGACTTAACCCAACATGTCTTATGATTCCAAAGCCATCGGTGTGGAAAGTACTGTTGTCGAAAGTACAAATCTAAGGACAAATTCTACACCAAATGTCGTTTTTGATTTCCACGTCCTGTAATATCGAAAGGAAGAGTGAACAGTTTTATGTCATCTTTGCGACATACTATCACAAGAAAGTCTAAAAAAATACCTACAACTTAAGAAAAAAAGAAGAGTCAAAATACATAAATGTCTACAACCCAGTTATTTTGTCCATTTGGAATGCTAACATGGATATTCAATACGTTGTGGACAATTCCATTGCTGTTGCTCGATATGAAACATCCTACATAACTAAATCAGAAAAGACGGAATTGAAGGAAATGTGGGAAGAGATTTCCCACGAGAAGAGTCTAAGTAAGATATAATATTGTTACAGTTTGAAGATGTTATCTCATCGAGAAATTGGAGCGTATGAATGCTCGGATCGCTTATCATCTGCAAGTCTATACACCAAATCTAGAAGAATCATTTGGTTGAGTCTAGGTCTTCCTGCAACACGAAATCGAGTACTTAAATCTGTACAAGAAATTGAATATTTAGCTTAAAAAGAGCCAGAAAGTACAGATATTGTGAAAACAAATATGTTGGATACCTATTATCGAAATAGAAATCATCATCTTGAGAACATTTGTCTCTATGAAGTGCTGCAGAACAATATTTTTAAACGGGATATTACAGAAAATATCAATAATGGTATATATGCTGTGATTGGTTCTGAAGGATGTTTGGTGAAACAAAGAAAATGACATTTGATTTATCACCGTAAGCTTAGTTGTGAAACTCCTGACAAAAGGGAATTTTACTATTTAGCTCTTTTGCAATTCTTCAAGCCGTGGCGTTCAGAATTGGAATTACTTGGAGATTTTGAGAGCTATGAAGATTTGTTCAACACAACTAAAGATACTATACAATGTTCTGTTTTTGCTAATTATGTGAAAATGTTGAACCACAAAATTGAGCAAGAAGCAACAATTGCAGCTGAGATTGTTAGAGACAGTTCTCAAGACAGTCAAACTTCTGCCATGTTGAGTGAGGATCCACTAGGAGAACCAATTGTTCAAAATGAAGCAGCAACTGCCATGGATGAGGTAGATACAGCAATGTATCAAGCTCAAGAAGATGTAACAAACTTAGGAAACTTGGAAGAACAACTAAATGTTGAGCAAAAACAAATATGACCAAGTGAGAGAACAGATTGACCATGGATCACTTCATGAAAAGAAAGAGTGCTCTTGCTCATCATTTCAACCTATCCGTATGTATGTGAGTAGACAAGCTGGAACAGGATTTTTTTTAAATTAAAGTAATTACAACTTATCTACAGAAAACAACAGAGTCACATTTTTCTTGTGTTGTCACTGCTCCAACTGAGTTGGCAGCACACAATATTAAAGGAATTACTTTACATCATTTATTATTTGCTACTAGTGGAGCATGAAAGCAAATTGGAATACCACAAGCTATCTGGAGAAGCTTGTTGTGAAGTTTCAAGAGTCTTGAAGAAAATGAAACTTCTCATTATTGATGAGGTAAGCATGGTATCAAACTTAATGCTTGCCTTTGTGCATTTAAGAATGCAGCAAATTCTTAAAACAGAGTATGTCTTTTTAGAGGAAAACTCGTCATCGTTTTTGGAGATCTACTACAACTTAATCCTGTAAAAGAACAACCAGTGTTTAAAACACTGGCACATGAAGATACCATAAAGTCTTTTGGGAGCATTGTAAATGTTAACATTTCGTCATATTTTGAGTATAACGAATTTATTACAAATATGCGACAGGCAAATGATGCTGATTATGGAACTATTCTTCAAGATATAAGGGAAAAGTAACTGAACATGGCAAAAAAGCTTTACAGAGACGATTACTTTCCAATTTGTTTCCAAACGAAAATATTGTTCCTGAGAAAATATATATGAGAATTGCAGAAAAAAAATCTGTAATCTGCTTAATGCCAACACTGCGTGAATGTTCTATATTCAATGAAGAAATTTTAAAGTTGGAAAATTAAGAAATTATAAAATTGGAAGCTATTGATAAAATAGAGCATGAAGGAATCACTAATATTTTGACAGAAACGTTGTAGAGGAAATTGGATTTTTTAGAGAAATTGATAAGTAAAACTGCTGGTTTAGAAAATAATTTATATGCATGTGTAAACTGTAGGGTAATTTTACGACATAATTTGAATGTGGAAAAAGGTTTAGTAAATGGAGCAATGGGTAAAGTTGTTGATTGTGTTAATTACGTAAATAGAGATAATATTGAATTTTTGAAAATCAAATTTGATCAAATTAAATAAGTACAACAATTTAGTCGTTGTTCAGCTCGGTTTTTGCTTGTAAAAGAGGTGTATGTTCGTAGAAAACCGTTTCCTGTTTCTTTGGCGTATGCAGTGACCATTTATAAATCTCAAGGTTTAAGTGCAGATAGTGCTTTAGTGAATATTGGAAGTACTGTGTTTAAAGAGGGTATGACATATGTTGCTTTTTCTCAAGTCAGAACTTTATCTGGATTGTACTTGATTGATTTTTAATGAGGGAAAGATTAGTGCAGATGCAAATTGTATGAAAGAGTATAATAGGTTAAGAAGAGAATATGCACCCAATTTAGATCAATATCCAGAATTTGAAAAGTGTGTGGTAGGTAGAAAAAGATCTGTATTGAAGCTGTAGAAAAAGAAAAAAAACGAGATGAAGTTGTGATTGCAAGCAAAAATAAAAAAGGACACTGTTGAAGAGATTGTTGGTTATCAGTTTGAAAATAGTTCTTGTGTCAACTGCTGTGCTAATATAGTTGTCAATGTTGTTTTTTTCTTGAAAGTTTGCAACAGCAAATTGTTGAAAATCGTGAAAAAAGATTTTGTTCGTTGTTGTATTCTGTTCATGAGAAATGTGGTAGTGATAAAAGCAAAATACAAAGTGTTTCTGATATTCAAAATGTTTTGGACATATGTTCTGGTTCTACTCAATTTACTCAGAATATTCAGCAAGATTGTCAGGAATTTCTAATGTATATGCTTGTTGTATTAGAAGTTGAAGGTATAGATATTGAAAATCTTTTTGGCCTTTCATATAAATTGCAACATGACTGTGAAAACTGTTTGTGTACATGTAGCACTAACATATACACTGAAAGATTTATATATTTTACTTTTCCACACTGTGAATCAGTGTCTTTTAACAATCTGGTTAGAGAAGCAAGTCAAAACATGGAGTGTAGGCAATGTAAATCACAAATGTCATCAAGATTAGTTATACAAAGATATGGACAGTATGTAATTTTAATGCTGTAACGTTGTAGAGCTGATGGAGGAAAATTGGAAACTTTAATTAAACATTTTGTAGCTACTCAAGTATCAATATAAGGAAAAACGTTTGTAGCTCTAGCAATTATTTTTCATGATGGTCCTTCTACAACATCTGGACATTACACTGTTTATTTAAAATGTTTGAAAGGTTGGATACATTGTAATGATAGTCAATTGGTTTTTAAACAACTTTTGCCTAAAGAATTACCAAATTCTTACCTAATATTTTTAAAGCCAAAATTTTAGGAACAAAACTTGGCCTTTCAGGATTACTGCTGTTAAGGTATGCTGGCCTGGTGTTCTAGAGTACTTTGTGAGTGAGGGTGAGGGGCTTGAAGATGATCCTCTTGTCGACGTTGAGGCAGTGTAGGTGTATCAGGTGGTGGGTGATGTGGCTGCAGCAGGAGACATTGATGATCTGTCGGTCAGAGGTGTTTTGGATTTGTTGTAGTCGTTGTAGGTGTTTGGCTGGGATTCCTGCATAGAGTGTGTTGTCATAGTCCAGTCTGCTGCTGATGAGGGCCTGTGTCACTGTTCTTTTTCTTTTGGTTAGGATCCATTTGCGGAGCATGCAGAGGGTGTTGTAGCAGTACGAGGAGACAATGTAGACTTGCTTACACATGGAGAGGGAGGAGTTGAGGATGAATCCTAGGTTGTGTACATGGTCGGTAGGTGTTGGCACTGTTCACTGTGTAGTCGGCCACCAGAAGTCATCCCAGGCTGGGGGGGTGGGTCCGAGGATGAGTACCTCCATCTTGTCCGAGTTCAGGTTTAGAAAGCTGCTCCTTATGCAGTTGGCAACTGCCTTCATTCCCTCGTGGAGGTTGCTTTTAGTGGTATGTGGCTCCTTGGTGAGGGAGAGGATGAGCTGGGTGTCGTCGGCGTAGGAGATGATGTTGAGGTTGTGATGGCGGGTCACTTGTGTGAGGGTGGCCATGTAGATGTTGAATAGCATCGGGCTGAGGGACGAGCCCTGGGGGACGCCCCAAATTATGTCAGTGGTTTCGGATCAGAAGGCTGGAAAGCGGATGCTCAGGATTACTATTGAACAACTTCCAAACTAAGGATTTGACACATACTATTTGGCCACGAGGAAAAGTATCTAAAACCATTAAGGAGTTTTTGTTGTATATTTTGTCAGCATATATTTGTAAGTAACATTATTCACAGTGTATGAAAATTAATCATAGTATTTTGTTATTTTATGATTGTTTGTGATATCTCATATTTACGTAAGAAATTGCTTTTAGAAAAAACATTTAACAAATGTTTTATTTCTATTTTTTAGATTGTTATTGAGAAGTTGAATGTTTTTTTAAGATAATCTTATTGATTGTCTTTTTTTTGCCCGTTGTTATGTGATGAGTACTATTGAACTCACTGTTTCTAGTGAAATTCAATATATTCTGAGAACAGCAAAAAAGGCAAACAAAATGCTTTACAAATTATTCTGTGTGGTAAAATATAAATTGTAACTGTATTGTTTTCTTTTTTAGAAGGACAGGATAAGTTACTGTGTGTAGCTTTTCCTCTCTATGTAATTATGTCCTCATCATACACAATACTTTGTGTTGAAGCTGCGTTCTATACCTGTTATTGTGAGTATTTTTGACTTATATAAGCAATGACTACTTTCTAATTATGTTAAAAGGTGAGTACTGGATAGGTCTTTAAGGATTGATGTGTGTGAAAACACATGAAGTATTCAAAAACTAGTGTGATAATGGTACCTAAATACACACAGATACACAGTGTTATTCTGGACAACCAACATTATCCCTTGCATTTTACTAAAACACGTTTACTAGTTTGGGATGGGTAAGGTGAATAGACACATTCTACATTTTTTAGTATTGCATTTTACTATAACAGCCTGAGTCTTTTCCTATAGTCATAAGGAGTGACTGGTTTCAAAATGTAAGAAAACGTAAGAACAGGATATCCTTATAAGTAATTACCTTTATATAACCTTATAAAGTACTAAAACTCTACTGATGGAATGTTATTAGACAATGGTATTTAATCTATATAATATTTGTTTGAGGGCAAAATAGTTGATGAAGCTAGTTTTGTATTATGTATTAAGAAAACTGATAAATTGAAGTGTTTATGTTTTTGTACAAGGACCTACAACATTAATGGAAAGAGATCAGAACAATATCGAGGACACATTGGAAATTACCAACAGTCTCATTGTAGAACTAAACGTACCTCTCATAGGCAGTGAGAGTGAAGTACAAGAAATGACTGCTGCAGATATGAGCTGTGATTTCCAAGACGAAAGCTTTGATGCTGATTTTGTGGAAGCATTAGATGATATTGAATTTTTCGAACATATAATTTCCGAAATTGCTAACCAGCAAATTGATGTCAATGAAATACCTGATGAACTTCTTTAGAAGCTTTGTTAAATTATGAAATGTTAGAAGGATACATTTATTGTTTAATAATAATAAAGGTATGAACACTATCATCACTAATGCATTCACTGTACTAAAAGTGAAGAATTTATAGATTCACTTATATATTACCAGTAGGTAATATATATATATATATATTCACTGAAAAAACCATAGGTTTCACACCAGTTAGAGTTATCTGGAAATTTTACTCGCATAAAACCATTGAAATTCCCACGTTATAGTTAGTTGGACTCACTATAACTTGCGCGTGCAATGCACTGCTGATGACGTCACATATTACATCACTCATGACATGGTCAGTGACATCACTCATGACATCACTGATGACACCATCCTTGTGACAGAGTGACAGACCTCCTTTCACCGTAATGTAACTCTTGAAACATATATCCAAAAATAGAAACTTAAATTTACAAAAAAATGAACTTATCATAGTTGCTGGTGATAACCATAAGTGTCCAAGGAAACCCTAAATGTTCCTGATTTTTTTTTTGCTCCAGTTGAGCCATTTAATTCCCTGTTTTTTGTTTCTCCCCATAAAAAATACAAAGAAATATAAAAGTGTTCAGAAAAGTCAAAAAAAGTAAAAAATGTTCAAAAAAACAATAAAAAAATATAAAACAACAAAAAGAAGAAAAAAAACAGTTCTTCTTAGAACTACCTCCAATTTAGTAAAAAAATGCTACATTTTTTGAAAACTCTATCATTCTTTTTTCCCTATGGTACGCTCCCCGGTACGCTCCCCGGTGCACGTACCGGGCGCTCCCCCCGCGCAAATCGATTTTTTTTTTTTTTTTTGCCCCGCGGGCCCTTTTATGGCCCCCACATCAAACCTAGGGCGTCAGGGGGGTCTACTCTGCCCCCTTATGGTCATTTCCCCCTTTGTTTTTGCCACCTCTTGTGTCTCGATTTTACCGGGACACAAGATGGCAGCCGCTCCGGACTGTTTGGAATGTTTACAGACACCCAAGAGCCAATCAGCTTTCCGTGCGCAAGTCTCGTGGCGCGCCCGGTGTGCTCCCGGGGCGCGCTTATAGATATATATATTTTTTTGAACCTAAATTACTCAAAATCCACTGGAGCACATATCTTGAGACATAGCAAAGGCACATCGGGCTACCAGTCCCTACAATTTTGCCAAGTTTGGTGAAAATCCATTCAGCCTTTCGGGCTAAAAGTGAGGCCAACCGCCCTATGGAAATTAACATGGGGAAAACACGTTTTGGGACCCCCCTTTTATCTCGGCCCCCGCTTGACGAATCCCCCCCACATTTTCAGGGAAGGAGCGGAGCAGAGCGGGCCACAAAGTTTGAAAAATTTGCATAGATTCGTCCACCAGCGCCAAAGTTATTCCCAATAGAATGTTGCGGATTTCCTATGGAAAGTAGATCCTAACTATAACTACCTACTGGCGACTGCCAGTAAGTAATATATATATATATCCTGCTCCTCCATTCACCATCAGCGGGGCACTTTGTGGTCGGGTGGCGGTACGCGGTGGCGTTCCGCGATAAATATCTGGCTCGAGTTTCCCTTCTTAGTAAGGAAAAGAATAGCACTCACAAGGTTTCTTTGGCTCAGCAGCAGTTTATTTTAGACAAACGCGTTTCAGATTACATCCTTCGTCAGTGTCGTAGTTACCAAAACATTTTACTGGCGGCCATTTTTTATTAAAGAAAACCATGTCACATGGGGGTAATAGTAAAAAATTGACTTTGTTTGCCCTTGATTTAGACGGGCGCCACTTTAAACAGTAAATACTTCATTTATATTCATATCCTCTGTCAGGAGTCGGTTTAGTATACCGATATGGAGACAAAGTTTTAACATGTTTTAAAAAATTTACTAAAAACAGTTTCGTTACAAACAATACACTTCATATTGTTATACCATAACGCCGTGGATCGGCAATTGCAGCCTTGTTTCGATAAGGCTGCTAGTCCTTAATTACCAGATAGATTACGCCGTGTATCGGCCCCTGGACCCTGGTTTTCAACACTTATACTTTTTCTCATTCTAATTGTAAGGATCACATTGAATAAAAATACATCATCATTCTTACTGTGTTATGCCTATTTGCTCAGTTGGACTGCCAGTTCCTCCCCACCATTTAACCCATTAGGTATCTTGGTCCCTAGGTCAATATTATAGCGGGATTCGAGTCTTCTTAGCTTGAGGACCCGATCCCCGCCCCTAATATGTGGGGGTACACAATACAAACAATAGAATTTCAACAGGTCCCTGTTGCTACTATGTTTTACTGAGAAGTGGCACGCTACTGGATAGCTAAAATCCTTTTTTTTTAATAGCGCGCATATGTTCCAGTACCCTAAGTTTTACCATGTTGATGGTGCTTCCAACGTAACTTAATCCGCAGAGGCACAATAGGCAGTATATTGCAAAAGTGGTTTGACATGTCATAAACGTGTTGATTTGTTTATTGTACTTCAAACCATCAATTTTATGTGATAGAACTCTTTTGCTAGATACACAAGCATTACATTTTCCACATGGAAAAAATCCTTTCATGTCTTTTAAGGTACCTTGAGTTTTTGTCATGAATTTATCTAGGTGACTGGATACCAAACTATCCCTCAGGGAATGAGCTTTCCTGAACGTCATCAGTGGATTTGCATGGATATCTGTTGCTATTATAGCGTCAGTTTTTAGAATGTGCCAATTTTTTTTTTAGATATTTCCTATGGTGTTAGCCTCATTTGAGTAAGTTGTTATCATTCTAAATTTCCCACTCAAATCTTTCCTAGATTTATCTTTCGTCAGTAAATCTTTCCGACTGAGATTTTTCACTTTCTTAAGAGTGTTTTTTAGGAGTTTGGTATCATATCCCCTGGCCTGAAAATGCTCAATACTTCCTTTTATCACTTCATCAAAGTCACTATCTTTAGAGCAGTTTCTTTTTATCCTCAGAAATTCTCCATAGGGGATACTGTTTTTAAGTTTCTGAGGATGTCCGCTCAGCGCGTGTAATGTGCTGTTTCCAGCTGTAGGCTTCCTGTACAGGAATATGTTAATTCTTCCATCTTTGATGGCCAGTCTCAAATAGTTGACTGTTGTCACGCTCACCTCCCCTGAGAAATGAAGAAATGAAGATTGACCTCATTGGTGTCTGTATATATTCTTCAGCCTCATATTTGGGACCATCCCAAATTAAAAACAGATCGTCGATATATCTGTTCTATGCTACAGTTTTGTTGGTCCATTTTTCATTTGCCTTGGACCAGGACACAAGTTCGCATAGCTGGGGGCGAAGCAGGTGCCCATCGCGGTCCCTGACGTCTGTCTAAATAGGTCCCCATTAAAGGTAAATATGTTGTTTTGTAGACAGAATTCAATAAGTTCAAGTAGCATTGAGTTGTGGGTGGCAAATCTTAGAGATCTCTTGTCTAAGAAATATTTTACAGCCGTAAGACCAAACACATGGTTAATGCACGTATATAAACTCGTGATGTCTAGTACCACCATACAATATGTAGGTTGCCATTCAATGTGTTCAATACGACATATGAAGTCTGTAGTGTATCTTATATACGATTTCAAGTTTATAACGGCATCAAATAAAAAATGGTCAAGGAATTTAGAAAGATTCTCAGTTAAACTTCCTAGTGACACACAATGGGTCTACCTGGGGTCTCCTTCTCATTCTTATGTATCTTAGGTAAATGGTAGAAAGTGGGTATAGTTGGGTCCGGAGTGCTTAGGAACAAATATTCATCACCGTCTAACATTAGTTTATCGTGCCATTTTTTTATTAGGGTGTGGAAATTCCGAATACTCTCTTGGTAGGATGTCTGAGTACACATTTCATAACAATCTGAGTTCTTTAATTGTCTATATGCTTCATCCTCATAATATTTCCGTGTCATCAGGAGTATATTCCCCCCTTTGTTCGAGGGTCTATATATAATGTCCTTCTCTTCTCGCAGTGTTTTCAGTGCTTTTCTTTGATCTTTAGTGAGATTTTCTTTAATCTTTGATGGTTTAGACACCGTTCTTAATTTGAGTAAGTCTTTTGTGACCGCTTCCGTGAAGGTGTCAATCGCATTGTGCGGCATGATCGGAACAAATTGAGAGGGAGACTTGAGTCCACTTGTTGGTGCATCTTGGTCTATCCCCACCACCCTGATTCTTTGACTCAGTGTACCCTCATTGTCTGCAATTTCAGGATTTTCAAGATTTTCCCCTTTTCGTAGATTTTCCAGGATTTCTAAAGTCGTCAGATCATTTATGGATAACAAATCCATATCTTGTATTTGCGATTTCAGAAGTTTCACTTCTTTCATCGTTGGTCTTAATTTGAAAAATTTATGGAGTTTTAATCAACGGTGTTATGGTATAACAATATATAGTGTATTGTTTGTAACAAAACTGTTTTTAGTAATTTTTGTAAAACATGTTAAAACTTTGTCACCATATCGGTATACTAAACCGACTCCTGACAAAGGATAAATGAAGTATTTACTGTTTAAAGATGGCGCCGTCTAAATCAAGGGCAAACAAAGTCCGTTTTTTACTATTACCCCCATGTGACATGGTTTTCTTTAATAAAAAATGCCAGCCAGTAAAATGTTTTGGTAACTACGACACTGACGAAGGATGTAATCCGAAACGCGTTTGTCTAAAATAAACTGCTGCTGAGCCAAAGAAACCTCGTGAGTGCTATTCTTTTCCTTACTAAGAAGGAAAACTCGAGCCATATATATATATATTTATACACAAACTCATTTACCACTCCAATTGCTCCACCAGGAAAAAAAATTAGAGTAGACCCAAATTCCATGCTGTTTATATTATTGCCACCTCTTTAGTCTGCCATGACCCGTTTCAGGCGATCCCGCCCTTGAACACATGAAATAGCTTAGCCTTAAAACCCGCTATTTAAAGTGCTAGTGCAAGTGACTTTACAACGGACATAGAAAACATATTCATTTGAAATGTCCCACAGAATACTGCACGTAAATGTTGCAACATTGTCACAATATCTTTCGAACTTAAATGTGAAGGGATCACCATAAAATACGTTCAATGTAGGATCATTTTCATAATAAATATGTAAATATATTAATCATGATTATAATGGCTTAAATGTCTTTTAATTATCCTAAAAACATTCCAATTCAATTATGAAGCTAAAAAGAAATTGTGCCATTCCAAAACCTATGGTGCCTTATTTCATACATGAGATAATATTGTTAAATAACAGATAGTAGTATGTACTAATGCATTCTAATTTTCTTATTTCCCTATGTACCAGATGAGATATTCCTGTAAAATACTAATGGTCTCATCTAGTGGCAGGTACTAAAGTGCATAGTGAAACAAAAGTGCAACAGTGCTTAGGACTCCATAATTTCATAACTACTCTATATACACTTAATATTTCATAGTTGATCCCCAATAGATTCGTAAATACATAATGCCATATATAAAATACATTGTCCATATAAATACGACCTCTATTAATCACCTAGAAAAAATATATATCAATATATAAATATATATGTAAAACAGTGTACAAAAACTATAACAGTCCTAAAAATCGTATTCAAACATTTTGTATATTTGAACAACTATATGAGGAATTGTCGCACATTTCAGGCCATGGGTATACTCCATAATTTATCTCTTGTATATTCTTCTTCTTTCATATTATTAGAATCTAGTTTCTTCGAGGGCAGTCGATATACGTTAATATAGATCATAAAAATGTATACAGGTCTTCACTGGTATTGAGGCCACCTGGTTGTTTGGAAGCAAACTGTAAAATAAAACTGGTTTCCAAGGTACTTAGTTTAGATTCCTTATCTCCACCTCTTTTCTGCAGTGGTACAGCCCCTATAACATAGTGCTTAAGAGGCTTGGGATTGCTATTGTGGCATGTTTTAAAGTGTCTCGCCACTGGATAGCTAGCATTGTTATTAGTGATGGCACAAATATATTGAAGAATACTTTTGTGTATAGCTAATTTCGTGCTGCCAATATATTTGAGACTACAGCTGCAAAGCAGAACATATACAGCAAATTCTGTTTTGCAGGTAAGATGTTCCCCTTTATCTAGTAATTTGGCATTAAACGCAGTTGTATATGACGTGGTATTAATGCCATATTGGCAAGCCTTGCATGTAGAGCATTTAAAGAATCCCTTTCTAGCTGAAAGCCACATATCTTTGCCCTGCTCCTCAAGGTGTAGTGTAGTTTCTACATCCCTGATAGGATCCGCGCATTGGAATAATATACACTATAGATTTGACATAGGACTGAGGTCAGTATGTCTTTATTGAGTACATTAAACTTAATTGTGTGTGTGCCAGCTAACTCAGAGGTCACTAGAAACTTCTCGAAAATACAAGAAGGGATTAGTTTCTGACAACCGCATAATCATGACAACTTGGTTTTCCCCAGAATCGGAACAATCTCATCAGAGTTGTGGAAACAATAGATAACAGTTTCACTCAGTCAATCTTGCATGCGTCGTTTCTACAGAGTTGCACAGAAATAGAGAGATGGGTGTTTCAATAAAAGGGTTTATTGAACAGTCTTATTTCTCATGCAAGAGATATGAGCTACTACAATCATAACAGAATGCGTAATATAATACTTACAGAATTAGCAGTAATATAAAATAGTATTGCAATAGCATGATGTGTAACAATGACATATCTAAAAATACATACATAAATACCACAGGCTAAAATGTGAATACTCATCTGATGCTTATAGCTAGTTCTATACCAGTGTACCTAACCTAAGTGGAGTACGAAGTAAGAAGTAGGTGCCGTTTATTTATAGTCTAAGTTGGGCAATAGTTTAGTTTAGCTAAGAGTTGCCGAGAGTTGCTAAGAGTTGCCAAAGTCCCTCTAGGTTTGAGTCTGCTCCATACCTTAGAATGTGCGAGGTTGGAATCTCTTTTCCGGGACTCGATCTCTAACACCCAGCAAGAGGAGTCATAACACTGGAGCTGGATTCTCTGCGAGGAGGATGACAGCGTCTGGTCAGTGCGTCAGGCTGGGACTTGACTTCCTTCCAAACTTGCCGTGGCGATTCACGCAAGTCTGCATCTGCTCCGTGCCGTGATTTGCCATGGCAAGTGAAGGTATATTTATACCTTAAAGGTGTTTAGGAATGCCAGCATTGACGTGAACATCGGGCAGAAGAACGTCATGAATGAACCCCTAAGGAATAGATGTTCATCCATAATAAATTAGTTTCTTGGAAAAATCAATATCCAAGCAAGTGGAAGTCCTAACGGCTTAAGAGACTGGTTTTCCAAGAACTTGTTGTGACGTTGATAGGCGGATGTAGGTGACCATGCCTGTATTTGCCTAGCATGGATAATGCCTAAATAAGGGTAGGATTTCTATGCCTAAATAAGGGCAATGTGGATTGTGCCTATGTAAGGGTGTGAATCAAGAAAACCTATATACGGTATCTAAAAAGACACACAACATCCACTCCACTGTCGTATGAACAACATTACTAAATTCTAAACATGCTAAACATATCTAAAATATATCTACACATGCTAAAACATGTATAAAATACATTCATAAAAACTGCATTAAAACTGTTGCGTATGCATAGAAATGCAACGGTGCTGTACATATTAAAGCAATGTTTCATTCTAAGCATATATTTACAGTGAATGCTAAATGAATGAATACACATATTTTACATGATGAAATGGCTCATAAATACAGAAGAAGAAATGCCAAAACCATTTCATATGAGGTTACATAAATCAAATGTAATGGACAAGGTGACATAATGTCTCTGAAATTGTTTCAAATAATTCTGTTCTCTATGAATAGTTCTACTATAAGCAGATTACTGTGCCAAAAATGAAAGGTACAAATTTGGAGAAAAAAGTAATCATAGGAAAAAGTTCCAAAGTTTAGTCTTTGTTTGAAAAAATGAAGGCCAAATTGAGAGTGGTAATTCTAGAGCTAATATATGCCGACGAGCGCTGACCTCCTGGGATGTGTGCATTTATCAGACCAAGACCAATCCGGGCTCGCCCGGCCGCTTTGGTGACTCTAGATAACCTCGGGCCGATTGCACGTCCCCGTGACGGCGACGATACATTGGGATGTCTGCCCTATCAACTTTCAATGGTATTTTCTGTGCCTACTATGGTGACCACGGGTAACAGTGAATCAGGGTTCGATTCCGGAGATCTAGCCACCAGCGCTGCGAGGCCTCAGGGTAGTTTATGCGCTATATAAATATAATTTCAATTCAATTCAATTCCCGGACCCTATGTGCTGAATCGAAAGTCAGTGCCTGGGGATGGAGAAAACAGGAAATCTAATCCTGTGGACAAAAAGTCGTCTACCATTGTAGTTGAAAGTTGGATTACCTCATTTAGAAGACTAACCACACATAGATGAGAAGCATCGCCTTCAGCATTGGTCGCATCAGCAATGTTCGTACCGGATGTTACCTGCGCGCCTGTTGTTTCCTCTCGTACCTCAGCAGTAGCAATTTGCGTCTGTGAGATCTCAATGAATGCCGTTACCAGGATTGGTAGCCGCTGGGGACAACACAGAGCATGGGTCTTCACTGGGTCCAGCAGAGTATCGATATCCGTAGGCATGACTGATGGGAGTGTTAGACAGATGTCTAGCACGCATTCTTCACCGCATAGCAGGCAGCGTAGAACAGGTAAGATGCAATCTTGCCAGATTTGTCTGAATGACAGAAACCATGTGGTTTTTAGATGAGGTAACCCCAAAATTTGGATGATGCATTCACGACACTTCATCTCCAATAGAGCTCTCTCCATGGTGAATTTGGTGTCGCTGGTGATTTGGCTTGCCATATCGTAGCAGTAGGAGCAAAAATAGGATCCCTGCAATAAGTGCTAAAAGGAGCAGCAGTCTGCCAAACACAGAATGCACGAAATTTGAAATATTCCGAAGACTGCTTGAAAAGGTGCTAACAGTCCTGAACACACATTCTTAAATACATGTACAATAACGCTCGTATCAGACGTGTTTTAAGAAATGGTCCAACATTTTTGAGAAATGTGTATGTATGTATGTATGTATAGGCATTTATATAGCGCACTACTTACCCGTGGGGTCCCAAGGCGCTTCGACCGCTGCGAAACCCTTCCTGGCTTCCCTGAGAGATGGTCCCTTAATGGGTATCTCCAGGGTGAGACCAGGCATCCCCGGCGGTCTGGTGGGGCCGTTAGTGAAGATGAGGCAAGCTAATGCCCAGAGTTGCCGAGTGTAATCGCTGATCAGAGTGGGCACCGAGGCGAGAGGATTATTGAGTCCGCTGACCCTGGTCCAGAAACCTGCCGCGCCGGGAATCGAACCCTGGTCCCGGGCCGTCCTCTGCTCTCGGGTCTGCCGCCTCTAACCAGTGAGCCACACTACTTCACTTCACTGTAGGGCAGTTTGTATTCAAAAGGGCATGTATCTTGGCAGAAGTCCTTGAGACTTGTAGATCATAGGACTCTTTGGCCGAGGTCAGTGGCACTGTTTGTTGTAAAAGAATGGCTTTCATTCTGCTTTGAGTATCAATTTGTATAGAAGAGATGTTCAGTGAAGGCCACAAAGGGGAAACAAAACTTGCCTAAAGCAAGTGACCCTGGATGTAACTGTCACTAGATATGGGATACCTGGTAACATGCCATAGCTGCTGTGATCATTCAACATAATGTAATTCCCATTCAAAAGTTGGCAAAAAACTTGAATTAATCACTCCAGCCGGTGAACCTTGCAGGTGGCAGGATACAATTTTAGTGGAACCATCACAGGCCCTGTGTAAGTTAATACCCAGACAAAGGAGAGAACCGCTTAGTGCATGTTCACAGTTTGTACCACTAAGAAACACTTCACTTCACGTCCCCCACTCCAACAGCTGTGTGTTTAAAGAAATCCCAGGATATTTTGATGTATGCTTTACCCAACCTTTCATATTTGCCTGCTGGTATTTGTTTTAGGCAATACTGAAAATGGAAAATTGTAACAGGCAGCGTAATTTTACCATGCATGAGCCACTCAGTAGCTTGTTTTTCTGCCACTGTGAATGGTAATTTTTCAAGTTTTTCAATGCTCAGCAACGTATAGTCTGCTCACCTTTGTGCCAGTTTGATCTGTTTATCAGTAAGATTGAATTCTGAAAACAGTGACGTAGTGCTGATTAAACGCCAAGACACATAGCCTGCACGCAAATTTTGTAGCATCCAGCCTAATTGCATGATAGAACGTAGTTGAGACTGACCATGTTGCAACATGACCAAGTCTTGTTCAATGATGTCTTTAAGACCTTCCATATACCAGCACTGCGGTCAGTTCATGGAAGAAATAAAGGAGGGATTTGTGTTTACATCTCAAACATGTTAAGGGTTCTGAAGATTAAAATCTCTAAGTCGTCTACCTATTATCAAATTGTTAATATCCACTTTTCTATACAAGTTGTGGTAGTGGTCATCAATTTTTATAATAACACAGATAGGGGAAATTTTGCCGATGTGTTAAAAATCTTAACGATGACTTGAATAACCTGTCTGCACCTAAAGGGAAGGATATAATTCAATCTGGGGAGGGGACTTCAATACTGGTATCTGTTTCCAGGCTTATTGTGGGCTAGGGGACAGCGATGCAGAATATAACACCCACTTAGCTCACTTTGCTCACTCGGATAGGGGCGAAAGATACAATGAGGTTATGGCAACCTACCATTTCGGTTTTGCCAATAATGTTTGCTCCCCCAGTAGAGTTTGGTCCTACATTCATTGGACGGGGCCTTAGCTCTACAATAGATTTCATCATCCTCCCAAATCGTTACGCAACTTGGATTAACAAATTTACTATTCACCCCAGAGGGTTGAGTGATCATCTCCCCCTGAGCATTAACAATATGCTTCCCATTAGGAGCACTGTTGCCGTGGTTGAAAAGCCTGGCATGGATACAAGATAATGTACTGGACCGCCAGAACGGTTAGTCCATGTGTTGGGGCAGGAAAGATCCAGAGGTCCTGAATTTTAAGATTATGTCCAAAGCTAGAGACCCCATTATAGAGTGCCTTCGAGAAGGGATCTCTCATAAGGATATATTGACTGCGTTTTCCAAGATCACATTGGTGATTCAAGAAACGCTGAGTCATCCCTATAAGGCGCCATTCAATTAGAAGAACAGTTGGTTTGATATAGTATGCACTAAGGCCTACTCTGCATTAAAGGCTTCTTTACATAAACAGAAAGAGACTATGAGGAAACTGGGGGGTATAGGAAGGCATATAATTGTGCCAGGAATAAACGTAAGAAGGAAATTAAAGACCAGACGTGGCACAATCTCTATGGGGCCTCTCTGCATAGGGGTTGTTCCAATTTCTGGCAGGCAGTAAAGGCACCCTTCTTTTCTAATAATGAGGAAACTAGAGCGGAAGTTGCAATTAGCGAGAATTCATGGATAGATTTCTTCTCCTTGGTTTATGGAAAAGAGGGTAAAAATACTACAATTTCACATGATCCATCATCGCTGGACATCCATACTTCCTTCTTGCCAATCAATATTCAGTTCTCTCATGGTGAAGTCTTGATGGCTATAAACGAGAGCAAAGGTGGAAAGGCCCTGGGCCCCGACTGGACCACAATAGATCTGTACAAACTGACGACGGAGCTCTGGTCCCCCATGTTAACCTGAGTCCTCGAAGCTTGTTGTGCGGAGGGTTTCATTAAATCTTGGTCAGAGTCTGTAATCATAACGATTTTTAAAAAAGGGGACAGAGATAACCCTGCTACCAGCCTATATCCCTCCTAGATTTGTTTATGAAAGTCGCAGGAAGGGTCATTTTGAATAGACTCCAAGTGTGGGCCGAAGACAATAATATACTAAGTCCGGTCCAATACGGCTTCAGAAAAGGGAGGGAGACCGTTGAACAGGTTTTACATTTTTCTATACTACAGGGAAAATATACCCAAGCAAAGGCAGGGAAATTATTTGTGGTATTTGTCGATCTTACCACAGCTTTCGATTGTGTTGATCATAGGAGAATGGCAAATTGTGGAGGACCTTAAGGTTGAGTCCTTCCTAGTGATATTTCTGAGGCAATTATATGCAGGAGCATCAGCCAAGGTGAGGTATGGCCTTAAGAGTGAGTGTACCAAGTTCTTCCATGGGGAGAAGGGCGTTAGACAAGGCTGTGTGCTGGCTCCGTTCCTCTTCTCATTATACACTAATGCTTTGGGGGAGGAACTGGTGGCCAGGGCGAGAGATTCTCCACAAGTGAATAACAAACAGATTGTCTCCCTTCTCTACGCGGATGACGCGGTTCTAATGGCCAAAACCGAATTAGGCTTCCAGAGGGCCCTTGCCACTTACATTGACTTCATGGACAATAGGAGTCTGAAGCTTAATGTAAAGAAAACTTTTGTAATTTCCTGTGGCAAGGGAAAGAATAAACAATGTAGCCTAAAAGTAGGAAATGGTAAAATCGAACCAACCAAAATGTTTTCTTATCTTTGCTGGAGGATACGTGTTCTTGGAGATCAGCGGTTAAGAATAGGACCCTTCTTTTTGAGAGGTCGACCGCGGCTGTGATGATATTTGTGAAGAAAATGGGTGGAAGGCCCCCGGGGATCCTATTAAAAATCTACCAAGCCAAATGTTTAAGCATAGCTATGTATGGGGCAGGGGTCTGGGGGTTTTATGAGGTTTCCTCTATACAAGTGATAGAAAATGCTTTTTTAAGATTTATATTAGCTGTCCCTCAGAGCTCGTCTGTTTTTAATTGTCACAGGGAACTCGGGATTTCCCATATTGCCGATGTGATTAAAATGCAACCTATGTTACTTTGGCATAGAGTCTGCAGGTCACCCAACCTTGGGTTAAACAGAGATATTATTAAAGACAATGTCTTGGGTGCAACAATTGTTTTGTCAGAAAATTTGAAAACAAAATTGGATTCATTAGAGAAAAGTATTTCTAAAACAGCTGGTTTTAAAAAGACTCTGAATGTGTGTTTAAATTGTCGTATCATTTTGAGAAGGAATTTAAATGTTGAAAGAGGTCTGGTAAATGGAGCAATGGGTTATGTTGTTGATTTTGTGAATTATAGAAATAGAGATGGAATTGAATTTTTTTTAATTAAATTTGATGGCATTGAGCAAGTATAACAAATCAGTTGTTGTTCTGCTAGATTTTTGCTTGTAAAAGACTTATATGTTCGCCGAAAACAGTTTCCTGTTTGTTTGGCATATGCAGTGACAATTCATAAATCTCAAGGTTTAAGTGTAGATTGTGCTTTGGCGAACATTGGAAGTTCTGTGTTTAAAGAGGGTATGGCATATGTGGCATTATCACGAGTCAGAACTTTATCAGGATTGTACTTGATTGAGTGTGATGAGACAAAGATTTTTGCAGATCTAAATTGTGTTAAAGAATACAATAGCTTAAGAAGAGAGCGTGCTCCACATTTGCCTCAATATCCTCTGTTTGAAAAACGTGTGGTAGGCCGAAAAAGAAGAAATGAGAATAATTGCACTGAGATAGTAGCAAAAAGACAAAAACTAGATGAAACTGTAATTCTAAACAGAAAGAAAAAGGATTGTGATGAAAATGTTGTTGGATTTCAGTTTGAAAATAGTTCTGGTGTCAACTGCTATGCTAATGTAGTGGTTAATGTTGTTTTTTTCTTCAAACTTTACAAGAACAGATTGTTGAAAATCGGGATCAAAGATTGTGTGGTTTATTGAATTCTGTGTTTGAGAAATGTAGCAGTGATAGAGCAAAAATAGAAAGTGTAACAGAAATTCGAAATATTTTAGATATGTGTTCTGGTCAAGATACATTTTCACAGAACATTCAGCAGGATTGTCAGGAATTTTTAATGTATATGTTTGGGTTTTGGAAGATGAAGGTGTAGATGTGGATAATCTTTTCAGCCTTTCTTTTTTTTTTTTTTGTCCTCATCTGCCTTCCCCTCCGACGAAAGATACCAACCACCTTGCACGACATTGCTGACGTGATATGTACTATTGGTGGGAGATATATGTCGAGAAAAAACAGTTAGGGGTGTGTTCTTTTGACTCCATCTAGGTATATTTCAACCTGCCGGACCTTGTTCGGAACTGTCCTAGCCCTTGGTCCAAAAGAGTAAAGATGGCATATTCATCGGACCCGGGGAAAGAAAAAAAAAACCCCTGGATTATCTCCAGTTAGTCAGGAGATCCCAGAATGCCAACTTTCTCTTATTTACAGATCTCTTTAGGTCTCTTTTGGATATCTCGTATAATGATGTAAGCCATGAACAGTGTAGAGGAGGTGTCTTCTCTACCCATTGGATGCAAATCTGTCTTCTCGCCAACAAAATTGCATAGAAAAGAAATTACTTTTCCTTGCCTGTGATATTGTCTTCTGTCCCAAAGATGACAAGTGGGAGAGTTATTGACAAGGAAGTGTTTAGTATGGAATTTAAAGTGAGATCATGGCATGGAACCTACCCAATTTAGATCTTGGGATTAACATCTCATCCTCAATGCGGTATCTGGGAATCAAAATAACTCAAGATGTGGGCACCATTCCACAAACTAATTTGGAAAGAATACATAGTGAAAGCAAAAGACTTATGAAATCTTGGACACATTTGCCTCTCTCTATAACAGGAAGGGTAAACTTAGTCAAAATGTTTATTCTTCCAAAATTCACCTTTCTTTTTAACACTATCCCAATAACTATGAACACAAAAATGATGGAAAAATGTCAAAGAGAAATCAATTCATTTATATGGAATTACAAGACCACAAGAATATCATGGAAGAAGCTCAGAAGAAGAAGAGAAAAAGGGGGCCTTGCACTACCGGACCTTATGTTCTATTCATGGGCCTTTCAGATGTCCTATTCTAGAATGCTTCTTAAAATGCCATCTAATCTACCTAATACATCCATGTACGGAGCCATGCTAAAGGGGACAAATCTTGCAGCAGATGGCTTTATGTTTAAGTTTGGAAGTCAGACATTCTTCAAAAATATAAAATTGAAAATACTACACTCATGGGCCAAAAATTGGTTTAACATCAGGAAAAAACTGGGATTATCCTACTATTCAAACTATGCCCCAATATGGGACTCTCCCGGGCTACCCCTATGCCTGAAAGATAATTTTTTCACTATAATAGAACAAGCAGGCATCTGTAAATGGGGCCAACTATTTAAAGAAAAAAAACTCATAACTTGGGACGAGCTACATGACCAAGTAGGCCCTGGGCTTTCCAGATTTAAATATATTCAATTGGATAGTTGGGCAAGATCTGAAACTCGTAGAACGACCAACTGGAGGAAAAGAAGTAGCTAGAAGGTACTGGCTTCTGTTGGAGGAAAGCGAAGGGGAGTTTAAACTCTCGGATGAGTTATGGGGGACAGAAATTGGGACTCCATGCGAGGAGAGGTGGATAAACTCTTTTGAGATATTACGCAATATTGTAAAGCCTTCTTGGCTTGTACGAAATCACATCTTCTCTGTACATAGGGCATATTTAACACCACGGAAACTCTCTAAATATCAAACAGACAAAAAATGTAATAAATGCAACTTAGCAGATGCATGTGATATACATATGTTCCTAGAATGTCCTAATATAACAAAATTCTGGGAAGACGTGAAAAACACTTTAAATTCCATACTTTTCAGCCTTTCTTATCAATGCCTGCCACAATTGTAGTTCATCAAGTAATACTGGAATAGACACTGAAAGATTTATATATTTGACTTTACCAGACTGTAAATCAGTGTCATTTAAAAATCTAGTTAAAGCAGCAGATCATAATATGGTGTGTACCCAATGTAAGTGTCCAATGCTATCTACATTATTTATACAAAGTTATGGTCAGTATATCATTTTAGTTTTCCAACGATGTAGACCTGATGGAACTAAATTGACAACTTGTATCAAAAATTTTGTGGCTTCTCAGATATCAATTTCAGGAAGAACCTTTACAACTGAAGCTATTATTTATCATGACGGTCCTTCGACAACATCAGGACATTGTACATGCTACTTAAAATGTAAAAAAGGTTGGAGTTACTGCAATGATTCTCATTTGACTTATAAACAACGTTTGCCTTATGACTTTAAAAATTCTTACCTAGTATTTTTAAAACCAAAGTTTTAGCAAAGGTAATTGGCCTTTGAAGACGGGAATAGTTAATAAAAGTTAGTTAGTTAGTTAATCTAATGTTTAAAATTATTGATCTCATATAGGTACTGTAAGTGGATCTCATAGTAAAAAATACTCATATATCTGACACGATTTGGCCGTAAGGAAAGTGTAAGGTATGATGTTCTTAGGTCTTTTTTCATAGGAAGTCGATGAAATGGAAGTTATAGAGAACAGCAGACTTTTTTTCCACCAAAAGGACCTTCACTATCTTCTATTTGGCCTCACGGAAAAGTAAGTGAATCAAAGATTAGTGTACATATATGAGTTGTAGGTTTTTATGTTTTTTTTTAAACACAATCTTTTAGATTGTGTTTTTTTTTTCCGCTGTTATATGATGAAGAGTTTGAACTCACTAATTTAAGTGAAATTCAATATATTCTGAGAGCATCAAAAATAAACAATGTAACATATTGTAGAAGTTATTCTATAGTTTGCATTGTGTAATTTATATTGTATTCCCATTGTCTCACACTCATATTCCCTTTTCCACCCTTATTTAGCTCTCTTTACTCATTTACACTGCCTTTTTTTAACTTTGTTTCATCGCTGTTCCTTTACTCCACTTCATTTACAACTCCTCAATCCAATTTCAACTGTCTGCATTTCCTCTCTCCCTTCCACCACTTTTCATCTTTCTCACATTCTCTCAGTACCACTGCTTTAGTTTTCTTCCCCTCTCTTTCTTTCTTTTGCTCCTTTACTCTTTTTCCTTTCTCACTCATTGTACTGCAGTTCACTCAGTCCTTCCCTTTGTCTTTCTGTGTACTTACTCTCTCACTCCTTTTTCCTCCATCGTTCTATATTAACCTCATTCCCTTCATCCCTTCACTCTGTGACTTCCCTTCACTCACTCTCAGTCATCTTCTATTCCTCTTTCTTATTAATAGTTCCTCATTTAGACTCCTCTCCTTTTCACTCATTTTCCTTTTACTTTCTTATCTTTCCTGATTTCGTTTTGGAATCTCGCATTCTTTTAGTATCTTACTTATCTTCAGTAATTTGTTCTCTTTATATTTCTTTTTCCCTCTGTTTTCTCTTTCTACATTACTTTATTTCTGTTTTTGTATCCTTCACTATTGCTTTATTTCTTAGTAAACTTTTTTAGATTTTTTACCTCTTGACCTGTTTCTTCTATTTTAAATTATATATTTTACTAATTATAACTTGTTTTTTCTTTTGTCTTTCACAGATACAAAGTGTAGTTTAAAGATGCAAGTAAATTTTCATTAATTATATGGTAAGTGTGACTACAAAATGTAATTTATCATCACCCTTTGTTTTAACCTCACTACTTTTCTGTCACCCTACCTCACCCCTGTTTTCTTACTCTGCTTCCCTCACTTATTCTTATCCTCCATATTTACTTCTCTTTTCCTTACTTTCCTACCACATTCAACTTCTCTCAGTGTCCCTGCTCACCCACACTCCCTCTCTTTCCTTTTTTTTCTGCTTCACTTAGTCCCTATCTGACACTCCTTCCTTTACTCTCTCTGTTCTTTCTTTCTGTCACTCCCCATGTCTTTCCCTTATTCACTTTTATCCACCCTCTTTCACTCCTCTTTACTTACACTGACTGCTATTGTCTTTCCTTCCGTCACCATTGTTCCTTTTCTCTGGTTCCGTCACTACCTTTCATTCCTCATCCTTTACTCTCCTTACTTTTACTGTCATCACCCATTCACATTCTCCTAGAACATCTGCTTTAGTTTTCTTCCTCTTTCTTCTCTTCTTTTGCTCCCTTATTCATTTTCCTTTTCCTACCTTTTCTCTGTTTTACTATCTCTTACACAGTCCCTCTGTGTTTCTCTCTCTAGCCCCCTTCTCTTTACACCACTCTCTTTTTTCCCCATTCCTCATGCTCACTCCTTTTTTTTTTCTTTTTTTTTGTTGGTGCGCTGACGGGACGCGGCCCGGTACGCGCACCGGGGCACAGACCGGTACGCGCAACGGGAGCGCTCCTAAGTGAAATACAAAAAAAAAGAATACACTTTTTAAAAAAAAAATATATTATATTAATATACAATATAGGATTCATTTTTAGAAAAACACACCTTTCTAAGCTATAGATATTTGCGAAAAAATAACCTTAGAAATTCACTAAAAAACACATAGGTATAAGTCCATATAAAAAATTAGGAATTAGCAGTTAAAAAACCTATGAAATTCACTGAAAAAATCATAGGTTTCACACCAGTTGTAGTTAGGAATTAGCATTTAAAAAACCTATGAAATTCACTGAAAAAACCATAGGTTTCATACCAGTTATAGTTAGGAATTAGCATTTAAAAAACCTATTAAATTCACTGAAAAAACCATAGGTTTCACACCAGTTATAGTTAGGTGGAAATTTTACTGACATAAAACCAATGAAATTCCCACGTTATAGTTAGTTGGACTCACTATAACTTGCGCGTGTAATGCACTGCTGATGACATCACATATTACATCACTCATGACATGGTCAGTGACATCACTCATGACATCACTGATGACACCATCCTTGTGACAGAGTGACTGACCTCCTTTCACTGTAAAGTAACCCTTGAAACACATATTCAAAAATAGAAACTAACATTTTAAAAAAAGTGGAGATACCTATACCAGTTACAACAACCAATTCAGTAATTCCACCATTTATATACACATCCACTCATTCAGTAACAGTTCTATATAGTCAGTCATACATATACTCACTCATCATATGTAGTGAAACACCTATACATCTGTTAACACACCGACAGTCTTCAAAAAGTTGCTCACACACATACTCACACATGCAAATAAACTTTTGAACATCCATTTTTTGAAACGCGTAGAGTGTTGCCTTTCTATGGAATAAAGCCCTTTATTTTGCAGATTGGTGTTCGTGTGTTTTCTGCTGAAATACAACAGAATGATGGAATTTATATATATACACGTATATAGATATATATATATATATATATAATACTTATTTAAATATCAAACCAAATCACATTTACTGGATGATGTCATCAGTGATGTCATCAGTGATGTTATTTGAGATGTCATCAGGGATGTCACTGACTATGTCATGAATGATGTGATATGCTACATCATCAGCAGTGGATTGCAGGCGCGTGAGTTATAGTTAGTACAACTGACTATAACGGGGGAATTTCAATGGTTCGGTACGAGTGAAATGTCCAACTAACTTTAACACCCCTGAAACCTGTGTTTTTTTCTATGAATTTCTAAGGTTTTTTAAATTATAACTCCTAACCATAACCTGCCTGAAAAGTATGATGTTTTCAGTGAATTTCAAAGGTTTTTTAAAAGATAATTCCTTAGTATTACCTGGCTGAAACCTGTGGTTTTTTCAGTGAATTTCAAAGGTTTTTTAAATGACAATTCCTAATTATAATGTTGACCACTTCACCATATTTTCAACAAGAAACCAAATCTACAATGCTACCTAAAAAAACAGGCAATAGTTCCACTTACTCTAACAAATTAACATCAACATTTAACTAATGTAAGGATGTCGACTATGTACTGCATGAATTACATCCAACTCACACCCATATTTAAAGACCAATATGTGATAGAGTTTCTAATTATAAACTTCCGACACAAAACAAAATCACAATAGCCAGTGCCCCCACCACTAGAACCACCCCTCCTAACCCCTCCCCATGTACTACTTCAAAGGCAGCGCAAAACAGGACAACAAACCTTCCCAAAATAATATATCCCCTCAATAGCACACTAGCTCAATGTTCAGAGATGTGGCAACCAAGTATGTATAACGGAAAGAACTCGCACATCAACAATAATGTACACAACGGCAAGACTACCAGTGAAATGCTAGACACAATTCACTATACAAACCAAAAGCTTTTCCATGTGTAGATATACCATTGATACATGTAGTGTACTGCATAGTGGACGCAACCATATTATCTCAGGACACTGGGGAATATTTTGGTCATTTAGCTGTGTCCCCCCCTTTGAAGCAGAAGCGGAGTGGGCTCGTCCAACGTACACAATGTCAGCGTAAGACTATAAATAATTAGGCTACGCCTTGGGCGAGGTTCACTTCTGCAAAGAGAAGAGACTCTGCCACAGCGAAGGTCCTCACCCTGCCACGTGGCTGCCGCCATGACCACGTGCCTCCTCGATAAAGGCCTATTGCGAACTTAGCACCACAGCACCGCAGACTTATGTCTGTATCGACTACTGCCTTCGATCTACACTACAGACAGCAGGGTTCACAACTTAATTTCAGCTTTGAATCTACACTACGGACAGCATTGACTTTAGTCTTGATTCATGTAAGGCAGAGACAATTGTTCTCTATGTCCTCAGACTTTGTTAAAATAAGTCACAAAATTTCTTCGCCAATATCTGTGTCACTACTGCTTTCGATCTACAGTCAGTACGGTCAGTAGAGTTTATAACTTGATACCAGTTTCGGATAAGCAAAACAGACAACATTGAATTCAGTCTTGATTTATTTAAGGAACAGACAATAATACTACGTTCTCAGATTTTTTTAAAGTATGTGACAACAAAAGCATATCTTGATGTCTGTATCAACTACTGCATTCAATCTACACTGCGACTAGCAGGGTTCACAATTTGAATTCAGCTTTGCATATACACTACAGACAGCATTAAAGTTAGCCTTGATTAATGTAAGGCAGAGACAATTTTGTTAAATGATTCAACAAAAACATTCCTCTATGTCTGTACTGAGTACTGCTTTTAAATGTACACTGCGATCAGCAGAGTTCACCACTTGATACCAGGAGCGCATCAGCACTACAGACAACATTGAATTCATTCTCGATTTATTTAAGGCAGAGACAATTGTACTGTGTCCTCAGATTTTGTTAAAGTAAGTGACAAAAAAAACATTCCTTGATGTCTGTATCAACTACTGCCTTCGATCTACACTGCGACCAGCAGGGTTCACAACTTGGTACCAGTGCCGCTTTAGCTCTACAGACAATATTACATTCATTCTAGATTTATTTAAGGCAGAGACAATTGTACTGTGTCCTCAGATTTTGTTAACTGTGACTAAAAAGCATTTATCGATGTTTCTGTCGAGTAGTGCCTTCGATCTACAATGCAGACAACATGGTTCACAACTTGAATTCAACTTTGCACCTACACTACGGACAGTAGGGAATTCACCCTTGGTTTATTTAATGCAGAGACAATTGTACTGTATGTGTTCAGCTTTTGTTTAAATAAGAAACAAAAACCATTCGTCCAGATCTGTATTCAGTAATGCCTTTGATCTACAGTTTTTGACACTAGGGTTCACAACTTCAATTCAGCTTTGAATCTATACTATGAACAACATGAAATTTAGCCTTGATGTTTTTAAGGTAGAGATAATTGTACTTTATGTCCTCAGATTTTGTTAAAAGATACAGCAAAAACAATTTCTTGATGCCAGTGATCACTACTGCCTTCGATCTACATTGTGAGGCCTCAGGATTCAGGTAGAATGGCGATTGTACATGACACATTCCAGTAGACCAGACATATTATACCACTGCGACCCCCCTGATCCACGAACCATCGCAGAGTGCACACACGCTGAGCTCTTTCGGTACCACTAACTCACTGCACCACAAGTCATCTCCCTGTAGCCTTATTAAGACAGAATTCACTAGGCAAAAAAACATTGTTCCCAGTGTGGCCTCCCTGCACTAAGCATTAGCGCATGATACGTACAAGCTCAGCACCAAAGATAGTACTAACTCAGTGCGCCATAAATCATCGCCAAGAAGAGTGAACAGTTTTATGTCACAGTGAGACATACTGTCCCTTTTAAATTTCCCTGAAACATACTTATTTTAATAATGTATTCTATACATGTTCTATCTTCCACTTCAATAATGATTACAGATGATGCACTCCACCCTAAGATCTACACTGCGGACAGCAGGGTTTACAACTTGAATACAGCTTTACAACTACACTATAGACAGTATGGAATTCAGCCTTGATTTACTTAATGCAGAGACAATTATACTGTATGTATTTACATTTAAATAATTGAAAAAAAGCATTCTTCTTTAACTGTGCTGTCTAGTGGCTTCTCTGTACACTGTGGACAGCAGTATTCACAGCTTGAATTCAGATTTCTATCTAAACTACAGACAGTAGCAAAATTAGCCTTCATTTATTTAAGGCAGAGACAAAAAATACTCCTGTGCCACTGCTGGTATGCGCAAGCACCTTTAATCCCTGCATCCTGTAAACTATGCTCACAAAGAATGAAGAACACTACGCCTAAATTTACCTCCACCACCGGCAATACCAAATACCTCTGGGGCATCACCTTCAACATCGCCACCAGATATACCTCCACATTTTGAGAAAGTTAGAATGCACTGCGTGAAATGCAATTGTTTAATTTGTTATGGGGAGTAATCACTAGACCTAGTTTGCAGAGCAATTGATAACCATTGATAGTAGTTTATTTTTCTCCCTCAAAGTTCATGCAGTCTAGTATACAAGAGTCAATGCTTTGAGTACAAGCCGCTAAAATCTCCCATCATCGCAGGGTGAGCACAAACTAAGCACCAGATGTACCACTAACTCAGTGCACCATAAATAATCGCTCCAAGGCTTTATTAAGGCAAAATTCCGTAGGTAAAAAACATTCCCCCCAGTGCGGCCTGTCCGGACCACGCATCATCGCAAGTTACGTACACACTCAGTCCCAAAGGTACTACTAACTCATTGCACCATAATTCATTGCCACATGGCCGTATTCAGGCAGAATTCCACTGACTCTTCATTTATTATTTGCAGTACCAAACTAAATAAAACGTCTATGAAACCCTATACAATATCCCTTCAGTCGCCTTCCCAGACTTCTTTTATATCAGTTCTAGGTTTAGTTGAAAAACAAAATTCACGCTGCAAGTGCAAAGGCACCCTCAGTGGTAGTCTACATTGCACAGCACAGGTCACAACTTGAACTATAATGTCCTTGAAACATAGACATTTCGACAATGTATTCCATACAAGTTTCAACTTTTATTTCAATCGTGATTACAGATTATGCAGTCCAGTAGGCAAAACGCTGTCTACCAGACGTACCGCTAACTCAGTGCACCATGAATAATCGCCACGTGGCCTAATTAAGGCAAAATTCTGTATCCAAAAGACATTGTTAGCAGTGCAGTCTGCCTGAACCACACATCATCGTAGGTTCCACACAAACCAACGCTACCTTAGTGCACCACAACTCATTAACCCTTTACAATAGAATCTTCTGTGTATTATTTTACATGTAGTGCTCCTACCTTTGTACAGCAGAAGTCATAAACCATTTACGATTGAATATCTATGTATGATATCATGATAACTATTCTACTTGTTACCAACAGTAACGTAATAAAATGGAATCGAGAACACGTGCCTGTGCACACTTCAACTATCTATTTGTGTCTGTGTATTTATTATGTTTGTAAAATCCTGCTCCTGCGCCCTACCACATTATATTGTGATATAAATAGCGTATACAACTATCTTACCTCTGATAGTAAGTGTGGGCTATTCCACCTTTTTTTTAGCATTTTTATATAGCGCAAAATCAACCCAAAACTATATCAGCAATTTACATAAACACTGCATTTACAATACATTTTCAAGCAGGCTTTGATTACGTCATTACTCTACAATAACATGATGTGGACGCAACTCCGAGCTTCGAACACTGATTTCCAGCTTCAAGTTCAACTGTATACCTGAATGACCACATACATATATATATTACCTGCCTTTCATGTGCCAAAAATTGCAACTTAAACCTGTATTACTACAGCTACAACACTCCACTGTATGTACAACAAACATTAATAATCGCAGAAATGCGTCATGTCCACCATCTTTTATGTATGCAATTATGAATGAATATAGAGTCAGTGATATCCCGTACCTTCCATGTTTGCCATGTTATTGAACTTTACAGATGTAATGACACATTTGCGTTTAAGAGATGGGTGACGTCAACACTATAAGACGGACACCCGAATCACTTGATTTCTCATTAAGCTCACGATGGAACCACGCCCATAGCTCCAAAATCATGGTTCAGAGCCTCACGCAGCAATGGCATACGTCAGGCCAGCCCATTGCGCTTACGCTTCCAGGAAAAAACAAAAATGCAAGATTGCCCAGATTTCCATTGTACTGATTTCTTAGTTGCAGGTCTAGTTGTCAAAACAGCACACACACACACACTCCCTCATGGCTGGTATACACTTACACCACACCCATCTAGCACATGCATCACTACACACGTGACCCTACCAATAAAAAGACGAGCGCACATGCTCTACACCATTTTAGAGTTGCTCCCTTCGCAAGCGCTGTGATGACCCGTCCTAGTGGTTCGGATGCCTCATGTAGGCCCGAAACACCGAGTACAAGGGCCCACCACTATGTGCGTGGCCTCTTTGGTCACTGAGTTAGTGGTGCCACAGGGACTGAGTGGGTGAGGAACCTGCGATGAAGATAGGTGCACAAGTATGCCCTTTCCCATACCGATATCAAGACTCAGCACCATATGTCAGACTTCTTGGTGGCAGAGCGGGACTGCAAGATGTAGAAGGTGTCCTGTCCACGAAAAGGTGAGCAATGAGGCCTGGGTGCGCATTGGAGGGAGTTGATGGGGTGCAGCAGACTGGATACAAAAAGGTGACGCAGCGATTTAGTCGTACGCAGTCCTATATACCGTATCTTATTGCATTTATATAATTTTTTACAATAGCAGGAACGTTATTATAATCGGTCACATGTCTGATGCTCGTGATCATCAAAACCACGTATATCACTTTGCACCACTTGCTTTCACAATCAAATATAAACATTACAACAAGTTGGAACTGTACAAATAGTTGTTTTTAAATGCTGGAGGGAAGGTGTGTGAAAGAGCGATGTAATTCTATTTCACATTAAGATAGTAACAATTACCAATCATAACATCTTTTTTTACTATCTTTTTTATGTGGAGCTTCAGGGTGCATTATGTCTCGGCATGTGGTGAAATACACACCGGTGACAGAAGGGTGAGCTGCGAATATTTTTTTCAGTCACTCTCTCACTTCCTCTCTCCTTCGATAAAAAAATGACACACAATGGTAACTTCCTTTTTATCTTACAGGTTGTGTTTCACAAATTGGTGTCCACCCCAAACATCTCCAAAGCTCAACATTCGTGCATTCTGCGATGATGAGTGGCCATCGTAACAACATTTGAGAAGGCTGCTTTGACACGTGGTGCACCCTCTTTGAATCACGCCAATGGCAAAATGTGAGCAATGAAGCTTGTTTCCGAAGCAACGACAAGTCACCTGGGGGTGGAGAGAGTGAGTAGTGTGCAGCAGCTTCACTGCGTAGGAATGTACAATTACCTCAGAGCAGTGAGAATAGATAGGTTACAACAGTCAGAGGGACAGATTTACAAGCCCCTTGCACCACTTTTGTGTCACTTTTAACATGGGAAAATGGTGCAAGGAGCTTGTTAATCTGCCCCTGAGTGTGCAAGAAAAAGCACTCACCTCCGGACTCTGGGAGTCAATGGGGTGCAACAGTCTGGGTAGGCAGTATTGATAACTCACCGCTATGCAGTGGGAGTGCATGGGATATAGTACTTTGGCAGAAAAACTGCGCACAGACACCTCCTTACAATGGAAATTACAGTATCCTGTCTTTACAAAGACATAAAGTAAAAATATACTTGTGCATTTGTATATACTCTGCTATTACTAACTCTATACTATCTTTCTGATCACTAAACTAGAGGGTGCACTTCGAACCGCCTCGTGCTTGGACACGCAATGGAGGCAAAAAAGTGAGCTACGAAGATTTTCTCCAGTATTAACTGCTCCATCTATAAATTTCTCTCTCTCACAGTTTTAATGTTGTTTTTTCTCTCTTTCTCTTTCTCACTCTCTCTTACATCATTTCTCTTTCTCTTTTAAAGTTATGGACGCTGCTGTCCACTCTGCCAATAAAAAAAGCAAGGCTGAATGTAATACACTCTGCAGTGTACAACCAAAACTGAGTTCAACTTGTGAACTCTGTTCGCCACAGTGTTTTCAGAAGGTAAGCAGAGCGGCCTAGATACACAATGCCTGTGATTAAATGCGTTAGAATTAAAGGGGATTATTTACAAGCCCCTTGTGCCACTTTTGCGTCACTTTTAATATGGGAAAAGTAACGTAAAAGTGGCGAAAGGGGCTTGTAAATAAGCCCCAAAGAATATTGTCCTGCATAATGACTTGATCTCTCATCTAATTCTATCTCATCTCTGAATCATTTTAAATACCTGGGGGGCTATAAGAGAAGTGGAATGTATCAGGCACACTGCAGACGTGCAAATGTACAAATATTGCCAAGTATTACCTTAACTTGTATACTTTGACCTCCTTCAGTCACATCGATCTAATTTTAAACACTTATTTTCATTTTGTTTTTTGCAGATTACCTACCCTTTTTCTATTGGAGTCCATATCACATTTTGTTTATTATATTGTTTTGTTAAAGTTATGTTTCTAGTTATTTATTATATTGTTATCTTAAAGTTACATTTCTAGTTATTTATTGTTGTTTTAATAAAAGTTAATAAAAAAAATACGTCTACTTTTTATGACAACATTTCACTATTATTTAGTGTGAAAATCAAATACTTAGAAAACATTTAAAAATAGAAATGATATTTATAACTAGAACTATAGTACGGAGACTAACTCATTACCATCTCTTTACCAGTGTCTATAGCTATGACTAACGGCTCCTATGGAAACATTTTAAAACTCCAGCACAGTAACTGTTTCGATTAACAACATTGTGTCATGAACTTCTGACCCCTGTACTCACTTAAGTGTTTCTTGAACTGTTACTATGGTAACAGGCAGTAAGCAGTTTGGGGGTAGAGTTGAAAGGAACTGGCTGTACTGAAACCATTATATTTACCCAGGATCCTCTACATGACAGAAAGGAAGGCAAAGTAAGAGAGAACAGTGTGTAGCAGATTTACAAGCCCTTTGCGCCACTTTCGCATCACTTTTTCCATCTTAAAAGTGATGCAATAGTAACGCAATGAACTTGTAAATCTGCCCCTATGCACATTACGAGCAAAAGAAGTACACAACTCTTTCAATTCTTTATCGATCACAATTAGACAGTGTTGCTTCATGATTCACATGCACGTCAATAAATACTTTGTGCCTATTTAAATGGGAGACAGGATTGTCGACATTACAAAATTTAGGGGCATATTTACAAAGACGGCGTTAAAATTGTTGTTGCTTTAATGGCAGCAAACTACAACAAAAACGTCGAAAAAGGACTTCAAAATCCTTTGTTATCTTACCGGAAGATTTTTTCAACACTGCTGTTTGCTATGCAAAAGTGAGAGCCACCCCCGGGGTTATAAAATAAACAGTGGGGGGGCTCCAAGGCCTCCCCCTGCCAAATTAGAGAACTGCCCACCATCCTTGCAGGACTGACCCCCGCCATTATTATGGCTGGGCGGTCCGCGGCGGATGGGACGACCGTCTGCCGCATTTCCGTCCCGGTCGCCTTGCGACGGGGGTGAAAAACACTGCAATATGGTGGCGGTGTCTGTTCGACACCGCCAGACGTATTACAATGTGCGCTGGGGAATGCCTTTCCGTTTGGGCATTGCCGCCTCGGAAAGGCATGCGGAGTCTACCTGCAGGGGCCCGTTGTGGGCCCCCAGGGACTCCGGGGGGTGTGGGGCGACATATGGGGTGTACATATAGTACCCCCCTGCATTTCAAAGAACAACCTGGCAGGCACAGCATGGTGCCTGTCACGTTGTGCTTTGAAATGCTCTACATGTATTCTTAGCATTGTGGCGGGCGGTGCTTTCCGTACTGCCCGCCGCAATGTTAAAAACAAAGGGCGCATCCTAATTTCCCCCACGGGACCCCCGCCCTTATGACGCGGGGAGACGGTATGACCGTGGGGGCATTGGGGGCCCCCCCACACTCTCCAACGTTTTTTATAATCCCTGGGGGATCGGGTCCCCGGGTATATTAGAAATTACTGACAGGGGCTATTTCTTTACGGTAAAATTAGAAGTCGTGCACCCAGCACGGCGCTCAGTGCGGCCTCCTGGTGTGCACGCGTTGGATGCACGACTCATAATCTGTAGGGTGCACGATTCCAGCTCATGGGGAGCTGCTAACATGCAGCTCCCCATGTGGAAAAGCAATCTGGTTTGGATTTTGAAACAGAGAGCAGGTTTCCCTGCTCTCTCTATTTCAAAATCCACACCAAGTTTGCTATGGGAGGGCGTGAGCCTAGGCTCCCGCCCTCCCATAGCAAACAGCAGTGTCCCAGGGGTGCGCACCCCGAGACACTCTAGGAGCCAGCACTGGGGGGTGGTGGTCCCCATGGCCCTCGAGTGCTCCAGGAGGGGAGCCATGCAGCCCCCCTCCCACAATACATAAAGCCCCCAGGGGTGACAGTCCCAGGGGCTGGGGGCCTCTCTGGGCCCCCATAAAATGTTATAATTTTGCCTCTGGGATTTGGACCCCCCCGGGCTAATTATAAAAAAAGCTCAATTTTATTTATTTATTTACTGCAGAGTCCACACACCATATGCTCAATTGCCGTTTTAAAAAAAATAAAAACAAATTGTGGGCACTGTGGGTCCTTCTGGGACCCCTTAAGCAGGTCTAGAGGGTAGAAGTATATCTACCCTACCCCTTTATACCTTTTGCACACTTCTTCAGCCTCGCTTCTACCGAGGCACAAAATGGCTGCCAAAAGTTCCTGGTTTTGAATGTTGACAACCAATTGACAGCCAATTAGCATTCAGCACGTGATCAGAGGGGGAACTCTCACGATGCGCACAGGCTGCGCTTACGGTGCGCTCAGAGTGCGTGGATCTACCTCACCCATAGATATATATATTTACATTTAACTGTAATTTTCTCAGGAACTACTGGACAGATTGACACCATTTCTGAAAAAGGCACAAGTCTGAACTGAGGACTACATCTCTGCAAAATTTGGCGTAATTCCGTTCAGCAGTTCGGGCTGTAGCTGTGGCTAAAGGTCCTATGGGAAATTGTATGGGGAAAACACGTTTTGAGACACCCCTTTTTTCTCGGCCCCCGCTACACGAATCATCCTAAGACTTTTAGGAAAGGAGCGGAGCGGAACTGGCCAACATTTTTGAAAATTTCTCGAAGATTCATCAACCGGCGCCAAAGTTATTGCAAATTGAATGTTGCAGTTTTCTTATGGAAAGTAGGTCCTACCTATAACTATCTACTGGCGACCACCAGTAGGAAATACATATATATATGAAGCCGGCAGAGTCTCATCCAAGGCTAAATGGAGGGCCGAGAAAAATTGTCCATAATTAGCTGCAGTGGAGGTAACCCACTAGAGGGCATTAATTGGCAAAATGACACATTAAATCCCAGCGTGCCTATAAAAATGAACTACCACCAAAGGAGGAGCACTGAAAGCCCCCTATTACGGAAACACGCAGGGGAGATGCGGTAGCCACTAATCACCTCCGCTGACACGGCCTCTGAGGAGATGCAAACAGCGGCATCGAAACGCGTCAGGCCATGGACTTCAAAGGGATGTTAAGCTGCCTGCTTGGTTTACATAGAGTTGTTACTCACCTGCAGCGCTGTGCGGCCTCAAGCTTCTGGGCATTTATATATATATATATATATATATATATATATATAAATATATATATATATATATTCATCGTAAAAGTTGTCCCAACTTCAAAGAGCCAGCAATCAGGTAGGTATCTGTATTCGTTTTTTATTTGCAGGTTTTAACAGCGCTGAAAGTAGTGAGCAAAGTCCTGTTTGAATCTGAAAGCCTGACGCGTTTCATGCTCTCACGCTCTCATGCTCTCACGGGCCCTAGTTAGCCCCCAGGGACCCCCAGTATTCAAGGGGAATTTTTTCCCCCTCTGCAAAGGCGTCAGGGGGCTGCGTTGCAGAGAGGTGTAATGAGGCCATGCCCCTTTATACACCTCTCTGCAAGGCAGCCCCCTGGTGCATACTGGAGGTTCCTGACCCCCTAGGCCTGCTCAGGGGGTCCCACAAGGACCCCCAAGGCCCAAAACAAATGTATTTTATTTTTAAATCATGGGATGCTTATAGGGTGCGCGTACCCTGCCCATCCCAAAAAGAAATTTAGGCTCCACTCTGCAAACGCGCCCCCTAGCGCATTTGCAGAGGGATAACTAATTCCCCTTGAATGCTTGGGGTTCCTTGGGGCCAAGTAGCCCACCAGGAACTTCCAGTATGCGCCAGGGGGCTGCCTTGCAGAGGCGTGTAAAGAGGTCACGCCCCTTTTTTACACCTCTCTGCAACGCAGCCCCCTGGCGCATTCTGGAGGTTCCAGGTGGGCTAGTTGCCCCCCAGGGACCCCCAGTATTCAAGGGGAATTAGTTCCTCATCTGCAAACGCGCCAGGGGGCTGACTTGCAAATATGTGTGAAGAGGCCACGCCCCTTTTGACACCTCTCTGCGACGCAGCCCCCTGGGGCATACTGGAGGTTGCAGGTGGGCTAGTTGGCCCCCAGGGATCCCCAATATTCAAGGGGAATTAGTTCCCCTATGCAAATGTGCCAGGGTTACAGAGAGGTGTAATGAGGCCACACTCTTTTTTACACCTACGTTTTTTTTCAGTGAATTTCTAAGGTTTTTAACATGCTAAATCCTAACTATATCAGGCCTGAAAACTACGTTTTTTTCAGTGAATATATATATATTCATATACATACACACATGAAAGAACACAGGTCATGGAGGCACACACATATGCACACTGAAAAATTCACACAATTGTAAACTCATCCTTGTAGCAAAATGTTCGCACACATACTCATTCATCCTGGTCAAACCATGGTTAAACAACTACACTCAATTAATAGACATAAAGGGCCAGATTTCAATGCGGTTTGGAAATCTTCCTGACTGAATGGTTTTGGGAATGGTTTCAGACCGACACAGATTGAGAGAGTCCGACTGACCAAGTACGATGCATCAGGAGGCTTCCAGATATAATTTGACTTCAATGGGAGCCTATGTTCCGACCGAATGCATAGGCTCCCATTGAAGCAAGGAATGGCTGGGGAAAATCAGGCAGTCTAGTGGCGGGCACCCCCTGGTGCCTTCCACACTGTGCATGGCTGGTAAGGGAGAACCCATGGGTACCCCCACAGGGCCATTTGGGAAGGCTCTGGGTGCAAGGGGGCCTGCTATGGGTCCCCAAAGTCTGATTCTGACTGCCAATTTGAGTCAGACATCACGATGTGGAAAGGCTGACCCAATCCAGCATTGTACTCAGTCATTAAGAAAGGTAGCCTGTAGAGACATAAGATTCTGCTCCGTACGGCTCAGTCATTCCAAATGCCGTCAGATTCGGATTGGGATATTCTTAGACGCCTAACTCGCATCGTAGTCAGTCAGTCAAGTCAAGTCAGGGACATTTGTATTGCGCGCATATCTCTTCCGAAGAGTCTCATGGCGCTTGCAAACGGCTCTGACAAGAGGACCGATGATGGTTTAATTTCCAAAAAGTCATGTCTTCAGCTTCTTACGAAAGCAACTGTGTTCGGGAATGGTGTGCAGATATAGGGGCATTTTGTTCCATGATGAGGGAGCAAGAAAGGAAAAAACTTGACCGCCATTTCTGGTAGTGTGGATTCTGAGAGGAACAAGCAGTGCCTCTTTGCTGGATCTAAGTGTTCTGCACGGCTGGTACCAGTTTAGCTTTTGTGACCGTTACCATACATATGCTTATGAACCAAGCATAGGGTTTTGAAAAGGATACGCTTTTTCACTGGAAGCCAGTGAAGGATTTTGAAGCAGGGGGCAGAAGGAGATCTTTGCGGAAGGTTGAGGATTAACTGAGCTGCGGTGTTCTGAAGAACCTGAAGCCAATTCAAGTGGTTTTCATTTATTGAAAGTAGTAAGGCATTCCCGTAGTCTATTCTGTTTAAAATTAGTCCCTGTACTAAAGGTTTCCGTGCCTCGATAGGAATCCACTTAAAGACCTTACGCAGACTGCACATTACACCGAAACAGGTGCCAATGATGGGATTAATTTGGTTTTTCATAGATAGTTTAGTTTATGTTGTTTACATTCCTATTTTTATGTTTTTGTGTATTTAAAATTATAATATTTATAATTATTAATATTTTTAGTATGAAAATATTAGTTTAGTAATATTTTTAAGTTAACTATATGTAAATAAACATATATATATATATATATATTTATTAATATGTTTTCTTTTCTTTTTTTAAACTAAGTATATTAGTTATACTTATTTTAAAGTTAATTAAATACATTTTGCTATTACTATATTATTGTTCAAGTTTTAATATGTTTAATGTTTGCTATTTATATATATTTTAAAAATTATGTTTTCAGAATAATATTAATGACAACAATGTTTACCCTGTATTTGTGTCATTTTCATTATAAGTATGAGATGACGATATTTTTGTCTTTGATATTTTTGCGACAATATTTCTGTATGACGATATATCCACTAATGATATTTTGTCAGCGAACCCAAAAACATAAATAGTAAGAGTAGCAGCAAGGGTAGGAATATGTAAAATTATGTTGGAGTAAGACTGAGGGTAAGTAGAGCTAAGATAAACTGTAGGTAGGAGGAGTAGTAGTAAGAAGAGTAAGTAGGCGTAAGAGTAGGACTATGGATATGCGAAGGAGTAATTGGGAATATTAATTGGGGTAAGTCTGGCTAAGATTAGGCATTATTAGAAGCAGGAGTTAGCAAGAGTAAGTAATAGGAGAAATAAGTTGTAGATAGGTGTAAGTAGGTGTGCAAAAATAATAAAAAGTAAGTGAGATTAGAAGTAAGAGTACAAAATCGAATATGGAGTAGAGTGTAGGAGAAAGTAGAAGAGTAAAAGTAAGTGACACAAAAGGGGGTGGTAATGGACGGAGCATCTGAACCAATCAAACACTCACACCCAGTCAAAAGATATGGGTTTAATCCATCACCGTTCTTTAGCCCACTCTGCCACCCCAGTTCAGACATGGCTATATGCAAATCAGTCTGACCCTGTGCCTCATGGGAACAGTCCAGCCCGAACTGCCAAGCTATGCCTTCCCTGGACCACTTAGGGCGAACAAAGCAAACAGAAGGAGGTGATGGACGGAGTGCTGCAACTTTTCAAACACTCCCCCAGTCACATATCTGGGTTGAATCCATCATCATTCTTTAACTCATTTTGCCACCCCAGTTCAGACTCAGCCGTATGCAAATCAGTCTTGAGCCTGTCCTCAAACAATCCAGCCCAAACTGCCAAGCCAGGACTTCACTCGACCAGAAACAAGCATCCTGGGACCATTTTCAGGGTAACTCCCCATATCAGCCAGGCTAGCTTGAATAACGTCAGGAGAAAATAAGAGTTACTAGGTGTAAGTGAAAGTATATGTGAGAATAGGTAGAAGTATGTTGGAATAATAACAAGTAAGAGTAGAAGCTTGTACGAATAGGAGTAATAATATGAGGTTAATGGCAAGGAGGAGGAAGTAGAATTAAGATTAGGAGTAAGCAGCAAATTAAGACAAAGTATGAGTGAGTAGAAGCAAAAGTAAGTAGAAGTATCATTTGGAGTAAGCAGAAGATGTGTTGCTAGCAGAGTTAAGTTTAAAGTAATAAAAGTAAACTGAAAGAATGAAATAAGGGGAAGAAAGATGATGAGAAGAGATCAAATCCTTTCATCTACTTCTCAGGAAGAATCCAATGCTGATAAAGCCTGGTGGCGCTCTGTTTCATTCATAGATCACAATGAAACAAAAGGGCCTTTAATTAAGTATTGTTGTAACATGCTTCAGTTGGTCCAAACTCATATGTACACAGGTGAAACGGGTAATATTTACATGTTTTTGTGGCAATCAGAAACTGCAGAAGTGCGTTATCAGACACTTTATAAAAGCAAGTTATTGCTGTTTCACTGGCTAAGGTACAATTTCTGTCAGTATAATAGTTTACAAACACACCGGCCTGTTTCTGTAACGTATTGTGCGTGGAAGAAACATGCAGTGGTAGGAGATCCATGGTGCATTAGCAAGCAGCCAGCTGAGGTCTGACTGCGGTTGCCAGGCTGGAACCCTTATGATCTTCTCCTTATAGAAATTTTTTAGCTGTGTTATAAACTGCCTATCGGCAGTGCGCTGGTGCAGTAGTGGCTCCTCCGCTAGGGCGGAAGAGCATCTCCCCACTGCTTTGCAGCAGGAAACATAAAATTATAATAAATCGCATAATTACCATTTTAATTTTCCTTCTGCTGCAGCAGCTTACTGGGCGGGGCGGGGCAGTGCTGCTCCGAGGACAGAGGAGGTGGGGAGGAGTGCTTTGCCCACTCCTAAGTGCACATGACTATTTGGTCAGACCTCTCAGCCTGCTCAAAACAGTCATGCGCACTAACTTCCCATTTTCTCCTTGCAGGCTGCATTACAGCCTGCATGAAGAACATGCCCAGGCCCACATTCCCTGGCTGAGCGCCGATCGACATTGCTTAGACCAATCAAAACGCTGCATTGCAGCATTGTGATTGGCTATTTGGAAGCCTGGGAGCGGGGTGCTTCCTGTTGGTTCCTGTTTCCTGTTGGAGCTGGAGTCAGGAAGAAGAGGACAGAGGAGAGGCGAAGGCCGTCCGGTCGTCACAGGTAAGTGTTTTTTTACATCCCCCTTACCCCGCACCACCACCGAAGTCCCGTAGCAGTCGCTACTGCCATGGTGAGAAGAGAAACAAAGTGCCCAAGACAATAATAGTGCCCGTGTCCTGATAATGCATCTTTACTTCACACTCTTTTAAAGTGTTTGTCTTCGGGTGGCGTATTCCTAGTGAAGGGAGCATGTTCTCCTGTTGAAGGTGCAGAATTACGGGGCATATTTACAAGACCCTAGCATCATCAGATTGTCTTCTTTTTTACACTCCAGTGATACTCTATGAAAGCCCATATTTACAAGGCGACTCTATGCCACTTTGTGTGGCCTAATACAGACTTGTAAATATATGGCCCTCTGCAACCCAGTTTTCTACGGTAAAGGGGCATGCAATAAGTGTTGCTTTGGGCAACATCCATATCGTTTTGACATTGCTCCAGATTTTCACGGATCTGTAAATCTGAGACATCACCAAAACCTAATGCCTTTCAAAGGGAGGTGTTAATGTGGCACAACGAGGAGAAATACTTTTATTTCTCCTCAGTTTTTGCTCTTACTAAGGGGTATATTCATAAGGAAATGGAGAAGCCTGGTGCTGGGGCAAATTTTGCTGCACTGCACTGAGCCTTTTCAATTATACAGAAATGCACTGTGCTCACAAGAATATGGCGCACCCCTGTGTTTTCCCTTGCACTGGCACTAAAAATAGCTGCCTAAAGCCAACACAGACACCCTTGCGCCATAGTGCAAAGGTGCCTGTGTTGCATGGAATGATTGTTTATTTGCAGTAAGGGACATCTTCCTGCACATAAGCAATCTTTAAAGGCAATTTGCTCTATCGGTGTATGGTGCAGATTCAGCACACATAGAAAGAACAAAAAGGAGGAGAAAACAAAGTATTACTCCTTGTTGAACTAATCTAATTGCTGCTTTTGCATGGCGTTAGTTTTTGGCGCTGCCTCAGATATACACATCCTTTGTAAATCTGGGTCAGCATAAAAAAACAATGGATGTTGCTGTGGAACGCCCACAGCAACACCCATTGCTCGCCCCTTTCACGCGTATACCTTCGTGAAAGGGTACCATATTTACAAACTGTTGTAAAGCCATGCAAAGTGGTTTAACTCCGCTTTGTAAATATGCTGCAGGGCATTGAGCCACTCGAATGTCAAAAAAGTGACGCTACAGTGGCGCTATCCCTTTGTAAAGATGCCCCTATGTGTGTGCTGCATTCTGCAGAACACATAGAAGAAGCAAAACACCATTAATGATTGTTTTGTGCAGGAAGGTGTCCCTTCTTGCACAAACACAATCATCCAAGGCACGCAGGCACCTTGCACCAGGGTGCAAGGGTGCCTGCATTGGCTCTGGGAAGCATTTTTAGTGTCGGCGCAGGTGTGAGCACAGGGTAGCACCATATTCTTGTTATTCTGGCACATCCCAGCGTTTTGAGAATTACTCAGCTTGGTGCAGCAAATTTGCTGGTGGAACTGTGCTGCACCATTTTCATCTAAATATCCCCCTAGGTGTTTATGATACTAGGTCTTCCATGAAAGCCTGACTGCGCGTTATTTGCAGCGCAGGAAAAACGAGTGTGAGCAGGCCACAAGGGAAAGGGTGAATGCCTTGGGGAAAACACACTGCAGTAGGTGGGTGGTGTAGGGGAAATAAAGGAAATTGATGGGTGAGTGGGGTGAGAGGAGATGGCAGCAGCCTCAGCAAGGAGGAAAGTTTACGGAGGAGACTAATTAATGTCTCAGATAACCTCTCAGGGCACGGAAGAACACTAATTAAGATATCAATCAGTACTTGGTGCCTGCTCCAGACATGAGAAGAGGAAGTGAAGCCAGTGTGTGCTGCCCAATAAAGGAGTCAACCAAATGAGAGTGATAATGAAGCCCACAAATAGTAACCAATGGGCCAGCTCCAAGCCCTTCTTAGTAAACAATATCTTTCACAAGCGATAGAGCATGTGCTATCACAGGTGAAACCTAAAAAAGGAGTACATGTTTTGCCACTTATAATGCATACCAAACGTCATGAATCCAGGTCAATACACTAAGTAACTATTTTATGTATAATATTGGGACATACAGAATGTTCTAATGTTCTATGTTATAGAATTATGGGCTAGTGTTAGAGTTCGACAAATGGGTCACTCTGTCACAAACGTGACGGATATACCATCTGCTGCACTACTATAAGTGCCATAGTATATAACGTTTTGTAATGAGGTGAACAGGATTCGCTTCACCTTTGTGATGAATTATCTCATTCATCAAACTCTAAATCAGACCCTTGCAGGCACATGCATCAAAGCTTTTTGCGATCGCAAACGGTGTGAATTGCAAAAATCGGCCGTTTGCGATCGCAAAATCAGCTTTTGGGATGCATCAAGTGTGAAGGCCCTCGCAATTTGATAATTCACAAATATTTGCAAGTTCTCAAATTGCGATTGCATTTAAGGAATCGCATTTTGTGATTCCTTAAATGCAATGCATGAAAGTTTTAAAAATAGCGATTTCACAATTAGGGGGAGCAAATTACCATGAGGTTGAACCTCATGGTAATTTGAGAAAACTTTGAAAAATGCACTTTTGTGCACTTTTTAAAGATTCATGTTGTGCACACACATGCCCTTAGGGCAGTGGTTCCCAAACTGTGCGCCACGGCACCCCAGTGTGTCATTGGGAGTAGCCAGGGGTGCCACGCACGAAGAGGGAACAAGCTTGTAATCCTGTTGAGAAAATGCATCTGAGCAATTAAGAAATGATGCGTCTTTTGACGCCCGACCTGTCAGCCTGAAGGCTGCCAGTGAAGCTTAATTAAATGACACCTAGCCGCAGTGCAACACAGGGAAGTTGCAAATGCCTCCTGTTTAATCCAGAATCATCATTTGGCCCAAGAGAGCACGGCCGCCATACGCGCACACTTGCTTTCACGCAGCCTCCGCATATGGCCGCCATACGTGTCAAGCGTTATTGCTGCCTGTGTTCTACCGTGCCTCTGGGGACCCTCTCCACAATATAAAAGTAGGTAAGAGGTTGGTTGGAAACTAGAATACTCATTGCTTTAACTTTAAATGTAAAGAAGGGGAAAATCACAAACTCGTGTCCCCCAAGCCTGGTCATTAGTTATATGCAGGCATGCATGTCCTTCGTGAGAAGAAACACTGCGCAGCAAACTTTAAACTCGCTTTGGAAATAGGCCGCATGCAGCCAGTATTAGTTTCCCTGACCCAGTCTGACCTTCATCCAAGGCCAGGCTGGAAGCATGTAATAACCTGTTTCCTTCTCCGCCTCAGTGAAAGCAGTTCCCCCGTTCTTCCCTCCCTATATTTCTCCATGTTAGTGACAAGAGTAGAGCCTCCGAAGTTAAATGAGCATTATAAAACCTTATCTACTGGTACTATACTTTGAAGGCTTAAAACTATCTTGCAGCCAAGGTGTATTTCACCTAGAGCCGCAAAAACGTAGTGTTTCCAGCCAAAGTCATCGAGAAGACCGTCAACAAGCAGATGGCCGCCTTCCTCGAGACGAACGGATCCCTCGACCCCTCACAGTCCGGCTTCCGAGCCAATCACAGCACCGAGACCGCCCTCATCGCCGCCACCGATGACATCCGAGCCCTGATGGACAATGGAGAAACAGCGGCCCTCATCCTCCTAGACCTCTCCGCGGCATTCGACACGGTCTGCCACCGCACCCTAGTACAGCGCCTCAGTAACATCGGAATCCAGGACAAGGCGCTGGAATGGATCATCTCCTTCCTCGACGGAAGGACACAGAGAGTCCGCCTACCACCATACAAATCAGAAGCCTCCGAAGTCATCTGCGGCGTCCCTCAAGGATCATCTCTGAGCCCCACCCTCTTCAACGTCTACATGAGCCCCCTCGCGGCCATCGTACGCAAACACAACCTCAGCATTATCTCCTACGCCGACGACACCCAGCTGATCCTCTCCCTGACCAACGACCCCGCCTCCGCCAGAGCCAACCTGCACGAAGGGATGAAAGAGGTAGCCGAGTGGATGACGACCAGCCGCCTGAAACTGAACTCTGACAAGACGGAGGTCCTCATCCTGGGCTCTTCCCCCTCCGCCTGGGACGACTCCTGGTGGCCTCCAGCCCTGGGCACCGCACCCAAACCAACAGACCATGCACGCAACCTGGGCTTCATCCTGGACTCCTCCCTCTCCATGACCAGGCAAGTCAACAACGTCTCCTCGGCGTGCTTCAACATCCTACGCATGCTACGGAAGATCTTCCGGTGGATCCCCACCGAGACCAGGAAGACCGTCACCCAGGCCCTCGTCACCAGCCGGCTGGACTACGGCAACGCCCTCTACGCCGGTACCACCGCCAAGCTCCAGAAGAGACTCCAGCGGATCCAGAACGCCTCAGCCAGACTCATCCTCGACATCCCACGAACCAGCCACATCACCGGACACCTGAGAGACCTTCACTGGCTCCCCGTCAACAAAAGAATCACCTTCCGCCTCCTCACCCACGCACACAAAGCCCTACACGACCAAGGCCCGAGCTACCTCAACAGCCGGATCAACTTCTACGCTCCCAAACGCCACCTCCGATCAGCCAACCACGCCCTCGCCGCCGTCCCCCGCATCCGAAGAGCGACTACAGGAGGAAGGTCCTTCTCCTACCTGGCCGCCAAGACCTGGAACTCCCTCCCGACCGACCTGCGCCTGACCCAAGACCACCTCTCCTTCAGGAAGAAGCTGAAGACCTGGCTGTTCGAGAAGTAGCGGCCCCCCCCCCCCCCCAGCGCCTTGAGACCCTACGGGTATGTAGCGCGCTCTATAAGTGTCACTGATTGATTGATTGATTGATTGAGTGTTATTTAACCACTGGAAGGACTTCATTTTTATCCACTTTTTTCCGATTCCGGAAAGATTCCGTTAAACTCGGGATAATGATTTTGGAGCTCATTTCGTGCGGTCTGGCGTGGTTATTTCTGCTTTATTTTCTGGTTAACTACTGCTGCGCAATTACCATCTTTACACGATTGTCGAGTTTAAAAACAAAGTGTATTTCTGCTCACATTTTTCACTTGCTTAAAGCAAGTGGGAAATATAAACAGAGAAGTACCTGAACTTCAAGGATTGCATGAGGTAAATATCCTGGTGATTTTAAAACGGACTTTATTCCTCATTGTGGCCCAAAACTTCATAATGCTCGATAATTGAGATGGTGCTAATGGCCAGCGTTGGGAACCCTGGACCTGCAGCTTTTTGTCAGATATATAAAAAATGGCAGGTCACCTCTGTAGAGAAAGACAGGCGTTTCATTAAGCAGTTTATCCCTCCATGTATATTCGCCTATCAATTATTCAGTCATTCCATTCTCCGCTTCATACACATACAAAAAAATGTGTATGGGTTATAAAAACTTCAACTGCTTTTGAAATTCATATGTTTACATTTTAAGCAATGATACCAAATATTTCAGATTAACATTGCTAATATCTGAAGCACAGCTGACTAAAAGACCAGCTTGCATTGTTAATAGGTAAAAATTCATGATTTCTAGGAAAATTTTGAGTTAAAAAAATATTAGAGGGCACAGCTGTTAAAAATCTATTAACTATGATTGTGCTCTCAGATCGCCCCAGCTGTTTTGAGTTGAATCTGTGGCTCTGCATTATTATTTGCTTTTTTATATAGCGCGGACATGGCCCGTAGGTATCGGAGCGCTTTACTAAAGTAGCATGATGTTGCAGGTCTAGTCTTCCTTGCATTATACCCTGCACTTCCTCCTTCCTGCTCCTGTGATTGGTCACTGTTATGACGTACTATGGAATGTGTTGCTGGTATTTATATGACGCACACCCCAGTCCCGGTGTACTCTGTCACCTTCCGACAGCTGTTACCTCCCTTACGTAAGCTTGTTTTTTCTTAATAAATACTTGAGGAATTACTTCTATTTTTTCTGGTGTTATTGAACATCACACCACAACATATTTGGCGACGAGGGTGGGATGAGAAATAAATAGACAAGCTTACGCAGGGATTTCTTCAGGAGCACCTCAACCTTATCTTCAAGGCAAGTGCTCTTATGGCATTTATTCAAAAAAATATTTGGATACAAATTTAATTGGTATTCTCCATTATATTTCAGTATCACAGCAATTTGGGACCTGGAAGTCATGTGGGCAGAACGCTGATGAAATCGTCGAAAGTAGCGGTGTTTCTGACAGGAATTTCGTGGGAAGCTATAAGGCAAGCTACGGAGTAATTTTTGTGTTCACGAGTATTCCTGCAAGTAAATTTTGGGTAACGTGTGTTTCCACAGCGTACCAGACCAAGTAAGAAATTCTAAGGCGGTTGACTCGTGACAGTTCAACTGTCATTCGGGTTTCTTGCGCGCAGCGGTAACGGACATTCCTGCCGCTCAGATGTGTGTCAAACAGCAGGGCCGAACACGTCACAACGTAGTCGACGGGAGCAACGTGATGCCATTTTGTAATGAACATTCCGTCCATAGCAGCGCATCGAAGCTGAGGTAAATAAACGCGCAAAAGCATTTCTATTGCACATATTATTGGCAAAGTGTTACAAATATGCGATAAAAGGAGCGCTTCTTCTCATATTTAATCGGCGCTCTATTGAACAATTACATGACTCATTATTGGCCAAATTTTCTCCATTGAAGGAAGTCCACGCATACTGGTGTCAGATAACGGGAAGCAGCTTACTTCCAACAAAATGACAGAATTTCTTAATTCACATGGCATCAGGCAGGAGAAAACTCCTTTATACTCTCCAAAGTCAAATGGGCAAATTGAAAGAGTGAACCGTTTTATCAAGGACGGCATTCAATTAGCTTTAGCTTCGAATATTCCTGTAAAAAGAGTCATCCAGGAAAGAGTATTTGCATACAACTCTACCATAAACAGTGTAACAGGATTTTCCCCATTTTTCTTAATGAGGGGGAGAAGATGTGATAATGACATGGTGCCTAAAATTGAAGGGTTAAAGTCAGGTTTACCCGACCCTGTGGTCATAAGTGATGAACAGATGCAAGTTAAGCGGAAGATTGTTGAGAACCAAATCAAAGCTAAAAGCTATCACGACATGGTACACAAAGCGGTTAACAAAGAGTTTAACAAGGGTGATTGGGCACTTATCAAAAGACATGATGGACAACATAAAGGAGAATCTAAGTACTATAATCCTGAGGAGGTGGTCGAGGTCTCAGAGAGTGCCATTTGTTTGAAATCCCTGGGTTGGCGCAACAAGAGTGACGCTGTGTGCTTGAGTAAAAGCCAGGCAGAATTATGGTTTGAGGGACTCAAAAACAAAGATGTGGGTGACAAGGAATTCTCATGGTTGAGTACTTATTCAGGTGAATTGGATGAACAAGTTGACTTAGCACTGAAAGAAGTATGTTGTCAACCAGTTAACTATGACAGGGAGGAAATGTATAGAAATGATGAAAGTAATGCCAGTACTGAAATTGTAGAGAGGCATGGCGAGGGCAGTGTAACTGAGAGACAAGCCACCGCCGACAGTGTATATGATCCCAAACCCAGCACTTCTAGTATATCCAATGAAGAAAGTGCTAAATGTCATGGAGGTTGGGAGGGTACCTGTATCCGGTTTGGGAGAATATCTAAGTTACCTGCAGGGCTAAGAGACTATGAGTTGTTGTAAATATTCACCTTTGTGTTTGTTGAAAGGGAGATGTTGCAGGTCTAGTCTTCCTTGCATTATACCCTGCACTTCCTCCTTCCTGCTCCTGTGATTGGTCACTGTTATGACGTACTATGGAATATGTTGCTGGTATTTATATGACGCACACCCCAGTCTCCGTGTACTCTGTCACCTTCCGACAGCTGTTCCCTCCCTTACGTAAGCTCGTTGTATCTTAATAAATACTTGAGGAATTACTTCTATTTTTACTGGTGTTATTGAACATCACACCACAACACATGATACAAGGGTACAGCAAGTTACTGTTACAATAATTATGTTCAGTTATTGTCGCTGCTGAAAAGGGGAACAGCCTCAAACATGCCTGTTACTTTGCTCTTGGGCCAAATAAGGCCTCTCTCATTGTATTGTAATTTCATGGATATAGCGCTTACTACCTCGGACAAGACATCACAGTGCTGATATGCAAGTTTAACTCAGACTGCGCCAACCTGGGCGTCGGAGTGTCTGTTAATTCACCCTAAACTGGGCCACCTATGTTTTATTTATGGGAAAAGGAGTGAGGCAGAGGGATGAGAGAAATAAAGGAAACTGAAAGTGATACCAAGACTTTCAGTCTGAGAAAACAAGGGCAAGCTTCCGAGGTGGAAGATGGAATTCACGCAGGTAAAACAAAGGGTGAAAGATTCAAAGAGGAAGAGAAGGAAAGCAGGACATATAGGCAGAGAGAGGAGAGAAAAAGAATGTCTGAGAGAAAGGCAGAGAGAGGGGAGAAAAAGAATGTCTGAAGAGAAAAGACTACGACAAGAGGTGGAGAAACGAAAAGGATGAGGGAATAGAAGACGCTTTAGCTTTTTCATAACTGAAAGTTTCATCAACTGACCATAAACAGATACAGCAGGGGTGGGAACAATGCAAGCTTTCTTATGAGCGAATAAAAAAGGTTAAGTCATGGAAACATATTTGGCAATTATTATTGTACAGTTTCTCACTTAACCAATTCAAGTTTTTATTAAACCACTTATATTTTAATTTTGTTACAAATATGATTATAATACCTTCATCAGCTCCATCCCAATTAATTTAGGGGGGAAACGGGAAAAACTCCTGCGGTCGGGGTTGCATCCCCTCAGCGATTATGTTAAAAAAAGTGATATAATGGGGAGCCACGGCCAACTGCCAATTAGGTAAAGGGAGCCACAGGTCCAAAAAGTTTGGGAACCACTGCCTTAGGGCATGTGTGTGCACAACATATGTGCACAGATTAATTTCAGGGGTGCAACAGAGTGTCCTTTGGACACCCCTGCACCCTTGAAATCGCTTTCTCAATTTGCGATTCGCTAATTGCGAATCACAAATTAAGAATGTCTTCCCATTCATTCCTATGGGCCTCTAAGCCCATAGGAATGAATGGGGAGGCATTCCTCAATTGCGACTCGCAATTTGCGACTCGCAATTAAGGAATGTTTAGAAATCGCACATTTTTCAGCGATTTATTCATGCATAGGCTTTTGCAATTTCTTAATTGCGATTCCATAAAAATCGCAATTAAGAAATCGCAAAAGCCAACAATGATGCATGTGCCTGTTAGTGTGTAAGCCTAAATGTACATTTGAAGAAGCTGCACAGATCATTACTTTACAGGTTTCCATGCATTGTGGAACTTCTTATTTCCTTTTCTCCACCAGAAGTATAAACAATTTGATTAAGATTCAGGTTGATTAACATACAGTTATACCATTTTAAAGGGCAGATTTTCTAAAAACAAAAAAATGGTTTCCTGAATCATAACAAATGCCTCTTGTTAATCAACCTGTAAAATCTGCAAGTTTAAGTGTGGTTGCTCTCAGAAACCAAAATGCTTTTTCTCCACCGTTTTTTTTACGGTGGAAAAACCTTTTGATTCTACATCTTCAAAATAATAAGCTTTATATTACACTGTGGAAGTTGACTAAATGTTCTTTTCGTCACCTGAATATCGCTTTAATCTATAAAGCTCCGCCCAGTGCTTGAGTGAAGGGGAAACCAGCCTTATCTCGGAGCCGGATCTCAGAACCGGCAGCTATTCAAGTCAAGTCAAGTCATAAAATTTGTATAGCGCACTACATACCCAGAGGGTTTCAAGGCGCTTAGGAGGGGAGGAGGATTATTTGTCAAATATCCACGTTTTAAGCTGCTTTCTGAACAGAACAGGGACCCGTCTAGCCCATGTGACGTATGCTGAATTGGTCCCAGTGTAATTTACCAACTTACCTTTCTACATAACTTAATGATCTGTTATCTGTATGCTACCCGATGTACTTTGCAGGAGACACATTCACACTCTGTGCTACTTCAAGTTAAAAACAAGCATTGGAAATGCAATAGGTCTCGCATTATTAAAGTTTGAGCAGTTGGCATTGAAAATGGCAATGTTGTTAGTGCTAGTTATGGAATTGCAGTTATACTGAAATACAATTACATGTGATGTGTAGGTGTATTAAAAAGTTAAATGATAGATAATGGTGTAGAATAAGTAGTTAATAAATATTGATGTATGTATTTTGCATCTTTTTTTTGAAAATCTTAGTTATGCAATGTGTTTGTATGTAAAATATGTGTTTGTAACTTTGATTTACAGTTTGCGAAAAAGAAAACACATTTTGCAAGGAAAAGATGTTTGTGTGTGACGTGCAGCAGTGCGTGGCGTGCAGCAGTGTGTGGAGTGCAGCAGTGTGTGGCATGCAGCAGTGTGAGGCATGCAGCAGTGTGAGGCATGCAGCAGTGTGTGGCGTGCAGCAGTGTGTGGCGTGCAGCAGTGTGTGGCATGCAGCAGTGTGTGGTGTGCAGCAGTGTGTGGCGTGCAGCAGTGTGTGGTGTGCAGCAGTGTGCAGCAGTGTACGGCGTGCAACAGTGTGCAGCCTGCAGTAGTGTGATGCATGCAACAGTGTGTGGCCAGGCAGAGTGCAGCAGTGTGTGGCATGCAAAGCGCAGCAGTGTAAGGCTTGCTGCAGTGTGTGGCATGCAGCTGTGTGAGGCGTGCAGCAATGTTTGGCATGTAGTAGTGTGTGGCGTGCAGCAGTGTGTGGCCTGCAGCAGTGTGTGGCGTGCAGCAGTGTGTGGCGTGCAACAGTGTGTGGCGTGCAGCAGTGTGTGGCATGCAGCAGTGTGCAGCATGCAGCAGTGTGAGTAATGCAGCAGTGTGCAGCGTGCAGCAGTGTGATGCATGCAGCAGTGTGAGGCGTGCAGCAGTGTGAGGCATGCAGCAGTGTGCAGCATGCAGCAGTGTGAGTAATGGAGCAGTGTGCAGCATGCAGCAGTGTGAGGCATGCAGCATTGTGAGGCGCGCAGCAGTGTCTGGCATGCAGCAGCGTGTGGCGTGCAGCAGTGTGTGGTGTGCAGTAGTGTGAGGCGTGCAGCAGTGTGAGGCGTGCAGCAGTGTGAGGCGTGCAGCAGTGTGAGGCATGCAGCAGTGTGAGGCGTGCAGTGTGAAGCAGTGTGAGGCATGCAGCAGTGTGTGGCGTGCAGTAGAGTGAGGTGTGCAGCAGTGTGTGGCATGCAGCAGTGTGAGGCGTGCAGCAGTGTGAGGTGTGCAGCAGTGTGAGGCATGCAGCAGTGTGTGGCGTGCAGCAATTTGTGGCGTGCAGCAGTGTGTGGCCTGCAGTGTGCAGCAGTGTGAGGCGTGCAGCAGTGTGTGGCCTGTAGCGTGCAGCAGTGTGTGGCCTGCAGCACGCAGCAGTGTGTGTCCTACAGCATGCAGCAGTGTGAGGCGTGCATCAGTGTATGGCGTGCAGCAGTGTGAGGAGTGCAGCAGTGTGAGGCATGCAGCAGTGTGAGGCGTACAGCAGTGTGTGGAGTGCAGCAGTGTGTGGCGTGCAGCAGTGTGTAGCGTGCAGCAGTGTGAGGCGTGCAGCAGTGTGAGGCATGCAGCAGTGTGAGGTGTGCAGCAGTGTGCAGCATGCAGCAGTGCAGCAGCGGGCAGCATGCAGCAGTGAGTAATGCAGCAGTGTGAGGTGTGCAGCAGTGTGAGGCGTGCAGCAGTGTGCAGTGTGCAGCAGTGTGCGGTGTGCAGCAGTGTGAGGCCTGCAGTGTGAAGCAGTGTGAGGCATGCAGCAGTGTGTGGCGTGCAGTAGAGTGAGGTGTGCAGCAGTGTGTGGCATGCAGCAGTGTGAGGCGTGCAGCAGTGTGAGGTGTGCAGCAGTGTGAGGCGTGCAGCAGTGTGTGGCGTGCAGCAATTTGTGGCGTTCAGCAGTTTGTGGCCTGCAGTGTGCAGCAGTGTGAGGCGTGCAGCAGTGTGTGGCCTGTAGCGTGCAGCAGTGTGTGGCTTGCAGCATGCAGCAGTGTGTGTCCTACAGCATGCAGCAGTGTGAGGCGTGCATCAGTGTATGGCGTGCAGCAGTGTGAGGAGTGCAGCAGTGTGAGGCATGCAGCAGTGCGAGGCGTACAGCAGTGTGTGGAGTGCAGCAGTATGTGGCGTGCAGCAGTGTGTAGCGTGCAGCAGTGTGAGGCGTGCAGCAGTGTGAGGCATGCAGCAGTGTGAGGCGTGCAGCAGTGTGCAGCAGCGGGCAGCATGCAGCAGTGAGTAATGCAGCAGTGTGAGGTGTGCAGCAGTGTGAGGCGTGCAGCAGTGTGCAGCATGCAGCAGTGTGCGGTGTGCAGCAGTGTGAGGCCTGCAGCAGTGTGAGTTATGCAGCAGTGTGAGGCGTGCAGCAGTGTGAGGCGTGCAGCAGTGTGAGGCGTGCAGCAGTGTGAGGCATGCAGCAGTGTGTGGGGTGCACCAGCGTGGCGTGCAGCAGTGTGGCATACAGCAGATCAGCACAGGGGAAGAGAGGAGAACAGGGAGTTAGAGAAGGAGGCAGAGTGGAAGAGAGTAGCAGATCAGCACAGGAGAAGAGAAAAGAACAGGGAGTTAGAGAAGGAGGTGGGTGGAAGAGGGGAACAGATCAGCACAGCAGAAGAGAACAGGGAGTTAAAGAAGGAGGTGGAGTGGAAGAGAGCAGCATATCAGCACAGGGGAAGAGAATAGAACAGGGAGTTAGACAAGGAGGTGAGGTGGAAGAGAGCAGCAGATCAGCAAAAGTTAACAGGGAGTTAAAGAAGGAGGCGGGTGGAAGAGAGCAACAAAGCAGCACAGGAGAAGGAACCTAACGGGGAGTTAGAGAAGGAGGCGGGTGGACGAGAGCAGCAGATCAGCACGGGAGAACAGAACAGGGAGTTAAAGAAGGAGGTGTCTGGAAGAGAGTAGCAGATCAGCACAGGAGAAGAGAAGAGAACAGACAGGGAGTTAAAGAAGGAGGTGGGGTGGAAGAGAGCAGCAGATCAGCACAGGAGGAGAGAACAGGGAGTTAAAGTAGGAGGCGGGTGGAAGAGAACAGTAGATCAGCACAGGAGAATAGAACAGGGAGTTAGAGAAGGAGGCGGGTTGGAAGAGAGCAACAGATCAGCACAGGAGAAGAGAAGTGAACAGGAAGTTAGAGAAGGAGGCAGGGTGGAAGAGCAGCAAATCAGCACGGGAGAAGAGAAGAGAACAGGGAGTTAGAGAAGGAGGTGGGTGGAAGAGAGGTAGGGCGATAGAGGGAGGGCGATAGATAGAGGGAGGGCGATAGAGGGAGGGAGAGTGATAGATAGAAAGAGGGAGGGGGATCGATAGATAGAGGGAGGGTGATAGATAGATAGAGGGAGGGCGATAGATAGATAGAGGGAGGGCGATATATAGATAGAGTGAGGGAGATAGATAGATAGAGGAAGGGCGATAGATAGAGGGAGGGTGATAGATAGAGGGAGGGCAATAGATAGATTGAGTGAGGGAGGGCGATAGATAGATAGATAGATAGAGTGAGGGAGGGTGATAAATAGATAGAGTGAGGGAGGGTGATAGAGTGAGTGACGGCGGTAGAGTGAGTGTGGGCAGTAGAGTGGTAGAGTGAGGGCGGAAGAGGGAGGGCTTTAGAATGGTAGAGTGAGGGCGGTAGAGTGGTAAAGTGATTGCGATAGAGTGGTAAAGTGAGGGTGGTAGAGTGAGAGCGGTAGAGTGGTAGAGGGAGGGCGTTAGAGTGAGGGCGGTAGAGTGGGAGTCAGGGCTGTAGAGTGGTAGAGTGAGGGCCGTAGAGTGGTAGAGTGAGGGCAGTAGAGTGGTAGAGTGAGGGCGGTAGAGTGAGGGCAGTAGAGTGAGGGCGGTAGAGTGAGGGCGGTAGAGTGAGTGAGGGCGGTAGAGTGAGTGAGGGTGGTAGAGTGAGTGAAGGCAGTAGAGTGGTAGAGTGAGGGCGGTAGAGTGAGGGCGGTAGAGTGAGGGAGGTAGAGTGGTAAAGTGAGGGCGGTAGAGTGGTAAAGTGAGGGCAGTAGAGTGGTAGAGTGAGGGCGGTAGAGTGGGAGTGAGGGTGGTAGAGTGGTAGAGTGAGGGCCGTAGAGTGGTTAAGTGAGGGCAGGAGAGTGGTAGAGTGAGGGTGGTAGAGTGAGGGCCATAGAGTGAGTGAGTGTGGTAGAGTGAGGGCGGTAGAGTGAGGGTGGTAGAGTGAGTGATGGCGGTAGAGTAAGTGAGGGCGGTGGAGTGAGTGAGGGTGGTAGAGTGAGTGAGGGTGGTTGAGTGGTAGAGTGAGGGTGTTAGAGTGGTAGAGTGAGGACGGTGGAGTGTTAGAGTGAGGGCGGTAGAGTGGGAGTGAGGACGGTAGAGTGGTAGAGTGAGGGCAGACACGTAGGGAGTGACCGCTGGGCAGCAGGAGCCCCACGGACGAAGAGGCTCCCAACAACGCGGCCGCCCATTGGCTGCGGAGGGTTGCTAGGGAACGAGCAACAGAAAGAAGGGAAACACAGTGACAGGAATGTGGGAAGGAACCTTTATTTCCCAGAACCATATAATGTAGCTTCATAGTATAGAAAGAGGAAGGGGACCAAAATAGGAAAGGACCAAAGCCATCTTGGTGAAGTTAAGAAACTTTACCAAGTTCAAACGAATGTGCCATCTTTGTATGGGAACCTAAAGTGCACAACGAAAAATGCTCTATGAAATGAAAAACACAAGACAATAGTAAATAGTATATTGGATAAATGTATCATCATTCGCTGATTGGCAGAGAACAGTCTTGCAAATGTTACAGTGGGTTCCTTTCCGGTGGAAGCCGATATCATGGGTCTTACAACATTGTGTCGGTGGTATCGCTATCTTGGTGAAGATCGCGGCGTTGCTTCTGTGCTGCAGTGTTACGGTGTAACAGCCATCTTTGGAATGCCTAACAATCGGGAAAACAAAGCTGCGAGTGGTGCGCGCGCCTTTCCTGCCATATGCTTTGAATTAATTGAAAGCATATGTCAGGAAATGCGCGTAATAGACACCAATGGGCCAGGGGCGGAGCTATGCTCTCGCCTCTGACCTATTGGTGTCTATTTTACAGAACAGTAAGCACTGAAAGGCCAATAGCAGGCCACAAATGGACACACACATGTACGAGCGTGAGGAATGTGAGGAATTTGCATGTCCTGTTTTCAAATCCCTGCAAGAGGGCTTTTCGCTTCGCTCGCCCTAATGAGACTAAACAAAGCACAGATCTCTCCAGCAAATGTTTTCATGATCAGAATGATCTTACAGTTATTATTATTCCCTGAGACGTACTGGGCACACAAAGCTCTTTGCAGAAGTTGCCTTAACCCTATAAGATACTTTAAAATGTAGCTTTTTGAACCAGAACAGATTAACTGACACTTTTCTTCATTGTGCCATGGTGCCAATGTGATTAACTGTTGCCCATTGTGGAAGAAACGTGCCTGAGGTCCTCTCCCCATAATATTTTCTGCCTCAGGATACACCATCTCCCCTCTGGCTGAGTGAGCACCCCATAATGCACGGCACGGACTCATTTGCATATCTTTTTATGCTTATGGTGCCACAGGGAAGGACAGGGTTTCAACCAATGATAGTGAATCACTGTTTGGTGGCTTCAAAGATGGCAACAGCCCCAAAGAAGTTGTTAATGGAAGTCGTCCAATGTTTCCAACAGCCTCAAGGTAATGCCCACTGAGAAAATTATAACTGATTTTCAAAACACTCCAAGAGCTGGAGACTTTGTTCTTGGGTTCAGGAGTGCAGGGACCCTTAGTGGTTGGTCCCATGGTTGGATGAAGTGGCCCAAGAAGTGTAAAAGAAAGAGCCTAGGCCTAAATTAGAGTTTGGCAGTCCCTACGTCTGCCAAACTTGTGGTGGATCTGTGGTGGCAGTTGGGGACCACTGCTCCAGCGGTCCAACTGCCTTATTTCGAGTAGGGTAGTCGGACCTCCATCTGACCGCCAAAACTACGAGGGATCTGCGATCTCTGTTGCTGGTGATGTTGTATTGAGGTTGCAATATGCTTGGTGGTCTGCTGCAGCACCGCCAAGCATGTTAAGGGTTTCCTCACCACTAGCAGTCTTATGGCATTTCTTACACCATGAAAATGATGGCGGTGAGGAAACTTAGGGGACCCTACAAGGCCCCCTGTTCCCTCAGGGCGTAGAGATGTATGCAGGGGGGAACATGGTGCTACCCTCCTGTCTGCATGCACCCACAGTTCCAGCACAGCATGGACTTTACAGCCCATGACGTTCTGGAACGCACTGTGGTGGGTCTATGGCGCAGCTTTTCTAAGGCTCTTCAATGAGAATTTGAAAGGCAATGGCATGGGCCCACCGCCACAGGACCGCCTGACCGTACTACAACTTGTAATCCAATGAGCGGGCAGTTTAGGAGGTGGTGGAGAGGGGCGTTAGCATGGTGCCCACTCCTATACTGCCAAAGTCGTAATCAGGCCCTAAAACACATTTAGTGTTACTTTTTTAAAACAAATTCATCACTTTTATTGGCAAACACTGCCATGCAGATACATATGATTGCATTTGGATATGATTAATGTTCCAATTGATTTTAGTGATGGTAGAATATCGAAGTATTACATGTGGTTACTCTTATTAATATGGAATCACCCCGACAAATCCAATAGCCTGCCTTTAATTTTAATGTGGTGACCGCTTGGCAAAGCTAATATACTTGCCTGATATAAAATTAGGCACCCTTCTTTGTGATTCTGTATGTGGCATAGGAGCGAGGGCATTGTGATTAATGGGTTAAAGACCCACTAGGAGTGAAAGATGATAAAAGGGTGACACCAAAGTTATTTCTATTTGCCTGATGTAAATGTTTGAAATTTAATGCATAGTATTTAGTAGTTTGTGTGGAATAAATGTACTTTTCCTTTGTCAAACTTGGACTTTTAGCAGTCTCTAAGAGTTCAGTGATGTAATATTGATGACAGCACCCCAACTCTGGAAACTGTTCATGCACTACTGTTTGTTTACAAGCGCAGTTCAATGCACAAAGAAATGGACAAGACGAGTTACAGCTTGTTCAAGGCTTCAGTAATCAAACAACTGTGTTTTTAGGGCCAGTGCCGAATTCCAATATGCCAACATGCTCTATATAAATAACTTTAAACCTTTACGGGAAGAGTCGTAGTCAAGGAGAGTCCTGTGAAAAGAGGGTGGATCACAGCCCTCTACTGTGAGTGCGTCTTTAACCCCTTGGACGCTCATTACGAGCTCAGCTCGTCATGATGTACACCTCCATACACTCATGACGAGCTGAGCTCGTCATGAACAATGGGAATAAATGATCTGCAGCACAGGAGGAAAATAACACTAGCATCGATGGTGTTAAATTTCACCTTGGATTCACCTTAAAGTACAAAAGAATTGGTCTGGCCTTGATCCAGTGCAGTTGGGAGATTTACATCTCGCAATGACTATTTAGCAACATGAGGACAAAAGGAGCATATGTTCTGCCACTTACAATGCATGCCAAACGTCGTCAAACAGGGTCAAAGCGCTTAGTCGGAATAACTATTTTATTGAGAGTTTCGGGACATACGGAATGTTCTAAATGTGCTATGTTAAGGAATTAGGGATCAGATTTAAAGTTCGGCAAATGTGTCTCTCTGTCACAAACATGACGGATGTATCGTCTTCTTTACTATTACTACAAGTGCCTTCGGATATAATGCACGTGTAATACAGTGGACGGAGTATGCTTCACCTTTACGACAGAATATCCCATCTGTCAAACTCTAAATCAGGTGCTTAGTGTATAGACGTAATGTATATTTGAAGAAGCTGCGCAGATCACTACTTCACACGGTGTTCTGATTTTTGGATCTACATATATCTTTTACTCCGCCAAAAGTATAACCAATTCCATTAAGATTCAAGTTGATTGATATACAGATATATATTCTAGAAAGCCAATTTTCTAAAAAAAAAAAAAAAAAAATTCTTGCAACATAATTAACGCCTTTTGTGATTCAACGTGTACAATCTTCATGTATAAGCATAGCTGCTCTTACAAATCAAAATGCTTTTGATTCTTTTCTCCCCGGGTTTTTCCTCTGGAGAAGCCCTTTTTTCCTATATCTTTGAAAAAAATGAGCTTTAAAGATCTCTCTGGTAGTTCACTAGTGTTTTCTTTTCGTGGCCTGTAAATCGCTTTAATCAATAAAACTCAACCCTGTGCTGGAATGAAGAGGGAAACTGCCGGATACCAGAACGGGGTTCTGTCTGTCCTGAGTGAAGTACACTGAATTGGCCACAGTGTAATTTACTCATTTATCAATTTACATAACATAATCTGTTATTTTCATGCTACACAACGTGCTTTGCAGGAGACGCATTCGCCTGCTGGGCTACTTTGAGTCGAAACTGGGACTGAACAAAGCACAGATCTCTGCAGCAAGTGCTTTAACGACCATTATTATTAGCATTATTATTCCCGAGAGTACTGGGCACACAAAGCTCTCTGCAGAAGGTGCCTTAGCCCCATAAGATGTTTTAAGATGCAGCCTTTTCGACCAATTAAGCCAGAACAGATTAACTGTCATCTTTCTCCATCATGCCAATTTCAGTCTGACTGAGCTTTTCAAAAAAAATATGGACGCTGATTCCCAGACTGCTTTTCATGACTCAGTCCCTTGTGACTCCATTCCCTTGGTGTTACCACAACTTGACTCCCAATGTATGGATTTCTAGAGTAAAGTTTTTTCCAATTCCTGCACTTACTCCACCTACTGAGTGTTACCTGCCACCCCTTGTGCATTCTAGTATGGATAATGGAAAAAAGACAAGCATCTAAGGAGTTGAAACTCAGCAGCTAAGATATGAAACAGGGTCACCTCACCTGTGGTTTGCCATTATCCTCCACTGCTGCCAACCACATTCACAATCTAAGCACTGGCAGCATTCTGCAAAGAAAAAGCTCAGTGACAGAAATTATGCATCCTATTGCAAGTACTATTTTTTAGAAAAAAATCCTACCTTGGTGTGGGATCCTCACATCATCATCTGATGCCCTCAGTTTTTTGTGTTCGACTATGTATCAAACTCAAATAAAGAAGGGCTGCTCCCATGAAACCTGTTTGACAGGCTTGCTCTGCTGTTGGGCAACAGTTGTGCATGTTAAAAGAGACAAGAGCATTAACCCAGTCTGACAAGTAAATGAAGTTTATTCAAATTGTATTATAAATTCACGAATAATTGTATATTTACGAATCTCAGCACGAGGATATAAAAATACGAAAGGAATAGAAGAAATCCAAATCTTTGGAAAAGATTCACTCGGTGCAGTAGAAAAATACAATAAGTTCTGTGAATATTATGTAGGTAATCAAAAAGCAAGAGTGAAGGTTTCCCTGCATCAGCACTTTGTCGGAGAAAAGCATTTAGCTCTCTCTATCCCTACTTTAACTCTAAAATGGCATCTCTAACTTAGCATTTAGAACAAAAGGTTGGACGCGAGAAAGGTGTCAGTGGTTAGTCTTTTCCTAAGAAGTCACTCCACCATCAGATGAGTCAACCAGCATAAAGCCACTAACAGGAAAGAAGCAAGCTAGCCCTCAGGTGCTTTATATCAGGATTTTCTGTGACGTCAATTTATTACACTGCCTTCTACAGGTACACTCCCTTGCAACAATTTAGCCGTTTTCTTTTTTCCTTCTCCCATGCAAACACACCTCTTTCCACCTTATCTTCACCAGGCCAAGCTAACTGCAACTCATTCATACCTCAACTATCTATTGAAAACAATAACTTTAATATTCATCAACGGAGCGCTAGTCCACTTGCAGAGCAAAGAATGAGGAACAAATAACACCCAACAAATTTGCATGGGAACGTATGCATTATTTTGGTTATGAGAACATCCAACGTACAGTAAACTCAGGCCTACGACTAAACTAAAATAATGAATGCACCATGCTATTCACATTGAACATTTTCATTCTTCACTTGCATTTTCAATAGACTCTTTACTAAACTACATTAGTGCACCCATGCAACTACATCATTAGTATAATAAACATTCAAATACATTTAATGTGTCAGTGCATCACATCACTAATAAACCCTATGTAAATGTGTCCCATCATTATACGCAGTCACTACAATTTTAAAAATCATTTGTTGAACTCACATTGAATCATGGTATAATCACAAGGACATGTTAGTTAATTCACATTTCTTCTACTATCTATTTACCTCATTAACACTGAATATTATTGAGAGTGCATACTCCAAGTGGTGACATTGCACTTTTAACAGGTATCCCAAATAGGATACAAATTCCTGCTCTCTCAGGGGCATATTTACAAGCCCCTAGACTCACCAGAGCATCACATTTTTGATGCTCCAATGACACTGTGTACTGGCCCATGTTTACAAGGTCATACAAAGCCACTTTGCTTGGCTTTACATGGCCTTGTAGATATGGCTCTTTCACACAATACTCTGCGTCAAAGGAGCATGGAAAGGGTGTTGCTGTGGGTGTTCCCACTCAACTCCCATGGCTTTTTGACACTGCATCCCAGATCTACAAGGATTCATAAATTTGAGGCAGTTACAAAAACTAACGCCTTTCCAGTGGAGGCGTTAAAGTGGCACAGCAAGGAGAAATACTTTCATTTCTCCTAATTTTTTGCTCTTTGGATGTGTGCTCCATTCTGCAGAAGAAAACAGTCATTAGTGATTATTTGTGTGCAGGAAGGTATCCCTTCCTGCTCAAACACAATCATCCCTGCAAAGCAAGCATCCTTGCACCTTGGTGAAAAGGTGCCTGTGTTGGCACACATCTGCCATTTGTGCACCACTGTAGGAAGGCACACAGGAGTGACCATATTCTTGTAAATAGGGCGCATCCCTGCATTTTTTAAATGGCCTAGCTGGACACAGATAAAATTGCTTGCAGCACCGCGCTGCTCCATTTCATTGTAAATATGCCGCTCGTTGTTCCACTGAAAAGTAGTTTGAAAAAGATCATACACTTTTGTATGTTGGCCTTGTACAACTGAATAAACGTATACATTAAAAAATATATAATTGTTTTTATTTTGTAGGGGAAGGCGTGCTAAGTAAACCCTTCTTATCTGGGTATGGGCTACTACCTCTTTTGAGGTGTTGGTAAAATGCCAGTGCTTTGCAACCAGAGTCCATTAATATAATCTTAACATATCACTGTTTGGGAGGGGCCTAAAGATGGCCATCCCAAAAAGCGATTTGTTATGGGTTTCTAAATCCATTTTGCCATTCCATAACCTGAACCAGAATTGCAAAATAGGTTTTGCACATAACAAAAATACATTTTCAGTAACAAACCCTGTGATATTGTGAATTCACAAAATGGTTTTCTACATCATGCACTTATCTCTCAATCCATTTGTATTGGTCAAACCTGCAACATGCCACAAAACAAATCACTTCGTGATGAGTAGTTAGTTAGAAAAGCCCACAGTAAAGACTCAGAAACCCCTACTAAAAGCAAAGGAAATGATGGAAGAGAAGAAAAGTACCTTATACTTCATCTCACATTTCCACAGTCTCATCCGCAATATAGACAACCTGCTGTTGTCATGCAGATTAAGGCAACACCTTCTTAATGGCTGTATATCTCCATGAAAACATGTAATGATTGTGGTATCTTAATTAATAAGGGTGCTGGGAGACTGTAAAATAAATACCCTGCTCCAAGATCTTTGCAGAGTTTCAGTTTTTCTTCTTCAAATTTGGTGAAAATGTTACAAAATTGCAAGAACTTTGCAGGATTTGGCAGGAAGAAAAATGTAGGTGAGGACATACCATTTATTTAAACAGATCACACCATATACCATCAAATGGAATGGTTTGAGAAGAAAAATGTCTCCACAGCATCATTTTGCTCCATGGAAGCTTTTTCTGTTGGAACCCATCTTTCACAGAATAAATTTGTGCAAAAGTTTGCAGCCGTGAAATTCATGAGTATAATTCACATTTTGTGGTTTATGTTATGATGTGTTATGTGGCTTTTATATAGCTTACATCTATCATGCTCTTCAGCTGAGGAGATATAGTGGTTACTGTTGCTCGTGGCAATGGCAATGGAAAGGATCATGCAGGACATCTTAATGTCTATTTTTTCCAAAGTAAGGTGTTCAGTTGATATTTAATGATTTAAATATGTAATCGAATACAGTATTTTAATACATGTGCAGGACGTTTTAATGGAATAGGTCTGTACTGCATTTGTCTATTGGGCTGTGGGAACAAGTTTTTCTTTTTATTTGCTTGAATTACCGGAACTAAAATGAGATTGATTGAAAGATTAACAGGTAACACTATTTAGGAGAGATGTGCAAGAAGCAACTAAAGCTCAACTGAGCTGCGAGGAATTCTCAACATTCTTCACAGAAAAGGCCAACACACTTGAAAGAGATCTCAGGATGGCAGCTGACAACCTCGCTAGCCACCTACCTCCACAGAACAATGCTACCATGAAAAACGATCATGATAGGTCGAAAAATAAAGCACAATGGTCGACCTTCAAGCTATATGACCAGAATACCATTCCCAAAACTCTCTCGGATATCAAACCAAATTCCACTACAATGACCCCCTCCCCTCTAAATGCCTAAAAAGAATCAACCATATTGTCGTCCCAATATGAACAAAAATAATCAATGCCTCAATATCTCAAGGGGTCCTACCAGAGTGTCTAAAAACAGGTCAAGTTCTCCCCATCATCAAAACACCTACAGCGGACCCAGCAGACCCAAATAACTTTCGCCCAGTAACCAATATTCCATTACTTGCCAAACGTATTGAAAAATGTGTGCAAAATCAGCTGAGCAACCACATCAATAATTTGAATCTGCTGGACGACTTTCAATCTGGATTCAGACCAGGCCACAGTACGGAAACAGCAATCTTACATATAGTGGATGATGCGCTACAGGCTCTAGGTCAAAATCAAACATGTCTACCAGTTCTTCTTGACCTGTCGTCTGCATTCGACACAGTAAATCATGAAAAATTGCTAGCCCGGCTTGAAGACAGGATGGGACTATCTGGAAATGTTCTGAAATTGTTTGAATCCTTCCTTCAAAACAGAACACAAAGATTCCTGGTCAACCAGACGCTATCCCCATCATGCCCAAATTCGATTGGAGTCCCACAATGATCAACATTATCCCCAACACTATTCAATCTATATATCGAACCCCTTACAGAAATTTCCAGAGACGCAAACATATCCTATCACATGTACGTAGATGACACTCAGATCAATATCAATAAATCGTCACTGGAAGAGATCAAGACATTGAATGAGGCCTTGAAAATGTCATTACAATGGTTATCCAACAATCATTCTAAATTAAATGCACAAAAAACAGAATTCCTATTAATATTACTGTCGAAGAACCCCACAAATGTGAATGAATGGACCAAACTGACCACAGCGCTAAACTGCCGCCCTACCCTAGTTGACTTGACCAAATCACTGGGAATCACACTTGATAAGAACCTAGACATGAAAGCCCACATCAAATCAATGGCAAATAGTGCCCAGTTTCACCTGAACTATATTAGAAAAGTGAAACCACTCATTACTACGGCGGACCTCAATTGGCAGTTCAGTCCTTGATTATCTCAAGGATTGAATATGGCTGGACAACACTAACAGGTCTATCAAAAATCTTGACAGCATCACTAAAAGCTTGTCTCATTGTGGCCGCAAGACTCATTACAGGTTCTATAAAATACGACCATATCTCCCCACATCTGAAATCATTAAACTGGCTTCCATACGAAGCCAGAATTAAACTTAAACTGGCTTGTATTACCCACAAAGCGCTCCACTACAAAACCTCAAAACCCACCATCTTTAACATCTACATGGCCCCTCTAGCGAGGGTAGAGGAGGCGTTTGGGGCCCGGGTCATCTCATACGCTGATGACACCCAGCTCCTGTTTACCTGCAGGAAGGGAGAGGTCTTCGACCGCGACAGAATCAAAGGCTGTCTGAGTGCAGTCTTTGCGTGGTTTCAGCGGCACAGCCTGAAATGCAACTCGGATAAGTCTGAGCTGCTTTTTTTCGGCTGTGCCCCTGATCCTGGCTGGAAGTCGTGGTGGCCCCAGGACATGTTCCCCCCTGAGAAATCATCTTCCCAAGTGAAAAACCTTGGAGTGGTGTTTGATGACGCCCTCTCTTTCCGACCCCATGTTCTGGGACTATCTGGGAAATGCTTTGGCATCCTCAAGATGTTCAGGAAATTCCTACCACTGCTCTCCCTGCAATATCGCAAGACTGTGGTCCAGGCGCTTGTGGGGTCTCGTTTAGCCTACGCAAATGCGCTCTTCGCAGGCCTGCCAAAGTACCTTTTGTCCAGACTGCAGATTGTCCAAAATTCAGCCGCTAGAGCCATATTTGGCCTGCCAAGGAGAACTAGGGCCTCACTGCTGCTAAATAGGCTGCACTGGCTACCTATTTCTAGCAGAATCAGGTTTAAAATCCTCACGTTGGCTTTCAAAGCCCTCCACTCTGTTGGCCCCAAATACATTAGGAAGCGCACTGCTTTCTATGCTCCGCGGAGGATGTTGAGGTCAGCCGATTTGGCCACAATGGTTGTACCTGCTGTTAAACGAGTCCGGATGGGAGGTCGGTCTTTTGAATATGTGGCAGCTCGTTTTTGGAATGAGCTCCCTCTCTCCCTCCGTAAAGCTAATAACCTCCTAGCTTTCAGGAAGGAGCTGAAAACCGTACTTTTCTCTTTGTAATCAGTGTGACTGCTGCGTTTCTGCCTTTCTGTTTCTGGGTTTATCAGTCCTCTTTGCGAAAGCGCCGGGACACCCTTTGGGGTAGCCGTGCGCTTCAAAAGTACGGCTATAACATAACATAACATAACAATTGGGCAGTTCAGTCCTTGGTTATCTTAAGGATTGAATATGGATGCACAACACTAACAGGTCTATCAAAAATCTCCACAGCACCACTAAAAGCTTGTCTCAATGCGGCCGCAAGACTTATTACATGTTCTAGAAAATACGACCATATCTCCCCACATCTGAAATCATTAAACTGGCTTCCATACGAAGCAAGAATGCAACTTAAACTGGCTTGTATTACCCACAAAGCGCTCCACTACAAAACACCAATGTACTTAGCCCAGAAAATTGAGCTATCAGGGGGAAGCAGGCCGGCCAGGAGTGCCAGAGAGCTGTTGCTGAAACCGCCCATCTTTCAGAAGAAGAAAACGAATGACAGAGCATTCTCCTGAGTGGCCCCTAGAATCTGGAATTCACTCCCTCCAAACATTAGAAAAGTTCCAAATTTGGCAACATTCAAGAGGGAAGCGAAGATCTTCCCAACGAGCAAGTTCCTTCCCTAGACAAGCTGATCATCATCTGCAATGTGGTTAATAACCAGAAGTTGCATAGCCCTGTCTTGTATGGATACTTCCTACACAAAATGACCACAAAGACACCAAAACTAACCAAAGACTGATGCCAACTAGGACTGATGTAGGTGTTACCTCTACAGATCAACAACGAATGTAAAGATAAAATTACCAGTTAGCTGCAAAAACCTCTTTAACTGTTCAGTACTACAATTAATGGATCGCTGTTGTATTGATGTAAAACATTCACATGGCAAAAAAAGACAGGTTCCCTTTTCGTGTAGTCTAGAGGAAGAGACATTCGTCTCTGGAGGTTTTTTTAGAAGGGGTTTTGTGGTGAGCTAAAACACGTATTAAAGCTGTTCAGAGATCAACAAATTTACAGTCAATTAAAACATCATTTAATAAACAACATTTTGCCTCTCTTAGACCATAACATTAATTAATAAGGATGTAAACACTATTTTTATTAAAAGCAATTCTTTATTGTTTTCTGTTCATACCAATATATTTAGGACAGGTTCAAGAATTAAAAAGTTTTTTAAAAACAGTTACTGTGGCATTATGCTCCACAAACATGAGAAAAATCACAGTTTAAAATAATAATACTTTCAAAGAAACAAATTTATCATATAAAACAAAAACTTTGTCAAGTTTATTACAAAAACACAAATTGTCGACGCGGCGTTTCGGTGATTCTATGTCTTCACCTTCTTCAGGACAGTGTGTAAGTTAAAAATTCTCTAGTCAAGCTGTTGTTTGGTCAGTCGCTTTTTGAAGAAATTGGCGAGTTGTGACCCTGTCGGATATCTCGACTTCTTGCTTTAGAGGGATTTCCTCACACGTGAAATGGTTTTGGACCGCCTCTTTGATATTTTTTGTCAAGGGCGTGCCTGCGGTTTTCCACAGACTAGTCTGTGTCCCTGGATGGTATCAATTTTCTTCACCCGGTTTTTGGTTGAGATGTTTTGTCTTAAAAAGCTGAGATACTTCAAAGAAGGATCTTATGCAGAGGTCGGTTTTCCTTGTCCTCGCCCGGTATTGGTCAAAGTGGTAGTTCTAACCTTAGGTTGTCTTTTTTTTGTGGAGCTCGTGCTTGCTTTTGTAGCGAAGCTTTTCAAAGAAGCGGGGGTAATTCTTACTTTATTTGAATTCTTCCTCCTCGTGTTTTCCGGGCGTGCACCTTAGCCGACTTGCAGGCAACCACTACCTGCAAGTTAAGCCTTCTAAACACTTCCTTGCACCCTTTCTCATTTGGGACACAAAGGCAACTTTGTATGGCTCCTGTGTAAAGAATATTCCAGCATTCTACCGAAAATCCTATTTGAGGTGGTTCACCTTTTTATTAGTCTCTCGCAGCTTACAAAATACATAGGTGTGGCATTTGTGACTATGAGATCATGTTAAATATCTGACCTTGAGACTACTCCAACAAAATAGTAAATCTGCAGGGTCTTTATTAAATAATTTTAGTTTATAGACCCACCTTAGCCACCAGTGAATCCAGTAATCTTTCCGTAATGTTGACAACAGCTAGTAGTTCTGACACACTTCGGGGCAGATTTATGAGTTCTGGCGCATCTCTGCAAATCAGCAGGGATGCGCCAGAACTGATGCGTCATGCAATTCCCTCCTTGCGGCACCACAGATGCGCCGCATTTACAATGCGGCGCACCATGGTGCAAGGAAGGGCAGATGTGTGACGCATCTTGTGGTGTACGGGCGGCGTAAGGATTTGACGCAGCAGCATCGTAAAACTGACTCAGTGAAATCTTGTAGATTTCACTGCATCAGTTTTACAGGGATTTCCTACGAGGGAACGCCCACCCTGCGACAGAACGCCCACATGAAACCTGACGCAGGTTCCATGTGGCGCAGGGCTTTACAACGTGACGCATCTGCCTAGATGCGTCACGTTGTAAATAGGTCGCAGGGATGCGCATGTTTCCGCGACGTTGCGTGACGCAACGGCGGCATAAACGTGGAGCAAGTCCTACATAAATCTGCCCCTTCGTATTACTTGGAGACCTTAATATTAATTTTGATTCTTCATGCTCACCATGGGCTGATAAATGTAGGGATCTGTCGGACCTTTTAAATGTCAGGTCTAGTCTCCCACTACCAACCTAAATGAAAGGCAACGCTTTTGATGTAATTTGTTACTACTGATTGCCAAGCCTCTCAACCATGTCCTTTAAGGTGGCAGTCCGCTTTTGCTCACTTTTCTCCTGCTTTTTTAGCAAACAGTTAAAAAATGTGAATTGCTTCCACACACTCAAAACTATAGTAGTCAAAATCAAATTTCGAAGAAGCACTAGTACAGCTGGTTCCAGGCCTAAAGTTGATGGAAGATGTACTCATACAATAATATTGCTATCGCCAACTATGTGCATCTATGGTCTATATAGCCAGTGGGTCTCCAGCATTTTGTATAGTGCGAGCTGCTACTGCTCAAGAAAAATCCTGTAGCGTGAATAGCAAATTTAATGGCTGTAAAAGTAGCATCTTTTTACGTTAATCTAGCGATCAGTTTAAGGAGTATTATCAGCAGTAACCACTCAAGCTGTTCAGGTGACTAAGCGCTTCAAAGGTATTTAGCAAACACTACCTTTTGTTTTCGTCAGACTATTACCTCCACTAGTGCGTAGAATCACCTTCTTTACTGCTTTCAAAAAGGAAGTGAAAAGACTACTAATGACCAAATTCATGTCCTAAGTTTTAATTATTGGATGTCACTGAGTGTAAGACGTTTTATCACAGCCCTTTTTGCTCTATATGTGTATGCAGCCTAATGCTTAGTTGGCTGTGGGTCCGCCTGATCATCTATACTTTTTATATATCTACTTTTAATCGTTATACGTTATAATAGGTATGTTTGATAGCACAATCTCCTAACGTTCAGTAACTGTCTAGTGTAACTGTCTAGTGTTCAGTGAAGTAGTGTGGCTCACTGGTTAGAGGCGGCAGACCCGAGAGCAGAAGACGGCCCGGGACCAGGGTTTGATTCCCGGCGCTGCAGGTTTCTGGACCAGGGTCAGCGGACTCGATAATTCTCTCGCCTCGGTGCCCACTCTGATCAGCGATCACACTCGGCAACTCTGGGCATAAGCTTGCCTCATCTTCACTAACGGCCCCACCAGACTGCCGGGGATGCCTGGTCTCACCCTGGAGATACCCATTAAGGGACCATCTCTCAGGGAAGCCAGGAAGGGTTTCGCAGCGGTCGAAGCGCCTTGGGACCCTACGGGTAAGTAGTGCGCTATATAAATGCCAATACATACATACATACACAACTTCCCGCAGAATCTCGGTCCTCTGTTTGTTATGCATATATTTTATATTTCTATTTTACAAAGTGCAAATTTGAATGTGTGTATTCCACCTCATCCATTTATGTTCTTTTATTGTAAAGCGCTCTGATACCCTCGTGGGTCACGTTCACACTATACAAAACTCTATAAATAAAAAAATAAAAAATAAAAAAATGCAACACCAAAACACAGCGTGTGCTTTTAGAATCACCTAAAAGCAAACACTGTGTTTTTCAAGTTAATTTAATATTGCTCAAAAAGCTGAGCCCGGAGGTGCATATAGTTGTTGAACAATAGGCAAGTTTCCAGTATGCCACCGTAAATCATGAGGATAACTTCGATCCAGACAGACCCATATGTTTTGGTTGTGTTTCGAGAAAAACATTTGTGTTCACGCTAGTCCAGTCATGGTCATGCATTGTTTTAACCTTTCTGCTAGGCAGCTGATGGGTCAAGGACGAACTGACAGATTTCTTGTCTTTGTTCTTGCAAAGTGGGAGATTGTCTTTGGTGTAGCGCAAGTTAGAGTCCTTGTCCCTTAAAGATGTCAATCCTTGCTGGTGAATATAGTGCATATATATTCGTAGTCATGCTTTTCAAGTTGTCTTGTAAAATCTCCGGACTTTCAGCACAACTCTTGTACGGAGCTAAAGGTCGGATGGGGCTGGCAGGAGAGTCTCGCACTGTAGAAGAGTAAGAACATTTATGTTTTGAAAAAGAGCATATAGAATTGATTCAGTGTTTGTCCACTTGCTCCATGAAATTACCCACCATGCCGATGATGGAAGACTCCCTTAAGGTTGTGCAGGAGCAAAATATTCAGTGGCACCATGCAACTATTGGCAAAGCCAAGATTTTTGGCTTGCATAATTATTCGTGACACACAGGATGGTGTCTTTGGTCCATGCAGCGAAAAATGACTGTAGGCCATTTAACCCACAACATAATGTTCTCTTTGGTAGGGTTTCTATCTGCCATATTCTGTTGCCCTATACAGAAGTTATTAGTGCTGGTGCATGCATATGTAGCTGTGTGTAGCCGGACACTGCAACCAGCAGAAAGCATGGTGTCTAGGGGCCAAGATGTAATTGAATAGGAATTTAACCTCCCGGTTTGTTTATAATCTGCAAACCAAGTTTATACTTTTGCAGGGGTGTACCACTTCACAGATGACAGGAGCCATGGTAGAAATGAGGAGTTTAATCTTGTAACCACCTTGATGATTTCCTTTCCCACGGAGTTCTGGTACAAACCCTATTACCTCTGGTTTGTTTCTCCTACCATTACATCAGGCAAAATGTGTGTGCACCCTAGATCCCTTTTTACCGCTAATTTCTCCTTTTTCTACCACTTACCATCCTCTAACTTAAACACATGCTTCTTCACACACACTACTTTCTTGGGGTCAAAAAACTTTGAATTTCCCTTGGCAATTATAACCGGCAATCTAACTCTTTCACCTTCACTTTCTGCACAATTTCCTTGGATACATACTTACTTTGGGCATCTTTGTCGCCACTGCAGGGATGTACCACTTCGCAGATGACAGGAGCCAAGGTAGAATTAAGGAGTTTAATCCAAGTAAGTCTTGTACAACAAACAGGGCAGCCAGCAACCGACTAACTGCACACTATTGAAAACATACATTCCAATCCCCTACATTCCAGTAAGTCCCCACCAAAGTTACACCCACAGAATTATCCCCTGAACCCAGACAGTCCCAATAGCTTTCCAGTAAAAAAATTCCCACAGTTCCACTTAGCAATAGACCCCCATTTACCATACCACTTCATACCCTATAATGTAGGCGTTTATGCGGTTTTAACTGGCATTTGCAAACAGCCCTGATCTCAATGGGAAGAAAGTTACTGAAACTCGTAGAAAGTTTGAGAAATGTTGTTGAATTCTCTCTTCAGACTGCTCTTGTTGATGTACCGGGGACCGGAAGAGGATTCACCCACTGAGACTGAACAAATTAAAATAAATGATATTTATTCTTTTAATACTGAATGATTTATGCAAACACTTTTTGTTGTTCATCACAACATTTGTAGGGTAAGGCCTGCAACTGTATTTACTGTAAAAAACCATACACATTGCATGTCATTTATTTTGAACTTGAGGGTTTTAGAGCAATAGTTGCTATACTTTCTTTTTAAGCCTAGTAAAAAGCTACAACCAAACCATTATTCTATGAAGCGCAAGATAGGAGGTCAGGGCACTCATGCCTGCACCAGTAAGTATAAAAATTTGAAAGTTTGGGCAGGAATGGTAGTGCAAAGAGCTGAGAACTTGCCCTTCGTAGTTCCCACAATTTTGGATAGCCAGGGGCACAGGATGCAGAGTGGCTCAGCACATGCCTGGGGGGCAATGTGTGGTGGCAGGGTGGTGCAGTGCAGTGTCCAGGTTAGTGATTGTCGGGCGGGAGGTGGTCTCCCAGGGGAGTGGGTTTAGTCTTCGGATTCTTGTGATTTTTTTTTCTTTTGTTCCTTTGTATGGTGCTTCTTCATCGTACTTTATTCGTTGGAGGGCACAGTTCGGGGTTCGTGGCCGGTGGGGCGCGTTTCATTAGTGAGTGAGTTTTAGCCTTCAGGTGAGCTCCAAGCCTGCCTGCCCCCACCACGGTAGGCTCGCTGCGAGCTGCCACACTTTTAGGCAGCCTTCAGTACAGTGACAGATGCTGACTGTGCATATGCCTGACAATTCATTTCAGTGCGGTAATGCGGAGCACCACACTGAAATGCGTTAGTCTAACGCCTGCTGTGTGGTACTTGGCAGGACTAAAACCATTTGTCTCCAAGCCATGCAGCTTCTGTCATCAGCACTTCTCCCTTTTTCCACAAGAGCAATTAAGCATGAATGGCAAAATATCCTACTTTGCAAATGTTTTCCATATAATTCTGGTTCTGCAATATTTGCAGAATTTGACGATTTTAACTATTAAATCGTTTGTAGCTCAAACAGATCAAATGTGACTTGTGTTTCTGCAAACGGCCCTTTGCAAAGGATGACTGATCACCTTTGTCACTGCTGGATTTGTATGTTACACTTGTACTACTACTAATAAGGCAACATTATTCCAGAGATTGTTAGCGTCAGTAAAAATGTAAAAATAATAATGTATCAGAAAATATACTGCATTACATTCCAGCCTCTTTTTTGCTGCATAATTTAGTCAACACTGCGGCATAATTTTGTCCTCCATTGGTGCATAGTTCCAGTGGCCCAAAGCAGGCAGCACATGTTAAAAGTGCTAGTGCATGAAGCCGAGAGACTGTGAAGATTGTGAACTTAGTTTGGTGTGCTTGCAAATCATGCATTGTCAACCCCTGGTGAGTTACAGCTACTACTGCTGAAACAAGGCCAACGGAGGGACCAATGGGTGAGGCGGACTGACCTCAAGGGCAATGGTGGTATGAGTGCAGGTGGAGCCCTGTGCAACAATATTTGTTGGTGCCCTCTCAATGACTCCCTCCACCACTGATTCCCTCACTACCACCCTTTAACAGTGCCCCTCAAGTCTCCATAACTATACTCTCACTCAGATGAATTTAACTTGATTTACAGCGCTGCTCATACCAGTGTAGGGAGGCAGAGCACTTCACATCACATTTCTTACACTGAGACAATTATCCATATGTGTGTAAATCTTTGTATAGGAAATGTTACAGAAGACAAAGGACTACAAGGTGTTTGAGTGACATGACATCCATACTAGTACACAGTATAGTTTAAGAGTGATTGGTTTGGAGAAACACACTGAAATTAGAATGTAATATCATGATTGGGGTTCTCTTTAATAAACAGAATTGATTTCTATTCAAATGAACCCTTTTTGCAAACATAGGGTAATCAGTCTGGGGAAAACATGAAAGTTAATAGCTCACTGTTCTATTTTAGGATTTTGACTTATAAACTGCAAGTATCAAAAGGATCTCACTGACAAAAGCAGTAAGCCACTGACCCATTTACATTATGTGCAATTTGTGATCTGGATGGTACATGTTATTTGCAGCAGGTAAATTAGCCCTCTGCGCTACCTTTCCATGAGTCAAAACTTCCACTTGACAAAACTCCATCTATCTCTAGGAAGAACATTAATCACCGGAGTTATCATGGCATTTTTATTGTTTCCTAAAACTGCTAGCAACCAGGCCTGCTCTGCACTGTTCATGAATATTCTATCTCTGACACATAGCATTTTAAATTTGAAGGCGCAGTTTCATGCTCATATATGTTAGACAATTTTAGCGTACTGGTGCTGCCTCATTGGCAGTGTACCTCTAATGCAGTATTGTCAGAGGGGCGCTAGAATACAAGACTAATGCATTTTAATGCTGTGATGTGGACACTAGCATTAAAATGTGTTAGTCGAAAGCCTGATGCGGCCCTACCCTAACCCAGCCCTGAAACTGCATTTGTTAAAGTTTTCATGATAATTGCAGCGCCCATCGTGAGCTTAAATTAACATGAAAACTTGAACAAATGCACACAATCACCCCACAGCCCTGCTCTATTAAGAAAAGAAATGCAGCAACATAGCTGCCAAGATTTCAAATTGACATGTGGGACGGTTTCAAACCTGCCTTGACAACATTCACTTGGATCTGTTCGTGAGTAAATGCACCGTCTTTTCACTTTTTTAAGCAAGTTTGGAGTGATATTTGGCGCTGCACCTACATGCGCAGTCTGGTTACAGGCGCACATAGCCTTGGTTGCAAAGCACTTAGACCTTACACTGCCGCACACAGAGGGCAAATATTAGAGGGAACATTGGTAATGAGGGCCCGCCCCTTTTTACACCTCTCTACAACGCAGCCCCCTGGCGCGTTTACAGAGGGAGAACTAATTTCCCTTGCATATTGGGGGTCCCTGGGGGCCAACAAGCCCACCAGGAACCTCCAGTATGAGCCAGGGAGCTGCATTGCAGAAAGGTGTAATGAGGCCACGCCCCTTTTTACAACACTCTGCAAAGCAATTCCGTGGAGCTTACTTGAGGTACCTGGTGAGCTACTTGGCTCCCAGGGACCCCCAGTATTCAAGGTAAATTACTTCCCCGTCTGCAAGTGTGCCAGGGGGCATGTTTGCAGAGTGGTGCAGGGAGGGGGCAGGGCTTGAGGTGACGGATTGCACCACTCTGCAAACGCGCCCCCTGGCCGATTTGCAGAGGGGGAACTAATTCCCCTTGAATACTGGGGGTCCCTGGATGCCAACTAGCCCACCAGCAACCTCCAGTATGCGCCAGGGGGCTGCCTTCCAGAGAGGTGTAAAAAGGGGTGTGGGCTCTTTACACGTCTCTGCAAGGCAGCCCCCTGGCGCATTTGCAGTGGGGAACTAATTCCCCTTGAATACTGGGGGTCCCCGGGGGCCAACTAGCCCACCAGGAACCTCCAGTATGCACCAGGGGGCTGCATTGCAGAGAGGTGTTCTGAGGCCATGCCCCTTTTTACATCTCTCTGCAACGCAGCCCCCTGGCACGTTTACAGAGGGGGGAACTAATTCCCCTTGCATGTTGGGGGTCCCTGGGGGCCAACTAGCCCACCAGGAACCTCCAGTATGCGCCAGGGAGCTGCATTGCTGAGAGGTGTAATGAGACCACGCCCCTTTTTACAACACTCTGCAAAGCAGCTCTGTGGTGCTTACTGGAGGTACCTGGTGAGCTAGTTGGACCCCAGGGACCCCCAGTATTCAAGGGAAAATACTTCCCCCTGGCGCGTTTGCAGAGTGGTGAAGGGAGGGGGCAGGGCTTGAGGTGACAGATTGCACCACTCTGCAAACGCGACCCCTGGAACTAATTCCCCTTTAATACTGGGGGTCCCTGGAGGCCAACTAGCCCACCGGGAACCTCCAGTATGCACCAGGGGGCTGCCTTGCAGAGAGGTGTAAAAAGGGTGTGTGGCCTCTTTACACGTCTCTGCAAGGCAGCCCCCTGGCGCGTTTGCAGAGGGGGAACTAATTCCCCTTGAATACTGGGGGTCCTTGGGGGCCAACCAGCCCACCAGGAACCTCCAGTATGCGCCAGGGGGCTGCGTTGCAGAGAGGTGTAAAAAGGGGCGTGGCCTCTTTACACGTCCCTGCAAGGCAGCACCTTAGCGCATACTGGAGGTTCCTGGTGGGCTACTTGGCCCCCCGGGACCCCCAGTATTCAAGTGGAATATTTCCCTCTCTGCAAATGCACCAGGGGCGCTTTTGCAGAGTGGTGGCTTAATTTTTTTGGGGGGGATCGTCAGGGGACACGTACCCTCCGCGTATCCCGCGATTTAAAAAATAAAATAAAAAATCTGGCCTTCGGGGTCCTTGTAGGACCCCCTGAGCAGGCCTAGGGGATCAGGAACCGCTCCGCTCCTTCCCTGAAAGTTTGGCAGAGAGGTAGAGTTTGGTTCGCAGATTGTGCTTTTTGTTAAATGGTGTAAATCCGTTCAGTAGTTTCTGAGAAAATGACAAGAAAAATCATAGCGATATCTCTAGAGACGGAGTACGGCACACGTACGGAAATCCGTACAATTATGAGCATGAGCTGCATGCTGATTGGTTGTCAACTGTTTGTCAACACTCCAAACCAGGAAGTGTTGGCTGCCATCTTGTTCGTCGCTAGAGCCGAGTCACAAGAAAACAGTAAAACAAAGTTGAGAAATAAGGAAAGGGGGCAGGGTAGAAACATCCTGACCCTCTATGCTTGTCCAGGGGTTCGTTCATGGATTTTTAGGCTATTTACTCTAAAAAAAAATTAAAATAGAAAAATTGTGGCGTACGCGTTTGGAACTCCGTACAATTACGAGCATGAGCTGCATGCTGATTGGCTGTCAACGCTCCAAACTAGGAAGTGTTGGCAGCCATCTTTTAATGAAGTATGCGTGGGAGTCATGGCCCTCATACATGCCCTGGGGACCGCCACCTTCCTGGGGCAGTAATATTTAAAAAAGGGGGGGGGTCAGTGACGGCAGGGACCTCCCAGCCCCAGGGATTACCACTTTTAGGGGCTTTTTAATGTTGGGAGGGGGTCGCGTGGTCTCCGTCCAGGAGCTCTTGATGTCTCTGGGGACCACCATCTCTCAGGGCCGGCTCCTGCAGTGTCCCGAGTTGTCTACCCCCGGGACATTGCTGTTTGGTACGGTAGGGCGGGAGCGTTGCAGCTCCCACTTTAGCACAGGAAACCGGTTTCCTATTTGAAAGAGAGAGCAAGTTAAGCTGCTGGGTCTTTCAAGAAGGAAAGAAGATTGCTTTTCGTTAGAGAGAGCAGCATATAAACTGCTCTCTCTGACAAAGCAATACCGGCTCCCGAAGGACGCGGGGAGCCGGCTGGGATCGTGGGGGTATTGGTGTTCCCCACACGGTCCCTAATGATATTTTTTGAGACCCTGGGAATGGGTTCCTTTGCAGCTCCTTAAACATTCGTACATTTAATTTCTGTAAAATCCTTTTTTTATGTTTGGGGAACAGAGTATTCCTCTAGTGACTTTGTCATCCATGTATGTTTTTTACTTTTTCTTTATTTGAATTCCGTTTTATTTACAGTATGTTTCTACCTCTTTTAAGAATGAGTTCCACAGCGTAGCGTCCGTTGCAGTGTTTTTAGCTTTTTCGTTGTTTTGGTTACTTACCAGTTTGTGTTCAAGATTCGGTGTCCTATTTGTGTAGCTTTCCTTTGTGTATCTTTTGTGCAGCCTTCTTTTGTGTATGTTTTTGTGAATCTGAGTTTTTTAATTCAGTGCTTCATCCAGTGTTCTGAATATAGCAGTACATGTGTAGACATGTACTTTACTCCTTTTGTTTGCTTCCCTCCACCCTGATTGACAACGTAATGGGGTGAGTCAAACCATGGCACTGGTGTCGTTTTAAGTTTGCAACACAGTAGGTAGGATAAATAAACAAAGCACTTGACACAATGCAGAGTGACACTATTTATTGTATTTAATTTTCAAATGTTTTCAAACTAAAATACACTCATGTACAAAATATTGTTGCTTTATTTGCAAGATAAATATCTAATATAATTCATGAATTACCACATATGCTGTTATTACAGTAAAGATAAAATAAGGTGTTTATGTTTTTGTACAAGGAGCTACAACATGGGAAATTCAGTATGGAAAATTAACAAAACAATTTCGAAGACAGTTACACTCATGTACAAAATATTGTTGCTTTATTTGCAAGATAAATATTTAATATAATTCATATCAATCACCACATATGCTGATATTACAGTAAAGATAAAATGAAATGTTTATGTTTTTGTACAAGGACCTACAACATGAGACATTTAGTATGGAAAATCAACAAAACAATTTGGAAGACAGTTACAGTCATGTACAAAATATTGTTGCTTTATTTTTAAGATAAATATTTAATATAATTCGTATGAATCACCACATATGCTGTTATTAGAGTAAAGATAAAATGAAGTGTTTATGTTTTTGTACAAGGAGATACAAAATAGGAAATTCAGTATGGAAAATCAACAAAACAATTTGGAAGACAGTTTCGGAATTAGTAACAGTGTCATAGAAGAGCTGAACATACTTTTTACAAGTAGAATGAAGATGAAGATATAAATGCTGCAGATATTAGCGGTGATTTCCTAGACTAAACCTTAGATGTTGATTTTCTGGAAGCATTAGATGACATCGAGTATGATCATATGAGTTTTGAAATTGATAATCAGGAATATGAAATACATGATGAAATTATTTCAGAAGCTCTATTAAGTTATGAGATGTTATAAGAATACATTTATTAAAGTGGTTTGAGACATTCTTGTTGCAGAATTGTAATCATTCAGCTAGTACTGAAGTACTCATGTTGCAAAGTGGGCCTTAGGGCATGGACTGCTTGAAACCCCTATAGACTATATATGCAGTTTTTCATGCACCGGCAAATTTGTCTTTTATACCTTTATTAGCCCAGTCTGTTTCCTTACACTTCCAGAAAACACTAATACACTTCTAGAAAGGCAGTAAGTATTCAAATTTCTTACTGCCTTCGGCTGGGGTAGTTGTTACAACAAAAAGGCTCGATAAAGGGCTTGCAGTTTGAATTCGAATATGAAATAGAATAGTTGATAACCATAGCCAAGAAAGGCAGCAAGTAGGTGTGTGTGTACGTGTAGGTGGTGTGTTGATTGAGTGGAAGATGAATAATGTAAACAATAAGAAAAGCTGCAAGTATGCAAATTACCCACTTCCATTCACGGGTAGTAGTTATGAAGAAGGCTTAATAAAAGGCCTGTACTTTGAATTAGAATATCAAACAGAAGATTTGATAACCATAGACCATACGGGCTCTTTTTTAATATTGGTAGACTTTTATTAAGCTTTTTATTATACATGAACGGCAGAGAGTGTGCGAATTACCCACTGCCATTCACGAGTTATAGTTACCAAGAAGGCTCAATAAAGGGTCTGTACTTTGAATTTATATTACAAGAAGAATAATTGATAACCCCAGCCAAGAAAGGCAGCAAGTGTGAACATTTCTCAGTACCTTCGGCCGGGGTAGTAGCTACAACAAAAAGGCTCAATAAAGGGCCTGCACTTTGAATAGGCATATGAAATTGAACAATAATTGATAACCCCTGTCAAAAAGGCAGTAAGTAGGTGTGTGTCTGTGTGGATAATGTGTTGATTGAGTGGCAGATGAATAAGGTGAAAAATAACAAAGGCAGCAGACCCGCACAATACCTACTGCCTTGTCAGGGAAGTGGATGTTTGGATTTCCAGTCCATTACATAGAGTGGGATTTGCATTCCGCAGTGAGAGTCTTGAGAAACTGCTTCCACATGTAAGTAAGCAAGGAAGTGCATAAAGTACACACTCCCGACACTGGGTGGTAGTGTTGAAAAATAACAATATTGGGCCCTTCCTGGGGTTATAAAAAAGGTGAAAAATAAGAAAGGCTGCAGATGCGCAAAATACCCACTGTCTTGTCAGGGAAGTGGATGTTTGGATTTCAAGTCCATTACACAGACTGTGCATTGGATTCCGCAGTGGGAGCCTGACAAATGGGTACCATATCTAAGCAAGCAATGGAAGTGCACAAAGTACACACACTGTGCTGTAGAAAGGATGCAAGAAAATACGCAAGTGTACAAATTACGCACTGACATTCACAAGTAATAGTTACCAAGGAGGCTCAATAAAGGGCCTGTACTTTGAATTTGTATTACAAGAAGAATAATTGATAACCCCAGCCAAGAAAGGCAGCAAGTGTGCACATTTCCCACTGCCTTCGGTTGGGGTAGTAGCTATAACAAAAAGGCTTGATAAAGGGCCATGAGTTTGAATCAGAATATGAAATTCAAGAATAATTGAGAACCCCAACCAAGAAAGGCAGCAAGTAAGTGTGTGTACATGTTGATGATGTGTTCATTGATTGGAAGATGAATAAGGTAAAAAGTTACAAATGTTGAAGATGCGCAAAGTAAGCATTGTCTTATCATGGAAGTAGATATTTGGATACCAAGCTCATTACCGACTGTGTGTCGGAAGAAAGGATGCAAGTGTGGAAATTACGCATTGCAATTTACGGGAAGTAGTTAACAGGAAGGCTGAATAAAGGGTGTGTACTTTGAATTTGTATTAGAAGAAGAATCGTTTATAACCCCAGTCAAGAAAGGCGGCAAGTGTGCATATTTCCAACTGCTTTTGGTGGGAGTAGTTACAACAAAAAAGGTTGATAAATGTCTAATGAGTAATGTTGAGGACAGATATGTTTCTGTTTGTTATGAAGTTGATAGACTGTTTCACGTAACAGAAAAGTTCATCGCAATAAATGTATAGAAATGTAAGTTTATTAAAATCAAGATTAATATGTGAGTATGGACTGCTTGCCGAAGATGCTGTTGCAGCAGTTCATGTCCTTGGTGCAGCAGCAGGTGAGTTGCCCTGCAATTTTTGTGTTGCAGCTCAAGCAAAGTTGTTGTGGTGCAAGTTCTTCACGTGTCGCACTATATTTGCTGTGTGAAAGAAGTCTTTTTTGGAAGGATTGTCCTTTGAAAGAGTTGTTTGGTAAATTTTCCAGATTACTTTTGGAGCAATAACCTTCGCCTGGAGTATTAGCTATGACAAAAAGGTTCAATAAAGGGCGTTGACGTTCAACCAGAATATGAAATTGAAGAATAATTGATAATTCCAGTCAAGAAAAGGCAGAAAGTGTGCAAATTAAGCACTGCTTTCGGCTGGGGTAGTTGGTACCAATTACAAGATGTTGTCAAAAAAGTAATGTTGAGCATAGCGATGCTCTTGCTCCCTGCATTTTATTAGATCGATAGACTGTTCCCCGTAAGACAAAAGTTCATCACAAAAAATGCATAGAATGTTAATTTCACCGAAATGTGGATCAATTTGTGACTGTGGATTGCTTGCTGAATATGCTGCTGCAGCAATCGATGTGCTTGGTGCAGCATCGGGTGAGTTTTCCTGTAACATCCGCGTTGGAGCTCTAGCAAAGTTATTGGGGTGGAAGTTCTTGATATATCGTATCATACTTGGTGTGCCAAAGGAGTATTTTTTGGATGCATCACTCCTTTAAAGAGTTGTTTGGTAAATTTTACAGGTTACTAAAGGAGCATTACCCTCCACTTACTTTTGCCGTTCATTAAAGGGATTGGTTTATCGAGTGATCGAATTGTACTGATTACTATAACAAATAAAAAAAATCAATTTGAAAACCTTGTCAGGTAGATTTTCTAGTGTTCATTTTCTTATAAAATGAAGTTTAAAAAAAATTCACTTTCTTCATTAAATTCGTCACAACTGTATTATAAAATACAAGAATAATTGATAACCCTAGCCAAGAGAGGCAGTAAGTGTACAAATGTTATACTGCGTTCGGCTGGGGTAGTTGTTACAATAAAAAAGGTTGATAAAGGGCGTGTACTTTGAATACGGGTGTGAAATAGAAAAATAGTTGATAACCGTAGCTAAGAAAGGTAGCAAGTAGGTGTGTGTATGTGTAGATGATGTGTTGATTGAGTGGAAGATGAATTATGTCGAAAATAAGAAAGGCTGCAAATTAATCAGTATCTTTAGCTGGGGAAGTAGTTACAACAAAAAGGCTAGATAAAGGGCCTTGACTTTGAATCAGAATATCAAATTGAACAATAGTTCATAACGTCTGCAAAGAAACGCAGTAAATGCGCAAATTTCGCACTGCCTTCTGCCGGGGTAGTATGTATATGAAAAAGGCTTGATAAAGGGCCTTGACTTTGAATCAGAATATCAAATTGAACAATAATTTAAGTTTACCACAATCAAGATTAATATGCGACTATGGACTGGTTACCGAAGATGCTGTTGCAGCAGTTGATGTGCTTGGTGGAGCAGCAGGTGGGTTGCCCTTCAATCTTTGTGTTGCAGCTCAAGCAAAGTTGTTGGGGTGCAAGTTCTTCATGTGTCGCACTATATTTGCTGTGCTAAAAAAGTATTTTTTGTTTGGATCACCCTTTGAAAGAGTTGTTTGGCAAATTTTACAGATTACTTTTGGAGTATTAACCTTCGACTGGGGTAGTAGCTATGACAAAAAGGTTCGATAAAGGCCTTGATGTTCTATTAGAATATGAAATTGAGGAATAATTGATAATCCCAGCCAAGAAAGGCAGCAAGTGTGTATCTAAAGCAACAAAGTTCTATAGAGTGTGTTGGTAGCAAAGTCTTTAAAATCAAGTTTTCTAATAAATATTCGTTGTCCATTCACAGAAGTTGAAGTAGATCTTTATAAAGTATGATATATTTTTTTCTGAATAAGTCATCTCATTCAATACGGTCACGTGGTGATGAGTTGTGGTGCACTGAGTTAGTAATACCTTTGGCGCTGAGCTTGAATGTACCTTGTGATGATGTGTGGTCGGGGAGGAGGTATAGTAATTGAAGAAATGTCTTTTGTTGATTGAATTCTGTATCAATTCCATTTTAAAAGACAGCATGTCTCACTGTGACATAAAACTGTTTACTCTTCTTTGTGATGATTAATGGTACACTGAGTAAGTAGTGTCTTTGGCGTTGAGCTTGTACGTTTCCTGTGCAGTGTAGATTGAAGGCAGTTGTTAACAGACATAGACAAATGGTTTTTGTCACTTATTTAACAAAATGTGAACACATATAGTAGAATTGTGTCTGCATTAAATAAATGAAGGCTGAATTTCCTAGTGTTCAAACTTTAAGAAAATCTGAGGACATTGTGCAATTGTCTCTGTTTTAAGTAAATCAAGATTGTATTGAATGTTTTCTGTAGTGCTGGCGCTCTTGGTATATAGTTGTGAACTCTTCTTTGTGCAGAATTGATTGAAGGCACTTCTAAGCACACATAATGAAGAGAAATTTACATGCAAAACTCAATTGAAGTTGTGACCCCTGCTGTCTGTAATGTACATCGAAGGTACTAATTGACACAAACATCGATGAATGCTATTTTGTACAGTTAACAGAATGTGAGGACACAGTATAATTGTCTCTGCCTTAAGGAGAGCAAGGCTGAATACAATGCTGTACTTAATGTAGAAGGAAAGTTCAATTCAAGTTGTGAACCCAGCTGTCCGCAGTGTAGATTGAAGGCAGTTGTTGACACAAAGATCGATGAGTGCTATTTTGTCACAGTTAACAGAATCTGAGGACAGAGTACAATTGTCTGTCTTAAATAAAGCAAGGCTAAATTCAATGTTGTCCTTAATGTAGATGGAAAGGTGAAATCAAGTTGTGAACCCTACTGTCCGCAGTGTAGATTGAAGGCTCTAGTGAGCACAGTTATAGATGAATGCTATTTGTGAAATATCTTACAAAATCGGAAGACATAAAATCCATTAGTCTCTACCTTAAATAAAGCAAGGCTGAATTGAATATTTTCTTAGTAGTGGAGCTCCTGCTATCAAGTTTTGATTTTTACTGGCCGCAGAATATATTGAAGGCAGTTGTCAGCACAGTTATTGAAGACAAATTTAGTTCCAAAGCTGAATTCAAGTTGTGAACCCAGCTGTCCGCAGTGTAGATTGAAGGCAGTTGTTGACACAAAGATTGAAGAATGCTGTTTTGTCACAGTTAACAGAATCTGAGGACACAGTACAATTGTCTGCCTTAAATAAAGCAAGGCTAGATTCAATGTTGTCCTTAGTGCAGATGGAAAGGTGAATTTAAGTTGTGAACCCTACTGTCCGCAGTGTAGATTGAAGGCTCTAGTGAGCACAGTTATAGATGAATGCTATTTGTGAGATTGTTTTAGAAAATCGGAAGACATAAAATCCATTAGTCTCTACCTTAAATAAAGCAAGGTTGAATTCAATGTTTTCTGTAGTACTGGAGGTCCTGTTGTCACGTTTTGATTTTTACTGGCCGCAGAATATATTGAAGGTAGTTGTCAGCACAGATATTGAAGACAAATTAAGTTCTTAAAGCTGAATTCAAATTGTGTACCCAGCTGTCCGCAGTGTAGATTGAAGGCAGTTGTTGACATAAAGATCGATGAGTGCTATTTTGTCACAGTTAACAGAATCTGAGGACACAGTACAATTGTCTGTCTTGGATCACTGAAATAATATCGACGGACAAAATATCGACTTGCCAAAATATCGTGGACAAAATATCGACAGTCAAAATATCGAGTTTGTATCTACAAACAGGTAAGTACAAAAATATCGAGTACAAAATATCGTTAACAATAATATAGATGTAAAAAATATCGACTTTATTAAAAACAGTGTTAAATTAAATTAATATTAAATTTAAATTACTAAAATATACTTAAAACTACTTAAATTAAATTATAATAATTAAATAATAAATGAAAATAATAAAAATAATTTTTTACAATCTTATTAGTTGACCCTGAACCCTAAAAATACCCCTTTACCCAAAAACCCCAAACTGACCCTGAACCCTAAAAATACCCTTTTACCCAAAAACCCAAAACTGACCCTGAACCCTAAAAATACCCCTTTACCCAAAAACTGAAAACTGACCCTGAACCCTAAAAATGCCCCTTTACCCAAGAACTGAAAACTGACCCTGAACCCTAAAAATACCCCTTTACCCATGAACTGAAAACTGACCCTGAACCCTAAAAATACCCCTTTACCCATGAACTGAAAACTGACCCTGAACCCTAAAAATGCCCCTTTACCCAAAAACTGAAAACTGACCCTGAACCCCAAAAATACCCCTTTACCCTAAAACTGAAAACTGACCCTGAACCCTAAAAATGCTCCTTTACCCAAAATGTATCAATATTATTTAATTACCAATTAATTATTAATTAACAATAACAATAAAGTAAATATATTAGAACATTAGCTGTAATTATTTTAATAATTAATATTATTTTTTCCAAATTAATTACTTAAAAATAACACAAAATTAAATATATTAAAAATTTACTCTAATTAATGTAATTAACTAATTACAAATAATTAATTAACAATTAATTACTAATACAAAATATGTTCAAAATTATATTAATTAATTAACTAATTAATATTAATTAATTATCAATTAATTATTAATTAAAAATATTAACAAACATATATTAATTAATTAATTATTATTAAATTACTTCCCACCCTATTCCCCTATAAACCCACAACCCGCTACAGAATTACATTACGCAATTATTATAAAAACAAAATTCATTTAATAAAATATTTTATAACATTAATACACACTATTCACACATATTATTACATAAAAATATACTATAAAATATTATATATTATTAAAAATTCGATATTTTTGCTATCTATATTTTATACAGTCGATATTACTTCACTTACCTGAAAAACGATATTTTTGTAGTCGATATTATGTCCAGTCGATATTTTGTCCAGTCTATATTTAAAACTCGATATTATGTCCAGTCGATATTTTGGAGTCGATATTTTGTCTGTACACCGTCTGTCTTAAATAAAGCAAGGCTAGATTCAATGTTGTCCTTAGTGTAGATGGAAAGGTGAATTCAAGTTGTGAACCCTACTGTCCGCAGTGTAGATTGAAGGGTTTAGTGAGCACAGTTATATATGAATACTATTTGTTACATTCTTTTACAAAATCGGAAGATATAGAATCCATTAGTCTATACCTTAAATAAAGGAAGGCTGGATTCAATGTTTTCTGTGGTACTGATGTGCTCGTGGTATGAAGAGGTAAACTCTGTTGTTCGTAGTGTACATTTGAAGGTAGTACTTAGTATAGACATTGAGGAATGTTTATTGTGCCATTCATTAATAAAATTGTGTCTGCCTTACATAAATGAAGGCTAATTTGAATGCTGTGGATAGTGTATATGGAAAGCTGAATTCAAGTTTTGAACCCTGCTGTCCGTAGTGTGAATCAAAGGCAGTAGTTGACAGAGACATGGAGGAATGCTTTTTGTCACTTATTTAAACAAAATCTTAAGACATGCAGTAGAAGCATCTCTAGATTAAAGAAATGAAGGCTGAATTTCCTACTGTTCAAAGTTTAAGAAAATCTGAGGACATTGTGAAATTGTCTCTGAAAGGCAGCAAGTATGCAAATTTGTCACTGCCTACGGTCAGGGTAGTTGATAGAACAAAAAGGGCTTGATAAAGGGCCTGCACCTTGAATAGGACTATGAAATTGAACAAGAGTTCATAACCCCTGTGAAGAAATTAAGGAAGTGCGCAAATTTCCCACTGCTTTCTGCTAGTGCAGTATCTACATGAAAAAGGCTTGATGAATTAGAATATGAAATTGAGGAGTAATTGATAACCACAGCCAAGAAAGGCAGGAAGTGTGCAAATGTGCCATTGCCTTCGGCCGTGGTAGTAGTTACACCAAAACGGCTCGATAAATCGTGTTGAGTTTGAATCAGAATATGAAATAGGTGTTATACTTAGTTTAGTTTCCACTGAGTTAGTGGTCCCTGAAACAACAAGGTTTGTGGAGCTTGCGAAGATGTGTAGTCCGGGCAGGATGTACTAATAGTAATTTTTATTGTTCTTGTGAATTCTGGCTTAGTAAGGGCAATTGGCGATTTTGTGTAGGTTTGAGGTAGATTACTTTATTTGGTGCTGTACTTTATACGTAATGAATGAAGAATACGTTCAATTCTGGCTGAATATGGACTTGTGGTGATGGTAGGAGGTAGCGGTTACCAAGACTTCATGACTACGTGTCATTGATTACAGCTGCACAATATTGGTAATTTAGTGTGTGTGAATGCAGCGATGATAAGTGGTGGAATGAGTTAGTGGCACCTCAAGGAACAAAGTTCTGTGAAGTCTGTGATTATGCGTGGTCCAAACATGACGCATTGGTAGCAAAGTCTTTAAAATCAAGTTTTTTTAATCAATGTTTGTTGTTCATTCACAGAAGTAAGTTGAACTATATCTCCAAAAAGTAGGATATTTTAGTTGTTATAAATAAGTCATGTTATTGAATACGGTCCTGTGTTGATGATTTCTGGTGCACTGAGTTAGTAATACCTTTGGTGCTGAGGTTAAACGTATCCTGTGATGATACATGATTGAGGGGGAGGAACAGTAATTGAAGTAATGTCTTCTGTCGATTGAATTTTGCATCAATTCCATTTAAAAGGAATAGTAAATTTCACTATAACATAAAAGTGTTCACTCTTCTTGGTGATTATTTATGGTGGAGTGAGTAAGTAGTATCTTTGGCGCTGAGCTTGCACGTTCCTTGCGCAATATAGATGGAAGGCAGTTGTTGACACAGAGATAGACGAATGCTTTTTGTCAGTTATTTAAAGAAAATGTGAAGACATATAGTAGAATTCCCTTTGCATTAAATGAAGGCTGAATTTCCTACTGTTCAAACTTTAAGAAAATCTGAGGACATTGTGCAATTGTCTCTGTTTGAAATAAATCAAGATTGTATTGAATGTTTTCTGTAGTGCTGGCGCTCTTGGTATATAGTTGTGAACTCTTCTGAGTGCAGAATTGATTGAAGGCACTTCTAATCACACATAATGAAGAGTGCTGGCGGTCTTGGTATCTAGTTGTTAACTGTACTCAGTGCTGAAATGATTGAAAGCCGTTCTCAGCACAGATACTGAAGAGAAATTTATATCCAAAGCTGATTTGAAGTTGTGAACCCTGCTGTCTGCAATGTAGATTGAAGGTACTACTCGACACAAACATCGATGAATGCTATTTTGTACCGTTAAAAGAATCTGAGTACATAGTACAATTGTCTCTGCTTTAAATAAATCAAGAGTAATATGTCATACTCTGTTTTAAGAATTTGTTGCATTCTTAAATGCACAAAGGCAAGCATTAAGTTTGATACAATGCTTAGGTCATGAATAATGAGAAGTTTCATTTTCTTCAAGAGTCTTCACAACAAGCTTGGTATTCCAATTTGTTGTCATGTTCCACAGGTAGTATAAGTAAACGATGTAATGTAGCATTGAAAATGTTAACATTTGGCCATATTTTGAATATAAGGAACTTATTACAAATGTGCAACAAGGAAATTATGTTGAATAAAGAACTATTCTACAAGAAATAAAAATTGGAGAAATGACTGAACATGGCAAAGAAGTTTTACAGAGACGATTGCTTTGAAATTTGTTTTCAAAAGAAAATATTATTCCCAAGCTGGTTGCTACTTTTAAAATAATTGAGAACAACAGTGAAGAAAAGCAGCAAGTGTGAAAATATCCTACTGCCTTCGGCCGGGGTATTAGCTGCAACAAAAAGGCTCGATAAAGGGCCTTGACTTTGAATCAGAAAATGAAAATGAACAATAATTGATAACCCCAGCCAAGAAATGCAGCAAGTGTGCAAATTTCCCACTGCCTTCGGCTGGGGTAGTAGCTACAACAAAAAGGTTCAATAAAGGGCCATGAGTTTGAATCAGAATATGACATTCAAGAATAATTGATAACCCCAGACAAAAACGGTAGCAAGTTGGTGTGTGTTATGTGTAGATGATGTGTTAATTGAGTGGAAGATAAAAAAGGTGAAAAATTAGAAAGGTTGCAGACGTGCAAATTATCCACTGACTTGTCAGGGAAGTGGATCTTTGGATTTCCACCTCATTATACCGATAGGGCGTCGAATTTTGCAGTGGGATGCTAAGAAATGGCTACCACATCGAAGGAAGCAATGTGAGTGCATTAAGTTACCACTGTGGGTAGTAGGGCTGAAAAATTACAACACCAGGCCCATTTTAAGGACTGTAGTTTGAATTAGAATAATACTTGGCAAAGGCTGCAAGAAAGTTAGCAGGTAGGTGTGTTTGAGGTAGTGGATACAGAATAAGGTGAAAAGGAAGAAAGGTAGCAGATGCGGAAAGAACCCACTGTCTTGTAAAGGAAATGGGTGTTTGGTTTTCTAGTGCATTACAGACTGTGAGTCGGATTCCACAGTGGGAGCCTGAGAAAGGGGTATCTCATCTTAGGCAAGTGCACAAAGTGCACATACTGTGCGGTAGAAAGGACGCAAGTGTTTAAATTACTCACTTCCATTCACAGGTAGTAGTTACCAAGAAGGTTTAATAAAGGGGCTGAACTTTGAATTACTTGAAGAATAATAGATAACTTCAGCCAAGAAAAGCAGCAAGTGTGAAAATTTGCTACTGCCTTCGGCCGGGGTATTAGCTACAACAAAAAGGCTTGATGAAGGGCCTTAATTTTTAATCAAAATATGAAATGCAAGAGTAATTGATAACCCCAGCCAAGAAAGGCAGCAAGTGTGTACATTTGTTACTTCCTTAGGACGGGGTAGTTGTTGCAACAAGAAGGCTTGATAAAGGGCCTTGATTTTTTATCAGAATATGAAATTCAAGAATAATTGATAACCCCAGCCAAGAAAGGCTGCAAGTGTGCAAATTTCCCATTTGCTTGTGCTGGGGTAGTATCTACATGAAAAAGGCTTGATAAAGGGCCTTGACTTTGAATAACAATATTTCCCAGTGCTTTTGGACGGGGTAGTTCTTACAACAAAAAAGCTTGATAAATGTCTAATGACTAATGTTGAGGACAGCGATGCTCCTGTTTGTTTTTGATGAGGTTGATAGACTGTTTCACGTAACAGAAAAGTTCATCGCAATAAATGCATAGAAATTTAAGTTGAACAAAATAAAGATTTATATGTGAGTATGACTGCTTGCTGAAGATGCTCTTGAAGCAGTTGATGTGCTTGGTGCTGCAGGAAGTTGGTTGTCCTGCAATCTCTGTGTTGCAGCTCAAGGAAAGTTGTTGGGGTGCAAGTTGTTTATGTGTTGCACTAAATTTGCTGTGCCAAAGGATTATTTTTTGGATTGATCACACCTTGAAAGAGTTGTTTGGCAAATTTTACAGGTTACTAGTGGTTGGTGTGTTTCAGTTAGTATGTGTCTGGACTTCGCTGGAATCTTTAAGGGACACATTAGAGCTTACATATTACAGAAATACTTTGTACTTAGTGACATCCAATTCTATTTTAAGATGAACGGTTGAATTCTACATCCGCCTTTAGGAGTAGTGGGAGGGTAGCATTTATGTGTTTGACAGGTTACACTACATGTGTCCATGCAGGTAAAAAAAACTTAGCATGGCTATGCATGGGCACCCTCTCACACAAAACGTAGTACTCAGTATTCAGGATTGTAAAAGCTTGCAATAGGAGTGACTGATGAGTTTATATATGTCAGTGAGAAAAGAAAAAGAAGTACGCTTGTTTTACATTAGAGATATACAGACCTTAAAGAATATGCATGAAGGTATGGAGGAAAGCAGTGAAAGGGTGTTTAGATACAATACTGTCCAGCTTAAAAAGTGCTCAATTGTTCTTTTTGTTGAGTGTTAACACACATTTTTGATTAGGACCATGGAATAGTGGTGTAACTATATCATAGAGTCTATTGTCAGATATCTACCATAGTAATAGTGGAATTACCACTACTTTTTAGACTACAATTGAACAATCATATGTAGAGAAGCGGTATTGCTTCTTGACTTTCAAAGAGGCGGAAGATTTAAATTTATATTTTAACACCTAAACAAAATAATTGTTGAATTTCAAAAAGAAAATTAAGTAGGAATGTTAGAGGAAGTCTGGTCCAATTCTAAAAGGAATGTGCAAATCGTGACAGCTGAAAGAAGTTTGTCTCAACATTAATTTTTAACATAATTCAGACACAACACTAGATTGCAGGAGTGTGCAAATGTCTACTTAGACATGTTGCATGCGATCATGTTACATAAAAAGATAATTTTTTTACATATTTAACCGGTAAAAGGTAAGTAAGATTTACATTTGGTTTTTATAAAGTCAAGGTGGAGTCATCTGCTGCATTCCAAACATTGGGCCTGTTGGGAAGATAGTGAAAAGTAACTTGTTATTAAGATTGCATTGTTTAAAGGTCAATAGCTTTTTGAAATGAAAACGTTATATGTATTTACATGGTAAACATAGATTTTCTGTTCTGGGCGTTCTTTGGTCTTGAATATTATCGTTACCCTGGTGGGTGGGTACGTAAACACCATCTTTTGAGCACCTCCAACCAATAGGATTATACACTGGATATATAGACTTAGAATGTTCCAAGATGTGGAGACCATACAGCAAACCAATAACTTGTGTCATATTATTGTTTAAAGTCAAACGTGATGACTCCATTAGGTTCATTGCAATTGTCAGTCCATAATTCTTAAGAAATATTACATTAGTAAAAATCTGGGCTACCGGATGCTGAGTTGGGTAGTATTCTGCAAACTGAAAACATAATAACAAATGTATATGGTGAGCAAAATTCGAACCTGAATGTCATACCAATCATAGGTTTCAGAGTAGAGAATTTCAGTACACACATTGATGGGAAATTATTACTTAAAGATAAGTAGCTGTAATAGGAATGAAAATATACATATATTTGGTGTTGAGAGACATGTTTGAGAGGAAGGTATCGATTAGTTGTAAAAATATATGAAAGCACACGAACTTCTAAAGAGGAACCAATATGTACATCATACGCTATTAGGTATAGTATATACAATTTACATGTAGCAGAACATGGTGTACCTGGTACAGGTTGTGAAGATTGATCACGTTGTGAAGATTGATCACGTTGTGGAGATTGATCATGTGCTGGTGAATTATCACTGGTTATGCTTCCTGCAAATTAATTTTGAAAATGTAACATTTCTTAAAGAAGAAATTAGTTTAACAACCTAACAGAAAAGTTTCTTAAACACAGTTAATCCAAAATAACTTCTTTATATTAATGTAGTTTGAAAAATATGTTGTGTGTAGAAAGTTTAAGCGAGGGATATAGAGTACAGTCTATACAAATACAGAGGTAAGGCCTGTCAAATGGATGCACTTTGAAAACATGACAGTTTAACAAAGGGCGCTCAGGCCCTGCAGTGATAGGCTTGATTTTTATATTTAGAGTTTCTTGTGTGGGTGGCACAGTTACTGTTGTAGGCCCAGTAGTAGCATGTACATGAGCAGTCTTGGTATACGTAACTATCAATAGTAACATTTTAATCATGGACAAACAATTACCATTACACTTTCAAAAAAGGCAGCAATTGCACTTAAAGACTGATCCTGAAGTGGTGAAGTGTTGAAAACATGTATTTTGGCGAAAGCATGGTATAAAAAGTGGTACGAGAGAGGGAAAAATGGCTAGGTAACCTAAGCCAAATAAAGGGCCAGTACAACACTGTAGTGTCAAAGTTATAAATCCAACAATTATTATGAATTCAATCTATGGTAATCTGAGGAGGCAAAACTTTCATAGGCCAACTAGAACACAGAAAAAAAACAACTATCGGTCATGTGAGGAAGCAAGAAATGTTAAGTCAGTGGAGGATTAAAAGGGAGCAAATTTGATGATTACGAGAGAGTACGTATGTTGAAACACAAAGCACGTGGTGTAGCACAAAAATGCAACATATATATTTATGAAAGCACAATATGTAAGAAAACAGGCCTAGGAAGGCCATGTGAGGCAGTATTAAATATTAAAATTCATGGGAGAAAAAAAAAAGGAAAATAGAGCTGGGAGGGACACGTGACGCAGTAAAAAAATATTACTAATATGAATGCACAAATTGGACCAATACAGGCTAAAGCACGGGACACAGTTCAAAAACACGACACAGAAATTCATGGACGCACAATTTGTTTAGAAAAGGCCTAATAGGGCCCCGTGACACAGAAGGAAATATTACGATCAACCATATACGATCAATAACAATAGAGGCCGGGAAGGCCACATGAGGTAGCAATAATCAATAAACGTTACAGGGCGATTAGGAGGGAAGAAGTACAATGAAGTACAAAGCACATGGAGCAAGGAAATAAAGCAAAACAGAGCTGGGAGGGCCACATGACGCAGTCAAAAAATAATACTATTATGAACGCGAAATTTATAAGAATACAGGCTAAAGCATGTGACACTTGAAAAATACGACACAGAAATTCATGCACGTACAATTTATTTAGAAAAGGCCAAGGAGGGCTCCTTGACGCAGAAGGAAATATTATGATTAATTATATATGATGAATAATAATAGAGGCCTGGGAAGGCCACGTGAGGTACCAATAAACATTAAAAGTCATGGGAGGATTAGGAGGGAGCAAATACGATGAAGCACAGAGCATGTGCCGCATAAAAGTCAAGCAAAACGGCTGGGAGGGGCACGTGACGCAGTAAGAAAAATAATACTAATATGAATGCACAAATTGGACCAATTCAGGCTAAAGCACGGGGCACAGTTTAAAAATAGTACACAGAAATTCATGGACGCACAATTTATTTAGAAAAGGCCTAATAGGGCCCGGTGACGCAGAAGGAAATATTACGATCAACCATATACGATCAATAACAATAGAGGCCGGGGAGGGCCACGTGAGGTAGCAATAATTATTAAAAGTTACAGGACGATTAGGAGGGAGGAAATACGATGAAGTACAAAGCACATGGAACAAAAAAATAAAGCAAAACAGAGCTGGGAGGGCCACATGACGCAGTCAAAAAATAATACTACTATAAACGCTCAATTTATAAGAATACAGGCTAAAGCACGTGACACTTCAAAAATATGACACAGAAATTCATGCACGCACAATTTATTTAGAAAAGGCTAAGGAGGGCTCTTTGACGCAGAAGGAAATAATATGATCAATTATATATGATAAATATTAATAGAGGCCTGGGAAGGCCACGTGAGGCAGCAATAAATATTAAAAGTCACGGGAGGATTAGGAGGGAGCAAATACAATGAAGTACAAAGTATGTGTCGCACAAAAATAAAGCAAACCAGAGCTTCGAGGGCCACATGACAGTAAAAAAAAAAAAAATAGTATCATGCAGGTACAATTTACAGCGGCTTCTCCTACCTTTGCTTTTGTAGTCTCTTGTCTTGTCTTCAAAGGCTGGGGCTTTGGCTGGGCCTGGGTGGGTGGGCGCGGGCAACGCTGGCATTGTGGCAATGATGGCCTGTTTGGAAGGCAGCAGCAGTGACACCACGTTGTGTGTCAAGAGTCCTCCTCCGTTCGAGCAAACAATTCGTAGTACAATCGACGACGATGAGAGTTAGTCTGTCACCGCAGCGGAGGCAAAAGAGAACGTGGTTAGGTCACTATCCGTTTTATATGGGAACCGAGGGGGCTGACCAAAGTAAGTCCAGAGTCGTTTGGTAGCGTTTTCGTGGTCTAGAAGAATGACGGACCTGGGGGACCTCCCACTGGCTAATGTATTGGGTTCCAGGCTTAGTAATAGCAAGAAAGGTATGTGGTGATATGTGGGAAAGTGTGGGCGGGCGTGCACTGCGCAAGTGTGAGTGTGTGCACCAATATTTAACAACAGAGAGAGACGGGGCCGGGTTTTCATGTGCGCAGAGGCAGACCCAGAATCCGATCTCCAATGAGTGACCACTTGTAACTATTCTCGTAGCACGCCCTGTCCTCTGATTTGACATGCATGAGTGATTACACCATAGTTTGTATTGCTAATCATTCTCAGCCCGTACTCGCGCATGCGCTACGAATACGCTTCGACGTTACGCGTCGCATCAAAGCTTCCGTGTGACGTCATGTACGGCGCCCCGTACGCGAAAGGCGCAAATGTTTTTAATTGTTTAAAAACATATATTTATGTATTTAATGAACATACTAACAGAATCCATTATGTAGAATAGTTATGAAAATTGTTTTTTTAAACTTTAAACAATCGTATATTACTTTTAAAAGCAATTACACAAATCGCGGTGGAACGTTATGTGTACTCTCATCGTATGAGCACCGTAATCTCAGCGTAAGCGTACGCAAAGACATGTGACTTTAAAAGATGGGATTTGATTGGTTCATAATAGTTTCTATTCCAATTGTTGAAAGTTCCGTCCCATTTTAATCATTCTACTTTGTCTTTCTAAGAAGAAGCATCTGTTCTGAGAATCCTGTCAAATAGAAGGAAGATTACCATAATGACAGCAATGGAATCATCTTCCAGCCATTCTTCAGAGGAATATTTCATTCCTGAAGAACCTCCAAAGAAGAGGAAAGAAGCTCTAATTTGGCAATTTTTTACTTTTCCAGAAGGGCAAAAAAAGGTTAATGCTCCAACAGTAACCTGTAAAATTTGCCAAACAAGTCTTTCAAGGGGTGATCCATCTAAAAAATATTCCTTTGGCACAGTAAATATGGTGCGACACGTGAAGAACTTGCACCCCAATAACTTTGCTCGAGCTGCAACACGGAGGTTGCAGGAGAACCCACCTGCTTCTGCACCAAGCACATCAACTACTGTGCAGAATTTTCAGCAAGCAGTCCACACCCACAAATTGATCCTGATTTTGCTGACGTTAAAATTGTATGCATTCATTGCGATAAACTTTTGTGCTATAGGGAACAGTCTATTGATCTGATAAAACGCAGGATGCAGAAGCATCGCTGTCCTCGACATTAGTTTTTTTTTTCATTCTTTTGTTCCAGTTGGACATTTTTTGGGTTCCAGTTCCATTTTTTTGGTTTTAAAAAAAACTTGTTGACAAAACACAAAAAAAAAAGAAAACTAAAAACACAAAAAAAACTGTTCTTTTTAGAACTACCTTCACTGGTCAAAGAAAGAACTATATTTCTATGTTAGTGTATAAAAGTTTGTCAGAATGAATGTGTAGTTCATAAATGAATTAATGAAAACATTACTAGTGTATGGTGAATGTGAAAGTGTAGAACTATAAGGAAGTGCTACAGCATACATCTATAAGGTGTTTACCTATAGCATACTGTAGTACCTCTTAAGCACTTGAATGTAACATATCCATATAAATATGTTACAAGTCTATGCTTCAAGTTGCACTGCTGGTGAGACTGCCTGGGTGAATTTGTATGTGTTAGGGGTAGATATACAACCCCCTTGTGCTTCTTTTAACACAGCCGTTACGTCACTTTTGTGATGCACTGGTAGTGTAAAAGATGTGCCATGGTGTATGGAAGGTGCATCACATTATAAAGCCCTGCACCAGAATGAGGTGATATCACAGTACACAATAAGTGTCATATCTCTGATTAGTGTTTTAATGTAGTGAATGGATTCTTTGAGAGTAGTGTACAGATACGCACATAGTGCTGTATGGTCAGTACAATACTGAAACAGAAGTGTGATAGTGTTTACTGGAAGTGTAAGGATACAGATTGGGGAATTGAAGGTATAAAAGACAAGTTTGCCAATGCATAGAAGACTACATGCATAGTCTATTGGGGTTTTCTCATGAACTACTGAACGGATTTACTCCATTTAACAAAAAGCACAATCGGCAAACCAAACTCTACCTCTCTGCCAAATTTGGTGTAATTACATTAGTGTATGCATATGGTACGATGATAAAAAAAACAATTTTAATGGAATTATATAGAATTCAATTTTAATATATTGGAGAAAAAAATTATTAATTAAAAATAATATTTTTCAATTTAGTTGTGTTATTATTTTACATAAAAAATATGAAATATAATGTAAAAAATGAAATAAATATAAATATTTATATTAAAAATGTAAGAAATTGGTAGAAAAAGAATTAATATAATTATTATACATTTAATAATTATCATTTACAAAACCTTTGAAATTCACTGAAAGAACCATAGGTTTAACACACGTTATAGTTAGGAATTAGCATTTAAAATGGATCTTTAGGCTCAATTTTAATTTTTTTTAAATAAAAAATCGCGGGGTACGCGTATGGTACACGTACGCGGTGGAAAAGGGAAAAAAACTAGAAGTCTGTTTTATTCATTAGGTCCCGGGGGGGCAAATTCTGGGGGCATTTTTTTCCATAATGGGGGGCTTGTAAGGTGCCCCGAGCACTTGGGAACACCACCCCTCTGTGGTTTTATTTTGAAGTATGCGGGGGGGTTACGGTCCTCCTCCCCTCAGTCTTGGGGACCGGCACCCTGTCGGGGCTTTTTTAAAAAAACATTTTTTTTTAAAGTATGTTTTCAGCTCTCCCTCCCTCTCTCCCCGTACACGTCGCGGGGACCACCACCTTCCTGGGGCAGTAATATGTAAAATGACCTTCCTGCTCCGGGTATGTGCACTCCCTGGGGTTTTTTAATGTTGGGAGGGGGTCGTGCGGCCCCCTTACTTGAACCCTTGATGGTCCTGGGGTCAACCATCACCCAGGGCCGGCTCTTGCATTGTCTTGGGGTGCGTACTTCCGGGACACTGCTGTTTGCTATGGTAGGGCGGTACCGTCGCCGCTCCCACTTTACCATAGCAAACCGCTTTCTTATTTGAAAAAGAGAGCAAATTAATCTGCTCTCTCTTTCAAGTAAGAAAGCAGATTGTTTTTCGTCAGAGAGAGCATCATGTACGCTGCTGTTTCTCATAAAGCAATGCAGGCTGTCGAAGGACGCGGGGAGCCGTCTGGGATCGTGGGGGCATTGGGGCTAAAAAAAAAAGAAGAGTTGTTTTTGAGAACTAACTTTACTGGTCAAAAAAAGAGCTATATTTCTATGATAGTATGTAAAACTTTCCATTTTTTTGTGTGCACCAGTTGTACTCCACGCATGCGCAGCCTCGTTTTCAAGCCCACGTTTTTTTCTTTTTCTTCAAGCTCGCCAAGTAAACCTCTCCTTATTTCATGTATTAAATTTGCCCCTTTCTTTTCCCGGGACTTGTGTGTCATCTGCTGCTATACTTTTGTAATATATTAATAAACATATTGTATCTATATTTATTTGAAAAGTAGTGTTGAGGCGCCAAACGTTGATTACATACTCCGTCCACCGCCATTTAAGTAGTGTTCCTCCGTTATTTTTATTATACCTGTTACTTTAATTTTACCCTGCGCTTATTTTCTCTGTGATCGATGAGATTTCCTGCCACAGACACCACGGTGTTTGTCCTTACCTCCGATCCTAACAGACTTGGTCACACGTATACCTAAAAACTAATTTGAAGCACGTAAGCCACAGCCATTACAACGCGTGTTCGTCAACACAAAGATTAAGATTATGCGTTTATCATGCGTGGTAAATGTTTACTAGTTGTAAAAGCATGTGTGGTAAAGCCATATACGTGCTAATGGCTTCGTGGTGAAGATCATGCGTGGTTATGACCCCGTTGTAATGGCTGTTTCCCCCAGGACACTGCAGCAACCGGGTCTGGGCGTGGTGGACTCCAGGGCACCAGGCGGAGGGCACGCAGCCCCTCTCATACAATATAGAAATCTTTGTGGGGGGATTGTTTCTGTGGTTTGAGGGGCATCATTGAAGCCCACACACTTAATTTTGTTGGGGTGTAGGTTTGCATAGGAAAATGTCGCAAGAGGTTTGTAAATGTGGTACACATTGTTTCGTATTACTTTGATTTCTTTACCATGTTGTAGTGTCTCCAGAGAATATATAACTCAATTCTTTTCAAACCTACTCTTGAACATCTAACTATAGTACTTCAACATTATAAATATTATTTTTATTGTGGACCATTGCCCCCCCAGAAACAAAAAGAAGTATGTATATTATTTTATTACTTTTATTAAAAGAATAACTGTAAACGAAACTTAATGATAACTATATTATAAACAACTAGAAAAATAACTTTAAAAAAACAATATTATAAACAAATTGTGAAGTGGATTCCAAAAGACGTACGATTGGTAATCTGCAAAACAAAAAAGAAATTTAGAGTTTAGAATTATGTAGATGTGAGTAAATGAGTTGAAGCATTACAATTCAAGTTCACACTACGATTTTACATGTGCAGTGTGCCTGGTACATTTCACTTCTGTTATAGTGCCGCGTTCAAGTGGTGTCTATATGGAAGTGCCGACTGCGTTAGTAACACCAAAGTGGCACAACGGGATTGTAAATATGCCGACTTATTTCTAATGCATTGTTTTGAAGGCATTGTATATCTAGGCCTCTGTGCTTACCGTTGTATAAACACTGCGGCCAAACACTGCTGCCAGTGGAATTCACAAATTGAAGACACCTTTGCTTCTACACGTCAAAGCAGACAGCAGTGTCTATAAGTTTAAAAGAGAAATGATGTCACAGAGAGTGAGAGACAGAAAGAAAGAGAGAGAAAACAACATTAAAACTGTCTCGCAGAGCCTGGAGTTGAGATTTTTTCTTGAAAAGTCAGACATAGATTTACAAGCTCCTTGCATCACTTTTCCCATGTTAAAAGTGACACAAGGTGGCGTAATAAGCTTGTAGATCTGTTTGTCAGACTGTTGTAACCTATCTGTTGTCACTGCTTGGAGGTAATTATACATTTTACACAGTGAAGCTGCTGCACACTACCCACTCGTTTCTTTCACAAATGAAGGTAACACTACTGTTTAACGTGTGCAGTGTGCCTAGTACATTTCAGTTCTGTTATAGTGCCGCCTTCAAGTGGTGTCTATATGGAAGTGCCTACTGCGTTAGTGACACAAAAGTGGCACAACGGGATTGTAAATATGCCGAATTATTTCGAATGCATTGTAATGAAGGCATTGTATATCTAGGCCTCTGTGCTTACCTTGTATAAACACTGCGGCCACCGGAGTTCACAACTTGAGTTCAACTGTTGTTCTAGACATCAAAGCAGACAGCATTTTCTATAAGTTTAAAAGAGAAAGAGAAATGATGTCACAGAGAGTGAGAGAGAGAAAGAGAGAGAAAACAACATTAAAACCGACTCGCAGAGTCTGGAGTTGAGATTTTTTCTTGAAAATTCAGACGTAGATTTACAAGCTCCTTGCGCCATTTTTCCATGTTAAAAGTGACACAAAAGTGGCGTAATAGGCTTGTAGATCTGTTTGTCAGACTGTTGTAACCTATCTGTTGTCACTGCTCAGAGGTAATTATACATTTTACACAGTGAAGCTGGTGTACACTATCCACTCACTCCTTTCACAGATAATTTGTTGTTGTTTCAGAAACAAAATTCTTTGTCACCTAGTGACATTGGCATGATTGAAACATGGTGCTCTACGTGTGGAAGAAGCCTTCACTGTAATCAAGAGAGTTAATCATTTCAATTCAGATAAGGTTGTATACAGCAGAGTGGAGATAGCAGCGTCAAAAACTTTAAAAAGAAAAAGAAACAGAGAGTAAGAAAGAGAAAGAGAAAAAAGGACATTAAAACATTGGAGAGACACACACGACAGGGGAGGGGGTACCTGAAGCCAGAGGCGCAACCACAGTCAAATATATCGGGGGGGCTAAAAAAAATTTGGGGTGGGGGCTTAAGTTCAAGATAAGCGAAGATTGGAGCTGCAGGGGCTGTAAGCGGGGGGATATCAAAGCCTCAGTAACAAGCAAAATGTCTTTAAAAGACCTGTGACGTACTAGGGTGTGACTGTGTGTGGGCCCAAGAAGCTATCTCATCCTAGCTGAAGCCCCGTTAGCCGAATGTGTGCTTTGCGTGCCTGCTGCATACTACAGGTTCTCTCCTTTCACAGATAACTTGTCGTTGTTTCAGAAACAAGCTTTTTTGCTCACCTTGTGCTATTGCCGTCGTCCTTGTTACATAATCCATCGTGAAGCTGTACATCTAAAAGATATTAAAAGAAAGACGTTATGATTGGTAATTGTTGCTATATTAATTTGGAGTTAGATAATCTTGCGCTTTTATAGACGTTGATTGTCACATTTCTACGAACTGTTTGTATTGTGAATATATTCCGGACATTTCAGCGATTATAAAAACGTTACTGCTATTGGGAAAAAAATGAAAAATGTAAATGAATACATTATGTAGGGGTGCGTTCGTCTAAAATACTAAGTCGCATTTTTGTATGTAGTCAGCTACAGTCCTTTGACTCCTTCCGATGCATACTCAAGTCTCACTGCTCACCTTTTTCGTGGAAAAGACACCTTCTTCATGATGTAGTCCCGATCTCCAACAAAGAAGTCTCATATATGGTGCCGAGTCTTGATATCTGTATGGCTAACGACATACTCGTGCTCCCATCATCATCGCAGGTTCTTCACCCGCTCAGTGCTTCGGGCACCACTATCTCAGTGACCAAAGAGGCCACGCATGTAGTAGTGGGCCCCTTGTTCGGTGCTTTGGGAACAACTCTAAAATGGCGTACAACATGTGCGCTCTGTCTTTTTTATACATAGGGTCACATGTGTAGTGACGGATACGCTGAATGGGTGTGGTGTGGGTGTATACCAGCCATGAGGGAGTGTGTGTGTCGATCTGACAACTAGACTTGCAACTAAGAAATCACTACAATGTTAATTTGGGCATTGTACTTTTGTTGTGTTTTCCTGGTAGCATAAGAGTGGCTTTCTTTTTTCTATGTGACGTTACGATACAGTCACCATGTATGTAGCCTATTTTGTGACGCATTTTATTGTATAATGCGTTTCAGAAACTAGTTGTGGTAGGGTGTTTTTAAATTAAACTGTGTACTCTGCTTGCGAGTTTGTTGAGTGTAGAAGTATTTGTTTTTCTATTTTCTATTGTATCATAATTGTGCTGACTTTTCTCCTTTAGTGTGCAGTACTGTTGCAGGGATTTCTGCTCATATACAGAACTGTGCATAGAGACTTAGAACCTCAGTGAATTAGGGTGTGCCAAAACTTACCTCAGCATCCAAAATCCCCTACCAGACTAGCTATCAGTGTCTCATTGGTGCCTACAAAACCCCAATGATTTAGACAACCCAGAACATGGACTTAGAACACCTCAGATAACGTGGAACATATGAACACTCTTTCGTTATACTAACATATCAATCCAGAACAAGGAGTCAATGAGGACACGTGCGAGTTTGAAATGTTTATTTCTAATGCAGTGCTCTCAAATACAGTATCTTAGCTAGTACAAGCAAACATATTATAAGGAACAAGGTTAACAGCATGGTTACTATTCCATAAAATACAAAGGGTGAAAGCATGTTAAAATGCTAAAGGAAAAAGGTCTAAATAGAACCTAGGTTTACCCTCCCTTGCCAGTATATTATATTATATCTACAGAAGGTCTCTTTGGGTTTAGAAGGGCGGGCCCATACCTTTGGGTTCAGTAGAAAAGGATCACATCATCTCCTGCAACAACTTTCTGCATACGGATATTCATCAAGTGTTCTCTCCTGCCTTGCGCAGTGCATTATTAATCGCGCCTAAACCCAAAGTTGGCCACAACTGCATCCATATTATGTCTACTCTGTGCGCTGATCAATCCAAACAATAAGCGCTGTGTTGAAACAACCTTGAAGGCCTCGGCACTCACTGTACAGACATAGCTTACCAAGCAAAGCTGATATTATAAGCAAACATGTTATTCTCGTGTAGAGCAAAATACCTAACTAGGCAAAAAGCTGTAATAACAAAATGTGTTGTGTGCAGAGGCAGCAGAAAAGGAAAAATGGCTTTTAAACCTCTTACCAGCCCATGCCAACTTAACACAGTGCAAAGGTGAAACCAATACACTAGACACCCTCCCTTTGATCCGAGCACAGATAGGACAAGTATGAAGGGACAAATTTAGGAACGCAGAGTTCAAGTTCGATAGGTCAAATTCTTTAATTTGGCACTTAAAAAATCTAAGAGAAAAATATATCATAGATGTGAAAAAATCTCAGAATTGGACATTGATAAAGGCAATAGGCCAGCCTTTCAAAAAATCTGAGAGTCAAAAAAAAAATTGTAACAATCCAACGAGACGTTTAGGTCAAAAAACCGAGACTGCAAACATCGTTCATCCTAACAATGAATATGCAAAATATGCAGCAACAGCCTCCAACAGGACGTCACTGTTATCATCCAAAAAAGAGATCAGCCATCCAATTCAACAAAGGGAAAGAACATACATGCTCTTCGATTACCGGAGCCTCTTGCACCATCAGAGGACAACTCGGTGGGATCTCGAGGAAACTGCGAGCTAAGAAATCTTGCGCCGCTGCGAACACATTCCAATGACCCAGTATTCTATGCTTCGCTGCAAAGGCCATAATCCCTCCATCAGAACAAAGCAATTCATGAGTAACTAAGGGGCTCATAAAATGATTATAATCCGCATCAGGAGACACCATATTCCAGAGACACAAATCCAGATCCCATTCAAAGTCGCAACTCAGGCAATGGTAAACAGGCTGAAGGCATTTAAAGTAGGAAAATCGAAATGATAATCTATAAGCTGCACTCAGGGTAGCAAGAGGCAGCGCACCATAGTACTCAAGCATCCAGGCGCGAAGAAACCCTAGCCGAGACAGCCCATCTTGTAACACAGGATGTGCATCCATTTTGAAATAGACAGAACAGTATAAGCACGCCATCAGCAAGAGCCAGTAGCAAGGGAAATCTATCAAACAGGCTGGAGAAAATAGAATGGAAGAAAGCTGGAATGACTCCGAAAATCTTTTGGAAGGAAGTCACCAAGCCACTGCTTACAACTTTAAAAAAGTGAGCCAGCCCCGAAGTGGAGGATGCATTGAAGATAGTGTGAATTAACTGACCGAAGTGCAAGGGCAAATCAGTATTTAATAAGGCATGCACTTCTGTGCGGGTGTTAGCCATGTGAAGGACAAATGTTTCACAAGCAGATGTGAGGGCAACTTCTTTTTGGGACAATAGAGCTCTTATGCGACTCATCTTATTGAACTCTGCTTTCGAAGTCGGAATCTTAGGCCAGATGGAAATATCAAGTTTCCCATGCGGGGGTGGATACATTACATTCTTGCAACAAACTACATGTTCACTGACTGTAACGACATAAGCAATCCCTTTTATTAACCCACAACAATCCTCATTGTTCAAAAGTAAATAACTCCTGTTAGCCAGCAACGAGAATGTGGGAACTATTGCAGGCATGGGTGTACCTTTCAAAACACAGGCCAAATTAGGCTAGTTTTGGTTGCAAGAGCCATGTAATTGGATATGTCGACACATTAAGGAATGATCCGGTGTTTCCGTGCATTCTTCACCATTCAAATAAACTTCTCTACCCTCCCTAAGGCATCTATATGTAAAAGGAAGTGACCAGGCTTCATTGAGATAAGAACTTCCAAGAGGCTCATATCGGCCAATGGCAAAGTACTTTACACAATTTTTAAATTCAAATAAAGGAAACGGCAGAGTTATTAAACCGTGAATAAGCCATGTAGCAGCATTGGCTTCTGCCACAGAAAACGGTAAAGGCTCTAACCTCTCAATGTGTAACATGGAAAAAGAAGCATCCTTCATTGATAGTAAGCGTTGCTTGTCAGTCAAATTAAAAGGGGCAAATAAGGATGACGTAGTCATGTAATGCCACAGCACTTTTCCTGCCTTAAGGATCTGCAATGTCAATGCAAATTGCATAATGGAACGCAACTAATTCTGACCGTGGTACAAAGCAGACACTTCATCTTGCACAATATCTACAACAGATGACACAATATTATCTAACGTGTAAATGCGAGAAGAGAGCGTGTTAATGCTATAATCTACAACTGCTAGCACTTTTTCTAAATTAGCTTGATCTATAGCCCTAAGGCGGGCAGCCGCCTCAACCTGGGAAGCTTTCCAGATTTCGTTATAAACAGCATATATCCATCTTTTAGATCTACCTTTAGCCGGGCCTTTAATAAAATCATTCAGATCAACATCATCAGTCAGTTTAGATAAATGCAGTTTAACTGACGCCAAGGTAGAATGTCTGAGCCAGTTCTGACACAATTTGCCTACAGAATAGGTAGTCACAGAATGGCCACTTTCAAAACGGGGATCTACCCTGACCTGTGTAAAGCCATGAGCTAAACCCAGAAAATGATGCTGGCATGAATCAGCACTTCTGTGCCAGAGCAACCAGCCTTCGGGATCCAAACTGGATATGTTAAAGGAGGAATTCAATAATAGAGTTTGTAACTCTCTCATGGAAAATTTAGTAAAATTACCCCAACCAGAATATTCCTCTAAATCAGGAAAAGAAGGAGCATTTTATCTTTTAGGAGTAGCCAATCCAAAGCATGTAGTCTGTGAAATTGTAGAATTCAAAAACAACATATGGTTTGGGATGAGGCATGCCCGGTGCAAAGCCTCAGTGCCTTGCACTTGCCAGCTTTTAGAACCCCAAACTGATGTAAGGTCAATTGTATCCTTCCACAACTCGTAGCCCCCAACATCCAACTGGCCGAGAAAGGACTTCGAATACAATAATTTAGTATTGGTAAGTCGAACTTTGGAAATGGACCTTTCAGCCAATTTTAAAATAAAATAATTAAACAACAGGGGGTGGTGATGGACAGAGTTTCTGAATTAAGCAGAATACTCTCACCCAGTCAAGAGATCAGGGCTTGATCCAACACAGTTTTTTAGCTCACTGCACCATCCCAGCTCAGAACCTGGCTATATGCAAATTAGTCTGTCCCTGGCCCAGTGCATCATGGGAACAGGGCAGACCAAACTACCAAGCCAATTCTTTCACTGGGAAGGAAACAAGCTTCCGGGGACCGGTTTCTGGCATTACAGCCGTCTTCGGCCCGGCTTGCTTGAATCCTGATGGTGCAATGAGCAAGGGACTCACGTCTGAGTATACCCTTCCACGCTTATGGTGGACAAAATAATTAAACAACAGGGGGTGGTGATGGACAGAGTTTCTGAATTAAGCAGAATACTCTCACCCAGTCAAGAGATCAGGGCTTGATCCAACACCGTTTTTTAGCTCACTGCACCATCCCAGCTCAGAACCTGGCTATATGCAAATTAGTCTGTCCCTGGCCCAGTGCATCATGGGAACAGGGCAGACCAAACTACCAAGCCAATTCTTTCACTGGGAAGGAAACAAGCTTCCGGGGACCGGTTTCTGGCATTACAGCCGTCTTCGGCCCGGCTTGCTTGAATCCTGATGGTGCAATGAGCAAGGGACTCACGTCTGAGTATACCCTTCCACGCTTATGGTGGACAAAATAATTAAACAACAGGGGGTGGTGATGGACAGAGTTTCTGAATTAAGCAGAATACTCTCACCCAGTCAAGAGATCAGGGCTTGATCCAACACCGTTTTTTAGCTCACTGCACCATCCCAGCTCAGAACCTGGCTATATGCAAATTAGTCTGTCCCTGGCCCAGTGCATCATGGGAACAGGGCAGACCAAACTACCAAGCCAATTCTTTCACTGGGAAGGAATTAGCCAGGTTCTGAGCTGGGATGATGCAGTGAGCTAAAAAATGGTGTTGGATCAAGCCCTGATCTCTTGACTGGGTGAGAGTATTCTGCTTAATTCAGAAACTCTGTCCATCACCACCCCTTGTTGTTTAATTATTTTGTCCACCATAAGTGTGGAAGGGTATACTCAGACGTGAGTCCCTTGCTCATTGCACCATCAGGATTCAAGCAAGCCGGGCCGAAGACGGCTGTAATGCCAGAAACCGGTCCCTGGAAGCTTGTTTCCTTCCCAGTGAAAGAATTGGCTTGGTAGTTTGGTTTGCCCTGTTCCCATCATGCACTGGGACAGGAACAGACTAATTTGCATATAGCCAGGTTCTGAGCTGGGATGATGCAGTGAGCTAAAAAACGGTGTTGGATCAAGCCCTGATCTCTTGACTGGGTGAGAGTATTCTGCTTAATTCAGAAACTCTGTCCATCACCACCCCTTGTTGTTTAATTATTTTGTCCACCATAAGTGTGGAAGGGTATACTCAGACGTGAGTCCCTTGCTCATTGCACCATCAGGATTCAAGCAAGCCGGGCCGAAGACGGCTGTAATGCCAGAAACTGGTCCCCGGAAGCTTGTTTCCTTCCCAGTGAAAGAATTGGCTTGGTAGTTTGGTTTGCCCTGTTCCCATCATGCACTGGGACAGGAACAGACTAATTTGCATATAGCCAGGTTCTGAGCTGGGATGATGCAGTGAGCTAAAAAACGGTGTTGGATCAAGCCCTGATCTCTTGACTGGGTGAGAGTATTCTGCTTAATTCAGAAACTCTGTCCATCACCACCCCTTGTTGTTTAATTAATTTTAAAATAAAAGGCATTTGGATTAGATTGATTAAAATCTGTAAAATAAGTGAACCTTTCCAAAAAGGTAGCAGAACTGCCTTGTATAGGAGCAGGACAGTGTTCCCACTGGGTGTAATTTACAGCGAGCCTCCTGGTATTAGCTTTATGTAGGTAGTGATTGCCAAAATGTTGATAACAATACAAATCACTGTAATTAGCAGACTCCAAGTACAAATCTTCGGCATCAAAGGCAGCATAATATTTCAAATCAGAAAACAATGATTCAACGGCCTGAACATCCCAATCATCAGAACGTATGTTTTGTTTAACTACATCCCCCATAGACACTCTAAGCACATTAGGGACATTTATAACCTCAGTGGGCCCATGAATTTGAAATCAAACAGAATCCCATACAATCCCATCTAAGACAGGCCAAGCAGTGATGTTAACAAAAGCCACGTCTCTCTGCACTCTGTGTGAAGAGGAATGGGGAGCCAAAGTTCCATTGATATGGCCAATGCAAGTTCTCTCCTCGACATAGTGTCCATTGACGCGACGGAAAAAATAAAACACAACACCAATTGACATAAAAAGGTAAATCAAAAATAGCACCATCCAAATATAAGTCCAAGGGGGAATCAAAAAATGTTTTTTAAACAGTCTTGCCAAAACAGAATTTTTTGAGGGCTTTTTAGATGTGTGGGAAACAGTGTCAAATGAAAATCTGGATTCTGTAGCCAAGCGAGTTTGCAAATCAGGCATCAATAAGTCAGTTGGGTAAGTATAGTCAGTGTCATCATGTTGAGTACCAGGCAGTATACTCAATAAAGGACTGGAAATTGCAGGCAACTCAAGAGCAACATCAGGCACAGGATTGGAAACCGGGGCCACAACAGAATTTCTCAAAATCAAAGGACATGAAACCACTGGTGTCATACTAAGAAGAATAGGCCACTCTGTGTATCTTGACATTGTCAATGGAGATATACCTGTTCTCCTTACGACCTGGAAGTGGTGTTAAAATGACTGTTCTTGTGCCCTTCACTCCAAGCACTGGAACCGGAGCTCGATAAGAGGGACTAAATTCTTTCTTGTTCTTGATCTTCTCACGAACCCGTTCTCCAACTTGGGGTAGCCAGCCAACTACCGGGATCTGCAACGCATCATCCGAGGTGAAGGGCAAATGTTCCTTTGCAAGACTGTCTCTGGTCTTTTGTAGATCCTGTAAAACATTGCAATGTTCATCTACGTCAAAGGAGGCAGCTTGAGCCACCGAGTCTAGACCGTCAAGGTCCGGGACATACACCTTGATACCAAAGAGCATTTTGTATGGGGTCCACCCACCCAGAGACCGTCTAGGGAGATTATTAAGAGCACGCTGCATGCCATTGAGATGGGCCAGCCAGTTCCTGCCAGTGCCTATAACTCGAGCCATCAAAGACTGCCTTAAATCTTGGTTCATTCGTTCCACAACACTATTACCCTCAGGTCGGTATGGAGACGAAAACTTGACTTGGACCTCCAACAAAGTCATGGCATCCTTATACGCCTTAGAGGCAAAAGCCGGACCCTTATCTGAATGGAAGGTACCACAGGAAAAAATCCCTACAAAGATACGCAAGTCTCTTATGACAATCCATGAATCAGTGCTGCGGTGAGGCCAGACCCACACAAAGCGAGTTCATGAATCAACTGCTACTAAGATGTACTTATACGCAGTATCAGAAGAAAAGGGGCAGCAGTGATCCAAATAAACACAGGTGGTATCAAACAGGGGGAATAGGGGTGGACGATTTTTGAGTGGGGTCCAATGTACTCGTCCTGAGAAGCAGCTACCAATAAAGTTGTACAGAGTTCCCCAGGGGGAGCTAAAGAATTTTAGCTCAGCCTTTCTTCTCTCTCACTCAATGAAAAAGTGGGGGTTGAGTGCATGGTGTAGACCCTTTTCAGAATGTAAGGATACCTCACACAGGCTAACGGCAGGACCACAACTGTTGTCCCAGCCGATGACCGTCCAGCGTCATCATCGGTATCCTGCTCCTACGACAGGCTGGCGGTGCAATGCCCGTCGGGCAGCAAGAGAAGCTGCACTTTGGCGGAGATCTTCTATTCCGAGCCAACGGGTGTGTGGGTGTGAGGGGCCTATAAAAAAGTGCAATAGTGAGCGTGGTGGTGTGTCTTTAAAAAAAATCAGTAGAGTCCTAAAATAGAGAGGATTTTATTGGTCAGGCTCACTGCTTTAGTAAAAAAGTGAAGGGGTATTAAGGAGTGGTGAACAATGAGACCAAACCTTTATTCAACCCTTCTTGTGGAAACGGTCAACATGTTTCTCGCCCTAAGGGCGATTCATCAGGACCTTGTGCTCATATGATTGCTAGCATCCCCCAAGATTGGGAGGACACTGGTATACGACCTGTATAGTGTCGTTCGCAAATGATTCCTTGAGACGGACCTCCCGTAGGAATTCCTGTTAAAAGCCTCACACGCTGTCCAGGTGGGGCCAGCAGCGATTGAGGAATTCCTCAGACGTCGCTGGTGGCAGGCTTCTATACACCTACCCCTCCCACTGGAATTCCGGTGGCTGGACAGCTGGCCAGCCACCGGAATTCCAGTGGGAGGGGTAGGTGTATAGAAGCCTGCCACCAGCGACGTCTGAGGAATTCCTCAATCGCTGCTGGCCCCACCTGGACAGCGTGTGAGGCTTTTAACAGGAATTCCTACGGGAGGTCCGTCTCAAGGAATCATTTGCGAACGACACTATACAGGTCGTATACCAGTGTCCTCCCAATCTTGGGGGATGCTAGCAATCATATGAGCACAAGGTCCTGATGAATCGCCCTTAGGGCGAGAAACATGTTGACCGTTTCCACAAGAAGGGTTGAATAAAGGTTTGGTCTCATTGTTCACCACTCCTTAATACCCCTTCACTTTTTTACTAAAGCAGTGAGCCTGACCAATAAAATCCTCTCTATTTTAGGACTCTACTGATTTTTTTTAAAGACACACCACCACGCTCACTATTGCACTTTTTTATAGGCCCCTCACACCCACACACCCGTTGGCTCGGAATAGAAGATCTCCGCCAAAGTGCAGCTTCTCTTGCTGCCCGACGGGCATTGCACCGCCAGCCTGTCGTAGGAGCAGGATACCGATGATGACGCTGGACGGTCATCGGCTGGGACAACAGTTGTGGTCCTGCCGTTAGCCTGTGTGAGGTATCCTTACATTCTGAAAAGGGTCTACACCATGCACTCAACCCCCACTTTTTCATTGAGTGAGAGAGAAGAAAGGCTGAGCTAAAATTCTTTAGCTCCCCCTGGGGAACTCTGTACAACTTTATTGGTAGCTGATCCAAATAAACACACCCAAGGGGTTTATTAGAAATGAACAACTGTGTCTGGGGCGGACACTTTATTGTGCTACCCTTGGAATCACGAAAATCATTCTGAATCCAAAAGAACAGGTTTTCATTGTAAGACTGGACACAGTACTAAGAATTACTCACAATAAGAGTTGTCACACCAGGATCAGCGTACTCCAATGCAAGCATCAGAGCACGAAGCTCTGCCAATTGTGCGATGCAGTCCCCAAGAGTCTACGTGTGCACGACTCTGGACTTGAACTCATCATTCACCATGGCACCTACCACAATAGCGCAAGCAGAAACGTATACGTGTTTAGACCCATGCGCAACCTGCGCCGAATCATCAGTGTATATGATGCAATGGAAGTCCTCCAAAGGCCGCATAGCCAAAGGGGCAGGATGAACAAATTCATGCTGCAAAACTTCCTGCGACTGTAAGGAGGCATCAAAAATAAACGTGACATCCGGAGACGTCAATGATGCTGCCCATTGTATCCACCGAGGGTGCAAAGCTTTAAAATTTGGCACACTGGCTTTCGTCACTGCCTCTAATGCAGGAAACGGGGTTACAACCAACATGCGTTTTCCCTGCGACAGCGCACGTTCCTTGAGAATCGCCATTTGCACTGCTGTCAAAACTTTTTCCACAGAGGAAAACCGCATTTCAGCCAAAGTGTACAAGTGTGACTTGTAAGCAATAGGTACTGTGTCTCCTTCATTAAAAGTAAGGTACGTGAAACCCACCGCCCCAGGGATGATTCTTATCACCAGGTTGGTGTGGTTATCACGGGTCAGTAAGAATTTAGATTCTAGAAGATCAGCCTGCAAAGATAGCAAAATAGCTGAATGTTCCGGCAGCCAGCAAGATTTGGTAAAAGTTGGTTGTATCAAAGCATACAAAGGCTTGATACGCTGGGCATATTCGGGAATGTAAGTACGCCCGAAATTCAAAAATCCCAGCAAGGACTGTAATTTCTTCAGAGTTGTAGGAGCGCGCAGTTGTGCCCATTTCTCCAAGAAGTGAGGAGCCAAGCCTCTAACTTCATTGTTGAGCTCGTAGCCCAGGAACAGCACTGTATACTCTGCAATGTGGGACTTTGCAAAGTTGAATTTGTAACCGAAGTCCGCAAAGGTACAAATAATGTGGTCAACGCGACACACATGCGCCCAAAGCTCGTTGTCTGTGAGATAAATGTCATCCACATACAAACACGCATCTGTATGAATCCTCTCCAAGAGAGAGACAATACGGGCAGCAAACACGCCTGGACTATTCTTATAGCCCATAGGTAAACGTTTATACTGGCGGTGTTTGCCGCCACAGGTAAAACTGGTCCACTGGGAACTCAGTCCATCCAAATTGTGGGCCAAAAAACAGTTGGAAATGTCAAGTGTGGTTTTAAAACGTTTTCGCACGAGACCATCAACTAAAGCAGAGCTGTGCGTATTCTGTACTGCACAGGTACGGCAATGCGAGTTCAAATGCCGGTAATCCAATACCAACCGGTACGAGCCATCAGGCTTGGTCACAGTAAAAAGAGGGTTATTCATCGGTGACACACAAGTTTCAATCACACCTTGCTATTCCAATTGTTCAAGGATTTCCGCGATGGCAGCCTTAGCTTCTCGTCGGATGGGATATTGAGGTTGAGGTTGTGGCATAGACCGTAAAGGAATCTCGTGGTGTGAAGAAAATGTATCCCAACCACACTGTGTACGGTACAAAGCCGGCGCAAGAGCCTTAGCCCACTCTTCTGCAAAATTCAGTGCATGCTCTTTCGAGACTGTGTGCGCGCAACTAGGGAGGATCACCTCCTCCCCTCTCGGAGCTGCGAGCACAAAAGGTGGGGGCCAGTCAGCCTCCGCTAACAAAATGTCATATGTAGTCGTAAGGTTCTCCCAAAATACCCCTTTGATTGTACGTTGTTTGCCACCTTCAATTAAAAGGACTATTTCATAAAGTCTATCAGGGGGAGCTACTCTAGTATCAACTGTCTCCACAACAACATATCGATCAGTCGCTGTCACCTTCAGTAGCGGACGCAGGGCCTCTCGCACTATGGTAATCTCCGCCGCGCTGTCCAGCAAGGTCAGAGCCCATATCTGATTCCGAAGCTGCGTTCTCACTATCTCTGGCATACCTTGCTGTTAAAGCGGCAACTTTCTTTTTCTGAAACTGGGGTCTCTTCGGTGTTGAATCGTCCTGCTTGCCTTTACTGTCTCTCGGGCGGGGCTGGTCGCATCCCTGCTGGCCACCCCGACTTCTGCCGCCACCTCCATCACCGGTCGATGATGCCGATGAGTCCTGAAAAGAACGAGGAGAGCGTTATTCAGAAACCTGAAAACGATCAGGTGATTTTATTGTCACGCGATCGCGCAAGTCATAAATATGTTCTGTAGGCGCAGGCACTGGTGAAGCAGGATGAGACTCCTTTTTTCTGCTGTTATTGTTTACCCTGTTTTTGTTTTTTTTGCCAATTTTGTTTTTTGCTCTTGGGCTGTTCATCAGTCTCTGACTTCGGCCCTTGGGCTTGCTTTTTCTCTTTAGTGGAAAATGGCTTGACACCCACGCTATTGCGGACCACGGTCTTATAAGCCGCCACAATAATCCTCGGTAACTGTCGGGGTTTGTCGGCATCACGAACCGCCTGCAATGCATTGGACACATGAAAGCTCACTGCATCCCCCTTGACATTCGCAAGTATGAGATCGGAAACTACGTCAAAGGAGCCGCATAGGCGCATACCCGATTCAACCTCCGCCTCAGGTCCGTGCTCATCCTGAACACGTTTAATGACCGTTGGAAGGACAGTCATGGACGGAGTGCCGAAGCACCTCGCATAAACTGCCGCAAAGATCTTTCCCCAAGACTCACAGTCACCAATTTCTGGGGTCAAGTCCTTTGGCATGCTAATTGTCAGAATCCTGTGTTTTTCGCCAGGAGTCGTGTTAGGAAATACAGCTTCCAACTGGTCAAACTTCTCGGCAAGCCAGAAAGGAAATTCATCCTTATCCTGGGGGCGCTTGGCCATCACAGCGTTGACCATTACAGGACTAAGTCTCATTCCGCCCTGTCCAGCAGGAAGCGCCGCACCTCCTGGGGCCCCACCCGGGAGATTGCGGGTAATGTATTGCACTAACGACCTAATCACGCTAATCGCGACTACATTTAGTCGTCTTAAATCAGCAACGGAACACGCTCCATGCTGAGGATGAGGTGTAAATCCAGCCAAAACAGGGCAAGTCGCGCCTGGAATTGACAAGGGACCTAACCTCGGAGCTGTTAAAGAGTGGGGTAGGATGCCATTAAACCAAACTCGGTGCTGCCAAGCATCAATCGGAACTTCCTGTGTCCTATATGGAGCATAGTCCTGCGGCACAGCAGTGGGAGTGTACGTGTCGAACACATTGGTATTTGCATTCACAGCCGGGAAGGTCACCCACGAGTAAAAAATCTCGTATGGGTAAGCCACCTCTGCACTCACCACCATAATCACGGCCATGCCATCCTCGGGGACATGATAATTCTACAAGTGATTGCGCACAGCAACGCGACTATGTTGCGGAATGTCCACCGCGGCCATAGTGACACAGAAAGAAAAAGGTACAATGAAAAGTATGTAGCACAACTGGGTAGTAATTGAAGGAAACCGTTTTGAAAGAATCAAGCTTGAAAAGACCTACATTAATAAGGCAGGTTTGTCCGACACTACTGTTTTCCGGAAACAATAACGAAGGGTGTAAAAGACCGATATAAGCACTACTCAAGTGTCATGTAATAAGACCACCAACGGTTGGGCGCCATATAGCAGGGATTTCTGCTCATATACAGAACTGTGCATAGAGACTTGGAACCTCAGTGAATTAGGGTGTGCCAAAACTCACCTCAGCATCCAAAATCCCCTACCACACTAGCTAACAGTGTCTCATTGGTGCTTACAAAACCCCAATGATTTAGACAACCCAGAACATGGACTTAGAACACCTCAGGTAACGTGGAACACATGAACACTCTTTCTTTATACTAACATATCAATCCAGAACAAGGAGTCAATGAGGACACGTGCAAGTTTGAAATGTTTATTTCTAATGCAGTGTTCTCAAACCTAGTATCTTAGCTAGTACAAGCAAACATATTATAAGGAACAAGGTTAACAGCATGGTTACTATTCCATAAAATACAAAGGGTGAAAGCATGTTAAAATGCTAAAGGAAACAGGTCTAAATAGAACCTAGGTTTAGCCTCCCTAGCCAGTATATTATATTATATCTACAGAAGGCCTCTTTGGGTTTAGAAGGGCAGGCCCATTCCTTTGGGTTCAGTCGAAATGGATCACATCATCTCCTCCACCAACTCTCTGCATACTGATATTCATCAAGTGTTCTCTCCTGCTTGCGCAGTGCATTATTAATCGCGCCTAAACCCAAAGTTGGCCACAGCTACATCCATATTATGTCTACTCTGTGCGCTGATCAATCCAAACAATAAGCGCTGTGTTGAAACAACCTTGAAGGCCTCGGCACTCACTATACAGACATAGCTTACCAAGCAAAGCTGATATTCTAAGCAAACATGTTATTCTCGTGTAGAGCAAAATACCTAACTAGGCGAAAAGCTGTTATAACAAAATGTGTCGTGTGCAGAGGCGGCAGAAAAGGAAAAATGGCGTTTAAACCTCTAACCAGCTCATGCTAACTTAACACAGTGCAAAGGTGAAACCCATACACAAGACAGTACTATATTCTTTTATAAAATGTATAACTGTTGAAATCATCTTTGAAAGTAGAATGGAAGCATGTAAGCTGCTCTCTGTGACGAAAAGCAATGCCGGCTCCCGCAGGAAGTGGGGAGTCGGCTGGGACCGTGGAGGCCTTGGGGCTCTTCCCACGGTCCGCAACATTATATTTGAGTCCCAGGGCATGGGGTACTCGGGGATTATAAAAAATTAGTGATAAAGGCTATTTTTTCATGGTAGATTTATCGTACGCGTACCAAGCACGTATGGACGACGTACTGTGCGAAGATTGGAAGTCGTCCCATAAGCATACTGAAGGAAGAAAAAGAAGAATATTTTTTAGATATTTATGAAGTGTATGTGTTTAGATGTCGGGTGGCTCTAAAAAGAGCCCTTGTGTTTTTAGGGAGATTTTAGTACCTACAAGTAAGTACGAATGCAGAGTCTAAAGTTCAAGAGGAAGACTATGTTTCCCTCATCTGTAAAATGTACACCGTCTCTCCTATAGATGTCATGGATATTGAAACACAGATTGTTGTGGTAGATGGACCCCATTCTATAGTCTCGTAGAAAGGCAGAAACAGATGTATTCACATGTTTCCTAGCTTTTTCAATCTGTGGACAATAGTGCTTGGACCACTTCCATTTCAGCCTTTGGCATATATTAGAATAGACAAAGGCAGTTTTGGGGAACAGTGCCATCAATTGTGCAAAGGTGTCCTTCATAAGCATTTCCAGACCTACCCCTGTCAATGTGCCTAGGTCTTTGCCACCACAGTGCACAATTATGAGGTCAGGGTGTTGGAGATGCAAAAAGGATTTCACCAATGGCATCAATTGGTGACACTTTAATCCTCTCTGTCCAATCCATTTATTGTCTACATTTGGTAAACGTGTGAATTCCTTTCTGTTCTGCGTATCTTTGACTCCAGAAAATATAGCTGTGTCCCACAATCCACACTGTAAGCATCTTGAAGAGAGGTCTGGATGCACTCTGAAGGTCTCTGTAAATGAAATGGCAGTCTGAAAAGTAAGATTTTTCTAAAATGGTGGACAACATGCAGTTTTGAAAAAATAAAAGAAATGATTGGTTGTTCAACAACATTCCACACTAAGCTAGGATGCATGTTTTTGTTTTTTAAAAGCCTGATTTGTATTGGTTAAGAAAAACTGATGCAAAAGAAAGTTACATAAGATAAGCTGGTATATTCTGAAGTCAAGCACACTTGCTGTTTTCATTTGCAACATTGTATGATGAACTTTTCACCTGTGTGCTGAGTTAGGTGTTCCCTGAAGTGTTTCTATGATAACTGGCAGATTTAGGAATGGGGGAAGGGTTGAAATCTTTGTTAGTTAGAAAGGGTGCAAAAGTTCAAGCAATATAAAAGTGTCTTACATTTTGATTTAATGTGGGAATAAATGTGATTTTTTATTTATTTGTATATGTGTGTAGATTGAGTTTGTAGATTGACAGTAAAAGTTTGCTATTTGCTATAGGGCTTCCTGTCCCCCTAGGACTGCTTAGGGGGTTTACAATGATCCCCAAGGTCAAAATCTTTGATGGCCTTTGTTGAGCCTTCGATGGCCGTGGGGACCACCACCTCCCAGGGCCGGCTCCTTTAGTGTTACGGGGTGCCCATCCCTGGGACAGTGCTGTTTGCTATGGTAGGGCGGGAGTTCTCTTTCAAGTAGGAAAGCAGATTGCTTTTCGTCTGAGAGAGCAGCATGTAAGCTGGTCTCTCTGACAAAAAGCAATGCCGGCTCCCGAAGGACGCAGGGAGCCGGCTGGGACCGCCGGGGTTTTGGGGCTCCCCCCACGGTGCTGAACATTATGTTTGAGCCCCGGGGGATGGGGTCTAAGGGAATGAAAAACATTAGTGATAGATGCTACTTTTTTTTACGGTATATTTAGTGTACGCGTACTGTGCAAATTCTGAAAGTTGTTTCATAAGCGTACGTAAGCAAGAAAAAATCAATAAAAAATATATATTTTACAGATATCTATCAAGTTTGTGTGTTTATATGTTGTTTGCTTGTAATGAGACCTTTTCTTTTTATTGGTACTTATTAGTAAGTGATTATGCATAGTCTAAAATTGTTGAGGAGCAGTGTTTTATACAGTGCTGAACTTTTGACCTCTGTTGACAGTTGACTTTTGCATGATCTGTTGGGGGTAGGGTGGAACGTTATGTCAATTGGAAAGGTTTGAAATGTTAAAGCAAGAGAAATGTGTGTTTCGTTTTGAATTAATGTGTGAAGGATTTTAATTGGTTGTGTATATGTATGTATGTGTAAAATGAGAGGGAAAATGTTCCATTTCGTGGTTCTGCTGCAAGCACTGAACTAGAGAGATTCTGTATAAGAATATCTACTGTCTGAGTGGCATTCTTTTTAATCTACAAATCGATTTGAAAGGTGAGTTGATAAATTGTATGGGAATGTATGTGGTGCATCTTTGTACATTAAGGAATTATGGGGCATATTATCAAGACAGGTGATAAAATTATCGCCTCTTAATTGGCAGAAAACTGCCGATAAAGCAGCGATAATGGGCTTGATAATATGCTCTATGGAATTCCAATCGAAGCCCATGTTAGATGTGAAGGATATCTAACATGGGCTTCGATTGGAATTCCATAGAGCATATTATCAAGCCCATTATCGCTGCTTTATGGGCAGTTTTCTGCCGATAAAGCAGCGATAATTTTATCGCCTGTCTTGATATTATGCCCCTATATTCGTCCCTTAAACGTTTTATAGTAGTAAATGTGTTTTGCTATAATACATGCTGTCATGTTTTATTCTTTAATATCACATTGTGCATCTGTGTACATTAAGGAATTATCAGCCATATTATCAAGAAAGGGCGATACATTATTGCCGCTTTGATTGGCAGGAAACTGCCGCTAAAGCGGCGATAATGGGCTTGATAATATGCCCTTGTGAATTCCCATAGAAGCCCAGGTTATGATGTTAACCTGGGCTTCTTAGGGAAATTCACAAGGCCATATTATCAAGCCCATTATCGCCGCTTTAGTGGCAGTTTCCTGCCGATAAAAGCGGCCATAATGTGGTGCCCTTTTTTCATAATATGGCCCTATATTTGTCCCTTTTTCCATAATTTCTAGCCTCTCTTTTTATACTTCCCTCTCTCTCCTCTTACTCCTTTCTCTCTCTCGGTACTACTGTCTTTTTCTTATATTGTCCTCTGTGGTCATATTGCCCTTTTTTGTCTTTATATTTTCCTGTTTCTTCTCTTATTCCTTCTGTCTCCTCATTTTCTTCCCTTTCTCTTCATATTTAAGTTTTTTTCTTGATACTCCCTGTTCTGTCCTCTTTCTTGTTTCTCTCCCTCTGTATATAGTCTGGATCGATTTACAGGCCCCTTGTGCATCTTTGTTGATTTATTGTGTTAGTTTTTTTGATATAATAGTGGCAGAAATAATGTAGTAAATTTCATATGTATTTGGAAAATTAGTCAGGGTTGTTCACTGAAATGTAGTAATTATATACATGGAATATGTATAGTCACGTAAACGTTTTTCAGTAGTAAATGGTAAAAATGCATGGTCTCATATCTTTGTTGTCTAATATCACACTGTGCATGTGTGTACATTAAGGAATTATGGGGCATATTATCAAGGACCAGTGTTAAAATTATCGCTGTTTTATTGGCCGGAAACTGCCGATAAAACAGCGATAATGGGCTTGATAATACACCCTTGTTAATTCCCATAGAAACCAGTGTTAACACCAGAACATGGGTTTCTATGAGAATTAACAAGGGCGGATTATCAAGCCCATTATCGCCATTTTATCGGCAGTTTCCGGCCGATAAAACGGCGATAATTTTAACACCGGTCCTTGATAATATGCCCCTATATTCACTCCTTTTTAAACGTTTTACAGTAGTAAATGTGTTTTGGTAAAATGCATGGTCTTTATAATTTTTTGGGTAATATCACAGTGCATGTGTGTACATTAAGGAATTATATTCGCACTTTTTTGCATATTTTCTACACTCTCTTGTTATACTCCCTCCTGTCTCGTCTTACTCCTTCCTCTCTCATTATACTATCCTTTTTCTCTTATATTCTGCTCTCTTTTTATACTTTTTTTTCATACTTGTTCCTCTATTTGCATATTTGTCCTCCTCTTTGTATTCTCTCTTGTCTTTATATTTACCACTGTTGTCATAGTTCTTACTGTCTTCTCATAGTACTCCCTCTCTCCTTAAATGGTCAGTCTTCCTTTATAATTGTCTTTTCTCCACATTTTTGTCTCTGTCTTTTTACATTCCTTACTCTTTCTTCATATATACTCTTCTGTTCTTATATTCTCTGTTTCTTCTTATTCTTTTTTTTTTTTTTTTTAATATTTTTATTGTAACATTTTTAAAAACAATTTTACCCCCCGTATTACAGACATCAATTTTACAACACAAAATGCATATATTATATATCCTATATGATATAGAGTAAATTAAATACAGGGCAAATACATTCTTGCAGCAGTACTCCGCAAAATTTGTAATTAACAAAAAAAAAAAAAAGAAAAGAAAAGGGGAGGCCTTTCCTGCATACAGCTATTTAGCCAACCCCTACCCTATTTTGCTTATGTTTCCACCTTGTAATGGGTTGCCATATCTCCTCTCCCAATTTTTTTGCTCTTTTCCCCTTTCTCTCATATATAGCCTTCTCTAGATTATATGACGCTAGTAATCTAGCTATCCAAGTTTGAAATGTAGGAGGTGTCTTATCAAGCCAAGCCTGTGCAATACAAATTCTATATACAGCTGCCACCATAAACAAAAACTTTGTAGAATCATTTTCTTCCTCGGTCTTCACCCCCAACAATAATATTTCGTTGTTTAATATTATCTTAATATCGAGAACGTTCCCCAGGAATTCTTCTATGGCCGTTTTTAGGGTATACAATTGTGGGCATTGGGCGAACATATGTACTATATCAGCTTCCGTAGAATTACATCTAGAGCATGTAATACCTTCTGTCCCACCCCACTGCGCTATTTTTGCCGGCGTATAATAGAGACAATATAATGTTTTGTAGTGCTGTGACTGCAGCGTGGCCGAGCATAAGACCGTTCTTCCTAAATCTAAAGACTTCTGGAGTCCTTCCGGGGAGGTCCCAACTTTTTCTGTCCATTTTTTTGAGAATTTCTCTCTGTCATCTACTTTGTATGCATACAATTCTGCATGTAGCTGCCGTATCTTACAATGTTTACTTTGTTCTATACAATCCAATAGCCTACAATGTTTAAAACCTATCCGTCCACCCTTTTTATCCCTCAAGTAACTCCTCACCTGTAGATACTTAAAAAAAGTGTTAGTGGGTATTTCAAATCTGCTTTGTAATTCTACAAATTCTACTATTCCTCCTTCTATATCCAGGAGATCTCCTATTTTCCTGATGCCCCTCTCATTCCATATCTTCATCGTTCCATCCCTGAAGATGTCCCCCGGAAGGGTTTCATTATCTAGTAACCTAGTATATCTGCTAAATCTGCCTATACCCACTTTTTTCCCCACAACTTTCCAGATCATGTATACAGCTTTTAGTGTTTTAAACCTGGTGTTCTTAAAGAGTCTATAATCAATTGTATTCAGAAGACCATCAACCGCGGCCTCCCCCATTATGGTTCTATACACATTTGTGTATTCCCGTCTCCCTCCGATTAGTCCTTGGAAGTATTGCAGAGCTGCGGCCCAATAGTACAATTTGAAATCCGGTGCTCCCCATCCCCCTTTCTCCCGTGTAAGTGTCATGTGTCTGTAGGCCCTTCTAGTTTTCCCTTGTGCCCATACTAGTCTATTGAGTATTTTTTCCAGCTTAGTAAACCAGAGTTGTTCAAAAAATAGAGGTATAGCCCTAAACAGATAAAGAAATTTCGGTAATGTGACCATTTTGATTACATTTATGCGTCCCAATAGTGTCAAGTGCAGATTGTGAATTCTTTCTGTGTTGCTTTTTACCTTAGTTAATAACGGTTCCATATTTATTTTAACTAACTCCGCCAAGTCTGCTGACACTCTTACTCCTAAGTATACTGCCTCCTTTACCACTCTGGGATCCGCAAAGAGTGTATATTCATTCAAAATGATCTGAGTTTTTCCTTTATTTCCCTCAGGGCCCTTCCTGGTTCCGGAGTTATCAGTGCCACATCGTCTGCGTATGCAAACACTTTGTACTCTGACTCCTGTATCACTATTGGCGAGATGTTAATGTTACCTATTAGTCTCCTGAGAAACGGATCTAGATATAAGGCAAAAAGTAGGGGTGATGCCGGGCAACCCTGTCTAGTTCCACGTGTGATCTTTACCGCTTTAGTATATGTCTTGTTTATTTTCACCCTCACCTTTGGCTGCAGATACAACACCTGTATAGCGCTAATAAACCCTTTGCCTATGTCAAACCAGTCCATTACATTCCACATAAATTGCCAGGAGACCCTGTTAAATGCTTTTTCAGCATCAAGGAATATGGCTGCGACAGGGTCTCCTGCTACCTCAGCTGCATCTAGTATAGTAATTAACTGTCTGGTATGCTGAGTAGTCCCTTTCCCGGGAATAAAACCATGTTGTGTCTTGCTTACTAGTTTCTCGATAACTCGACTCATTCTTTGTGCTAAAGCTTTGGCATACAATTTTGCATCCGCATTCAGGAGAGTAATAGGTCTATATGACCCTGGGTCTAGTGGGGGTTTGTCCTTTTTCAGTATCACAATGATATTTGCATCATCCCAGGACTGTGGCGCTAATTTTTGCATCTGTGCCTGTCTAAAAGTCTCCAGCATATTTTCCCCAAGCCTTTCCCAGAATGTTTTATAAAATTCAGCTGGTATTTGATCTGGCCCTGTAGCCTTGCCTCCTGGTAAATTATTCACTGCCATTTTAATCTCCTGCAATGTTAGCGGTAGGTCTAGTTTGTCTCTTTCTTCCCTGTCCAGTTTCTCATGTGGTATCCCTGTCAGATAGTCCCTGCACCCTTCTCCTATATCCTCTGGTTTCTGAACATATAATTTCTCGTAAAATTCTCTAAATGCCTCCTGAACCTCTTCTACCTTGTTTACCACTATCCCATCGCTATTTCTAATTTCTTTGATTTCCCCTGCAGCCAGATTTTGTTTAATTCTAATAGCTAAGAGATGTCCTACTCTCTCACTGTACTCATAGCACTTTTCTTTCTTAGCAAGGTAATTCCCCGCCGCCTTTTCCAACAGGGCTTCTCCCGTCTCTGCTTTCTTGACTTCTATTTCCAGTATAAGGTCCTCTATTTCAATTGTGTTTTGTCTCCGCACTGCACAATTTAATTGTTCTTCTAAACTATTCATCTCTTTTACCCATCTGTCCATCCTTGTTCTCTCCATCTTACTGTTTTTTAAAGTGTAGCTCAGGGTTTCTCCCCTTATTCCGGCCTTAAATGTATCCCAGACGATCTTAACTGGAGCCGATCCTCTATTTATTTCCCAGAACTGTGTGATCCATTTGTTCATCCTACTAATATATTCTTCCTCTTTCAGTAATCTTCTCTCAAATGTCCAAGTACAGGGTTTAATACTCCCTCTATCTATCCTGGGGATGGTTATTACCAAGATATTATGGTCCGAAATCATTCTCGGCAGTCGCTCTATCTGGGCCCCATTTATTGTATCATTAGACACTATGATATAATCTAATCTAGCAATCATTTTGTGGGGTGCCGAATAAAAGGTAGCCCCTGACCCGAATGGATTGCGTTTAGACCATAAATCTGAAAGAGCATTATTCTGCAACATATTGGTTACAGCATTACATATTTTCTTTTTCCTGCCTACGTATCTCCCCCCTCCTAATCCCCCCAAACCATGCAAACCGTTTATATTGAAATCGCCGCACAAAATTACCGGCTCTATCCAAAGTGCGAATTCCTGATCTAGCCATTCAAACAATTCCGGATTGTCGTCATTTGGGCCGTATACAGATACTATTGTTAAATTCCCAGCAGTAGTTTCCCCTTCAACGATAACCCATCTCCCCTCAGAGTCTTCTTTTTTCCTTCTAAGTTTGATAGCCCCTTTCCTTGCTAATATAGCCACCCCCTTTGTTCTTGTGTCTTGACTTGTGTTAGCCAACAACTCATATCCCAACTGTTCCAGTTTAAACTTTTCTTTTCCCAGGATGTGCGTCTCCTGTAAACAAATCACATCCAGTTTTAGCAGTCTGAACAGTGACGCCGCCTTTTGTCTTTTCCCTCCATCATTTAATCCACATATATTCACTGTTGCAATCCTTAACGCCATTTTACCTTATAAATTTTTCCTAAAGATTTTACCCACTTATTCTGTTTTGTTACAAATTTTATCTCATTCCAATCTATTCTTTTGTGTTATTTCCCCGATTTACCTTGTCCTTTCCCACCCCGCTCCCCCCCACCCCTTCCCTCCCGCGGCAGCCCCACCCCCCCCTTCTACAGGCAAATAGGTCAATCCTGACCTATGTGTTGGCTGCTTGCATTGTAGCGTCGCCCTCCCTCTCCCTCCTAGCTAGCCCGAATATGCAGTCCATAGACCTTGACAAATATTCCATAGCCTTATTCCTTATTGATCTTTCTTATTTCCCCTTGCGTTGCTCCTTTAGCTCTTCGAGGTACTCCCCTGCTTTTATCTCAGAAAAAAACATCCTTGTGCGGCCACCACTGATAACCTTGAGTTTCGCCGGAAACATCAAATATGCTTCAGCACCTTGTTGTTGAAAAGGGGTTATTAACTGTCTTAAACGCCATCGCCTCTCAACAGTGACATGGCAAAAGTCAGGTCTCGCAAAGAATGTAACCCCTTCAGCAGATCTTTTAGAGTCTGGTCTAGCTTTTCCCATCACCTCCTGCCTTGCCAGAAAGTTGCCAAAAAATACCAGCATTGCTCTAGGCATATTATCTTGGGACTCTCCTTGCCTTTTTTTAATTGTCAGTGGAAATCTGTGGGCTCTTTGTACCTCGTCTTCCCATCTCCACCTAGCCTCAGGGAAGGCTCCTTTTAGTAGCCTGATCACGTATCCCCTTGCATCTTGCCCTTCCACTCCTTCCTCCAGGCCCAAAAGTCTTACATTGTTCCGTCTCTGACGATTTTCAAAGTCCTCCACTTTCCATTGCAGGTCTTCCACTATTTTTGTCTGATCCCTCTTAAATTTGTGCCAATCAGTTGCCTCGTCCTCCAATCTTCCCGTCCTTTCCTCTACCAGCTCCACTCTCCCCTCCACTTCCTCATACTTTTTGTTCATCTTCCTGATGGAGGCCTGTATTTTTTTTGTGTCATGCCTAGCTCTGCGGCTCTCTGCCCTGGCTTCACCCTGGATTTGTTTTAGCATATTGACTAGTAGGTTCAGGGTGGCTTGCTCTCTCGGCCCATCCTCCTCACTTGCCATGTCTTTATCTTGTATCCCTTGAGACCCTTGCATCCCCTCTTGAAAAAGGCCTGCAGTGGCAGAATAATCCCACAAGAGCTTTTTATTTGTTTTGGCGTTTGAATTGCGTTTTGAGGCAGACTTTTTCTTTTTCTGTGTATTTAATGTGTCAGATTCAGTGCTTTCTTCCTCCTCTGATGATATCTCAGAGGTCCCTAATTCTTCTCCAGCACTTGATGAGGTTGAGCCCTCATTTACTGAAAAAAATTTGTCCCCTTTCTTCTTATTCTTGCTGTTCTTTGCAGGTACTCCCTATTGTTTTCTCATACTTTTCTTTTTCTTCTAATACTCTTCGCTCTGTACTCACATTTCTCCTCTCTTTTCTTATACTTTGCACTCTCTGCTAATATTGCCGTCTTTTCTTATTGTCATATTCCTCTCCTCATTTTCCCCCCTGTTCTTATACTCCCCCCTGTTTTCATATTCTCCTCTCTCTTCTCTTACTTCTCCATGTCTCCTCATACTACTGAGTTTTTCTTATATTTCCTTTTGTCCTATACTCCTTCTCTCTGCGTTCATATTTTCCTCTTTTTCTTCATATTTCTTTTCTATTTTCATTTTCTGTCCTGTCTGTTTATACTTCTTAAATCTGTTCATATTGTTTGCTCTCTTTTCTTACTCCTCCTTGATTCCCTGCAATACACTCTGCAGCACTTTCCTCATATTCTCCGTCTTTTCATACTGATCTCCCTCTTTATATTTGTTTCTCTTGTCATACTGCTGCCTCTTTCGTCATACACTTTTCACTCTTCATAATCCTCCATCTGTTTATACTCCTTCTTTTATCCTCAGACTGTATCCTCTGTTCTTGTACACCACTTTTTTCCTTATGCTCCACTTTTCCCCACATTCTTTGTGCTCTCTTCTGGTACTGTTCTCTCTGTCCTTATACACACTGTCCTTTGCTAGTATTCCTTTTCTGTTCTTATAGTTGCATGTCTTTTCACATATTCCTTCTTTTTTGTTTAGAGTCTTTCTCTCTCTTCTTATAGTGCCCCCTCTGTCCTCTTACTCTTTTTTTTCTTATAGTCTTTCTTCTCTCCTCATACTTCCATCTTTGTCTTCATACTCTCCCTTACCTATTGATACTTTCTAGTTTTCTCATACTTCCTTTATCCCGTTATATTGCAGTGTCTGTTTATACTCCCCTTTTTTGTTATATTTTCCCTTGTTTCATACTTCTTCCTCTCTTGTTGTAAGTACTTTTATTTTCATAGTCTCACATTTGTCCTCATAATCCTCCTTCTGTTCTTATAAATAATATTGTAGAATATTTCATATATTTATTTATGTAATGTTATATATATTTTTTAATAGATTCTGTTTATCAATACTGAAAAAACTGTATCATGCCTACCAAATCTCAAAAGAGGAAACAACGAAAGAAAGGTGTTTATTTGAAGAGAAGTCATCCACAAGATTTACATGAAGAACCATGTGTTAAGAAAAAGAAAAAAAGCCCTGGTAAGAGAAGGAACACTTTTCTAAGGAAAATATTTAAAGACTAAGAGTAGTGTGCACAAAGTGAAAAATGGTATTAGTGTATCTGCAACGAAAAAGAAAAAGAAGAATAAAGAGAACAATCATGGAAAGTCAACTGCCGAAAAAATGGTGTATAGTAAATGGAAGAAAAAACAATTCATGGAAATTAGGAAAAAAATGTTTTTAATAGAGTTGTATTAAATTTAATTGAAGAAATTAAGGGATGTAAAAAACAGCATTTTATAAGAAGAAGAAAGGTATAGAAAATGTAGTTGAGAAAGCTTTCGAACTGAAAAACAAAATTGTTTATTTTAGTAATCAATAGAATTCGATCACTAGATAATCCAATCCATTTAATGAAGGCCAAAAGTAAGTGGAGAAGAGTAATTAACAGAAGTAATTTTTGTGAGTTTTTTTGGGTGAATTGAAACATAGTTCAAGTTATCTTCAGAGTACTGATTTGTTGCATGCAGTTGGCACTAGTTGTCGTGCTTATGAGGTTAGAAATGGTTGTTCTATTGAAAAAAGAAAATTTAACCTAGAAATGCAGAAGAGGTGTTAGCTGATGATGTTTTAGGGAGACGTCCTAAAGCTCCAGTGTACACTTGGAATTGTAGTAGTATTTGTAGTGTACGGCAAGAATCTATTGATTTTTTACACAATTTCTTACGTAACTATACTAAGAAAAGTGTTAAACAAAAGATTAAGATGTTGCAAGGACTAGACCTTGGCAGAGTGAGAGAAAATACTGGTTTGCAAGGTCATTCTCTGGCTTGTGTTTCTAAAAAAGTATGTCAAAGTGTTTTTCACCATTTCAGGATGTTAGCAGTACATCATTCTGAAATGAGGAAATTCGTCAGAAGATTGTATTATGTAAATGTAGTGTAGTTCCTAGTTTCCCACTAGGCCCTGCGCATTGGAATAACATAAACAGTAGTATCGACGTGGAACTGCGGATATTCCAGGCCTCCACTGACTATGCTAAACTTAATTGGGTGTGTTACCAACTAGCTCAGAGGTCACTGGAAACTTTCTTCTCTGCATGGGAAGTGATCAGCTTCCCTGGCACAGACAAGAAGGGATTCAGTTTTCCAACAACCGTGCAACATGACAACTTTGCTCCTCAGATCAAGAGTCAATCTCTAGGGTCGTGGGAAACAATAGACATGTATTTCACTCAGTCAGTTCAGTGCAGTTTACTTTCACGAGATGTAGAGAATAGAGAGACGGGCGTTTGTCAATAAAGGGTTAACATTTATTGAACAGTCTTTCTTCTCGTACAAGAGAAATGTATTGCCACAATTGCAAGACTTGTTATTATAAAAAGTACGTACAGTAAGATAAGGATTGCGAAGTAGAACTGTAAAAGCATTGATATGGTTTCTTAGCCAAACAATGGTTTAAAAGTAATAAAACATATATACAGTCATATATACATTAGGCTAAAATACTCAACTGGTGCTTCTAACTAAGCCTACCCCAGTGTGCCTGACCTAAGCCTAACACGTGGAAGGGGAGTAAGTAAGTAGCTTTAAGTTAAGTTGGTTTTGCCAAGGTTTGCTTCAAGAATTCTCATCTAAGGGTTTAGTCAACACCATACCTCTGAATAGAATGATGGAAGTCTGGTATTTCCTTCAGGGGGCACTCAATATCCCAGTCACCCGCGAGGGCAGACCGGAAACGCTGGAGCTGGATTTCTCTGCAGGAGAAAAGCAGCAGCTCTTCTTCAGCGCGTCGGGAGGAGGAGGGGGACAGCGTCCGCGGCAGCTGGAATCTGCTGGGCTTCTTCGCAGAGGGACGGCTGTTCAGCTCCTAAGCGTACTGCACCTTCGTTCGCGCTTTAGCAGCGATAATGGTATCAGTAGCTTCACCACCAAGGGGACAGCAGGCTGCAGCGACAGGGTGCTAGCTTCACCAACACGGGTCTTGCAGACATCTTAGCAACAGGCAACGAGCTATTGCTTAAGGCAACATTGGTAATATTTATACCTGACAGGTGCCGGGTTTGACGCAAGTTTGCTGGACATAAGACGTCAATTAAAGATGTCACTAGGAAGTGATAGTTATCAGTTGCTCATTAAAGTTCCATTACTAATCAAAACACAGCAAGCGGGATTTCCAGGTTTGCTGAGTTTTTATCTTGTTGAAGAACTCAGAGTGTTCATCTAGGAATATCAGATAGTGACTTCTGCTCTGTCATTGCACTAATTGGTTGCAAAGGAAGTCGCAGAGAGCTATGCTGGAATGTGGCTCTGTTCGTGTGAGGCCAGAGATGACTTTTCTGAAAATCGCACTTGAACGGTTATGCCAATATAGGGAATAAATGGATTTATAGCCGAATAGGGGCATAAGGTCGCAGTATCGATCAGGAACCTAGATAAACACGCAACACCCACTCCACGTTTTCATGTCCATCAAATTACTAAAACTAGAGCAATTAGATGCATGTGTAACATTGCCCACCCCAAAATACATAAATGCATTCGAAATAGGCGTATATTGTAATACGTGAAATTTAGGTACTGTACGTTTTTGAAGCATAGAAATCATTCAAACATTATTGCGTATGAAAATCAATGAACGATTATGCAAAAAGAATTACACATGAAGTATCTCTGACAGAAGAAGGGCGAGATAAATCATCACATAAGAATGCATTGTAATACCATGTGCTAGAGGCTGATGTAATGTTGTTATGTCTCTAGATGTGATTAGAAATAGAAGTGTGAAGCTTCTGTTCTCTAAGAATAGTTTTTACGTTAAGCAAAGGATTGTTTGTGCCAAAAAGGGGTCAATATTAAAAAAAATGTCCAATTCAAAAGAATTATTGCTTGACCGGGGAAATAGAGTTCCAACGCTTTTAACAGTTTTTGTTGATCAAAACTGAAGGCCGAATTCAGAGTTCATGGGAACGCTGTGTGTCGGAAAGCTTCTCCAATGTTATTGTTTCTGTATGGGTGAGAACATTGTATCAGACAGGCTCTCAAAGAATTGGTCTACAAATTCAGGTGACAGTTCAACCAAATTAGATAGTGCTGTAACTTGGCAGGTGTGAGAATGATTGCTGTCATCATAGTCGGGAGCAGCAATGCTCACAGATGGTCGTACCTGTGTGATGTTGCTTTTGTCACTCGCTCCACTGTTACCACCTAGTCGTAGTACAGGAGTCTCAACGAATGCCGTCATCAGGATTGGTAGCCGCTGGGGACAACACAATGCGTGAGCCGTTATTGGACTGAGCAAAGTATCGACGTCCATTGGTACTGTTGATGGAAGTGAAAGACAGATGTCCAACACGCATTCATCTCCGCAAAGCATACATCGAAGTACCGGTAAGATACAGTTCTGCCATATAGGTCTGAATGAAAGGAACAAGGTCATGTTTAGATCTCTCAGCCTGGCCAATCCAAGGACGTTAGTTATCCTGTCCCGGTAGCGCATTGCTAGGATTGTCTCTTCCATTCCCATGGGAGCTATGTCTGAGCCGAGGCTTGCCATAACGAAGCAGGAGGGTCAAAAATAAAATCCCTGCTACAAGTCCCAAAAATAATGGTATGCCGCCAAAAACAGAGTGTACAAAATTAGGAATGATTCCCAAAATTGCCTGAAAAGGTGTTAGCAGTCCCGTAAAGACTGTCTTAAATATGCCTGGGATGCTTGTTGCACTAGACATGTTAAGGAGTTGGCTCAACATTTCTACGAAATGCACGGGGCAATTTGTTGATAAAAGGTCATGAACTTCAGTAGCTGTCCTTGCAACTAGAAGATCATACGTCTCTTTTGATGACGTTATAGTCACTGTTGTCTGTAAAAGTACAGATTTCATTTTGTTTAATGTATCAATTCGTATAGAATAGAGATTCAGACGAGGCCAGATGGGAGTCACTGTGTCTGCAGGCCCACTCTAGAACAATGCTTGCATACAGCATTTGACCATGGATGTTACTTTTACTAGATAACTTTTCCCTGGCACGAGGCCACAACATCTGTGATCCGTTCTAAGAATGTAACTCCCGTTTGCGAGTTGCATAAAGAAGGGCTCTATCTGAGTTGCAGGTGTGACTAGCTGGTGGCATGAAAGGTTGTTTGAATTTCCATCACATGCTCCGTGTAAATTAATACCCTGACACAAAAGTATACCGCTTAGTGAATGTTTACAGTTGTCACCACTAAGAAATACATTTTTGTCGCTGTCACTATAGCAAGAATGTGTGTATGGTAATTTCCATTCAGATTTTACATATCCTTTACCCAATTGTTCATACTGGACAGCAGGTATGTACTCAAGGCAATTTTTAAATAGGAAAGTTGTTATCGGAATGGTGATAATTCCGTGTATTATCCATTCAATGACAGGACTCTCTGACATTGTCAATGGTAATCTCTCAAGTTTTTCGATGCTCAGGATTGTATAGTCTGCTCCTTTCTGTGCCAAACTGATCTGTTTATCAGTAAGGTTAAAAATGGAAAATAATGACGTTGTGTTGATTAAACGCCAAGGCACATAGCCTGAACGAAGATTTTGCAGCGTCCAGCCTAATTCTATAATAGAACGTAATTGCGACTGGCCATGTTGTAACATTAGCAAGTCTCTGTCTATCACATCAAAGGCAGAGGATACAATATTGTCCAACGAATATATTCTGGAAGACAGAGTCATTAACCCATTGTCTACCACAGAAAGTGATTTCTCCAAATTAATACAATCAATTTCTCGTATTTTTTCAGCTGTTTCAATTTGTTTGACTTTCCAAGCCTCGTTGTAAGCAGCATAGATACTGGTCGCTATGAAACGCTTTTGACGCTGTTTGCATGGTCCAAGAATGAAATCGCGCAAATCAGCACCATCTTTTAGTAAAGACAAGTGTTGCTTCATTTCAGCCAGTGTGGATGATGTTAGCCATTCAAGGCAGAGTTTCCCTACACTGTATGTTGTTATTATCCCTGGATGTTGTCTCTGGGAATATCTCGGGTCTAGTCTGGTCATTTTTAACCCCTGTGTTTTATTCAGGAATCTATCTTGACAGTTGTTTGTGTCAATAGGCCAGATTAACCACTTTTTCCAATCAGGATGTGATCTGTTAAAATGTAAAATTTGTGACACGTCTAACTCAATATCTGCGGTTGCATTTTCAGGTATTGGCTTTGGAATAGATGGTGTTTTAAGGTCTTTGATCTTAGCTAGGCCAAGACAGGATGTTTGGTGTATTGTGTCATTTAAAAACAACATTTGTTCTGGTATCATGCAGGTTCTAAAGAGTGCTTCAATGCCTTGTACCTGCCAATCTTTTGTACCCCAAATCGTTTTCATTTCAATGTTATTTTTCCAATAATCAAAACCAAATGTCATCATTTTGTCATAAAATGCTTCTGAATATATCAATTTAGAATTTGTCAGCATTGTTTTCATTCCTGTTTTATCTAACAGTTTGTAATAAAACGTTTCTGCATCACTGGTGTTAAACCCTGACAAGTATTTGAATTTCTCAAAAAATGCTTTAGAACTGCTTTTAGGTGGTGTAGCACAATGTTCCCATTGATTATACATAAAAACATTTCTAGGCTGTGCAGATTTATGCAAGTAATGATCACCATAGTGTGTGTAACAGAATAACTGCTCATAACTAGATGAACCTTGTAAATAATCATGATCTGTGAATCTAGCTGACATTACTAAATCAGACATAATGTCATTAATACTGTTAAAGTCCCAATCATCAGAGAATGTACTAGGCGTTACAAAGTCACTTAAGGAAACCTTCAGTTGATGAGGATACTTCAGGATTTCGACCGGACCATAGATCTCATAGTCTGTTTTCTCCCATACTACCCCACCAGGTATTGGAATTGCTGTGACATTTACTGTTGACAGTTCTCTTTTCTTCACGTGGGATGATCTGTGTGGTTCCAGGACTAGGTTGATGTTCTGACTTGCTGTGTCCATTGTAATATATTTTCCTTCAATGAATTTTCCCAAGCAAAGTACCATGATGAGCCAAAGCAGGAGGAAAAATACACCTAGACCGAACCAGAACTCTAACCAAGGTGAAATAAGGTAGATTTCCTTTAGTTGATGAAAGAGTTCCGTTGCTTTTTCTTTAAAAGTCTTTTTTGTTTCTGGCATCACTTCGGGGTGGTTTTGATCTTCAGAGAAGTTGTTGAAGTTGATGAAATAACCAGAGGCAGTTCTGTCAATTGATGGGATTGTTCTTTCAATCTGTCTCTCGGTAGCACTTTCTGATGCCACATCATTGTAGACTGGTGTTGTTTCTTGACGAACTGTTTCAATCTGTGTTTCAAGAGGCACGAGTTCCATGGCATTATTGCATAGTCCTTCATTGTGCACTGCAGGCTGATCGAATGTGATGAGTCTTTCAGTTTGAACCTCTTGTATTGTTGCAAGTTTGGGTATTCTGTTGTTTCTTGGGAGTCCACTGGGCCTACTGTTGATTATAGGCCACATGCTTGTGGTTTTACCAGATCGATAGACACGACTCTGTTCTCCTTTTTACCAGCAAGGGGCGGTAGCACAACTGGTCTTGTTCCGGTGACTGCCAAGACAGGTACTGTTTTTCTGTAAGAAGGCCCAAATTCCTTCTTAACCGCGATCTTTTCTCTGACTAGATCCCCAATCTTTGGAATCCAGACAGGCCTTGCTGGGGCTGTTGCGGGTGGTGCCTCGTCAGTGGTACTTGGCTGTTGCTTTAACTTTATGTTGCTTAATGATTTTCTTGTTTCATTCAGTTCCTGTAAAACAGCCAAATGATCCTTTACATCAAAGTGCGTTGTTTCTTCTTGTACCACTAACATCTGACTATCGAGGTCCTGAACTCGCATTCTAATTCCGAACAATAGTTCGTATGGGCTGAAACCTTTTAGAGAATTTCTTGGCATGTTGTTAAGACTAGTCTGGACACTTATTAAATGTTTGACCCACCCAGCGCCTGAACCTAATACCTTCGCTGTTATAGATTGCTTTATGTCACGGTTTTTTCTTTCTACCACACTATTCCCTTCCGGGGTATGACGGACAAGAATACCGCAACCCAATTCCCATGCTAGCCATGGCCTCCTTATAAGCTCGAGAGCTGAAAGCAGGACCCTGGTCAGAATGGAACGTGGTAATTGCGTATATGCCGATATGGACTCGCAAATCTTTTATAACCGTTCTAGCGTCAGCCGAGCGCTGGAGGCCTCATTTTTTTAAGTGCTTTTCGTCTTAACTGTTAATAGGACGCAGGATGGGGTGTAGGCAGCGTTACGCTGTTTCTAATCGGTAGCCGGTAGCATGGTTCACTACTGCGATCCCTATTGCAGTTTTCACAGTTGTTTACATATATTTGGTGTTCTACACTCATTCCCGGCCACCAGTATACTGATTGTAATTCAGTCAGTGATTCCCTGATTGTTTGGTGTCTCAGACCCAATCCCATGTGTGCGTCTGCTATTAAAAATATTCTCCTGTTCGTGTTTGGAATTACTCTGTCCCCCACTCCAGGGATTCGAGCAAAAGGAACGGAGTTTGCATCGATTATGTATGCATAATTGAGTGGATAGTTTACGGGTAGTGCTGCATAGTCGCCTTTTACGGTCGTTCTTACTGCCAGCATGGTTTCCCCGTCTATGTATTTATCTGTACGCTTTTTGTGGCTACGGAAGCCGGTTTAGTTGCTTCCGCTGTGGCTGTATTAGCCAATGAATTCCCTGCAACGTGAACGCCATCACGTTGAAGACTCTGTGCGTGAATCACGTGAGTCTTTTGTAGTTCTTTACTTAAAAGAGCTACCTTGTTCCAGAGCAATTTATGCTTTATTGTGGCACCTGTGTCATCTTTGTAGTCGTTTTCGATCCAACTCTGCAGTTTATTGTTGTAAGAGTTGACGCAAAAATGAGAATCGCACACTATAAGTGTCGGGAATTCACGTTCTGCATTTTCAAGCGCCATCTTTAAAGATCTGATTTCAGTTCTCTGAACCGAACAGTTTCTTACAGATTCAGTTTTTGTTACTTTCGGTCTGAATTTACCGCACAGCCAACGACCTTTAATGATCGCACATGCTGCATCGTAGGATTTTCTCTCTACGTTGAAATGCTGTACAAAGCTATCTGTTTAGATTATACAGGCGTACAGTGGGATAGGCAGAATTTCGATTGGCAGAGGATATTCTTCTTCATATTCTAAATCATTCAGTTCTTTGTATTGCGGGGCGAAATAGTATTTCACATCTTCCGCTCCTAGAGAATCTATACACTGTATCCATTTCGGATCCAGTGACACTGTAGGCAGGTCTACTGGGCTGAATAGCGCTTCGAAGGTGGATTCCGCTGTGAGGATGTTAATCCTTTTGCCGTGTGCTAGTTCTCGTTCATTTGCTAATGCGATTTGCACTGCGTTCACAGTTCTTTCTGTGGGACTGAATGTTTTTTCTGCTTGTGTGTACAAGTGAGATTTAATTGAAATTGGTACCTTTTCTCCCTCATTAGAGGTTAGGTACGTGAATCCGCATCTTCCTGGGATGACTCGGATTACAAGATCGATCGTGTTGTCACGTGTATCTAATTTTGTTTTTGCTAACATGTCTGTTTGCAGTGATCTCAAAATTTCTGTGTGTTTTTGAGTCCAATTGATTTGTTTTAAATCAGGTTTTATTAGTTCGTAGAGAGGTTTAACCCTCTCTGCGTAATTTAGGATGTAAGTTCTTCCGAAATTTAGAAAACCTAGAATGGATTGTAAATTCTTCAGCGTTTTTTTTGGAGCTTGGAGTACAGCGCACTTCTCTAAGAAGTTGTCCGCTAGGCTTTTCCCTTCACTTGATAATTCGTACCCTAAAAATAGTACTGTCAGATGGGCAATTCTGGACTTTTTAAAGTTGAATTTGTAACCCTCTGCTGCGAACCCAAGTATAATGGTGTTCACTCTTTTCAAGTGAGTATCCAAGTCGTCATCTGTGAGATAAATATCATCTACGTAAGATAATGCTTCATCATCATAGATTTGTAGTAACTCTGTTACCCTAGCTGAGAATAGTCCTGGGCTGTTCTTGAACCCCTGTGGGAGTCGACAGAATTTTTTCTGCGACCCAAATGCGGAGAAAGCGGACAAATATCTGCTTTCTGGTGCAATGTTTTGACAAAAGAAACCATTAGATATGTCTAATGTCGTTTTATATTTTTTCCTAACTATGTTATTCATTAGGGCTGCACTATGCGAGTTTTGTACTGCAAAAGTTTTACAACATGTATTAAGATGTCTGTAGTCCAAAACTAGACGATATGAATTGTCTGGCTTGGAGACAGGAAACAAAGGATTGTTCATTTGAGAGGTGCATGTTTCAATCACCCCCTGGTACTCAAGTTGATCTAAGATCTCCCTGACCTGTTTTTTAGCTTCTTGCTTTATGGGATACTGCCGTTGGGCAGTTGGTTCACTTTTTAGTTGGATTTTGTGAGGAGGTGAATCCTCATCCCATCCTACATGATTTTTATACAATGCAGGTGCCTGTGCTACTGCCCATTTCCGTGCATATGTATATTTTTTGTGAATCGGAATGTGATTCGAGAAGGCAGGCATAATCACTTCTTCGCCACGAGGGCACTCCCTGACAAACTCCGGGGCCAATCTTTTTCAGCTAACAGAATATCATAGCCTTTTGAGAGCTTATCCCAAAATAGACCCTTAATTTTCCTAGTCTTATCACTCTCCATACGCAATGTTATTTCGTATATTTTATGGGGCTCGCTAAGTCTGGTGTCGGCAGTTTCAACCTGAATGTATTCATTCGTGTCCACTGTCTCCAGATGACTCATCAAGTTCTTGCGCGCTATACTGATTTCTGCTGCACTGTCCAACATTGTCAATGCCCACTCCCCGTTTTTCAACTGTGTCCTCAGTATTCTCGGCATGGTTGATTACTCTAATACTGGCTACCTTCTTTTTCTGAAATTGAGATTTCTTATTTTGAGCAGGTTCCTTGTCTTTGGACTTGGTGTGCTCTCTTGGGTCTGACCGTCCTCTTCTTTCCGAATTCTGTGGAAGAGATCGAGAGGGACGTGTATCAATACTTTGATATCTATCAGGTTTTTTCAGATTATCCCTATTTCTAAGGTTATATCTTTTCTCAGAGGGCTCCCTCTGGGGAGACTGGCGTTCTCGAGGCGGAGTTCTTTCCCTCCGTCGAGGAGACCTTCCTCTGGACTGGAAAACTTTTTCCTTGGGAGTGGATTGTTTATTTCCATCCCAGCTCTTTTTAGGAGTATTTAAATTATTTTTAATAAATATTTTTTCAGGACTTTCGAGCAGTTGGGGTTTTACTGGTTTCCCACCCAAGCTGTCTCTACCTAATTCTTCATAGCATTTTTCTATGATTTTTGCAAGCTCAACAGGATCTTTTATATCTGTTTCCCTCAACTTCTGGCGAATCGCCACAGATGCTGCTTCTCCTTTAATGTTGGCTAATAATATAGCCGAGACCTGCTTGAAGTCTTTCAGTAATTTCATACCTAGATTTAAAGCGGGCTCTGGACCGAATTCATTTTGAATCTGTTTTAGCACTTCTGGTATTACCGCCATAGACGGAACACCGTGTGTTTTTGTGTAAATTGAAGCAAAGACTGTACCCCAAGTGTCACAGTCCTCCACGTGTGGTTCGATTCCCATAGGAAGGCAGATGGTCAAGATTCTGTGTTTCTCAATAGGGGTAGTATCAGGAAATACTGCCTCTATTTGAGTGATTTTCTGTGCTAACCAGAAAGGAATTTGTTCCCGTTTTACGGGTGTTTTACCAAGACATGACTGTATGTTCTGTGGTGTAATTTTATTTGTGTTCCCCTGATGAGGGGTCAGCTGGTGTGAATTAACAGCTGGCTGGACTGTTGCAGTCCGCATTACATATTGGACTAATTGCCTATGTATTTTTATTAATGTATTTAGCTGTACTAACAGCTCTTCTCTTGACATTCCTACAATGTCAGGATGTGGTGTGTAGCTGGCTAGAACCGGCCACGTTGCTCCTGGTCTACCTAGAGGACCGAGCCTAGTTATGTGATTATTGTGTTTTAGGGCGCCATTAAACCAGAGCAGGTGCTCTTGAAATTTAAGTGGGATTTCAATCTCCTCGAAAGGAGCGTACTCTCCCGGAGGTTCCTCTATTTTGTAATAGTGAAACTCTTGTGTTGTAGCGTTTGCCGCTGGAAAGTTTATCCATGAATAGAATACCTCTGTCTGCCGATACTCGTGAGCCTCTATCACGAAAATTACTGTACCACCTTGAGGTGTCAGTCCGTTTTCTATAAGTTTTAAAGTTATAGATCTTCTTAAGTTGACCGGGATGATTATAGCATCCGGGTCTGCTTGTTCGGGACCTTGCTGAGTCGCGTCTACTGCGGCCCCAGAGGTTCCGTTGTTTTCTACTGACATTTTAAAAATGCAGGTTTGCAGAGTAGGTCTCCAAGGAGTCAAAGATTAGGTGCACAATATTTTGGAACACTGTATCCTTCAACGTTGAATAAACCAGAGCTTTACATAGGAATCTCTTCCTACTAAGGTCGGGCGGATTTTAACCTTTCACCCACTCCAGACGTCTATTGGAGTATTTACGGGAGAAAGGGGTCTGTGTGAAATATGCACGACTGAGTTACTCTACTGTCTTGCGTTAGTTTATCGCCTTACCAAACGTTGGGCGCCATGTAGTGTAGTTCCTAGTTTCCCACTAGGCCCTGCGCATTGGAATAACATAAACAGTAGTATCGACGTGGAACTGCTTATATTCCAGGCCTCCACTGACTATGCTAAACTTAATTGGGTTGTGTTACCAACTAGCTCAGCGGTCACTGGAAACTTTCTTCTCTGCATAGGAAGTGATCAGCTTCCTTGGCACAGACAAGAAGGGATTCAGTTTTCCAACAACCGTGCAACATGACAACTTTGCTCCTCAGATCAAGAGTCAATCTCTAGGGTCGTGTGAAACAATAGACATGTATTTCACTCAGTCAGTCTAGTGCAGTTTACTTTCACGAGATGTAGAGAATAGAGAGACGGGCGTGTATCAATAAAGGTTAACATTTATTGAACAGTCTTTCTTCTCGTACAAGAGAAATGTATTGCCACAATTGCAATAATTGTTATTATAAAAAGTACGTACAGTAAGATAAGTATTGCGAAATAGAACTGTAAAAGCATTGATATGGTTTCTTAGCCATACAATGGTTTAAAAGTAATAAAACATATATACAGTCATATATACATTAGGCTAACATACTCAACTGATGCTTCTAACTAAGCCTACCCCAGTGTGCCTGACCTAAGCCTAACACGTGAGAAGGGGAGTAAGTAAGTAGCTTAAGTTAAGTTGGTTTTGCCAAGGTTTGTTTCAAGAATTCTCGTCTAAGGGTTTAGTCAACACCATACCTCTGAATAGAATGATGGAGGATTGGTATCTCCTTCAGGGGTCTCTCTCGATATCCCAGTCACCCGCGAGGGTAAACCGGAAGCGCCGGGACTGGATTTCTCTGCACGAGAAAGGCAGCGGCTTCTCTTCAGCGCGTCGAGGAAGGAGGGGGGACAGCGTCCGCGGGCAGCTGGAATCTGCTGGATGTCTTCGCAGAGGGACGGCTGTTCAGCTCCTTAAGCGTACTGCACCATAGGTCGCGCTTTAGCGGCGATAATGGTATCGGCAGCTTCACCACCACAGGATAGCAGGCTGCAGCGACAGAGTGCTAGATTTACCAACACAGGGTCATGCAGGCAGCTGGCATCAGCAACAGGCAACGAACAATGCTTAAGGCAACGTTGGTAATATTTATACCTGACAGGTGCCGGGTTTGACGCAAGTTTGCTGGACATAAGACGTCAATTAAAGATGTCACTAGGAAGTGATAGTTATCAGTTGCTCATTAGAGTTCCATTACTAATCAAAACATAGCAAGCGGGGATTTCCAGGTTTGCTAAGTTTTTATCTTGTTGAAGAACTCGGAGTGTTATCTAGGAATATCAGATAGTGACTGCTGCTCTGTCATTGCACTAATTGGTCGCAAAGGAAGTAGCAGAGAGTCATGCTGGAATGTGGCTCTGTTCGTGTGAGGCCAGAGATGACTTTTCAGAAAATCGCACTTGAACGGTTATGCCAATATAGGGAATAAATGGGTTTATAGCCGAATAGGGGCATAAGGTCACAGTATCGATCAGGAACCTAGATAAACACGCAACATAATCTGCTTAATGCCAACACTACGTGAATGTTCTATATTCAATGAAGAAATGTTAAAGTTGGAAAATGAAGAAATTAAAAAATTGGAAGCTATTGATAAAATAGAACATGAAGGAATCCCTATTATTTTGACTGAAAAGTTGAAGAGGAAATTGGATTCTTTAGAGAAATCGATAAGTAAAACTGCTGGTTTAGAAAATAATTTGTATGCATGTGTAAACTGTAGGGTAATTTTACGACGTAATTTGAATGTGGAAAAAGGTTTAGTAAATGGAGTAATGGGTAAAATTGTTGATTTTGTTTATGTAAATAGAGATGGGATTGAATTTTTGAAAATCAAATTTGATAAAATTGAAGTACAACAATTTAGTCGTTGTTCATCTCAGTTTTTGCTTGTAAAAGATTTGTATGTATGCAGAAAACAGTTTCCTATTTGTTTGGCATATGCGGTGACCTTTCATAAATCTCAAGGTTTAAGTGTAGATAGTGCTTTAGTGAATATTGGAAGTACTGTGTTTAAAGAGGGTATGGCATATGCTGCTTTGTCTCGAGTCAGAATTTTATCTGGATTGTACTTGATTGATTTTAATGAGACAAAGGTTAGTGTTGATGCAAATTGTGTGAAAGAGTATAATAGGTTAAGAAGAGAATATGCACCCAATGTAGGTCAATATCCCGTATTTGAAAAGCGTGTGGTAGATAGAAAAAGAAGATTTGAGAATATATCTGTAGTGAAACTGTAGAGAAAGAAAAAAAACAAGATGACATTGCGCCTGCAAGCTAAAAGAAAAAGGACAGTGTTGAAGAGAATGTTTGTTATCAGTTTGAAAATAGTTCTGCTGTCAACTGCTATGCTAATGTAGTTGTTAATGTTGTTTTTGTTCTTGAAAGTTTGCAGCAGCAAATTGTTTAAAATCGGGATGAAAGATTATGTTCATTGTTGTATTCTGTTTATGAGAAATGTAGTACTGATAAAAGTTAAATACAAAGTGCTCCTGATATTCGAAATGTTTTGGACATATGTTCTGGTTCTAGTCAATTTACGCAGAATATTCAGCAAGATTGTCAGGAATTTTTAATGTTTATGCTTGGTGTACGGGAAGATGAAGGTATAGATATTGAAAACCTTTTTGGTATTTCTTATAAATGGCAACATGACTGTCAAAATTGTTTGTTTACATGTAGCACTAACTTAGACACTGAAAGATTCATATATTTGACTTTACTTGACTGTGAATCAGTGTCTTTTAATAATCTAATCAGAGGAGCAAATTAAAACATGGAAAGGGGCGACCATTCGGTCCCCCCGAACGTATGGCCGAGTACCACGAGCCCCCCGGGAAGCCATTTTTGGGCGGGAGGCGAGCCTCGGCTGGTATGCCCGAAGCGGCGTAGCCGGGGCGTGCTGTTTCCCGCCCTCGAGTGGGCTGGCCTAGACACTGACGCGGCTGGCCACGCCCTAAGGGCAGGCAGGGGCGGGTTTACGCCCGCCCTGAAGACGGATAAAAGGAGCAACAAGCCAAGAACGCATCCTCTTGTTCCTGTGCTCTGAAGCTGCACCCCCTCGCTGCACGTGAGCTCGAGACGGAACGAAGAGCCAATTTTGAATGTGGTAATCTTTCTTGTTTGTCTTACAGATACTCTATTGGGGAATGCCTAAGAAAGTTGGAAAGCGAATGACTACCGACCAGATGCTGCGTGTTCTTATGAAAGAGGTGACCGACCTAAAGAAGCGAATGGCGGAGAAAGATGGGGAAGAGGGACCGAAACGTCCGTTGGCTGGAGCAGCTCCGGGAGGAAAAGGCAAGAGGCCCAGAAGGGGAGCAGCTGGAGGGGACATCCTGGTTCCCTGTACCCCACTCGAAGAGCCAACTCCGGTGCCGGCGGAGGGGAATCCGATTCCCGTGGTGGTCACCCCCGTGTCCGGGGAAGATATGCCGCCCGAGCTGGCAGCACAATTAGCAGCGTGGTTGGGTAAAAATAACGAGGGCGCCACGGCTGACGACGCACGGCTTTTGATGAGGCAACTGCGTGAAACAAGGGAGGCGGCGAAGGCAGCATCGCCAGTCATCACGCCGGCCGCGGCAGGAGGAAAGCCACCTGGGATAGGCTCAGCCGCAGACACAGCTTCCGGTTCAGGTAAGCGGCCATTGCCGATTGCGAGGGATGAGTCTGCCCCGTCAAGAAGGGAAAAGTTGGGTCAACATGTCCCTCTAGCTCTTAAGGAGAAGATATGGGCAGATGAGTATGTAAACATCTTCTCGTTGCTTACCGATCATTATGAGATGGAATATGTTAAGAGGCAAAAGGAGCTCATGCACCCGAGTGTCTGGCGCGCAAAGATGGCCGCCTTCAAGGTAAATGAGAACATTGGCAATTGGGGCAAGGCGTGGGGGATTTTTACATCCATCCTGGGCGAACGTAGGCCCGAATTACTGTCTGAATTGCCGATTTATCAGTCACGGATCATGGGGTATTCCGTGTCACATGGGGGCAATCAGTGGTTCTGTTACGATAATATTTTCAGAAAAGCGAAAGAACATGATAAAAACTTAACTTGGGATTGTTACGATTCTGTGTCATGGTCAAAAATGGCGGATACTGGTATGTTGAATTTGCCATTAGTGGGGAGTAGTGTGGGGGAGTCCTCCCGTCAATATTCTGGGACCTCCTTTCGATCAGGCGCGAGTAACGAATACCAGTCCAGGCCGAACGGCACCACAGGTAAAAAGGGGAGTTGTTGGAACTTTAACAGGGGTAAATGTACGAGGCCCCAGGGGTCATGCAAATTTAGGCACGAATGTAGCGGGTGTGGGCAAGCGTCCCATCCTGAGTCCATGTGCAGAGCCAAAACGGGTGATAACGGGGGTAGAGGAGGCGCCAAACAGGTCTGAAATAGTCCGAGGGGCGCCTTTACCTACTCCGATTGATACCATGGCAATGATTCCTTGGCTCAGCGAATACCCGGACCACGCTTCCGCTGGGGTGTTGCGGAACGGGTTTTCATATGGTTTCCGCATCCCAGTGGGGGAGTTTCAGGGTTTAGCGAAATGTAAAAACCAAATATCAGTCTTGCAGCACACGACCGTGGTACAGGAGAAGATTGGGAAAGAGGTGGCTCGAGGTCGAGTCGCCGGTCCGTTTAATATGCCACCGGTTACTAACTTTGTTTGTTCCCCCTTAGGGGTGGTCCCCAAGAAGGACCCGGGTGAGTTTCGGCTGATACATAATTTATCAGCCCCACGTGGTCTTTCCGTAAACGATGCGATAGACCCGGCAGTGTGTTCAGTACGGTATGCATCTTTCGATGAGGCCGTAGCCATTTTGAATCGCCTAGGGCCCGGTGCGCTGATGGCGAAATCTGATATCGAGTCAGCGTTCCGGTTGCTCCCGGTACATCCAGACGATCAGCGTCTTCTTGGTTTCATGTTTCAGGGACACTATTACATGGATAGATGTATGCCAATGGGTTGCTCTATATCTTGTTCCTATTTCGAGCAGTTCAGTTGTTTCCTGCAATGGGTCTTCACAAGGAAGACGGGGTTTCATCAGGTTATGCATTATCTCGATGACTTTTTGTTTCTAGGGGCAGCCGGGGATCCGGAATGTGGTCAGGCTTTGAATGAATTTTGTGTCTTAATGAACCATTTTGGTGTGCCATTGGCACCCGGTAAGACGGTGGGTCCTTCGACTTGCCTCGAGTTTCTGGGGATCGAGCTCGACTCGGAGGAGGGTTGTTTTCGTTTACCAAGAGAAAAAGTGCTTAGGTTCAGGGCATCCCTGGAGACGTGTATTAGTCAGTCTAAGGTTAAGTTGCAGCAATTACAACAATTGGTGGGACAGCTGAATTTTGCCCTGAGAGTAATACCGATGGCCCGCCCCTTTTCCCGCTCGATCGCTCAGGCCATGGTCGGCCTGAAGGAGGGTCACCATCGCACGAGGCTCTCGGCCGAGGTTCGCCAGGACATGCGCATTTGGTTGGCATTTCTGGCGGATTTCAATGGTCGAGTTGTCTGGAACAAACCGGCGGTGTCCTCCGAGGAGCTGGGGCTGTGGACAGATTCGGCAGGGAGCATTGGTTTTGGTGCCATCTTTGGCACACAATGGTCGGCTCAAAAATGGCCGTCATGGTGGCATGAGGATGGGTTGACGAGTAACATTGCTTTTCTTGAACTGTTCCCCATTCTGGTGGCCCTGAAAACTTGGCCTGAGGGGTTTAGAGATCACTCTGTGGTATTCTGGTCTGATAACATGACCGTGGTTGAGTGTATCAATAGCCAGGCGGCACGATGCAAATGGATCCTGAGGCTGCTGAAAGAAATTGTCTTGTTGTGTATGCAATTGAATGTCCTATTTAAGGCAAGACATGTGCCGGGGGTGATGAACCAAGCGGCTGATGCGCTTTCTCGTTTCCGTATGCAGGCCTTCTGGGGTTTTCTGCCCACAGCGGACCCGGTGGCGGCACCCTTTCCCGAAGCTCTCTGGTCTCTCGGTGCCCCGAACTACGAAACCTCGTGGGAGAGAGTTTAGCACCCAGGACAAGGAAGGCATATGAAGGGGCGTTCCGTTCCTATTTGGCCTTTTTGGGGACTGCTGGAGGGGAGCTTTGGGGCCAGGAGGAGTGGGTAGTAAATTTCCTGCTGTCTTTACATCAGGCAGGCAAATCTGTGGCTACTGCCCAGAGGCATCGGGCAGCCATTTCCTTTGTGGCTAGGGCTTATGGGATCCAGGACCCGACAGCGTCTTTCGTTATACAAAAAGCGCTACGTGGGTGGCAACGCCTTGAGGGTCGCAGAATAGATGTAAGGCGCCCGATAGGTCTGGATAGGCTGGCCCTGTTATTATCTGTACTCCCTTCAACGTGTTCATCCCAGTATGAAACAGTGTTATTCCGAGCCGCTTTTGCGCTGGTATTCCATGGGGCTATGCGGGTAAGCGAACTAGTGGCGAGGAACAAGCGGGATGTGACGGGGGGACTGTGCCAAGAGCACGTCCAGGTCAGAGGGGAGACAATGTCCATCTCGTTTGTCAGGTCCAAGACCGACCAGGGTGCGATGGGGGACTGCATAATCATACAAAGGATTCCCGGGTCCTCCATGTGCCCGGTAAGTTGCGTAGAAGAATATTTAGCGCAAAGGGTGGCATCATGGGGGGGGACATTGTTGCGACACGCTGACACCACCCCACTGACGAGGTTTCAGTTTCAGCGGGTGCTTGCGATGTCAATCTCCGCTGCGGGCTTGAACCCCGGCGAGTTTGGGACCCATTCCTTTCGGATAGGGGCTGCTACAGAGGCTACAGCCAGGGGTCTGAATGTCGAACAAGTTAAACGTGTGGGGCGTTGGTCCTCGAACTGTTATAAAAGGTATGTGCGGTTGCACATGTTGTGAAGCTGTAATGATGTACTCACGCTTCTTGTTTTCTTTGGTTTTCAGTTGCGCAAGCCTACGAGGCGGGGCGGACTGTGCAGTCGACCCAACACCGGGTCAGCGGTCAGACATCACCGGCTGTGAAAAAGGAGGTGTGGGTCGTGGGCCACTCATACGTGAGGCGGGCCGCGGACGTATTCAAAGCAGGTGACATGATTCACGTGGCTGGGGAATACGGGTACAGTGTGTCCTTCTACGGAAAGGGCGGGCTCTGTATTGACCAGTTTCAATCATTTTTTGAGGGTTTGTTAGGGCGGACGAGGTCACCGCCGGCTATAGTCATAGTACATCTTGGGGGCAACGATTTGGTATCCACTGGTAGACGACTACTTCTTGAGGCAATGCTTTCCACTGTAAGTTGGTTAGCGAGACGAGTTCCAGGGTGCACAATCGCATGGTCCCATATGATACCGCGAAAAGTGTGGCGGGGGGCTCTTTCAGTTTCTGCTCTGAATCATTCAGTAAGGAAGATTAATAATAAAGTGAGTCGATTATTCCGTTCAAGTACACTGCATTCTATTTCGCATGGTTGTATTAAAGGGGACAGTATGTATTTGGGTGATGGTGTTCATTTGTCCCGGGTGGGGAACGAGTTACTCATAGGAGACCTGATAGCTTGGCTGGGGACTTTAAGACATGACCTTTAGGTAGGAGTGTGTGGGGGGTCCGGATAGCCGGTCAACTATCCGGCCTGTGGCGGTAAGGTCATGATCGGTGAGCACTAATTGGTAGATCCCTATGAGTGGGCGTCACCCATTACGGATGGGAGCGCTCGAGGGAGGTGGCCATTGGCCCCTCAACGGGTAGGCGGTCCCTTCTAAGGATGGGACGCCGAAAGGAAAGGAAAGGCGGTCAAGGCCCCTTCCTGGGTAGGAGGGGCTACAGCCCCCTCCTGGGGAATTTCCCGGGGCCAGGATATCTGCGACGGCAGATGTGGTAAGTTGTGTGGGGTTTGGGAGGGGGTCTACGCTACCTTCTAGATACCTCACACGAGTCCTCGAACGACCTTTAAGTGGCGTCGAGTTTATTGGGGCCCCCGTCAAGTCAAGGGAAATTGGTAGTTGCACTTGAGGTACACCTCTGTGCGGTCGCCCCTCACAAGTGAGGGGGATATTTCGGGTTTAGGGATCTTGACACCGGTTACGACCTTGCCGTTGGCCCTTAAACGTTAGGATGTACAATTTCAAAATTTCAAGTTAATGTTTTGTAGGATGTTAGTTCGGCTAGGAGAACCTTTGTATTAGAGAATATGTTAAGGTTAGCCAAAACATCGCAATGTGGTAATGAAATTGTACATAATATGAAACTGTTATTTTAATGTTTTATTTTTGTTTCATATTTTAATAAATACGGCCGGGAGGGTCACTCCCTCCCGTCTTCCAAAAGTTCAGAACTGTTTCCGGTTTCCCATCCTTGGGGAGTGTGTTGAGAGGGGGTGGCGGGTATCGCGGCCATATGGAAAGGGGCGACCATTCGGTCCCCCCGAACGTATGGCCGAGTACCACGAGCCCCCCGGGAAGCCATTTTTGGGCGGGAGGCGAGCCTCGGCTGGTATGCCCGAAGCGGCGTAGCCGGGGCGCGCTGTTTCCCGCCCTCGAGTGGGCTGGCCTAGACACTGACGCGGCTGGCCACGCCCTAAGGGCAGGCAGGGGCGGGTTTACGCCCGCCCTGAAGACGGATAAAAGGAGCAACAAGCCAAGAACGCATCCTCTTGTTCCTGTGCTCTGAAGCTGCACCCCCTCGCTGCACGTGAGCTCGAGACGGAACGAAGAGCCAATTTTGAACCCACCCACCAGCCCCTGAGGACAGCCAGTTGTTTTGAATAAAGTTTTGATATGGTAATTCTATTTCTTGCAGGTTGTGGTGATTGTCGTGTTATTCTTAGTATGCAATAAAGAATGGTCAGCTACAATATGTTTTTCAAATAAAGTAATTCTGCACTAAGTATTGATCAGGAATCATACGTGAAATGGTTTATGGTTGTTTTGTAATTGAGTAATTTAGTTAAATTGTCGTATTTATTTTTGGTCGGGCGGTAAGGTCATGATCGGTGAGCACTAATTGGTAGATCCCTATGAGTGGGCGTCACCCATTACGGATGGGAGCGCTCGAGGGAGGTGGCCATTGGCCCCTCAACGGGTAGGCGGTCCCTTCTAAGGATGGGACGCCGAAAGGAAAGGAAAGGCGGTCAAGGCCCCTTCCTGGGTAGGAGGGGCTACAGCCCCCTCCTGGGGAATTTCCCGGGGCCAGGATATCTGCGACGGCAGATGTGGTAAGTTGTGTGGGGTTTGGGAGGGGGTCTACGCTACCTTCTAGATACTTCACACGAGTCCTCGAACGACCTTTAAGTGGCGTCGAGTTTATTGGGGCCCCCGTCAAGTCAAGGGAAATTGGTAGTTGCACTTGAGGTACACCTCTGTGCGGTCGCCCCTCACAAGTGAGGGGGATATTTCGGGTTTAGGGATCTTGACACCGGTTACGACCTTGCCGTTGGCCCTTAAACGTTAGGATGTACAATTTCAAAATTTCAAGTTAATGTTTTGTAGGATGTTAGTTCGGCTAGGAGAACCTTTGTATTAGAGAATATGTTAAGGTTAGCCAAAACATCGCAATGTGGTAATGAAATTGTACATAATATGAAACTGTTATTTTAATGTTTTATTTTTGTTTCATATTTTAATAAATACGGCCGGGAGGGTCACTCCCTCCCGTCTTCCAAAAGTTCAGAACTGTTTCCGGTTTCCCATCCTTGGGGAGTGTGTTGAGAGGGGGTGGCGGGTATCGCGGCCATATGGTGTGTAGCAAATGTAAATCAGAAATGTCATCAACAATATTTATACAAAGATATGGACAGTATGTAATTTTAATGCTGCAACGTTGTAGAGCTGATGGAAGAAAATTGGAAACTTTAATTAAAAATGTTGTAGCTGGTCAAGTTTCAATATCAGGAAAAACTTTTGTAGCTGTTGCAATTATTTTTCATGATGGACCTTTTACAATATCTGGACATTACACTGTTTATTTAAAATGTCTGAAAGGTTGGATACATTGTAATGATAGTCAATTAGTTTTTAAGCAACGTTTGCCTAAAGAGTTACCAAATTCTTACCTAATATTTTTAAAGCCAAAATTTTAAGATCAAAGGGGCATATTACCAACGAGTAGCGATATTTATTGCTAACTAGACTTTGCAACGATTTTTTTATCGCTAAGCATCGCTGGAAATTATCGCTGAGATAACTTGCTATTAGCAACGTTTATCTCAGAAGTGATAAAAATCCTCACGCTAACTGCCAAATGAGAGTTTATCGCTGGAAAACCAACTATAATCTCTCGAACTTTGGCGTTAGCTTGATGATAGGGGCTCACAAACTTAGCCATGATATCCACCTTCCATAGGATATCATGGCTAAGTCAGAAAAATACCAGGTGTAAAAACCGCAGCACTAACCGCGGTTAGCGCTGCTTTTTTATCACTAACAGGGTTAGCGACATCCTTGATAATAGGAGAAATGTCGCTTAACATCATTTCTCCTTTTATTTTTCTCTGGAACGCCTCCTTTGCATCTCATTAGAAATGCAAGGGGAAGCGTAGAGAAAAAGGGTGCTAACATGCGAATTGGCGTGTTAGCACCCTGTTGCTGATAGGGAGATCATTTTATCTTCGCTTTCTTAGCTTTTAAAGCCAAAAAAGCAGAGATAAATCCCTTGATAATATGCCCAAAAATTTGGCCTTTCAGGATTACTGCTGTTAAGGTAGATTAGTCTGGTGTTAAGTATTTTGTAAGTGAGGGTGATGAGCTTGAGGGTGATCCTCTTGTTGATATTGAGGCATTGTAGGTGTATCAGGTGCTGGGTGATGTGGCTGCAGCAGGGGACATTGATGATCACTCAGGTGGAGGTCTTTTGGATTTGTTGTAGTTGTTTTAGGCTGTTTGGCTGGAATTCCTGTGTAGAGTGTTTTGCCACAGCGTAGTCTGCTGCTGATGAGGGCCTTTGTCACTGTTCTTCTTCTTTTGGTTAGGATCCACTTGTAAATGTGGCAGAGTATGTGGAGGGTGTTATAGCAGTACGAGAAAACGGTGTAGACTTGCTTACATATGGAGAGGGAGGAGTTGAGGATGAATCCTAGGTTGTGGACCTGGTTGGTGGGTGTTGGTACTGTCCACAGTGTAGTCAGCTAGCAGGAGTCGTCCGAGTCTGAGGGGGTGGGTCTGAGGATGAGTACCTTCATTTTGTGTGAGTTCATGTTTAGAGAGCTGCTCTTTATGTAGTTGGTGACATCCTTTATTGTGTCGTGGAGGTTGATTTTGGTGGTATGTGGCTTCTTGGTGAGGAAGAGGATGATCTGGGTGTTGTTGGTGTAGTAGATATTGTTGAGGTTGTGATGGTGGGCTACTTGTGTGAGGGTGGCCATGTAGATGTTGAATAGCGTCGGGTTGAGAGATGAGCACTGGGGGACGGAGCAAATGATGTCGGTGGTTTTGGATCAGAACGCTGGGAGGCAGATGCTCAGGATTACTATTGAACAATTTCCAAAGTAAGAATTTCACGCATACTATTTTGCCGTGCGGAAAAGTATGTGAAACTAATAACGAGTTTTTGTTGTATATTTTGTCAGTATATATTTGTAAGTAACATTATTTTCAGTGTATGAAAATTAATCATAATGTTTTGTTATTTTATGATTGTTTGAGATGTGTCATATTTACGTAAGAAACTGCTCATAAAAAAAAAACATTCAAGATATGTTTTATTTCAATTTTTTAGATTGTTATTGAGAATGTTGAATGGTTTTTTTTACAATAATCTTATTGATTGTCTTTTTTTTGCCCGCTGTTATGTGATGAGTACTATTGAACTCACTGTTTCTAGTGAAGTTCAATATATTCTGAGAACAGCAAAAAAGGCAAATGTATTACTTTACAAATTATTTTGTGTTGTAAAAGATCTATTGTAACTGTATGTTTTTGTGTCTTCCACAGATGATAATTTTATAATATATAATTTGTTTATTATTTATTATGCTTAAGGTAAGTGCAAGTAACTGTTAAAAATGGTCGATGGAATGTGCTTCAACCGAGCTGAAGTAATAAAGCATGAATGGAGAACATAAGTGTGTGAAGATGGTTTGGATCTTTTAAAGACATTTCAAAAAATTATATACCGAGTGTACCTGTCAGAACCCCCAATCAATCAGTGGATACGATAATGACTTATCTAAACCGTAGCTGGTGCAGGAGAGATAAAGAATCCGCAAGGAAACAGACTTGGAGTAGTTTAGTGCAACAGAGGAATTCTAAGATGGCCGCCTCGAGGAAAGACGCTGTGGCAGTCTAGTCATTTACCACACACCTGTGGGGAATCCTTGGAGAGGCGCGCGCTCCTTAACGAGTGCGCACTTCACCTAAGACGTTCCCGAGTTCAGACCCGTTTTCAATTGCTCCATAGATATTCCTGAAGAGAAAGCACAAAGGTTGCAGATAAACACTAGAGTAGAGGCTAGTTCAAATGACCAAGGAATAGGTAATTAGTAGTGTTAGACTAAATTATAGATGAGGAATAGAGATAGAGTAGGGTAGGTTATTAAATAATTGTTCTTTGTTACTTTCCGTTATGTATCCATGTCAATGATACAAAGATGGTTTGTATCTTTTATATAGATTTGAAAAACTTAATATACTGAGTGTTCAAGTATTCTTTGCATTTCACTACAACGCATCTACTAATTTGGACCAGGTAAGGTGAATAGAGATATTGTACTTTTTTTACTACTGCATTTTATAATAACAGCCTGGTTTCTTTCCAATAGTGAAAAGGAGTGACTGGTTTGGTAATTTAAGACATTTTAAAACTGAAAGTTCATATAAATAATTATAATTATATAATGTTATAAAGTAGTTGAGAATGGTATTTATATAATATTTATTAAAGGGTAAATTAGTTGATAAAGCTAGTTTTGTGTTCTGTATTAGGAAAAAAGATAAAATAAAGTGTTTATGTTTTTGTAGACGGAGGTCAGCATAACAAATTTACAATAGAAAATCAAGAAAACAATATGGAACACGATTTTGAAAATACTAACACTGCCGTAGAAGAGATGGACAAATCTTTTATGAGCAACGTTATTGAGGTAGAAGAAATTAATGCTTGAGATATCAGGTATGATTTTCTTGATGAAACCTTGGATGATGCTTTTGTGGAAGCATTGCATTAAGTTTGATACCATGCTTACCTCATCAATAATGAGAAGCTTAATTTTCCTCAATACTCTTGAAACTTCACAACAATCTTCTCCAGATAGCTTGTAGTCTTCTTATTTGTTTTCATGCTCTACTGGTAGCATTAATAAACCATGTAACTTAATTCCTTTAATATTGTGGGCTGCTAATCCAGTTGGAGCAGTGACAACACAAGACAAATGCAACTCAGTAGTTTTCTGTGGAAAAGTTGTGATTACTTTAATTAAAAAACTTTTGCCTGTTCCAGCTTGTCCACTCACATACATTCGGATAGGTTCAAATGATGAGCAAGAGCACTCTTTCTTCTCATGAAGTAATCCATGGTCAATCTGTTCTCTCACTTGCTCATATATTTCTTTCTTCTCAAGATTTAGTTGTTCTTCCAGGTTTCCTAAGTTTGTTACATCTTCTTGAGCTTGATATATTGCTGTTTCCACCTCTTCCATAGTAGTTGCTGCTTCATTTTGAACAATTGGTTCTCCTAGTGGGTCCTGACTCAACGGAGCAGAAGTTTGACTCTCTTGATAACTGTCTCTAGCAATCTCAGCTGCAATTGTAGTTTCTTGCTCAATTTCATCATTCAACATTTTCACATAATTATCAAAAACAGGACATTCTATAGTATTTTTAGTTGCATTGAAGGAATCTTCATAGCTCTCGAAATCTCCAAGTAATTCCAATTCTGAACGCCATGGCTTGAAAAGTTGCAAAAGAGCTAAACAGTAAGATTCCCTTTTGTCAAGTGTTTCGCAATTCAGTTTACGGTGATTAATCAAATGTCCTTTTCTTTCTTTCACCAGACATCCTTCAGAACCAATCACAGCATATATACCATTATTGCTGTTTTCTGTAATATTCCTTTTAAAAATATAGTTTTGTAGCATTTCATAGAGACACATGTTCTCAAGATGATGACTTCTATTTCTATCCAACATATTTGTTTACACAATATCTGTACTTTCCGGCTCTTTTTCAGTTAAGTATTCAATTTCTTGTACAGAGTTAAGAACTCGGTTTCGTGTTGCAGCAAGACCTAGACTGACCCAAATGATTCTTCTAGATTTGAAGTATAGACTTGCAGATGATAAGCGATCTGAGCATTGATACACTCCAATTTCTCGATGAGATAACATCTTCAAACTGTAAGTATATAATTTCTTTCTTAGACTCTTCCATTCCGTCTTTTCTGATTTTGTTATGTACGATGTTACATATCGAGCAACAACAATGGACTTGTCTGAAACATATTGAATATCCATATTAGCATTCCACGTGGACAAAATGACTGGGTTATAGTCATTTATGTATTTTGACTCTTCATTTCTTCTTAAGTTGTAGGTATTTTTTGATGACTTTCTTTTAATAGTATGTCGCAAAGATGACATAAAACTGTTCACTCTTCCTTTCGATATTACTGGACGTGGAAATCCAACACTGCATTTGATGTAGAATTTGTCCTTAGATTTGTACTTTTAACGACAGTATTTCCCACAACGATGGCTTTGGAATCGTAAGACTTGTTGTCTTAAGTCCTTATCTTGTTTACTTTTGGGTATATCACATGTAGCATATTCTTCAATAAAGACAACACAGTATCATCTGAGTCTGTACCAAATTTGGGATCATCTTTGATCCATGTTAGCATGTTTATGTGAGAAGCACCTCTTGCTTGATACTCCTTTCTCCAAAAGAAGTCCAGAACCTCTCCAAGGGGAAGATTTTTTTTATTGGTGATAAAAGACATCATAGCTTCAAATCTATGATTGAAATACCTGCCTACATTAACTGGATCCAAAGAGCACAATTCTCCAGGTGTCTTGTATTCAATATTTAGTATATTTGGATTTGCCTCTCGAAGAAATTGAAGTAAATCATCACAAGCATATTCAGCACAGCTTAGAGTAAAGAACCATGTAGGAGTTCCAAAGTTCCTTAGCATACATTTCAGTTCTCCATGATGACGGTACCAGTACTCATTAGTACCACGCTGACACGCCATGAGATTAATTACTGAGATTCCAAAATATTATCTTTCTGCAGTACTTTATCCATAAATTCCTTTGCCGAAACATTTTGCAGATGTACTCCTGTTTTCAATATATGGTTTACTGCATAAGAAAGTCCAGACAAATCACTCTGAAAGAAAAGATGAAACAAATACGGAATACATTGTCGAAATCTTGGATCTTTTGCATATAATCTTGATGTAGGGTATTAAGATGCAGGAATCTGCACAGGTCGGTCATCATATCGTCCTCCTTTTCCTGTGGGAAACAATTGAGGGAAACAACAAGCTTCCAAGCTTTTTTCCCATACACTAATGAGACTTCCTTTTGCTTCTTTCATTTGGAATAACTCTATAGTATTCCCCATCCACATTTTCAATTTGTCCAGATAGCAAGTCACTATCTTCTTCTACAGTTATTTCTTCTTCTCTCACATACACATTTCTGTAATATTGATTATTTTTTACCAGGTGCAACGTTGCCTTTTTCAGTTTCCTAACATCCACTAATTCTTGCCAGATTTTCTTACTCTTAGTAGGAACGCCATTAACAAGAATACCTAAACGTTCATCCTCTACATTTTGTACACCAATTGTTTCAATATTGTTCTTTAAATCTAGAGGCAAATATACAACTCTTCGCTTTAATCCTCTCTGTAAATCAGAAGGAGGCAATTTTCCTGTCTTAGACTCCATACGAACAATAGCCTGAAATTGATGCACATATTGAATAAGAATAGACTCATAGGTATTTAAATCCATCAGTTCAGAAGGAATATTTACCAACTCAAGATTTTTATGCACAGCTCTAGCAGGCATTTTGTTCTCGTCTTTTTTGTTATAACAATATTTACAAATACGCTGATCAGACCCCAAATTAAAACAATTCTCTACCAACAAATAGGTTGCAAAATCCTTCCACTCATTATTATTTTCCTTTTCACTTTTTAAATACAAATCAACAGTCCAGGTCTGATCTTTATAATGAGTTTGTCGACAACAGACACAACAATAATTTGACCTTTCACCTGAAATCACCTTAAACTTTGTAATTTCTTGCTCAAAATTTTCTGTACTACAATGTTGTACATTCTCTTCTACATTTCCTTCTATTAATATCTCAATTTCTGCTCTGTCTTCCTCAGGACCAAAATAACTAACCTCAATTTCATCACAAACGTTCTTTACATTTGATACAGATCCATGCAAAAGAGCACTGTTCAACTTTTTTAACAGTAGAGCTGGAGTTTTTGCATAATATAATCTTCTGACTAATTTCCTCATTTCAGAATGATGTACTGCTAACATCCTGAAATGGTGAAAACACTTTTACATACTTATTTAGAAACATAAGCCAGAGAATGACCTTGCAAACCAGTATTTTCTCTCACTCTGCAAGGGTCTAGTCCTTGCAACATCTTAATATTTTGTTTAACACTTTTCTTAGTATAGTTACGTAAGAAATTGGGTAAAAAATCAATAGATTCTTGCCGTACACTACAAATACTACTGCAATTCCAAGTGTACACTGGAGCTTTAGGACGTCTCCCTTAAACTTCATCAGCTAACACCTCTTCTGCATTTCTAGGAACAATTTTCTCTTTCTCAATAGGACAACCATTTATACCTCATAAGCACGACCACTAGTGTCAACTGCATGCAACAAATCATTACTCTGAAGATAACTTTCTTCATTAAAAAAAGGCTCAGAACTTGAACTATGTTTCCATTCACCAAAAAAACCTCACAAAAATAACTTCTGTCAATTACTCTTCTCCACTTACTTTTGGCCTTCATTAAATGGATTGGCTTATTTAGTGATAGAATTCTATTGATTACTAAAATACAAATTTTGTTTTCAATTCGAAAGCTTTCTCAACTACATTTTCTATACCTTTCTTCTTCTTATAAAATGCTGTTTTTTACATCCCTTAATTTAATACAACTCTATTAAAAAATATTTTTTCCTAATTCCCATAAATTGTTTTTTCTTCCATTTACTATACACCATTTTTTCGGCAGTTGACTTTCCATGATTGTTCTCTTTATTCTTCTTTTTCTTTTTCGTTGCAGATACACTAATACCATTTTTCACTTTGTGCACACTACTCTTAGTCTTTAAATATTTTCCTTAGAAAAGTGTTCCTTCTCTTACTAATTTCCATAAATTGGTTTTTCCTCCATTTACTATACACTATTTTTTCTGCAGTTGACTTTCCATGATTGTTCTCTTTATTCTTTTTTTGTTGCAGATACACTAATACCATTTTTCACTTTGTGCACACTACCTTTAGGCCCACATGCATAATTGTAGGAATTTGCGATTCCTAATTTGCGAAAATTAAGGAATCGCAATTTAGGAATCGCAAATTCCTATGCATTCAAAATCCGCAAAAGTTTTTGCGATTTCTTAATTTTCCTTATTTGCGATTCCTTAATTGCAAATCGCAAATAAGGAATCGCTTTACTTTGATTCCTATGGGCCTAGAGGCCTATAGGAATCAATGGGAAGGCATTCTCATTTTGCGAATTCGCAATTAAGGAATCGCAAAATGAGAATGCAATTTCAAGGGTGCAGGGGGGGGTCCAAAGGACCCCCCCCTGCACCCCTGGAATGTCACGTAAGTACATTTTACTCACACACATGTCCCAACGGCATGTGTGTGTGTAACATGTAAGTTTCAAAAATGCATTTTTTTGCATTTTTGAAACTTTTTGCAAATTACCATGAAGGTTTACTTCATGGTAATTTTCCCCTTCCTAATTGCGAATTCGCAAATTAAATAAAATCATGCATAGCATTTAAGAAATCGCAACATTTGCGATTTCTTAAATGCTATCGCAATTTGAGAAATCGCAAAAAATTGCGAATTCTTAAATTGCGATGAATGAAAAAAAAATGATGCATCCCAAAAAAGGTTTTTGCATTCGCAAATGGCCGATTTTTGCGATTCGCGCCGTTTGCGAATTCAAAAACGCTTGATGCGTGTGGGCCTTGGTCTTTAATATTTTCCTCAGGAAAGTGTTCATTCTCTTACAAGGACTTTTTTTCTTTTTCTTAACATATGGTTCTTCATGTAAATCTTGTGGATGACTTCTCTTCAAATAAACACCTTTCTTTCGTTATTTCCTCTTTTGAGATTTGGTAGGCATGATACCGTTTTTTCAGTATCAATAAACAAAATCTTTTAAAAAAAAATATATATAACATTACAAAAATAAATATATGAAATATTCCATAATATTACTTATAAGAACAGAGGGAGGATTATGAGGACAAACGTGAGATTATGAAAATAAAAGTACTTACAACAAGAAAGGAAGTATGAATAAACTGGAAAGTATCAATAGGTAGGGGACAGTATGAAGAGAAAGATGGAAATATGAGGAGAGAAGAAAGAGTATAAGAAGAAAAAAAGAGAGTAATAGGACAGAGGGGCACTATAAGAAGAGAGAGAAAGACTCTAAAGAAAAAAGAAGTAATATGTGAAAAGACGCGCAACTATAAGAACAAAAAAGGAATAGTAGCAAAGGACAGTGTGTATTAGGACAGAGAGAACAGTACCAGAAGAGAGCACGAAGAATGTGGGGAAAAGTGGAGCATAAGGAAATAAGGGGTGTACAAGAACAGAGGATACAGTCTGAGGAGAAAAGAAGGAGAATAAACAGATGGAGGATTGTGAAGAGTGAAAAGTGTATGACGAAAGTGGCAGAAGTATGACAAGAGAAACAAATATAAAGAGAGAGATCAGTATGAAAAGAGGGAGAATATGAGGAAAGTGCTGCACAGTGTATGCAGGGAGTCAAGGAGGAGTAAGAGAAGAGAGCAAACAATATGAACAGATTTAAGAAGTATAAACAGAGAGGACAGAAAATGAAAATAGAAAAGAAATATGAAGAAAAATAGGAAAATATTAACACAGAGAGAAGGAGTATAGGACAAAAGGAAATATAAGAAAAACTCGGTAGTATGAGGAGACATGGAGAACTAAGAGAAGAGAGAGGAGAATATGAAAACAGGGGGGAGTATAAGAACAGGGGGAAAAATGAGGAGAGGAATATGACAATAAGAAAAGACAGCAATATTAGCAGAGAGTGCAAAGTATAAGAAAAGAGAGGAAAAATGTGAGTACAGAGCGAAGAGTATTAGAAGAAAAAGAAAAGTATGAGAAAACAATAGAGAGTACCTGCAAAGAACAGCGAGAATAAGAGGAAACAGAGAATATGAGAACAGAAGAGTATATATGAAGAAAGAGGAAGGAATGTAAGAAAACACTGAGACAAAAATGTGGAGAAAAGACAATTATAAAGGAAGACTGGCCGTATAAGGAAAGAGAGAGTACTATGAGAAGACAGAAAGAACTATGACAACAGTGGTGAATATAAAGACAAGAGAGAATATAAAGAGGAGGACAGATATGCAAAAAGAGGAGCAAGTATGAAAAAAAGGTATAAAAAGAGAGCAGAATATAAGAAAAAGAAGATAGTATAATGAGAGAGGAAGGATTAAGACGAGACAGGAGGGAGTATAACAAGAGAGAGTAGAAAATATGCATAAAGGTGCGAATATAATTCCTTAATGTACACACATGCACAGTGTGATATTACCCAAAAAATATAAGACCATTCATTTTACCAAAACACATTTACTACTGTAAAACGTTTAAAAAGGAGCGAATATAGGGGCATATTATCAAGGACCGGTGTTAAAATTATTGCCGTTTTATTGGCCGGAAACTGCTGATAAAACGGCAATAATGGGCTTGATAATACGCCCTTGTTAATTCCCATAGAAACCCATGTTCTGGTGTTAACATGGGCTTCTTTAGGAATTAACAAGGGTGTATTATCGATTATTACAAAGAGAGAACTTTTGGATCCGTTATTTTAGCACAATGTATCCTAATAGTCTCAATGACAGAATGGAGTTTCTTTGTTATTTGTACATCAGATATTGACACTTTTATCACTGATTTCATATGCTGAATTTAATATTTACACTGTTTGGTCATTTTATTTACATTGATTTGTTTAGCTATGGTTTAATTCTGAGTCAGGATACTTATTTTTATGTTATTGGAAACCATTTTTTCTGACAGAGAATGTTTTCACTCATGGACGGTTCTTTTTCCATTCTACATTCACTCTTTTAGCCTGTCTGCACGTTTACTTTGACTTGTTCACCCTTTCTCCTTCTAATATGGCCTAGAGGCCTATAGGAATCAATGGGAAGGCATTCTCATTTTGCGAATTCGCAATTAAGGAATCGCAAAATGAGAATGCAATTTCAAGGGTGCAGGGGGGGTCCAAAGGACCCCCCCCCTGCACCCCTGGAATGTCACGTAAGTACATTTTACTCACACACATGTCCCAAGGGCATGTGTGTGTGTAACATGTAAGTTTCAAAAATGCATTTTTTTGCATTTTTGAAACTTTTCGCAAATTACCATGAAGGTTTACTTCATGGTAATTTTCCCCTTCCTAATTGCGAATTCGCAAATTAAATAAAATCATGCATAGCATTTAAGAAATCGCAACATTTGCGATTTCTTAAATGCTATCGCAATTTGAGAAATCGCAAAAAATTGCGATTTCTTAAATTGCGATGAATGAAAAAAAAATGATGCATCCCAAAAAAGGTTTTTGCATTCGCAAATGGCCGATTTTTGCGATTCGCGCCGTTTGCGAATGCAAAAACGCTTGATGCGTGTGGGCCTTGGTCTTTAATATTTTCCTCAGGAAAGTGTTCATTCTCTTACAAGGACTTTTTTTCTTTTTCTTAACATATGGTTCTTCATGTAAATCTTGTGGATGACTTCTCTTCAAATAAACACCTTTCTTTCGTTATTTCCTCTTTTGAGATTTGGTAGGCATGATACCGTTTTTTCAGTATCAATAAACAAAATCTATTAAAAAAAAATATATATAACATTACAAAAATAAATATATGAAATATTCCATAATATTACTTATAAGAACAGAGGGAGGATTATGAGGACAAACGTGAGATTATGAAAATAAAAGTACTTACAACAAGAAAGGAAGTATGAATAAACTGGAAAGTATCAATAGGTAGGGGACAGTATGAAGAGAAAGATGGAAATATGAGGAGAGAAGAAAGAGTATAAGAAGAAAAAAAGAGAGTAATAGGACAGAGGGGCACTATAAGAAGAGAGAGAAAGACTCTAAAGAAAAAAGAAGTAATATGTGAAAAGACGCGCAACTATAAGAACAAAAAAGGAATAGTAGCAAAGGACAGTGTGTATTAGGACAGAGAGAACAGTACCAGAAGAGAGCACGAAGAATGTGGGGAAAAGTGGAGCATAAGGAAATAAGGGGTGTACAAGAACAGAGGATACAGTCTGAGGAGAAAAGAAGGAGAATAAACAGATGGAGGATTGTGAAGAGTGAAAAGTGTATGACGAAAGAGGCAGAAGTATGACAAGAGAAACAAATATAAAGAGAGAGATCAGTATGAAAAGAGGGAGAATATGAGGAAAGTGCTGCACAGTGTATGCAGGGAGTCAAGGAGGAGTAAGAGAAGAGAGCAAACAATATGAACAGATTTAAGAAGTATAAACAGAGAGGACAGAAAATGAAAATAGAAAAGAAATATGAAGAAAAATAGGAAAATATTAACACAGAGAGAAGGAGTATAGGACAAAAGGAAATATAAGAAAAACTCAGTAGTATGAGGAGACATGGAGAACTAAGAGAAGAGAGAGGAGAATATGAAAACAGGGGGGAGTATAAGAACAGGGGGAAAAATGAGGAGAGGAATATGACAATAAGAAAAGACAGCAATATTAGCAGAGAGTGCAAAGTATAAGAAAAGAGAGGAGAAATGTGAGTACAGAGCGAAGAGTATTAGAAGAAAAAGAAAAGTATGAGAAAACAATAGAGAGTACCTGCAAAGAACAGCGAGAATGGAAAGGGGCGACCATTCGGTCCCCCCGAACGTATGGTGGAGTACCACGATCCCCCCGGGAAGCCATCTTGGGCGGGAGGCGAGTCTCGGCTGGTATGCCCGAAGCGGCGTAGCCGGGGCGCGCCTTTTTCCCGCCCTAGAGTGGGTTGTCCTAGACACTGACGCGGCCGCCCACGCCCTCGGAGGCAGGTGGGGGCGGGTTTACGCCCGCCCTGAAGACGGATAAAAGGAGCAGAAGCCAAGAAAGCATCCTCTTGTTCCTGTGCTCTGAAGCTGCACCTCCCCGCTGCACGTGAGCTCGAGACGGAACGAAGAGCCAATTTTGAGCGTTGTAATCTTTCTTTTTGTCTTACAGATATTCCGTCTGAGAATGCCCAAGAAAGTCGGGAAGCGGGTCAGTACCGATCAGATGCTCCGCATGCTCATGAAGGAGGTAGCCGATTTGAAGAAGAAGGTGGCGGCTAAGGACGGGGAGGGAGGACCGAAACGGCCTTTGCCGGGAGCAGGCCCCGGCGGGAGAGGCAAGAGGTCCAGAAGGGGGGCACTCGGGGGGGAAACCCCGGTTCCCGATACCCCACTTGAGGAGCCAACCCCGACGCCGAAAGAAGGGAATCCGATCCCGGTGGTGGTCACCCCCGTGAACGGGGAGGATATGCCTCCTGAGTTAGCGGCACAATTGGCAGCGTGGTTGGGAAAAGATAGCGAGGGCACCACGGCTGACGACACCCGCGCAGTAATGAGGCAACTGCGGGAATCTAGGGAGGCAGCGAAGGCACCATCTTCCGGTAACGCATCAGGCCCAGGTTCGGTGGCAGATGCAGCGTCTGGTTCAGGTAAGCGGCCATTGCCGATTGCGGGGGAGGGGTCTGTACCTTCACGAAGGGAAAAGGTGGCTCAGCATGTGCCACTGGAAGTTAAGGAAAAGATTTGGGCGAATAAGTATGTGAACATTTTCTCTTTGCTTACCGATCATTACGAGATGGAGCATGTAAAGAGCCAAAAGGAGCTCATGCATCCGAGTGTTTGGCGCGCAAAAATGGCCGCCTTTAATGTTGACGAGAACATTGGTACTTGGGGCAGAGCATGGAGCATTTTTACCTCCATCAAGGGAGAGCGCAGGCCCGAGTTGTTGACCGAGTTGCCAATTTATCAATCACGTATCATGGAATATTCCGTAGCATATGGGGGCAATCAGTGGTTCTGCTATGACAATCTTTTTAGAAAAGCGAAGGAACACGGCCCGATTTTGACTTGGGATTGTTACGACTCCGTGTCATGGCAAAAAATGGAGAGTACAGGAATGTTGAAGGTACCATTGTTAGGGAGTAACGGGGGGGAATCTTCCCGCCAAAACTCTGGGACACCCTTTCGGACGGGTGCAGGTAACGAGTACCACTCGAAGCCGAGTGGCAACACAGGTAAAAGGGGGATCTGTTGGAATTTTAACAGAGGGAAATGTACGAGGCCCCAGGGGTCATGCAAATTCAGACATGAGTGTGGGGGGTGTGGGCAGCCATCCCATCCTGAGTCCATGTGCAGAGCCAAAACGGGTGATAACGGTGGTAAGGGAGGCGCCAAACAGGTCTAATATAGTCCGAGGGGCGCCTTTACCTACCCCGATTGATACCATGGCAATGATTCCTTGGCTCAACGAATACCCGGATCATGCTTCCGCTGGGGTGTTACGAAACGGGTTTTCATATGGTTTCCGCATCCCAGTGGGGGATTTTCAGGGTGTAGCAAACTGTAAGAATCAACTGTCGGTCTTGCAGCACACGGCGGTGGTGCAGGTAAAGATTGGGAAAGAGGTGACTCAAGGTCGTGTCGCCGGTCCATTCGATTTGCCACCGGTTGCTAACTTTGTTTGTTCTCCTCTAGGGGTGGTCCCCAAGAAGGACCCGGGTGAGTTTCGGCTGATACATAACTTGTCAGCCCCACGTGGTCTTTCCGTGAATGACGCGATAGACCCGGAAGTGTGTTCGGTGCGGTACGCATCTTTCGATGAGGCCGTTGCCATGTTGAATCGCCTGGGGCCCGGGACGCTGATGGCAAAATCGGACATCGAGTCAGCGTTCCGGTTGCTCCCGGTACACCCAGACGATCAGCGTCTCCTTGGTTTTCAGTTTCAGGGTCGCTATTACATGGATAGATGTATGCCAATGGGATGCTCGATTTCCTGTGCCTATTTCGAGAAGTTCAGTTGTTTTCTGCAGTGGGTATTCACAAGGAAGACAGGTTTTCAACATGTTATGCACTATCTCGATGACTTTCTGTTTTTGGGGGCAGCCGGGGATCCTGAGTGTGGACAGGCTTTACATGAATTTTGTGTCTTAATGAATCAATTCGGTGTGCCATTGGCGCCAGGTAAGACTGTGGGTCCCTCGACCTTGATCGAGTTTCTGGGGATCGAGCTCGACTCGGTCGACGGTTGTTTTCGATTACCCAAGGAAAAAGTGTTAAAATTCAGGTTATCCCTTGAGACATGTATTCGTGCAACGAAAGTAAACCTGCATCAATTACAACAGGTGGTGGGTCAGTTGAATTTTGCCCTGAGAGTGATGCCAATGGCGCGCCCCTTTTCCCGCTCGATTGCACAAGCCATGGTCGGCCTGAAGGAAGGACATCACCGCACGAGACTCTCGGCAGAGGTTCGCCAGGACATGCGCATTTGGTTGGCATTTCTGGCGGATTTCAATGGTCGAATTGTCTGGAACAAACCAGCGGTGTCCTCCGAGGAGCTGGGGCTTTGGACAGATTCGGCGGGGAGTATAGGTTTTGGCGCCATATTTGGTAATCACTGGTCAGCGCAAACATGGCCATCATGGTGGCACGAGTGCGGCTTGACAAGTAACATTGCTTTTCTCGAACTTTTCCCTATTTTGGTGGCACTGAAAACTTGGCCCGAGGGGTTCCGTGATCACTCTGTGGTGTTCTGGTCTGATAACATGACCGTGGTTGAGTGTATCAATAGTCAGGCAGCACGATGCAAATTGATTCTGAGACTGCTCAAGGAAATTGTGTTGTTATGCATGCAACTGAATGTACTGTTTAGGGCAAGACATGTGCCGGGGGTGATGAACCAAGCGGCTGATGTGCTTTCTCGTTTCCGTATGCAGGCCTTCTGGGGTTTTCTGCCCACAGCGGACCCGGTGGCGGCACCCTTTCCCGAAGCTCTCTGGTCTCTCAGTGCCCCGAACTACAAAACCTCGTGGGAGAGAGTTTAGCACCCAGGACGAGGAAGGCATATGAAGGGGCGTTCCGTTCCTATTGGGCCTTTTTGGGTACTGCTAGGGGAGAACTTTGGGGTCAGGAAGAGTTTGTAGTGAAATTTCTGCTCTCCTTACGTCAGGCAGGCAAATCAGTAGCTACGGCCCAGAGGCATCGGGCCGCCATTTCCTTTATGGCAAAGGCTCATGGGATCCAGGACCCGACAGCGTCTTTCGTTGTGCAGAAAGCGCTACGTGGGTGGCAACGCCTTGAGGGTCGCAGAGTAGATGAGAGGCACCCGATAGGTCTGGATAGGCTAACCCTCTTATGGTCTGTACTCCCGGCAACGTGTTCATCCCAGTACGAAGCAGTGTTGTTCCGAGCTGCATTTGCACTAGCATTCCATGGGGCTACGCGGGTAAGCGAATTAGTGGCGAAGAACAAGCGGGATACGATGGGGGGATTGTGCCGGGAGCACATTCAGGTCAGGGGGGAGACGATGACGGTCTCGTTTGTTAGGTCCAAATCCGATCAGGGTGCAATCGGGGACTGCGTAATCATTCAGAGGATCCCCGGTTCTTCCATGTGCCCTGTGGTGTGCGTAGAGGAATATTTAGCGCAGAGGGTGGCAGCATGGGGGGGGACCTTGTTGCGACACGCTGACGCCACCCCACTGACGAGGTTTCAGTTCCAGAGGGTGCTTGCAATGTCGATTTCGGCCGCGGGCTTGAACCCCGGCGAGTTCGGGACCCATTCCTTTCGGATAGGGGCTGCTACTGAGGCTACAGCCAAGGGTCTGAGTGTAGAGGAAGTAAAACGTGTGGGGCGTTGGTCCTCGAACTGTTATAAAAGGTATGTGCGCTTGCACATGTTGTGAAGATGTAATGATATACTCACGCTTCTTGTTTTTGTTTGGTTTTCAGTTGCGCAAGCTTACGAAGCGGGGCAGACTGTGCAGTCGACCCGACACCTGGGGACCAGCGGTCAGAAATCACCGACTGCGAAAAAGGAGGTGTGGGTCGTGGGCCACTCATACGTGAGGCATGCCGCGGACGTATTCAAAGCAGGTGATATGATTCACGTGGCTGGGGAATACGGGTACAGGGTGTCCTTCTACGGAAAGGGCGGGCTCTGTGTTGACCAGTTTCAATCCTTTTTCGAGGGTTTGTTAGGGCGGACAAGGTCACCGCCGTCTATAATCATAGTCCATCTTGGGGGCAACGATCTGGTGGCCACTGGTAGACGACTTCTTCTTGAGGCAATGCTTTCCACAGTAAGTTGGTTGGCAAGAAGAGTTCCAGGGTGCACAATCGCATGGTCCCATATGATCCCACGGAAAGTGTGGCGGGGGGCTATTTCGGTTTCTGCTCTGAATCATTCCGTAAAGAAAATAAATAACAAAGTGAGTAGATTGTTTCGTTCAAGTACACTGCATTCTGTTTCGCATGGTTGTATCAAAGGGGACAGTATGTATTTGGGGGACGGGGTTCATTTGTCCCGGGTGGGGAATGAGTTACTCATAGGAGACCTCATAGCTTGGTTGAAGGGTTTAAAACATGACCTTTAGGCAGGAGTGGGGGGTCCGGATAGCCGGTCAACTATCCGGCCTGTGGCGGTAAGGTCATGATCGGTGAGCAGTAATTGGAAGATCCCTATGGGGGGGCGTCACCCATTACGGATGGGAGCGCTCGGGGGAGGTGGCCAATTTGCCCCTCAACGGGGAGGCGGTCCCATCTAAGGATAGGCCGCCGGAAGGAAAGGAAAGGTGGTCAAGGCCCCTTCCTGGATAGGAGGGGCTACGGGCCCTCCTGGGGAATTTCCCGGGGCCAGGACATCTGCGACGGCAGATGGGTAAGTTGTGTGGGGTGCGGGAGGGGGTTTACGCTACCTTTTAGACACCTCACACGAGTCCTCGAACGACCGTTAAATGGCGTCGAGTTCATTGGGGCCCCCGTCAAGTCCAAGGGAAATTGGTAGATGCACTTGAGGTACGCCTCTGTGCGGTCGCTCCCCTCACAAGTGAGGGTGGTATTTCTGGTTTAGGGATCTGACACCGGTTACGACCTTGCCGTTGGCCCTTAACGTTAGGATGTACAATTTCAAGTCAAATGTTTTGTAGGATGTTAGTTCGGCTAGGAGAACCTTTGTATTAGAGATCTGTTAAGGTTAGCCAAACATCGTAATGTGGAAATGAAATTGTACATAATACGAAACTGTTATTTTAATGTTTTGATTTTGTTTCATATTTTAATAAATACGGCCGGGAAGGGTAACTCCCTTCCCGCCTTCCAAAAGTTCAAGAACTGTTTCCGGTTTCCCAATTCTTGGGGATTGTGTTGAGAGGGGGTGGCGGGTATGTCAGCCATATGGAAAGGGGCGACCATTCGGTCCCCCCGAACGTATGGTGGAGTACCACGATCCCCCCGGGAAGCCATCTTGGGCGGGAGGCGAGTCTCGGCTGGTATGCCCGAAGCGGCGTAGCCGGGGCGCGCCTTTTTCCCGCCCTAGAGTGGGTTGTCCTAGACACTGACGCGGCCGGCCACGCCCTCGGAGGCAGGTGGGGGCGGGTTTACGCCCACCCTGAAGACGGATAAAAGGAGCAGAAGCCAAGAAAGCATCCTCTTGTTCCTGTGCTCTGAAGCTGCACCTCCCCGCTGCACGTGAGCTCGAGACGGAACGAAGAGCCAATTTTGACCCACCCACCAGCCCCTGAGGATAGCGAGTTGTTTTGAATAAAGTTGATATGGTAACTCTTTTTCTTGCAGGTTGTGATGATTGTCGTGAAATTTTTGAATATGCAATAAAGAATGGTTATTTTCAGTATGTTTTGCAAATAAAGTAATTTTGCACTAGGATTGATCAGTATTTATGCTTGAAATAAGTTATGTTTGTTTGTAATCTTAGTAAGTTAGGTAGAACTGTCGTATTTATTTTGGTCGGGCGGTAAGGTCATGATCGGTGAGCAGTAATTGGAAGATCCCTATGGGGGGGCGTCACCCATTACGGATGGGAGCGCTCGGGGGAGGTGGCCAATTGGCCCCTCAACGGGGAGGCGGTCCCGTCTAAGGATAGGCCGCCGGAAGGAAAGGAAAGGTGGTCAAGGCCCCTTCCTGGATAGGAGGGGCTACGGGCCCTCCTGGGGAATTTCCCGGGGCCAGGACATCTGCGACGGCAGATGGGTAAGTTGTGTGGGGTGCGGGAGGGGGTTTACGCTACCTTTTAGACACCTCACAGGAGTCCTCGAACGACCGTTAAATGGCGTCGAGTTCATTGGGGCCCCCGTCAAGTCCAAGGGAAATTGGTAGATGCACTTGAGGTACGCCTCTGTGCGGTCGCTCCCCTCACAAGTGAGGGTAGTATTTCTGGTTTAGGGATCTGACACCGGTTACGACCTTGCCGTTGGCCCTTAACGTTAGGATGTACAATTTCAAGTCAAATGTTTTGTAGGATGTTAGTTCGGCTAGGAGAACCTTTGTATTAGAGATCTGTTAAGGTTAGCCAAACATCGTAATGTGGAAATGAAATTGTACATAATATGAAACTGTTATTTTAATGTTTTGATTTTGTTTCATATTTTAATAAATACGGCCGGGAAGGGTAACTCCCTTCCCGCCTTCCAAAAGTTCAAGAACTGTTTCCGGTTTCCCAATTCTTGGGGATTGTGTTGAGAGGGGGTGGCGGGTATCTCAGCCATATGGAAAGGGGCGACCATTCGGTCCCCCCGAACGTATGGTGGAGTACCACGATCCCCCCGGGAAGCCATCTTGGGCGGGAGGCGAGTCTCGGCTGGTATGCCCGAAGCGGCGTAGCCGGGGCGCGCCTTTTTCCCGCCCTAGAGTGGGTTGTCCTAGACACTGACGCGGCCGGCCACGCCCTCGGAGGCAGGTGGGGGCGGGTTTACGCCCGCCCTGAAGACGGATAAAAGGAGCAGAAGCCAAGAAAGCATCCTCTTGTTCCTGTGCTCTGAAGCTGCACCTCCCCGCTGCACGTGAGCTCGAGACGGAACGAAGAGCCAATTTTGACCCACCCACCAGCCCCTGAGGATAGCGAGTTGTTTTGAATAAAGTTGATATGGTAACTCTTTTTCTTGCAGGTTGTGATGATTGTCGTGAAATTTTTGAATATGCAATAAAGAATGGTTATTTTCAGTATGTTTTGCAAATAAAGTAATTTTGCACTAGGATTGATCAGTATTTATGCTTGTAATAAGTTATGTTTGTTTGTAATCTTAGTAAGTTAGGTAGAACTGTCGTATTTATTTTGGTCGGGCGGTAAGGTCATGATCGGTGAGCAGTAATTGGAAGATCCCTATGGGGGGGCGTCACCCATTACGGATGGGAGCGCTCGGGGGAGGTGGCCAATTGGCCCCTCAACGGGGAGGCGGTCCCGTCTAAGGATAGGCCGCCGGAAGGAAAGGAAAGGTGGTCAAGGCCCCTTCCTGGATAGGAGGGGCTACGGGCCCTCCTGGGGAATTTCCCGGGGCCAGGACATCTGCGACGGCAGATGGGTAAGTTGTGTGGGGTGCGGGAGGGGGTTTACGCTACCTTTTAGACACCTCACACGAGTCCTCGAACGACCGTTAAATGGCGTCGAGTTCATTGGGGCCCCCGTCAAGTCCAAGGGAAATTGGTAGATGCACTTGAGGTACGCCTCTGTGCGGTCGCTCCCCTCACAAGTGAGGGTGGTATTTCTGGTTTAGGGATCTGACACCGGTTACGACCTTGCCGTTGGCCCTTAACGTTAGGATGTACAATTTCAAGTCAAATGTTTTGTAGGATGTTAGTTCGGCTAGGAGAACCTTTGTATTAGAGATCTGTTAAGGTTAGCCAAACATCGTAATGTGGAAATGAAATTGTACATAATATGAAACTGTTATTTTAATGTTTTGATTTTGTTTCATATTTTAATAAATACGGCCGGGAAGGGTAACTCCCTTCCCGCCTTCCAAAAGTTCAAGAACTGTTTCCGGTTTCCCAATTCTTGGGGATTGTGTTGAGAGGGGGTGGCGGGTATCTCAGCCATATAAGAGGAAACAGAGAATATGAGAACAGAAGAGTATATATGAAGAAAGAGGAAGGAATGTAAGAAAACACTGAGACAAAAATGTGGAGAAAAGACAATTATAAAGGAAGACTGACCGTATAAGGAAAGAGAGAGTACTATGAGAAGACAGAAAGAACTATGACAACAGTGGTGAATATAAAGACAAGAGAGAATATAAAGAGGAGGACAGATATGCAAAAAGAGGAGCAAGTATGAAAAAAAGGTATAAAAAGAGAGCAGAATATAAGAAAAAGAAGATAGTATAATGAGAGAGGAAGGATTAAGACGAGACAGGAGGGAGTATAACAAGAGAGAGTAGAAAATATGCATAAAGGTGCGAATATAATTCCTTAATGTACACACATGCACAGTGTGATATTACCCAAAAAATATAAGACCATTCATTTTACCAAAACACATTTACTACTGTAAAACGTTTAAAAAGGAGCGAATATAGGGGCATATTATCAAGGACCGGTGTTAAAATTATTGCCGTTTTATTGGCCGGAAACTGCTGATAAAACGGCAATAATGGGCTTGATAATACGCCCTTGTTAATTCCCATAGAAACCCATGTTCTGGTGTTAACATGGGCTTCTTTAGGAATTAACAAGGGTGTATTATCGATTATTACAAAGAGAGAACTTTTGGATCCGTTATTTTAGCACAATGTATCCTAATAGTCTCAATGACAGAATGGAGTTTCTTTGTTATTTGTTCATCAGATATTGACACTTTTATCACTGATTTCATATGCTGAATTTCATATTTACACTGTTTGGTCATTTTATTTACATTGATTTGTTTAGCTATGGTTTAATTCTGAGTCAGGATACTTATTTTTATGTTATTGGAAACCATTTTTTCTGACAGAGAATGTTTTCACTCATGGACGGTTCTTTTTCCATTCTACATTCACTCTTTTAGCCTGTCTGCACGTTTACTTTGACTTGTTCACCCTTTCTCCTTCTAATATGGCCGCCATGGTAGACATTACCTTGCTTCTTGCACTTGTCTTTCGACATTGGTTAATGTTTCTTTTCTCTATGATTGTCACTATCATTCCGATCACGTGATGTATTTTTGTCCGTCCACCCTTTTCATGACTCGCACTTGTATACACTACTATTATGGAAGCACTTGCACGCTCCCCGTATTCACAGCCTTCCTGTGCTGGTTCCAGTCACGTGGCTTGAGAGCTCGCCGCCGACTCTTTTCATACCGAGTGAGTACTTTACCCTTTTTACTCTTGCCGGTCTAGTTACCGGTTGTTAGCTATATTTCCTAACTGTGGTCGACGCTCTGTTTCAGGGTTGGATGACGGAGATTCCATCGTCCACTCCGGAAATCTTAGTTGGTTTTTTCCTGTGACAACAGGTAGTAAGAACTCTTGTGTTTTCGCGTCACTTTCCGTTTTTCGAGCACTCTCTTTAACCTGGAGCACGCCTTATTCCTTACTTTTTCTTATTTTCACCCAGGTTCTTTTTTACCTCACATTGGAATAACACAGCCACCTAATGTCAGCTTCACGTTTTGTGATCCTCTGTTTTTTCTACCGTTGGCTCTAGACTGTCCTCTTCTGTTTGGGGCACACTATTGATACGGTGACGGCAATGTAATGCTATGCTCATAAATATGGAAATAGCGCATTTTCCTTTTTTGGCTTCTATTTCAGATTATTCCCTGAAGAAGGGCACTCTGATGCCCGAAATGCACCGGGATTCTTCCTTCCATGATTGTTTTTGAATTCTTCTTCAATTCATTAATGATTGGATAACCTGCAAGTTACAGACTGTATGAAAATAAACATTTGGAATCTCAATTCTACAAACCCTTGATTTATTGGATATCGTCCAAATAATCACAAGCCTGTCATGGCCTCTCCGCTGTGGCCTAGGGGATAGTCTCTAAGTAGGGTCTGCTTCTTTGCGTATTTTCACTTCACACTCTACTGGCCAAGAGAGTGATACCCTAGGAGCATGCGAAAATTAATCATCTTGCAATACTCTTCGCAAGCTGTGCATATCTTCCCATACCTGTAATTCCCTTAGAAGCCCATAACCTGGGCTTCTATGGGAATTCACAAGGGCATATTATCAAGCCCATTATCGCCGCTTTAGCAGCAGTTTCCTGACGGTAAAAGCGGCGATAATGTATTGCCCCTTTCTTGATATTATGGCCCATAATTCCTTAATGTACACAGACGCACAATGTGATATTAAACAATAAAACATAACAGCATGCATTATAGCAAAACACATTTACTACTATAAAACTTTTAACAAGGGACGAATATAGGGGCATATTATCAAGACAGGCGATAAAATTATCGCTGCTTTATCGGCAGAAAACTGCAGATAAAGCAGCGATAATGGGCTTAATAATATGCTCTATGGAATTCCAATCGAAGCCTATGTTAGATGTCCTTCACATCTAACATGGGCTTCGATTGGAATACAGAATACAGAATTTCTCTAGTTCAGTGTTTGAACCCCCAACAGATCATGTAAATTCAACTGTCAACAAAGGTCAAAAGTTCAGCACTGCATAAAACACTGCTCCTCAACAATTTTAGACTATGCATAATCACTTACTTATAAGTACCAGTAAAAAGAAAAGGTCTCATTACAAGCAACCAATATATAAACACATAAACTTGATAGATATCTGTAAAATATATATTTTTTATTGATTTCTTCTTGCTTACGTACGCTTATGAAACGACTTTCAGAATTCGCACAGTACGCGTACACGAAATATACCATAAAAAAAGTAGCATCTATCACTAATCTTTTTCAATCCCCTGGAACCCCATCCCCCGGGGCTAAAATATAACATTCAGCACCGTGGGGGGAGACCCAAAACCCCCACGGTCTCATCCGGCTCCCTGCGTCCTTCAGGAGCCGGCATTGCTTTTTGTCAGAGAGATCAGCTTACATGCTGCTCTCTCAGATGAAAAGCAATCTGCTTTCCTACTTGAAAGAGAACTCCCGCCCTACCATAGCAAACAGCAGTGTCCCAGGGATAGGCACCCCGTAACACTACAGGAGCCGGCCCTGGGAGGTGGTGGTCCCCACGGCCATCAAAGGCTCAACAATGGCCATCAAAGATTTTGACCTTGGGGGTCATTGTAAACCCCCCTAAGCAGTCCTAGGGGGACAGGAAGTCCTATAGCAAATAGCAAACTTTTCCTGTCAATCTACACACTCAATCTACACACATATACAAATAAATAAAAAATCACATGTATTCCTACATTAAATCAAAACGAAACACACTTTTATATTGCTTGAACTTTTGCACCCTTTCCAACTGACAAAACTTTCAACCCTTCCCCCATTCCACAATCTGCCAGTTACCATAAAAACACCTCAGGGAATACCTAACTCAGCACACAGGTGAAAAGTTCATCATACATTGTTGCAAATTAAAACAGTAAGTGTGCTTGACTTCAGAATATACCAGCTTATCTTATGTAACTTTCTTTTCTATCAGTTTTTCTTAACCAATAAAAATCAGGCTTTTAAAAAACAGAAACATGCATCCTAGCTTTGTGTAGAATGTTGTCGAAAAACCAATTATTTCTTTTCTTTTTTCAAAACTGCATGTTGTCCACCATTTTAGAAAAATCTTACTTTTCAACCTGCCATTTCATTTACAGAGACCTTCAGAGTGCATCCAGACCTCTCTTCAAGATGCTTACAGTGTGGATTGTGGAACACAGCTATATTTTCAGGAGTCAAAGGTACGCAGACCAGAAAGAAATTCACAAAGACCTATGTTTACCAAATGTAGACATTAAATGGATTGGACAGAGAGGATTAAAGTGTCACCAATTGATGCCATTGGTGAAATCCTTTTTGCATCTCCAACACCCTGACCTCATATTTGTGCACTGTGGTGGCAATGACCTAGGCACTTTGACAGGGGTAGGTCTGGAAATGCTTATGAAGGACTTCTTTGCACAATTGATGACACTGTTCCCCAAAACTGCCTTTGTCTATTCTAATATATGCCAAAGGCTGAAATGGAAGTGGTCCAAGCACTATTGTCCACAGATTGAAAAAGCTAGGAAACATGTGAATACATCTGTTTCTGCCTTTCTCCGAGACTATAGAATAGGGTCCATCTACCACAACAATCTGCGTTTCAATATCCATGACATCTATAGGAGAGGCGGTGTACATTTTACCGATGAGGGAAACAGAGTCTTCCTCTTGAACTTTAGACTCTGCATTGGTACTTACTTGTAGGTACTAAAATCTCCCAATAAACACAAGGGCTCTTTGTAGAGCCACCCAACATCTAAACACATACACTTCATAAATATCTGAAAAATATTCTTCTTTTTCTTCCTTCAGTACGCTTATGGGACGACTTCCAATCTTCGCACAGTACGTCGTCCATATGTGCTTGGTACGCATACGATAAATCTACTATAAAAAAAATAGCCTTTATCACAAATTTTTTATAATCCCAGAGGACCCCATGCCCTGGGCTCAAATGTAACGTTGCGGACCGTGGGAAGAGCCCCAAGTCCTCCACGGTCCCAGCCCACTCCCCTCTTCCTGCGGGAGCCGGCATTGCTTTTCGCCACAGAGAGCAGCTTACATGCTTCCATTCTACTTTCAAAGATGATTTCAACAGTTATACATTTGATAAAATAATATAGTACTGCACGCTAAAGGAGAAAAGTCAGCGCAATTATGATACAAGAAAAAATAGAAAAAAAAATACTTCTACACTCAACAAACTCGTAAGCAGAGTACACAGTTTAATTTAAAAACACCCTACCACAACTAGTTTTTGTAACGCATTATACAATAAAATGCGTCACAAAATAGGCTACATACATGGTGACTGTATTGTAACGTCACATAGAAAAAAGAAAGCCACTCTTACACTACCAGGAAAACACAACAACAGTACAAGGCCCAAATTTCCATTGTAATGATTTCTTAGTTGCAAGTCTAGTTGTCAGATCGACACACACACTCCCGAATGGCTGGTATACACCCACACCACACCCATTCAGCGTATCCGTCACTACACATGTGACCCTATGTATAAAAAAGATGAGCGCACGTGTTGTACGCCATTTTAGAGTTGTTCCCAAAGCACCGAACAAGGGGCCCACTACCACATGCGTGGCCTCTTTGGTCACTGAGTTAGCGGTGCCCGAAGCACTGAGCGGGTGAAGAACCTGCGATGATGATGTGAGCATGAGTATGTCGTTAGCCATAATCAGCACCATATATGAGACTTCTTTGTTGGAGATCGGGACTACATCATGAAGAAGGTGTCTTTTCCACGAAAAGGTGAGCAGTGAGACTTGAGTACGCATCGGAAGGAGTCAAAGGGTTGCAGCTGATTACATACAAAAATGCGACTAAGTATTTTAGACGAACGCACTCCTACATAATGTATTAATTTATATGTTTAATTTTTTTTACCAATAGCAGTAACGTTTTTATAATCGCTGAAATGTCCAGAATATATTCACAATACAAACAGTTTGTAGAAATGTGACAATCAACGTCTATAAAAGCGCAATATTATCTAACTCCAAATTAATATAGCAACAATTCCCAATCATAACATCTTTCTTTTATTATCTTTTAGATTTACAGCTTCCCGATGGATTTTGTAACAAGGACGATGGCAATAGCACAAGGAGAGCAAAGAAGCTTGTTTCTGAAACAACGACAAGTTATCTGTGAAAGGAGAGAATCTGTAGTATGCAGCAGGCGCGCAAAACATACATTGGGCTAACGGGGCTTCAGCTAGGAAGGGAATAGCTTCCTGGGCCCACACACAGTCCCACCCCAGTATGTCACAGGTCTTTTAAAGACATTTTTCTTGTTAATGAGGCTTTGATATCCCCCCCGCTTACAGCCCCTGCAGCTCCACTCTTCTTTTTGCTTGAACTTAAGCCCCCACCCCAAATTCTTTCTAGTCCCCCTGATATTTTTGACTGTGTTTGCGCCTCTGGCTTCAGGTACCCCCTCCCCTGTCGTGTGTGTCTCTCCCACGTTTTAATGTCCTTTTTTCTCTTTCTCTTTCTTACTTTCTCACATCGTTTCTCTTTCTTTTTTAAAGTTTTGGACGCTGCTATCTCCACTCTGCTGTATACAACCTTATTTGAATTGAAATGATTAACTCTCTTGATTACAGTGAAGGCTTCTTCCACACGTAGAGCACCATGTTTCAATCACACCAATGGCACTAGGTGACAAAGAGTTTTGTTTCCGAAACAACAACAAATTATCTGTGAAAGGAGTGAGTGGGTAGTGTGCACCAGCTTCACTGTGTAAAATGTATAATTACCTCCGAGCAGTGACAACAGATAAGTTACAACAGTCTGACAAACAGGTCAACAAGCTTATTACGCCACTTTTGTGTCACTTTTAACATGGGAATAGTGACGCAAGGAGCTTGTAAATCTACGTCTGACTTTTCAAGAAAAAATCTCAACTCCAGACTCTGCGAGACAGTTTTCATGTTGTTTTCTCTCTCTTTCACTCTCTCACTCTCTGTGACATCATTTCTCTTTTTCTTTTAAACTTATAGACACTGCAGTCTGCTTTGATGTGTAGAAGCAAAGGTGTCTTCAAGTTGTGAATTCCACTGGTCGCAGTGTTTGGCCGCAGTGTTTATACAACGGTAAGCACAGAGGCCTAGATATACAATGCCTTCATTACAATACATTAGAAATAAGTCGGCATATTTACAATCCCGTTGTGTCACTTTTGTGTCAGTAACACAGTAGGCACTTCTATATAGACACCACTTGAACGCGGCACTATAACAGAAGTGAAATGTACCAGGCACACTGCACACGCAAAATCGTAGTGTTACCTTGACTTGTAATGCTTCAGCTCATTTACTCACATCTACATAATTCTAAACTCTTATTTTCTTTTTTGTTTTGTTTTAGAACTTCCTAGTGCGACAAGCCATCTCTGCCTTTCAGCAGCATTGACCGCTTTCATATAAAAGTGCTGCTCCCCTGGTATTATTAGCTCCAATCGCGAGTTGTCTGTTGGATGAACTAATAGCAAAGAAGAACAAGCTGCGAGCGTGCGCATCCTGAAAACGGAAGTTTGGGAGCGTCACGCCTGTCGTGGGGCGGGACTTCCGTTTTCCACGAAGCCCGCGCCCACGGAGTTGATGCCCCGCGGTGGCTGCAGAAGTCAGGACGGAGTGGCGGCGATGCGGTGAGTAAGGCTTAGTTGTAAGGGGGCGGTGTGTGTGTGTGTGTGTGTGTGTGGGGGGGGGAGGGTAGAGGGCGGCGGCGGCATGTGTATGCGTGCATGTCTGTGTGTGTGCAGGGGGGTGGGAGGCGGCATCGTGTGTATGTGTGCGCGCGCCTGTGTGTGTGTGTGTGTGTGTGTGTGTGTGTGCGTGCGTGCAGAGGGGTGGGGGCTGGCTGTGTCTGTGTGTGTACGCCGTTAATGCATGCGAGGGAAGCGAGTTAGTCTGCGCAAGCACGGCTCAGAAGCGCGCTCTCGCGGTCAAAACTGAGACTGCAAAAGTGTGCGTCTGAGTCGTGTCTTCATTCCTCAATACGGGTGACAATAGGTCTGAAGCAGACACAATCAATGCTTACGCATTGAATGTAGGTCTGCTCGACCTAAATAGCAGCGGATGACACACATGGCCCGGGAAAAAAAAGCGGCAAATTTATTACCTGAAATGAGGAAAGGTTTGCTTGGCGAACTTGAAGAAAAAGAAAAAAACATGGGCTTGGAAACAAAGCTGGGCATGCGTAGAGAGTACAACTGGTGCACGAAAAAAAAACGGAAAGTTTTACATACTATCATAGAAATATAGCTCTTTTTTTGACCAGTAAAGTTAGTTCTCAAAAATAACTCTTTTTTTTCTAGCCCCAATGCCCCCACGATCCCAGACGGCTCCCCGTGTCCTTCGACAGCCCGCATTGCTTTATCAGAGACAGCAGCTTACATGCTGCTCTCTCTGACGAAAAGCAATCTGCTTTCTTACTTGAAAGAGAGAGCAGATTAACTTGCTCTCTTTTTCAAATAAGAAAGCGGTTTGCTATGGTAAAGTGGGAGCGGCGACGGTACCACCCTACCATAGCAAACAGCAGTGTCCCAGTAGAACGCACCCAGAGACACTGCAAGAACCGGGCCTGGGAGATGGTGGACCCCAGGACCATCAAGGGTTCCAGTAAGGGGGCCGCGCGACCCCCTCCCAACATTAAAAATCCCCGGGGAGTGCACATACCCGGGGCTGGAAGGTCATTTTACATATTACTGCCCCAGGAAGGTGGCGGTCCCCCCGACGTGTTTGGGGAGAGAGGGAGGGAGAGCTGAAAACATACTTTAAAAAAATTAATATTTTTTTAAAAAAGCCCCGTTGGGGTGCCGGTCCCCGAGACTGAGGGGAGGAGGACCGTAACCCCCAGCATAGTTCAAAATAAAACCACAGAGGAGTGGCGTTCCCCGGTGCTCGGGGCACCTCACAAGCCCCCCATTATGGAAAAAAACTTGCCCCCGGAATTTGCCCCCCCGGGACCTAATGATTAAAACGAACTTCTAGTTTTTTTTTCCTTTTCCACCGCGTACGTGTACCATACGCGTACCTTGCGATTTTTTATTTAAAAAAAAATAAAAATTGAGCCTAAAGATCCATGTACGACCCCCTGAGCAAGCCTAGAGGGTCAGGATGTTTCTACCCTGCCCCCTTTCCTTATTCCTCAACTTTGTTTTACTGTTTTCTTGTGACTTAGTTCTAGCAATGAACAAGAGGGCTGCCAACACTTCCTGGTTTGGAGTGTTGACACACAGTTCACAGCCAATCAGCATGCACTTTGTGCTCGTAATTGTACAGATTTCCGTACGCGTGCTGTACTTCGTCTCTAGATAGCGCTATGATTTTAATTTTCTCAGAAACTACTGAACAGATTTACACCATTTAACAAAAAGCACAATCTGTGAACCAAACTCTACCTCTCTGACAAATTTTTTGCAATTCCGTTCAGCCGTTCGGGCTGTAGCCCTGGCTAAAGGTCCCTATGGAAAATTGCATGGGGAAAACACGTTTTGGGACCCCCCTTTTTTCTCAGCCCCCACTTTACAAAACACCCCCAAACTTTCGGGGAAGGAGCAGAACCGAGCAGGCCATTTTCTTGGAGAAATTCGCTAAGATTCGTCCACCGGCGCCAAAGTTATTCCAAATAGAATGTTGTGGATTTCCTATGGAAATTAGGTCCTAACTATAACTACCTACTGGCGACTGCCAGTAGGTAATATATATATATATACTTTTCTTCGGTGTCAAATTACTTATACACCACACCTAGCCACTTGTCTGCCGACGTGTTGAAGCGCAGGGAGGAGGATGCGGGCCACATGTTTGTGGAAAACCCGGAGAGTTCAACAACATCCACACCTGCCCCTGGGGGTGCCGTGGGAGGTACTGACAGTCCCAATATTAAAGAGACATTTTGAAAATTGGAGCGACTGATGAAACGAGAACAGTCCAAGTGGTGGGAGCACACTTTCCTCACTAAATACCTTAATGTCAAGCGTGTTCCGCGGGGTTTGAGAAGTACTCTAGCCCCGAGCTATGAGAACCCAGACCCAGCGATGTTGGCCGAATGGGCGGATACAAACCTGGAATACTCCGCTCGATTAATGGCAATACTAGCAAAATACGCTGACAGTGACAGAAAGAAATTACAAGTGGAAATCGATACATTGGAGGCTGAATGAACAACATTGGGCGTAACGGAACAAACTGCAAAACTACGTGAGGAAATGATGATAAGGCTTGCCAAGGAAGAGGAAATAATTAAAAAGAGGAAGGCCTTCAAGTTTGAAAGAGACAGGCTAGATTATTTACACGGCCAAATTTTCACCTTCGCTCGCCGCTTTGACACTATAAAAGCGCAAGTGGGTAAGAATAATCTAAAGACAAGGCAAGAAACAACAGCATCTGCCTCATCCACTGATCTAAGTTCAGCGGCAGAAAGGGATTCGGATAACGAGCAAAGAAGGCGAAAAAACTTGCAAGAGGGGTTTACCAAATTATCGCCGGCACAAGAGGTAAATTGCCTCTGCGAGAGCCGTCGAGACACCCTGAGATCAAGATCGAAGGTAAACCCCCAACAAAACGCCAGAGAGCAAACTTCAAACGCCTCCAACGCCGGAAATGCAACGCGAGGAAATACGGCCGGGGGAAAGAGAGGCAACCGGGGAAGGAGTGGAAACTGGAACAGGTTTCAAGCCCAACCATCAACGTCAGCACAACAATTGTAAATCTAACAGACATTACCCTGAGTGATAAGGAGAAACAAATCCTAAGCTTGGGATTGTCTTACTGCGCCCCCAGCAATATGAACTATGCAAACCTCAGAATGGACACGTTTCGCTTCATTAGAAAGCTCAAACTGAGTAAATATCACCGTACGCATCCGTACAAAGAACGAGAGACTCTGACGGCAACCAGTCCCACACTACACTCAGTTGGAGCGGACACAACTCTTAATGAATTATGGAGTTTGCAACAAGAGGGGCACAATGATACACAATCTCAGCAAACTGACAGGAATGGAATTGGCACCCCAGTTTCCACACCCTTCAAGAAAAAGTCAACCTTTTTTCCAATTATGACCCATGATAACATAGACCTATATCAAGACTTTATCATCAAAGATTTGAAAAATCTGTACACAGCCACTAATAAAAAGCATGCTGTTTTGAATAGGCAAAACCAACGCTACAACGCCCTTATAAAGAAACTCAAGACCAACAAAAACATCATTGTAAAACAGGCGGATAAAGGGGGTAATATCGTCTTATGGCATCGGGACGACTACATCAAAGAAGCGGAATCGCAACTTAGCGATCTGGACTGCTATAAAATAAGCAACCTCATTGCAATTAAAACCGCATGGTCTGAGTTGAACTCTAAACTGGTGGCTTGGAAGAGTGCAGGTCTAATTTCAATTGATGAGTTTAAATTCCTCAAAAAAGAGTGTCCCGTCATACCCACGCTATATTTATTGCCAAACGTTCACAAGAACATATCATCACCACCAGGAAGACCAATACTTTCGGCAATAAATAGTGCAACTGAAAATATCTCCAAATATATAGACTTTTTTCTGAAGGAATGGGTAGCAACATTGTCCTCTTATGTAAAGGACACTACGGACTTCATTTGCAAACTTAATAACCTGACATGGAATGATGATTATATTTTAATGACTTTGGATGTCACTGCTTTAAACACCAAAACACACAAGATGATGGACGGAATGTTGCTATGCAGCAGTGTTTTTTTATTTTGCTTAGTGAATCAGGAGTGCCACGATCCGACGCGTTATATATTAGTGCTGTTATACCAGTGTATTCTAAACTGTACCTATTGTAACTGTGAAGCACTCTGATACCCTTGAGTCACGTTCACGCTATATAAACCTCTATAAATAAATAAAATAAATAAAACGTGCAGTATAAATATTTACACACTTGTATGTATGCTCATTACATTCACTAATACCAATAAGGTTAAATATCTAATGTGCACAGCTATAGTGTAAATGTTGTCTGACAAAGTAAGTGTTTATTAGCAGCTATCCATTGAAAAACTAATGCTTCTATTTAGTGCTTATGTCAAGGCAGCATTTACTGTCTGTTGTTGAAAATGTATTGACTACAATACAATATATAGAGTGGGCTAGCTTTAGGTCAGCCTCTTCCTCAGGATTAGTTGGCTTCTTTCTCTATCTCAATTTGATGTCAATTAAGGAAGTAGGGTCACGGGAGCTCTCGTCATGCTCTGTGACTGAGGTGGGAGTGGCCAAGCACTGGCGGGCTAGTTGAGTTTGAGAGGGGGCGGTGGTGGTGGTGGTGGCTCTTGTTTGGAACTCCAGACTCTTTTTTAGTTCAGAATAACTATCTGCGGAGCCCTAACCGCACCCGCTATCTCATGCTACCTGCATTACTCTGGACAGAACATTTTCCTCACGCTGGAAGTCGGCGCAGTGTTTAAAAGGCAGAAGCAGAGGCTGAGGCTGAGATGGCAGGATTGGAAATCCGGTGAGAGCACTAGCAGGGGAGCTGAGATGGCTGTGAATATTTTCCACCTGAAAGCCTTTAGAAGTGGTTTATGACTCTGCTCTTGGGCCCCTCTGGATTGACGCTGCAGTTGCTGTTCAGGTGAGATAAGGTACAGCTCGCTGATAGATCCCCCAGAGGAAAGACATTTGCAGATTTGTGGAAATATTGAATGGGAGCTGGGGTGTGCTTTTTATATCCTACTTGTTTTGTGGGTAAAATATAATGTTTGTGTAGTCTATATAAACTCAGTAAGAGGGGGTTCTGAGGCTTTTAGGTTTTCCGTTCAGGGGGTATGGCACGGAAGCGGCCTAGTTAGACTGAGTGCAGATTGTGCCCCCCTCTTAATCTTCTCTATATCTACCTCATATCTGCCTCATAAGGAGACAGCAACAAGTCTAAAGGATTAAAGAATATGAAAAGAATTTCTCGTGATACTACGGTGAAACCTCGATTGATGGCAAACTCTGCAAGGGTCACGAGAACATGTTGCAAGAGTAAGAGTCCTTCCCTTAAAGACGCTGACTTCAGGCTGTTCAGTGGAAAGTGGAAGTGTACTAAAAGATTCCTCTAATAAGTGCCTAATAGGTCTTGGAGGTGTGGGTTTTCAAAAGAAGCTTGATAATCAACAACCCATGAATGCCCCCAGGGCCATGAAGTCCATCAAGCAAGATTGTCCCAATCAATAAAAATACCTCTGGGAGATACAAATTTAGTGATAAGCCTCCCCTCAGCCCAGCTAACTTAGTTGCTCTCCAATGTAATGATACGCCTTCATCGACAACACCAGCAACAGAGGACCCCTCAGCTGTTAAACAACATGCTCCTTGCCTGCTCTCTTTGGGATCCAAAGCGAAGGTTCAGACACAAACTAATTTAAATAGTTTTATTTTCCTAAACCAAATACTATTCTAGCACTTCAGGAGGTGAGGAGCCCACAGCTTTTGGACATGTCCCTTTTTACTACACCAATGGAACCTGCAACTGTAACGCCATAAAAGACCTTGCTTCAGAGCTCAATCACTCAGAGAATGGACTCAATGCCATTAGACTCCAGGAACGTATCTACTTAAGAAGAGTCCACACAAACCCTTCACCTCCTCATTTTAACAGAGCTCAAAAATATTAAATTCTCCCAAGAAGAAGTTCATAAAAGGACGAAGTCACAACTGAACTCAATCCAGTCTCATGTCCAGCAGCTGACATCTCGAGTTTCAGAAGCGTATATCTGATCCTGAAGACTCTGTCCTTCTGCAATCAGATCAGGTAGTTAAATTGCAAACAGAACTAGCAAATCTTCAGCTAAAAGTATACAGTGCAGAAAATCAAGCTCGAAGATGCAATTTACGTTTTACAGGGATTATGGAAGGTTTTGAGAAAGGGCAAGCAATGGACAAGGTTATTACGGACCTGGTCACTAAATATGTATGTCCTGAAGCTACTACCCAGATGAAGGATCTTACAATTTTATGTGCACACCAAGTTCTGGCAGTTCAATATCCAAATGCCAAATACCCGAGAACGATTATTGTCAAATTCGGAGACTTCAGAATAAAGGAGAACATGTTAGCCTGTGCAATCCGTGATAAAGTGTATCAGACAAGTGTCAATTTTTTGTTTCAATTTTTTTGAGATATGTCTGCCCTTTCGGCTAGGCACAGAAAGGTATTTAGAGGCATGATAAACTGCTTTCAACAAGTTGGAACTCTTGCAGAACTAGTTCAACAATCAAAATTGAAAGTTCTCCATAAAGGAGTCCATATATTTCACATAGTCCAAGAAGCGTAGGTGTTCCTCCATTCTCTGTAACATTAGGAGGGGGGTTAAAATAACTTCCAAAGTCGGTAAAAGCAAAAGCTTATTGAAAATGAAGATGAAACTGGATGCATTCCTTCTGCTTCTCCCTTTTTCTCAGTTGCTCTTCGCGCTGTCTCTTTCTCTTTCTCTTTCTCTTTTTCTTTTTCTTTTCTTCTATTCTATTATGTGTTCTTGGACCAACAGCTATTGGCTCACCACCTGGGTGCCATGTCACAGCACCCAAATGTTGGGAGGTGGATGGGGGCACATGGAAAATGTGGGAGGGTTTCTGGTGCACAGGAGGGTCACCTAAGGGAGCCCCAGATGACGGAGGCTCCATTATGGAGGCGATCCATGGGAGCAGGGAGGAAGGTTTCATGAAGGATAGGGGGAAGGGAGTTGGACTCACAGGACATGGAGGTGAAAAAATAAAATGTAGAAAATTTTTGATTGAAATACAAAGGATCGAGATAATAATTTTTCTATTTTTATTTTTAAATGACAGCTAGACCATTAAAGATTATTTCCTGTAATGTAAACGGTGTCAATATTAGACTGAAGCGCTGTTCTATGTTGGCCTGGTTCAAGACCTTTCAAGCCGACATAATATTTTTACAAGAGACTCATTATAAAGAGGGCATGCCAAGGGATAAAACCCCTGCCTTTGTTCAATATGAATTTTTTGAATCCGCAAATGCGGCTATTAGAGTATTAGAGGCATAGCCATATTGGGATGTATGATGTTACGACGCGGTCTTTACACCGCACTACCATTACAACATTGGTTTTACAACGCAAGTCGTTACCACGACTTGCGCTGTAGGGTGCTGGACTTAGGAATAGTGTAATTTACTATTCCAACTCCAGCCTACGTACAGTTGGGAAGGTGTTGGAATAGTAAATCTACTATTCCTTAGCCTAGAGCGCCCTCCAGCGCAAGTCGTGGTAACGACTTGCGTTGTAAAAGCAGCGTTGTAATGGTAGTGCGGTGTAAAGACCGCGTAGTAATGGATATTCCCCCCATATTGGCTAGTGAAAAGCTACAGGGGGCTATAATAATGGTCCAGAGGGAAAACAACACAAGATGGCTTTGGCTGCAGATGAAGATCCAATCAAATATTTAGATTTGTTAGTTTATATGGTCCGATAGAAGATTAACCAGAGACGCTCCAGTCATTATATGATTTTGCCACTGCTCAAGCAGGATTCTTGGTTATTGGGGGGGATTTCACTATGCTAATTAATCAAGCTATGGATTCATCACAACCCCAGAAAAAACTCAGTCTAAACCATAATCCGTCAGGCTGTGTCAAGAGCTGATATGTGACTTAAGATTAGTTGACTGCAGGCAGGATGAATTCCCCCAAGAGAAAGGGTTTACCTGCCATTCGAAGAGATATCATTCGTCTTCACGAATTGACCTTTTTCTTGTCTCACATGCTCTTTTGAGCAGTAAATCAGAGATCATTGAAAATCCCATTTCTGACCATGCGTTAATTTCGGTCCAATTCCGAATTCAAACACCAGTTCGTACTGAGCTTAGATGGTTTTTGGACAAGTCTCTCTTAGTGGATGAGAAATGGGTGGCAGGCATGCGTTTGTTGTTAGAGGATTTATGGAAAAGCAATAAAAACACAGCCCCGATTTTTGCAGTTTGGGGGGCTCTCAAGGCATTTTTTCAAGGGGAAGTAATTAATTATAATGCATATAAGAGGAGAAAAGAGAGGGAAGAGAAGTCTCAGATTGAGATTCAGTTTTCTATTCTTACAGCTCAATATCTAGCAGTACCCTTCAGGGAAAATAAAATAAAGCTGCATCACGCTAAACATAATTTACAAGATTTCTTCGTTTCCAAAGAAATCCTTGCGCATGATGTGTTCCTGCATAAAAGATATGAAGAGAATGAACACATAGGTAAATATCTTGCATGGTCAGCAAAACGTGGGGTCAATAGGAACACTATCAAAAAATAAATGACCCAGTTACTGGCAGATCTACATCACATCCTCAGGAAATGTCTCAATATTTTTTCAGCACTATAGGAAGCTTTACTCTGATCCTCTTATCAGATCATCTGAGGCAGTGGATATCTGGCTCAATGGCATTAATTGTCCTTTAATATCACAGGAGAATAAAGACAGTTTAATCACAGAATTTACAGCAGAAGAAATACATCATTGCGTGATGTCTCTACCCTCTACTAAAGCATGTGGGTGCGATCCCTACAGAGATTTACAAACTTTTTTTACCCCAGATACACTCAGTTTTGAAATTACTATTCAAATTTTGAAAAGCTAAACGGTCCCTGCTTCATTTACGCAAGCGGTAGTAGTCAGCTTTGTTAAAAAAGGTAAAGTGGAGGAAGAGGTCTTCTTAACAATGATTATAGGATCTTTTCTAAGATTCTGGCAAATCGCTTATCTCAAGTGTCAACCTCTCTTTTACACAGAGACCAGAATGGGTTTATCCCAGGTAGACTTTAGGCACTAATACTCATTATCTTTGCCAATCAATTGATTATTTCAATACCAATAAAACAAAAGCTGTCATCATGATGTTGGACGCAGAGAAAGCGTTCAACAGAGTTCAGTGGAACATATTGTTTGCTATTTTAAATAAATTGGCGTTTCCTTCTGAACTCTGTCGAGCAATTAGAAATCTTTATTTGGGCGCTCAGGCATCCATAATAATAAACGGGAATACAGCTGGCATAATTTCCATTAGCCAGAGGATAAGGCAGGGCTGCCCCTTTCTCCAATACTGTTTTCCTTATTTTTGGAACCTCTAGCATGCACAATAAGGCAAGATGGTTCTATCCTACCCCCGATCCCAGGCACCGCTAAATTGAAGCTGTTCGCCAATGATATTGCTTTATGTCTGGCTGATGAAGAAGACAATATCCAGCGCGCTTTGGGGAAAATAAGTGCATTTACAGTTATTGGGAGCTATAAAATGAATCAAGCAAAGCCAGAGGCTCTCCTTTTTAATTGCTCGCCAACAGTCTTACCTCCCTTGATGCAAAGTCAATACCTCAGGTCCCATTCTGTAGGAAATCTGGGACCATTTGTCACATCCTACCTGGAAGATCTGTTTCTCTTTAATCATATCCCTACTGTTAATAAAATGCAAAATTTGCTATCCCAATGGAAGGACCTTCCTTTGAGAATCATGCGTCAGTAGCACTTATTAAAATGAACATACTCCCCTTGTTCTTATTTTTATTTTCCAACTTGATGGTCGGGTTCCTCTGTCTTTTTTTTAGCAAATTAACTCTGAAATAAGATCTTTCATATGGCAAGGCAAAAAACCTAGACTAAAGCTGGAAACTCTTCAATTAGAAGTGATAGATGGGGTTTTGCGTTACCCAATTTACGATTATACTACCAAGCTTTACTAATTAATTGGTTAAATTACAGCAGTTTAGAAGAAATGTCTCCCGGTAATTTTTTCCTCGATCTAATGCTGGGGGAAACAGAGATTTCTCTAGCACCTTTCCTGCTAATCCCTAAGATTCCAAAGGGATCACAATACAAAATTCCCAGGATTGCAGCCTCCCAATTCCAGAAGGTCTTGGAGACTTTTGATATCCATTGGCTACATCCCCAGCTGAGATTAGTGGAATGTCTCTCCTTGGTTCTACATATGTCCATTCGAACTTTTGATCTCTGAGCTAAATTCGGATTCTGTAAGCCTCAAGATTTTTTTCTAAACGGTAGAATGAGAACCTAGCAGGAAATCAGGTTGCTTAACAGCAACATTAAGGTATCTCTTTTTTTTAGCTACTTCCAGATAAATAAGTTTTGCTCAGGACTGAGGAACTTGGATAATTACAAAGGGTTACTATTAAGCTAATTTTATACTTAAAGTTCGGGGAATTGGGAACTAGTATAAACTGCTTAAATCTACAGAGAACGACCAAATATTTCAAATCCATCTTGAAAAAATCTCTGAATCAATTGACTTCTGTCTTAACTCTCAGCAATGGCATAGTTGCAATAAAATGAGTCATAAAGCAGTAAGAGCAGCTAACCTAGTGAGAATGACGGGGCATATTAGCAAGAACCTCGTTAAAATTATCGCAGTTTTAGCGACAGGAAACTGCCACTAAAACGGCAATAATGGGCTTGCTAATATGCGTTATAGAATTCCAATAGAAGCCCAGGTTAGATGTGCAGTTTCCTGCCGCTAAAATGGCGATAATTTTAACGAGGTTCTTGCTAATATGCCCCAGCGTTTTTTAGAAATTGGCTGATTTACTTTAAACCCGCCAAACTCCATAAAATCTACCCTGCAGTCGATCCTCGATGTTTTGGATGCCATCAGGCTCTAGGAGATTGGCTAGATGTGTGTTTTACTTGCACCCAGAGTGCAAGCTTTTGGGAAAATATTTTTTCAGAAGTAAGAAGAATGCCTGTCTGGTCGGCGCCAGGACTACGCCTGCTGCTGTGGTTCATCTATATTCATTGCAGGGAATTGGTAAAGCTCCCAGCTCAACTAACTCAGGTACCGGCCTAGATGGTTCGGACGGTAGGTCTGCGCCAGAGAAAAACAGCTCAAAGGGTAAAACAATGGATAAGTGCGCAAGTATTACGGCTGAACCTACTATAATAGAGGATCTAATTGTGCAGGAATGTAAGGGCCCTGCAGAGACTTTTGATCAGATAATCCTGGAGGATAGCTTGCAGAAGGAATGCAGTAAAAACAAACCGTAGGAAGAATCATAGCAAATCCGACGCCATCAATGAACTACAGTTTGTGATATTTGTGATATTTGTGGGGGTATTTCTAAAGTGCAGCGTTCGCTCCGGAGGGAGCATCTTGGCGCTAAAATTCCTGGTAGACCAGTCCTGGTAGCAGTATGAGTTTAGATGGCTGCTTCGGTGTAGTCATCGGAAAGGTTAAAGATCCAAGTCTTTAGAAGTTTTCTGAAAGGTTTTTCGTGAGTTTGTTGTCTCAGATTTTTGGGCAAGTTACCTTCTCTTTGCTGTCTGCATTTTTGGAGCTGAATCTTGGTCGCTGGAGGCTCGTGGAAGCGTCTCCTGACATTGTGAACATCCCTGTGCACTGTAAGCTGCAACTTCTTGCCCGACCCGCTTCGCGGGTCCCGCTACGCGGTGCTGTGTTCCCTCAAGGATACAGGACACAGGACTCCACGCATTGAAGGCACTTCAAACACAGGGCTGCGAGCGGTTTCTCAGCAGGACTCCAGATCCCAAGAGTCCCTGCTGCTCACCGCAACCACCTGGTGACGCTCTCCCTGTTGGACACGCCCCCTCAACTTCTTAACTATATTATACCGAGTACATTTCCGCTGCGCGGGAGCGCGCGGGAAGCGCCCGGGAGAAGCCCGGGACAAGGGCGGGCCCTCTGAGGCCCTCAGAGGCACGAGAAGGCCAGGCTAGGCTAGTCTTCTAACATTTGTCTATTCACATATTGTTTGCCTAGATTACCCCCACCTGTTTTGTGACTCCCATGCTCTCTTTGAGAAAGTATTAGAACGTTTAAGATTACTATATAGGTTGTGTAGATATAGTTTCTTAGCCCTGGTTTCGTTTTTCCAATATATACTTTCGAGAAAAATTTTCAAGTATTTCAGTTTATGTGTGCTGAATAGTACTTTCTATCATATATTTTTCCGCTCCCACTGATTGAGATGATGACAAAAAAATTGAGATCTGGGAGAATACTGGTAGGAAGATCATGCTCAAAAACCAGATCGAACCCCCTTCGAAATAAGAGTAGCCAGGCTACTCAATTGAAAAGCACTTGTCAGCTCTTTAATCTTTGGGAAAGGGGTAAGAATAAAGCCACAGTGGTGGACAACAAGTTGGAGGATATTAAGGATTCTAGAGCTATTCATTCAGATATGCTACCCAATATATCGGGAGAGACGCCTGTAAATAGAAAGGTAATTGTGGATAACAGTTCAGTCGCAACAAGAGTAGTACCTATACTCTCTGAGGGCGGTTTTTCACCTCCTTTATTTTCCACAATGAAAAACAATATTGAATTAGCCCCAGAAGTAATCATAAAAACAAGGAAAGACATAGAACAAGATATTTTGCACAAAGGGAAAATTCTATATGATGATGTCCATCACACAGTAAATACATCACCAGTAAGAGATTCTTTCAACAACGGCTTGTCTCCTATGGTCCTAGATAAGGATTTATGTCAAAGATACATAGAGACTGACTTGGTCAAAGCCGAGATAGATTTAAAAACAGCGGTAACATCAACCCATGCTGGCTTACAGCTCTACAGCAGCACCCCCTCCAAGTCCTCACACACAAATTTTTCTATAAGCCCCAACCTAAATTTGACTGGGATAAATGTTCTACAACACCAGGGGATAGATAAACCTATCTCTGATTCTCTCCACATATTAGAACACTTATTGGCGTCCATTTTACAATTACTGGAAAAATATGTGGGGGGCTCCGACTGTGTACTAGATACAGTGACCCAAATTCTGAAAGTTTTATTGGGCACTCGAAGCAAGAAGGATGCAGTCCTAAAGGAGCAGTCCTCTCTAGTACAAGATGAGGTAGTAATAAAAGATCAGTTACCCATAGTCAATGATGATCCAAAAATAGTAAATGAGGAAGCAAATATAAGTGCTATTCAGCTACCCCCTATTCTAAATTGCTCAACAGTTAATGAGTTAGAAATAAAATCCTGTGGGGAATTCCCTCCAAAAACCGGGAATGATCTTTTCCCAATTTTTAAGAGGCAACAGGGAGAAGGAGATAGAGAGGTGGATGCCGCTCTGGAAGAGAATAGTAATAAAGGGAAGGTAGAGAAACCAAAAAAAGAATGGAAAGAATAAGAGGAAATTAATAAGACGGATTGAAAAAAATAGGCGGAGGAAAATCCTTTTTAGAAAACATCTTAACTCCCCTATATATAATGAGGTACATCAAACTCAGCCCCGAAAATAAGAACATTAAGAAAATATCGTTCCCCCGCCCCCGGCTACCCCAGTACTAGTTATTTCAACCCCCCCCATCTATAACAATTGACACAAATACCCTCTTCCAACAAGCTACCATTAATAGGGATATAAGTGGGACAAAAAATTCTATGCCTTTGGGACAGGAGCATAACCCCTCCGGCCTTGTAGCTCCAATCCTTAATCCCCTAGCAACATCCTTTGCGGGAGTAGTTGCACGAGGTGTCTCGTTAATAGAGACTAAGGAGAAAAGCATTGACACCGTGTGGGTAGAATTCTCTCCCCTTTTTGATGTTGAATGCATTTTGAATAGATCCCTCTTGCTTAAATACTTTCAAGAATCAACTAACTTGAAATTAATACAAACAGCTGATTTAGACAGGGTACAAATAATAAAATCAGATGTAGGGATGATAACTAGGGTGAAGTTTCACTCTAAGTTAGTAGCTAATGTAATCCTGCAACGCTCAGAAGATTTACAGAGCAGAGAGATAGATGTAATCCCGGTGTTAGGGTACACTAGACAAAATAATGTCCCTAAATCTCAAATTTGTCAGAAATCTCCTTTTTCTCTGTTGCAAGCAGCAACAGGTAGTATAAATAAGGTAGGTGAGCTTACAGAGTTAAAAATATGTAAGTCTAAGGACTTTCGTTTAGTGTCCTATGCTAATCCGCCTCTGTTATCTCGCCAACCAGATACTGGAGATGATAATGTTCAATGGAATTGGCTTCCTAGAAGTCTTGCAGAAAAATCCCTAAATAAACAACCGTCTAATTTGCATCTTTAGCAAAAAGTTATCTATAATATCCTGGAATGCAGCTGGTCTAAAAACCAGTCCGGAAAAAATGGCATTCCTTTTGTCCCTGGAAGCAAATATAATATGCCTCCAGGAGACATGGTGCCCCGATAAAGTTCAAGCAGGGAAGGATTATTTTGTATTGGAAGGTAGTGCCACTTTTAATAAGAAAGGACATGCCAGTGGGGGGATAGCTTGCCTTCTATCGAATCGAATAAACTGGAATTATGCACATTATATGGACCCCAGTAATCTCTTTCAAGTAGTAACTTTATTTAGGTCTAGTAACACTAAAGCTGGTAAACATTTGGTTTTGATTAATGCTTATATACCACCGGAAGCTGGCTTCAATGTAATCTTGAAAAAGGTTTTTTCACATATCCAGAGTATCAGGGAGAAAGATCCAATGACGGCTATAATTCTAGTCGGGGACTTAAATTGCAAGATTTCCAATTCAAGCATAAATTTATTTTGTGATAAATTTAGAGAAGAAACTCTCCACATTCCTCGGGCAGTATTTCCCGAAAATACTAAAACAAATAAACGTGGAAAACTACTATTAAATGAGTTGGTAGAAATGGATGGGATTATTGCAAATGGGAGACTCCCCTCGGATTCCCCTGCTAATTTTACGCATAAATCATATCAGGGGGAATCGATTTTAGATTATGTTATAGTGGGGACTCACTCATTCGAGTTGTTGAAGGACCTTAATATTATCAACACACCGCTAAGTGATCACAGAATACTTTCTATTTTGGTGAATGTAAAGCCCTCTAATTGTGATCAGTGGTCTCTGAATAGTGATCAAATAAATTTCGGCACTAAATCAGGAAGGTGTTACTGGAATGCAAGAGCGCAACGAAATTTGGAAGGAATGCTCGACGTAGCAATATCTGAGCTCCCTTCCTGGCATGGCTCTGAAATTGAACATTTTTCTATGTTCATGAAAGCAGTGATAGCGGGCGCAAAAAAGTCCAATAAGAAAAAGTTCATTAGAATACTCCCAAACCCTCTGAGACTGCTTAACATAGAAATTAATAAATTAGTAAGGGCCCAATACCTAAATAGATCCGTTGTTATAGCACGAAAAATAACATTGCTAAAAAGGAACAGGAGAAGGCTATCAGCCACAATACGTAAAGAAAAAGAGGATGCCATCTGGGTAAAAATAAGAGAAGCCGTTATTAACGGGGAAATGAGGCAGTTTTGGTCCCTTATAGGTGAGGGGTGCGGACTGAGAACAAGACCTTTACCCATCCCTATTGAGGAACAAATATGGAGGGACTTTGTTTCTAACCTTTATGCAAGCAACAACCCTGTGGCCCCACAATTATGGTCAAAAGAGATGAGTCTGCCTATAGAGCCATTCTCAGAAAAAGACATAGATTTAGCTATTGGAGAAATGCGGCATTCCGGGGCAATGGGCCCGGACGAATTGCTCATCACTGTATTAAAACGAAACAGCGCTAAATGGAGCAAATTACTTTGTCCAGTATTTAATATTTGTCTATTGAGAGGTAAGGTTTTACCCTCCTGGAAGGGAAGTATCCTGGTGCCATTGTTTAAAAAGGGAGATCGCTTATCCCCTCAGAACTATCGCCAGATTGCATTGCTGGATGCAATCGGCAAAGTTTTTACAAGATGTCTGCTGAAACGAATAAATGACTGGGTGGAGTATTCAAACATACTTCCACTCGAGCAGACCGGTTTCAGGAAAAACCATGGCACCATGGACAATCTAACAGCCCTCCAGGTAATAACCGATAAATACATTGGAGCCAGAAAGGGGAGAGTCTATGTGGCATTCATAGATTTTTCCACGGCCTTTGATAAGGTAGATCGACAATTACTGTGGAAAAAACTATCTGCTCTGGGAATGCCTCATAGACTTTTACTTCTGGTACAAGACTTGCATGACAACACGTGGTGTAGAGTGCTTTTGGGGGGAGAAAGGGGCTTATCTCTGCTTATTCCCTCTGCGAATGGCCTCAAACAGGGCTGTCTATTAGCTCCCCTTTTGTTTTCCCTGTATGTTAGTGATCTCCCCCACATTATATCCACATGTGAAGGAATTGCCCCACACCTGGGAGATACACACATCTCTTGTTTAATGTATGCGGACGACATACTAATCCTAGACCTTACCCCGAAAGGTCTTAACAACCATCTGCATTCATTACATGTATTCTCCGAAGATCATTTCCTGAAAATAAATATCTCTAAAAGCAAGGTAATGTGCATGGAGGGGCGAAAAAAACTGAAGTTGGAACACATTAGCTGGGAGCTGGGAGGTCAAAAATTAGAAAGAGTAAAATCATATGTATTTTTGGGTAAGGTTGTTAATAGCAACTTGAGCAACAAAACCCATATAGATAATAGCTCTCGTAAGGCAAAGTCGCAGGGAAATGGGTTGAGAGCTTTATATAAATCAACCGGCAAAAGACACTTCAGGTATTTGCTGGAGGCATTGCGGGCAAAAATCCCTCCAACTTTGCTTTACGGCATAGAACTCATCGATTTAGGTGAATGGGGCTTTTTGGACATTATTGAGGGTTCCCTCTTGAGAAACCTAACTTCGGTTAATAATAGTTGCAGTGTAGCAGCCCTTCGATTAGAATTCGGCTTAAGAAGTAGCTGGGCACAGGGTTTGGCAGGAGTCATTCGCTGGGTTACCTGTTTGATCAAAGGAAAGCCAGCCACATTAAGATCCCTCATCACAAAAGAGTTGATGGGCCCACTAAAAGAGCACTCGTTGCTCTTAAAGAACTATAGGGAGGCCATTACTCTTCTGGACCTGGAGGAAGCCACTCTTTTAGACCTCTCTATGCAACAACTAAAATTTACATTAAAACAAGCCACATGGAAGTTAAGCTACGAAAGGGATCGCAACTCTATTGTACAGAAGAGGGGGGTTACTCAAGCTGTTAATTCTCTTCAATTTAGACAAATACAACCTTACGCCTCCTGGAATATACCTCACGGTCTGCGCCGCTTTTGGCTGCTTCTTAGGCAGGATCTTCTTCCACTGAATAAGTTGTTGGCTAAATGGTATGGTATATCTAATATATGTAATTTCTGTAATAACTCAGTCCAAGACTCTATACATGTTCTGTTAGTTTGTCCAGCACTAATGGCCCACCGCCGTTTGTGGGTGAAACCTGTATGTATACAATTTGGTATTTTATCGGCAAGATCTCTTATTGATGCTATCTTCTGTCCCCCAAATGAAATTTTCTGTAATAGAATTTTTAATTTTTATAAATGTTTTTTAGAATTGTATTAGATGAGTTGCATGATAATCTGTATATTTTGCCAGAATAAGCCAGATCACATGTGGTTTCATTCTTATATTACTTGTCTGTTACTTTGTTATATGTGGATCTCCAAGGAGTTCCAAAATCATATTTAAATAAAATTGAATTGAAATTGGGCAAGTTGTTCCAGGCTTTAGTTGCCAGGAAGCTTAAGGTGTTTCCACCCTTAGTCTTCAAGTTGTACCTAGCGGGGAAGATGAGGTTGTCCTGGGACGAACGGAGGGATCGACTAGGGTTGTAGTGGGGGAAGCGTCTGGTGAGATATTTTGGACCGGATTTGTTAAAAGCTCGAAAGGCAACAATCAATATTTAAAAAAGTATTCTTTTATGTAGGGGGAGCCAATGCAGGGATCTTAGAGCGGCGGAGATTGATGAATTTCGGGGCAGCTTTAGGACCAGTCGGGCGGCTGTGTGAAGAACACTTTGAAGCTTGGACAGAGTAGTCTTTTTTGCCCCTGCAAGGAGACCGTTGCAGTAATCTAAGCGTGAGATTATGAGGGCTACTGTTACTGTTTTCCTGGCGTCAAGTGGAAGGAAGTCAAAGAACTTTCTTAGCGATTTTATTATTCCAAAGCATCGACCAGCTACAGTCCTGGCATGCTGATCGAAATATAGGTCTGAGTCGAATAGGACGCCGAGATTCCTAGCTGTTGTTACAGTCTGGGGGGGTGCGACTGAGTCATCCGGCCACCAGAGGGCTGGGCAAAAGGAGGTGTTCTTTCCGATAGGGAGGATCTCCGTTTTACTAGAGTTACATTTGAGATGGTTAGTGTCCATCCATTGGAAGACCGCTGTCAAACAGTTCTTGAGGTTGAGCTCAGCTCCGGTTGAATTATCCTCAAGGGGCACGATGAGTTGCGTATCATCGGCATACGATGTTACCGGTATGCCGAATGATTCAATCAGGGATAGGAGTGGGATGAGGTAGATATTAAAGAGAAGGGGACTCAAGATGGACCCCTGAGGGACCCCTGAGGAGACCTTCTTCTCCTTGGAGTGGAAAGGACCGAGATCGACAGTTTGGGACCTGTCGGTAAGAAATGATTTTATCCAGGATAGGGCGATTTCCGAAATCCCTATGTCCGTCAATCTGCTGATAAGGATGGAGTGGGAAATGGTGTCGAACGCCGCAGTGAGATCGAGAAGGATGAGAATTGAATTCTTCCTCTGGTCTTGCAGCGTCTTAATTGTGTCTGACAGTTCGATCAGAGCTGTTTCGGTCGAGTGTTTAGGACGGAAAGCAGATTGTTGCGGATGGAGTATATTATTAGCTTCCAGATAACGTTTAAGTTCTCTGTAGACCATCTGTTCGGTTATTTTTCCCAGAGCCGGGAGGAGTGAGATCGGGCGAAGATTGGTCAGGTCCGACGGGGATTTGTTGGCCTTCTTCATGAGGGGTTTGACTATACCCTTTTTCCACAGGCGGGGTACAGATCCGGTTCGAAGCGACGAGTTAACTATATCGTTAATGGTTCGGTTCACCACATCGATGAGTTGGTGGAGGATTTTGGGAGGACAGGGGTCAGAGGGAGAACCAGACTTGCACGCCAAGATGACTTCTCTGGTTTGAGCCAAGGTGACAGGGGAGAAATTCTTAAGGCTACCAGCTTGGGATTCAAGTTGGGGGGGAATTAGAGCACCTGAAGTTGTTTGTGAAGGGGGAAAATTTCTTTGGATGGAGGCGATTTTGTCCTCAAAGTAGTCTGATATTTTGTCGCAAAAGTTTTGGGATGGGGGGATTTCGGGTTGAAGTGCTTTGGGTTGGGTGAACGATTTTACTATTGAGAACAATGTTTTTTGTTTTTGACTGGACTCCTTGATGGCGTTGACGTAGAAGATTTTTTTTAGCAGATTTAATTTTGGAGAGGTACATTTTCCTTAGTTGGATGTAAGAGAGACGGTCGTCATTGTCATATGTTCTGCGCCATTTTCTCTCTGTTTTTCTGCACAGTAGGCGAGAAGTAGCTAGATCCGAGGTGAACCAGGGGGCGTTGGTTTTAGTTTTTTTATGAGTTGTGCAGAAACGTTTGGGGGGGTTCCGAGTTTTCATTTCTTGTGAGATCCAGTTATGAAAGAGGTCAGCGTCAAGATCAACATTACCAGATAAAGTGGGGGACTGAGATTGGAGGATAGGGTTAATAGTAAGATGTTCTTGAACCTTTTTCCAGTTGACGGAGTTGTCACAGTGAGGGTTAGTTTTACTGAAGGTTAGTGGGCGTACGTTTTTGATATGGAACAGGATCAGGCTATGATCTGTCCATATTTGGGGAACAGGGGGTAGGGTAGTTAGGGGGGGAAAATTAGTGCAGACACCGTCGAGGGTACGTCCTAGCGAATGAGTAGGCAGTATGACACTTTGCTGGATGTTGAACATTTCGAGGGTCTGAAGAAAGTTGATGGTTTGTGAGTCAGATTTGGACTCAAGGTATAGGTTGAAGTCTCCGAGAAGAGTGAAATGTGGGTATCTGAGTAAGAAGTGTCCCAGAGAGTCGCACAGTGAGTCTAGGAACTCGGAAGCATTACCGGGTGGGCGGTAGATCAGACCCCCTGAGAAGGAGGAGGATTCACTGAGTTTAATTGAGAAGCCTAGGCCTTCTGTGTCTTTTAGGGGATCTAAATTGAACGTGTGACAAGTGAAGGTATTTTTCAGTATAATGGCAACTCCTCCGCCTCTACCTTTCAGTCTGTCTTGTCTGAAGAAGGAAAAACCCTGGGGGAGGGCAATGGCTATATCCGGATTGCTGTCTTCCGTTAGCCAGGTTTCTGTTATCATGAGACAGTCAAGATCAGAGTCAAGGATGAGGTCGCATATGTCTTGGCTATGCTTACACATAGAACGGGCATTGATCAGACCACCTTTAAAGGGCGGCAGGGAGTCCTTGGGGAGGGATAGGGGAATAAGTACATGGGCTGGGTTTTTGATGGCGGACCAGCGGCAATGCTTGCAGCTGAGCAATCTGATCAAGCAGGGCAACCGACTCTTAATGGCAGCAACTTACCTGTCGACACTGATACGCTCTCCGATGGTGGGGCAATCGAGCATTGTGATACTTTGATAGCTCCAGATACAGAATGGTCTAATGCAGCCCAAAGCTGGGAAGATGTCCGAGATAACAGCAACAGCAATGTCAGTGGCGGCGCAGTTAGAAAAATGAAAACCAGCAGTCCCAAAACCACCAAGATGTGCAAGGGTGGCAAAAGCAGGAAGACTCGAGGGGGAGGCCGTGGTGGCGGTTTAAAGCAGCAAGTGATAGATACAATGGGGCGTTTGAAGGAGGATTCAACTAGTACTTCTAAACCAGGTTCTGGGGTCAGCCCTCTGCGGAAATGGGTATCCTCAAAAGGGGAAGTTAAAAACATAATTTCTCGGCTGTCTAACGCTAGCAGTACAGCAACTACTCCTACGGAAAGACTGGAGGAGGCCAGTTCCAGTATTACTCAGTCAAACGGTGAGGTGATAAAACTTGTTCCTCCTGGCAGCAGAAGACCTCCGATGCCCCCAGTTTTTTCAGCAGGTATTAACTCTATAGCTTCATCAATACCGGCAACGGCATCTAGTCCTGGCTTAACTGCTCCTATTGTCTGAAATCCAGTACAGGTACAGGTAGGAGAGGAACCATCACTTTCCAGTATAGTGCAAGCCTTAAATGCCCAGAGATCAGAGGCTCAGATATATTATAAACAGACGAGTGACGATAGCAAGGAGATCAAGTTGGCCTTGGGAGAGGCAACATCAAAAGTCAGCTTGCTATCCTCTGAAGTGACAGACTTACAGCAGTGGGTTGCCGAAGTAGAGGAATCCAACTCATATACATCTAATCTGGTTAAGACATGGGACTCTCAAATGTTGCTAATGCAGTCGTAGATCGAGGACCTCAAAAACAGACAGAGGCGACAGAACCTACGGATCTTTGGCATTCCAGAGGGGAGGGAAGGTAGTGATCCACGGACCTACATCGTCAAACTGATGCAGAAGGCCTTCCTGGACCTCGAGGATTGGGACATGGACAGACAAATACAAAGTGCACATAGGCTACCAATTATCAATTTCTCAAGGAATCCGTGCTAAAGCTAATTTTGCTAGACCTATCCTGGTCTGCTTTGGTTCTTGTTACGCCCAAGCTATATACTTTAAGGCGCGTCCGTCATCTCCAATCAAGATAGACACGATGTCCATCTTTGTACAGTCTGATTTATGCAAAGCAACCATGGATAAACTCTGGAAGCTCTGACAGCTGATTGACCCCTTCAAAAATGTCTGCTCACAAGTGTTCCTACAAGAGCCCACCCGTCTGAAGATTGTAAAAGATGGATGCCAGAATTTCTTCTTCAATGAGCAAGATGCTAAACAAGCTCTTTCAAGATGGCAAGGACTGATTATGAGAAGAGAGCTGGGGTCCCTTTCTTTATTTCTAACCTCTTTTTTTCTTTTGAAAAACTTCCAGGCTCTCCTCACTTTCTCGGATATAATGTCTTGGATATACAATGCGTACAATGTTCACAATGGGTACTAAATCTAAAAATAGGTCAGCGTTTTCTTAGAAATACAATCTTAAAATAGATTAGCGGTTGTGTTGGGCTGCTGGGGGTGAGGTTGGCACGGGGGTGTCGGTTGGGGGTCATGAGGGCACCCTCAGTATGCTGTCACCATGGGACAGCCAAGAAGGGGGCGATTCCTTCTCGTAGGTACTGGGGGGGGAGGGGGAGAGGGGAAAGAAGAAGGGGCTTGGGGAAAGGGGAAAGGGGGTCATGGGGGGATCTAAAAAGCCACAGTCTAGACGATTGTACATGGCAAGAACACAGGAGGGAAGGACATGTAACTGACTGGGGGACGATGGGATCAGGCTTATTTGGATCAACTGATGTCTGAACTCAAATGCATGTGCTGGAACGTAACAGGGCTTAATCAAGCTAATAAGCGATGGCTAGTTGCAGAAAAGCTGCACGTTTGAAAGCTGCACATACTGGGTCTGGCTGAAACACATATTGCTTATAAAGACAGAGCATTGCTAAAGCATCTGGGGTACGATGTCATTGTCTGCACATCACAAACTATCTCTATTCGGGGGTGGCTCTTCTGAAATCTAAGAGATGCGGGGCTACTATCCTCCGATCTACGCCTGACCATAGGGGGAGGTGGGCCATTTTCCAGATGATAATTTTGAGGCATATGTTTACAATTTGCATGGTATATGGTCCAAATGTCGATTGCCCAGATGTAATCTTTCAGTTAACTTCTGAGCTCCTTGAGTGGCCTGGTGAAAAGATTGTGATGGGAGACTTTAACAGCATCCTAGATAGGAAAATTGATACCACTAACACTGCTGCACAGTCTAGAATGTGCAGAACTAGGACCACAGTTCTAGAGCTTCTCCACCTTCTTCAGTTAGAGGATTCGTGGAGAAGGTTATTTCCAAATATACAGGCTTTACTTTCTACTCCATGCCGCACAAACAGTATTTAAGGATAGACATGGTATTCGCAGGAAGGGCTATTTTAGAGAATGCGCTTGTTATGGTATGCCCCAAAATAACATCGGACCACAATCTGGTTATGTTAATCATACAGTTGCAGACTTATTTTCAGGAACCAACCAGGGAATTCACTTTTCCGAAGCATCTCCTTAACCCCTTCCATGCTCATGACGAGCTCAGCTCGTCATGCAGTACACTGCTTGTGTGCTCATGACGAGCTGAGCTCGTCATGATGCATGGAATATAACAACTTCCAGCACAGGAGGGGAATTGCTGTAGCAGTCAAGGTGTTAATAATTCAGATTATCTTGATTGTCTAAAAAGTATATTAGAAGAGTATATAGAAAATAATAGGGGCACGGCCGCCATCGCAATAGTCTGGGATTGCTGAAAGCATGCGTTAGAGGCGCCACGCTTCAATATGTTATCAAACAAAATCAACAGGATTTTTCTTATCTGGAGCAAGATCAAAAGCGCTGTGTAGATCTTGAGCGGCTACATGCAAGATCCATCATCTCCAAAGACCCTGTCGAACAAGCCCTGCAAACCACCAATTTAGCTAAAAAAATCACTTTTTTCACACATTTTTGTGCGGGAAAGTTGTGGTATCACCTAGCTGACACAAAATTCCTACCACCCAGCTTCCCCCGGGTCTCCCAATAAAAACAGTGCCTCACTCGTGTGGGAGGCCCAGGTACCCGCGACAGGCAAGGGCCCAAAACATAGTGAGGGGACATCAAAATTGCCTATCTCAAAGGATCCCCTTGGTTTTTGGCCCAGTGCTCGGCGGACACCTAGGGAAACCTACCAAAACCACACATTTCTGAAAACTAGACACCCAGGAATTCCAGGGAGTTATGACTTGCGTGGATCCCCAATGTTTCTTACCCAGAATCCCCTGCAAACCTCAAATTTAGCTGAAAAAATAAAAAATTTCACACATTTTTCTGCGGGAAAGTTGTGGTATCATAGGGCTGATACAAATTTCCTACCACCCAGCGTTTCCCCAGGTCTCCCAATAAAAATGGCGCCTCACTCGTCTGGGAGGCTCAAGTACCCGCAACAGGCAAGGGCTCAAAACGTAGTGAGGTGACATCAAAATTGTCCATCTCAAAACGACCTGGTTTTGCAAGGGGGGGTCCCCTGGGTTTTATCCCTGTTGCTCGGCAGCCACCCAGTGAAACCTACCGAACCCATCCATTTCTGAATACTAGACACCCGGGAGATTCCAGGGAGGTATGGCTTGCATGTATCCCCTAATGTTTCCTTACCCATAATCCCCCGCAAACCTCAAATTTAGCTGAAAAAATCACTTTCTTCACACATTTTTGTGTGAGAAAGTTGTGGCATCACCGGCTGAAACAAATTTCCTACCACCCAGTGTTTCCCTGAGACTCCCGATAAAAATGGTGCCTCACTCGTCTGGCAGGCTCAAGTACCCGTGACAGGCAAGGGCCCAGAACGTAGTGAGGCGACATCAAAATTGCCTATCTCAAAACGACCTGGTTTTGCAAGGGAGGTGAAGTATTCTCAATAATTCCAGGAGAGAATATGGTTCATAAAATGAAGTTTAATCCAGGAATGAAAGATCCCATCCACATACAATGCCAGCAGACATCAACTGACAACAAATAGAACATTTCTATGACACGTGCATTGACATGGCTAGTGATGTCCTTGAGATTCTATTAAAGCTGCAGTGCTAAATATCACACATCCTCCTCCCTCAAAACAAATCAGAATGTAAAAATAAATGAATAAATAAGACATACTAAATACACAATATTAACAAGATGTACATATCATACAAAATCAGTAAGATAACTAGGCCTTTTAGACACACGTGTAGAAGACCTAATATTACCAGAAACATTTGCTCTACTTTTCTCCAAATCCTTTTCCTTGGAATCAAAAATCAGTCCATCTTGCAATTTCCTTCTAACAATAACAACTCTATTTAAGTTCCAAATACGATGATCTTGAGTTTGCACTGCATTGTTGAAAATTTTAATTACTTTGATAGGCTTCATGAACTTTGTTTCAGAAGAACCCACCATGCCAGGTCGTCTCACCATGACCATATCTCCAACACAAACAACAGTTTTTTTGACATTTTTTTTTAACATCAAAATACGCTTTTCTACGTTCCGCCTTATCCTTCTCATTTTCAAGAATTTCATCATTGTTGCACACACATTCTTTACCCTTGGACACTTCATACTTATTAACCCAGAAGGGTTCAACCTGCGTGTTCGGAATTCTCCCACGAAACAACAAAAATGGAGTCTTACCAGTTGTGGCATGAGGAGTATAACGGTATTCCTCTATTTTTCCCAAAACACATTTCTTCCAGTCAGATGACAAGTTTTTGGCTAAACTAATAGTGTCCTTGATTACTTTATTAAATCTCTCAACCATACCGTTGGCCTCGGGGTGGTAAAGAGAACAGGTCTTGTGTGTAATACCCTTAGAAGATAAATAATGTTCCATTTCTTTGGAAACAAATTGAACACCATTATCTGACAAAATGGTTGCCGGAAGACCTTCTCTACAGAATAACTCACTCAAACATTGAATAATTTTACTCGAATCGATTCCTGACAAAAAAAACACCTCTGGCCATCTTGAGTACATGTCTATAACCACTAGAATGAAAACTTGAGAATCTCTATGTTGTATGGGACCCACAAGATCTAGAGCTATGTCCTGCCAAGGACCATTTGGTCTTCTTCTTAAGAACATAGGTTGTGTGTGTGCACTGTAAGACTTGTCACTGACATTACAATGAATACAATCCCTAATGACCCTTTCAACCATTTTATCCATTCCCGGCCACCAATAAGACATGCGAAGCCTCTCCTTACTTTTGGATAAACCTGAATGAGCAACATGGACCAAATCTATCAAGTCCTTTCTGAGACTAGATGGAGGGATCAACCTCGTCCCACGAAACAGTAGATCATTATCAACGGATAATTCACTGCGTACCGTCCAAAAAGGCTTAGTCAGAGCAGAACCAACTTTGCAGCTGACCCAACCAGTTCTCAATAAAGATATAATCTCACATAGAGTAACGTCTTTTGCTAACTCTTCAGACCATTTTTTCTCAGATAGAAATTCATAATCCACAGCACACACCAATTCATCATCTAAATCCAAACAATCGTCTTCCAACTCTCCACTAGGAACCAAAAACGAGAGAGAACATCTGCTATTCCATTGTCAACACCTGGAATGTATTGAATACCAAAACTATACTCCTGTAGGCCAATAACCCACTTTGATATCCTCCCAGATACCAGATCCAAACCTTTCTTGCTAAAAATTTCCACTAAGGGTTTATGATCAGTATAGACATCGAAGACCAGACCCCAAAGAAATTTCTTTAGCTTCCTTATTGCCCAAAACACAGCCAATGCTTCCCTCTCTACAGCAGAATAACGAGTCTCAGCATCCCTCAAACTCCTAGACAGAAACATTATGGTTTGGATGCCTTCTGGACCATTCTGCTTCAACACAGCACCCAACCCTTTTTCACTCGCATCAGTGACTAGAATAGACTTGAACTTAGGGTTAAAGCTTTTTAACGCAGGGGCACTGTTTAATCTTTTTTTGATTTTAACAAACTCGTTCTCACATTCCTCAGACCACTCAAATTCCACACCTTTCCTCAACAAACACCTCATGTTTACTGTTAATTCAGCAAAGCCTTTGACAAATTTTGCATAATATTCTATGATGCCTAACAGCTTCATGAGTTCAGATTTATTTTCCGGTGCCACCATTTTGTTTATGGTGTCTACCAATTCGGATTTAGGTTTTACACCATCACGTGAAATATTATGTCCTAAGTAATTAATAGAATCAGACCTAAATCTACATTTACTTGCTTTTACAGTGAGATTGTGTTTGCTGAATCTTTCTAATACCATATTCAATGTTGCATCATGATCTGAAATATTATCTGCAAAGATTAACACATCATCTTGATATATACAAACACCAGTAACATCTTTTAACACTTTTTCCATAACCCGCTGAAACACAGAAGAGGCAGAAACTAAGCCAAATGGCATTCTTTTGAATCTATAGGTGCCAAAAGGCGTAATGAAAGAAGTAAGATCTCTGCAAGACTCCTCCAATTCAATTTGGTGATAGGCAGAGGTAAGATCTATTGTACTAAAGACTTTGGCATTTCCTAATAAAACTAATAACTCTGCAATATTAGGTAAAGGATATCTATCAACAATTACACATTTGTTTAATTGCCTGAGATCAATGCATAAACGCAAATCTCCATTCGGTTTTCGCGCTGCGACAACTGGAGCCATCCATTCACAACCCTCTATTTCTTCAATTATGCCATTTTCAATGAGTTTCCCAATTTCTACTTTCATATCTTCTTTTACAGCTAAAGGTACACTCCGGACCTTACAGCTTACAGGAACAGAGTCATCTCTAACCCTTATCTTATGTTGATAACCTTTAAGACAACCTAGAGTTTCTTTAAAAACATTGGGAAATTTCTTTTTTAACTCACATGTGAATTTATCTTCTAATGACTTCCCTTCAATTGATTTCTTGTCTTCAATTAGTTTTTCTTCTTCATTTGTAACATGTGTGTCTTCTAATAACTTCCCTTCAATTGATTTCTTGTCTTCAATTAGTTTTTCTTCTTCATTTGTAACATTGAGAACCCTGTCTCTTAATTGTATGCAAGGAGTGGTATTAGGATCTAAATGGAGAAGTGTGGCTCACTGGTTAGAGCAGGCAGACCCTGAAGCAGAGGTCAGACCCGGGACCAGGGTTCGATTCCCGACGCGGCAGGGTGTTGAGCTCAAATGTCCACGGACTCGATAATTCTCGCTTCGGTGCCTGACCTAATCATGGGTTCACACTATGCAACTCTGGGCATTAAGCTTGCTTAATCTCCACAACGGCCCCCCCGCGGCGGGATGCCTGGCTTTCACCTTGGGGATGCCCTGTAGGGGCTATCTCACAGGGAAAAACCAGGACGGGTTCCCAAGGCAAGCGCGGAGATACCCCTTCGGGGGTCGATTCTGGCGCTATATAAGAAATGCAATAATAATAATAATAATATACACCCATATCACCTAAATGAAACCAGCTGATTAAACTGTCACCTTTCTTTGAGACATACACTTTACCAGCTACATATCTAGACTTATACTCTATAAGACCCATAAAATAACCATGTAGTTTTATTGGTTTTTTGTCATATCCCAATGGAATGATGTCAGGTTTCATAAGAGAAACCTTACCTTTCAACTTCTTGGTGAAAAATTCATCAGAAATGATGGTAATTTTGGCACCAGAATCAAACAAAACTTTAGTTTTCTCACCCTCAACTAATATTTCATCAATAGGATCAGGTTTTTTACGTGAGACCCCACCATCGCCAATAGCTTGAACCACTTCGATATCACAATCAGATCCTGAAGAAGTTTTTTCAAAAATATCTACCTCCTTTACCTTAGATCTAATTTTAGTTTTGCACAAAGAAGAAACATGACCTTTTAACTTACATTTGGAACATGTTTGTTTTAGAGCAGGACATTTCTTGTCATTTGCTAGATGACCTGGTTTGCCGCATCTGAAACATTTGAGTTCAGAACCAGATTTTTTTAACTCTGGTCTAGTGGCATCTTTAACATATTTATCATTTTTAGTTCTTACCACTTGGACTTTATTTTCTTTTTCAGCATTCTTTTTGATTATAGCCACACACTTAAGAGAATGTTCAATACGCTTGGCAATAGTTAATACCTCATCAAGGGAAGGTTCATCCTTTAGCCATAACTCATCTCGAACTTTTTCTATCCCACAACCAAACATAAACTGATCACGAATACGTTCATCAATTAAAGCTCCAAATTTGCATGAGGATGCAAGTTTTCTTAAACGAGTTACATAAGATTCAATGGTTTCTTCATCATTCTGCATACATTTAGTGAATTGATATCTTTCAAGAATAGTACTAACTTTGGGCAAAAAATGTATATCTAATTTCTTTATACTAATTTCATACTCATTTAAACCATTTGCGTCTGCGGGAGAAAGATCAGGCAAGTCATCAAAAATATCTTGGCCTTCAGATCCTAAACAATGAAGCAATAAAGAACATTTTCTCTCAGCACTGAGAGAAGTCCCACAGACTTTGGCATAACGTTCAAAGACCACTTTCCATTTTTTCCATCTAATTGGAGGTTCACCAGGGCTAGACAAAAAGAATGGAGCAGCTGTAACATTTTGCATTGTGTTAAATTGTAAAAAACAGTAGTAAAAATAAAGGTGATTAGAACAAGTTAAATAAATAAACAATTGATAGTGAATATTATAACTTGTTTTTACAAACCATTGCCCTTGTTTTTATAGAGTATGCAGGAAGTAGAGCACCCAATCAGAATACTCAAAGTAAAAGAAAAATAAACCAATGAAAATCGTTCTTTGAAGATTCTTCCTGAAGCCTTGAACACCAAAGAGGAGAAGGTAAGATTGAAAGACCTTCAAATCCCTTTGTTTACAAGTACGTGATTAATTGAAAGTTTATGAGTTGAGAAGATGATATTTGAGTAAGAAATGAGCAAATGCGTGATAAATGTCTCCTTCACATGCTCTGCTGTTTTCAATGCGCAGTAAAAACGTAACGTGAGGTTTTGTAATGAGTTGCCGGTTCAGCTGTGTTTATTTGCTTTGAAACACGTTGCCGGTCGAGTTTGAGTTCAGCTTGTTGTTTACGTTCAAAACACTTGACTGCTTGGCTCGTGTTAAAATAATTCACTCGCGCTCGTGTTTAAAGTAATTCACTCGCGCTTTGTTTATTTAATATGCTCCTTCACGCAAGGCTGCTGGCGCTTGATTTATGCCTCGTGTTAAAAATAATTCACTCGCGCTTTGTTTATTTAGTGTGCTCCTTCACGCAAGGCTGCCGGCGCTTGATTCATGCCTCGTGATGCCTCGTGCTGGCTCGCGCTTTGTTTGTTTAATATCCTTCACGCAAGGCTGCTCGCGCTTGGTTTCTTTTCAATGAGAAACTCGCACTCGCGCTTGTTTATTTTCAATTACGAGGCACGAGATAGCAGAGATAACAGTCTGCTCGCGCACGATATGTATTAACACAGATGAAAGCTCAAGGCTTGAAATTAGAACATTGTTTAGTTAGAAAGCGCCTTGTGGTTTGATTAAGCTGTTAACTAGAGTCATTTACGCTTAGCTGCTAGCGTTTAAGATGTAAAGTCAAACTCGATTTTTAGTGCTTAAAAGAAGAGTTTATCCAGTAGTATTGAAAGAATAAATAAAGCGCAAAGCAGGGAGACAAAGGAAATTACTCACAAGTCGATAGAGTTCTTAGTTTTCATTGATCTTGGCAGTAAAAATGAGGGTTGACATTAATCCTTGTCAAAAAGAATAAAGATGATTCTTCTCCTCATGAAGATTTGTGTTGGGATCTGTTCCTGAATGAGTTCCAAGCCGACTACGCCAGTGAAGTATTCTCAATAATTCCAGGAGAGAATATGGTTCATAAAATGAAGTTTAATCCAGGAATGAAAGATCCCATCCACATACAATGCCAGCAGACATCAACTGACAACAAATAGAACATTTCTATGACACGTGCATTGACATGGCTAGTGATGTCCTTGAGATTCTATTAAAGCTGCAGTGCTAAATATCACAGGAGGTTCCCTGGGTTTTTGGCCCGGTGATCGACGGCCACCTGGGGAAATCTACCAAACCCACACATTTCTGAACAATAGACACCCAGGGGATTCCATGGAGTATGGCTTGCATGGATCCCCCAACGTTTCCTTACCCAGAATCCCTGCACACCTAAAATTCTGCTGAAATATCACTTCTTTCACACATTTTTGTGTGGGAAAGTTGTGGCATCACTGGGCTGACACACATTTCCTACCACCCATCTTTTCCCCGGGTCTCCCGAAAAAAACGTTGCCTCACTCATCTGGGAGGCCCAAGTACCAGCAACAGGCAAGGGCCCAAAACATATTGAGGACCCCCTTGCAAAACCAGGTTGTTTTGAGATAGGCAATTTTGATGTTGCCTCACTACGTTTTGGGCCCTTGCCTGTCGCGGGTACTTGGGCCACCCAGACGAGTGAGGCCCTGTTTTTATCGGGAGACCTGGGGGAACGCAGGGGGGGAGGAAATTTGTGTCAGCTCGGTGATGCCACAACTATCCCACACACAAATGTATGAAAAAAGTTATATTTTTTGCTAAATTTGAGGTTTGCAGGGGATTCTGGGTAAGGAACCTTTGGGGGATCCATGCAAGCCATACCTCCCTGGAATTCTCCCGGTGTCTAGTTTTCAGAAATGTGTGAGTTTGGTAGGTTCCCCTAGGTGGCCGCCAAGCACTGGGCCTAAAACCTTGGTGACCCCCTTTGCAAAACCAGGTCGCTTTGAGAAAGGCAACTTTGATGTCGCCTCACTACGTTTTGAGCCCTTGCCTGTCGCGGATACTTGGACCTCCCAGACAAGTGAGGCCCCATTTTTATCAGGAGATCCGGGGGAACACTGAGTGGTAGGAAATTTGTGTCAGCCCGGTGATATCAGAACTCTCCTACACAAAAATGTGTAAAATTTTTTGATGTCGCCTCACTATGTTTTGTGCCCTTGCCTGTCGCGGGTACGTGGCCTCCCACACGAGTTAGGCACCATTTTTATTGGGAGACCCGACGGAATGCTGGGTGGTAGGAAATTTGTGCCAGCCCGGTGATGCCACAACTTTCCCACACACAAATGTTTGAAAAAAGTGATTTTTTTCAGCTAAATTTGCGGTTTGCAGGGAATTATGGGTAAGGAAACTTTGGGGGATCCACGCAAGCCATATCTCGCTGGAATTCCCCTGGTGTCTACTTTTCAGAAATGTGCAGGTGTGGTAGGTTTCCATGGATGGCCGCAGAGCACGGTGCCAAAACCCAGGTGACCCCTCCTTGCAAAACCAGTTCGTTTTGAGATAATTTTTTGTTTAGTTCTGCAGCGTGAGCATTTTGGCACAATACTGCAAGGAAAATATGACAGACATTTTGAGGTTTGCAGGACATTGTGGATATGATAACTTGTTAGGCTCCACAAGAGAGACATCACCATGTACTCCCATGGATGTTTAGTTTACGACAATATCTACAGTTGGTAGGTTATTCTTAGATGGAATGTACACCTTGGCAGATAGACTAAAAAGACAAAGATTACTGCACAGCCATTTATTCCTCAAGCACACACACATACTGATTGGATTTGGCAGTGATGGTTCAGTATATACAATTTTATTAACAAGAGATTTCACAAACATGAAATGCACTGTCAATAATTAAAAGGACAAAAAAACTGAACCAGTACTCGCAGCTCATGAGCTGTAAAGCCACATCAAGGCCCCAACCGCTTTACAGGCCATTCACACACCTTTCATATATGATACACACAAGACCATTCACAGCACCAGTCACAAAACCAACACATTACAACATTCACAAAAAGGGACAAGGTACACCCTGCTTGAGAAAGACAAAAAGGACAAATATTACTGCACAGCCATCTAATCCTCAAGCACATACACCTACTGGTTTGATTTGGCACGAGGGTGAATGATGGTTCAGTATATACAATTGTATTAGCAAGTGATTTCACAAAAATGAAATGCACTGTTAATAAATGAAAGGACGAGAAAGTGAACCATTGACTCACCGCTCGTGAGCTGTAAAGCCACGACAAGGCACCAACATCTTTACAGGCCATTCATACACCTTTCATACATGTGACACCTGCAAAACCATTCACACTGCCAGGCGCGGGTCCACCACATTACAGCACTCACACCAGCAGACAGCGCCATTCAAGGGCCCATCACTTTCACACGCCCACATTCCTGACACAGCAACCACACAAGCTGATGGATTGCGTGGAGTGGTGCTCAGCACGCACACCGCCAGCCAAGCGCGAGTCCATGCACACTGCCAGACAAATGACAGTCCACGCACACCACCAGCCAAGCAACAGCCTACACACACCATCATAACATTTAGGATTTTTTATACAAAAAGAAAACACAAACAAACTGCAAATAGATACAAATCTACTAACACAAAATCTGAAACTAAATACATTGCACTAATGCCAACCTTGAAACTGAACAAAATGTTTTAAACAATACAGACCAGGCAGTTCACTTTACCACTCCTGGATGCACCCAATAATTATTTTCCGTGTGGTACATTCTAAAATAAGCAGGCACACACAGCCCAGGGTTAGAAGGACACTCGGGCAGTTCATACGAGTCTCCTTCAGCGTACCTCTTCACCAACAGACTCTACATCTCCTAGTGGGAAAGTCTTTTGAGGGTGTGGGAGGAATATGATCAGGAAAGTGGCGATCTTTCAATCGAGCCACATCCTCCACCACTCCAACTCTAGGAACACTTGCCAGTTCCACAACAACTAAGGGTGCCTATCACAGACTGCTGAAACTAAACAAAAGTCAACTTTGACGCAGGAGAACACACCTTGAACTCAACAAAAGCATTGAAAGTTGCTAAATTTTCTAAGAGATTGGGCAATAGATATGGACCATGCCATGATTGCCGAAAAAACAGTTTATAAAGGAAGGGGGTATCAACGTAAATGGGATCACAAGTGGGGGTGCTAGAATAAGTATAGAGGGGAGATATGTGTCTTGCCGACAGTAGAATTGAAAAGGGAAAGACTCTTGAGACAAGGGGATGATGTTGATGAGATGATTGCACAAGTGGCGGACAATCAGAAATAGATATGTATTGATGAAGTTTCCTGACCCGGTAGCATGTAAGTGACCCACCTTTAGATTATTATGTTATTATTGGAATATGCTGCCCTGGACTCCTGCTGGATTTAAGATGTGGAAAACAATGCTGTAATCGTTTCAACACCTTTACACCAGCTGTCAATGTAATGCCTTTACTGCTGCTTTTGTTTCTAATAAAAAAAAAAAAAGAAAGTTACTAAATTGAAGAGATGGATGGCCAACTTCTTATACCAAACGTAAGCCTTACGAATAGCAGTGTAAGGTTCCAACCTCTGTTCTACTCTATCAACACCACCCATGTGCCTATTGTAGTCTAAAATACACACAGGTTTGCGCACTTCAGCAATCTGACCCCAAAGAGGCACATGTAAAGTACTCTCATCATGGATGGTAGTCAGCATGTACTCATCCCTCCTGTCCACAAATTTCACAGCTAGTAGTTCATCACTACGCAAGGAACTGCACTGTCCCCTCTGAAGTTTTTTGCAAACAAGCTCTTTTGGATAACTTTTATGGTTAGAGCGGATTGTGCCACAAGCAAAAGTGTCCACTTTGAACAATTCCTATAACGATTTGTGATCCGGCGACCTCACCTGTCTGAGTTGGCAACCCGACGAGCGGCGCCCTTCCTCGAACAAGGATCAGGAAGCGTTCCTAACACCCAGAACTCCACCCCTCTGTTGTTTCTTCCAGGAACCAATCCCGGATAAAGACCCACCGGAAGAACATCCTGTTGACCCCGGAAGTACCTCCCTAATCCCGGATCCCGGAAAAGACGGACGCGGAGAGAGGAACAGGGTTGGAGCAGCGAACTCGTGGCAGGAGGCTCGGACTGAAGCGGAACCAGAGACGGTGACCAGAGAAGAGGAGGACGTGTGGAGTGAGGACTGGTGGAGTCCACAGGAGGTGGCTGGGGAGCGGCCGCAACTCACTGTAGAGTTGCGGCAGAGCCTGTGAGTATTGCAAATCCTGTGAATAGCCATTAAAAGCACATTAGGTGCGTTGTACATAACTTAGTGTCACCAGGGACTCTGTATAAGCACTATAAAATACTGTATAGCACTCTTTTGGTTTCCACTCCCCGTATTCCGTACCGTTGTGTATATATATAAATTTCCTCCCCCCCCCCTCCTATCCCTCACAAACACCCTCCCGAACTCTATACTCTTATCCTCCCGGACTGACTTCCCATACCCTACCTTCCCCACGCTCGCTTTTCAGTCCCTCACCTCCCGGGTTACGGTGACGGTAAAACCACCCTCAGAGTCCGGTCGGACTAACGGCTCCTTTCTTGTTTCCTTTTCCCCTACGACCTCCGAGGACAACACCAGGATAACCCCACGGAGATACGGCGTCCCAGAACCTTCACAGGAAGACGACCAGAGACCCGATCCATTGGAGCCTAAAATATTGTTTCATCAGCATATCCTGATATTTCGTCTGTACTGACTGAAATAAAAATATACAGACATTGCACACTACATCCGGCCTCCAAGCTTGTTATTCCAGCCCGCTATACCCACAAGATCACAGGATTGCAAAGCAGTGTAGAAGTTATCAAGGTACTAATGGTGGCCTCTGTTAAACAGTCCTCTAGCAAGATCCGACACAATTTTCTCTGACTCCCCACAAAGTATTCAATGGTGGTCCAGTGAGCCACTGTAAAACAAAATGGCAAAATCTCACTGTAAAATAAATGGTGAAATCTGCCCCCAGCGGGGCAGACAAAGCCAAAAACATGGCCCCCATACGGAGAGCGACCCTTGCCTGAGGGGCCACTCCCCACAAACAAATCCCTGGTGGTCTAGTGAGCCAAACATAGGGAGACACAGCCCCCAAAGGAGAGCGACCCTTGCCCAAGGGGTCACTCTCCCACAAACAATTCCCTGGTGGCCTAGTGGGCCCTAGATAAAAAATAAGGTGAGATCTACCCCCCATGGGGGTATACAGCCAAAAAAATAGCCCCGGAAGGGGAGTGACCCTTGCCCAAGTGGCCACTCCCCACAAAGTATTCACTGGCGGGCCACATTAAAAGAAATGGCAAAATCTGCCCCACAGAGGGGCAGACAAAGCCAAAAAACATTGCCCCCATAAGGGGAGTGACCCTTGCCCAAGGGGCCACTCCCCACAAACAAATACCTGGTGGTCTAGTGGGCAAAATATGGGAAGAGACAGCCCCAAGGGAGAGCAACCCTTGCCCAAGGGGTCACGCTCCCAAAAATAACCCTGGTGGCCTAGTGGGCCCTAGATAACATACAAAGGTCATGGGACAGACAGCCATAAACATGCCTCCAAAGGCAGTGACTCTTACCCAAGGGACCACTCCCCACACAAAACGTACTCTTGGTCCAATGGGCCAAATTTGTTTAAAATTATGCAAACATCTGCCCCCACCCGGGTGCAGACAACGTTATTTAAATATGCCCCCGATAAGGGGAGTGACCCTTGCATAAGGGGCTGCTCCCTGCACGCAGTATTGCTCTTTAAATACAAAATAAAAAAATCCCTGGTGCTAGTGGGCATTCCTGCTGCACGATCGGACGGTCGTGCAGCAGGAATGCACAAAAGAGGCATCGGGGAAAGAAAAACCCCTTCCTTTCCACCAATGTCTCTTTTTGAGAAATTCCTCCATCCCCAGCGACAAAACTTACCTGTTTGTTCCCCGACGCACTGGAAGCCAATGGCTTCCTGCACGTCGGGGATCAAAGGGAAACCTCCAATGATGTCAGCGCGCCTTGCAAGCTGACGTCATTGATGACATGAAGGGGGGAGCGGGGGGAGGCAGCGGAAGGGCTTCCCCTGCCTTCCCCGGTAGAAACCCGATGAATGGTGTTCCCCAGGGGAGCACCAGCGCTTTCCCCATGGGTGGGTGCCATGACGGCCTGGAGTCATCACGAGCACACGCCCACTGTGCACCGAACGGGTTAAATACATTCAAGTCACAACTAGGGTAGGCCCTAATCAACTGAGAGGGCAGTGTGCGTTGTATTTAAAACATTGGACCTGATTTGAATTTTACATGTCCTGGTAGTGAGAAACTCTCATACTAATTTTTCACTATTGCAAGGCCTACCTCATCTATCAAATAACATTGGGTTACCTCATTACATTTAATAAGTGATAACGTTTGTTTGGTAGCAAGCAAAACAGTCATGTTTTGTCCCTGAGTAATTGTAATTTAAAACCCTCTTTGATGGTAAAGTTAAATATTACGTTGCACTTATGGGGGGAGGAACTATCACCCACCACACTTGCACTTCAAAGGCACTGCTCAGCTTACAAACAAAGGGCTTCACATAAGCCAATTGGGCCCCCATACAGACTTTGGCCAGAACGAAGAGACAGGAAATTTGAGACACCTCTTTTGGGAGAAACACCAAAAACTTCACCCACTGCAAAGTGGGTACTAGGCATAAAAAGGGGACCCTCAGATGCACTGTCTAGATCATGCCTGGGCCTGTGGAATACTCAGAAGAAGAACTGCTCTGCTGCCCTGCTGCTCTGCTGCAAGAAGAAATGCCCAGATGCTCAGCTGCCCTGCCTGCAAGAAGGACTGCTCTGCTGGCCTGCTACCTAAGGAATATGGACTAAACCTGCACATTGAACCTAGGGCCACCAGATTGACCACAAGGGCTAGCTTGCTGGCCTCCTGTTCTAAGCTTCAGTGACACAACAATCTCCAATGCCCTTGAATATATTGTATTGAAACTTCTGTATTAATACAGCGCATTATACCCATACATGTAAAAGCGCTAGCACAGGTGAGAGCAAACTACATGGAAGAGAGACCACAACCCAACCATAACAGGAAGGAGAAGAGCCAAGTTTTCAATTGCTTTGGAAAAACAGCATGGGAGGTTACACTAGTAATGTGTGTGGGCAGAGCATTCCACAACTTGGTGGCTGCTACTGTAAAAGAACAGCTACCTCACCTAGTTTAACAAAATCTAGATATTGTCACCTTTCTAAGAGAAGAAGACCTCAGCTGTTTGTTTAGGATATACTAATGAAAGGACGTTCTGAGGGGCAATGGCCCCTTGAGATGAAGAGCTGTATGAACCAGACAAACAGCTTTTAAAGTCACTCGCTTCCTGACTGGCAACCTGTGAGGAGACCGGATACCCTCCCTGACTGACAGACATTTGAGTACATCCAGGACCAATCGAGCAGCCGGATTCAGAATGATCTGAAGTCTATTTAGTGCGGACTTATGAATGTTTAAATACAGAGCATTACAATAGTCAAGGCATGATATCATAAGCTGATAACCACTGCCACTCTACATTCAGCTGGTATGAAGGAAAAACCCTTTTTCAATGTTTTACTAATGAAGAAGCAAGAACTTACGGTCCGCTTAGCCTGGATATCAAAAGAGAGAGTATTGTCAAAAATCACCCCTAGATTTTTTGCTGAAGTGACATGAAGAGGTAGGGGCCGCACGTCTCTTAACCACCACAGTTCTAACCATACCGAAGTCTGTTCCCCAAAAACCAAGATCTCCATCTTATCAGCATTCACTTTCAGCCAATTCTCTTTCATCCAGCTGTTTATTTGGGTCATACAGCATTTAAACCTTTCATGCAACCAGAAACATGTCACCTGCTATGGAAATGATGATGTTGATGTCATTAACATACTACACCACCTACAAACTAAATGACTGTACCCGTTTGGCCAGGGGGTGACATCAATTAAACAGGGTGGGATAAGGGAAGACCCTGTGGAACCCCACAACGGAGCTGGAATGACTCTGCCCTGAAATTCCCACAACTTACTGTTTGGTGCCTGCTAGTAAGAAAGGGCTCCATCAGGGTCAGAGTGAGAGAGAGAGAAATCTGTTTATTTAGACCGTGGTCTCTAAACTTCGAGTTCATAAAAATTATAAAACATTACAATCCCATCAATAACAATTGATGCGTAATGATCTCTAAAATCCCACAGTTACTTTTCTGAGCTGCTCTACTTATACATTTATAGCAAGCCATAAGATACCATTGGCTCATATTTTTCAGTATTTCCAATTTAAAAAAGAATCAGTAAAAAAATGTTAAAAACATCTGAACTTAGTAAAATAAGCATTACAATCTTTAAAAAGCCCTTTACATACATCATTATTATTTTACAAAAGTTAAAACCATTTAACTAAATGTACATCGGTCTTTCACATTATCTCCTGCAAAAGTAGGTAAAGAATGAATCACAATACTTTTTTGAGTTTTTCCCTGGCCAATCGATTTACACCTCTCAGATAATTCCCTAGTGCAATTGCAGTATCCAATTTTTCCATTTTTATCAGTAGAATAGCAGCTTGCCCTCGTGAATTTATGCCATATTTTATAAATAATGGCCGTAAAAACTGCTTTCTCACTCCTAAACTTGTAAGGCAATCTAACAGTGTGTGCATGATATCACACTTCATCTCCAGTCCACACTTACATCGACCGTCAGGATATAGCATTTCTGCCTTTAATCTCCCCTCCAATAGCCAAGGGTTAATTCCAAATCGGATTTTTAAAATTTCCCACCTTAATCCGTAGTTCGGCAGGGTTTCTAAGTATGGATACCATGCATCATTTTCCCATGCTTCTAACATACATTGGACCGACTTTTTCTTTCTCAAGTATTTTATGTCCTGGTTTCTTGATAGCTCCCTTCCTTGTACTCTAAGTAGGCCCTTGGTGAATGCAATTTCTACAGGATTCTGGTTGACTCTCACCTTTAAACTACCGGATACCTCCTTTATTTTCCTTTTTGCCTCCGCTGCCCATTTTAGGTTGCTATGCCGGATTTCATTACTGCACCAAAGGGACACCTTCTGGGTTTCCTCTAGTAATTGTCGTTTCCAAAACCTTGCCACTGCCATTTTAGCCTGAATGCTCCATGCTATTGTTCCGGTCTCTAATCTAATTGCCTGAATCATCACTGACTTCGGCAAGGACAGAAGCATTTTCAACACCTTACCTTCCTCTCGATCCCAGCCCACTTTGCCGCTGAAGTGGAGAACTTCCACCCCATACAATACTTGGGGAGGGATCATTGCTTCATAAGCCTTTAACATGGGTTTATGCGACCGGTCCCCATAATCTCTATTACATTTTTTCAACCCACAAATAGAGGATGATGCTTTTGCGAGTCCCTTTCTCACTGCTCCATCAGGATTCAAGCAAGCCGAGTTCTGAGCTGGGATGGGGCAGTGAGATAAATAACGGTGATGGATAAAGCCCTGATCTTTGGACTGGGTAAGAGTGGTCTGTTTAACTCAGACACTCTGTTCATCACCACCCCCTTTTCTAAATCGCTTTTGCGATTTGGGCTTCAATATGTATGTCCCATTTTAAGGAGCTTTCAAACCATAGGCCTAGGTATTTATATTCCTTTACAGTTTCCAATTTTGTTTTGCCTAGGTACCAGCTAAAACTTTTAGACCTTTTACCAAAACATAGAATCTTTGTTTTATCCATATTTACTACTAAAAGTTTAGCCTTACAGTAGTCACTAAATACATTTAATTTTCTCTGTAGCCCTAGCTCTGTTTGGTCAATAATTACTAGGTCGTCCGCGTATAGCAGGCTTGCCACCTTCCTGCCACTCATTCTTGGACTAGCACTTCTTTCGACTTCCAGTGCTGCTGGCAGATCTGCTAAAAAAATAGAAAAGAGGAGTGGGGCCAGGACACAACCCTGTCTTAGCCCGTTTGCTATATCTATTTTCTTTGTCAGTGCCCCTTGGGTGTCTTTAATTACTTTAGCCCAGTTCTCTCTGTGCAATTCTTTTAGGATTGCTAGTAGTCCCACTGGGATTTCATATTTAGTCAGGCACTCCCATAGCTTCCCGCGGTCCACCAAGTCAAAGGCTGCCCGGAAGTCGACGAAACAACAGAACATGTTCCCCGTTTGTTCCGTCGACTTACGGGCAGAGTGGTGGCGCTCAACACCCCGTGATGCAGTCTTTTCACCAAGTGGGAAGGAGACATATCAAATGCTGCTGAAAGGTCTAACATCACAATCAAAATGGTTAAGCCTCTTTGATCCACCTAGCAACTAGTTGCATCTGTAGCAGAGCCGATTGAGTGCTGTGACCACTCCAAAAACCATACTAAGAGGGATCCAGAAGAACCTTGGTTGTCATGAACTTAGCCAGTTTCTGATTGATATACCTTTTGCAAATCTTAGCTGGTGCAGGTAAGAGAGAAATAGGATGAAGACTTGTTAGGTCCTCAGGATCCCCTGCAATCCTGCTGCACCTGGAATCTGCCTGCTGCGAGACCTAACTCCTGAAGTGGTGTCTTCCCAGTCCTGGTCCCCATCAGTACCAACATAGTGCGACAAAACCCAATACAGCCCAGCATGACACAACTCGACACAGACCTCACAACTCCTCGTCAGTACCGACACAGTGTGATGCAACTTGACCAGCACCTCGCTGGTTTGAATTGAACTCAGAACTATTCTGTGTTAGAGCACCAATAGTATTGTCTTCAAGCCAAGAGCAATGGTACTGACTTCAAGCGAAAAGCGAAAAGCATCATTCACTTCACTCATGTGATAAATTCTAGGAAGCACTAAAGGTAAATAGCAAATACCCAAATATGTGGCAGGTTGAAATACGCAGTCTTACCAAACATGTAATAAAGCTCTCTCAGAAATGCAGAATTGGTTCTTCACCAGTCAGAAAATCACCATTTAGAACATAAATATTTTTTCTCATTTACTCTCACTCACAAATTGAACCGACCCATAAACAGTTCATTTCCTTATTTCATGCTCCATTCTCAGTCTTGGATGCAAATTTGACAATCTAAATTCTTCTTTAACCTTAATCTGCTCTCTTATTTTCTTCTCATCTTTCCAATCTCTCACATCTTTCACTCTTCTCTCATTGTATTCCCTAGACAGACTCTCTCTCTTCTTTACTTGAACTACTCGCATACTCCCAGTTACTTTTATTAATTTTCTGGTTAATTTGTGCAACTATATTTAGAAATGTACCATATTTTACCCCATTCTTGGCATCATCGGAGACAATGAAAACAGACAAATAAGGAGATACAAATGTATGCTTGTTAAAAATACTAACATGACAAGACAACGGTCATCAGAAGAAGCTTCTTCACATGCGGGGGGGGGGGTAAATTTTCTCACAAAACAACCCATGACACCCTTAATATCCAAATATTCACTCAACATTTTAGTATACATATTATCACAAAACCCGTTATCTAACTTAGTTTCCCTATGTGTGAATGTATCAAATCTAACCTCATGATGAGCTGGAACTAATTCAAATTCTGTGGAATCATATCTCACCAGAGAAAAGAGGCACAACAATAAACAAACTCAGATTATTAGTGTCATTATCAAGGAGATTATGCCGAAAATGTTGCTGCTTTTGCTATACTCCATTCTCTATTGAAATCAAAACAAAGTGTGAAACTCCAAAGGTTACCACATTTTTAAAAAAACAATAATTAGTATTCTCTTTTTTCTTGAAAGTAATATTCAAAATTCTAAATGAAAATAGGCTTCTAAAATGTTTTTTTTAAAAATAATTTTTCTAGTTCAGTTTATTCAGTTCATATTCTCAAATTCCTTTCTTGGAAATATTGTCTGGATTCTTTATCTGAAATTCCTTTTACAGTTTAAACTAAACTGTTAAAGTCTTTTATGAACTCTCAAGGTTTTTCGTCTTCCGCTGGTTTGCTTTCAAAGAGATATTGGCAATAGATTATTGGAATATAGTTCTCTGATCTGACTCTTTTTATTCTTTCTCATGGACAGATTCTATATACACCCATTCAGGTGAAGCATACTTTCTGTTTGGGATTGATTTCAATTACCTCAGGAATTTTATTGATTAGGTTAAATCTTTCATTCAGTCAATGTTTTATTTTACATGTTCTCTTAAGTCTTTTTTAGTTTAAACTCTTACTTCTTCACTACTGCTAGATCTTCTCCACTCACTGATGAACTTGAAGCTTGGTCATCATCAAAAACATGATTCACTATGAACTGTTTCCTTCTTTTTGGGGGTTCTTGTGACTTGAATCTTCAACTGGAGCTTTTCACTGGTTGGATCAGAACTACTACTTCTTGCTGACACACATGACTTTGATTTTATAACTGCTCTTCACTCTGATACTGAATGTGAGATTTTCCACTACTGCTAGAACCTTCACCAATACTCCATTTTATCAGCACAAATTTCTATAACTTCATCAACTTCACCAGTTTCATTTTCAAATTTTCGACCCCCTTCTGGATCTATACTTCAGACTTGAGCTTAAATCTGTTAATCAGTGGTTGTTTTCAGCACTTCTTTATCCACTGCCTTCACTCTCCTTGTGTGAGCGATGTGGCTACACTGTGGAAGTCCTGCACACTTTACAGTGGTAATAGTCACAAGAATAACATTAAATGGGCCATGCCATCGTTCTTCCAGGCAGTTCTTGCAGACATGCTCCTTAAAGACAACCTGCCAAAAGGATTCGGTAGGAGGGTGGAACTGAACTTCTGTGATCAATTCTGTTACCAAAGTCACTTGATGAGCAACAGATTTCGAACAAAATGTACAAGTGAATATTCACTTGCCAATTGGATGCACAGCGTGTGATACAGTTCCTCACATAATCAAAATTGAAAATACTCAATGTACATTGAAGAATCTCAAAAATTTAAACACAAATATCAAGTGATAGCACACTGAAGTTTCAGCCTTTATTTGGCTCATGTGCTTATGCATATAATGAATTCAAATACAGCCGTTGTATGTAATAACATCAACTACAAAATGATGAAAACACATTAGTTTTACATAAATCAACATAGGTATTGTATCGCCATATTAATTATGTGCCCAATGCATTTCGCACATCCCTTTTTCAGGGGACACTGTGAAAAAATGAATAAAGGACTGTTTCTGATGAAAGCGAAACACTAGTAAAATTACAACATCCTGGGAGAAATGGTGAATCCTGCACCATTAATGTACATAAGCATGGCAACAAAAAAATGTGACACCAAGCCTGTGGAAAGAATAGACAGCCAGAGAAATTCCCTAGAGAAGAAAGCATGTATTGTCTGAAAAAATTCACCTTGTATACGGATGACAAGGGAAAATAACAACAAGCACACAGTCACCAATCAGGAGTGAAATTCACGAGAAACATATTTCACCATATCTGCCAAACCTTTACAGTAATCTAGAATGATCTCATAAATTATTGAAACAAGTGTAGCTGAAGAAGTGTAAGTCAATAGCTTTGCTCTGCACTCTTGCACATCACAGAGTGAAATATCCTTTCTAGGTTACTTCTGATACACATTAGGACAAGAGGAAGAACATCAGGAAATTTCAATGTGGTAGATGCACATAAATTAGCCAGTTTGCTTTTCATGGTCCCCTTTCTAAGCATTGGGTAATGTTTGGGAGTTGGCAGTAGCCCCACTCAGGCAACGACCACAGTCCTCCTCAAGGTGAACAACAAAAGTCTCTAAATTAACCTGTGCTTAACCCTCTGGTAGCTTCACAGAGGCGTAACTTTGAGGCAATGTGCAAAGTAATTATCCAACATGAACAGTAATAAAGTAAATGCAAACAAAACAGGTGATGGTCCTCGGATGCTTGATTCCGTTCTGGGAAGGACATGGCTTTTGTAGTTCGGACTGGACTGTTCCCATGGGGCACAGGGTCAGAGCTGATTTGCATATCGCCATTGTCTAACCCAGGGTGGTGTGGAGTGCAAAAAAACGATGGATTTGGGCCCAGATCTTCGGACTGGGGTGAATGTGTGACATTGATCCTCATTCGGTCCATCACCTGTTTTGTTTGCAGTAATAAAGTAAAAGCACAACATAAGAAAAATTAAACAATTTAATAAATATCATAACAGCAAAATTAATTAGCTCCAATCAGTAGAACCGGAGTCCTTAAATTTGACATTTTTAGTGAAATCTAGCACCTAAAATTTCAAAGTAGCAACCTGTGTACTTTGTTGTGCAAGTCCTGGTCAAAATTTAAAGTTAAGGCTGACCGTAATGGAGGGCAGGTCAGATACAAGAGTTGGATGTGGCCCTGCGTCGGTTCACCTTCAGAGTTAGAAAAATTTCTGAAGAAAAGTCTTGGAGAAAGTAGAGTTCGGGGGAGCAAGGCAGCCAGCGGTGTCTGAGGAGTTGTTGTGGATGTCGGAGAGCTGCTGGACAAAGTCTCAGGGAACCCATCAACGATGGTGGAAAAAACCTCAGAGTAGAAAAAGTTGACTTTTTGAAAGTCGAAAATCTCCAGCAGCAGCAAGCTGCAGGCTGTAGCCAAAGAGGTCTCCACAACAGGATACAATTGCCAGGAGGTCCCACAGAACAGGATTTGCTGCTGCAAAGAAGATCATAGAGGGGGCTACTGCAAAGTCCAGCTGACCGGCAATATAACTTGGAAGGATTTCCTGGGAGGTAGGTTCCAATCTTCTGTTGGTTCTGTAGAAAGGGTTTGTTCAATAATTTCCTAAGTACCAACTTTTGGAAAAGAACCACCAACACCACTACGAAGGGTCCAAGACTTGGGAGTCACTTCTTGAAGGGTTATGAATCACTTCAGCAGAGGCCAGAAGAAGGGTTCAAGGCATCAGGAACTTGTTATTTTCCTGTAGCTCACACAGGAGGCGAGTCAACTAGCCCCTGGAGTTGTTACTGGTGGTCCTGGGTTCAAGAAGTTGATTCAGTTCTCCTTCAAACATCATGGCAGTCCTTTAAGCAGCAGGAGAGTCTTCTGGTAGAAGGGCAGACATTCTGAAGTTTTCCACAGGCCTAGGAGTGTGCTGAAGAGTGGCTCTAGAGGTTGGTTATTTATGCCTGGTGTCCTCATTTTATATGGGGGGATTTCCTTTACTACCCCACATCTGGTTTTCCCTTCCCCTGTCAAGGCTTCACGAAGTCTGAGGTGAGAAAAGGCTTGTGCCAGGTTCCTTTTCCTGTGTTGAAGGCAATCCTTTGCAGTGCAATGAGAATAGTGCACAGTGCCAGTTCCAGATGTCCTGGAAGCATGGCCCATCCTGTCCAATTGTAGCCCCCTTTGTGTCACTGTCTGGGAGGAATGCATGCACCCCAACTGCAGAGACATTCACAGTCCTGTCACACAGGATGTTGACAGAAGGCACAAATGGTCAAGAGAAGAAAAGTTTCAAAAGTGGCATTTTCAGAATGGTGATCTAAAATCAGGGTTTACTAGTAAAGAGGATTTTAGATTACAAGTTCTTAGAATGTAAGCAGAATATTTATTTTCGCTCTTAATCCAAAGTTATTGCTTATTATATATAATAAGGTAACTCATTGTTAGTCAATGGGAGGACTAGGCCTTACAACAGTGAAAAATGAATTTAATAGCCTTTTACTGCAGGACATCTAACACTTGAGTACACATGTCCTACTTTTGAAAAAACCATGCACCTTGCCCTATGAGCCTTTAGCAAAAACAACAGTAGATGGACAGAATGCAGAACAATGTCATACATTCACCCCAGTACAGAGATCTGGGCCTAAATCCATCATTTTTTTGCACTCCACACCACCCCAGTTCAGACATGGCCATATGTAAATCAGCCTTGACCCTGTGCCTCATGGGAACAGTCCAGCCCGAACGGCCAAGCCATGTCTTTCCTGGACCGGAATCAAGCATCCTAGGACCAGTTTCTGGCTATCAAGCGTCTTCAGCCAGGATAGCTTGATTCCAGTGGTGTGGAGAGCATGGGACTCACGTCTGAGCATACCCATCCAATCGGGGTGACAAATGCAAAAACAACAGTTGATGGACAGAGAGCAGATCAATGTCATACATTCACCCCAGTACAGAGATCTGGGCCTAAATCCATCGTTTTTTTGCACTCCACACCACCCCAGTTCAGACATGGCCATATGCAAATCAGCCTTGACCCTGTGCCTCAGGGGAACAGTCCATCCCGAACTGCCAAGCCATGTCTTTCCTGGACCGGAATCAAGCATCCTAGGACCGGTTTCTGGCTATCAGCCATCTTCAGCCAGGATAGCTTAACTCCAAATAAGTCTGAATTGGATTCAATAGGTAACAGGTCCAATTTCCTGTATGTACCACAGAACTCTCATTAGATTCACTTTGATTTGCTCTTTAAATTGTAATTTGATTACACTATTTCAATTTTAAATCCACAATATCTGATCTGGATATTTGTTTCCAAGTGTGACCATATTGTTTCCAGCCTTAGGGGCATTGTACTTGACTACAGCAATTTCTTTTGGCTGCTGTATTGCTTTCAATAAATCTGTGGGAAATGTTCCCGATGGAAGTTCGAGAGGATCTCATACATTTCCTTTGTTCAACTTCATGGACCACTCCAAAATCATAATGGCTGCCAGTATAAATCATCACATTCAAGTTTTCTGCAGGACAACAAGATCTTGTCACTGCCACCAACTCTTTCACTGTGCTGCTTCAAGGATATCAGAAATGGAATATACTGCCCAGGCAGTCTAGAGTGCTCGACAATAATCTCTCAAACAAGAACCATTGTCAAACATAATTAGACCAGCCATTTCAAGGGGAATTTCTTTAATGTCTGGTCTTGGCACATAACTCTATGACACTGATGCATTCGTGTTCTTGCCCAACATCATCGTCACTCTTGTTTTTTGTCTTCCTTTTGTTTGGAATAGGAAGCAGTGTTGCAGGATTCAGGAAATTACATCTTTTGACTGAAATATTCCTGTGCTGCCAGTATGACATTTTCATATCTGGTAAGACAACTGTTTGCCATGTGCTGAGTCTGAGTACAGGACAGCACAGTCTTAACAGAACGTGAAACAAACGGAACTAATGTATGTCCCATCACAATTCCCTCACTTTGCTCAATTGCATTGCAAACAGCTGCAATTGCTTTCAAACAACCACGAAGGCCTACAGCCTGGATTTAACAGAGCTTACAGATAGGCCACAAGCCTCAGAACTCCACCATGTTCTGTTAAGACTGTGCTGTCCCGTACTTAGCCTCAGAACTCCACCATGTTCCTGAGTAAATAGAGAAAGAGCACACTCTCCTCTCTAATGGAAATAGAGACAAAAAATATCCTTGTTATAATCAACGATTCCAAGGGAGGTGCATTACTCACATTTTCCCTCAACACACGGAAAGCTGATAAACATTTGTCTTCAGATGGTCCCTGATCTTTGATTTCGCTGTTGGATGGCCTTACTAAGGGCTTTGCCTTCAAGGAAAAGTTTGGTATCCACTTTAGACAGTATCCAACAATTCAAAAGAACATCCTCACTTCCCTCAGGGTGGTAAGGGTACTCCTTTTCAAAATAGCAGAAACTAGGTATTTTGAGACTTTTCTTACTACATTTTCAATGTGATGGACGAGATAACACATCTTTTTACAATACTGCGTTTCTTCATAGTCAGATAAATGATTCAATAGTGCAATTTTAGGAGGGCGTGGCCAACTGCCAAAGAAAATGGCTGCGCCGTAGCTTTGCTCTGCCGCACCACACCCATAAATCTGCCACATGACAACGTGCCCCAAGTAAATTGGGCTGGAATACCATTCATTTAACCCCTACAGAGTGAGGAACTGGCACACCGAATGCCATTGGAATTGAGCGAGTGCAGGCGGTCTTTTCCCGGCCCCAGGACTACATCGGGGGAGATGTCAGGCGCACCTCGCAGGCCTCCGGTCACCCAATGGTGAGGACGCCGCTGCTGCGGTAACACTGATCATCTCGCACCCGCCGCAGGGGCTACATATTGTACGCCAATAGCCGTACCTGCCCCCGCGATGTCCAGCAAACTGCGTGATCTCTAGGCTTCAACCGTAGTGCCCGGCGCTGCCGCAGTGAAAGTGGTGCTTTGCTGTGGCAATGTGGCATATCTACACACCAGCTTCACCTACAAAGAGGAGAGACCACATGAGTCACTCGAACACTCCCTGGAGAGGTTGTGTGCGCTCACCCCGGACCCTGACTCCTGTGGTGAGGGGTGTGGAGGGCACCAGTGAGCCTTCCTGTAAATTCCATCTGCCGCAGCTATGAAGGGAGGTGGCGCTTCACCATCCACAAGTGTGCCTAGTTGTTTGATTCCCTGGCCCCCACGGTCCCCGGGGGCGTAGAGTGCCTTGAAAGAGCCCCGCCGATGTCTGGGGCAGCTAGAGCTGTAGTGTAGTTCCTAGTTTCCCACTAGGCCCTGCGCATTGGAATAACATAAACAGTAGTATCGACGTGGAACTGCGGATATTCCAGGCCTCCACTGACTATGCTAAACTTCATTGGGTTGTGTTACCAACTAGCTCAGAGGTCACTGGAAACTTTCTTCTCTGCATAGGAAGTGATCAGCTTCCTTGGCACAGACAAGAAGGGATTCAGTTTTCCAACAACCGTGCAACATGACAACTTTGCTCCTCAGATCAAGAGTCAATCTCTAGGGTCGTGTGAAACAATAGACATGTATTTCACTCAGTCAGTCTAGTGCAGTTTACTTTCACGAGATGTAGAGAATAGAGAGACGGGCGTTTGTCAATAAAGGGTTAACATTTATTGAACAGTCTTTCTTCTCGTACAAGAGAAATGAATTGCCACAATTGCAATAACTGTTATTATAAAAAGTACGTACAGTAAGATAAGTATTGCGAAATAGAACTGTAAAAGCATTGGTATGGTTTCTTAGCCATACAATGGTTTAAAAGTAATAAAACATATATACAGTCATATATACATTAGGCTAACATACTCAACTGGTGCTTCTAACTAAGCCTACCCCAGTGTGCCTGACCTAAGCCTAACACGTGAAAGGGGGAGTAAGTAAGTAGCTTAAGTTAAGTTGGTTTTGCCAAGGTTTGTTTCAAGAATTCTCGTCTAAGGGTTTAGTCAACACCATACCTCTGAATAGAATGATGGAGGATTGGTATCCCCTTCAGGGGTCTCTCTCGATATCGCAGTCACCCGCGAGGGTAAACCGGAAGCGCCGGGACTGGATTTCTCTGCACGAGAAAGGCAGCGGCTCTCTTCAGCGCGTCGAGGAAGGAGGGGGGACAGCGTCCGCGGGCAGCTGGAATCTGCTGGATGTCTTCGCAGAGGACGGCTGTTTAGCTCCTTAAGCGTACTGCACCATAGTTCGCGCTGTAGCGGCGATAATGGTAATCAGCAGCTTCACCACCACAGGATAGCAGGCTGCAGCGACAGAGTGCTAGATTTACCAACACAGGGTCATGCAGGCAGCTGGCATCAGCAACAGGCAACGAACTCGCTCATTGCTTAAGGCAACATTGGTAATATTTATACCTGACAGGTGCCGGGTTTGACGCAAGTTTGCTGGACATAAGACGTCAATTAAAGATGTCACTAGGAAGTGACAGTTATCAGTTGCTCATTAGAGTTCCATTACTAATCAAAACATAGCAAGCGGGGATTTCCAGGTTTGCTAAGTTTTTATCTTGTTGAAGAACTCGGAGTGTTATCTAGGAATATCAGATAGTGACTGCTGCTCTGTCATTGCACTAATTGGTCGCAAAGGAAGTAGCAGAGAGTCATGCTGGAATGTGGCTCTGTTCGTGTGAGGCCAGAGATGACTTTTCAGAAAAATCGCACTTGAACGGTTATGCCAATATAGGGAATAAATGGGTTTATAGCCGAATAGGGGCATAAGGTCACAGTATCGATCCGGAACCTAGATAAGCACGCAACAGAGCAGGACCCGGGTTCAGGCTCCCGTGCGTGGGACCTTCCTTGCATATTAAATACCAAGGCTAACTATACACCTCAGGACTGCCGGTGAGTGACAACCACAGTGGAGGCTGGTAGCAACAACATATGATAGTGCCCCTCCCCCTTTATAGACTGGGTGTGACCTGGAGTGTGCTGCCCTCTAGCATTGGCCTGCTTGGTGAAACACGACAGGCCAGACAGGGCACCAGCCCTTGAGCAGGCGGCGGTGAGTAACCAATGCAGCCCAAATCTCTCCATTGGCAGCATCTAGCACAGTGAGCACACCATGGCAGGTGGCCGAAGTAGTCGTAGTGCACTCCAAGCAAAGATGCACAAATCTGCATGGTAGAAGGGCCAGAAGGAGGCCCAAACTAACCCGAAATCTGCTGCGGATCCACCAGCCTCTACATTGCAGGACATCCTGGCGGCCATCAGGGCTGACATGCGGACCATGAACGAAAGCATTAAGGAGGTGGAATCCACAACTAAGGACTTAACAACAGATGCAGTCCTTCTTAAACATCAAGTTGCAGATCTCCAAGTCGGCCAAGATATGCTCGAATGTCAACACGACGACTATGAAGGTAGGATGTGACGCAATAATACCCGCATTTTAGGGGTGCCGGAATGAGTGGAGGGGCAAGCAGCGGATCTATTTTTGGAAGATTTGGTGCTACAACATCTTCAACCTAAGGGACTGTCCAAATATTTCTCTATCGAACGAGCACCCAGGGTGCCGAACAGAAGATCTCAACCCGGCACTCCGCCTAGGCGCACCGCAGCAAGGATGTTCAGTTTCCGATACAGGGACATAATACTCCATACAGCGAGAGTGGCCCCGCCTGTCACCCTTGAATACAGTAATGTTACCTTTTTACTATATTTTATACTGAGGGTTCAAAAGCAATGTCATAGCTCCCTGGAGGTGAAGCGCGCCCTACGAGACCTATAAATCAAATACGCCATGTTGTTCCTGGCAAAATTAGGTTTTGAGTCCGAAGGGAAAACACAGTTTTTCTCCAGCCCCGAATACACCTGGGATTGGCTCGATGTTTGGCGCACTGCTGGCAAGCAGAACCACAAAGAGAACCATGGCACAGGGAACAGAGACAGGCAGGTCGCCAATCAAGCCCCCCTTCGGCTGACGACGCAATGACGAGGGGATTGCCGGAACAGGGAAAGGCAGACTGAACAGTGAGATGGCGGTCCACGTGCTACGAAGACCAAAATGTTCATAGCACAAGCCGACGCAAGTCTTTGTGACACTGAATTGCTCTGCAACTGAACTCTGAATGGCCCCTGGTATTGGAGCTAACAGCTTCAAGGACATAACTGCAATTTCATATGGGGTATCGTTCTTTATTTGTTATTTGTAACATGTTGTCACATTAGTATGACGGACAAAAGAACATTAGAACAGAATATCTAAGTAGTATAACAATGTGCATCACGTTCCCGACTATTTTAAGGGTGGGCTGAAGGCACTCTGCAAGTTTGGGGTGGTGGGAGTTTCAGTGCCCGCCATGCAGGGAGGCAGGGAGGGGTGAGGGAGAGGGGCATTTTGGGGGGGGGGGGTTTATTTAGTTCTTGTTGTTGTCAAGTTGTGATGGCAGTGGGGAAGAGGACGTCATGGATCTACACATAATTCGAGCAGGCAGAATTGCCATAATATAAGACTACATTCGCACTCATGCCCTGGGCGCGAAAATACCCCACTCATTTCAATACACCATGCCTGACCATAATATGAAGCGGACGCTCAGTATTCTTATGTGGAATGTTTCTTGGCTGGGGACAAATTAAAGAGAAAGGTTGTGCTCCAGTATTTTAAGGGGCAAGCCCCCGATATTGCTCTATTGCAGGAGACACATTTGATTAAGAACATATTTAAGGCACTTGACCGGTGGGGCTATAGATTGGTGGCTCATGTGGGCTTTACATCCGGGTCAAGAGGGACTGGTATTCTTATTCGCAAGCAATGCCCATTCATACTAACCAACAATTGGGTTGACGACCTGGGTAGATTTGCAGCGATTACTGGGACATAGGAGGGGAAGCCCCTTAATGCACTCCCGGTCTATATTCCTCTGGCACCGGAAAAAACACTTTGGCTGACCTGGGTAATTTTCTGCTTATCCTCCCAGTCGGCATCCTTGTGCTAGGAGGCGATTTTAATTTGACGGTGGATTGTCGTGCCGACTCGCACCCTCCTCGTCAAGATATACGTTACCTCACAACAAATGGATTTTCTCTTGGCATTCAGCCTTGTAGATCTTTGGCGCCATTTCAATCCCCTGGCGCGTAACTTTACTTTACATTCTGGAGCCCATGGTAGCCAATCCAGAATTGATTATTTGTTTACACATGCTGATCATCTCTCTAATTTTACTGCAGCTAGTTCCCTGTCGTGCCGGTATATCTGACCATTCTCCTGTCCAGATTCAGTTGGCTCTCCCTCAGGAGAATCGCCGTATCACTCAGTCCATAAACCCTTGGAGTCTGAAGATCCCTCATGTACGGAGTGCAATAGTAAAAGGGGTAGACCAATATTTCACTGAGTACACAAACACAGTAGAAACCCATCAGGTGTTGTGGGGGGCCTTTGGGACAACTATCAAGGGTCAGGCACTTTCAATAATGGTGGGACATAAAAAGAAATTGAGGGCACGATTGGAGGCTTTGGAACTAGAGATTCGAAGACAGGAAGACATGGTGGTGACTATAGATGACGAACAGATCACACACAATCTTAGTGTTAAAAGACAAGATTACCGACAGCTTGCAACGGAGGCAGCTAGATCGAAACGGAGGGCTACTCTCTGTAAAATATATGAGCTGAGTGACAATACCGGGAAACTGCTCGCATGGCTAGAGAAGCGGGAAACTGCACAGCGATGGTTCCCCCTTATTGAGAGGGATACAGGAGAAATGTTGAGTGACCCGCAGCAGATTGCTGAGGCTTTTGCCTTTCACTTTGCCTCAATATATTCCTCTACTACTCGCACTACCTCAACGACTTAAGGGACCTTCTGACCACTATTCCAGTTACAACCCTCACCTCAGACGATCGCAAGTTCCTAGAGGGAGAGCCTACTGAAGAGGAATTAGCGATTGCCATAAGGGGGATGAAATTGGGAAAAGCCATGGGCCCTAATGGGCTCCCATTAGAACTCTTCAAATTGGTGACCGCCAAGATATTGCCCGATCTCCGAGCCCTGTATCTGGAGAGCCACCAAATTGGGTCCCTACCTGCGGACCTTATGTTGGCCTCAGTGGTGGTCATCCACAAGCAAGGTGAAGCAACAAGGAGATGTGACTCCTACCACCATATCTCGCTGTGAACGGCCAAAGCTAAAATTCTTGCTACAGTATTGGCCAATCGCTTGATCTCCGTCATCTGTAAACTTGTGCACCCAGACCAATCAGGCTTTATGCCTTGCCACAATACGGCCCTCAATCTTAGGAGACTGCATGGGGTGAAGGGGCGAATTCACACCATCCAAGAGGATGCAGCATTGCTGTCATTAGACGCAAAAATGGCTTTCAACACTATTGAGTGGCCCTACCTATTTGCTCTCCCCGAGCTAATGGGGTTCGGCCCGAATTTCATAAAATTGGTTAGATTACTCTAAACTGCACCGACGGCCCAAGTGGTAGTCAACCAGCACACTTCCTGACAATTCCGCTTACAGAGGGGGACTAGGCAGGGTTGCCCCTTGTCACCCATCATCAGCAACCTGAGTCAGGGTGAACCCATGATCAGGGTGCTGAAATGGATGGATCAGCATGAGGACAGAATGTTCAACTATGCTGATAACGTTCTTTTATATGTTGAAGCCCCATCTGCCTTGATCTATAGGATCCTACACATCGTCACAATTTTTAGTGCCCACTCGGGCTATATTATCAATTAGACAAAATCGGTGTTGTATTTGCTTCAAGGTCTATTGCCACGGATGCCCAAAGACACTAATATCACAGTCGCCACTGAGGGATTTCGTTACCTCTGCATATATGTAACCCAACACCAGACACTATTCTACGATATAAATCTTAAGGCTCTGCTGACTAGGCTCCATAATGATGTGCTCCACTGGCGGCCGCTACCCCTCACACTTTTGGTTTGTGCAGCACTGTTTAAATTGCTGGCGCTGTCTAGATTTGTATACGTGCTGCACAACACCCCCTACAAAGTCCCAGATGCTTACTTTGTTAGTGTAGAGAGCTAGGTCAGGACTCTCTCATGGGATGGGAGAAACCCACACATCGGGACACACAAATTGACCAGGGGGTGGTACGACAGGAGAATCTCACTGCTCGACCTTAAACAATATTACTGGGCCTCCCAACTCGCTGTGATCAATCAATGGGTCTTTGCCTCTCTGTCTGAACCGACATTCAGCATGGACAGATAGATAATGACTCCGAGGGGGTACCAAAGCGCATTGTATTCCAACGCCTCACTGGTCCGATGGCCCAAACAGTTGCAATTTGGCATTACGGGACTAAAACAGTGGGGTGGCACAAAAAAAAACTGACTACTCCCCTGTGGGAGTCCGAGCAGCTAGGCACATTGAACAGATGCCTGGGTTTTGACAAATGGGACTTAATAGGTAACTGGACAGTCGGTGTCACCGAGCCTTCTCTGGTGCTGCCCCTAAAATATGGAACTCTCTTCCTCCGGATGTATGCAGACTCGCTTCAAAGACGGCTTTCAAACTGGAAGCCAAGAGATTCTTAATGAGCAAATTCCTACCATAAGGGATTGTGATACTCATAAGGTGGCTATCTCTTGGTTCCTAGCTCCACAGCACAACTAACAGTTACGGTCCATATCGTCTGCTTAATGTTGGACTCTCTATGTGTTTCATTTTGTCCTCTCCACCAACTTATTGTTAAGCGCTCTGATATCCATCAGGATCTTGTTCGCACTATATAAAACTTTATAAATAAAAAATAAATGAAATGGTCCCGTTTGCAGACCTACAAGCAGAGTACCAACTGGCAGGGTCAGAGATGTTCCGCTATTTATAGATTTGCCAGGCAGTAACTACTGTTGTGGCGAGCAGTGAGGCTTTACCTGAGGCCTCCCCATTGGAGGATTGACTTTTAACTGATCCCATATCCCGCAAAGCAATATCACTCACACATCGCAAATTAATAAACAATAGACTAGACCCACTGGTACGGCTCCAACAGCTATGGGAATCAGATCTTGGATATCTAGAGGATGACGACTGGCAGGAAGCCCTCTCCTCCCCCAAAGAAGTGGCTATCCCAATGCGATTTTGGCTAGTTCAGCTCAAGATTCTGCATAGAATCTATCTGGCTGCACACACACTAGTAAAAATGTGGCGTGCCTTAGGAAGTACGCAGCTGAGGGTAAATTTTTCACACACTCTGGTACTGCCCAAATATCCAGCCATATTGGGAGAGAATCATCTCCACACTTACGAGGGTAAGCGGGAAAACTGTTCCCCATTCCCCGCGACTTTGTTTGCTAAATGTATGGGAGGCCACAGACCTGACTCAAATGGAGCGCACATGGGTATCACTAGGACTCATCCTTGCTAAACGGAGCATTGCCCAGGTGTGGGGGATCGGGGATTTGCCGACACATCAGAGATGGGCCAAAGAAATGGACAATGCGATGATCGCAGAGAAAGATGTATTCAAAACCAGGCGCTGTCCCAAGAAATGGGATCACAAATGGGCGAAATGGAATGTAGAGAATGGTGAAATATGTGTATCTCCATCAGAAGAACTGCGTAGAGCTGCCGTGGACATTGATCTAACTCCAATTTAGGGCGGTGCAAAACATGTGTTGCAATCTGTATAGAATGGTCCTTTGTCCCTTTCACACTGTACTGAATTACTATGAGACCCTTGCGGGTGAGTAGTGCGCTATACAAGTATCAATTTACATATGTGGCCTCATGGCCGCCCACTGTCCTATCACAAGTGTTTAATAAGAAGAGAATAAAAAAAACGGTGCAATTTTGTCAACTTTACTATCTTCCTTAGACTTCGATACTACCATTATGCCATCTATATAAGAGCATATTTCTCCATTTGCCAATCATATTTCACTGATGAGCTTCATTCCTTCTTCTGCCTCTTTTGAAACTTTGTATTGTTTAATTCTAGAGAAAATTGCATTTGGTTTTGCAATTATCTTGACAGGCTTTGTACCTTTAATTAATACCATTTCTTTACCAGAAAAATCCAATGCCTCTTCTATGACAGTATTTCTTAATTTCAGAGGGAAATCATCTTCAGCTAAGACTGGGAACAGCTGAACTCTTGAGTCATGTGATTAAATGTAAAACTCTGAATCTTCTTCTTGGTTTCAATTGCAGCACCATCCATTGTACAATAAATCACTCAGTCCATCTAGCAAAACATGGCATTGCCAAACAAATTAACAGGCCTCAAATCACACAACATGAACTGATGATTATTTTCAACTGATTCTATTTCAACAGTGAAATTTGCTGTTTATACTATATAATAGTCTCTTTATTACTATCGCCTACAACTTGGACTTCTCTTCCAGAGAGTGAGAGGTTTGGAACCTCAACAGAATGAACTATAAGCTGGGTGATGTATCTACCAAGTAAAACAAATGGGATGGCTATTGATTTCACCCTCAAAGTATGGTCCACTTTGGCCTATCGCAAGGACTGTATCAAATAGGCAATTCTCCTCCCCCCCTGACACTGCCATTGGGAATTATCTACTGGTGAAAACTGGAGGAAATCATTACTTAGAGTCAATGGATTCTGTTACTACCCCGGATTATATGGCATTTTGTTTTTCAAATTTTGCTACAATACTGGAGATGTGGGCATATTCCTCCAAAACTGTCTATGATTCTACATAGTCTGCAGATAAGCTATTCAGGTGAAATCGTCCCTGATTTTGCATATTCTGCTCAGGAGTTAGTTGAGCTAAAGCTAGTGACTGTGTCTGCCTGCCCATGATTCACATTCTGCTTCATTTGGGGAAGAAATGATTCTGTATTTGATATGGATTTTGTCGGCATTCCAGAAATATTAAATAGTGCTCTTCTTTAGCAGATCAATATTGGCATTAATTCCAGGATTATTCACTGTCTCACTTCCATGCCATTGCATCTGCAAAATCTCATATGACATTTTTAAACCTTGCATTGAAAACATCACAATTATTTCAGCATTGTCTGGCAGCAAAAATACGAAATCAGAACCTATCAACTAATTCCTGCCATTTCATTGAAACTGATATGCTTGGGCAACCATCAGCTTCTCCTTGATCTTTTTCTGCTCCCCATCGAACCAATTACCACTGTACTTGCCATACTTTAGAATTTCATCTATCCCCTTTGTCTGCCAGCGCAGCACACTCTGTTCAATATGTGAACTGAGTTCAGAATGCAAACCCATAACTAAAGCAGACACAAATCCTCTTTCTCAGGATCTTCACTGATGACATCTCAAATGACATCACTCATGACATCTCAGATGACATCTCAGATGACATCAATGATGACCTCATCCATAGAAACAATGACAAACCCACTTACACCCCTATAAAACATGTCATTCACCCACTCCCACACAATCACTAAAATACTCATTCACAGCACCCCTACAAAGACTTACACATCTTGTCACACATCCATACATCCAGTAACACATCAACTCACCCATAGAACCAGTAACAGAACCACTAACTCACATATACTGTCATTCATGGACCTACACACTTACCAATAGAGCCAGTCACAGATACAGTGATAGAGACATATACACACTTACCCACCTACTCAAACATCCATACAGCTACTGACACAATAAATGAGTAAACCAGACACCTACTCACACATCTACTCACTCACCCATACAGTCAGTCACACAGCCACTAGCTCACCCGTACAATTACTCACACAGCCAGATAGCCACAAAGATACTTATACATATACTAATTCATATTCTCACTAACTTGTACAGTGACTAAGAGAACTATATGCCTTCACATACCACTTCTCTCACCCTCACTTATTCACCCACACAACCATTAAAACACCCTTTTGCTCACACATACAGCCACTCATATACTCACTCTCTCACCCATACACCCACTTACACACCTATTGATGGACCTGTTATGTGCATGGGGTAGACCGATGTAGCGAAGCAGCTCATTTCTTACATTGCCCTATTTTCACAATAGCATTTATGCCATGACCTTTTGGACATATTTGCGTGCACGATAATATTGTATTAGTTTCTCAGAAACTACTTTGTTTACACATCTAGCTTCACACAACATTATCATGATGTCTCAAACTTCATATACAAGGCCTTTCTATGCATTATATACAAATGTCGTCCTATCTTTATCCACGGGGCGACAGGGCTATCTACATATCCATGACATCACTAATCTATACGCACATCGTAAGGCTGCTTTCTATTATAAATAAAGACCATCCCAAAGGATTAATAGAGGAGGCACTTCAGCTGACACTGAGTGTCACTGCATACTGAGACTTCACCACGTAGCTGTCTGACATCTTGCGAGGGGCGTCCAGTTCATGACCAAGACAGGGTCCTACATTCTCTCCCCTCAGATAATGGGGTTGGATCATCTCTTGGGGGGATTCTTGGCTTCAGACCGACGTACACTCTAAGTACACTCAGAGTAGGTTTTCGATTGTAGGAGTACACCTGATTACTGCCTTATTTACCTGCCTGCCCATATACATTGTTTTAGCACCGTGGCAGAACTGTATCTACTATTTACTCTTTTGGTGTGTGTAATCACTTTCATCGGCTTCTGATTATTACAGCAAATGTATTCAATACACAAATAGAGTTGGCTCAATAAATATATTTAAAATGTCCCACTGAATATTCTGTATATTTCTCCAAGAACAAGTAAGCATGAGTGACTAAACAAAAGGTTCGGATCTGTTTCCACAATCCCTGAGGGATCAGGGTTGTTATGTTCAGTGGTTGCCAGAAACCATTAACTACCTGGTACTGTTAGGGAGGCTTATGGTGGCACTTTGAGCTAGCTGGTCTCTAGGGAAACATAACATGCAGAGTATCCAGAATCAGTCTAGGCACCTCATCCAAAGTTTATGTTGTCCAAAAAACCCAAAGGTCCTATTGATAAGTGGAAACTAAATGACATACCAAGACAGCCACTCATGTACCCTGTCACTCACCCCTACAGACACTTATGTATCTGCTTAAATACACCTTCAATCACTCATGGACCATCTGATTTGCCATTTACAATCACTAATACAACAACTCAATCGACTATACAAATACTAACACAGCCACTCACTTAGTCATACATGCACTGACACACCCACTTGCTCACCTACATAAAAACTCCCACACCCACAATCTCATATATATAGTCTCTTACATACTCAGTCACTCTTCCATATACCTCTTACACACCCACACACTTAACCATACAGGCACTTCTGCAGCACGTTACCTTAGTATATATGTTTAAATCTCAGTAACTTTTAGAAAACACTCACAATGTCATCAGTGATGTCATCAGTGATGTATTTGAGATGTCATCAGTGATGTTATCAGTGATGTTTCAGTGATGTCATTTAAGATGTCATTAGTAATGTCATTAATGATGTCACTGAACCCATCGTGAGTGATGTAATATGTGAGGTCATAAGCAGTGCATTGCGAGGGCAAAAGTTATAGTTAGCTCAGCTAACTATAACTGTGTGTTGTGGCGGAGAAGAAATGAGGGACTCACGTTGTGGTTTTTACTAATAATTTTTATTGACTACAAGATGTGGGGGCATTAACGTTAGGAACACGGTCCCTGTTGTCCGATATGTCAGGTTCAGGACGGCTGTATAGTCCTTTCTCTTTTCTCAGAGAGGATATCCTGCTGGAAAATCCCTTGATATTTCGGACCCAGCCCAGTATTGGTTTCTCTGGGAAGCACTCCAAACAAAACAAAAGGGCAAAACAAAAAAAAGATGTCAGGAGGGTTTTTCCGCCTCTTTGGTCTAGTCTTGGGAAGTGGGTGAAGGGGAGGTTGAAGTTCCAAAATTATATATCATAGAGCTATACTTACCAACAGCCCATATACCTTATCTACCAGTAATAAGTCAGTCCGCAATGGAGAATAGTTTCAATAGTTTATTTTGCAAAAGCGCCCTATATAGGGGAGCCTCTCTCTCGTCCTCACCCTCAAAGGTGCGCAGAGGAGACTGCTGGATCTCATTCAAAACAGTGGCTATATACTTTTAGCATACCTCATGAAAAACCCTGTACATGGAAAAGTACCACTTCTTACGAAGGCAACAGGAAAACCCATATAAGGCACAATTGATTGATTCGAAACTCAGCTCAAACTATTCTGGGGGTAGGTCAGTGAAGGTGCCTCCCTTTCGTTCTGAGGTACGGGTGTACGGGCATGACGCCTGCAAGAATTTGCTCATCCTACAAGAAACACAGATGTGACCTTGAGTTTCTTAAGTTAGAACCAATGGTCCGTTCATAGCCCAGACCGACCTCTTTGACTTCTTACACAGTAGCAGGTCATGTGTTTTCCTAACTAGCAAGGGAGAGGCAGGGAAACGAAACCAAGATGGCGTTTTTTGGTCAAGCCTGATTCATAATGTATACATGGTTCGAGTATATTTAAAAGGGGTTTCCTAAAGGTAGCATGTTAATATATTGGATACATTAGGTCAACATTACATAATATCAGAATTATATTCCTTCATACCGCCCTTTTGTCATTATGTAGCCAATATATAGCATAACAGATTTTCTAATCTAAGAACACGCCTTCATCTATTTGCATTAGATCGGTAACTTCTTTCTGCACCAACTGTTTCTCAATTTTTGCATGGAGCAAAACTGTCAACGAGGAAGTAAGCTTGGCAGCGCAATAGGAGCAACATGCTGGCCCAAAATGCAGACATAGGCAACAAGTAAATACAACCCCAATTACTCCAGCGAGGATCATGAAGATCTTACAACCCCAGGTGGACAAGAGGTTCCAGAACCACCCTGATAAGGACCATGTATCAGTATCAGCTTGAACTTCTGCTGCCAAGCGATGCAATTTCTGAATGGCCAAATGTATAGTTGGAGCAGAATCAAGTATATACACACAACAGGAGCTGCCGGTCACGCGGCATGTTCCTCCTCGATCAGCTAGGATGACGTCACGCACCATCCGGTTTTGCAGCGAAACGAGCCTTGTAGCTTGAAGCTCTACTGTCAGGTTAGTCAAAGTTCCAAAAGTGGTTTGAACTACATTTTCCACTATTCTGGACAAGCTTCTAACATCACTACTAGTAAAAATAGGACCCCATATAGGAAAGAGGCCCTTTGCTACATCTACAAACTGCTACAAGGCGGTGTCAGTTTGATCTGTACTATCAGTGTTGATGCTTCTACTAGTCTGTAAGGAATCTGAACTTCGTCCTGTCAACTGGTGATTCTTATGATAGTTAGAAGAGGCTATATATATACTGGAGAGTAAAGGAAAGACAGATAACACTGCCCTGCCCATCCTCGGGGAAGCCAAGTGTAAGCATTTTCACCGCATACAAAATACACGTTAGGTGGAGTTATCAAGGGCGGAGTGCTATTAGTATGCAAACCGTAAGTGTAGTTACACTTGCTATCTCCTACCTTAACATGACCCTTTCCTCTAATACAAAATGAAGCAGTACTATTTAAGATAGGAACTGGCATTGCCTAATCATTTGTGACATTTCGATCTTGGAAATACTGAAAATATTGCATGGAATTTAAGTGTTCAAAATCTAACATTTCTACCTTCAACCAGGTAGCATTCTCATAAGTGGTGTACATATTCATACAGGCATTCGGGTCTAAAGAGCCCTCTTCTTGGTTTCCCAAAGCATTGAATCCCTGATGTGGTTCTATATATCTTAAAATAGCTTCATAGTCCTTTTCAGTATATCTTTTAGGTTCTGCCACATAATGTAAATACATTAGAGACAACAATTGAAACCAGGCCTCACAACTTGCTAGATGTGATAATGGCAAAGAAATGAATAAATCATGACGATGCATTACGGATGGGGAAAGGCCACATACCCAACAGTTAGTCTCGATTGTGGTACTATGAGCTTGATGCAGCATTTCAATAAACACATTTTTAGCATAAGTTTCTCGATGTCTTTCCTTATGGGGAGGCAAAGTATAAAAGAAATGTTCAGGCGGAGCTGCTGTAGAACCTAACACCTTATGCATAGGATATTGGAATTCTAAATACACAAACTCCCTCATTAATATTATCATGATTACTGCAATAATTATTACAAAGGCTATCTTCACTCTGACAGCCCAACCGGAAAACATGGGGATATTTTTAATGAAAAGTCGGGGATCAAGGGGTCGTTCATCTTCAAGGGCGAACCAGGCAAAGGGATACATCCTAACTAAAATTCCAAACTAAACTCGGGGAAAGGGGCAAGCCAACTGCCAGAGGGTTTCTTCTCCCTGTGTCCGTCTAGAGCCTCACAGGCAGGCTCCTATCGTTCATCGAAAATTTCAAACTTTGACTTTACCGTTGCAACTTAGGCCCTTAGCATAGTCTTTCTTTCTGAACAGAGCAATGTAACAGTTCCAGGCTCTCAACGGGTTCAGTCCAGTGTCTCGCTCAGTACCCCAGTAAAAGAGCCAACTTCAACCCTATATTTCAAGTCTTTCCCTATCTCCTAGAATCCGCAACTGGGGTACTGCGTTGTTTTCGGGGCTGTAAGTTGTATCGAACATGGCCAGGTTGTTCCTGGTCTTGAAACCACAGAGCAGCAGGGGCATATAGTGCAACAAGGCCCTCAGAAGCCTCTGAGGAATCAGCCTTATTCAAAGATTCAGAAACTGTGGCTGATTTATTTCCTTGTGGCGCCAACAATCCTTCCTCTTTCCCGACTTCAAGGGCATCTGAGAAAGGCACAAAACTCAATCTCCACTCCCCTTCTTGCGTTTGAACTCCGTCCAGGTTCTGCTGGTCAAAAGGGAGCAGTAGTGGTAATTTTTTCACATGGGAAACATGAATCCAGTGTTTCTTCCCATCCACTTTCTCTGCTGTCCGTGTGGCCAAAAGAATCTGGTAGGGACGGCTCCACCTCGGTTCCAAACTCGATTTCCACTGATAATTTCGGAGTAGGACCCACTGTCCTGGCTCCAAACGGTGTCTGTGACCCTCCGGCAGCGGCTGCAGTACAGCTGACACCTGTTGATGAATGGAACATAAATCTTTAGTTGAGCGTACAGATAATCCGTCATCATAGGGTAATCAATATCACGGAAGGACCTAGGTCTCGGCGCACCCCACACATTAGCTGGTCGACCAAAGACGACCTCATAAAGTGACATTCCTGCTCGTGAATGGGGGGCTACTCTTAATGACATTAACGCTAGAGATAAAGCGTCAGGCCAGCTCAAACCTGAACTCTCTTGGATTTTTGCCATTTTTATCTTCAGTGTACCATTATATTTGTCATCCAGCCCTGCAGACTGCGGATGTCGTGCTGCATGAAATTTCTGTTTTATCTGTAAGCCTTTACAAATATACTTGACAAGGTCTGCATTAAAGTATACCCCGTTGTACGTCCAAATGACTCGAGGCAAACCAAACCGGGGCAGGAACTCTTTGATTAGGGCTTTTGCAGTGGCCATAGCAGTGTTATCTTTGGTAGGGTATGCTTCCACCCATTTGCTAAAAGCACATACCACCACCAGCACGTATTTGAGGTTATTCACCCTTTCGAGTTGAATATAGTCCATTTGTATTACTTCAAACTGTAAAGTAGAAGATGCAAAATTTCCACTAAGGACTGTCTCCCTCCCTCCAGGGTTATATGGTAAACAGACTATGCAGTATTTGACCACATGAGCAGCAGTTTTCGAAATTTTCAGTAATTCCACACAGGGTCTAACAATGCACAAATGCCTTTTGCACCAATGTGAGCGGGACCATGGGCCATCACAACTACTGCATATACCAGTGCATTAGGCAATAGCCATCGCTGTTTCTCAGTCAAATCAATCCAACAATTGTTCTTATCCAACTGCCCTATTTCCCGTTCCCATTTCACTATTTCATCAGGGGTAGCTTTTTTCTGTTATTCTTTAGCACTTTCAATCGTATTATTAAACACTGTTGTCTACGCCACCCACCTTGCTGAAACACTTGGGAACATACTAGACATTTTAGTTTGGGCTGTGTTTTTTGCTACCTGATGAGTAAAGGCATTTCCCTTCCCTGTGGTATCAATAACTTTCTTATGGGTGCTACACTTGATAATGGCCACCTTTTCTGGTAAGGTTAAGGCATTCAACAATCTTTCAATCAAAGGGCCATGTTGTATCCTCTGACCATGAGAGGTAAGAAATCCTTGTTCTTTCCAAAGCAGCCCAAAACTATGGGCCACGCCAAAGGTGTACTGGCTGTCTGTAAAAATATTTACTCTTAAACCTTCACTCAGTTCACATGCTCTTAACAACGCTATTAGTTCAGCTGCTTGCGCTGAGTGATAGGAAACCCGAGCGGTCTCCACTACAGTTCTGAGGGTTGTTATAGCATATGCAGCTGTTGTCGTGCCATCTGGTAATTTAAAACAGGAGCCATCCACATACAACTCCCCTTGGGGTTCAGATAAAGGAGTGTCAGTGAGGTCTACTCCTCCCTTCGTTTCTTCTTCAGTTCGAAATATACAATCATGGACATTGTCGTTTTGATCACTCGAAGGGAGTGGTAGTAATGTGGCTGGGTTCAGAGTGGCACATCGTTTAATAGTAATGTGGGGTGCAAATAAGGTTAATTTATAGCCGGTCAATCGTGCACTCGTAAGGTGCTGAGTTTTCGTTCGATTCAATAATATATCCACAGCATTCGGTACCATGACTGTGAGGTCAGTATTAAAAACAATCCCCTCGGACTGTCGAATGGCCACTGCCACAGCAGCAGTAGCCCTTGGACAGCTAGGAAGGGCTCTGGCAACATTATCCAATACTGCCGAAAAATATGCACAAGGTCGTTGCTTTCCGCCAAAATCCTGTGTTAGCACTGAAAGTGAACAACTGTCCACCTCATGTACGTAGAGTACAAAAGGCTTTCGGTAATCCGGAGTACCCAAGACGGGTGCAGAACAAAGAGCAGATTTTAAAGAATCAAAAGCGTTCTGGCACTCATCCGTCCAGGGCAAGGGTTCATGCACATCTTTGGTGGTCAAATACAACAAGGGTTTCGCGAAAAGAGAAAAATTAGGAATCCATTGGCGACAGTAAGAGGTTATGCCAAGAAAAGCACAAACATCACGTTGCACAGACATGTTGGAAAGAACAGCTATTCGTTCAGGAGTTAGTCTTCTCCCCGCTTTCAACAGCAAATGACCTAGGTAGGTCACTTCCTGTCGACAATACTGAAATTTGGATAAGGATACTTTATTATCATTAGCCGCTAAATGAGTCAACAGTTTGACAGTGGCTTCTTTGCAACCTTCTGCCATGTCTGACGCCACCAATATGTCATTCACATACTGGATGAGAACATTACCAGGGGTAAAAACCAATTCATCTAGTACTGCTTTTAATGCTTGGCTATAAATACTAGGACTTTCAGTATAGCCTTGAGGAGCATGACAAAATCTGAAGCTGCAGCCAGATAATGAGAATCCGAAAATATGACGGCTGTCAGGGTGGATTGGAATGCTAAAGAAAGCATTCTTCAAATCTATCACTGAAAAATACTGGGCAGTAGGGGGAATTATAGTAAGAATTGCAGTGATATCTGGAACAACAGGATATTGGGGAACCACTATTTTATTAACCTTCCTTAAATCAATCACAAATTGATATGTATTCTTATAATCATGGTCACCATTCAGTGGGGCCTTTTTCAAAATTGGTAAAATGGGACGATTACAAACATTAGCAGCTTTTTCCTCAACCACTCCTTTCTTAATCAAGTCACGAATGATCTGTAACAAGGCCTGTTCGCCCTCTGGCGAAATTCGATATTGTGGGATACGTGCAAATGTACATTCGGTTTTAAAGTAATTGACACAGGGGGTATTTTTAACAATCCCACATCTGTGTCCCCGTTGCCCAGAGGGTCTGGGGGTTTTTTGAAAATTCAGGGGAAAGATGTTCATTTTTGGCAAAACATTGAGACATGCTATTAGTAGGAGGCTGCATCATTAAATAAACACCGTCAAGAGAACAATAAATACGAGCATGCACTTTCTTTAGTATATCCAATCCCAACAGATTCTCGCCACAACTGGAAGTAAGTAAAAATGGGGAGTCTACAGTAACTGGGCCGACAGTTAATGTAAGAGGCTTTGAAATGGGGCTTACTACTGTGATTCCTGAGAAACCCACTGATACATCATTTTGCCCGTACAGAGCAGCCCCCGGGACCAGCGAATCAGCAACAGAACTATTCATTGCTCCAGTATCCACCAAAACCTTCTCAGATGTCCCCATCAATGGCCATTTTACATAAGGCCCCTGTTGGTCAACTGGTACTGATATGTGGCCCCTGCTCTGTCCGTGGCTGTCTCATGCGTAACCATTCCCATCAAATCCATCCTCCCGAAAATCTTCGTTGTAGTATTGCCTTCCTTGGGGATCATCAAAATAATTCGTTCCTGACTCACCACCAGACATGTCCCCGCGTCTCATACTATTTCGATCAGTACCAGCTCTCCCCCTACCTCTTCCTCTGTTAAAAGCGCCTCGTCCATATAACAAGGGGCACTGAGCTCGCCAGTGTCCTTCCTGTCTGCAATTGGAACACTGATTTATCCCTATATTAGGAGCCGGACCCGCTCCCCCTCCTCGTCCTAACATTGCCCTTCTTGGAAACAAACCTTCCTCACCTTCCAAAATGTTGTCCTCTATTAACCTGTTGCAACAGCACTTGGGTTCTTGACTCTTTAACCTTTTTCTCTGACTTATCCTTGCTCTCATTCTCCCGATGTTCATAATATTGGGCCATGCTAAGAATAACTGAAGGGGTCGAGGGTGGTCCATGTGCTTTCAGCAGCCTGTAATCGTGTCATTATTTCAGGCAACAAATTAGTGACAAATCTGTTAACAAATAATCGTATGCCACCTTCCGTGGACTAGTCCTGTCCACTAAAATCAATAAATACCTTCTCAAACCGGGTAAAGAAATCAGACACACTTTCTTCCTTTTTTCTGTTTACAAGCCGTTAAATTATCCGAATCCACTTTCCGTGAGGGAAAAAGAGTTTGCATGTATGCTATAATACGAGCAGGTACAGCTAAAATCTCATCTTTAGGTTTATCACCCGGCTTCCGATCCTTGTCCCAAACTTTAATATGATCCAAGGTCCCTCCAAGTTCTGCAGCATGGTCTGTTTCATGCACCTGTCTCCATATATCTACTGGGATCAAGAGGCTGAAAAATATTAGCAATATCAGCTAAAGTCATGACAGCCGAGTTTGCAGCTTCAGTTAATTCTTTATAATAGGCTGTACAATTTTTACGTGGGTCAGAAAGTTGGGCTTTTAATGTAAGAACCTCACTTCGCTGCCAAGGGGTCTAAACCCATTGTTCTTGGAACCGTGATTCTACACGATTTCTGATCACTGCTCCAGCACCATCTTTTACCTCAGGAATCTCAGGATGGAAAAGAGGGTGCACTTCTCTCATAGGATATTGTGCCCCCCAGTCTCGATATTTCCTATGCATTCGTTCCCGGTAAGATATCAGGGTCTCAACATTCTGAAATACTTCTTTGGCTTGCAATTCAAACTTAAAAGCTCGATCCCTGATATCATATAGTATCTGAGGAGCCAGCCCTTCTTCAAAACATTGTTCCAATAAAGAAATTAATCGAATGGCCATGTGTTCTAATGCCAATTGTTGGGCAACTGGTTCAAAATCTTTCATAGTACTCCAAATATCTTCGAAAGTATAAATCGGATTCCGCATGCATTGGGATGCTTTAATTACAATAGCCCGTCTTTCTTCAGACCCTAAGGACGATCGAGTAAAGACTCGTCGGCCTTCCAAACCCCCCACGGGGCGTCGTGGCGTAACATCTAAAGGGGGAGAAGTCATTACCATAGGAGAGACTGCCTATCCTGCAGCTGGAGGTGTTAAAACTACCTGGGGCAAGGGAGAAGCAATAATCGGCCCAGGTAGCAAAGAAATCAATCTGAGGTAGTTGGACGAAGGGTAGGAGGAGGAAACAGCGTAGCCGGAGGGGGCACAGCTACCGGGTCGGTAGCGACTGAGGGCGCCGCTGTGGAAGATGGAGCTCCAGCTATCCCCGTTCTAGCTACTGGTACTGCAGGATATAAACCTTGAGGGGCATATGGAGGTGGCGGACGAGCTTCTAATAATTCTTCTATCTCATCTTCTACCTCAGCCCGTGCCATATAACTCTTATCTGTCTGTAATCGAAATTGTCTATCCATTTGTTCAATATTCTTCTCTACCTTTTCCTTTTCATACGCTACTGCTTTTTGGGTAACAGTCTGTCCTGCTTTAATTTTTCCCAATTTTTCTTCTCTTATTCGCTGCTGTTTCCCCTCCTTCAACCATAGGTTCAAGGAATCGAACATAGTTTGATCCCTCCTTTTCATAAACAATGTGTTTTGCAAATAATACATTTTTCTTTCATCAAAATATCCCGTTAAAGGCCATTGTAGTTCCAAATTATCTTTGGTATACTTATTCCATAGCGTATTAAACAGTATGGGAAAGATACCATGTCTTTTTTCCAGCTGCCCATTCCGACGACGGCAACATCCAAAACACAACTTACTAAAACACGACATGTTTACAAATTCAATAACTCATACCGTTTCAACTAGACTCACTCACATGGACGCGTCCATTTATCATATACCCTTTTCGCTCCTAAATCATTCAATCTCACTCGCCATTCATATATAAAGTACATACATTTTGATCGATAGAGTCAATTCGGTCCCGGTTCCAAAATACAAAATGACATGTCTTCCAAATCGAACAGAGCCCGTCGACTCCTGTTCGGGGAATCGATCGAGCCGGATTCCAGACCACACAGATTCACAAAAGAGACAGTCCAACAACTGCTCTGAGATCATCATACAGCCGAACCACGAACCCTCTTACAGACCATCCCATATTCCTGTGCTGGTTGGGCCAGGGCGGCTTGGGGCATAGCTCCAGAACCCAAGCTTACCCATTTGCTCCTAGGGCTTTTCAGAAGAGGATCCGGCCGAGTGAACAGCCCTCGTGCAACACTAAGGCATCAGATGTTGTCTCAAATAATCACCAAATGAGACTGTGGGGCATCCGCCCATGCAGTTACTCCATTGCCACGTCGGACCCCCAGATTCCTTGTGGTTTACTAACCACCAAATTCCAAATACAGTTAACTGTTTCTTAAAGCCACTTCTCCAAAGTGCTTGTTCCAAAGACGTCAAAAGATAAACAATACAGTTCACTCACCTGGTGCACTCAGGTCTGATTGCGCGTTCTTCACTGCCGACTCCTTATAGACCAACACAGTCAGATGTTCCAGGTTAAGCCCGAAGGACTCCGGCGAAGGGTCATTTAGCAGCTGAGAAGGTCACTGGGTTCGAGAGTGGAATTTCTTTTTCTACCACAAACTGGTTTCTTAATTAGGATCCTTTTTCAATCCACCCACTCGACCAAAACCTCCCCTTGTCCCTCTAATCCTGTTTACAGGATGGGACGGCCCTATCGCGGAGTCCCGGCGGAGTCGCCAACTTAAGTTCCAAACTTATATATCATAGAGCTATACTTACCAATAGCCCATATACCTTATTTACCAGTAATAAGTCAGTCGGCAAAGGAGAAGGTTCAATCGTTTATTTTGCAAAAGCGCCCTATATAGGGGAGCCTCTCTCTCATCCTCACCCTCAAAGGTGCGCAGAGGAGACTGCTGGATCGAAATTCAAAACAGTGCATATATACTTTTAGCATACATCATGAAAAACCCCGTACAAGGAAAAGTACCACTTCTTACGAAGGCAACAGGAAAACCCACATAAGGCACAATTGATTGATTCGAAACTCAGCTCAAACTATTCCGGGGGTAGGTCAGTGAAGGTTCCTCCCTTTCGTTCTGGGGCACGGGAATACGGGCACGACGCCTGCAAGAATGTGCTCATCCTACAAAAAAGACAGATGTGACCTTGAGTTTCTTAAGTTAGAACCTATGGTCCGTTCATAGCCCAGACCGAACTCTTAGACTTCTTACACAGTAGCAGGTCACGTGTTTTCCTAACTAGCAAGGGAGAGGCAGGGAAACAAAACCAAGATTGCGTTTGTTCGGTCAAGGCCTGATTCATAATATATACATGGTTTGAGTGTATTTAAAAGGGGTTTCCTAAAGGTAGCATGTTATTATATTGGATACATTAGGTCAACATTACATAATATCGGAATTAGATTCCTTCAAGGTATCACTAACTGGCAGGAAAAGTGCTCTCGGGGTCTATACAATGTGATACTGGTTATGTGTGTTTTCACCAAATACAGCTCGGTGCTCAATAGTGCCCTCCACTTCCCTCACCCAGCGTCTCCATAGAGCCTCCAGCCCCATTTCCCCAAAGGGCTGTACCTTGCAAAGCCATGTCCCTCCAGGAATGTGGCTGGCGTCTGCGTGATGCCGGGTAGGTCTGGCTCCCTCTTTGGCTCCAACTCGGTACTGGGTCGTCTCCCCGGATCCAGTTCATCTTTCGCCTCGGTTCACCTCTCACCACGTCTTGGGTCCCAGGTGCAATGAAGAAGGTCTGCACAGCTCCTCTTCTCTTTGGGTCCCCTTCTTCCAACGACGGAGTTCTTGAAGACCGCTGTCCGTATCCCGTCTCTTCCTCCTTCAAGACGCGATGATCATGTGATCCGGTCACATGATCGGCCAGTTGTTCCCAGAGAGATAGTCTCTTAATGGGAAAGCTTAGTGCTTGTTCCACTGGGGCGTCTGTGAATAAAGGAGAGGACACAGAGAAATGTAAGGGGAGAAGCGGTCTGCGGTAAGGTCCTCAGTCTCTGTCGTATGTTGAATCACTTCGTTACATACCCTTACCCCAGACTGTTCCCGATTGGGGAACAGGGAAATGCAGAAAAGAAAGTCTGCTTTCCCGTTGGCAGAACCCCTGCGATGCCTGACCTCAAGTGAACAAGGCTGCAAGGATAAGAACCATCATAAATTCTGCAGGTTATTTCCTTTGTTCCAGCTCATCCAGAATAGTGGGGCATGATCGGTGTACAGGAGGAAGTGAGAACCTTCAAGGTAGTAGTGGAGTTTGTCTACGGCCCACTTAATCGCAAGACACTCCTTCTATATGATGGGATAGCACTGGTCCTGGGGATACAGTTTGCAACTGATGAACAGGATGGGGTGTTCAGTGCTCTCATGTGAAGTCTGAGATAGGACAGCCCCTAATTCCTTCTCAGAAGCATCTGTCTGGAGCAAAAAATGTCTGGTGAAGGTATTTCACCTTTTGGAATCCTACCCTTGATTTTTTGGCGTTGATGTGGAGGCCTGCTGATTGAAGGGCCTACGGGACTTGATGACATTAATGAAGGTGTAACTCCCAAGTGGAGCTATATACGACAACATCATCGAGATATGCGGACGAATAGGCCTGATGACCTGATAATACCATGTACATAAGTCTTTGGAAGGTGGCAGGCACTCCATGTGGCCAAAGGGTAGGACGGTAAACTCGTATAAGCTAGTGGGTGTTGAAAAGTCGGTCTTCTCTTGGTCCTGTGGTATATGGGGCACCTGTCATTATCCCTTCGTGAGGTCAAGGGTCATGATATATTGGGCATCACCTAGTTTTTAGATGAGCTTATCCACACGAGGGAGGGAATAGGAGTCACACTTTGATATGGCATTGACGGCCCTGAAGTTAATGCAGAATCGGACAGATCTGTCCGGTTTCAGGACGAGAACGATCGGTGAGGACCACTTGCTTTGGGATGGTTTTATGACCCCTAGGACAAGCATGTTCTCAACCTCTTGTTTTATTGTTTCTCTACGTGCAGCGGTTATACAATATGGTTTCTGTTTTACCACTACCCCTGGCTGAGTGGGAATGGTGTGTTCTGCTAGGGTAGTTCTTCTGGTGAGATCAGAGAATAGAGGGGAAAAGGGGTGGAGGGCGCGTTGTAAGGATTCACTTTCCTGTGAGCTAAGATCGGGGTATGGAGGTCCTTGGAAAGTGGTCCGAGCCACTTTTTAAGTAGGTTTCTATGGTAGAGCTGAGTCTTTTTGGGAGTGACCTGTACTCTGTAAGAGGTTAATCCAATTTTGTGTGTGATCTTGTATGGTCCTTGCCACTCAGATCTTGCTTTGGAATGGATGGAAGGCAGTAGGACCAAGACCCAGTCCCCTACTCTGAGGTGCTTCCATCTTTTCCCTCTATCGTAAAAGGTTTTTTTCTTGGTCTGGGCTCGTTGTAAATTAGCATCAGCAAGCTCTCGTAATTTGTGCAGATGGTTACGTAAGGATTGAGTGTAGTCAAGGAACGTCTTGGTTTCCTCTTGCTCTTCCTGTTCCCATACTTCCTTTGTCATTTCTAGAAGACTACGGGGTTCTCTACCGTACAAGAGTTGGAAAGGGGAGCATCCCAGACTGGCTTGGGTCTGGCTCCAGATAACATATAGGGCCAGAGGGAGGAGCTTGTCCCATTCCTTGCCTTCAACAGCTTTTTTAATGTGAGCTTTAGTGTGGCATTGTACCTTTCACACAACCCTTCGGTTTGTGGGTGTACACAGACGTCTGTATATGGGAGTCGTCAAGGGTTTTACAGAATGTGCCACTAGTTTGGATTCAAAACGGGTTCCTTGGCCCTTGAAGACCGCTCTCCATATTGTGCCTCTTCCTCCTTCAAGACCCGATGATCATGTGATCCGCTCACGTAATCGGCTGGTTGTTCCCAGAGAGAGAGAGTCTCTTAAAGGGAAAGCTTATTGCTTGTTCCACTGGGGCGTGTGTGAATAAAGGAGAGGACAGGGAGAAATGTAAGGGGGGAAACGGTCTGCCATAAGATCCTCAGTCTCTGTCGTATGTTGCATCCCTTCATTACAAACTGCTAAATTTCATTGGTTTTATATGAGTGAAACGTCACCGTAACTATAATTTCCCTGTAACCGTTGTTTTTTTCAGTGACTTTCCAAGGTTTTTTAAATTCTATTCCCGAATTATCACATCCATGTAACCTTTGTTTTTTCAGTGAATAGATACATATATATATATCCACTGAAAAACAAAGGTTACATATATATATTCACTGAAAAAACAAAGGTTATAGGGAATATATACATATATATATTAACTGAAAAACAAAGGTTACATGTGTATATTCACTGAAAAAAACAAAGGTTACAGTGACGTGATAGTTAGGCTCAGATTTAACTCGTACAAAACCAGTAAAATTCAGCAGTTATAGTTACCTGGGCTAACCTCATATCATATATTACATCACCCATGACATGGCCAATGACATAACTGATGACAACTCAAGTACCCTCACTGATTGCATCATCCCTGGAGTGTAAGGGTGACTGAGAGGCTGTGAGAGTGGATGTATGTTAAGAGAGTGAGTGGCTGTATCTATGTGTGAATGGGTGTGTTAAATGTCTCTATGGTTGTATGAATAGTTGTATGAATAGTTTTATGAGTGAGTGAGTGGCTGTGGCAGTGACAGTATGGGTAAGTGAGTGGGTATGTGAGTAGCTGCATTGATGAGTGAGTGGCTGTGACATTGGCTGTATGGGTAAGTGAGTTGGTGTATGAGTAGCTGCATTGGTGAGTGAGTGGCAGATTGAGCGGCTGTATGTGTGAGTGTGTGGGTGTATGAGTACCTGTATGGATGAGTGAGGGGCTGATTTAGTTTCGGTATGGGTGATTGAGTGGGTGGGTCAGTGGCTGTAGGGGTGTATGAGTGTGTGTGTAAGTGTATGTATATCTGTATGACCGGAGTTAGCAGGTATGTGAGTGGCAGTAAAAGTGAGTAGATATGTGAGTGGTACTATGGAGGAGTGATTAGTTGTGCAGCTACTGGTATGGGTCTGTGAATGGGTTTGTGAGGGGTTTTGTGGGAGTGGGTATATGAAAGGTTCTATTGGGGTGTGAGTGGTTCTGTTGATGAGCTCATCAGTGATGTTATCAGTGATATGTCATGAGTAAAGTAATATGTGATATCATTGGCAGTACATTATGGGGGGGTGTTAGTTATAGTTAGATCAGGCAATTATAACTGCTGAATATCAATGGTTTTGCACGAGTGGAATCTGAGCTTAACTATAACTCCCATGTAGCCTTTGATTTTTGCGCAGAATATCTAAGGTTTAAAAAAAAATCCTAACCATAACATGCTTGGAGCCTTTGTTTATTTGAGAATTTAAAAAACAAAAAAATTATGTTATTTTCTAACTGTAATGTTACTATAATTGTTTCAAAGCTTTTTTAACTTTATTTGCTGAATGTAACCAGAGACCTTTGACAGTGAGTGTGGTAGTGAGTGCATGAGTGTCTCAGTAGGACTATGAGTGTGTGTGTGGGTCTGTCAGTGGGTGTGTGAGTCTCCGAGGAGGTCTATGGGCGACTGCATAAGTGTCTGACTGGGTGTGTGAGTGGGTGCCTGAGACTCTGAGTGGGTCTTTAAGAGCGTACATGAGTCTAGGTGGGTCGGTGAGTGGGCGTGTGAGTGTGTGAAATATTTAGTGAATGAGTGCATGAGAGTCTGACTGGTTCTGTAAGTGGGTGCATGAGTCTCCGAGTGTGTCAGTGAGTGGGTGTGTGAGTCTAGGAATGGGTCTCTGAGTGAGTATATTAGTTTCTGAGTGGGTCTGTTTATGAGTGCATTAGGATCTGACTGGGTCTGTGAGCGAGTGCATGAGTCTGAGTGGATCTGGGAGTAGGTGCTTGAGTCCGAGTAGGCCTGTGAGTGGGTGTGTGAGTCTGAGTAGGTCTCTGAGTGAGTGTGTGTGTCAAAGTGGGTCTCTGATAGGGGTGGGCAGAGAATTCTCCTCCACCAGCAGAGTTTATTCCACGCAGAGCAGGGAGTTCTAAAAAATTCCGCAACGGTATGCAGAGCAGAGTTTGTTCTCTTGAACGGCTTCCGAATATTACAGTGGCGAGTGCTCAAGATAAAAAATCACATGCTAGACCTCCTCTCAGTGAGATTTCTCAACATGGGCTGTAGCGGCAGGTCACAACCGCTCACTTTGAGAAATCTTCGCTCGCGTTGAGGAAGGTGCTGCTTGAGCAGAAAGTCTACTAGGCGGCAGGAAGCAAGAGTACCCTCTGATGCTTCGTAGCACACCGGGTTGGTTTTAGACCTTCCTGGTGGGTTCCGATGATGAAGCATGTCACCAACCAGGTTGGTGAGTGAGGGCCTTCTAAAAGCATCAATTCTGATTATTTTTTCTTTTGTCCACTCCTCCTCCCATTGAGAGGTACACTTTTTCGTTGATTTGATTGTATTGCATAGGGGGACCAAGAGTGTTCCTTCCAGTTAACCTTTAATCCCTCTCTCTCTTGTTGATCATTGGCGTTTCTGAAGTTCTGCTTTTATTGTAGACCAACATTTTCTCTTTTCTATTCTGCCACTTTTCAGTAAATTTTTTCAGCAAGTTTGCAAGAAAGCTGTTTTAATTGAATTGGAAATGTCGTTTTTGATCCAGTTCCCAACAAGGATGTGGCTAAAGGTTGAACTATATGCATATTTTTTTCAGCGCACCATACAAATATTGTTGTATGCATTATACTTCTATAAAATGTGTGTACATGTTGAAAAAAATGACAGAGGTACCTTAGCAATTGGGCCACGAAAACAAGAGCTGGTGGGCAAGCATTACTCATACGGAATTTTAGTTTTAATTCACGATGGGGGTTATTTAACACATAGGCGAACCCACCAGCTTTAGAAATATTTTCACACTGATCATGCCTTGCTATCGTTTTCACGCACTATCTCATATTCTCTTATTTTGCATGTAAAAAGATCGGTTATCAATATTTTGTGAAATTTGTATTGTTCTTTCTATGATAGACTATGGTCTGCTCCACTATCTTTGACAAAAACCTCATTTGATTTTGCTTTATAGATAATAATGTATTTCCCCTAATGAAGTGCGGACTGCACGAAATGCATTGGGTATTTGGAGGATTGTAATATCAATTGAATGGATTGTTTGAATATCTTGGAACTTTTTGGAATCATTACACAGCTTTGATGTAACAGCATACATTGAGAATAACTTTGAATACAAGAATAAACTTGAGTGAAAAGTCATTTTTCTTTGGTATTCTTTTGAGTACGTTTTCATTCACTTTGGTCTAAACATTGGAGAGATCAATACATCTCCCTAAGGAGTGCGATTGGCTATTCTGTCAAGCTTGACAGCATCCAATTTGATTTATTCGACAACTCCTCACTGGTCAGAGGGAGCAAACCGATCAGCACCCAAGCTATTCTAGAATTGAACTAATTCAGAATTAAATAGAGTGCCTCACAACCCCACTTGCTTTTTTATTATATTCTGACCTCACCTGTGTGGGCACCTACCAAAAACTATGCAATAAATATGGAATATGAAGACATTTCCAACCTAACTGAGAACAGAGCCAGTACATTTGGTTTTTCATCTGAGGAAACCAGCAGAATCTACGCATTGATACAGGAAGCAGATCCCACAGCTGCGGGTACATTTTCATCACAGAGTCTATTAAAACAACTACTATATACTTCTAAAAGGATTATAAACCAGAAACCTCACACAGGAACATTAATAAGGTACCATAAGGACCAAAGGATACAGAGAGGGCTACGTATAGCCCTGAAACCAACACTTTGCAGGAACAACCCAAAATTTACGGAACGGTGCTACGAAATATTAAACAAATGTTCATTAGACCTTATTTTACTTATTGTGGAGGGACTATCTAAAGTCATTGAAGACCTTGACAAAGATATTAAAAGAATCCAAATGAATTTGGAAAGCAATTTATCAAAGGATGATTTAGACCGTGCCTTGAATGACATTAACATACAGCTTGACAAGTACACAAGAGAGATAAATGACAGAAAAATTTGCAAGTATAAACGCGATACCATTGACTACAAGCTTGGGGAGGTTTATAATTGGGCGGAGGTTTACGCCCAACGGAGACAACAAAGACCATTTCAAAATCCATCTTCAGATGAAGGGAGTTTGTCATCTTTTGATTCCACCCAAAAAGACACACAAATATCAGATAAACGAGGAAAACAAGCTGACAACAGGGAAAACATCGCAAACACCTCCGCTTCTACAACATCAGAGAGGCCTTTTTTAGGGAGAGGCCAAAGCCACAACGTCGAACCAGAAGGAGCAAGGGCCCAAAGAGAGCAAAGTTCTTCGATAGCCCAATCGACACGCAGAAAAACAACCTAGTAATCAACATTTCGAGAGAGAAGTTATCCAAAAATCAACTCTCCGTTTTACAATGTGGCTTATCATTTGTGCCTACCTACAGATCCAATGAATTGGAAACGGAAGTGAGCTTTTTCAAGTTCATGAGGACTCTTCGCTTAAGGCATTTTTTCTCAAACAATTCGCACTGAACCAATGACACAGACAGAAGACACATTGTTAGGGTTGAAAAGTAAAAGTACTTTTTTAGCCCCAGTGAGTCACAAGATCCTTGACTCATATGAAACAATTACAATGAATGAAATAAAGGAATTGTTCAAGAAACCATCAGCTAAACGTTCCAATTTTTCCACCAATGAGTTTTGGGCCATTAACCAAATCATTGCGAATCGAAAAATCAAATGTTGTAAAGCAGACAAGGGAGGTGCCCTTGTCATAATGGACTTGGAGTTTTACCTCGAAAGTGTGAACAACCATGTATTTGATGAAAAGTTATACATGGTGTTACCGAATGACCCAAATATGACATTCAAAGACACCTTGAACACCATCATCAACCAAGCAGTAGAGATGGGAACTATCACAGAAAAAGACAAAAGATTTATGTTACAAGGTCAACCGAAGTGCCCAATTATCCACATGCTGCCAAAGATACATAAGGACTTAATGAAACCACCTTTCACACCGATCGTGTTGACAAGAGTTTCATTTCATGAACCCACAGGAAAATATTTAGATCGACAGCTACAACCACTAGTACAGAAAATGTCCACATACCTACGTGACATGACAGACTTCCTCACCAAACTCAATGGCACAGAACTTGATGCGACTATGGAAGTCACTCTCTGTACCATCGAAGTATGTTCTCTTTATACGTCAATCCCACACAACAGGGGCGGTATACACCTGTTACAACACAACTTTTACAACTACCTACTGTTACAACGCAACTTTTACAACGCATACCATTACAACGCATTGCGCTGGGGGGCGCTCTAGGATAGGGAATAAGTATAATTTACTATCCAACACCTTCCCTAGTGTCCACAGGGACTGGAGTTAGAATAGTAAATTATACTTACCACTATCCAGCACCTCAAAGCGCTATGCGTTGTAATGGTATGCGTTGTAATGGTCGCGTTGTAACAGTAGGTAGTCGTAATGGTATGCGTTGTAACATGGTACATCCAACAGGGGCATTGAAGCTATAGAGTCTTTCTTAATTAACCATGACATTAAATAAGATTTAAAATTGTTTCTTTTAGAATTATTACACATCACCCTGTACCACAGTTATTTTTCTTGGAACAAACAATATTTCCAGCAGTTAGCTGGAACATCCATGGGGAATTGTGCGGCCCCCAGCTACGCAAATCTCTTTATGCATCGATTGGAACTTGAGAATATCCTTGAGAACCCCAGATGGCAGAACAAAATTCACAGATTTTGGAGATACATAGATGACATCTTTCTCATATGGAAAGGACCATCTGCAGAAATTGAAGACTTCATCAAATACATTAACAACATTGATGACCATATACAGTTCACACACTCTATCAATACCGGATCCATTCCATACTTGGATGTGCTAGTTTCTCAAGAGAATAATTGTTTTCAAACAGACGTGCACATTAAGAGTACAGACAGAAACAATATGCTGATCTTTGAAAGTTGTCATCCCATGTCTTTGAAACGCCATTTACCCTATTCTCAGCTGCTAAAGAATGAAAAGAATATCATTGAATGACCAAATTTATGAATGAAATGAAAATCAGATGATTCCAAAATTTTGTGAACTGAAATATCCGGAAAATGTTCTTGAAGAAGCTAAAGCGAGAACACAAACCATTTCCAGATCAGAGTTGCTCAAGAAACACCCAAAAGACACCAATCAGAACAGGTCAGTTTTTGTGTCTAAATTCTCAAACCGAAGTGAACAGATAAAGAGAATCATTTTGTAAAATTGGCAAATGGTTGAAAAAGAACCTGACTTTGAAGGACTCTTCACAAAACCTTTGTTCGCCTATCAAAGATCGAAAAACCTTAAGGATATAATTGAAATGGATGTTCAAAACAAAAACACAAGGTACACAGGCACGAGACCATGTGCTAACTGCGGACACTGCAATAATATAATCCGTGGTATCATTATCAACCATCCTACCACAGGAAGACCCATTGAACTCTTTACCAATGCCACTTGTGACTCTAAAAATGTGGTTTATCTACTAAAATGTCCATGTGGATTCCAATATGTGGGGAAAAAAGAGAGGAAAATAAAAACTCGAATGACAGAACATAAGGGCACTATAAGAAATAAGACTACCAAGGCTCCTGTAGCTGCACACTTCATTTCTAACAGCCACAACATCAGTCAGATTTGATTTATGGTTTTGGAGTGTGTTCCTGTGAAGCAAGGCTGTGACAACAAAAAAAGACTGCTTCAACGTGAAATGTTTTGGATTAAAAAACTGAACTCTTGCAACCCAGCAGGGTTAAATGAACGGCTTGAATATAGTTGCTTTCTATAACTTCCACAGACATACCTTTCCAATATGTTTACAAAACTAATTGAATAACTTTCACACCACAATTCAACTTTCCACCACTTTATTATGTACAGAATACCTTTGTGTGGATACTGTTATTTATCCTGATTTATTTGACTACTTTCCGTTTGCAACATGGATGTTTTGTTTTACACGACACCTCTTTACACAGTAGACACCCTTTTCATACTTTTTTGACTCTCATTGTAGTCAATAGCACCGCTTTAAGTGAACCACACTTCAACAACATGGCCACCACTTTTACACACTCTTCGGTACCACCAACAGTAAAGAGCTATACTTGGTTGATTTAACTTAGCCCTGTTCGTTACATCTTTTTGTTAACAACATCATAACGATTTTTCTCCCATTATTGTAAATTACACATGAATTTTCATTTTGACCGACCTGTAACACACTTCCGAGTTACGAGGGAATAGGTTACTTACATCGCGTGTAAGCGCATGAGCAGTACGTTCAAGTTCGATCCCGACTGGGCTAGAAGATAGGACACTTCCAAACCCGATTACCCGCCGGTAAGTGATAAACGGTGCATATTTTGAAAAAAATCCGGCGTAGTCTCGATGATTTAGACACTCGATATCACCGCGGGGTAATTTCCACCACAGTGACTATGTTCACAGCGTTTCATATACACTGGGCAACTGAGTGAACCGCTATGTGTACTACCATCTTTGTTTAACTATCTTAGTTTAACTTACACCTGAATTTTAGTTTTAATTCACGATGGGGGTTATTTAACACACAGACGAACCCACCAGCTTTAGAAATATTTTCACTCTGATCATGCCTTGCTATTGTTTTCATGCACTATCTAATTTTCTCTTATTTTGCATGTAAACAGATCGGTTATCAATGTTTTGTGAAATTTTTATTGTTCTTTCTATGATAGACTGTGGTCTGCTCCACTATCTTTGACAAAAACCTCATTTAATTTTGCTTTATAGATAATAATGTATTTCCCCTGATGAAGTGCGGACTGCACGAAATGCATTGGGTATTTGGAGGATTGTAATATCAATTGAAGGGATTGTTTGAATATCTTGGAACTTTTTGGAATCATTACACAGCTGTGATATAACAGCATACATCGAGAATAACTTCGAATACAATAATAAATTTGAGTGAAAATTCATTTTTCTTTGGTATACTTTTGAGTACGTTTTCATTCACTTTGGTCTAAACATTGGAGAGATCAATACATCTCCCTAAGGAGTGCGATTGGCTATTCCGTCAAGCTTGACAGCATTTAATTTGATTTATTCGACAACTCCCCACTGGTCAGAGGGAGCAAACCGATCAGCACCCAAGCTATTCTAGAATTGAACTAATTCAGAATTAAATAGAGTGCCACACACCCCACTTGCTTGTTTATTATATTCTGACCTCACCTGTGTGGGCACCTACCAAAAACTACGCAATAAATATGGAATACGAAGACATTTCCAACCTAACTGAGAACAGAGCCAGTACATTTGGTTTTTCATCTGAGGAAACCAGCAAAATCTACGCATTGAAACAGGAAGAAGATCCCACAGCTGCGGGTACATTTTCATCGTAGAGTCTATTAAAACAACTACTATATACTTCTAAAAGGATTATAAACCAGAAACTTCACGCAGGAACATTAATAAGGTACCATAAAGACCAAAGGATACCGAGAGGGCTACGTATAGCCCTGAAGCCAACACTTTGCAGGAACAACCCAAAATTTACGGAACGGTGGTACGAAATATTAAACAAATGTTCATTAGACCTTATTTTACTTATTGTGGAGGAAGTATCTAAAGTGATTGAAGACCTTGACAAAGATAGTAAAAGAATCCAAACGAATTTGGAAAGCAATTTATCAAAGGATGATTTAGACCGTGCCTTGAATGACATTAACATACAGCTTGACAAGTACACAAGAGAGGTAAATGACAGAAAAATTTGCAAGTATAAACGCGATACCATTGACTACAAGCTTGGGGAGGTTTATAATTGGGCGGAGGTTTACGCCCAACGGAGACAACACAGACGATTTTAAAATCCATCTTCAGATGAAGGGAGTTCGTCATCTTTTGATTCCACTCCATATCGTTGCCTCTTTGCTGTGTCTTTGCAGAGTAGGTGCTGGTGAGTGTAGTTGTGTCTTGTAAGTAAATTGTATATTTTTTTCTAAATATATTTTTTGGGAAAAAGGCTTACATTTTTTATCTTACTTTGCGCAGTGTTGGGGTTGTTGAGTTGTTTGTGCAGACTCCTTTATTTGTAAGGATAATGGCTAGCCGCCGGATTACTGCTCAGCAAGTTGTTGGATTGCTTTTTGATTCTTCCTCTGACCATGGTCCAGAGACTGACTCTGATTCTGATCCAGAGGTGGGAGGTGAAGATTCAGGTAGTGAGTTTTCTCTACACATGGCTTCATCTGATGATGAAGACACTCTTAGTGCTGATGAAGCTACTTTTGGTGTGGATGATGTGCCTGTGGTTGCGGGGGACATTGCTGTGCCTGTGGTTGCGGGGGACATTGCTGTGCCTGTGGTTGCGGAGGACATTTTTGTGCCAATAGTGCGGCAAGAGACATCTGGGCTGCAGCCTGGGGCTGCTAGACTTCCAGTTTGTGTAGTGAGACGAGAGGCAGCTGGGCGGCAGTCTGCGGCTGCAAGACTTGACGTTGAAAGTTCTGACCTCTGGGTTGCACCAGGCATGGTGCAGCCGGCATTGCCTGAATTTACTGGTTTTCCAGGGTGTAGGGTGAACACTGAAAACTTTTTGCCTATTGATTTTTTCAAGTTGTTTATGGATGATGTGTTTTTGGCAGAGATTGTAGAGCAGACTAATTTGTATGCTGAAATTTTTTTGAGGGTGAACAGTGCCAGCCTTAAGCCCCACGCTAGAGCTACCCGGTGGACTCCCACAAATTTGGAGGAGATGAAAAAGTTTTTGGGTTTAACTTTTTTGATGGGCTTGCTTAGGAAACCATCAATGGCTTCATATTGGTCTACTAGTCCCTTGATGGCAACAGCTATATTTCCGGCAGTCATGAGTCGTGACAGGTATTTGCTTCTGCTTCGGAAGATGCATTTTGTTGACAATAGTCTTGCTTTGCCATGAGATCACCCTGATTGTGACAGTCTTTTCAAGATTCGGCCTGTCATTGATCATTTCTTTGATCGATTTTCTGAGATCTTTTATCCTGGGAAAGAAATTACAGTGGACGAGTCTTTGCTGTTGTTCAAAGGCCGCTTGGTATTTCGGCAAAACATTCCTAGTAAGAGGGCACGCTATGGAATCAAACTGTATATGCTGTGTGACAGTGAGACTGGATATGTCTCTAATTTCAGGGTGTACACTGGTAAGGAATCCAGGATTAACCCCCCTGGTTGTCCGTCGACTTTTGGAGTGACTGAGAAAATTGTGTGGGAACTTGGTCGTGGATTTTTTAACAAAGGCCATCATTTGTATGTCGATAACTTCTACACTGGTGTGCGGTTGTTCAGGGAATTGGTCAAAGTGGACACTGTTGCTTGTGGCACAATCCGCTCAAACCGTAAAGGTTTCCCAAAATAACTTGTTTGTCGAAAGCTTGCTCGGGGACAGTGCAGTGCATTGCGTTGTGAGGAGCTTCTAGCTGTGAAGTTTTCAGACAGGAGAGATGTCTACATGTTGACTACAATACATGATGAAAGCACTGAACCGGTGACTGTTTGGGGTCAGGTTGCAGAAGTGCGCAAACCTTTGTGCATTTTGGACTATAATAGGCACATGGGTGGTGTTGACAGAGTAGCTCAGAGGTTGGAACCGTATGCTGCTCTTCGTAAGGCTTACATTTGGTACAAGAAGTTGGCTATACATCTTTTCCACTTGGCAACCTTTAATGTTTTTGTTGTGTTCCAGAAATCTTGTCCCCAGTCAAAGATGACTTTTGAAAAGTTTCAGGAGTCTGTAATGGGCAGCCTTGTTTTAGTGGAACAGGCAAGTGTTCCTAGAGTTGGAGTGGTGGAGGATATTGCCAGATTGAAAGATCGCCACTTTCCTGATACAATTTCTCCTACAATCTCAAAAGACTTTCCCAGTCAGAGATGTAGAGTCTGTTGGCGAAGAGGTTTGCGGAAGGAGGTTCGTATGTACTGCCCTGACTGCCCTTCAAACCCCGGGCTTTGTGTACCTGCTTGTTTTAGATTGTACCACACACAAAATAATTTTTGGGAGTATCAATGAGTGGTAAAGTGAACTGGTTGGTCTTATTGTTCAGTTTCAAAGTTTGCATTTGTGTAGTCTTTTTAGTTTAGTTGTTGAGTTAGTAGATTTGTATCAATTTGCAATTTGTTTTTGTTTTTCTTTTATTTTAAAAAAAAACTAAAGTATGATGTTGGTTTGCGTGTAGTGTCCATTGTCTGACGGTGTGCATGGTTTGGCGCTTGTCTGGCGGTGTCTGTGGACTGGTGCTTGTCTGGCGGTGTCTGTGGATTGGTGCTTGGCTGGCGGTGTGCGTGGTCTGGTGTTTGGTTGGCTGTGTGCGTGCTCTTGCACTTGCGTGGTGTTGTGTTTGGATTTGTCCTTGGCTGGTGGTGTGCGTGGAGTGGCGATTGGCTGGTGGTGTGTGTGGAGTGGCGCTTGGCTGGTGGTGTGAGTGGAGTGATACTTGGCTGTCTGTGCACGAAGTGGTGTTTGGCGGGCGGTGTGTGTGGAATTGCGCTTGGTTAGTGGTGTGTGTGGAGTGGCGCTTGGCTGGTGGTGTATGTGGAGTGGCGCTTGGCTGGTGGTGTGTGGGGAGTGCTACTTGGCTGTCTGTGCACGGAGTGGTGCTGGCCAGGTGGTGTTTGTGGAGTGGCGCTTGCCAGGCGGTGTGCGTGGAGTAGTGCTTGGCTGGTGGTGTGTGAGGAGTGGTACTTGGCTGCCAGTGTGCGCTGAGTTTTGTTTGGCTGGCGTTGTGCATGGTCTGGTGCTTGGATGGTGGTGTCGGTGGACTGGCGCTCGGCTGGCGGTGTGTGAGTAGTTACTTTCTGTTGGTCACTACACACACTGCTAGTTGAGTGACACTCCACGCAGTCCATCATTTTGTGTTGTTACAATAACAGAAATGTGGGCGTGTGAAAGTGATGGGCCCTTGAATGGCACTGTCTGCTGGTGTGAGTGTTGAAATGTGATGGGTCCGCGGCTGGCGGTGTCAATGTTTTGTATGTGTATGAATGGCCTGTAAAGAGGTTGGTGCCTTGACGTGGCTTTACAGCTCACGAGCTGTGAGTCAGTGGTTCAGTTTATCATACTTTCAATTATACGCAGTGTATTTCATTTTTGTGAAATTACTTGCGAATACAATTGTATGTACTGAATCATCACTCACCCTCGTGCCAAATCCAACCAGAATGTGTGTGTGCTTGCGGATTAGATGGCTGTGCAGTAATGTTTGTCTTTTATCTCTTTCTGAAGTAGGGTGTACCTTGTCCCTTATTGTGATTGTTGTAATGTGTTGCTGTTCCTTCCGGATGGTGTCAATGGCCTGGTTTGTATCAGGTATGAAAGGTGCGTGAATGGCCTGTAAAACGGTTGGTGCCTTGTCGTGGCTTTACAGCTCACGAGTTGCGAGTCACTGGTTCGGTTTTGATGCATTTATTTATTGACAGAGCATTTCATCACTTCCAAACCCGATTACCCGCCGGTAAGTGATAAACGGTGCATATTTTGAAAAAAATCCGGCGTAGTCTCGATGATTTAGACACTCGATGTCACCTCGGGGTAATTTCCACCACAGTGACTATGTTCACAGCGTTTCATATACACTGGGCAACTGAGTGAACCGCTATGTGTACTACCATCTTTGTTTAACTATCTTAGTTTAACTTACAGCGGAATTTTAGTTTTAATTCACGATGGGGGTTATTTAACACACAGGCGAACCCACCAGCTTTAGAAATATTTTCACACTAATCATGCCTTGCTATCGTTTTCACGCCCTATCTCATTTTCTCTTATTTTGCATGTAAACAGATTGGTTATCAATGTTTTGTGAAATTTTTATTGTTCTTTCTATGATAGACTGTGGTCTGCTCCACTATCTTTGACAAAAACCTCATTTGATTTTGCTTTATAGATAATAATGTATTTCCCCTGACGAAGTGCGGACTGCATGAAATGCATTGGGCATTTGGAGGATTGTAATATCAATAGAATGGATTGTTTGAATATCTTGGAACTTTTTGGAATCATTACACAGCTGTGATGTAACAGCATACATCGAGCATAACTTTGAATACAAGAATAAATTTGAGTGAAAAGTCATTTTTCTTTGGTATACTTTTGAGTACGTTTTCATTCACTTTGGTCTAAACATTGGAGAGATCAATACATCTCCCTAAGGAGTGCGATTGGATATTCTGTCAAGCTTGATAGCATCAAATTTGAGAAAATTAAATACAACATTTAATGCTAGAAACTGTATTTTTGAATTCCTTTAACTTCTTTTGGTCTAGGTCTAATTTCTCACAGAGCAGTTAGTTGTAGCAGGTGTATAGTGTAACCGCATGATTTTGAGGCATAAAACATTATGTTATTTTGATTTGTAAATTGCACCACTCACCAATGAGCGTATTCAGGTGCTTTGGCTGGTGTTTAGGTGTGTGGTTCCCTTGGAATAATTTGAAGAGCCAGGTATTGCTGTATTCAAAAGGTAAGGAGGAGGATCTGATGTTTTAACCCTTTCACTGCTAGGCCTTCCTACCCCGTGCTAAGCCTTTTTTGTGGCTATTTGGGGTAGTTTGCACTTAGTCCACTATAATCTTTTGTTCACATAAGGTATTTACACCAAATCTGAATCATTTTGTTCCAACATCAGAGGAATTTTGAAAGAACCCAGGGCTTGTGAATTCCCCTATAGGGGACCCAGAAATTACCCAAAATAAGGCTAACATTTGGGGGGTTTGAAAAAAATGGGGAAAAAGTGCTGCACAAGAAAGCGTCTGGTTTTTCCCTGCATATGATATCAACAAAGGGTTTGTGGTGCTGAAATTCCCATCTTCCCAGCTTTCAGGAACAGACAGACTTTTGTCAGAAAACCAACATTTATTACACAGTTTTGGCATTTTACTGGGACATAGCCTATTTTTTTTGCATTTTGTGCTTTCAACCTCGTTCCTGTTACTGGTATAAATGGGTGTGAAAGCAATAATGGATCTTGAAAAGCTATACATTTCTGAAAAGAAGACAACATTCAGACTTCAGTCATTTGTGTGGATACTTCAAAAATATTGAACTAGAAACTAGTAGTTGAAAATAAGACAAAATGGTTATTAAATTTAAAAAAAGGCCATTTGTGCAAAAGTTTTCTACTTTAACTTTTTCTAAGTATGACAGATTTTTCAAAACAACATACTGTTACATCCGCTGGATCCTTCAGGTTGTAGGGATATATAGGACTTGTAGGTTCACCAAGAACCTGAGGAACTCAGAGGCAATAACTGAGCTGCATCTTGCAAAGTTTTTTCATTGTGCACCGAGTATATAGCAATTCATTGGGTAAAAAATAAAGAGTGAAAAATTGGTATAAAGGAAACCTATGTATTCCGAAATGGGAAGAAAATGTAGAGTTTAGAAGCAGTAGCTATTTGCACATCTCCAAGATTGTGAGCACCCATACTAGCATGTGAATTATAGGACATTTTTCAAAGTGACTTCATTTTTACGTATTGTCTTACATTTTGAAGGTATAAATGCTTAGAAAGTCAACAGGTAATAACATTTGCTCTACAATTCTGTGTTGCCCTAAGTCTCCTGATCAAAATGGTTTGTCACTTGTGGGGTTAGGCCACGTGCCTGTGACAAGAAACGGACCAAAATACAACGTGGACACACCACATTTTTACAGTGAAAACAGACCCTATTTTTGCAAAATGCCTAGCTGTGGAATTTGAACCCCAGCTCAGCCGGCTCCTAGGCAAATATAGCAAAACTATACATTTTCTAAAACTAAAAATCCTGAGGAATCCAGGATGGGGTGAATTGAGTGTGTCTCACCAGGTTCTATTGCCCAAAATCTCTTGCAAACCTCCAACTTGGTCAAAAAACATGTTTTCCTCACATTTCTGTGATGGACAGTCCCGGAATCTGAGTGGATTCACAAGATTCCACTCACCACGCATTTCCCACAGTTTTCCAATAAAAATGGTACCTCACTTGTGTGGGTAGGCCTAGTGTCCGTGACAGGAAACGGGCCACAAAGCAATGTGGACACACCACATTTGCACAGTGAAAACTGAGACTTTTTTGCAAAGTACCAAGCTGTGGATTTTGATCCCTAGCTCTACCGGCACCAAGGGAAACCTAGCAAACCTATACATTTTAAAAAACTAGACACCCAGGGAAATCCAGGACGGGATGACTTCAGTATCTCTCACCAGGTTCTGTTACCCAGAATCCCTTGCAAACTTCAAACTTGGTCAAAAAACATATTTTCCTCACATTTCTGTGATGGAAAGTTCTGGAATCTGCATGGATCCACAAATCTCTATGCCAGCCAGCAATCACCATAATCTCCTGGTAAAAATAGTATTTCACTTGTGTGGGTAGGCCTAGTACCCGCAACAGGATACGGCCCAAAATGCAACGTGGACACATCACATTTTTCCAGTGAAAACTGACCCTTTTTTCCTAATGTGCCCAGCTGTGGTTTCAGACAGTAGGTCTACTGGTATCTAAGGAATGCTAACAAACCTATACATTTTTAAAAACTAGACAGCCAGAGGAATCCAGGAAGGGGTGACTAGTGTGGATCTCACCAGGTTCTGTTACCCAGAATCCCTCGCAAACCTCAAACTTTGGGGAAAAACACATTTTACTCACATTTCTGTGATGGAAAGTTCTGGAACTTAAGGGGAGCAAAATACTTCCACCCACCCAGCATTTCCCCAAGTCTCTCAATCAGATTATATCTCACTAGTGTGGGTGGGTTTAGTGCCCGCGACAGGAAATGGCCCAAAACTTACTGTGGAGACTTGAAAATTATCGATCACAAATAGACCTGGTGTTGCAAGAAGTGAGGTACCATTTTCATCAGGAGACTTAGGGGAACGCTGGGTGGTAGGCAATTCATGCTGGTCCAGTGAATCCACATTTTCGCCACAGAGAAATGTGAGGAATATGTGGTTTATTTTTAGTAAAATCTACAGTTTGTTAGGGATTCTGGGTAGGAAAACGTTGATGAATCAACTCAAGGCACACATCCTTAGACACCCCCGGGTGCCTAGTTTTCAGAAATGTCTGCATTTGGTAGGTTTCCCTACATGGCCGGCAAGCTCTGGACCAAAAACGCAGGTGACCCCCTGCAAAACCAGGTTGTTTTTTTTATGATTGATAATTTTTTAAGCTTCCACAATATGTTTTGGGCCATTCCCTGTGGTGGACACTTGGCCCACCCACACAAGTGAGGTACCATTTTTATCGGGAGATGTGGGGAAATGCTGTGCGGTAGGAAATAATTTTTCTCGGTCTAGTGATCCCACAGCTTTCCCACACAGAAATGTGAGGATAATGTGACTTTTTTAAGAAAAAAACGAGGATGGCTTGGGGATTCTGGGCAGGAAAATATTGGGGAGTCTATGCAAGTCATGCATCCTTGGACTCTCCCAGGTGTCTAGTTTTCAGAAGTGTCTAGGTTTGGTAGGTTTCCCTATATAGCCCCCGAACGCAGGACCAAAAAAGCAGGTGGCCCATTGCAAAACCAGATCATTTTGTGAATGATCAGTTTTGATGCCTCCACAATACGATTTGGGACCTTTCCTGTGGCGAACACTTGGCCCACCCACACAAGTGAGATACCATTTTTACCAGAAAAACTGGGGGTATGCTGACCGATAGGAAATTAGTGGATTCTTTCTGATTCTAGAAGAATATGGCACAGTAATGCAAGGAGAATGTGTGTCTGTATTCACATTTAGAGGTTTGTAGGGCATTTTGGGAAGGAACATTTTTTGGGATCCACGAGAGGGACACCACCCTGTACTCCCCTGGGTTTCTACTTTATAAAAATATTGAGAATTGGTAGATTTTCCCTAAAGACAATGTACACCCTGTCAGAGAAAGCCAGAAAATGCAAATATTTCTTTACAACCAACTACTCCTCAAGTACACACACATACTGGTTGGATTTGGTACGAGAGTGAGTGAAGGTTCAGAGCGTAAAATTTTATTAACAATATATTTCACATTTCACAAAGGGAAATGCACTGTTAATAGTTAAAAGGTTAAATACTTGAACCAATGACTCATAGCTTGTGGGCTGTAAAGCCACGGCAAGGCACCAACCTCTTCACAGGCCATTCACTCACCTTTCATACGTGGTACATATAAGACCATTCACACTGCAAGTCAGGGGCCCAGCACTTTACAACACTCACATCAACAGACGATGTAGAGACAATGTACACCCTGGCTGTGAAAGTCAGAAAAAGCAAATATTAGTTCACAACATACTATTCTTCGCTACGCACACATACTGGTTGAACTTGGAATGAGGGTAAGTGATGGTTCAGAGCGTAAAATGTTATGAACAAGAGATTTCACAAAAAAGAAACGCACTGTTAATAGTTAAAAGGTTAAAAATCTGAACCAATGACTCACAGCTTGTGAGCTGTAAAGCCACAGCAAGGCACCAACCTTTTTACAGCCCATTCACACACCTTTTGTACGTGACAAATACAAGACTATTCACACTGCCAGCCATTGGTCCAGCATATTCACACATCAATAGGCAGCACTCTTCAAGGGCTCATCACTTTCATATGCCCACATGTCTGACACAGCAAACACATCGGCTGATGGAGAGTGTGGACTGGCATTTGGCTAGCAGTGTATGGAGTGAGCAGCAGCAAGTCACTACTCTCACACACTAGCCAAGCACCAGTCCACACACACCACCAGCCAAGCACCAGTCCACACACACCACGAGCCAAGTGCCAGTCCACACACACCACCCGCTAAATCCCATTTCATGCACACCACCAACCAAGCGCCTGTCCATACATGCCACCACCTGCCAAGCTCCAGTCCACACACACCATGCCAGCCAAGTGCCAATCTACCAAACCTCCAGCCAAGCACCAGTACACACACACCACCAGCCAAGCATCAGTCCATGCACACAGCTATCACATTTTTTATGCAAATAAGAAAACACAATCCAATTGACAATAGATACAAAACTATAACAACAAACACAACAGCACCAACTAAATACATCACATTTATGCCAACCATGAAATCTAAGCAAAAAATATAAAACGATACAGACCAGTCAGTTTACTTTTATGGTCATGCTCGCAACCCAAAACTCCATTGCGTGTGGTTCAATTTAAAACATGTGGGCACAGACAGCCCACTATTAGAAGGACAATAGGGGCAGTGCATACAACTCCCCTTCCACACACCTCTTCAGGCACAGACCCTTCATTTCTTAAAGGGAAAGTCTTTTTTGGCTTTGGGAGGAAGGTGATCAGGAAAGTGGCAATCTTTCAATCTACTTCTAAGGGATGGGACTAAATCTAGCCCCTAAGAAACAATTGCACAGCATCATGCCGCCCCTGGTGTGCATGTTTTCTTAAAGTCTTAGCCATTTCTCCATAATATACCAACTTTTTTCCATAGTTTTCATTTTCTCTTAAACCATTCTTTTCTCACTTTTGTCCAAATCCACAAACCAAATGCAATGCCAATTTTCAATTTTCTGATATTCCAACTGTGCCTCAGGCCTCTTGAAAGAATACGAATAATGCCATGTTCATCACAAGCAGTCTTTATTTGTGTTAAAACCCAATGCATTTCGGGCCATTGAGTGCCCTTCCTCGGGGGTCATTGCAATTCATAATAAAACTATAATTAACACTATGGTTTTCAAACATGTATTATTGCAACACATTTTCATCAATGCAACGCTTTATGCTTCAATGAATGTCCATCTATTGCATTCTTTACCTTTCATTTCTCCCCACCTAATGACTACATAGCACGCCCTTTGTTCGTCCACACCTGTCTTTAACCCTGATTGTCTGTCCCAATGCAACAATACACGCTTTTCATGTGATCCCATTAAAAGTACCTCCCCTCTCCATAAATGTCTTCTAATTCCTTTCGTGTGCGTTTAAGAATCCCCAAATGAAAACATGTTTCCTCGGAAAAAAATGCTATTACGAATAACAGTTGTAAAGATTATAAAAACATACATCTTGCACAATTCCTGTACTGTTCTCTGAGCACTAAGAACACGCTCCACTGTTTTCTGTTATATTATCGAATTAGAAACATTCTGTCAGCCCAATTCCCTGCGTACCTGCTGTGGTTGTTTATTTAAAAACGCCACCCTTCGTCGCCATCTTCCTCAAACGGTAAATCATTCAACTAGTCCCGCCCTCTGTTTAAATCCCTCTACCTACGTGCTCTCTCTCCCAATTAGCTGAAGATTAGAGACTTTAAGAAAACATGCACGCCAGGGGCGGCATGATGCTGTGCAATTGTTTCTTTGGGGCTAGATTTAGTCCCATCCCTTAGAAGCTCTTTGTAACTGATGGCAGTGGGGCAGGCCTAATAACCTATTTGCACACAAACGGAACAAAGGCAAGAAAAACATGGGACAAAATAGGAAATATGATAAAAAGGTGTGCATCCCTTTACCATTAAAAAAATCTTTCAATCTAGCCACATCCTCCACCACTGTTCTAACCACTGATCTACTTGATCTACATCACCCATGTGGTTATTTTAGTCTAAAATGCACACAGCGTCATGAACTTCAGCAACCTGACCCCAAACAGTCACAGGTGAAGTCCTTTCATCATGGATGGTAGTAAGCATATAGACATCTCCCCTGTCAGAAAATGTCAGAGCTAGAAGCGTATCACTACGCAAGGCACTGCACTGTCTTCACAATTTTTTTTACAAACCAGCACTTTTGGTAACCTTTATGGTTAGAGCGGACAAGCAGCAGTGTCCACTTCGAACAATTCCCTGAAAAATGGCACACCAGTGTAAAATGTATTGACATATAAATGGTGACCTTTGTTAAAAAGTATCCTCCCAAGTTCCCACTCAATTTTCTTCAGTAACTCAGAAAATATACAGACAGACAACCAGTGAGGTGAATAGCTGAATCCGAACAGTGTAGAACCTGAAATTATATAAATATCCAGGACTACTCTCAGACAAAAATACATCTTAATTCCATAATGCGCCCTCTTGCTAGGAATGTGCTTATCCATAGCTATTTCTTTCCATGGCACATCGATCTCTGAAAATCAATCTACAAAGTAAGTAAGTAAATAATTCTTTAATGTTTGATTATTTAAAATCTTAGAATATTACCAGTACAAAACATATCCTATAATAGATAAAACCGTTAAAAAGCAATTACACCATAAAAATCATTGCAATTCATTAAACCTCTTCATTTTATATCTTAATCTCCCAATTTTGTTTTAGCTATCAATAAAAACCTTACAAAGGCAGCAATCATATGCATGTCATTAGAGTATAGACAACTTTTCAGTGCGTGCCTACATGTCCTTATTCCTCGTATATTAAAGGTAGTTTAAGTAAAGTTTTTCTTTCATTCTGATTTCCAGGACAAATACATAGCAGGTGGACAATATTCTCCTCTCCACTTTTACATAGTCTGCATAGTGTACCACTCTCCATTTTTTTCCACGGGGGAAGATGACTAAGTCCCGGGAGTATTCCAAATCTCGCTTTAACAAGAACTTGCTTATTTTTTTCTGGCCAGGGTGTTTCCAAATATTCTTGTACCTTCTTTTTTGTATATCCATTTATTATTGACCATGCATGTTTTCTTTTTGCCAGCCTATCTTTATCATTTACAAGCAACAGTTGATTTGTTGTTCGATTTTTAAAAGATGCCTTACTTATCGTGTTATTCTAGATTGGCATTACCGCAAACTGTTCTATCACTTTTTTAAGATAATTCCATGCAGGTGACTTCACATTATTATTTATTTCTTGCAATAATAACTGTGATAACTGATTTTCATGGTCATTTTTTATCCGATTCCATGTTTCGATAAATTGACTCTTTCTTGCATATTATTGATTATTTAGACCGAATTCCAATCTAATTTGTGCGGGTGATGCGTTGTTTGGGAGATAGAAAAGAGATTTATATGTTTTGGAAAGAGTATTATTTATTATTTCCGTATCTTTCCCAATTAGTGCCTCGCTGCCATATCTGGTAGTTGGTAGAGGTTTTGCTGCTATGATCTTCAAGAGGGGGCGATATGTGAGGTTACCAAGGGATTTCTGTAGGATCCTGAATGCTGCCGTAAAAGCATTTGCCTTCCTTTGTATGTCATTTTTTGTGGATGATAATTTCCCTTTTTGTCGAATAATACACCCAGATACCTGTATACTTCGACTTGTTCTAGTTGGGTGTTCTCCATATACCATTTGCTTTTATGTCTTAATTTTATATTCTTAGTGACCACCATGATTTTAGTTTTGGTTTCATTTATCACCATTCCATTTTCCTTTGCGTATATGGTTATTCGATTAATTAAATGCTGTAATCCAACTTTAGTATGGCTTAGAAGGAAGGCATCATCTGCATACAGTAAATTAGAAATCTGTTTGCCAGCTAATTTCGGTGGATGTGCGTTTAACTCGTCCAGGTTCACTGTTAAATCTGCCAGGAACAAATTAAAAAGGAGAGGGGCCAATACACATCCCTGCTTAATTCCTTCAGTTGCTGGGATTTCTTTTGATAATGTTTGGCCATCCCCATCCTCACTCTAACCTAGGTTTTACTGTAGAGAAATTGAATCAGTTTTAACAATTAAGTTGGAATATTTATTTGCTGGAGCTTCTTCCATAATAGATTTCTTAGGATGCAATCAAAGGCAGATTTAAAATCTACAAAACATAAATACAGCAGGTTTTTGGCTCTGATTGATTTATCGATTAGTAGAGATAATGCTAAAATGTTTGTCGTCGTTCCAAATCCTTTAATAAAGCAAGTCTGGTTCGGTGGCAGTATCTTGTTTTCTGTTGCCCATTCATTTAAATTAGTGAGCAAAATCCTTGCAAATAGCTTAGCGTCTGTGTCTTGTAGGGTGATAAGCCAATAATTTTCAGGAAAGGCCCGGTTTCCTTTTTTGAAGATTGGCGAGATTAAAGACCCTCGCCATGATTCAGGAATAATACCTGTTTGTATTATTTCTTTTAATACTTTTAAAAGATATCCTGACCATAATTCCAGATTTTCTTTAAAGAGAGCAAACGGAATTCCATTTGGTCCAGGTGCTCCATCTTTCTGCTTCTTAATTAATTTCATTAGTTGGGCTTTTGATATATCATTTTTTTCTTCCATCTCATAGTCTAGTCTATTGGTAGGTTGTGTTTCAATTTTTGTTATTATTGTTCCATTTCGATTTAGGTGTTGTTCGAGAAATGTGACTCATTCTTGCTCAGTTAGAGTTGATGAAACCACCAATTTATTCGGTCGCACTAGACCATTTATTATTTTCCAGAACTCTCTTGAGTTTGCTTGTTTGCTTGCATGGAATAGTTTTGACCAGAATACTTGTTTTGCTTCATTTTTTTCATTCCATATTAGTTTCTTCAAGTTTTGATTTAAAGATTTTAATTTACTCAGTATTTCCTCATTGTCGCTGGAATTTGTGATTTGTCTTCTTATCCTATTTCGAGTTCTTTTTAGTTTCATTATTGTATAGGGAAGATTTATATATGTTTTCATTTCATCTCCTTGCTTATTTTGGTTCCTTTTATTCGATTGCATTTGAGATTCAGGTTCAACCAGTTTCCAGGTAAAATTTACCCACTGTTCAATCGGCGACTCCATTGTTCTATCATTGAAGCAATTCTCTATAAGTTTCTGGACTTGATCATTCATCTCATCCTTAATCTGGACAGTCCCAAAAGGTTTTTTATAATTTATCATTCCGAGGTACCCCGGCACAGTTTGGTATAGTTGGTTTGTATTACTCCTGATGTTGGTAGTTATTATCTGTTGGCAATGGTCTCTATCAGAAACCTTCTCCCGCTGATATGAGGAAATATTCTGAAAGATGTTAAGAGATGCCATTGTATAATCAATCCTTGTCTTTGCATTATGCGAGATGTACGTATATGCTGGAGGAGTATCTGCTTTAAATCTCCCATTAAGAATACGCAGGCCATTGCTTCTATGTCCTTGACAAATTATATACCGATTTTGTTTCAACGGGGTTTGTCTCCATTCCTAGATCCTTGTGAGGGATTGACCATTGATGATCTTGTGATTGGGAGACATCGTCTCTTATAAAGGGTGCTAGTAAATTCAGGGTAAAGTCCCCAGTTATCATGTAGTCTGCTAATGGGTCATCCAACATTTGTTCCAGCAAAAAAATAGTAAGTGTTGCACATGATGATTCTCTACTACTTCGTGTTGGATGTATAAGTACATTATTCAAAATTAAGGTCTTTGTTTTCTGATTACTTGTTTTATATTTCAATTTGACTATTAGAATGTTCGGGCTATTTTTGTCCAATTGCTCATGTTCAGCCTGTAGGTTACTAGAAATAAATGTTGCTAGCCCCCCCACTCTGACGGCCATATTTATTGATTTTATTTGCATATTCAAAGTAGCCTATATAGCCCTGTAACATAAATGGATTGGTTTCCCATGTTTCCTGCAATAGGATAATCTGGCATGGATGTGGTATAGAATCTATGTATGCATTATGAACCTTAGTTCCCCCTCCATTTATGTTCCATGAACACATCGTTATTTTTCCGAGCACTTTTTCGTTCTTTGGCCGGGGCATGATTTTATTCCATTATTATTATTATTATTATATTTCTTATATAGCGCCAGAATAGACCCCCGAAGGGGTATCTCCGCGCTTGCCTTGGGAACCCGTCCTGGTTTTTCCCTGTGAGATAGCCCCTACAGGGCATCCCCAAAGTGAAAGCCAGGCATCCCGCTGCGAGGGGGCCGTTGTGGAGATTAAGCAAGCTTAATGGCCAGAGTTGCAGAGTGTGAACCCATGATTAGGTCAGGCACCGAAGCGAGAATTATCGAGTCCATGGACATTTGAGCTCAAGACCCTGCCGCGTCGGGAATTGAACCCTGGTCCTGGGTCTGACCTCTGCTTTAGGGTCTGCCTGCTCTAACCAGTGAGCCACACTTCTAGATAGATCATTATTGCTATGTAATGGCAGGGTAATCCATTTTTAATTTATTCCTGAATTTTTTTCTATTTTACTTTGCGGCAATGTTACTCCTACTTTATGAACAGATCAACCCCAGGCATTTTTTAGTACGGTACCCATATGCATGTTAAACGTTACCTTCTGTGCCTGATCTATCTCACCAATGAGTGTATCGGATAGACCTTTGGAACTGGCTTACTAATTATTATGCCCCAGGCATTAAAGATTTTATGTTCATTTAAAATTTGTTCTGCTATTAACGTTGAGTTTAGTGTAATTAATATAGGTGCCTGGAGACTATCCTTATCAGTCATAAATTCGATGAAGTCAATATCCTCACTCACAGTTTTAGCTAGTGACGGGATTGATTTAAATAGTCTAAGTATATTCCTTCTATTTAATATATCTTGTCTCCCTCTTGATTCAAATTCTGGTTTAAAAATAAGTTGTGCCTTCTCATTTGATTGATGGTCATCATGTCTATCTGTTTCCATAGCTTGCTTTGCTTTGTAGGTGATTTGCTTTACCCCTTCCCGATTTTCAATAGCAAGTTGATCCCAGTCTGGTAATTTTGTTTTTGTCTCTACTATTTTTAGTGTATTCCTTTTATATTCATCAGTTGCATCGGATTTCAAATATGTTTCTATTTTTTCGTCAACATATTGATTTTGTTGTTGACTTGTTTTTATAGTTACCTTTATGGGAGTGCTATCATTCCATGTCTGAGAGCTGTAGATGAACCGGCAACTATCATGTTCTTCTTCCTCTTTTTCTAGTAACTTATCTTTAAGTTGAGGTGGGCTTGCTATAATCCTTTGCTCCGCTGGTTCTTCTAATTGTCTCCTTTTTATGAACAGCAGCACTTCCTCTATAATCAGCCCTTTACCCGATGATTTTATTTTTCTCAGGTTGTTACCTTCCTCCATATTTTTCTGTTCCATCCCTATGTGGCTTGTTTTAGCTGTCTTAATAGCTATATTCTTTTGGGCACTCATTTTTTCCATTGATAGATCTTTTTCAAATATGGCAAAGTATTTATTGTTCCCATTCTTAGTTGTTGGAGAGATCTTTTTTTTTTCTTGGTAATTCATTTAGTAAATCGTATCCTTTCGTGTCGATAGTTGTTATTAACTCTTCATCCGATTGTATTGCTACGCAGTTTTGAGTTTTTGCATTTTTTCTAGCTTTACATAATTTTTTCCTTTGACTTTTTGTCATGGTGAAACCGTGGGTGTCTTTTTGTTCTTGATCTGCCCTTGTTTCTACACTGGTTGTCTCATCCTTTGTCTGGTCCAATATTTGTACGTCTATTGAAGTTATTCTTTCTTCTTGTACATTTGATTTTGTCTGCGACTTTCTTGCTGGTGTTAGTTCTAGCCCATCAGTACTTTCAATGCAACTGTTATATTCCTTATCGATTTTCATAATTAATTTAGGTTTTTCTTTCATTTTTTCATTATCATTTCCATTTTCCTTTTGAAGGGCCTTTTCTACTATTATGGTATGCAAAACCTCCAGTATTGTTGCTAGATTGTCTATAATAGGTATACAGATGCAGTCTGTGACCTATTTTTTCACTGTCAATTTGAGCTCTAATTATCAGACCATAAAGCTGGGCAAATTTGTTGTCAATCCCTGCAACTGCATTTGCCATCATTTTGAGAAGATCAATATGGCTGAGATACCCGCCACCCCCTCTCAACACAAATCCCCAAGGATGGGAAGACGGAAACGGTTCGGAACTTTTGGAAGGCGGGAGGGAGTTACCCTTCCCGGCCGTATTTATTAAAATATGAAACAAAATTAAAACATTAAAATAACAGTTTCATATCATGTACAATTTCATTTATACATTACGATGTTCTTGGCTGACCTTAACACATCTCTAATACAAAGGTTCTCCTAGCCGATACTAAACATCCTGCAAATGCATTTCTGAACATTGAAATTGTACATCCTAACGTTACGGGCCAACGGCAAGGTCGTAACCGGTGTCAGATCCCCAATACCAATTCCCCCCTCACTTGTGAGGGGCGGTCGCACAGGGTCTGTACCTCTGTGCCTACTTCCAATTTCCGTTGTCTTAGCGGGGGCCCCCTGTTAACTCGACGCCATCTTAGTGGTCGTCCGAGGACTCGTGTGAGGTGTCTAGAAGGTAGCGTAGACCCCCCTCCCACCCCACACAACTTACCACACCTGCCGTCGCAGAGGTCCGGGCCCCGGGAAATTCCGAGGAGGGGTCCGTAGCCCCTCCTCCCCAGGGAGGGGCCTATGGCCGCCTTCCCTTTCGGCGTCCCCATCCTTAGAGGGGACCGCCTCCCGTTTGAGGGGCCAATGGCCGCCTCCCCCCGGGCGCTCCCATCCATAATGGGTGACGCCCAAACCTCTAGGGATCTTCCAATTACTTCTCACCGATCATGACCTTACCGCCCGACCAAGAATAAATACGACAATTAGAACTAAGCTAACGAAAAGGAAAAATTACATTTAAACAATTTTACGTAGAACTCTACTGAGCATCACCATTAAAATTAATTGCAAACATTTCTGCTAAGAAAACATGTTGAAAACGAAAATCATCACTTTATTACACAACACATTATCAACTTTATTCCAAGACAACCTGTAAGAGAAACCAAATCATGTCGTTCAACTTTATTCAAACAAATCGCTGTCAACAGGGGCTGGTGGGTGGGTCAAAATTGGCTCTTCGTTCCGTCTCGAGCTCACGTGCAACGAGGAGGTGTAGCTTCAGAGCACAGGAACAAGAGGATGCTTCCTTGGCTTGTCGCTCCTTTTATCCTTCTTCGGGCGGGCGTAGACCCTCCTCCAATCCGCCTCCCGGGCGTGGCTGGCGGTGTCGGTGTCTAGGACAACCCCCTCTTGGGCGGGAAAAGGCGCGCCCCAGCTACGCCGCTTCGGGCATACCAGCCGGGACACGCCTCCCGCCCAAAATGGTTTCCCGGGGAGATCGGGGTACTCCACCATACGTCCGGGGGGACCGAGTGGTCGCCCCTTTCCATATGGCTTAGATACCCGCCACCCCCTCTCAACACAAATCCCCAAGGATGGGAAGACGGAAACGGTTCAGAACTTTTGGAAGGCGGGATGGAGTTACCCTTCCCGGCCGTATTTATTAAAATATGAAACAAAATTAAAACATTAAAATAACAGTTTCATATCATGTACAATTTCATTTATACATTACGATGTTCTTGGCTGACCTTAACACATCTCTAATACAAAGGTTCTCCTAGCCGATACTAAACATCCTGCAAATGCATTTCTGAACATTGAAATTGTACATCCTAACGTTACGGGCCAACGGCAAGGTCGTAACCGGTGTCAGATCCCCAATACCAATTCCCCCCTCACTTGTGAGGGGCGGTCGCACAGGGTCTGTACCTCTGTGCCTACTTCCAATTTCCGTTGTCTTAGCGGGGGCCCCCTGTTAACTCGACGCCATCTTAGTGGTCGTCCGAGGACTCGTGTGAGGTGTCTAGAAGGTGGCGTAGACCCCCCTCCCACCCCACACAACTTACCACACCTGCCGTCGCAGATGTCCGGGCCCCGGGAAATTCCGAGGAGGGGTCCGTAGCCCCTCCTCCCCAGGGAGGGGCCTATGGCCGCCTTCCCTTTCGGCGTCCCCATCCTTAGAGGGGACCGCCTCCCGTTTGAGGGGCCAATGGCCGCCTCCCCTCGGGCGCTCCCATCCATAATGGGTGACGCCCAAACCTCTAGGGATCTTCCAATTACTGCTCACCGATCATGACCTTACCGCCCGACCAAGAATAAATACGACAATTAGAACTAAGCTAACGAAAAGGAAAAATTACATTTAAACAATTTTACGTAGAACTCTACTGAGCATCACCATTAAAATTAATTGCAAACATTTCTGCTAAGAAAACATGTTGAAAACGAAAATCATCACTTTATTACACAACACATTATCAACTTTATTCCAAGACAACCTGTAAGAGAAACCAAATCACGTCGTTCAACTTTATTCAAACAAATCGCTGTCAACAGGGGCTGGTGGGTGGGTCAAAATTGGCTCTTCGTTCCGTCTCGAGCTCACGTGCAACGAGGAGGTGCAGCTTCAGAGCACAGGAACAAGAGGATGCTTCCTTGGCTTGTCGCTCCTTTTATCCTTCTTCGGGCGGGCGTAGACCCTCCTCCAATCCGCCTCCCGGGCGTGGCTGGCGGTGTCGGTGTCTAGGACAACCCCCTCTTGGGCGGGAAAAGGCGCGCCCCAGCTACGCCGCTTCGGGCATACCAGCCGGGACACGCCTCCCGCCCAAAATGGTTTCCCGGGGAGATCGGGGTACTCCACCATACGTCCGGGGGGACCGAGTGGTCGCCCCTTTCCATATGGCTGAGATACCCGCCACCCCCTCTCAACACAAATCCCCAAGGATGGGAAGACGGAAACGGTTCGGAACTTTTGGAAGGCGGGAGGGAGTTACCCTTCCGGGCCGTATTTATTAAAATATGAAACAAAATTAAAACATTAAAATAACAGTTTCATATCATGTACAATTTCATTTATACATTGCGATGTTCTTGGCTGACCTTAACACATCTCTAATACAAAGATTCTCCTAGCCGATACTAAACATCCTGCAAATGCATTTCTGAACATTGAAATTGTACATCCTAACGTTACGGGCCAACGGCAAGGTCGTAACCGGCGTCAGATCCCCAATACCAATTCCCCCCTCACTTGTGAGGGGCGGTCGCACAGGGTCTGTACCTCTGTGCCTACTTCCAATTTCCGTTGTCTTAGCGGGGGCCCCCTGTTAACTCGACGCCATCTTAGTGGTCGTCCGAGGACTCGTGTGAGGTGTCTAGAAGGTAGCGTAGACCCCCCTCCCACCCCACACAACTTACCACACCTGCCGTCGCAGATGTCCGGGCCCCGGGAAATTCCGAGGAGGGGTCCGTAGCCCCTCCTCCACAGGGAGGGGCCTATGGCCGCCTTCCCTTTCGGCATCCCCATCCTTAGAGGGGACCGCCTCCTGTTTGAGGGGCCAATGGCCGCCTCCCCCCGGGCGCTCCCATCCATAATGGGTGACGCCCAAACCTCTAGGGATCTTTCAATTACTGCTCACCGATCATGACCTTACCGCCACAGGCCCGGATAGTTGACCGGCTATCCGGACCCCCCACAAAACTCCTACTTAAAACTCATGGCTACAAATTCCTCAACCAGGCTAAGAAGTCTCCTATGAGTAAATCATTCCCCACCCGGGACAAATGAACCCCGTCCTCTAGTTACATCTGATCCCCCCTGATACACCCATGCGGAATAGAATGCAATGTATTTGTACGAAACAATCTACCAAGTTTGTTATTCACTTTCTTCACAGAATGATTTAAAGCAGACACAGAATTAGCCCCCCGCCACACCTTCCGTGGGATCATGTGGGACCATGCAATTGTGCACCCCGGGACCCTTTTCGCCAACCAACTTACAGTGGATAATATCACCTCGAGAAGTACTCGCCGGTCAATGGTCACCAAATCATTGCCCCCAAGATGCACTATGAGTATAGATGGCGGTAACCTCGTCCGCCCTAACAAACCCTCCATAAAATCCTGAAACTGGTCAATACAGAGCCCGCCCCTTCCGTAGAAGGTCACCCTGTACCCGTATTCCCCAGCCATGTGAATCATGTCACCTGCTTTGAATACGTCTGCGGCACGCCTCACGTATGAGTGTCCCACGACCCACACCACTCTTTCCACAGCCGGTGTCCTTTGACCGCTGGTCCCCAGGTGTTGGGTCAACTGCACAGTCTGCCCCGCCTCGTAAGCTTGCGAAACTGTAAACCAAACAAAAAACAAGAAGCGTGAGTTCATGACATTAGCTTCACAACATGTGCAACCGCACGTACCGTTTATAACAGTTCGAGGACCAACGCCCCAACTGTTTTACTTTTTCGACACTCAGACCCCTGGCTGTGGCCTCAGTAGCAGCCCCTATCCGGAAGGAATGGGTCCCAAACTCGCACGGGTTCAAGCCTGCGGCTGCAATTGCCATCGCAAGCACCCGTCGGAACTGAAACCTCGTCAGTGGGGTGGCGTCGGCGTGCCTCAGTAAGCTTCCCCATCATGTTGCCGCCCTCTGCGCCAAATATTCCTCAACGCATGCCACCGGGCACATGAGCGATCCGGGAATCCGGTGGACTACTACACAGTCCCCGTTCGCTCCCTGATCGGTCTTGGACCTGGCAAACGAGACTACCATTGTCTCCCCCTTAATTTGGATGTGCTCTCGGCACAGTCCCCCCCGTATCCTGCTTGTTCCTTGCTACCAGCTCGCTTACCCGCATAGCCCCATGGAATGCTAATGAAAAAGCGGCTCGAAATAGTACTGTCTCAGATTGAGATGAACATGTTGCAGGGAGTACGGACATCAACAGGGCCAACCTTTCCAGACCTATCGGGTGCCTGTCGTCCACTCTGCGACCCTCAAGGCGTTGCCACCCTCGCAGCGCCTTCTGTACCACAAAAGACGCTGTGGGGTCCTGGATACCATGAGCCCGTGCCATGAAAGAAATGGCGGCCCGGTGCCTCTGTGCCGTGGCTACTGATTTGCCTGCCTGATGTAAGGATAACAGAAACTTCAGGACATACTCCTCCTGGCCCCAAAGCTCCCCCCCAGCAGAACCCAAAAAGGACCAATAGGAACGGAACGCCCCTTCGTATGCCTTCCTTGTCCTGGGCGCTAAACTCTCTCCCACGAGGTCCTGTAGTCCGGGGCACCGAGAGACCAGAGAGCTTCGGGAAATGGTGCCGCCACCGGGTCCGCTGAGGGTAGGAAACCCCAGAAGGCCTGCATACGGGAACGAGAAAGCGCGTCAGCTGCCTGATTCAACACCCCTGGCACATGTCTTGCCCTAAAGTGGACGTTCAGCCTCATACACAGCAGAACAATTTCCTTCAGCAATCTCAAGATCCATCTGCAGTGGGCAGCCTGACTATTGATACACTCAACAACTGTCATATTATCCGACCAAAACACCACAGAGCGGTCACGAAACCCCTCAGGCCATGTTGTCAGGGCCACCAGAATAGGGAACAGCTCTAGAAACCCAATGTTACCTGTGAGCCCATTCACGTGCCACCATACCGGCCAGGTTTGTGCTGACCAATGATTACCAAAAATTGCGCCAAATCCAACACTCCCTGCCGAGTCCGTCCACAACCCCAGTTCCTCAGAGGAAACCGCGGGTTTGCTCCACACCACTCGACCGTTGAAATCCGCCAGGAATGCCAACCATATGCGCATATCCTGGCGAACCTCTGCCGAGAGCCTTGTGCGGTGGTGGCCTTCTTTAAGGCCAACCATGGCCTGAGCAATAGAGCGGGAAAATGAGCGCGCCATTGGTATCACTCTCAGGGCAAAATTTAGTTGACCCACAACCTGCTGCAACTGATGCAATCTCACTTTTGTCTCGCTAATACATGTTTTAAGCGATGCCTTAAATTTCGTCACCTTTTCCTTGGGCAAGCGGAAGCACCCCTCTTCGGAATCAAGCTCTATTCCAAGAAACTCGAGCGAAGTAGACGGCCCGACTGTCTTACCGGGTGCCAATGGCACGCCAAAGCGTCTCATGAGATCACAAAATTTATTCAAAGCTTGTGCACACTCTATGTCCCCGGCTGCCCCCAGGAACAGAAAATCATCAAGATAATGCATCACATGTGTAAACCCTGTTGTTCTTGTGAAAGCCCATTGCAAAAAACAACTGAATCCCTCGAAATACGCACAAGAGATGGAGCAACCCATTGGGATACATTTATCCATGTAATATCGACCCTGAAACATGAAACCAAGGAGACGCTGATCCTCTGGGTGTACCGGGAGCAACCGGAACGCTGACTCGATATCTGATTTAGCCATCAGCGCTCCGGGCCCTAGGCGATTCAAAATGGCGACGGCCTCATCGAAAGATGCGTAGCGCACAGAACAAACTCCCGGGTCAATCGCATCGTTCACCGAAAGACCCCTCGGAGCTGACAAATTATGTATCAACCTGAATTCCCCCGGATCTTTTTTGGGGACTACACCCAGGGGTGAACAAACAAAATTAGCAACTGGCGGGATGTCATATGGTCCAGCAACCCGACCTCGGGCCACCTCTTTACCAATCTTTGCTTGTACCACCGCCGCGTTCTGCTGCACCGATAGTTGATTCTTACAATGTGCTGCACCCTGAAAATCCCCCGCCGGGATGCGGAAACCATATGAGAAACCATCTCGCAACACCCCAGCGGCGATATGATCTGGGTTTTCGTTTAGCCAAGGGATCATTGCCATGATATCAACCGGGGTCGGTAGAGGCGCCCCTTGGACTATTTCAGACCTGTTTGGCGCTTCCTCTACTCCCCGTATCACTAGCCTTGGCTCTGCACATATTCTCAGGATGGGAGGACTGCCCACACCCCGAACATTCGTGCCTGAACTTACAAGAACCCTGTGGCCTAGTACATTTCCCTCTGTTAAAGCCCCAGCAGACCCCTTTTTTCCCTGAGCTGCCACTATTCCTTGAGTTCCGGTCATTGCTTGAACCTGCCCGAAAGGGCGCCCCTGACGAATGGCGGGAATACTCGACCACCTCGCCCCCCAATGATGGTGACTTTCCCACGCCTGGCTTTTCCATTTTTTGCCATGAAATGGAGTCAAAACAATCCCATGTCAGGGATGAATCATGTTCCTTGGATTTACGAAATATATTATCATAAGAAAACCATTGATTCCCTCCATAAGTTTCATAAAATTCCATGATACGTGTCTGATACACGGCCAATTCCCCCAACAATTCGGGCCTACGTTCCCCCATAATTGCAATGAACATTCCGAACGCTCTGCCCCAATTGCCTATCGATTCATCGACTCTAAAACCGGCCATCCTGGCTCGCCATACACTTGGATGTAGAAACTCTTTTTGATTTTTAACATACTCGATTTCGTAGTGATCGGTCAACAAGGAAAACATGTTCACATATTTGTCTGCCCATATCCTCTCTTTCACCTCCATCGGGATATGCTGCACAATCTTTTCCCTCCTTGAAGGTACCGATCCCTCCCCAACCATCGGCAATGGCTGCTTACCTGAACCTGCCGCCGTAACTGTAGACCCCGCCGTACCAACGCCCGATCCTGGTTGACCCACGGGAGCCTGCGGGGAAACAAAAGGACAAGGTGCTTTTGCGGCATCTCGGGATTGCCGCAACTGCCTCATTAATTGTTTGGCCTCCTCAGCCGTGTCCCCTGGAGCAACGGAACCCTCATTGTTTCTGCCCAACCACGCCGCCAGCTGGGCGGCCAACTCCGGTGGCATATCCCCTTCGTTCACAGGGGTAACTACTACAGGGATTGGCTGACCCGCGTCGGGAACCGGCACAGGAGCCTCCACTGGTCTGGGAGGGCTCGCCGGGGGAGCCTCCGGAACTGGAACCTCGTCTCCATTTGCCCCGTTCCTGGCCCTCTTTCTTCTCCCGGCAGGGACCGCCCCTGGGATGATTCTTTTAGGCCGTCCTGTACCGTCCCTGGCCGCCATTTTTCTCTTCATCTCCGCCATGTCTTTCACCAGCATACGGAGCATTTGGTCGGTGCTAACCTTCTTTGCGACCCTTTTGCCCGGCATTTTCCTCACGATAGATGAAAGGTCCTGGACAAGACTTGTAGCGCTAAAAGAGAAAAAAGAGAAATTACAAATTTCAATATTGGCTCTTCGTTCCGTCTCGAGCTCACGTGCAACGAGGAGGTGCAGCTTCAGAGCACAGGAACAAGAGGATGCTTCCTTGGCTTGTCGCTCCTTTTATCCTTCTTCGGGCGGGCGTAGACCCTCCTCCAATCCGCCTCCCGGGCGTGGCTGGCGGTGTCGGTGTCTAGGACAACCCCCTCTTGGGCAGGAAAAGGCGCGCCCCAGCTACGCCGCTTCGGGCATACCAGCCGGGACACGCCTCCCGCCCAAAATGGTTTCCCGGGGAGATCGGGGTACTCCACCATACGTTCGGGGGGACCGAGTGGTCGCCCCTTTCCATTTGAATATCAATTTTATTGGATTGATATTTTAGTGCTTCTAATGTAAGAGTAGAGGTTTGGTAAAGAATATCCCAACTCATCCCCATATCTTGTTCTTTTATTCCTATTTGCTTATCTTGTGTTGACTTTCCATTTTGATCTTTACTGGTAGCGGAGGATGCATATTCTGCCATGAACATGTGATTTACTTTTTTAATCAGTATCTTTATTTATTTTATTTCCTAAATCATACCCCCATTTGGTTTGTCTTGCTTTGTTTCATGAAGATCATTGTCTTCTTGAATGACGCTCCCTGTGTTGCAGGTTTGATTACTCAATTGTCTGGGCATTCTTTCCTCAGTAATTGTCTGGAATCTTTTCTTGATTTCTATGTTTACTTCTTTAGGAATCATTGACCTAGGTGACAGTTTTTCCTCATTAATACCTCTCTGGATTACCTGATTGACATCAGTATAATTGAGATCAGAATCACTTATATAGCAATTTATATCATTAGATAGTACACCTGATACATCCATTTCTTTTAGATTATCTTCATGATTTGTACTGGACGGAATAGTTACGCTTAATATATCCTGATCTGTGATTTGGAATTCATTATCCTTTTGTTCAATAATCTTAATTTGTGAGTTACACTCTTCTTTTTATTGAATGCTTTGTGTGACTTGCATACTGAATTTCTCGCTACTAGTACGTTTGATTGTGGTTTGTAGTTTATTATTTTCCGCATATATTTGCATTGTCATCAAAACTCCAGTTGGATCCTTCATAAATTGAAATTTATCCGGCACTTTTCCCGATTTCTCAAACATCCTTGCTAGTGGAGATATTAGTGACTGATTCACTCCTAAGGTGTTCGCTTTAACCTTTTTTAACACCTTCAGTTGTTGTATTTTCTTTGTACGTCTTGCAATTGGTCCTGACGTCCTCTCTTTACCAAGAGCGCATAATTCGCCCTCTATTCCGTACTACTGATCCCTTTTCGTGTTTTCATAGCGTGATCCTCGTAGAGGTATTAAGGGTGTATAGCTCAACACTGTTTAGTTGATCAATTAGATGGAACAATCTCCAGCTAGATTTTATGCTATTCCCACCCCCTCTGTTTTCCTCCACTCTCTTACTCAGACCAACTGCTCACAAGCTCAAGGGCTCTGTAACTCAGTGTCTCAGGGGTTCAGGGGGCTCAAGAGGCCAAAGAAATAGCACTCTCCCCCGTGTTGCTCTCCGCCACTGTTCAGCAGGCCACCAGTCCCAGTAGCTCAGCGAGAGTGGGGGCTCCGCTAACCAAACAATCAGTCAGCTGACGGCACACCATAAGCCGCCGCCAACTCCCCGGTGTGGGCTCTCAGTTGCGCATGCCAGTCAATGTCTGTCAATGCCGGGCTCCACGTCTCCAAGCTCCCAACTCCCGCTCCACGCTCTGGGCCCCACTCTCCGAGCTACACGGAAGAGTGGCGCGGGTAGGGGGTGCTCATGCTCAACATTCAGCAGTCGGAAACCAAGCAACCCCAATACCTCAGATACCGTGACCTCCGATACTGCCGACTCAGAAACACTCTCAGGTCTAAGGTCTCAACAAAAAGGTGGCAGTTCAATCAATCGGCTGCAGCCCCAACCGTCTGTCTGCCTCCAAGCCACGGCTTGGGTGAGCGGGGCTAGGCAGTGTTTTTTTACCTGTTAACTCTTCGCTGGATGCTAGGACGCAAACTGAAAGTGAGCAAAACTGCTATTTCCTCACCACTGCCACTGCCACATGCTCTCCGCTGCCCCCCACTACCACTACCACCCGCTGCTTGCTTCTCACCACTGTATTGCAGCCTGGGCGGTAGAACTCCATCTTCACTCCCTGGAGCGGGCCTCTGCAAACCCACTGTTAACCCGCTGTAAAAATGCCCGGCATCCGGGCTGCGGGCTGTGAGGCTGCCGTCAGATGCTCCAAGCCGCCGAGTACTCCGGGCGTTTTTTTTGGCTTTCATTTTTTTTGCCAAATGCCGTGCCGAGTCAAGCCTCAGGACCCTCCGAAAGCCGTGCATCTCCTCACCTCTGCGTTTCTCTCCGCAAATGGTAGCGGCGGAGACAGTGGTCAATCGCAAAACCAGGACTGGAAAGACTGGAAAAATCTACAAAGTGATCAAGGACAGGACGAACCTTAAAAAGACGGTTACAATCAGGGTGATCTCGGAGCAATGCTAAAGCATTGTCAGCAAAATGCAACATCCAAAGAAGAAGTAAATACCTATTACGACTCATGGTTGTAGGAAATATAGCTGTTTCCATCAAGGGATTAGTAGACATATATGAAGACAGTGACAGCTTCCTTATGAGGCCCATCAAAAAAGTTAAACCCAAGAACTTCCTCAGCTCATACTGTTTCATGGGAATCCACTGGGTAGCTCTAGAGTGGGGCTTACGTCTGGCACTGTTGTCCATCAAATACTGTTCAGCATACAAATTAGTCTGCTCAACAGTCACAGCCAAAAATACATCATCCATAAGCAAATGAAAGAAAGTTATAGGCAAAAAATTTTCATAGTTCACTCTACACCCTGCATCGCCAATTAAGACACCAAACACCGGCTGCACCATGTATGGGTCAATTTCAGAGTCCAGCACTTCGAATGTATGACGTTACAACGTATACTTTTAAAACGCATACTTTTACAACGTGTTTTTTACAACGCAACATCCATTACAACGCATTCCATGACAACACATGTCATTACAACGCATTTGTAAAAACTATCTTTACAACGCATTCCATTACAGTGCATACTACCTTTAAAACGCATACCATTACAACGCATACCATTACATTGCATTTATGGTAAGTATTGGATAGTGTAGGGGTAAAATTAACTATTCTAACTCCAGGGGGTGCAACAGTAGGGTAAGTGTTGGATAGGGTAAGGGTAAAAAAAAACCTATTCTAACTCCAGGGGATGCAACAGTAGGGTAAGTGTTAGATAGTGTAGGGGTAAAATTCACTATTCTAACTCCAGGGGGTGCAACAGTAGGGTAAGTGTTGGATAGTGTAGGGGTACAAATTACTATTCTAACTCCAAGGGGTGCAACAGTAGGGTGTGTGTTTGTTTAGTGTAGGGGTAAAAATTACTATTCTAACTCCAGGGAGTGCGACAGTAGGGTAAGTGTTGGATAGTGTAGGGGTAAAAATTACCATTCTAACTCCAGGGTGTGCAACAGTAGGGTAAGTGTTGGATAGTGTAAGGGTACTATGCGTTGTGATGGTATGCGTTGTAACGGTATGCGTTGTAATGACTGCGTTGTAATGACATGCGTTGAAGTGGTATGCGTTGTAGTGTCATGCGTTGTAATGGTTGCATTGTAATGGCATGCATTGTAATGGATGTTGCGTTGTAAAAGTTTTGTTGTAATGGTAGTGCGTTGTAAAAGTTGTGTTGTAAAGTTTGTTTCCCAGCACTTCTAATGAGAAGCCTTACAGCCCTGGGCTGCAAACCAGAGGCCTCTTGCTTCACTATCAACAAATCAGTGTCCTTTTCTAAAACAGGAACTTCATGAACACTGGGAGTAGCTTCATCTGAACTGAGAGAAGCTTTATAATCAGATGATTCCTCTTGGACAGAAAATTCACTGCAAGAATCCTGGCCTTCCTCCTCTGCCTCAGATGCAAAGTTAGTTTCATAATCATGGTCAGAAGAAGACTTGAAAGCATACCAACAACCAGCTGAGCGGTCATCCTGCAGCTAGCCATAATCCTTACCAAGAGAAGTAACTTGACAAATAAGTCAATAGTACCCAGCAATGTGTAACATAAGTAATAAGCAAAGTGTGGAATAATAAAACAAAAAGTAAAACTATTGGCATTTAGAAATTGCAAAGGAAAGTCAATCAATACAAAGCACGCAAAGACCTATATACTATAAAACAATACCACTCACTTTCTAAAGACAGCTAGACTCACCAGCACCTACTCTGCACAGACACAGCAAGCACCAACAAAAACCTACTAGAAAAGAAAAACAAAACAAAATTGCACACAAGGAAACACAGTACACATTTTGCACAAATATGAGGCACAAATATGGGGAACGCCGAACGAAAGACCTGTAAGGACGCGCTGCGAGGGGGCTCGCAGTGTACCTGCTCTCCTGCTTTACCGGACATACTGGGCATCTTGGCACAGCTGGGCTGCTGACGCTGTGGTCTCCCCCGACGGCGAGCTGCTGACATCGCTCTGCCGCGGAGAGGGGTCGAGACTACAGCTCCCAGCCTGCCCTGGGAGATCACCGCCCACTTCCTGGTTGGCGCGAACGGAGGCGCATAAAATCAGACAGCCCCCACAGAGGAGCGGGAACGCCGAACGAAAGACCTGTAAGGACGCGCTGCGAGGGGGCTCGCAGTTTACCTGCTCTCCTGCTTTACCGGACATACTGGGCATCTTGGCACAGCTGGGCTCCTGACGCTGTGGTCTCCCCCGACGGCGAGCTGCTGACATCGCTCGGCCGCGGAGAGGGGTCGAGACTACAGCTCCCAGCCTGCCCTGGGAGATCACCGCCCACTTCCTGGTTGGTGCGAACGGAGGCGCATAAAATCAGACAGCCCCCACAGAGGAGCGGGAACGCCGAACGAAAGACCTGTAAGGACGCGCTGCGAGGGGGCTCGCAGTTTACTTGCTCTCCTGCTTTACCGGACATACTGGGCATCTTGGCACAGCTGGGCTCCTGACGCTGTGGTCTCCCCCGACGGCGAGCTGCTGACATCGCTCGGCCGCGGAGAGGGGCCGAGACTACAGCTCCCAGCCTGCCCTGGGAGATCACCGCCCACTTCCTGGTTGGCGCGAACGGAGGCGCATAAAATCAGACAGCCTCCTCCGCATCGCGGACGCGCGCGGGCGGCGCCGGGCGGAGCCCGGGCAGAGGGCCGGCCGTCTGTGGCCGTCAGTGGTCTGCAGTGGTCGGTCGGGCCACCCCTCTAACATTTTCAACCCGCCCGTGGTGAGTCTACCTCCCTTCCCCATTTTTCCTCACCTAGTATGGAGTCCGCTAACATTGGTGTTACACAGGATGATTTCTCTTTTCCTCCCGCTACTTTTGAGTCCCTACTTGAAAACGCATTGACCTTGGTTTCTAATGAAATAGCTGACACCGAAAGAAGAATGTCTATGAGCTGCACCAATAATGTCACACAGCCTATATCACTGTCAAACAGTCCTGGTATTCCACTATCTCCAGCTGTTGTCATTACAAAACCAGCATTGGTACTAACACCTCCCCTGCCCCTGTTGCCTGGAACTGTTCCCACTATTACAATTGCCTCCCAGGATGAAGCTACTATCCCGGGATCTATGGAAACTGGTAATAAACAGGGAGGGGAAAAACGCAAAAGAGGTATCGCTAAGCCAAGTGCCAATAAAAGGAAGCAACCACTAATTAGCAAGAATCAGCCCACGCCTCAGAGTCTGTGGAATAAACAAAAACCTCCTGGGGGACAAACTGTTGCCGTGGATAAAGATTTAGTGGATGCAGATGATATCCTTACCGTAACTACTACCAATACAAATGGGACTTCCAACACGATATGGACCCAAACAACATTAATGGGAGATAATTATTATCTCACAAAACAGAATGGGAATTTGATAGAAACCATAGTTGATACTATTTTTAATCGACTAGAGAAACAAATGATCAACCAGTTTAATAATGTTTTTAAAAGACTTGATAGACTAGATAACCTGGTTAAAAACGAAGAAGCAAAAAGAAAGGGGTCTGTTATCTTGGATCAAATCAGAGCTGACCGTCTCTTAAAAGAACTTGAATCTGTAAGCAAGACACTGTCACTAAAGAAAGAGGAAACTTCCTCCTTACTGGGTGGGAGCATAAGCAACCCTGGAACATCACTACAGCCTACTGTACCACCTACAACCCAACCCCGATCCGCCAATGAAGGGAAGAACTCGGCAAAATCTAATTTACCCCCAAAATCTGTTCCAACACCTGCACCTAGAAAAACCGCCCCTCCTGTTACTACCAATAAAAACACTACCAATCATAACGGTCCGACCCAACCCACCACAGCAATAAGATCAACTGCTGTTAGCAATAAAGGTACTGGGGAGGCAGGAACAATCAGGCCTTTTAAACATCAAGGGCCTGCACTACATCTGCCACCAGACGCTTGTCCTTTTGTCCTGGTCCTTGCAGGAGTACCATCGTTGAGGGAGGAACAGGGGAAATCATGGGGGCAACTGCAAAACAAATGCATAGACTGGTTAACTAAACACAAAGGTGTCGGATATGATATCTCAAGAGAGATCTTATCGGCTCGCAGGGTTGGGCCCCTACTCAAAGACAAGGAAGGTGACTGCATAGTTCTCAATTTTAAGAACCCCGGAACTGTAAGACACCTACTCAGTAGAAATGGTAACTTCTCTGCTATCTCTACTGTTGTAACTATGTTACCTTTGAGCTATTTTTATAGACAACCGCTAATGCAATCTCGGCCACCCCTAATGCAGTTTCAACCACCACCTATGCACTTTCAACCACCACCTATGCACTTTCAACCACCTATGCAATTTCAACCAGCTCCATTCCCACTCAACATGTTTAATAGATTTGCCCCTTTGTCAGATTTGGACATGCTAGACTGACCCACAATGACTAGCTCAGTTGAATCATCACCGGCACCTATCATTGAAACTTTGGAAGTCCCACAACCCATGCAACGGACTGTAGTTAGAGAAAAACCCTTGAACCAAAGACTAATGCTCCAGGATTCTGATACATCTCTTGTGAGCTGGAACATAGCGGGTCTTAACTCTAAATTGAAAATTAAAGAATGGTCAGACTTGGTTAAGAACAACTGTGACATTCTGATGTTACAAGAGACTTGGTGCACTAATATACCCACAATGGAGGTTTTTTTTTGCTACAATTTACAGGCTTCCCCCTCACCTATGGGTCGTCCCAGTGGGGGTCTATCCATCTGGACCAAAATAAAATCCGGGGTACAAACAAAATTGATCCCTACACCGGGTAAATGTTTTATGGCTATGAAGTACACTAAAAGGATGAAACTATGTATAATTAACTTTTATAATAATGATTTTGTTACTCGTCCTAATGACAATTTTATCTTATTGTTTAACTTTATTGATGAAATTATGGAGGGGCAGAAGTATGGGCCCTTTGACGGTATCTGCATTGGAGGGGATTTTAATGCTCACATGTATCGCAACAGCCCTTTATGTAGAAACGGTGAAGAGTTGAAAAACCATCTAGCCTCCCGTGACCTAGTAAACGCAATGGAAATTACTGGTTCTAGTCTAAACAATATACTAACACCTACATATATAGGCCAGGGCTGCTCCTCCACGATAGATTATATTTTTATTTGTCCGATATTGAGTGACATAATTTTTAAAGCAGAAGTCATCTGTTCCGCATATAGTGACCACTATCCGCTTAGAATATATATTGACAATCCACAGAACCCAAAGGCTGCTGTGAGTGTAGAGACTGGGGCACAAAATCTGTCATTATCTACTGATAGACTAAGATTAATATGGAAAGGGGTGGATAATAAAGATATCTTAGCTAGAGTAATTAAAAAACACCCTAAGACGGTAGAGACTTGTCTGTCGTACACTAGCCCAAGCGATGATGTGGTTGCTGCCTTTGGTAATCTCTGTGGGGCTATTAAAAGAGAGTCTTCTAAACCAGCTAGGCCCAATATAGATCATGGCCCACGCTGGTTCGACTCCTCCTGCTCCAAGGCTAATAGGGACCTGAGGGCGGCCTTAAAAACTAATCCTAGGGACGCCCAGCTTGTGAGAGAATTAAGATTAAAATACAAATTCGTGCTACGCACTAGATCTGAGGCCCTAGTGATTAATCATTGGGAAACTCTCACACGTACTGCCTCATTAAAAGACACGACAGGTTTCTGGAGAGAAGTCAAGTCCCTCAGATCCTTTGGCGCTAACATCCAACCAATCAATTGTAACATAACTGGCGAGGTGTGGGCAGAGCATTTTTCTAAAATCTATGCTATATCAGCCACTTCTTTAGATATTGTGCCCCTATCTAGTACAGCAGAACGACTGAACTTTTTAATACTTGAGGTCGAGGATGCTATACTCGAGAGTGCTAGTGATAAAGCTCCCGGCCCGGATGGCCTTTCTATTGACCAGATTAAATCCAAAATTAATTTCTGGGCCCCTTTATTATGTAACCTATTTAACAATTTGACTGACAGCTCCATCCCTGAATCTTGGTCGAACAGTGTCATCGTACCGATTTTTAAAAAAGGTGACAGGGCGGACCCTGCCTGTTACCGTCCGATCTCACTGATCGATAATACACTAAAGGTCCTTGGAAGAGTAATTTTTAAAAGGATAAGGAATTGGGCTGAGGATAATAATGTTTTACACTGCAGTCAATTGGGATTTAGAAGCCATGTGGGCACTGTTGAACAATGTCTTAATCTGAATTTAATCATGGCCAAATATACAAATGTTAAAAAGTCCTCGCTTTATTTAGGTTTCATGGATTTGAGTTCCGCTTTTGATTTTGTTAATCGTTCTAGGTTGTGGTCACTTTTGCTTGATTATGGTTTGGATGAATCACTGGTATATTTTCTTTTGTATTTACATAGAGATTTAAAGGCGAGAGTACGTATTAATAATGATGGCGAATTATCTGATGATATTTTAATTAGCAGGGGAGTCAGACAGGCCTGCGTACTCGCCCCGCTGCTTTTTATTCGATATATTAATGGGTTGAGCTGCACCTTGAGCAAGATTACTAAGGATGTACCAATTATAAACGGTTCCCCCATTACTACCCTACTGTATGCGGATGACGCAGTATTAATGGGGCGTACCCCGAATGCCTTACGCACTTTAATTACTGGGTTTGTTGATTTTATGTCCAATTTGGGCCTAAACACTAATTTAAAAAAATCTTTTATCATGAACTGTGGACCAAAAAAATATAATATTACTTCAATTAAGTCAGGTGATAATATATTAAAATGCACTAGCACTTTCCCTTATTTAGGGTTACTATTTTCTAATACAGGCTCATGGCAGCCACACGCTGTCTATGCGAGGAATAAAATTGGCAAATCAATAAATTCAATTTTATCCCTCCGACAACCCAAATTGGCCGACGTTATTACCCCCTGCTCAATATTTATCGTACCCAATGTCTTCCTACAGGGACATATGGAGCAGAAGTGTGGGGACACTGCAATATCACGTCTCTCCAAACGGAAGAAAATAGATTCTGTAGAAAGGTGCTGGGGGGAGTTCCCTGTGCTCCCACATTTATCTGTCACAGTGAACTGAGGTTGCCATATATTGTTGATTTTATCAGATCAAGGCCCGCGCTTTTTTGGATAAAAATATGGTCAAACCCAGCAGCATCCTTAACACGCAGCATATTATCTGATTGTTTATCACACGAAAGATCTCACCATATACCATGGTTAAATGCTGTTAAGAATAGCCTGTTGAGTGTGGGACATGGCTCTTTGTTCAGTTCCCCTAATACCATTGCCCCTACTCACAAGAACAGCGTAAAAAGGGCATTACTTGATTCATAAAAGGAGGAACGAATGAGATCCGAATTTGTAAAACCCGTTGTTATTAAATATTTGCCACTTACAGAATCAGGCCATGACAACTAAAATAGGCCTTGCAGATATTTGACAACCCCAAAAGGAAGATGGAACCGAAGCCTTTTATATAGGTTCCGGGACGGAAGCATTGTCAACTTGCTAAGCTTCCCCCTTGGCTATAACAAAAACTTAGAAGAGCTGGATTGTCCCTGCTCCGTAGGTGGGAAACAAAGTTTGCTGCATTATTTCTTTTTCTGTGGCCATTACAAATTATATACTTGTCACTATTTAAGGCCGATTCTCCGCAAACACAACTTAAGGGATTTTAATCCGGCATTGAGGTTCCTACAAATGTTGTCAACAGACGAGATCATTTACACTGTAAGCTGTTTTATTAAAGTCTGTGTAAGATCAAGGGCAAGTATGGAACAAGAATAATGGATAATGGTACTATACTTGAACGCACATTGCACTTTATCACTTTGATACAATTTGCATTTAGAAACATTTATATGTGTGTTTGGATCTTTATGACTATTTCAGGTGAAACGCACACTGCACTTTACTATTCTGATACAATTTGCACAAAGAAACAACTATATATGTGTCTGGATCTGTATGATTATTTTAGGAGTAGATACATTGAAATTCATGGTAAAAATTAGACTAATGGACAAATGTTTTTCCTCACATGTATCATGCACTTTACGATTTTTATGCTGCTCAAAACCCAATTGGAATTTTGTTTTTAACTTATATAGGTTTTTATGTGTTTTTAATATGTTTCATTCTGTATGTACTTTTATGGATGTATCAAAATTCCGAATAAAGATCATTAAAAAAAAAATAAATATGAGGAACATTCCACACACATTCAAACAGAAGCTAACTAGGCTACTATTATTACAGCATTTCCAAAACATCCATTCATGCAGGTCATTGGTGCTTATTTCAAGTAAGCAATATAAAAAATGTTTTTTCTTACCAAACACTTGCAACTACACAAACTGCAGATCTATGGGTGCCGGAACTGCAACCACAATAAAAAAAAGCTTTGCACTAGAATAAAAAGGAGAAAACAACACACTACAATTACCAATGATGACTAAAAACATTATAAAATACTAGTCTGCCCATCACCATTCATTTGCCAGCCACACACACTGCCAGCCATGTGCCAGTCCATGCACAGTCAGCCAAACGCCAAAACACTTATCAGCTCAACTACCCTTCAAACATAAACTTCCACTAGTGGTCTAGTGGCTTCGACCCCCTTGGGGCAGATGGGTCTAAAATACATGGCTGATCTGCCCTGGGGCGGAAACAGTCAAAATATTCACTCCAAAAAGTGGAGCGACCCTTGGTCAAGGGGTCGCTCCCCAATACATTATGCGCCATATAATAAAACCACTGATGTTCTAGTGGCTTTGCACTCCTTGGGGGCAGGTGGGCCTAAAAATAAACAGCTGTGTTGAACGCTTGTTGCTAGAGCCTTGCCACAGAGACCGCAGAGGGGGACTTCAGCGCCCAGAGTTCTTTGTGCACGGGGAGGCGTAGATGCTTGAACAGAGCGCCAGCAGGTGCATAAGAGGAAGCCAGGGCTCCCGCAGAGCGGGCGTGCCCGGGCAAAAGCCTGGGCCAAGAGCGGGCACGTCTGGGCCCGTCAGAGACTGGAGGAGGCTGAGCTGGGCCACCTCTCTGACAGTCTATACTCTCCAGCCTTCCCTGTGGTGAGTTACATAAGTGTAATTACGATTGCGGATATATCACGCCATGGGTAAACGTACCATCTTGCCAATCACCCGCACCTCTACTTCCATAGACAGCAGGTTGCAAAGAGCAGTTCATATTGTTAGCACCGAGATTGAGTTAACTAAGAGGCGACTGACCTTGGGACTAACAACCCCTCAGATTGCTTTTCTGACTGAGGAAGGTGATTGTATTAGCCCCCTGATGCCAAATTTATCACTCAATCCCATTGGGCAATCACCAGTTTTGGAAAGTGGCTGCAATAAAGAAAGTAATCAGGGTGACAAGGGTAATGGGGTGGCTGAGGATCTTGACCAAACCTACTTGCTCGAAGAGGAAACGCCCACGCTTAAAACAACAATGTACCACTGTGAGATTATAGATTCAAGGAGCAGTGGTTCCAGTGGACACAGCACCTGCTAATGTCACTGTTGATTTATCACCATCTGAAATATTAAACCACTCTATCCATACTCAAATTGAGTCCATATCAGCTCAAGATGCAGCAGCGATAGTCAGTTGAATTAACTCAAGAAGCAAGCAGCGTGTGTCATGTTGACTCATGCAGCAACAGGCCTCTTATTAAAACCAAAAGGCAAAGTAAGTAATGATTTTATTTTAACATGCGTTAGTACTGTAGTGGGATGCAAGTATGTTGGTTAATGGTTGAAGGCACGTGCCCCGAAAAGTGCACTTCTCATTGGTTGCCCGCATTTGTTTTTATGTAAATTACCTGTCGTATAATTCTGATTGCTGGACTACCCGAGTGATAATAATGTGTCTGCGACAAATTGATTAAGTGGATGGGGCCAGTGGAAGAAGTAGGGGGAGTCGGGGAAATAGGGTGTGGCCTCCTACTAAAATCTGAGCACCTTGACTTAATATTTTACAAATTAAGCACTGCATATATCAGTATTAGAAGTTGAGGACGCCATCCATCAAAGCTTAGGCAACAAGGCCCCTGGCCCCGATGGGTTTTCCATTGATCTCCTTAAGTTTAAACCGGAGTTCTCGGCGCCACTTTTACTTGATGTTTTTAATAATTAAAAAACTACTTTTAGTCCCAGCACATGGTCGACCTGCATTATCGTCCCGATTTTTAAAAAGGGGGACCGATCCAACCCTAGTTGCTATAGACCAATCTCCCTGATTGATAACACACTTAAGATACTTCGGAGGGTGCTATTCAATAAAATGAGGTCTTGGGCTGAGGAAGAACATATTTTAAAAGAGTGTCAGCTAGGTTTCAGAAGTAAATTAGGAACTGTGGAACAATGCCTAAATCTCAATTTGATTATCGGCAAATATACTATAGCCCGGCAATCTCCTATTTACTTGGCTTTTATGGACCTTACCTTAGCCTTTGACTTTGTTAATAGGTCGCGTTCATGGTCATGTCTTTTAAAATACAGATTTGATAATGTTTTAGTTAATTTTTTAGCTTTTTTGACCAGGGACTTGAAGGCTCGGGTGAGGATTAGTAAGGTTGGGGAGGTTTCAGGTGACATTATTATTGGCAGAGAGGTCAGGCTGCGGTGCGTACTGGCCCCACTCCTATTTATTTTATACAATAATGATTTATACAACATACTGTCTGAACTGACTACTGCTGTCCCGATGATTAATGGCAACACATTACCCGTCCTACTATACGCGGACGATACGGTCCTACTGGGCTGCACTCGAATGCTTTTCACACTTTAGTCAGGGGCTTTGTAGATTTTATAGCCAGCCTAGATCTTTGTACTAATTTTAAGTAATATTTTTTAATGAGCTGCGGCCCCAAAAACCACCTTAATAATACAATTACCTCAGGTTCTGAACACTTGCTATGCACTCGCACTTTCCCATATCTAGGGCTGGTATTTTCAGCTAATGGTTCTTGGAGAGCTCATTTGGCGCACAGCAGAAGTAAATTTTTGAAGCTCACTAACTCAATTTTGTGCCTTCCGCAACCTAAAAGAACTGAGGTAGTGCTATAAAAATATATAAAACACAGTGCATACCTACCGCAACATACAGTGCAGATGGCTGGGGTTTTACAAATTGTTGTACCTTTCAGGTAGAAGAAAATAGATTTTGCCGAAGATTTTTGGGGGCGCAAATTTCTTCCTCACATTTTGTTTGCCACAAGGAGTTAAAATTGTTTTATATTGAGGACTACATTAGGTCTCGCCCAGCCATATTTTGGCTAAAAGTTTGGCAAAATCTAGCAGCAACATTAGCAAGAGAAATTAAAGCTGACTTCCTTAAATGTGACATGGGTGGGGATATACCCTGGCTTGCCGCTGCTAGGGAAAGCCTGATTAGCATGATTTTTGACCACATCTTTTAAAGCCAAGTGACAAGGAGGGCATCAATAAAAAGATTCTTCAGGAGGCTTTATACGAACGCTATAGCGATATGAGACACGCAATACACCTTCAAAATCATCAGTTGAACAGGTCATGTCCCTGCTGGACGCTAATTGCCCTCCATCACATTTGCCACCCAGCTACCTTCTAAAGGACATTTGTTGCTGGGAAAGAAGTTTGCTCTTTCACCTTAGAGGAAGGCACCTTAAAATACTCATTGTGCGTCCCTATGGGCTTTAACATTAACCATGAGCAAATGCCTTGTCCCTGCAGCAATTGTGGTAATCAATTAATGTTAAATTTTTTAATCTTCTGTAATTTTTATGAAAAATATACCAAACATCTGCTGATTCCTTTTTTCAAGGCACTTGACATTATTGACTATAAAACAGCCTGCATGGAAATCCTTCAGCTTAACAGGGAAGATTTGATTTTTTGTCTCAGCACTTTTTTGAAAATGGCAATTAGTTCACGTGCTTCAATGAGTACTTTATAATAGACTTGATTGTACTTAATTATATCTTGCTGCTGTTTGACATGGATCTTAAGCTTGGACTTTGGATAGTGGTCTGGAGAATTTGTTGCCATGTATTTCACGGTCTTAACTTTACAGCCTATATTTGACTGCATTTTAATGTACTATGCTGCTAGTTGTTTACATTTGACCGTATCCATACAATATTATGCTACTATCTGTTAAATCTCTTTGCACTTTATCAAATTATGCTGCTAGAGAAATTTGCTATAAGTTTTTAAGTTTACCATAAGTTTTTAAGAATTGGCTGCTTTGCACATTTTTTCCTTTTGTTATTGTGTATTTTATTGCTGTGCATGTTACATATCACAGGCCCCTGTGTGCTTACTGTTTTAAAAGGCGTAATGTTTTTAAATGTACATTTTTGCTGGTATTTTGCTCTGTGCTTTTATGGATATTTTATATCCGAATAAAAATTTATTGAATTGAATTGAAAAGGCCGACTTGCCCCAAGGGGGGCAGAAGCATCCACATTATCATGACCAAAAAGGGGATGGACCCTTGCCCAAGGGGTTGCTCCCAAAACATATTGCATTATATAAAAATTATTCCCTGGTGTTCCAGGGGCCTCTCCCCCTTTGGGGGCAAATGGGGCTAAACATATATGGCTGCTCTGCCCCCAAGGGGGAAGAAACATCTATATAATCAGTGCCCCAAAAGGGAGAGCAACCCTTGCCCACGGGGTCGGCCCCTCTAAACAAAATGCACAAAATCCCTGGCTTCTAGTGGGTTACATTATAAATATATTTAAATAAATCCTTGGTGCCTAGTGGGTATCGACACCCACTGGGGCAGATTGGCCAAAAAGCACAGATTTAATATGCCCCCAGGAGTGACCCTTGCCTAAGGGGTCGCTCCCCCAAATTTCTAAACCAAAAATCCCTGGTGTCTCGTGATGTGGATTCCTGCTCCACGATTGCAGCCCCACCCACGAAAATGGAGCACAAATCCATTCTGTACAAACTCAGGTGGAAAGTCCTTTCCCCCTGCGTCTGTCCCCCCCCCCCCTCCCTGGGAGAAGGACTCATCAAAACATGTGTCTCATCTTTTTTAAAATCACAGTTCACATTTTATTTACAAAGATTTGAGCCTATTCAATAAACACTTGAAAATGCATTATCATATCTTTTTTATGTGACACTTTGGGCATGCAAAAGTGACAAATGAAAGGGTAGATCTGTTTCCACAAATTATTTGGGAATTTTAGAGTGATGTTCAAGTTTACTTGCACAAGAATGGCCCTGCACCCTTCAAATGTTACACACAATGCTTTGTAAGGATCGTAACATTATTCACATCATTAACAGTTTCAATCGTTTTCTCAAGAAGTTCAGATGAAGGCTCTTCAATTTAAAAAGAGGTTCTTTATTCAAATTTCTTTATACAACAGATAACCAACATGTTTTCTCCATTACAAGACTTCTTCAGGGCTATCAAAAAAAATACAAAAACACAAAAATTTCTATTTATAATGGTGCAGACATACATAATAAAAACGTTTTGCAAAAAACATATTTTTATGTACAAACATGTCTGTCCACGGTATCCCATATACAGTGAATTCTCTCATGGGAAAACATTCTTGCCAAGAAATTATATAAATACATATAATTTAAAAGACCACTGGTGCATACATGTTCCTTATTTCAATTGCACACCCTTATTTACATGTGTAATTAGAAATCAGATGAGTCTATTTAATAACATGGCAGATAGATGTATGGATACATGATAATTTAAAATACCTCTGGTGCAAACATGTTCCTTATTCCAATTGCACACCCTTATTTGCATGAGTAATGAGAAATCAGATGTGTCTATTTAATGACATCGAAGATAGATGTACCTATTAACAAATTCACCTATAACAAAATTAAACTTCTGTTGTATATTTATACTTACTTCAATATGACTACTTGGTGTCTGTAGTCCTTTCTTAGTGTTCTTATCTCACCTGTCTCCCTTACTACGTAAGAGTGTTCTATCTGTGATGTGAAGATTCCAGCCTTGGCAGTTGGTCTGGTCAGCTGTGAGGTTTTACTGCTCTGCTGTCTTATCTTATCTTGTCTAACTTAATACCTACATCTTAATAACCTGAAGACGTGTCCTGCTGCCTACCTAATCTATTTACAACATTTTGGCGGCATTTGAAGCTGACCAGACCAGAGGAGCAGACCGGAGGGAAGACCAAGAACAACAGCGCAGCATGAGCAAAACCTCACTAAGAAGAATCCACCTAACTGCGGCCTGTAACAAGAAGGAAAGCAATTAAAACCTATGAAACGCGAGAACCACGAGAAATCTGCTGCAAGTAAGAAAGAAGAAGAAACTAGCTGCATGTCACAAATAATCTTAAACAAGACCTCGTGCCAAGGCAGTAAGAAGCTTGAGGTGAAGTAACTGGCATTTCAAAAAAAACCTCCTTGAAGAAAAGGAACTGTTAACTCTGTAAAATCTGACATAAGTATTCCCCAGTTGCTGCCTGAACAAGTTAAGCAAAAGAAACAGAAAGAAAGTAATTGTTAGCCCATGAACCCACTGCTGCCAGAAACAGAAATACAAGAAAAAATAAGAAACCAGTTACTCACGTTGGTCCTTGTGGTGAGTTTGATGAAGATATTGAAGCCAAAAGTGAGCATATCAGTCTGAAGCACGTAGCATTCCTGATGACTCTCGCACATCTGCTGCCAAAAACAGGCGATTTACAAGCAAGGAGGCCAGCCATTATTGAACTCACTTCAAAAGAGGGCAGTCAATTGTTCAGCATCAAGTGACGGTTATGTTTATTCAAAGGTTAGCGATTCTGCATTGCATTGACTCCTTTCATGTCGGTGTGCAGAGAGATCTTTCTGATGGCCAGTCACTGGTGATATGATGACGTATGCGAATCTTCATGGGTCCCCGGCGGAGGGGCTGTGTGCTCTGCGTCCTAGCGTAGGTGCGTTGTTTACCAGTGTGCTGTCCGAGTGCAGATCTACGTGAAACGTCATGATGAGACAATAACGTCACGACACTACGCAGGTCAGCCATTTTTTTGTTTGATTCCCACATTGAAGTTTAGTTCCCATAGTTACAGGAACAAAGCAACGCTGCCGACTTGCCAACTCGGACTCTATCCGGTGCGACGCATAGTGCTCCCGAACCAATTACTTAAGACTGCTGTCACTAGATACTTTGCCAGGGATTCATGAGGTAAGGGAGGCGCAAGCGGTATCTATGTGATGTGCTACCAGATGTTTTAATGATAGTTTGGAATGTGTGTGCATTTTGAGACAGGTGCAGTTTCTAAAACCGCAATGCTGATGAGTCTCAGTTATAAAGGGCATGTCTCTACACCCAGCCAATAACTTTGTAATCTATGGCCTGTCTCTTGAAGTGAAAACGCAAAGTATACTCATTTGTGTTTTGGGAGAAACTGAGGGTTGCATTCTCACCTACAATGTAGTTTGCAACTTCTTGTAATGTGTTATTTCATAGTACCGGGAGAGGACCGGGAGGGACAAAGGTCCCAGATTTAGAACTGGGAGAGGACAAAGGACGTCCCAGGACCGGAGGAGGACAAAAGTCCCACAATCAGTACCGGGAGTGGACAAAGGACGCCCCAGGACCGGAGGAGGACAAAAGTCCCGCAATCAGTACCGGGAGTGTACAAAGGGAGTCCCAGGACCGGCAGAGTTCACGACCAAGGTTCGTGAAGGACAAGAGCTCCAGTACCACGACAAAGTTGTGATGAGGTGGTTCTCTGAACCGGATAAGTGTCCCGCGTTTTGAACCAGGCTTATAGCCCACAGTACTGAAACAGCTTGTCCACAAAAGTAATGAAATTTTTAAGGGAACTTAGTGGTCCGAACTACAACTGGAGGCCCACAACCCGAGGAGAAGACCCAGAACCTAGACACCTGTTTCAGAACTAAATTTTGGACTGTAGAAGTCTGGATCCAAATTTTTCTTCGGGAACATCCTTGCAGAACTGTTGAGCCTTGTTGGCATTTGTTGGACTGTTCTATCTTCAACAATGGGTGAGAAGCCACGATGACAAACACTGTTTGGAGAAAGTGACCTCTCTATTTTCAGTTTTTGATAGCCACAATGACGGGTTGTAGAGAGTGGACTGGCACTTCATCTTTTGTCGATCGAAGGGGAGAATGTGGTCATCATCATTATCATCTTGATCCTGATTCGCTTTCTTCGAGTTCTGGAAGTTCATGAGGTCGCTGACCTCCTAAGTGTTATACGTTTCCTTCTTTGTGTTTCTCCATGCTTTAACTCTTACCATTTGTTTGAGTCTTTCATTTGTGTTTTGTCTGTAAGGGGAGAAGATGTGTTGTATATTTATACTCACTTCAATATGACTACTTGGTGTCTGTAGTCATTTCTTAGTGTTCTTATCTTACCTGTCTCCCTTACTACCTAAGAGTGTTCTATCTGTGATGTGAATATTCCAGCCTTGGCAGTTGGTCTGGTCAGCTGTGAGGTTTTACTGCTCTGCTGTCTTATATTATCTTGTCTAACTTAATAAATATACCTTAATAACCTGTAGACATGTCCTGCTGCCTACCTAATCTATTACAACAACTTCGTACTTTGTTGTGTAAGATAAATATAGATATATTTAGTACCTTTTGACTGCTTTATAGTGTTCAAATTTCCGTTCCTTGTGTATTGATGAAAAGCCAGTCAATCTGTAAATGATATGATGCCCACAATTTATGTTGCAACACAAACTACTTCTCAATGAAAGTTACCCACTTTTCCCCAATGATGGAAAATTAGGTACTGTCACTAGCAAAATCACAATTAATTTATAGTTCGAAGTTCATCTTAACAGTATCCATACAAAGTACACACTGGGTTTATATTATAGTACTGTTATTGCATAACCTCACAGGGTTCTACGATATCTAGGCCTATTAAAAATTCCAATCGGGCATTGTAATCAGTAAGATCATGACACCTCTAAGATGTTTGGCTATACCAAAATGACATGCGCATTTCCTTCTAATGTTGACATTCTATATTGCTATTGTGAAAAAGGGACTAATTCTCAAATCTAGGCAATTTATGGCATCAACACTTACTTCAAAGAGAATGGTATACCTGCTTCAGTAGCGTTTTTAAAAGTAATTTCACAACAAGGTGATGTAGATACTGAACACAATTTATGGAAAGGGGCGACCAATCGGTCCCCCCGAACGTATGGTGGAGTACCCCGATCCCCCCGGGAAGCCATTTTGGGCGGGAGGCGCGTCTCGGCTGGTATGCCCGAAGCGGCGTAGCCGGGGCGCGCTTTTTCCCGCCCAAGAGTGGGTTGTCCTAGACACCGAAGCCGTCCGCCACGCCCAGGGAGGCGGGAGGAGGCGGGTTCACGCCCGCCCAGAGAAGAATAAAAGGAGCCACAAGCCAAGGAAGCATCCTCTTGTTCCTGTGCTCTGAAGCTGCACCTCCTCGCTGCACGTGAGCTCGAGACGGAACGAAGACCCATTTTTGAAATTTGTAATTTCTCTCTTTTCTCTTCTAGCACTGCAAATCGCGTTCAGGATCTTTCACCTACGAAGGAAAATGCCGGGCAAGAGAGTCGCAAAGAAGGTCAGCACCGACCAGATGCTCCGGATGTTGGTGAAGGACATGGCAGAGATGAAGAGGAAAATGGTGGCCAGGGACGGTGCGGGAAGGCCAAAAAGACCCAACCCGACGGAGGCCCCGGCCGGAAGAAGGAAGAGGGCCAGGAATGGGTCAAACGAGGACGAGGTCCCAGTTCCGGAGGCTCCCCCGTTGAGCCCTCCTAGACCAGCAGAGATTCCCGCGCCGGCTCCTGCCAAGGGCCAGCGGATCCCCGTTGTGGTTACCCCAGTGGACGAAGGGGACATGCCTCCGGAGTTGGCCGCCCAGTTGGCGGCATGGCTGGGTAATAGCAGCGGGCATTCCGTGGCTCTGGGGGACACGGCTGAGGAGGCAAAGCAATTAATGAGGCAGTTGCGGCAGTCTCGAGAGGCCGCAAAACCTCCTTGTCCGTTTGTTTCCCCGCAGGCTCCAGTAGAGCAACCCGCAGCTGGCACGAGTTCGGCAGCGACGGCGGTTACAGCTTCTAGCTCAGGTAAGAAGCTAATGCCGATTGCGGGGAAGGGGTCTGTACCCTCGAGAAGGGAAAAATTGGCTCAGCATATCCCGATGGAGGTCAAGGAACGGATATGGGCTGAGAAATACGTAAACATGTTCTCCTTGCTAACTGACCATTATGAGATTGAGCATGTGAAAGTTCAGAAGGAACTCATGCATCCGAGTGTTTGGCGCGCTAAAATGGCCGCTTTCAGAGTCGATGAGACGATAGGTAACTGGGGTAGAGCATTTGGCATATTCACTTCGATTATGGGGGAACGGAGACCAGATTTGTTGACCGAGTTACCTGTGTACCAGTCATGTATTATGGAATATTCTCAGACATATGTTGGCAATGAGTGGTTTTGTTATGATAACATTTTTCGTAAAGCTAAAGAGTTCGATACGTGCCTGACGTGGGATTGTTACGACTCCATTTCTTGGCAAAAAATGGAACAATCAGGCATGTTAAAGGCGCCTTTGTTGGGGGGGGGCGGGGGTGAACTTTCCCGCCAACCATCCGGGGCGCCCTTTCGGACAGGGGCAAGTAATGAGCATCACCCAAGGCCGAACGGCAATACAGGTAAAAAAGGGGTATGCTGGAACTATAACAAAGGAAAGTGTACGAGGCCCCAGGGGTCATGCAAGTTTAGACATGAATGTGGGGGGTGTGGACAGTCTTCGCATCCCGAGACCATGTGTAGAGCCAAAACGGGTGATAACGGTAGTAGGGCAAGCGCCAAACAGGTCTGACATAGTCCGAGGGGCGGCTTTACCTACACCGGTTGATACCATGGCAATGATTCCTTGGCTCAGCGTATACCCTGATCATGTCTCCGCTGGGGTGCTGCGGGACGGGTTTTCTTATGGTTTCCGCATCCCGGTGGGGAATTTTCAGGGTAAAGCACAGTGTAAGAACCAACTTTCGGTCCTGCATAATACGGCAGTGGTGCAAGCAAAGATCGGGAAAGAAGTAGCCCGGGGTCGGTGGCAGGACCATTCAACACGCCACCAGTTCCTAATTTTGTTTGTTCGCCATTGGGAGTGGTCCCCAAGAAGGACCCGGGTGAGTTTAGACTGATACATAATTTGTCAGCCCCGAGGGATTTGTCGGTTATTGATGCAATAGACCCAGGGCTTTGTTCGGTGCGGTACGCATCCTTCGATGATGCAGTCGCCATGTTGAATCGCCTGGGGCCCGGAGCGCTGATGGCCAAATCTGACATTGAGTCCGCTTTCCGGTTGCTCCCGGTACACCCGGACGATCAGCGTCTCCTGGGCTTTATGTTTCAGGGGCGCTATTACATGGATAAATGTATGCCAATGGGCTGTTCCATATCGTGTGCTTATTTTGAAAAATTCAGTTGTTTTCTGCAATGGGCATTCACAAGGATTACGGGTTTTCAGCATGTCATGCATTATCTAGACGATTTTCTGTTTCTGGGGGCAGCCGGGGACACAGAATGTGCACAGGCTCTAAATGAATTTTGTGATTTGATGAGACAGTTTGGTGTGCCATTGGTGCCGGGTAAGACTGTGGGGCCCTCAACTTCACTCGAGTTTCTTGGAATAGAGCTCGATTCTGAAGAAGGTTGCTTCCGCTTGCCAGAAGAAAAAGTGCGGAAATTCAGGGCTTCGCTTGAAGCATGTATTAGAGAAACTAAGGTGAACTTGCATCAATTACAGCAGACTGTGGGGCAGTTGAATTTTGCCCTTAGAATAATGCCAATGGCCCGCCCCTTTTCCCGCTCGATTGCACAAGCCATGGTCGGTCTTAAAGAGGGGCATCACCGCACGAGGCTCTCGGCCGAGATTCGCCAGGACATGCGCATTTGGTTGGCATTCCTGGCGGACTTCAATGGTCGGGTTGTCTGGACGAAGCCGGCGGTGTCCTCCGAAGAGTTGGGGCTATGGACAGATTCGGCGGGGAGTATAGGCTTTGGCGCCATATTTGGCAATCACTGGTCGGCTCAAACGTGGCCGTCATGGTGGCACGAGTGTGGACTTACAAGTAACATTGCTTTTCTTGAACTGTTCCCTATTCTGGTGGCTTTGAAAACATGGCCTGAGGGGTTTAGGGATCACTCTGTGGTGTTCTGGTCTGATAACATGACCGTGGTTGAGTGTATCAATAGTCAGGCAGCGCGATGTAAGTGGATCCTGAGGTTGCTCAAGGAAATTGTTTTACTATGTATGCAATTGAACGTGCTCTTTAGAGCAAGGCATGTGCCAGGGGTACTGAATCAGGCTGCTGATGCGCTTTCTCATTTCCGTATGCAGGCCTTCTGGGGTTTTCTGCCCACAGCGGACCCGGTGGCGGCACCATTTCCCGAAGCTCTCTGGTCTCTCGGTGCCCCGAACTACAAAACCTCGTGGGAGAGAGTTTAGCACCCAGGACAAGGAAGGCATATGAAGGGGCGTTCCGTTCCTATTGGTCCTTTTTGGGTTCTGCTAGGGGAGAGCTTTGGGGTCAGGAAGAATTTGTCATAAAGTTTTTACTGTCTTTACGCAGGGCAGGCAAATCGGTGACCACGGCCCAGAGGCATCGGGCCGCCATTTCCTTCATGGCGCGGGCTCATGGTATCCAGGACCCTACAGCGTCTTTCGTGGTACAGAAAGCGCTGCGTGGGTGGCAATGCCTTGAGGGTCGCAGAGTAGATGAAAGGCACCCGATAGGTCTGGATAGGTTGGCCCTGTTACTGTCCGTACTCACTGCTACATGTTCATCCCAGTCGGAAACAGTGTTATTCCGGGCCGCTTTTGCATTAGCATTTCATGGGGCTATGCGGGTAAGCGAACTGGTGGCAAAAAATAAGCAGGATACGGGGGTGGACTGTGCCGAGAGCACATTCAAGTAAAGGGGGAGACGATGATTCTCTCGTTTGTCAGGTCCAAGACCGATCAAGGCGCGATCGGGGATAGTGTAGTGGTCCAGCGGATTCCCGGATCTCCCATGTGCCCGGTGGCATGCGTTGAGGAGTATTTGGCGCAGAGGGCGGCATCATGGGGAGGGACCTTGCTGAGGCATGCAGATGCCACCCCACTGACGAAGTTTCAGTTCCAGCGGGTGCTTGCAATGGCAATTTCGGCCGCGGGCCTGAACCCGGGCGAGTTTGGGACTCATTCCTTCCGGATAGGGGCTGCTACAGAGGCTACAGCCAAGGGTCTGAGTGTGGAAAAAGTGAAACAGTTGAGGCGTTGGTCCTCGAATTGTTACAAAAGGTATGTGCGGTTGCACATGTTGTGAAGCTTCTTGTTTTTTGTTTGGTTACAGTTTCGCAAACCTACGAGGCGGGGCGGACTGTGCAGTTGGCCCGACACCTGGGAACCAGCGGTCAGAGATCACCGGCTGAGGAAAAAGTGGTGTGGGTCGTGGGCCACTCATACGTGAGGCGTGCCGGAGACGTATTCAAAGCAGGTGACATGATTCACGCAGCTGGGGAATACGGGTACAGGGTGACCTTCTACGGAAGGGGCGGGCTCTGTATTGACCAGTTTCAACCTTTTCTTGAGGGTTTGTTAGGGCGGACAAGGTCACCGCCATCTATAATCATAGTACATCTTGGGGGCAATGATTTGGTGACCGCTGGTAGACGACTACTTCTCGAAGCAATACTATCCACAGTAAGTTGGTTGGCGAGGAGGGTTCCAGGGTGCACGATTGCATGGTCCCATATGATTCCACGAAAGGTGTGGCGGGGGGCTAATTCAGTGTCTGCTATAAATCATTCTGTGAAAAAGATTAATAACAAGCTTGGTAGACTGTTCCGTACCAGTACATTGCATTTGATTCCTCATGGTTGTATCAGGGGGGACAATATGTATCTAGAGGATGGGGTTCATTTGTCCCGGGTGGGGAATTCTTTACTCATAGGAGACCTCGTAGCCTGGTTAAGGAGTTTGCAACATGACCTTTAGGTAGGAGTTTTGTGGGGGGTCCGGATAGCCGGTCAACTATCCGGCCTGTGGCGGTAAGGTCATGATCGGTGAGCAGTCATTGGAAGATCCCTAGGGGGGGGGCGTCACCCATTACGGATGGGAGCGCCCGGGGGGAGGTGGCCATTGGCCCCTCAACGGGGAGGCGGTCCCTTCTAAAGGACGGGACGCCTAAAGGAAAGGGAAGGCGGTCAAGGCCCCTCCCTGGATAGGAGGGGCTACGGGCCCCTCCTGGGAATTTCCCGGGGCCAGGACATCTGCGACGGCAGATGTGGTAAGTTGTGTAGGGTGGGGAGGGGGGTCTACGCTACCTTCTAGACACCTCACACGAGTCCTCGGACGACCACGTACATGGCGTCGAGTTAACAGGGGCCCCCGTCAAGACAAGGGAAATTGGTATGGCACACGAGGTGCAGTCCTCTGTGCGGCTGCCCCTCACAAGTGAGGGGGGAGTTCTGGTTTAGGGATCTGACACCGGTTACGACCTTGCCGTTGGCCCTTAACGTTAGGATGTACAATTTCAAATTGAAATGCATTTTTGTAAGGATGTTAGTATCGGCTAGGAGAACCTTTGTATTAGATATATGTTAAGGTTAGCCAAACATCGTAATGTGGATATGAAATTGTACATGATATGAAACTGTTATTTTAATGTTTTGATTTTGTTTCATATTTTAATAAATACGGCCGGGAAGGGTAACTCCCTTCCCGCCTTCCAAAAGTTCAAGAACTGTTTCCGGTTTCCCAATTCTTGGGGATTGTGTTGAGAGGGGGTGGCGGGTATCTCAGCCATATGGAAAGGGGCGACCAATCGGTCCCCCCGAACGTATGGTGGAGTACCCCGATCCACCCGGGAAGCCATTTTGGGCGGGAGGCGCGTCTCGGCTGGTATGCCCGAAGCGGCGTTGCCGGGGCGCGCTTTTTCCCGCCCAAGAGTGGGTTGTCCTAGACACCGAAGCCGTCCGCCACGCCCAGGGAGGCGGGAGGAGGCGGGTTCACGCCCGCCCAGAGAAGAATAAAAGGAGCCACAAGCCAAGGAAGCATCCTCTTGTTCCTGTGCTCTGAAGCTGCACCTCCTCGCTGCACGTGAGCTCGAGACGGAACGAAGAGCCATTTTTGAACCCACCCACCATCCCCTGAAGACAGCAAGTTGTTGTGGTATAAAGTTCGTTTTTACGTAGTAGTTTTTTCTTGCAGGTTGTTTCTGAATAAAGTTTATGATTCGGTTGCAATAAAGTGGATAACTCTGTGCGGTATGCTTTATTAAAGACTTTCATCAGAGTGATTAGTAATGTTTTAGATGTTTTAGGTTGAGACGTGATCTGTTTTAAGTAGGAATGTCTCTTGCTTTTTAGTCATTAATCTTGTCGTATTTATTGTTTGGTCGGGCGGTAAGGTCATGATCGGTGAGCAGTCATTAGAAGATCCCTAGGGGGGGGGCGTCACCCATTACGGATGGGAGCGCCCGGGGGGAGGTGGCCATTGGCCCCTCAACGGGGAGGCGGTCCCTTCTAAAGGACGGGACGCCTAAAGGAAAGGGAAGGCGGTCAAGGCCCCTCCCTGGATAGGAGGGGCTACGGGCCCCTCCTGGGAATTTCCCGGGGCCAGGACATCTGCGACGGCAGATGTGGTAAGTTGTGTAGGGTGGGGAGGGGGGTCTACGCTACCTTCTAGACACCTCACACGAGTCCTCGGACGACCACGTACATGGCGTCGAGTTAACAGGGGCCCCCGTCAAGACAAGGGAAATTGGTATGGCACACGAGGTGCAGTCCTCTGTGCGGCCGCCCCTCACCAGTGAGGGGGGAGTTCTGGTTTAGGGATCTGACACCACTTACGACCTTGCCGTTGGCCCTTAACGTTAGGATGTACAATTTCAATTTGAAATGCATTTTTGTAAGGATGTTAGTATCGGCTAGGAGAACCTTTGTATTAGATATATGTTAAGGTTAGCCAAACATCGTAATGTGGATATGAAATTGTACATGATATGAAACTGTTATTTTAATGTTTTGATATTGTTTCATATTTTAATAAATACGGCCGGGAAGGGTAACTCCCTTCCCGCCTTCCAAAAGTTCAAGAACTGCTTCCGGTTTCCCAATTCTTGGGGATTGTGTTGAGAGGGGGTGGCGGGTATCTCAGCCATATAAACATATTTCATTTTTCAGAGTTGGCCCACCATGTACATATTTGTCATTCATAACTTCCCGTGTTCATTGGGTGCATAAGCCACTATTTGTAGGAGTATTCTAGTCCTAACAAAGTTCTTAGGCTAAAGCCATATATGCCCAGACAATGAATTGCTAAATCATTATGATTCACTAATAGGTCGTCATACACAAGGTACCAAATTGCTCCAATGTTGCATATCATAATTTTCAAATAGTGACGCCTAGCCCAGCAGCCATCTTTTAATGGCTAGAAGTATAACATACAACCAGTATCACATACAACCATAAGTACGATGGTAACATAAGTTTTAGTTTCACTATTATAATACCCAAACAATTATTGATTATATGCCCAACGGAAAAACGAAAAATTGGAAGGTGAACTCTTTCTTGAAGTCAATGAAGCAGCCTAAAGAATTATTCCATAATTTAGTCCTTTTATTCCGTAATTTTCTTAAAACTGGCACACAGCCAAATTGTTTGGCTCCCGCAAGATTGCCAGTGGGAACTTCTGGGCTATAACATTATAGACAAGACACAACATCAATACAACATAACTTAAAATTGACAGAATAAAAACATGAACATATATATATCACGTAATAAGTATTGGATGGCCCAAAAACTATACCATTATTCCAAATTATAACCATAAATGACAAGTGACTTTGAAATCATATAGACTAAATTATATAAAAAGGTACAAGCAATTCACTTAGCAGACCTCTTACAGTGGTAAGAGGTGTTATTCCAAAAGTACAAACAATACAAATAACAGTCCTCAAAAACAGAATTGTATATTATTCAAGAGGGAAACATATTGTATGACTCACAAAATAAACATATAAAAACATATAATAACATTTAAAAACATATAAAAGGTAAACTCCAACATATATATTAACTCACAGTTTACCGAGTAGTCAGTCAGTCGGTCAAAACACTTTATGCGAATATTTAAAATCATAAAAGGCATGATTACAAACATTTCATATATGGAAAATAAATAATAATAATCAATAAACAGCGTACAATGAATACCCATAAAAACATTTTTAAAAAACTGATAAAATCAGACAGGATTATTATGGGTGAATAATCTTTTAGATTTGTTCCGAACAGCAGCCACCGAAAAGCTGGCCACACAGAAGATGTCGCGAGTACTACTTAACATCGGTAAGTAAGTGAGAGCAGGCCTAAATTGTAAAAAAACAGAATCTCTTAAAATTATTACTAAAAACTTTTGCCGAATGTCAGAGTAGAACTCACAAAACATAGTAAAGTGCAAAGTGTCCTGTGTAGAAAAATAGTCACACTGACATGGGTTATAATTTTCAGGTTTGTCCCACGTAGGAAAATCGCCCAGGGTTAAATTAATTAAATTAAATTGGAATCTAATCAAAAGCTGGTGGTAAAAAGGTCTAGTTACTATTAATAAATATAGCTCAAGTGAGGGAGTCGTTAATAGCACATATTTGGCTTTTACACACGGTTTCTTTAGCTCTTGCTCCTCACGTTCCATTGTTAGCATATTTAAAAAACTAGTCCTTGTCCAGCTTATGTCCTCCCTTTTAATGCAATCCGGTGATGTGTAAATCTCAGGGCGCCTTAATCTTGTGAACATTGATCTTACATACACAAGCCAGGGAACCTGGTTAGCTTTATCCATGGATGCACAATCACCTAGGATCTGATGGTTCAATGTAATTTCTTTATTTAGCCAAGTCTTAACCCAACAGATCGGAGGGGCAACTTTCAACTGGTCCATAACATATCCTAACCCTAGTTCCGTATGTAATGAAAAAGTTGGGGTAGACTGAGGCACAGCGAGAAGAGATCTTAAAAACTTATTTTCCGCAACTTGAATCCTATTGTGCGATGTACAGCCCCATAAAGAGGAGCCATATGTAGCTATAGCCAGACATTTAGATTTATAGATTTTCAAAAGGGCCTCCATTGGTCTTGCCCCCAGCCGCTTAGCAAAACCCATGAGCGCTGAGGTAGACCTGGCTACAGCATTACTTCTAAGTTTCTGTTGGGCACCCCAGGTCCCTCTATCATCGAAGAGGACCCCTAGATATGTAAAGACGGGCACCCTTGTTACCTCAACAACATTACAAAAAAAGGTTTTTAGCTTAAGTTTCCTACAATGTTTCCCTACCACCATGACATGTGACTTCTTAGTATTCACTTTCAAGTCCAAAGATCTCATGAAATCCCCAAAGGAGTCCAACAGCCTCTGGAGACCAAAGCCAGTATGGGCCAGTAACACAGCGTCATCGGCGTATAGGAGAACCGGGATTGCTGATTCTCCTATATGCAGAACATCCAAAGAGGCCCCCCCTAATGACTTCTTCAGGGCGTTAATATATAAAGTAAAAAGGAGGGGGGCCAAAATGCATCCTTGCTGACGCCCCTCTTAGAACTAAAGTGACTCGTGCATCTACCCTCCCGTGTAACACTGACTGACGCTAAAAGACTCCGATATAAAACAGCTAAAAAATTGACAAAAGGTGGGTCAATGCCTATATCCAAAAAAATTGACCAAAGTTTAGCCCGAGTGACCAGATCAAAGGCCGGGGAAAGGTCCATGAAACCCATATAAAGGGACCCTTCCTTGGCTACTGTGTATTTACTAATCAGAAGCTGTAAGTTCAGGCACTGATCTGGGGTGCTTCTCTTCTCCCTAAAGCCGTCTTGAAGATTAGAGAGGACCCCCCTGATATCCAACCAATCCCTGGGTTTGTACAAGATGACTCTACCCAGAATTTTTACTGCTGAGTCTATCAGGAAGATTGGTCTATAGCACAAAGGGTCACCTCTCTACCCCTTTTTAAAAGTCGGGATAATAATGGAAGTAGCCCAGGATGCAGGAAACCCATTTAAACTTGAGGCATTATAAACATTAGTTAAAATCTTAGCCCAGAATTTAGCAACATTTCCGTAAAGGTCCGCCGGAACCCCGTCCAGGCCTGGGGCTTTGTTTTTTTACATTTCCAGACTGCTCTTTCTACTTCAGCCACTTCAAAGGTTATAGGAGTGAAAGGCTGTTTAAAAATATTGTCATCTTCCGGAGAAGCAAAGCCGTCATTATCATAAATCCCCCTAAAATGTGCGAGCCATTGGTCATCCGGAAGGACGCAATCCAGGGTTGTGTTCTCTTGCCCCGAAAAAAAAGGATGATTAATAGTTGCCCAGAAATTAGTACTATCATGCAGGACTTCAGTTGGTAGGAGATTGTTACACGCCTCATCTTTAATCTCTTGTTTACGCTTGTCAATAGCCATTTTATATATCTTGCAAAGCCACGTCCCTCCGGAAATGTGGCAGGCGTCTGCGTGATGCCGGGTAGGGTCTAGCTCCCTCTTTGGCTCCAACTCGGTACCAGGTCGTCTCCCGGGATCTCGTTCGTCTTCCACCTCGGTTCACCTCTCACCACGTCTTGGGACCCAGGTGCAATGAAGACGGTCTGTACGGGTCCTCTTCTCTTTGGGTCCTCTTCTTCAAACAGCGGAGATCTCGAAAACCGCTCTCCATATTGTGCCTCTTCCTCCTGCAAGACCTGATGATCATGTGATCCGCTCACGTAATCGGCTGGTTTTTCCCAGAGAGAGAGAGTCTCTTAAAGGGAAAGCTTATTGCCTGTTCCACTGGGACGTCTGTGAAAAAAGGAGAGGACACGGAGAAATGTAAGGGGGGAAACGGTCTGCCGTAAGGTCCTCAGTCTCTGACGTATGTTGCATCCTTTCATTACAAACTGCTGAATTTCATTGGTTTTGTATGAGTGAAATGTCACCCTAACTATAATTTCCCTGTAACCGTTGTTTTTTTCAGTGACTTTCCAAGGTTTTTTAAATTCTATTCCCGAATTATCACATCCCTGTAACCTTTGTTTTATTCAGTGAATAGAAACATATATATATTCACTGAAAAACGAAGGTTACATATGTATATTCACTGAAAAAAACAAAGGTTACAGGGAATTTATACATATATATATTCACTGAAAAACAAAGGTTACATGTGTATATTCACTGAAAAAAAACAAAGGTTACAGGGAAGTGATAGGTAGGCTCAGATTTAACTCGTACAAAACCAGTGAAATTCAGCAGTTATAGTTACCTGGGCTAACTATAGCTTAAACCCATGCAATTCACTGCTCATGACCTTATATCATATATTACATCACCCATGACATGGACAATGACATCACTGATGACAACTCAAATACCCTTACTGATTGCATCATCCCTGAAGTGTAAAGGTGACTGAGTGGCTGTGAGAGTGAATGTATGTTAAGAGAGTGGGTTTGTGAGTGGCTGTATGGATGTGTGAATGGATATGTTAAATGTCTGTATGGTTGTATGAATAGTTTTATGAGTGAGTGAGTGGCTGTGGCAGTGGCAGTATGGGTAAGTAAGTTGGTGTATGAGTACCAGTGTGGTTGAGTGAGTGGCTGATTTAGTTTCGGTATGGGTGATTGAGTGGGTGGGTCAGTGGCTGTAGGGGTGTATGAGTGTGTGTGTAAGTGTATGTATTTATGTATGACTGGAGTGTCTGTATTGGTGAGTTAGCAGGTATGTGAGTGGCAGTAAAAGTGAGTAGATATGTGAGTGGTACTATGGAGGAGTGATTGGTTGTGTGGCTACTGGTATGAGTCTGTGAATGGGTTTGTGAGGTGTTTTGTGGGAGTGGGTATATGAAAGGTTCTATTGGGGTGTGAGTGGTTCTGTTGATGAGGTCATCAGTGATGTTATCAGTGATATGTCATGAGTAAAGTAATATGTGATATCATAGGCAGTACAGTGGGGGTGTTAGTTATAGTTTGATCACACAACTATAACTGCTGAATTTCAATGGTTTTGTATGAGTGGAATCTGAGCTTAACTATAACTCCCATGTAGCCTTTGATTTTTCCGCAGAATTTGTAAGGTTAAAAAAAAATCCTAACCATAACATGGTTGTAACCTTTGTTTTTTGCAAATGTTTGAAAAAAAAATTATGTTATTTTCTAACTGTAATGTTACTATAATTGTTTCAAATGTTTTTTTAACTTTATTTCCTGAATGTAACCAGAGACCTTTGACAGTGAGTGTGGTAGTGAGTGCATGAGTGTCTCAGTAGGTCTGTGAGTGTTTGAGTGGGTCTGTCAGTGGGTTTGTGAGTCTCTGAGTAGGTCTATGAGCAACTGCATAAGTGTCTCATTGGGTGTGTGAGTAGGTGCCTGAGACTCTGAGTGGGTCTTTAAGAGGGTACATGAGTCTAAGTGGGTCGGTGAGTGGGCGGGTGAGTGTGTGAATTATTTAGTGAATGAGTGCATGAGAGTCTGAGTGGGTCTGTAAGTGGGTGCATGAGTCTCTGAGTGGGTCAGTGAGTGGGTGTGTGAGTCTAGGAATGGGTCTGAGTGGGTGCATGAGGATCTGACTGGGTCTGTTAGTGAGTGCATGAGTCTTATTGGATCTGTGAGTAGGTGCTTGAGTCTGAGTGGGCCTGTGAGTGGGTGTGTGAATCTGAGTAGGTCTCTGAGTGAGTGAGTGTGTCAAAGTGGGTCTGTAATAGGGGTTGGCAGAGAATTCTCCATCACAAGCAAGGTTCATTCCACGCAGAGCAGGGAGTTCTAAAAAATTCCGCAAAGGTATGCGGAGCAGAGTTTGTTCTCTTGAATGGCTTCCGAATGTTACAGTGGCGAGTGCTCAAGATAAAAAAATCACATACTAGACCTCCTCTCAGTGAGATCTCCCAACATGGGCTGTAGCGGCAGGTCACAACCGCTCGCTTTGAGAAAACTGCAGCACGCGTTGAGGAAGGTGCTGCTTGAGCAGAAAGTCTACTTGGGGGCAGAAAGCAAGAGTACCCTCTGACGCTTTGAAGCACACCGTGTTCGTTTTAGACCACCCGGGTGGGTCTGAATGATGAAACATGTCACCAACAAGGTTGGTGAGTGAGGGCCTTCTAAAAGAATCAATTCCGATTATTTTTTCTTTTGTCCACTCCTCCTCCCATTGAGAGGTACACTCTTTCGTTGATTTGATTGTATTGCATAGGGGGACCAAAAATGTTCCTTCCAGTTAACCTTTAATCTCTCTCTCTCTTGTTGATCATTGGCGTTTAACATCAGAAATGATTGAAAATATTCTAGGTTTCTGAAGTTGTGTTTTTTATTGTAGACCAACATTTTCTCTGTTCTATTTTGCCACTTATTCAGTACATTTTTGCAACATATTTGCAAGAAAGCTGTTTTAATTGAATTGGAAATGTAGTTTTTGATCCAGTTCCTGACAATTATGTGGCTAAAGGTTGAACTATCTGCATATTTCTTTCAACGCACCATGCAAATATTGTTATTATGCTTTTATAAAATGTGTGTACATGTTGAAAAAATGGCAGAGGTACCTTAGCAATTAGGCTACAAAAAAAAGAGCTGGTAGGCAAGCATTACTCATACGCACTTGGAACCAGAAGTTACGTGACCAGCACTGCCATTGTTTGGTGTACACACCACAAGGATGGTAATTGCTTTCTGTTTTGGATAGAGATTGCTTCTGCTGCCTTATTAAAGGAGCCGTTTTTCAATTTCTCTACAGGACAAAAGCAAACATGTTAGAAAATTACATACAACATTTAATGCTAGAAACTGTATTTTTTAATCCCTTTAACTTCTTTTGGTTTAGGTCTAATTTCTCACAGGGCAGTTAGTTGTAGCAGGTGTATAGTGTAACCGCGTAATTTTGAGGGGTAAAACATTATGGTATTTTGATTTGTAAATTGCACCACTCACCAATGAGCGGATTTAGGCGCTTTGGCTGGTGTGTAGGTGTGGGGTACCCTTGGAATAATTTGAAGAGCCAGGTCTTGCTGTATTCAAAAGGTAAGAAGGAGGATCTGATGTGTTAACTCTTTCCCTGCAAGGCCTTCCCACCCCGTGCTAAGCCTTTATGTTTGTGGCTATTTGGGGTAGTTCGCACTTAGTCCACTATAATGTTTTGTCCACATAAGGTATCTACACCAAATCTGCATCATTTTGTTCCAACATCAGAGGAATTTTGAAAAAACCCAGGGTTTGTGGATTCCCCTGGAGGGGACCCAGAAATTACCCAAAATAAGGCTAAAATGTTGAGGGTTTGAAAAAAATGGGGAAAAAGTGCTGCAGAAGAAAGCATCTGGTTTTTCCCTGCAAATGGTATCAACAAAGGGTTTGTGGTGCTGAAATTCCCATCTTCCCAGCTTTCAGGAACAGACAGACTTTTGTCAGAAAACCAACATTTTTTACACATTTTTGGCATTTTACTGGGACATAGCATATTGTTGCTGCATTTTGTGCTTTCAACCTCCTTCCAGTTACTGGTATAAATGGGTGTGAAAGCAATAATGGATCTTAAAAAGTTATACATTTCTGAAAATAAGACAAAATTCTGAATTCAGGCATTTGTGTTGATCCTTCAAGTTTTTTTGAAATAGAAACGAATAGTTGAAAATAAAGACAAAATGGTTATTAAGTTGAAAAAAAGGCCATTTGTCCAAATGTTTTCACCTTTAACTTTTTCTAAGTATGACAGATCTTTAAAAGCAACATACCGAAATTGTGAGTACCCATACTAGCATGTGAATTATAGGACATTTTTCAAAGTGACTTCTTTTTGACATATTGTCTTACATTTTGAAGGGATAAATGCATAAAAAGTCAATAGGTAATAACAGTTGCTCTACAATTCTTTGTTGCACTAAGTCTCCTGATCAAAATGGAATGTCACTTGTGTGGGTGGGCCACGTGCCCTTGATAAGAAATGGACCAAAAAGCAACGTGGACATACCACATTTTCACAGTGAAAACAGACCCTTTTTTTGCAAAGTGCCTAGCTGTGGAATTTGAACCCTAGCTCAGCCGGCAACTAGGGAAATCTAGCAAAACTATACATTTTGTAAAACTAAACATCCTGAGGAATCCAGGATGGGGTGAATTGAGTGGCTCTCACCAGGTTTTGTTGCCCAAAATCCCTTGCAAACCTCAAACTTGGTCAAAAAATATATTTTCCTCACATTTCTGTGATAGACAGTTCTGGAATCTGAGTGGATTCAAAAAATTCCACCCACCACGCATTTCCCACAGTCTTCCAATAAAAATGGTACCTCACTTGTGTGGGTAGGCCTAGTGTCCGTGACAGTTAACAGGTCACAAAGCAATGTGGACACACCACATTTGCACAGTGAAAACTGAGCCTTTTTTGCAAAGTACCAACCTGTGGATTTTGATCCCTAGCTCTACCGGCACCAAGGGAAACCTAGCAAACCTATACATTTTTAAAAACTAGACACCCAGGGGAATCCAGGACGGTATGACTTATGTATCTCCCACCAGGTTCTATTACCCAGAATCCCTTGCAAACCTCAAACTTGGTCCAAAAAAATATTTTCCTCACATTTCTGTGATGGAAAGTTCTGGAATCTGCATGGATCCACAAATTGCTATGCCAGCCAGCAATCCCCAAAGTCTCCTGGTAAAAATGGTATCTCACTTGTGTGGGTAGGCCTAGTACCCGCAGCAGGAAACGGTCCAAAATGCAACATGGACGCATCACATTTTTCCAGTGAAAACTGACCCTTTTTTCCTAATATGCCCAGCTGTGAATTTCAGACAGAAGCTCTACTGGTACCTAAGGAACGCTAGCAAAGCAATACATTTTTAAAAACTAGACAGCCAGAGGAATCCAGGAAGGGGTGACTAGTGTGCATCTCACCAGGTTATGTTACCCAGAATCCCTCGCAAACCTCAAACTTTGGGGAAAAACACATTTTCCTCACATTTCTGTGATGGAAAGTTCTGGAACTTAAGGGGAGCACTATACTTCCACCCACCCAGTATTTCCCCAAGTTTCTCAATAAAAATGGTATCTCACTAGTGTGGGTAGGTTTAGTGCGCACGACAGTAAATGGCCCAAAACTTACTGTGGAGACTTGAAAATTATCGATCACAAATAGCCCTGGTGTTGCAAGAAGTGAGGTACCATTTTTATCAGGAGACGTAGGGGAACACTGGGTGGTAGGAAATTCATGCTGGTCCAGTGATTCCAAATTTTCGCCACAGAGAAATGTGAGGAATATGTGGTTTATTTTTAGTAAAGTCTACAGTTTGTTTGGGATTCTGGGTAGGAAAACGTTGATGAATCTACTCCAGTCACAGATCCTTGGATACCCCCGGTTTCTGAAATGTCTGCGTTTGGTAGGTTTCCCTACATGGCTGGCAAGCTCTGGACCAAAAACGCAGATGACCCCCCTGCAAAACCACGTTGTTTTTTATGATTGATAATTTTTGAAGCTTCCACAATATGTTTTGGGCCATTCCCTGTGGTGGACACTTGGCCCACCCACACAAGTGAGGTACCATTTTAATCAGGAGATGTGGGGAAATGCTGTGCGGTAGGAAATAATTTTTCTTGGTCTAGTGATCCCACAGCTTTCCCACACAGAAATGTGAGGATAATGTGGCTTTTTTTAGCAAAATCCGAGGTTGGCTTGGGGATTCTGGGTAGGAAAACGTCACGCATCCTTGGACTCCCCCAGGTGTCTAGTTTTCAGAAATGTCTAGGTTTGGTAGGTTTCCCTATATAGCCCCCAAACCCAGGACCAAAAACGCAGGTGGCCCATTGCAAAACCAGATCATTTTGTGATTGATCATTTTTGATGCCTCCACAATACGTTTTGGGACCTTGTCTGTGGCGAAAACTTGGCCCATCCACACAAGTGAGATACCATTTTTATCAGAAAACCTGGGGGTATGCTGACCGATAGGAAATTAGTGGATTCTTTCTGATTCTAGAAGAATATGGCACAGTAATGCAAGGAAAATGTTTGTCTGTTTTCACATTTAGAGGTTTGTAGGGCATTTTGGGTTAGAACATTTATTGGGATCCACGAGAGGGACACCACCCTGTACTCCCCTGGATTTCTACTTTATAAAAATATTGAGAATTGATAGATTTTCCCTATAGACAATGTACACCCTGGCAGAGAAAGTCAGAAAATGCAAATATTACTTTACAGCCAACTACTCCTCAAGTACACACACATACTGGGTGGATTTGGCATGAGGGTGAGTGAAGGTTCAGAGCGTAAAATGTTATTAACAATAGATTTCGCAAAAGGGAAATGCACTGTTAATAGTTAAAAGGTTAATTACTTGAATCAATGACTCATAGCTTGTGGGCTGTAAAGCCAGGGCAAGGCACCAACCTCTTCACATGCCATTCACACACCTTTCATACGTGGCACATACAAGACCATTCACACTGCTAGCCATTGGTCCAGCATATTTCAACACACACATCAACAGGCAGCACTCTTCAAGGGCTCATCACTTTCATATGCCCACATGTCTGACACAGCAAACACATCGGCTGATGGAGAGTGTGGACTGGCATTTGGCTAGCAGTGTATGGAGTGACCAGCAGAAAGTCACTACTCACACACTGCTAGCCAAACACCAGTCCACACACATCACCAGCCAAGCGCTAGTCTACACACCACCAGCCAAGCTCCAGTCCATGAACAGCACCAGCCAAGCGCCAGTCCACACACACCACCAGCCAAGTGCCAGTCCACACACACTACCAGCTAAATGCCATTTCATGCACACCACCAACCAAGCGCCTGTCCTTACATGCCACCACCTGCCAAGCTCCAGTCCACACACACCATGCCATCCAAGTGCCAATCTACCACACCACAAGCCAAGCACCAGTACGCACACACCACCAGCCAAGCACCAGTCCATGCACACAACTATCACATTTTTTATGCAAAAAAGAAAACACAATCCAATTGACAATAGATACAAAACTATAACAACAAACACAACAGCACTAACTAAATGCATCCCATTTATGCCAACCATTAAATCTAACAAAAAATATAAAACAATACAAACCAGTCAGTTTACTTTTATGGTCATGCTCGCAACCCAAAACTCATTGCGTGTGGTTCAATTTAAAACATGTGGGCACACACAGCCCACTATTAGAAGGACAATAGGGGCAGTACATACGACTCCCCTTCTACACACCTCTTCAGGCACAGACCCTACATTTCCTAGAGGGAAAGTCTTTTTTGGCCTTGGGAGGAAGGTGATCAGGAAAGTGGCAATCTTTCAATCTAGCCACATCCTCCACCACTGCGTCTCTAGGAGCTCTTGCAGTTCCATTAAAACAAGGCTGCCTATCAGAGACTGCTTGAACTGAACAAATGTAATCTTTGAATCTGAAGAGCAATTCTTAAATACAACAAATGCATTGTAGCATGCTAAATGGAATAATATGAATAGCCAACGCCTTACATAAAACATTCACCTTACGAACAGCAGTGTAAGGTTCCAACCACTGATCTACTTGATCTACACCACCCATGTGGTTATTTTAGTCTAAAATGCACACAGAGTCATGCACTTCAGCACCCTGACCCCAAACAGTCACAGGTGAAGTCCTTTCATCATGGATGGTAGTCAGCATATAGACATCGCCCCTGTCAGAAAATGTCAGAGCTAGAAGCTTATCACTACGCAAGGCACTGCACTGTCTTCACAAGTTTTTTTACAAACCAGCTCTTTTGGGTAACCTTTACGGTTAGAGCGGATTGTGCCACAAGCAACAGTGTCCACTTCGAACAATTCCCTGAATAATGGCACACCAGTGTAAAAGGTATGGACATATAAATGGTGACCTTTGTTAAAAAGTCTCCTCCCAAGTTCCCACTCAATTTTCTTCAGTAACCCAGAAAATGGCCAGACAACCAGTGGGGTGAATACCTGAATCCCTACCAGTGTAGAACCTGAAATTATATAAATTTCCAGTACTACTCTCAGACAAAAATACATTTTAATTCATAATGAGCCCTCTTGCTAGGAATGTGCTCATCCATAGCTATTTATTTCCATGGCACATCGATCTCTGAAAATCAATCTACAAAGTGATCAAGGACAGGACGAACCTTAAAAAGACGGTTACAATGAGGGTGATCTCGGAGCAATACTAAAGCATTGTCAGCAAAATGCAACACCCAAAGCAGAAGTAAATACCTATTATGACTCATTGTTGTAGGAAATATAGCTGTCTCCATCAAGGGATTAGTAGACATATATGAAGACAGTGCCAGCTTCCTTATGAGGCCCATCAAAACAGATAAACCCAAGGACTTCCTCAGCTCATACAGATTCATGGGAGTCCACCGGGTAGCTCTAGAGTGGGGCTTAAGTCTGGCACTGTTGTCCATCAAATACTGTTCAGCATGCAAATTAGTCTGCTCAACAGTCTCAGCCAAAAATACATCCTCCATAAGCAAATGAAAGAAAGCAATAGGCAGAACATTTTCATAGTTCACTCTACACCCTGCATCACCAATAATTACAGTCAACATCAGCTGTACCATGTTTGGGTCAACTCAGAGTCCAGCACTTCAAATGTATGACGTTACAACGCATACTTTTAAAATGCATACCTTTGCAACGCATTTTTTACAACGCAACATCCATTACAACGCATTCCATTACAACACATGCCATTAAAACGATTTTTTAAAAACTACCTTTACAACGCATTCCATTACAACGCATACTACCTTTACAACACATTTCATTACAACACATACCATTACATTGCATGTATGGTAACATTTACTATTCTAACTTGAGGGGGTGCAACTGTAGGGTAAGTGTTGGATAGTGTAGGGGTAAAAATTACTATTCTAACTCCAGGGGATGCAACAGTAGGGTAATACCCTGGATAGTGTAGGGGTAAAATGTACTATACTAACTCCAGGGGGTGCAACAGAAGGGTAAGTGTTTGATAGTGTAGGGGTAAAATGTACTATTCTAACTCCAGGGGATGCAACAGTAGGGTAAGTGTTGGATAGTGTAGGGGTACAAATTACTATTCTAACTCCAGGGGGAGCAACAGTAGGGTAAGTGTTGGATAGTGTAGGGGTAAAAATTACTATTCTAACTCCAGGGGGTGCAACAGTAGGGTAAGTGGTGTATAGTGTAGGGGTAAAAATTACTATTCTAACTCCAGGGTGTGCAACAGTAGAGTAAGTGTAGGATAGTGTATGGGTACTATGCGTTGTGATGGTATGCGTTGTAATGGTATGCGTTGTAATGACTAAGTTGTAATGACATGCATTGTAGTGGTATGCGTTGTAGTGTCATGCGTTGTAATGGTTTCGTTATAAAGGCATGCGTTGTCATGGATGTTGCGTTGTAAAAGTTTTGTTGTAATGGTAGTGCATTGTAAAAGTTGCGTTGTAAAGGTTGTTTCCCAGCACTTCCAATGAGAAGCCTTACAGCCCTGGGCTGCAATCCAGATGCTTCTTGCTTCACTATCAACAAATCAGTGTCCTTCTCTAAAACAGGAACTTCATGAACACTGAGAGTAGCTTCATCTGCACTGAGAGTAGCTCCATGATCAGATGACTCCTCTTGGACAGTAAATTAACTGCAAGAATCCTGGCCTACCTCCTCTGCCGCAGATGCAGAGTTAGTCTCATAATCATGGTCAGAAGAAGACTTGAAAGCATATCGACAACACGCTGAGCAGTCATCCTGCCGCTAGCCATAATCCTTACCAAGAGAAGTAACTTGACAAATAAGTCAATAGTACTCAGCAATGTGTAAAATAAGTAATAAACAAAGTGTGGAATAATAAAACAAAAAGTAAAACTATTGGCATATAGCAATTGCTAAGGAAAGTCATTCAATACAAAGCACGCAAAGACCTATATACTATAATACAATACCACTCATTTGCTAAAGACAGCTAGACTCACCAGCACCTACTCTGCACAGACACAGCAAGCACCAACAAAACCTACTAGAAAAGAAAACACAAAAGAAAATTGCACACAAGGAAACACAGTACACATTGTGCACAAATATGAGGAACATTCCACACACATTCAAACAGAAGCTAACTAGGCTGCTATTATTACAGCATTTTCAAAACATCCATTCATGCAGGTCATTGGTGCTTAATTGGAGTAAGCAATACCACTGCGCCTTCATCGGCCTGGTCGCCCCCACACTCCTCGTGCCTCCTGCTTCCTGTGCCTTACCTGCCTCCTGCTGCCTGTGCCTTCCTGCTGACTACGCCTACCCCTGTGCCTTCCTGCTCGCCTACGCCGACTGCTTCTTCCACAAGCGCCCCAGCCGCCCGCCAGCCTGCACTCGTTTTTCCCGCCGCTGCCTGCCTGCCGCCCCCCCACCAGCCGATAGGCTCCCACGCTCCTGCCTCCCAGCGGACCCTCCCTCCCGGATCCCTTCTTATGATGCCCCCAGAGCGACCGCGCAGCGGACGCGCGCAGCGGGAGCACCGAATGAGCGCTGAAGGTGCGCCAAAGGTAGGCCCGTCTGCGCCTGTCCGCGCTTGGACCGCGCCCAGCGCCAGAACCCCTGGTCCCCACTGCCGATGCAAGACTCCACGACAGACCTACGAAGCCACCACTCTCAACGCACTCAATACCATCCGGAACCCTGCCTGCTACCGAGCCACCCCGAGACGCACCAACGGACCCTTCGCCTGCAAAGCCTGCCGCTTCACCTGCCACCGGACCTGCACCGCCCCCGCCGACTCCAACACTAACAGCAACCACTTGAAGTGGAGAAGTGTGGCTCAGGGGTTAGAGCCGGCAGGCCTGGAGCTTGAGTTCGGCCCTGGACCAGGGTTCAATTCCCCGCCTCAGCGGGTTTTGGACTCAAAATTCCACGGACTCGTTAATTCTCGCTCCGGTGCCTTCTCGACTCACGGGTTCACACTCTGCGACTCTGGGCAATAGCTTGCTTAATCTCCACAACGGCCCCTCGCGGTGGGATGCCTGGCTTTCACCTTGTGGATACCCTGCCAGGGTTATCTCACAGGGGAATACCAGGACGGGTTCCCTAAGCAAGCGCTGAGATGCCCCAGGGTGATTCATTCATTTCATTTCATTTAATTTCATTTCATTTCAAGTGCGTCCTGCTGAACACCCGATCCGTCCACAGGCACGCCATGGAACTCTGGGACCTGCTTGACGCAACTACACCGGACGTCGCCTTCCTCACCGAAACCTGGATGAATGCCTCCTCAGCGCCCGACATCGCCACAGCCCTCCCGGACAGATACAAGATCACCCGGAAGGACCGCGTCAACCAGACCGGAGGAGACATCGCCATCGTACACAAGAACACCATCCGCATCTCGACTAACTCCGACAAACCTTCTCCGCCGCCGAGCACCTGCACTTCCAGATACACACCGACCCCAAAACCACCCTCCGAGGCACCCTCATCTACAGACCACCGGGACCACGCATGCAGTTCAGCAAAGACATCGCAGACTTCATCATCCCGCACGCCCTTCCCTCCGCCGACTACATCCTCCTAGGGGACCTCAACTTCCACCTGGAGAACAACAACGACAGAAACACCACCGCCCTGCAGGAAAACCTCGCCAACCTCGGACTCAAGCAACTGGTGGACACCCCCACCCACTACGCTGGACACACGCTTGACCCTGCCTTCACATCCAGCAAGCACGTCTCCTTCAGCCACGCCACCGGACTCCACTGGACAGACCACACCTGCGTCCACTTCAGCTTCAGTAGAACTACGACCCACCTCCATCCGCAACGGGTCCCCCGCCGCAGCTGGAACAAGATCACCGCCTAGCAACTCACCGCCTCCCTCAGCCAGAACACTCCCACCAGCACAACGGACCCCAACGTAGCAGCCAGCTGCCTCACCAAGTGGCTGACCGCCTGCGCCGATGACCTCGCGCCACTCAAGAACCCTCCCAGCAGACCCGGCAGCAAGAAAATCCCCTCGTTCACCGACGAACTCAAGGAATCCAAGAAGAACTGCTGCACCCTCGAGAAAGCCTGGCAGCTCAACCGCACCACAGACAACTGGACTGCCCTCAAGCACGCCACCCGCAAACACCATCAACTGATCCGCGCCACCAAGAAGACGGCACTCAAAGAATGACTGGACAACAACGCCCACAACAGCAAAGAACTCTTCAGCATCGTCAAAGAGTTCTCCAACCCCAGCGCCGGAACCAACAACATCACTCCCACGCAAGACCTCTGCGACTCCCTCGCCTCGTTCTTCCACCGCAAGATCGCTGACATACACAATAGCTTCGACTCACAGACCACGCACCCTACCACCGAACCAACGCCCGCCACCACCACCCTCTGCAACTGGACCCCGATCAGCACCGAAGACACCACCCGCATGATGAACTCCATCCACTCCGGATCACCAACTGACCCCTGCCCACACCACGTCTTCAACAAAGCCGCCGCCACCATAGCACCCCATCTCCGAGACACCATCAACTCCTCCTTCCACACCACCACCTTCCCGGAAAGCTGGAAGCACGCCGAGCTGACTGCCCTCCTGAAGAAACCAACAGCGGACCCCACCGACCTCAAGAACTACCGTCCCATCTCGCTCCTTCCTTTCCCGGCCAAAGTCATCGAGAAGACCGTCAACATACAGCTTGCCGCCTTCCTCGAGACGAACGGATCCCTCGACAACTCGCAGTCCGGATTTCGGGCCAACCACAGCACCGAGACCGCCCTGATTGCAGCCACTGACAACATCAGAACCCTGATCGACAACGGGGAAACAGTGGCCCTCATCCTCCTGGACCTCTCCGCAGCGTTCGACACAGTCTGCCACCGAACCCTAGTGAAGCGCCTCAGCAACATCGGAATCGGAGAGAAAACGCTGGAATGGATCATCTCGTTCCTCACCGGAAGAACCCAGAGAGTCCGCCTCCCTCCGTTCAGATTCGAGGCCACCGAAGTCATCTGCGGCGTACCACAAGGATCTTCTCTCAGCCCGACCCTCTTCAACGTCTACATGAGCCCCCTCGCAGCCATCGCATGCCAACACAACCTCAACATCATCTTCTATGCCGACGACACCCAGCTGATCCTCTCCCTCACCAACGATCCCACCACCGCCAGAGCCAACCTACATGAAGGGATGAAAGACGTCGCCGACTGGATGAGAAACAGCCGTCTTAAACTGAACTCAGACAAGACGGAAGTCCTCATCCTGGGATCATCACCCTCTGCCTGGGACGACTCCTGGTGGCCCCAGGTCCTGGGCACCACCCCCAAACTTACAGACCACGCACGCAACCTGGGCTTCATCCTGGACTCCTCCCTGTCAATGACCAGACAAGTCAACGCCTTTTCTTCCTCATGCTTCAACACCCTGAAAAAGCTCCGTAAGATCTTCAGATGGATCCCTACTGAAACCAGGAAGACCGTCACCCAGGCACTCGTCACCAGCCGACTGGACTACGGGAACGCCTTCTACGCCGGAACTATAGCCAAACTCCAGAGAAGACTCCAACGAATCCAGAACGCCTCCACACGACTCATCCTGGACATCCCCCGACACAGCCACATCACCGGACACCTGAGAGAACTGCACTGGCTCCCCGTCAGCAAGAGAATCACGTTCAGACTCCTCACCCACGCACACAAGGCCCTACATGACCTGGGACCCAAGTACCTCAACGACCGAATGACCTTCTATACACCCATGCGCGAGCTACGTTCTACCAGCCACGCACTCGCCACTGTACCTCGCATCCGCAGAACCACCGCCGGAGGAAGATCCTTCTCCTACCTGGCAGCCAAGACCTGGAACCCCCTCCCCACTCACCTTCGACGTACCCAAGACCATCTCTCCTTCAGGAAGCAACTCAAGACCTGGCTGTTCGAGCAGTAACCACCCCTTTCCCCCAGCGCCTTGAGACCCACCCGGGTGAGTAGCGTGCTTTATAAATGCCATGATTGATTGATAGATTGATATAAAAAAATGTTTTTCCTACCAAACACTTGCAACTACACAAACTTCTGATCTATGAGTGCCAAAACCACAACCACAACAAAAACAAAAGCTTTGCATTCGAACAAAAAGGATAAAACAAAACACTACAATTACCAATGATGACAAAAAAACATTATCAAATACTAGTCTACCCACCACCATCCAATTGCCAGCCACACACCCTGCCAGCCATGTGCCAGTCCATGCACAGTCAGCCAAACGCCAAAACACTTATCAGCTCAACCACACTTCAAACATAAACTTCCACTGGTGGTCTAGTGGCTTCGACCCCCTTTGGGTAGATGGGTCTAAAAATACAAGGCTGATCTTCCCTGAGGTAGAAACATTCAAAATATTCCCTCCAAAAAGTGGAGCGACCCTTGGTCAAGGGGTCGCTCCCCAATACATTGTACGCCATATAATAAAATCACTGATGGTCTAGGAGCTTTGCACTCCTTAGGGGCAGGTAGGCCTAAAAATAAAAGGCTGTGTTGAACGCTTGTTACTAGAGCCTTGCCACAGAGACCGCAGAGGGGGACTTCAGCGCCCAGAGTTCTTTGTGCCCAGGGGGATGTAGATGCTTGAACAGAGCGCCAGCAGGTGCATAAAAGGAAGCCAGGGATCCCGCAGAGCGGGCGTGCTCAGTCAGAGACCGGAGGATGCTGGGCTCTGCCACCTCTCTGACAGTCTATGCTCTCCAAGCTTCCCTGTGGTGAGTTACCTAAGTGTAATTACGATTGCGGATATATCACGCCATGGGTAAACATACCATCTTACCAATCACCCTCATCTCTACTTCCATAGGCAGCAGGTTGGAAAGAGCAGTTCATATTGTTAGCACCGAGATTGAATTAACTGAGAGGTGACTGTCCTCGGGAGTGACAACCCCTCAGATTGCTTTTCCCACTGAGGAAGGTGATTATATTAGCCCCCTGAAGCCAAATTTATCACTCAATCCCATTGGGCAATCACCAGTTTTTGAAAGTGGCTGCAATAAAGAAAGTAATCAGGGAGACAAGGGTAATGGAGCAGCTGAGGATCTTACAGCAGAGACCTGTGATAAGCATATAGTTCCTAATATGAACGTTTCCCCGAACACAGCAATTACCGGGTCTAAAAGGAAAAGAAAATTGACCAAACCTACTTGCTCGAAGAGGAAACAACCCCCACGCTTAAAACAACAATGTACCGCTTTCAGATTATAGCTTCAAAGAACAGTGGTTCCAGTGGACACAGCAACTGCTAATGTCACCGTTGGTTTATCACCATCTGAAATATTTAAGCACTCTATCCATACTCAAACTGAGTCCTTATCAGCTCAAGCTGCAGCAGCAATAGTCAGTCGAATTAACTCAAGAAGCAAGCAGCATGTGCCACGTTGACTCATGCAGCAACAGGCCTCTTAATAAAACCAAAGGGCAAAGTAAGTAATGATTTCATTTTAACATGCGTTAGTACTGTAGTGCGATGCAAGTATGTTGGTTAATGGTTGAGGCCCGTGCCCGGAAAAGTGCACTTCTCATTGGTTGCCCGCATATGTTTTTATGTAAATGACCTGCCATATAATTCTGATTGCTGGGCTAACCGAGTGATAATAATGTGTCTGCGATGAATTGATTAAGTGGGTGGGGCCAGTGGAAGTTAACCTGGCTGTTAATTGGTACCTTGTGTCCTCCATATGCGTAACTGACTCCTCTGCTCCATAGTGTTCCAGCGGTCTGATGTGCTTAAATTGCTTTATTTTATGCCCTTCAGATACACGCAACCTTGATGCCCAGCCATAACCGCTCCAAACGACCAGGCTTCCACTCGCAACCCTTAACCTTAGGGTGCATGGTAAGCTTTCTTCCTTGGGGTTCACGTCCTTCCCCACTGCAACCTAACCAACCCTTGACTACTGTTGTTTTCAACACAGGTACAACCACATCGGTTTACTGCGGCAACTAGCTCTGACTCAGCCCTTCCAGTCCACTCGGAACAGCGTGGTAGACACACTGCTCTTCGCGCTGATGTAATTATTCCCTTGTTTTCAGCTATGTTTTCCCACCTCCTTCACCCCCTTCGCCAACATAGAACAAATCACCAAGGCATGCAGTAGACACATATAGTATGCCAATCACGTCCTTACACTTATGTTCCTTCTCGCATGAATTGAACACATCGCGCCGTGGATGTTCAGCACAGGTTGCTTGACACTTCTCTCACAGGAATGATCTAGTAACACCTTAAAAGCATGGTATGAATCCGAATTCAGAATACTTCCAAGAGTTCCACATAAGGTTAATTCTCTGTTAAATGTCCCCCTTGTCCATGTTTTTACAGGCTTTAATTCAGGCAGGCAATGGTTGTCCTGATGATGATCCACTATCTCTGACTGGATCGAAAGGCCGTCGACATGATATGTGGGCTTAACACTAGTTCACTATTATGTGCCTAAAATGTTTTGTTCCCCACATATGTGAAGCAAGTGCATTGTAGAGTTTCCCCTTCTTGCTCCATTTTTTTACATGCCTGAAACACCTTATATGTTTGTATTGTCCTAATGTACGTATAGATTCTGGATGCAGGACTGTGTCCCACTGTTTTATTGTTTCCTTCCAAATCAATTTACTTAATTATTGAATAAATCTGTAAGTCCGGCTGGACTTTTTTGGTTATTATAGCGCATATTGTGGCCTATAATTATTATAATTGTCATTTTCCGTGTCAAGGACCACTGTTTTTCTTGCAATTGATACCCCAGGTCCTTGCTTACCTAGCGGGTCCCCTTGTTCTTTATTGTACTGGAGAAATTGTTGCCATGTATTTCACGGTCCTAACTTTACAGCCTATATTTGACTGCATTTTAATGTACTATGCTGCTAGTTGTTTACATTTGACCGTATCCATAAAATATTATTATTATTATTATTTAGCGATTTGTATAGCGCCTGGTGACCCAAGGGCATCCCCGCGCTGTAAGGAGATTGTTATCCTATAAGGAGAGGGAGGGAGGAGGAGCGATTATTTTGGGAATAGGTGCGTTTTCAGTTTTTTGCGAAAGGCCAGGTAGCTGGCTTCCAGTCTGAGGGTGCGTGGGAGGGTGTTCCATCTCACGGCAGCTTGTACAGAGAATCGTCGGCCTCCGGTGCGTGTCCTTTTGAATTTGGGGATGTTGGCCAAGTGCTCACTGTCTGAACGGAGGGATCTGGATGCTTTGTAGGGGGTGACCAGGCTACTGAGGATAGCAGGGCCAGATCCGTTGATAAGTTGGTGTGTTGTACACATGGCTTTGAATTCCACCCTTTGGCGAACAGGGAGCCAGTGCAGGGCCTTGAGGGCTGGTTGTGCTGACACTCTCGAAGGAAGGTTCGTGAGCATACGGGCCGCAGCGTTCTGTGTCCGCTGTAGTCTCGTCAGGGTGGCCTCTGGAGCACCAAGGTAGACCATATTGCTATAGTCTAGACGGGACAATACTAACCCCTGGATAAGGAGTTTCCTAGAGGCAGGTGGTAGTAATGGGAGAATCTTACGGGTAGTGCGCATGAGCCCAAAACAGGTGCCCGCAGTTTTGGCCGCTTGCGTCTTCATGGTGAGCTCAGGTTCGAGCCATACTCCAAGGGTTTTAATTTCACGCTTCGGGGAAGGGATTTCTCCGAATACGTCAGGCAAGACTGTTGGGGGGATGGTTGCCCATTGTTTTCCCAGGAGCATCACTTCGGTCTTAGACCCATTTAATTTTAGTGATGAATCACTCATCCAGCTGTGTATTTGGGTGAGACAGTTCGCCAGTTTCTCTGGGTGGTCGACTAGTTGGGATAGAGAGACGACCAGTTGAGTGTCATCAGCGTAGCTAACCATTTTTATGTCAAATGGTGTCACCACGTCTTCCAGGGGAGCCATATATGCGTTAAAAAGCGTCAGGCTCAGGGAAGATCCCTGAGGGACCCCGCTTGTGAGGGGGAGGGTGGATGAGTGGTAGTTGCCGTCCCATACCTGGAACGTGCGTCCGGTGAGGAAGGATTCTATCCAGCTGAGTGCTGTCCCGGTGATCCCTGCTGCCGCGAGCCAATGGAGAAGGACACGGTGGTTGACTGTGTCGAAGGCTGCGCTGAGATCCAGGAGGATCACTGCCACTGACCCTCCTGAATCCAGTATGCGCCTTGCCTCCTCGATGACGGCGAGGAGGGCAGTATCTGTGCCATGGCCTGGGCGGAAACCAGTTTGGGAATCCCGTAAGATGTTGTTTGTTTCAAAGAACTGGGACAATTGTCCGTTAACCAGTTTCTCAGCTAGCTTGCTGATTGCCGGAAGGAGAGAAATTGGACGATAGTTTCCCAAGTCTGCTGGATCGAGCTGTGGTTTTTTAAGGAGTGCTTTTACCACCGCGCTCTTCCAGCTGGCAGGGACAGATCCCTGGGTAAGTGAGCTATTAATGAGCTCCGTGACCGTGGGAACGATGACAGGGGCCACGGTTTTGTAAATGTAAATGTAAATGTATAGGCATTTATATAGCGCACTACTTACCCGTAGGGTCCCAAGGCGCTTCGACCGCTGCGAAACCCTTCCTGGTTTCCCTGAGAGATGGTCCCTTAATGGATATCTCCAGGGTGAGACCAGGCATCCCCGGCAGTCTGGTGGGGCCGTTAGTGAAGATGAGGCAAGCTAATGCCCAGAGTTGCCGAGTGTGATCGCTGATCAGAGTGGGCACTGAGGCGAGAGAATTATCGAGTCCGCTGACCCTGGTCCAGAAACCTGCCGTGCCGGGAATCGAACCCTGGTCCTGGGCCGTCCTCTGCTCTCGGGTCTGCCGCCTCTAACCAGTGAGCCACACTACTTCACGGTTTTGAGGAATCTGATGGGAGCCGCATCCAGTGGTGAACCGCTTCTCATTTTGGTCATGGTTCGCTCGACCTCCAGGCATGTTACTGGTCTGAACGTCTCAAGTTGAGGACGGGGATTACTTTCGGTTTGACTGGGGGGTGTCGGATTGTCCAAGTGGCTGGTGGACCCGGGAGGGGGGAGGGAAACTAGAATACGGGCGATTTTGTCGTTGAAGTACGTGGCTAGATCATTACTTCGGTCCACCGAGGAGACACTGGAGGACGGGGAGTTGGGTACTTTGAGCAGCTCCTTTACGATTATGAAGGATTCCCTGGCAGAATTAGAAGATTCTGTAATCCGCGTGTCATAGTGGGAGGCTTTGGCGTGTCTGATGGCATCTTTGTAGAGTCTGCTATCTGTTAAATCTCTTTGCACTTTATCAAATTATGAGACATTTGCCATAAGTATTTAGGTTTACCATAAGTTTTTAAGAATTGGCTGCTTTGCACATTTTTTCCTTTTGTAATACGAGTATTTTATTGCTGTGCATGTTACATATCACAGGCCCCTGTGTGCTTACTGTTTTAAAATGCGTAATGTTTTTACGTTTTGTTTTACGTTTTGTTTTTACGTTAATGTTTTAAAATGCGTAATGCAGAAGCACCCACATTATCATGACCAAAAAGGGGATGGACCCTTGCCCAAGGGGTTGCTCCCAAAACATTTTGCATTATATAAAAAAAATTCCCTGGTGGTCCAGGAGCCTGTCTCCCTTTGGGGGCAAATGGGGCTAAACATATATGGCTGATCTGCCCCAAGGGGGAAGAAACATCTATATTATCAGTGCCCCAAAAGGGGGAGCCACCCTTGCCCATGGGTTCGCTCCCTCTAAACAAAATGCCCAAAATCCCTGGCTTCTAGTGGGTTACATTATCAATATATTTAAATAAATCCTTGGTGCCTAGTGGTATCGACACCCACAGGGGCAGATTGACCAAAAACACAGATACCCCTTGCCTAAGGGGTCGCTCCCCCAAATTTCTAAACAAAAATCCCTGGTGTCTCGTGATGTGGATTCCTGCTCCACGATTGCAGCCCCACCCACGAAAATGGAGCACAAATCCATTCTGTACAAACTCAGGTGGAAAGTCCTTTCCCCCTGCATCTGTACTCCTGTACCCCCCCCCTCCCTGGGAGAAGGACTCATCAAAACATGTGTCTCATCTTTTTTATAATCACAGTTCACATTTTATTTACAAAGATTTAAGCCTATTCAATAAACACTTGAAAATGCATTATTGTATCTTTTTTATGTGACACTTTGGGCATGCAAAAGTGACAAATGAAAGGGTAGCTCTGTTTCCTAAAATTATTTGGGAATTTTAGAGTCATGTTCAAGTTTACTTGCACAAGAATGGCCCTGCACACTTCAAATGTTACACACAATGCTTTGTAAGGATCATAACATTATTCACATCATTAACAGTTTCAATCGTTTTCTCAAGAAGTTCAGATGAAGGCTCTTCAATTTAAAAAGAGGTTCTTTATTCAAATTTCTTTATACAACAGATAACCAACATGTTTGACCATTACAAAACTTCTTCAGGGCTATAAAAAAAATACAAAAACACAAAAATTGCTATTTACAATGTTGCAGACTTACAAAATAAAAATGTTTTGCAAAAACCATACCTTTATGTACAATCCTGTCTGTCCACTGTATCCCATATACAGTGAATTCTCTCCTGGGAAAACATTCTTGCCAAGAAATTGTATAAATACATATAATTTAAAAGACCACTGGTGCATACCTTATTTCAATTGCACACCCTTATTTACATGTGTAATGAGAAATCAGATGTGTCTATTTAATAACACGGCAGATAGATGTATAGATACATGATAATTTAAAATTCCTCTGGTGCATACATGTTCCTTATTTCAATTACACATCCTCATTTGCATGAGTAATGAGAAATCAGATTTGTCTATTTAATGACATCGAAGATAGATGTACCTATTAACAAGTTCACCTATAACAAAATAAACTTCATACACTAGCAAAATCACAATTAATTTATAGTTTGAAGATCATCTTAAGAGTATCTATACAAAGTACACACTGTGTTTATAATATAGTACTGTTTTTACATAACGTCACACCGTTCTATAATATCTAGGCCTATTAAAAATTCCAATCGGGCATTGTAATCAGTAAGATCATGACACCTCTAAGATGTTTGGCTGTAAATGAGATGATGCCCACAATTTATGTTGCGACACAAACTATTTCTCAATGAAAGTTACCCCTTTTCCCCAATGATGGAAAATTAGGTACTGTCACTAGCAAAATCACAATTAGTTTATAGTTCGAAGTTCATCTTAAGAGCATCCATACAAAGTACACACTATGTTTATATTATAGTACTGTTATTGCATAACCTCACGCGGTGCAATAATATCTAGGCCTATTAACCCCTTAAGTGCTGCTGACGGCCAATGGTCGTCAGCAGCGCTACCTCCCCAGTGCTGCGCACGACCATTGAACGTCCATTCAGCACTAGTTCTAATGGACAGCGCAGCACTGGGGAGAAATGTTTACACGCAGCTAAGGTGTTAAAAATTCCAATCGGGCATTGTAATCAGTAAGATCATGACACCTCTAAGATGTTTGGCTATATCTAAATGACATGCGCATTTCCTTCTAATGTTGACATTCTATATTGCTATTGTGAAAAAGGGACTAATTCTCAAATCTAGGCAATTTATGGCATTAACACTTACTTCAAAGAGAATGGTATACATGCTTCAGTAGCGTTTTTAAAAGTAATTTCACAACAAGGTGATGTAGATCCTGAACAAAATTTATAAACATATTTCATTGTTAAGAGGTGGCCCACGATGTAAATATTTGTCATTCATAACTTCCCGTGTTTATTGAGTGCATAAGCCACTATTTGAAGGAGTATACTAGTCCTAACAAAGTTCTTAGGCTAAAGCCATATATGCCCGGACAATGAATTGCTAAATTATTATGATTCACTAATAGGTCGTCATACACAAGGTACCAAATTGCTCCAATGTTGCATATCATCATTTTCAAATAGTGACGCCTAGCCCAGCAGCCATTATAATACCCAAACAGTTATTGATTATATGCCCAACGAAAAAAAGGAAAATTGGAAGGTGCACTCTTTCTTGGAGTCAATGAAGCAGCCTAAAGAATTATTCCATAATTTAGTCCTTTTATTCCGTAATTTTCTTAAAACTGGCACACAGATAAAGCATTTCGTTCCCAAAACTTTGCCAGTGGGAACTTCGTCTGGGCTATAACATTATAGACAAGACACAATATCAATACAACATAACTTAAAGTTGACAGAATAAAAACACGAACACATATATATCACGTAATAAGTATTGGATGGCCCAAAAACTCTACCATTATTCCAAATTATAACCATAAATGACAAGTGACTCTGAAATCATATAGACTAAATTATATAAAAAGGTACAAGCAATTCACTTAACAGACCTCTTACAGTAGTAAGAGGTGTTATTCCAAAAGTACAAACAATACAAATAACAGTCCTCAAAAACAGAAATGTATATTACTCAAGAGGGAAACATATTGTATGACTCACAAAATAAACATATAAAAACATAATATAACATTTAAAATTAAATAAAAGGTATACTCCAACATATAAATTAACTCACAGTTTACCGAGTACTTAGTCAGTCAGTCAAAATACTTTATTTGATTATTTTAAATCATAAAAGGCATGATTACAAACATTTCATATATGCACAATAAATATTAACAATCAATAAACAGTGTACAATGAATACCCACAAAAACATTTTTAAAAAACTGATAAAATCAGACAGGATTATTATGGGTTACTGATCTTTTAGATTTGTTCCGAACAGCAGCCACCAAAAAGCTAGCCACACAGAAGATGTTGTGAGTACTACTTAACATCGGTAAGTAAGTGAGAGCGGGCCTAACTTGTAAAAAACCTGCGTCTCTTAAAATTGGTACTGAAAACCTTTTCCGAATGTCAGAGTAGAACTCACAAATCATAGTAAAGTACAAAGTGTCCTGTGTAGAAAAATTGTCACACTGACATGGGTTAGAATTTTCAGGTTTGTCCCACGTAGGAAAATCGCCAGGGGTTAAATGAATTAAATTAAATTGGAATCTAATCAAAAGCTGGCAGTAAAAAGGTCTAGTTATTATTATTAAATACGGCTCAAGTGAGGGAGTTTTTAATAGCACATAATTGGCTTTTACACACGGTTTCTTTAGCTCCTGCTCCTCACGTTCCATTGTTAGCATATTTAAAAAACTAGTCCTTGTCCAGCTTACGTCCTCCATTTTAATGCAATCCGGTGATGTGTAAATCTCAGGGCTCCCTAATCCTGTGAACATTGATCTTACATACACAAGCCAGGGAACCCTGTTCGCTTTATCCATGGATGCACAATCACCTAGGATCTGATGGTTCAATGCAATTTCTTGATTTAGCCAAGTCTTACCCAACAGATCAGATTGGCAACTTTCAACTGGTCCATAACATATCCTAACCCTAGTTCCGTATGTAATGAAAAAATTGGGGTAGACTGAGGCACAGCAAGAAGAGATCTTAAAAACATATTTTCTGCAACTTGAATCCTATCGTGCGATGTATAGCCCCATAAAGAGGAGCCATATGTAGCTATAGCCAGACATTTAGATTTATAGATTTTCAAAAGGGCCTCCATTGGTCCCGCCCCCAGCCACTTAGCAAAACCCATGAGTGTTGTGGTAGACCTGGATACAGCATTACTTTTAAGCTTCTGTTGGGGACCCCAGGTCCCTCTATCATCGAAGAGGACCCCTAGATACGTAAAAACAGGCACCCTTGTTACCTCAACACCATTACAAAAAAAGGATTTTAGCTTAAGTTTCCTACAATGTTTCCCTACCACCATGACATGTGACTTCTTAGTATTCACTTTCAAGTCTAAAGACCTCATGAAATCCCCTAAGGAGTCCAACAGCCTCTGGAGACAAAAGCCAGTACGGGCCAGTAAAACAGTGTCATCCGCGTATAGGAGAACCGGGATTGCTGATTCTCCTATACGTGGAACATCCAAAGAGGATCCCCCTAATGACTTCTCCAGGGCGTTAATATATAAAGTAAAAAGGAGGGGGGCCAAAATGCATCCTTGCCTGACGCCCCTCTTAGAACTAAAGTGACTTGTGCATCTACCCTCCCGTGTAACCCTGAATGACACTAAAAGACCCCAATGTAAAACAGCTAAAGAATTGACAAAAGGTGGGTCAATGCCATATCCAATAAAATTGACCAAAGTTTAGCCCGATTAACCAGATCAAAGGCAGAGGAAAGGTCAATAAAACCCATGTAAAGGGACCCTTCCTTGGCTTCTGTGTTTTTACTAATCAGAAGCTGTAAGTTCAGGCACTGATCTAGGGTGCTTCTTTTCTACCTAAAGCCGTCTTGAAGATTAGAGAGGCCCCCACCTGCTATCTAACCAATCCCTGAGTTTGTACAAGATGACTCTACCCAGAATTTTTACTGCTGAGTCTATCAAGGAAATTGGTCTATAGCACAAAGGGTCCCCTCTCTGCCCCTTTTTAAAAACCGGGATAATAACGGAAGTAGCCCAGAATGCAGGAAACCAATTTAAACTTGAGGCATTATAAACATTAGTTAGAATCTTAGCCCAGAATTTAGGAACATTTCCGTAAAGGTCCGCCGGGACCCCGTCCGGGCCTGGGGCTTTGTTATTTGACATTTCCAGAATTGCTCTTTCTACTTCAGCCACTTCAAAGGTTATAGGAGCGAAAGGCTGTTTAAAAATACTGTCATCTTCTGGAGAAGCAAGGCTCTCATTATCATAAATCCCCCTAAAATGTGCAAGCCATTGGTTATCCGGAATGACGCAATCCAGGGTTGTGTTCTCTTGCCCCGAAAAAAAGGATGATTAATAGTTGCCCAGAATGTACTACTATCATGCAGGACTTCAGTTGATAGGAGATTGTTCCACGCCTCATCTTTAATCTCTTGTTTACGCTCATCAATCGCCATTATATATATATCTTGCCAAGCCACGTCCCTCCGGAAACGTGGCTGGAGTCTGCGTGATGCCGGGTAGGGTCCGGCTCCCTCTTTGGCTCCAACTCATTACGAGGTCGTCTCCTAGGATCTGGTTTGTCTTCCACCTCCGTTCACCTCTCACCACGTCTTGGGACCCAGGTGCAATGAAGATGGTCTGTAAGGCTCCTCTTTTCTTTGGGTCCCCTTCTTCCAACAACAGAGCTCTTGAAGACCGCTCTCCATATTGTGCCTCTTCCTTCTTCAAGACCCAATGATCATGTGATCCGGTCACGTAATCGGCTGGTTGTTCCCAGAGAGAGAGAGTCTCTTAAAGGGAAAGCTTATTGCTTGTTCCACTGGGGCGTCTGTGAATATAGGAGAGGACACAGAGAAATGTAAGGGGGGAAACGGTCTGCCGTAAGGTCCTCAGTCTCTGTCGTATGTTGCATCCCTTCATTACAAACTGCTGAATTTCATTGGTCTTGTATGAGTGAAATGTCACCCTAACTATAATTTCCCTGTAACCGTTGTTTTTTCAGTGACTTTCCAAGGTTTTTTAAATTCTATTCCCGAATTATCACATCCCTGTAACCTTTGTTTTATTCAGTGAATAGATACATATATATCCTGAAAATCGTCTCACCCACAGGAATTAAATCTCCACAGAGACGAAGCGTACCCGAAGTCGTACTGCAATATTTTTATTTTTTACCCAGCACCTCTGCCATGACGCGTTTCGGTCCTCCTCGGACCTTGATCACATGTCAAGTCAAGTCAAGTCATAAAATTTGTATAGCGCACTACATACCCAGAGGGTTTCAAGGTGCTTAGGAAAGGGAGGAGGATTATTTGTCAAATATCCACGTTTTAAGCTGCTTTCTGAACGCTAGGTGGTTCTGGGTGAGGCGAAGGTAAGCGGGGAGTGAGTTCCATGTTTTAGCAGCCAGGTATGAAAAGGATCTGCCTCCCATGGTGGTCTTGTTAATGTGAGGTACAGTGGCGAGGGCTTGGCTGGAAGAACGTAGTTGGCGGGAGGGGGTGTAGAAGGACAGTCGAGAGTTGAGGCAATCTGGTCCGATGTCGTAGAGTGATTTGTGTGCGTGGGTAAGCAGTCGGAAAGTGATCCTCTTATTGACGGGTAGCCAGTGGAGGTCTTTAAGGTGACCAGAGATGTGTTCGTTGCGTGGGATGTCTAATATGAGCCTGGCTGAGGCGTTTTGGATTCGTTGGAGTTTCTTCTTGAGTTTAGCGGTGGTACCTGCGTAGAGGGTGTTTCCGTAGTCCAGTCGGCTCGTGACCAGAGCGTGGGTGACTGTTTTCCTTGTTTCGGAGGGGATCCAGCGAAATGTTTTTCTGAGCATGCGAAGAATGTTGAAGCAGGAAGAGGATACGGCGCTGACTTGTCTGTTCATTGAGAGTGAAGAATCCAGGATGACGCCAAGGTTCCGTGCGTGGTCTGTCGGGATGGGTGCTTTTCCGAGGGCTTCCGGCCACCAGGAGTCGTCCCAAGCAGAGGGGGATGTACCTAAGATGAGGACTTCTGTTTTGTCTGAGTTCAGTTTCAGACGGCTTTGTTTCATCCATTCGGCAACTTCTTTCATTCCTTCGTGTAGGTTAGTTTTGGCGGTGCTGGGGTCATTGGTGAGAGAAAGGATTAGTTGAGTGTCATCCGCGTAAGAGATGATGTTGAGGTTGTGTTGGTGTGCGATGGCCGCGAGGGGGCTCATGTATACGTTGAAGAGGGTGGGACTGAGTGAGGATCCTTGAGGTACGCCGCAGATGACTTCAGAGGCCTCGGACTTGAATGGAGGAAGGCGGACTCTCTGGGTTCTTCCGGTGAGGAACGAGGTGATCCATTCAAGTGCTTTTCCTTGAATTCCGATGTTATTGCGGCGTTGTAGAAGGGTGCTGTGGCAGACTGTATCGAATGCTGCAGAGAGGTCGAGGAGGATGAGGGCGACTGTGTCTCCATTGTCCAGTAGAGTTCGAATGTCGTCTGTTGCTGCGATGAGGGCGGTCTCAGTGCTGTGTTTTGCTCGGAAGCCAGATTGTGAGGGGTCGAGGGATTTGTTGGCTTCGAGGAAGGCGGCGAGCTGGTTGTTGACGGCTTTCTCGATGACTTTGGCCGGGAATGGAAGAAGCGAGATGGGGCGGTAATTTTTGAGTTCGGTGGGGTCCGCTGTTGGTTTTTTCAGAAGGGCGGTGAGTTCAGCGTGTTTCCAGTCTTCTGGGAAGGTAGCGGAGTTGAAGGAGCAGTTGATGACGTCTCGGAGGTGCGGTGCTATGACGGAGTCTGCTTTGTTGAAGATGTGGTGAGGGCATGGGTCTGTGGGCGATCCTGAGTGGATGGAATTCATCAGGCGGATGGTGTCCTCAGTGGAGATTGGGTTCCAGGCGTTAAGGGTGTTCACGGGGGGAAGATGGTCAGCAGATGGTAGGGTGGGTTGGTTTCCGGGTTGGTTGTCGAAGCTGTTGTGGATGTCTGCAATCTTGTTGTGGAAAAAAGAGGCTAGGGAGTCGCAGAGGGTTTGAGAGGGGGTGATGTCGTTGGAGTTGGCCGAGGGATTGGAAAATTCCTTGACGATGTTGAAAAGTTCCTTGCTGTTGTGGGCGTTGTTGTCAAGTCGATCCTTGAATGCTGTTTTCTTGGCTTTTCCGATCAGTTGGTGGTGAGTGCGGGTGGCGCTTTTGAAGGCGTCCTTGGTGCTGGTGGTTGGGTCTTTTTTCCAGGCCTTTTCAAGGGAGCGGCAGAGTTTCTTGGACTTCTTGAGATCATCGTTGAACCATAAGGCCTTCTTGCTGCTAGGTTTGCTTTGACGTTTTTTCAGTGGAGCTAAGGTGTCGGCGGTGTTGGATAACCATAGGGTGAGGTTGGCGGCGGCTTCGTTGGCGTTAGAAGAGAGGGCTGGGGAGTTTCGAAGGAGCGATGCGGAGATTTGGTCCGTGGTGATTTTGTTCCAGTTTCTTTGCAGAGTAGGTTGAGAGTGGTTGATGGGTTTCGGCTTGTTGTAGGTGAAGTGAACGCAGCTGTGGTCGGTCCATAGGAGATCCGTAGTGTGGCTGAAGGAGACCTGATTGCTGGATGTGAAGTTGGGGTCGAGTGTGTGACCTGCGATGTGGGTGGGGGAAGTGACTAGTTGTTTAAGTCCGAGGTTGGCGAGGTTGTCCACGAGGGTGGCGGTGTTGTGGTCGTTTATCTTTTCAAGGTGAAAGTTGAGGTCTCCCAGAAGAATATAGTCTTTGGAGGGGAGCGCGTGTGGAGAGATGAAGTCCGTGATGTCTTCACTGAATTTTGCGCGGGGTACTGGTGGTCTGTAGAGGAGAGTGCCTCTGAGTGTTGTTTTGGGGTCGATGTGGATCTGGAAGTGAAGGTGTTCGGAGTTGGCGAGGTTGGCGTCAGAGCTGGTTGAGATGCGGATGGATTTCTTATGGACGATAGCGATTCCTCCTCCTGTGTGACTGGTACGGTCTTTGCGGGTGATCTTGTAGTCTTCAGGGATGGCAATGGTGATGTCTGGTGCGGAGGAAGCATTCATCCATGTTTCCGTAAGGAAGGCGACGTCTGGAGAGAAGGTGTCTAGTAGGTTCCATAGGTCAATGGCGTGCCTGTGCACCGATCGGGTGTTGAGAAGGATGCATTGTTGGGGTCGGGAATCTGTGGTGTGGTCGTAGCGGAGATGTTGTCGGTGCCGCTGAATTTGCAGGAGTACCAGGAGAAAGGTCCATGGGTGTGTCCAGGAGCGGCTTGGACGCAGTTGGGGGCGCGACCGGGGTTAAGGGCTAGGAGGGTGGCGGCATCATAGGTAATGCGGGAGGGCTGGGGAGCGCGAGGGGCAGGGGGTCTGGCGCTGGGCGCGGTCCAGGCGCGGACGGGCGTAGACGGGCTTACCTTTGGCGCACCTTCGGCGCGAATGGGGCGCGGTCGCTGCGCGTGAACGCTGCGCGCGGGAGTAACTGTCATATATGGATGGTGGAGGGGGAGGGGCGAGGGCGGCTCAGCTGGGAGGCGTGGCGGGCTCAAGGGACGGAGCACAACAACAACAACAAGCTCAAAATGGAGGGGAGGGCAGAGCAGGGCGCCGGGGGATCTCACAAACAATGCGCAGGTCGGGTTAAAATGAGCAAGAAATGAAAACGGAATGCACACGCTCTTAAAACGGCAAACTAGTCACAGTGCAGTTTTGAGATAAGCACGAAATGAAAACTAAATGCACGCGCTCTTAAATCGCCAAACTTGGACACAGTGCAGCTTAGAAATAAACAAGTAATGAAAACTGAATGCACACGCTCTTAAATCGCAAAGTTTAGTAGCAGAGCAGCTTAGAAATAACAATACCACGTTTTAGAGGGAGCGCAGGCAGGGGAGCGATCACTCGAGGCAGAAGCGAGGAGTGATCGCTCATGATATTTAAAGTGACAGTGCAAACATAAGTGCAAAAGAAATGGACAACAGACTGAGTGTCTACCACTACATGATTATACCTGTAAAATACGATATATCAAATGTGCAAATAGCTGCTAATGCTTAGTGCAAAATACATCAATAAATATTTACAATAAATATTTAAGATCATTTTAAGCGCGATTTAAAAGCCATAAAATTGGAAAACTAAATTACACGATTAATTAAAATCTGTGCAAGAAGTTCAAAATAGGCAAAAATCACAACAGATTACTAAAGCACCATAATTTTCACATATTCGAAAATAGCAGCATCAAACACATCAGTGGCAAGACCACGTAATTAATGAAGCCCCAGTGGGCAATACAAGAATTGCCCATGTTAAAGTGCAATGTGTTAATATAATATGACTACCAAACCTAAAATTATAAAAAATATTTGTGAATAAAAACTGTATTTCATATTCAGCAGGCGGAAAATATAAATTCATTGATAAAAAAGAATTGAAGATATTTACATTCAGAAACAGAATTTTTTCATAAAAATGTAAAAAAATCTTCGGTGGAATTCAATCCATTTGGACTTTTAGTGTCCATCTCTAGTATATACTTTGTCTCTAACTTTCCCAGCTTAGCATTTCTATCTCCTCCTCGTCTAAACGCGGGAATGCAGTCCACCACATAGTATCTTAGGTCATCTGGATTCTTGGCATGCATAGCCTCCAAATGCCGAGCAACTGGGTATGTGTCGTCACCATTTTTAATTGCTCGTAAGTGCTGGAGTATCCTTTCATTGCATTGGGGTTTAGTGCTCCCCACATATTGTAAACCACAAGGGCACTCCAGCAAGTATACGGCATATTCAGTTCGGCATGTCAGTTTTTTATCTATTTTGAAAGGCTTGTTCTTAAATGGGCTATGATATTCGGTCTTGTTGACACCCTGTTTGCATGCCTTGCATGTTGCACATTTTATGAACCCTTTGCTTCCCAAGATCCATTAATCACTGGTTTTTACCTCTGGACTACTAGTGACCAATATGTTACTCATAGCAATAGCCCTTTTCAATGTCAGATTGGGAGAGCGTGTAAGTTTCTCCCCTAAACTGGGATAATTCCTAATGAGAGGCCCATTTTTTGTAATAATTCTTCTGATCGCCTGGTGTTGATTGCTATATGTCAGTATAAGCCTCAACGGTTGAAACACTGAAAAACAAAGGTTACATATGTATATTCACTGAAAAAAACAAAGGTTACAGGGAATATATACACATATATATATTCACTGAAAAAACAAAGGTTACATGTGTATATTCACTGAAAAAACCAAAGGTTACAGGGACGTGATAGTTGGGCTCAGATTTAACTCATACAAAACCAGTGAAATTCAACAGTTATAGTTGTTACCTGGGCTAACTATAGCTTACACCCATGTAATTCACTGCTCATGACCTCATATCATATATTACATCACCCATGACATGGCCAATGACATCACTGATGACAACTCAAGTACCCTCAATGATTGCATCATCCGTGGAGTGTAAGGGTGAATGAGTGGCTGTGAGAGTGGATGTATGTTAAGAGAATGGGTTTGTGAGAGGCGTATGGATGTGTGAATGGATATGTTAAATGTCTCTATGGTTGTATGAATAGCTTTATGAGTGAGTGGGTGGCTGTGGCAGTAGCAGTATGGGTAAGTGAGTGGGTATGTGAGTAGCTGCAAGGATGAGTGAGTGACTGTGACATTGGCTGTATGGGTAATTGAGTTGGTGTATGAGTAGCTGCATTGGTGAGTGAGTGGCAGATTGAGTGGCTTTATGGGTGAGTGTGTGGGTGTGTGAGTACCTGTATGGTTGAGTGAGTGGCTGATTTATTTTCTGTATGGGTGATTGAGTGGGTGGGTCAGTGGCTGTAGGGGTGTATGAGTGTGTGTAAGTGTATGTATGTCTGTATGACTGGAGTGGCTGTATTGGTGAGTTAGCAGGTATGTGAGTGGCAGTAAAAGTGAGTAGATATGTGAGTGGTACTATAGAGGAGTGATTGGTTGTGTGGCTACTGGTATGGGTCTGTGAATGGGTTTGTGAGGGGTTTTGTGGGAGTGGGTATATGAAAAGTTCTATTGGGATGTGAGTGGTTCTGTTGATGAGGTCATCAGTGATGTTATCAGTGATATGTCATGAGTAAAGTAATATGTGATATCATAGGCACTACATTGTGGGGGCGTTAGTTATAGTTAGATCAAGGTTTAAAAAAAATCCTAACCATAACATTTAACCATTGTTTTTTTGAGAATTTCTAAAAAAAATATGTTATTTTCTAACTGTAATGTTACTATAATTGTTTCAAAGGTTTTTTTTACTTTATTTCCTGAATGTAACCAGCGACCTTTAACAGTGAGTGTGGTAGTGAGTGCATGAGTATCTCAGTAGGTCTGTGAGTGGGTCTGTCAGTGGGTGTGTGAGTCTCTGAGTAGGTCTATGAGTGACTGCGTAAGTGTCTCACTGGGAGTGTGAGTGGGTGCCTGAGACTCTGAGTGGGTTTTTAAGAGGGAGTGTGTGAATTATTTAGTGAATGAGTGCATGAGAGTCTGAGTGGGTCTGTAAGTGGGTGCATGAGTCTCCGAGTGAGACAGTGAGTGGGTGTGTGAGTCTAGGAATGGGTCTGTGAGTGAGTATATTAGTTTCTGAGTGGGTCTGTGTGTGAGTGCATGAGGATCTGACTGGGTCTGTAAGTGAGTGCATGAGTCTGAGTAGAACTTTGAGTAGGTGCTTGAGTCTGAGTGGGCCTGTGAGTGGGTGTGTGAATCTGAGTAGGTCTCTGAGTGAGTCTGTGTGTCAAAGTGGGTCTGTAATAGGGGTGGGCAGAGAATTCTCCTCCACCAGTAGAGTTCATTCCACGCAGAGCAGGGAGTTCTAAAAAATTCCACAAAGGTATGCGGAGCAGAGTTTGTTCTCTTGAACGGCTTCCGAATGTTACAGTGGCGAGTGCTCAAGATAAAAAATCACATGCTAGACCTCCTCTCAGTGAGATTTCTCAACATGGGCTGTAGCGGCAGGTCACAACCGCTCGCTTTGAGAAATCTGCAGCTCGCGTTGAGGAAGGTGCTGCTTGAGCAGAAAGTGTACTTGGCGGCAGAAACCAAGAGTACCCTCTGACGCTTCGAAGCACACTGGGTTGGTTTTAGACCTTCCTGGTGGGGCCCGATGATGAAGCATGTCACCAACCAGGTTGGTGAGTGAGGGCCTTCTAAAAGATTCAATTCTGATTATTTTTTCTTTTGTCCACTCCTCCTCCCATTGAGAGGTACACTCTTTCGTTGATTTGATTGTATTGCATGGGGGACCAAGAATGTTCCTTCCAGTTAACCTTTAATCCCTCTCTCTCTTGTTGATCATTGGCGTTTAACATCAGAAATGATTGAAAATATTCTAGGTTTCTGAAGTTCTGCTTTTTATTGTAGACCAACATTTTCTCTGTTCTATTTTGCCACTTATTCAGTACATTTTTGCAACATGTTTGCAAGAAAGCTGTTTTAATTGAATTGGAAATGTAGTTTTTGATTCAGTTCCCAACAAGGATGTGGCTAAAGATTGAACTATATGCATATTTTTTTCGACCACCATGCAAATAATGTTGTATGCATTATGCTTCTATAAAATGTGTGTACATGTTGAAAAAATGACAGGGGTACCTTAGCAATTGGGCTACAAAAACAAGAACTGGTGGGCAAGCATTACTCATACACACTAGGAACCAGAAGTTACGTGACCAGCACTGCCATTGTTTGGTGTACACACAACAAGGATGGTAACTGCTTTCTGTTTTGGATAGAGATTGCTTCTGCTGCCTTATTAAAGGAGCCATTTTTCCATTTCTCTACAGGACAAAAGCAAACTTGTTAGAAAATGACATACAACATTTAATGCTTGAAACTGTATTTTTGAATTCCTTTAACTTCTTTTGGTTTAGGTCTAATTTCTCACAGGGCAGTTAGTTGTAGCAGGTGTATAGTACAACCGCATGATTTTGAGGGGTAAAACATTATCAGCCAGATTCATCAAGCCGAAATCGGCTCGCAAAGGGCCAGATTCTGAGAATCTGGCCCTTTGCGAGTGCTATTTTTGCATTTGGGATTCATCATCCCAAATGCAAAAATCGCAATTCTAAAAATCGCTAAATTGCGAATAATTCCATGTAAGGAATCTCAATTTGAGATTCCTTAAATGCAATTCATGAACCATTTTAAAATTGCAAATTTGCAATCTGGGGCTGCTATTTACCGCGAAGTCTAACTACGTGGTAAATAGCGAAACCTTAGAAAAATGCACTTTAGTGCATTTTTCTAAGTTGTATGTTACACACACACATGTCCTTTGGACATGTGTGTGCGCTAGACCAGTATACATTACCATTTCAGGGCTGCTACAGGGTGTCCTTTGGACACCCTGGCACCCTTGAAATCGCTTCCTTATTTGCGAATCGCTATTTGCTAATAGCAAATAAGGAATGACTCCCCATTCATTCCTATGGGCCTTTAGGCTCGTAGGAATGAATGGGGAGTCATTCCTTATTTGCGATTAGCAATTAGCGAATCACAAATAAGGAAGCTGTAGAAATCGCAAAAAATATTGCGATTTCTACATGACTCCCGTTTTGCGAGTCTTTAATAGCGATTCCTTAAAAATCGCTATTAAGGACTCCCAAAACATGACAATGATGAATCTGGAAAGGGGCGACCACTCGGTCCCCCCGAACGTATGGTTGGGTGCCCCGATCCTCCCGGGAAACCATTTTGGGCGGGAGGCATGTCTCGGCTGGTATGCCCGAAGCGGCGTAGCCGGGGCGCGCCTTTTCCCGCCCAAGAGGGGTTGTCCTAGACACCTACACCGATGGCCACGCCCAGTAGGCGTACCGCGGGAGGGTACACGCCCTCCTGAAGAAGATTAAATAGAGCGGGAATCCGAAGAAGCGTCCTCCTGTTCCTGTGCTTGGAAATCTGCACCCACTCGTTGCTTGTGAGCCCTCGACGGAACAAGGAGCAATTTTGAGAACTTGTAATTTTTGTGTTTCTCTTTCAGTGACTTCGAAGCGAAGGATCTAGGACCGTGTTGATCGACTCGGAGCGGATTATCGAAACGATGTCTGGCAAGAAGGCAGGAAAGGGTTCCGAGACAGACAAAGTGCTTCGCATGTTGGTGAACAGAATGACGAGAATGGAACGAAGCATCGGACAAGTCCCAGCGCTTGGTCGGGATATGGCGGGCATCAAGAAACAACTGGCCACAATGAACAAGCCTGGTAACCCGAAGAAGGTAATAGGCCCGGCATTGCCGGGAGTCGTCCCCGAGGGGAGAGGGAAACGGGTCAAGAGGAGGGCGGTTGCAGGGGAGATACCGGTCCCTGAGGTGCCCCAAGATATCCCTGCCGTACCAGCCGATGACCCAGTACCAATCCCAGACGCGGTCAGCCGATTCCGGTTGTGATTACGCCCGCTACCGATGAGGATATGCCTCCTGAATTGGCCAACCAGCTGGCCGCATGGCTCAACAAGAAGGCAGGGGGTGCTACGGCGCCCAGAGACACGGCCAAAGAGGCCAAATTACTAATCCAGCAGTTGCGGCAGTCACGAGATGCCGCGAAGGCGAATCTCCCTCTTGGGCTCGAGAAAACGGCGGGAACAACGACCGAACCGGGTAAGCTCGCTTTGCCAGTGGCGGGGGAGGGCTCATTACCCTCAAGACGGGAGAGGGTGGTTCAACATATTCCGTTGGCCACGAAAGAATTGATATGGGCAGACAAGTATGTCAATATGTTTTCGTTGTTGACGGACCATCGCGAGATGGAGTATGCTAAAACACAGAAAGATTTGTGGCACCCGAGCGTCTGGCGCGCCAAAATGGCGGAGTTCAGGGTGGAGGAGACGATAACGAATTGGGCAAAGGCCTTTGCAATGTTTACTGCAATTATTGGTGAACGTAAGCCCGAGGTATTGACTGAACTGTCTTGTTATCAGGCTCGTATAATGGATTTTTATGAAATGTATGAGGGGGATGAATGGAAAGGTTACGACATGAAATTTCGTAAAGCGAAAGAGTATGATTCCTCTCTGACATGGGATTGCCTCGATGCAATCTCTTGGCATAAGCAGCTCCTGCCTGGGTCGGCAGGGACATCCTCGCCAGGTGGGAATAGGTCGGGGGTTCCCCGCCAAAAGCCCGCGGTGCCCTTTCGTGCAGGCACCGGCGGTGATCACCAGCCGAAAACCGGCGGGAATGGTGGAAAGCGGGGGGACCGCAAGGCACGTGTAGGTTCAAGCAAGTGTGTGCGAGTTGTGGGATTTCCTCTCACCCGGAGAACTCATGCAGATTGAAAAATAGCGGGTCGGGAGGTAAAGGATGGTCCAAGCAAGACTGAAGTGGATCATTATGTACAATTGCCTACGCCCGTTGATCTCATGGCTATGACTCCTTGGTTGAACAAATACCCTGATTATGTCTCTCCTGGGGTGTTGAGGAAGGGATTCTTATATGGCTTCCACATCCCGGCGGGGGATTTTCGTGGGGAACCTTTTTGTAAAAACCAGCTTTCGGCACAGCATAATCCAGGTGTGGTGGAGAGAAACATTGCTAAAGAAGTGAGCCTGGGCCGGGTGGCCTTTTCAGTGCCCGCCAGTGGCGGGTTTCATCCGTTCCCCATTAGGGGGGGTCCCCAAGAAGGACCCGGGGGAGTCTGCTCCAAGGGGTTTCTCGGTAAACGATGCTATAGACCCAGAAGTTTGTTCGGTGCGGTACGCATCTTTCGTTGATGCCGTCACCATGTTAAATCGCCTGGGCCCCGGGGCGCTGATGGCGAAATCAGATATCGAATCAGCGTTCCGGTTGCTCCCGGTACACCCACAGGATCAGCGTTTGCTAGGTTTTGCGTTCCAAGGACGTTATTACATGGATAAATACATGCCGATGGGTTGCTCCATTTCTTGTGCCTATTTTGAAAAATTCAGCTGTTTTTTAGAGTGGGCATTCACCGAGGCCACAGGGCATAGGCATGTTATGCATTACCTAGATGACTTTCTGTTCTTGGGAGCAGCCGGCAACACGAAATGTGCGCAGGCGCTACAGGACTTCTGCATCCTCATGATGGAGTTTGGAGTGCCATTGGCACCAGGTAAGACGGTTGGACCATCTACTTCACTGGAGTTTCTGGGAATTGAGCTCGATTCTGTGGAGGGATGTTTCCGTTTGCCAGTGGGAAAGGTATCTAAATTTAGGGCTTCCCTGGACCTTTGCCTTAGTAAGGAGAAAGTGACCCTGCACCAGTTACAGCAAGCAGTGGGTCAGCTTAACTTTGCCTTGAGAGTGATACCAATGGCCCGCCCCTTTTCACGCTCTATTGCACAAGCTATGGTTGGTCTCAAGGAAGGACACCACTGCACGAGACTGTCTGCAGAGGTTTGCCAGGATATGCGCATTTGGTTGGCATTTCTGGCGGACTTCAACGGTCGAGTAGTGTGGAACAAGCCGCCAGCGTCTTCGGACGAGCTGGGTTTGTGGACTGACTCGGCGGGGAGCGTGGGATTTGGCGCCATCTTTGGTAATCGATGGTCGGCGCAAACATGGCCGGCGTGGTGGCACACCAGCGGTCTCACAGGTAACATAGGGTTCCTTGAGCTATTCCCTATTTTTGTTGCTCTGATGGCATGGCCGGACGAGTTCAGAGACCGCTCTGTGGTATTTTGGTCTGATAACATGACTGTCGTCGAATGCATTAACAATCAGGCAGCGCGCTGCAAATGGATCTTGAGATTGTTGAAGGAAGTTGTGCTGCTTTGCATGAGACTGAATGTACAGTTCAGGGCGAAACATGTGCCGGGTGTACTGAATCACGTGGCTGATGCACTCTCTCGTTCACATATGCAGGCGTTCAGGGGTTATCTACCTACAGCGGACCTAGCGGCGGCACCATTCCCCGAAGCACTCTGGCTAATCGGTGCCCCGGATTACAAGACCTCGTGGCAGCAAGCTTAGCCCCCAGGACGAGGAAGGCATCCGAAGGAGCGTTTTGTTCCTATTGTGCATTTTTGGGTCCGACAGGGAATCAGAACTGGGGTCAGGAGGATTCCTTCCTAGGGTTCTTGGTAGCACTGCACAGGGAAGGCCGATCAGCGGCAATGGCCAATAGACACAGGGCGGCCATCTCATTCATGGCACAGGTGCATGGCAACAAAGACCCAACAGGTTCCTTTTTGGCGAAAAAAGCCCTTCGCGGATGGCAGCGCCTCGAGGGTCGCAAGCAAGACGTGAGGCGCCCGATTGGCTTAGAAAGGTTGTCCCTACTCATGGCGAAACTAGTCACGACATGCTCCTCCCAATTCGAAGCAGTTCTGTTCCGGGCAGCCTTCGCATTAGCATTCCATGGGGCTATGCGGGTGAGCGAACTGGTCGCAAGGATTGAGAAAGATCTGGAGGGAGGCTTGTGCAATGATCACATCCTAATTAGGGGTGATTCGATGGTGGTCACGATAGCTAGGTCCAAAACTGACCAGGGAGCTATGGGAAACAGTGTTGTTGTCCAGCCCATGCGAGGGTCCCCCACGTGCCCGATAATGTGTTTAGAGGAATACTTGGCACTGAGGGCGGATACAAGGGGGGGGAGTTTGCTAAGGCACATCAATGGCATCCCGCTGACGAAGTTTCAGTTCCAGAGGGTGCTAGCACTGACAATCGCTGCGGCGGGCATGGACCCGTGCGATTTCGGGACCCACTCCTTTAGGATAGGGGCTGCTACTGAGGCTACAGCCAGGGGTCAGAGTGTTGAAGAAGTGAAACAGTTGGGACGATGGTCCTCGAATTGTTTCAAAAGGTATGTGCGATTGCACATGTTGTGAAGTCAAGTGACATGCACTCACGCTTCTTGTCTTCTGTTTGATTTACAGTTTCGCGAGCATGTCATGCGGGGCGGAATTTGCAGTCGACCCAGTACCAGGGGACCAGCGGTCATGGATCACCGTCTGAGGAGAGAGTGGTGTGGGTCGTGGGCCACTCATACGTGAGGCGGGCCGGGGACATATTCAAAGCAGGTGACGCGACTCGCGCAGCTGGGGAATACGGGTACAGAGTGGCCTTCCACGGAAGGGGCGGGCTCTGTATTGACCAATTTGAATCTTTTGTTGAGGGTCTCTTAGGGCGAAAGAGGTCACCGCCATCTGTAGTTGTAGTACACCTGGGGGGCAATGACTTGGTGACACTGGGTAGACGAGTATTACTCGAGCAAGTTTTGTCTGCCGTTAGCTGGTTGGCAAAAAGAATCCCGAGGTGCACGATTGCCTGGTCCCACATGATTCCCAGAAAGGTATCGCGGGGGGGCCTTTCAGTGTCAGCGCTGAACCATTCGGTGAAGAAGGATAACAACAAAATTGGTAGATTGTTTCGCTCTGCGCAGTTGCATAGCATTCCTCATGGGTGTACTCGGGGTGATCACATGTATCTGAATGATGGGGTTCACCTGTCCCGGGAGGGGTATGTTTTACTCATAGAAGACTTCATAGCATGGCTAAGGGGTTTGAGGAAGCATGACCTTTAGGAGGAGTTTGGGGGGGGCCGGATAGCCGGTCAACTATCCGGCCTGTGGCGGTAAGGTCATGATCGGTGAGCAGTAATTTCAAGGTCCCTAGAGGGGGGCGCCACCCACTATGGATGGGAGCGCCCGGGGGGAGGCGGCCATTGGCCCCTCCCACTGGGAGGCGACACCCACTAAGGATGGGTCGCCTAAGGGGAGACGGCCGTAGGCCCCTTCCAGGGGAGGAGGTGGCTATATGCCCCTCCTACGAATTTCCCGGGGCCCGGATATCCGCGACGGCGGATGTGATTGAGAGTGTGGGGGTGGGGGGGGAGTCCACGCTGTCCTTCCTACAGATACCTCACACGGGTGCTCAGACGACCTTTAAGATGGCATCGAGCGGAAAGGGGCCCCGACAAGACAAGGGAAATTAGAGTTGGCACGGAGGGTACAGTCCTCTGCGCGACCGCCACTCACACTGCGAGAGCGAGAGTTTTTGGTAGTAGGGATCTGACACCGGTTAAGACCTTGCCGTTGGCCCTTAATGCTAGGATGTACAATTTTAATTTAGAATGTATGCATTTGCAGGATGTTAGACTCGGCTAGGAAACCTTTGTATTAGAGATTTGTTAAGGTCAGCCAAAGAACATGTCTTCATCGAAATGTAATAAATGAAAATTGTACATGATTATGAAACTTTTATTTAATGTTTTAAATTTTGTTTCATATTTTAATAAATACGGCCGGGAGGGTGACTCCCTCCCGCCTTCCAAAAGTTCAGACCTGCGTCCGACTTCCCATCCTTGGGGATTGTGTTGGGAGGGGGTGACGGGCATCCCGGCCATATGGAAAGGGGCGACCACTCGGTCCCCCCGAACGTATGGTTGGGTGCCCCGATCCTCCCGGGAAACCATTTTGGGCGGGAGGCGTGTCTCGGCTGGTATGCCCGAAGCGGCGTAGCCGGGGCGCGCCTTTTCCCGCCCAAGAGGGGTTGTCCTAGACACCTACACCGATGGCCACGCCCAGTAGGCGTACCGCAGGAGGGTACACGCCCTCCCGAAGAAGAATAAATAGAGCGGGAATCCGAAGAAGCGTCCTCTTGTTCCTGTGCTTGGAAGGCTGCACCCACTCGTTGCTCGTGAGCCCTCGACGGAACAAGGAGCAATTTTGACCCACCCACCAGCCCTTATGGCAATGTTTGGTTTTGCAATAAAGTTTTGCTCTGATAACCCCTTTTTTCCCTCAGTATAGAAGAAAATGAATGTCTAGATTGAGGATGTGACTTTTGTCCGTAGGATACTGTTTTTTCTTTTAGGAGTAAACAGCTGGATACAATTAGACAGGCTGATATTTTCTCCCTTAGTAGGTGAACAAATGTCGTATTTATTTTTGGTCGGGCGGTAAGGTCATGATCGGTGAGCAGTAATTTCACGGTCCCTAGAGGGGGCGCCACCCACTATGGATGGGAGCGCCCGGGGAGGCGGCCATTGGCCCCTCCCACTGGGAGGCGACACCCACTAAGGATGGGTCACCTAAGGGGAGACGGCCATAGGCCCCTTCCAGGGGAGGAGGCGGCTATATGCCCCTCCAACGAATTTCCCGGGGCCCGGATATGCGCGACGGCGGATGTGATTGAGAGTGTGGGGGTGGGGGGGGAGTCCATGCTGTCCTTCCTACAGATACCTCACACGGGTGCTTGGACGACCTTTAAGATGGCGTCGAACGGAAAGGGGGGCCCCCGACAAGACAAGGGAAATTAGAGTTGGCACGGAGGGTACAGTCCTCTGCGCGTCCGCCACTCACACCGCGAGGGCGAGAGTTTTTGGTAGTAGGGATCTGACACCGGTTAAGACCTTGCCGTTGGCTCTTAATGCTAGGATGTACAATTTTAATTTAGAAAGTATGCATTTACAGGATGTTAGACTCGGCTAGGAAACCTTTGTATTAGAGATTTGTTAAGGTTAGCCAAAGAACATGTCTTCATCAAAATGTAATAAATGAAAATTGTACATGATTATGAAACTTTTATTTAATGTTTTAAATTTTGTTTCATATTTTAATAAATACGGCTGGGAGGGTGACTCCCTCCCGCCTTCCAAAAGTTCAGAACTGCGTCCGACTTCCCATCCTTGGGGATTGTGTTGGGAGGGGGTGACAGGCATCCTGGCCATATGGGGTTATGTTATTTTGATTTGTAAATTGCACCACTCACCAATGAGCTTATACAGGCACTTTGGCTGGTGTGTGGTTCCCTTGGAATAATTTGAAGAGCCAGGTCTTGCTGTATTCAAAAGGTAGGGAGGAGGATCTGATGTGTTAACCCTTTCACTGCAAGGCCTTCCCACCCTGTGCTAAGCCTTTTTTGTGGCTATTTGGGGTAGTTCACACTTAGTCCACTATAATATTTCGTCCACATAAGGTATCTAAACCAAATCTGCATCATTTTGTTCCAACATCAGAGGAATTTTGAAAGAACCCAGGGTTTGTGGATTCCCCTGTAGGGGACCCAGAAATTACCCAAAATAAGGCTAACATTTGGGGGGTTTGAAAAAAATTGGGAAAAAGTGCTGCAGAAGAAAGCGTCTGGTTTTTCCCTGCAAATGGTATCAACAAAGGGTTTGTGGTGCTGAAATTCCCATCTTCCCAGCTTTCAGGAACAGACAGACTTTTGTCAGAAAACCAACATTTTTTACAGTTTTGGCATTTTACTGGGACATAGCCTATTGTTGCTGCATTTTGTGCTTTCAGCCTCCTTCCAGTTACTGGTATAAATGGGTGTGAAAGCAATAATGGATCTTGAAAAGCTATACATTTCTGAAAAGAAGACAAAATTCTGAATTTAGTCATTTGTGTTTATCCTTCAAGTTTTTTTGAAATAGAAACGAATAGTTGAAAATAAGACAAAATGGTTATTAAGTTGAAAAAACGGGCATTTGTGCAAAAGTTTTCTACTTTAACTTTTTCTAAGTATGACAGATCTTTAAAAGCAACATACCGTTACCTCCGCTGGACCATTCAGGTTGTAGGGATATATAGGACTTGTAGGTTCACCAAGAACCTGAGGAACTCAGAGGCAATAACTGAGCTGCATCTTGCAATGTTTTTTCATTGTGCACCGGGTATATAGCAATTCGTTTGGTAAAAAATAAAGAATGAAAAATTGGTATCAAGGAAACCTATGTATTACAAATGGGAAAAAAATGTAGAGTTTAGAAGCAGTAGCTATTTGCACATCTCCGAAATTGTGAGTACCCATACTAGCATGTGAATTATACGACATTTTTCAAAGTGACTTCTTTTTTACATATTGTCCTATATTTTGAAGGGATAAATGCATAGAAAGTCAATAGGTAATAACAGTTGCTCTACAATTCTGTGTTGTGCTAATTCTCCTGATCAAAATGGAATGTCACTTGTGTGGGTAGGCCACGTGCCCTTGACAAGAAGCTGACCAAAAAGCAACGTGGACACACCACATTTTCACAGTGAAAACAGACCATTTTTTTGCAAAGTGCCTAGCTGTGGAATTTGAACCTTAGCTCAGCCGGCACCTAGGGAAATCTAGCAAAACTATACATTTTGTAAAACTAAACATCCTGAGGAATCCAGGATGGGGTGAATTGAGTGGCTCTCACAAGGTTCTGTTGCCCAAAATCCCTTGCAAACCTCAAACTTGGTCAAAAAACATATTTTCCTCACATTTCTGTAATGGACAGTTCTGGAATCTGAGTGGATTCACATAATTCCACCCACCACGCATTGCCCACAGTCTTCCAATAAAAATGGTACCTCACTTGTGTGGGTACCACTAGTGTCCGTGACAGGAAACAGGCCACAAAGCAATGTTGACACACCACATTTGCACAGTGAAAACTGAGCCTTTTTTGCAAAGTACCAAGCTTTAGATTTTGATCGCTAGCTCTACCGGCACCAAGGGAAACCTAGCAAACCTATACATTTTTAAAAACTAGACACCCAGGGGATTTTAGGACGGGATGACTTATGTATCTCTCACCAGGATTTGTTACCCAGAATCCCTTGCAAACCTCAAACTTGGTAAAAAAACATATTTTCCTCAAATTTCTGTGATGGAAAGTTCTGGAATTGTCGCAGGGATTCCGTGATCATACAGAACTGTGCATAGAGGCTTGGAACCTCAGTGAATTAGGGTGTGCCAAAACTCACCTTAGTACCTAAAAATCCCCTACCAGACTAGCTACAGTGTCTCATTGGTTATCACAAACTCCCAATGCTTAGACAAACCAGAACATGGACTTAGTACACCTCAGGTAACATGGAACACATGAACACTCTTTCGTTATACAATCATTTCAATCCAGAACAAGGAGTAAAAGAGGACATGTGCATATTTGAAATGTTTATTCACTAATGCAGTGTTCTCAAACGCAGTATCTTAGCTAATACAAGCAGACATATTATAAGAAACAAAGTAATCAGCATAGTCATTAGTCCATAGAACACAAACGGTGAAAGCATGGTATTATGCTAAAATGAATAGGGTTTAACAAAACCTAATCCTCACCCTCCCTAGCTAGTACATTATATTATATCTAAGAAGATCTCTTTGGGTTTTAGCAGGGCGGCTTCCTACCTCAAGATCCTAGTGGTAAGGGATCACATCATCAGCAACCAGCTCTCTGCATGCGAAGCACCATCAAGTGTGTTTGTATGCTCTTGTGCAAAGCAATATAAAGCGCGCCTAAAGCCAGAACTTGGCTGCAGCTGCATGTATGTTATGTCTAGGAACGTGTGAAGATCAGTGCTTACAACAACCACTGTGTTGAGATATCCTTGAAAGTTTCTGCACTCACTGTACAGACACAGCTCTCCAAGCAAGGCTGATATCAGAGTAACAAGATATTCTTCTCGCATGAATCAAAAAATTCTCCTAGACTCAAAGTTAAAGCAACAGCTATGTGTCGTGTGCAAAAGCAACAGAGAGGTAAAATGGCGTTTAAACTCCTAAAAAGCTTATGCTAACTTAACACAGCATACAGGATATATATATATATATATATATATATATATATATATATATATATATATATATATATATATATATATATATAACAGAATCTGCATGGATCCACAACTCTCTATGCCAGCCAGCAATCCCCAAAGTCTCCTGGTAAAAATGGTATCTCACTTGTGTGGGTAGGCCTAGTACCCGCAGCAGGAAACGGCCCAAAACACAACGTGAACACATCACATTTTTCCAGTGAAAACTGACACTTTTTTCCTAATGTGCCCAGCTGTGGATTTCAGACAGTAGCTCTACTAGTACCTAAGGAACGCTAGCAAACCTATACATTTTTTAAAACTAAACAGCCAGACGAATCCAGGAAGGGGTGACTAGTGTGGATCTCACCAGGTTCTATTACCCAGAATCCCTCGCAAACTTCAAACTTTGGGGAAAAACACATTTTCCTCACATTTCTGTGATGGAAAGTTCTGGAACTTAAGGGGAGCACTATACTTCCACCCACCCAGCATTTCCCCAAGTCTCTCAATAAAAATGGTATCTCACTAGTGTGGGTAGGTTTAGTGCACGCAACAGGAAATGGCCCAAAACTTACTGTGGAGACTTCAAAATTATCGATCACAAATAGACCTGGTGTTGCAAGAAGTGAGGTACCATTTTTATCAGGAGACTTAGGGGAACACTGGGTAGTAGGAAATTAATGCTGGTCCAGTGATGCCACATTTTCGCCACAGAGAAATGGGAGGAATATGTGGTTTATTTTGAGTAAAATCTACAGTTTGTTGGGGATTCTGGGTAGGAAAAGGTTGATGAATCCACTCAAGTCACACATCCTTGGACACCCCCGGGTGTCTAGTTTTCCGAAATGTCTGCTTTTGGTAGGTTTCCCTACATGGCCGGCAAGCTCTGGACCAAAACGCAGGTGACCCCCCTGCAAAACTTGGTTGCTTTTTTATGATTGATAATTTTTGAAGCTTCCACAATATTTTTTTGGCCATTCCCTGTGGTGGACACTTGGCCCATCCAAACAAGTGAGGTACCATTTTTATCTGGAGATGTGGGGAAATGCTGTGCAGTAGGAAATAATTTTTCTTGGTCTAGTGATCCCACAACTTTCCCACACAAAAATGTGAGGATAATGTGTTTTTTTTTAGCAAAATCCGAGGTTGGCTTGGGGATTCTGGGTAGGAAAACATTGGGGAGTCTATGCAAGTCACGCATCCTTGGACTCCCCCAGGTGTCTAGTTTTCAGAACTATCTAGGTTTGGTAGGTTTCCCTATATAGCCCCGGAACCCAGGACCAAAAATGCAGGTGGCCCATTGCAAAACCAGATCATTTTGTAATTGATAATTTTTGATGCCTCCACAATACATTTTGGGACCTTGCCTGTGGCGAACACTTGGTCACCCACACAAGTGAGATACCATTTTTATCAGAAAACCTGGGGGTATGCTGACCGATAGGAAATTAGTGGATTATTTCTGATTCTAGAAAAATATGGCACAGTAATGCAAAGAAAATTTGGTCTGCTTACACATTTAGAGGTTTGTAGGGCATTTTGGGTAAGAACATTTATTGGGATCCACGAGAGGGACACCACCCTGTACTCCCCTGGGTTTCTACTTTATAAAAAAATTGATAATTGGTAGATTTTCCCTAGAATCAACAATATACAAGTGGTAAGGACCAAAGGGAATTTTAAAGACCAGGATCCAATATGTTCCCTATAGACATATAACAACCTGTATACCGGAGGGTCTATGACAAAACTACACTCAGTTGTGTCCTAAAGGGGTACCCTAAGACAACCTCAAACTATGTGTATCTAACCAGGGTCATCCCTAAGGTGGTCAAAGAGGGATGCCCATCAGTCACCACACGGAACCGCCCTTCATCATTTGGGATTCCGTCAAGACCACCACTAGGATAGCCATTCAACTATCACGGTCGGGGGTCCAGGTGTAGAGAGGAACTCCACCGCCGATCAGTAAGGTCTAAAGTGATCTTGCTACTCAAGTTCTGAGGATTCGGATGTCAAAACTGGGGGACTGATGTTGCAGTGCTCAGAACGAGTGAAAAATTAGAAAATAAGAAAAATAAGTGATATTAAAATAGGGTAGGGGGTACTCATAACTTTATTCAGGTGTTACCTGACCTCCAACTGTAAAAAAGTAGTCGTTATTGACAGTCACAAATATATAGACTGTACAAATTTACTATGTGTCGGCATGTTTCAGCAATCTCGTGACAGCTTCGTCATTGCTTTCTTCAGGACCATATTAACTAACAGCTACTGCAGACTTAGTGATAGTGACTACAAATAAGTGCTCAAAATCAAAAAATAAGATACAGAGATCACCTGAGACAATGTAAACCCTGGCAGAGAAAGCCAGAAAATGCAAATATTACTTTACAAAAAACTACTCCTCAAGAACACACACATACTGGTTGGATTTGGCATGAGGGTGAGGGAAGGTTCAGAGCGTAAAATGTTATTAACAATAGATTTCACAAAAGGGAAATGCACTGTTAATAGTTAAAAGGTTAATTACTTGAACCAATGACTCATAGCTTGTGGGCTGTAAAGCCACGGCAAGGCACCAACCTCTTCACAGGCCATTCACACACCTTTCATACGTGGCACATACAAGACCATTCACACTGCAAGTCAGGGGCCCAGCACATTACAACACTCACATCAGCAGACCATGTAGAGACAATGTACACCCTGGCAGTGAAAGTCAGAAAAAGCAAATATTACTTCACAACCAACTATTCTTCACTACGCACACATACTGTTTAAACTTGGCATGAGTGTGAGTGAAGGTTCAGAGCGTAAAACGTTATGAACAAGAGATTTCACAAAAAAGAAACGCACTGTTAATAGTTAAAAGGTTAAAAACCTGAACCAATGACTCACAGCTTGTGAGCTGTAAAACCACAGCAAGGCACCAACCTTTTTACAGGTCATTCACACACCTTTCGTACGTGACACATACATGACTATTCACACTGCCAGCCATTGGTCCAGCATATTTCAACAAACACATCAACAGGCGGCACTCTTCAAGGGCTCATCACTTTCATATGCCCACATGTCTGACACAGCAAACACATCGGCTGATGGAGAGTGTGGACTGGCATTTGGCTAGCAGTATATTGAGTGAGCAGCAGCAAGTCACTACTCACACACTGCTAACCAAGCACCAGTCCACACACACCAACAGCCAAGCGTCGGTCTACACACCACCAGCCAAGCTCCAGTCCATGCACACCACCAGCCAAGCGCCAGTCCACACACACCACCAGCCAAGTGCCAGCCCGCACACACCACCAGCTAAATGCCATTTCATGCACACCACCAACCAAGCGCCTGTCCATACATGCCACCACCTGCCAAGATCCAGTCCACACACACCATGCCAGCCAAGTGCCAATCTACCACACCACCAGCCAAGCACCAGTACACACACACCACCAGCCAGGCACCAGTCCATGCACACAGCTATCACATTTTTTATGCAAGAAAGAAAACACAATCCAATTGACAATAGATACAAAACTATAACAACAAACACAACAGCATGAACTAAATACATCACATTTATGCCAACTATGAAATCTAACAAAAAATATAAAACGATACCGGACCAGTCAGTTTTCTTTTATGGTCATGCTTGCAACCAAAACTCCATTGCGTGTGGTTCAATTTAAAACATGTGGGCACACACAGCCCACTATTAGAAGGTCAATAGGGGCAGTACATACGACTCCCCTTCTACACACCACTTACAGAATATTATGGATAGCCAACGTCTTACATAAAACATACACCTTACAAACAGCAATGTAAGGTTCCAACCACTGATCTACTTTATCTACATCACCCATGTGGTTACTTTAGTCTAAAATGCACACAGAGTCATGCACTTCAGCAACCTGACCCCAAACAGTCATAGGTGAAGTCCTTTCATAATGGGTGGTAGTCAGCATATAGACATCTCCCCTGTCAGAAAATGTCGGAGCTAAAAGCTTATCACTACGCAAGGCACTGCACTGTCTTCACAAGTTTTATACAAACCAGCTCTTTTGGGTAACCTTTACGGTTAGAGCAGATTGTGCCACAAGCAACAGTGTCCACTTCGAACAATTCCCTGAAAAATGGCACACCAGTGTAAAAGGTATTGACATATAAATGGTGACCTTTGTTAAAAAGTCTCCTCCCAAATTCCCACTCAATTTTCTACAGTAACTCCGAAAATAGACAGACAACCAGTGGGGTGAATACCTGAATACCTACCAGTGTAGAACCTGAAATTATATAAATATCCAGGACTACTCTCAGACAAAAATACATCTTAATTCCATAATGTGCCCTCTTGCTAGGAATGTGCTCATCCATAGCTATTTCTTTCCATGGCACATCGATCTCTGAAAATCAATCTACAAAGTGATCAAGGACAGGACGTACCTTAAAAAGACGGTGACAATCAGGGTGATCTCGGAGCAATGCTAAAGCATTGTCAGCAAAATGCAACATCCAAAGAAGAAGTAAATACCTATTACGACTCATGGTTGTAGGAAATATAGCTGTTTCCAACAAGGGATTAGTAGACATATATGAAGACAGTGACAGCTTCCTTATGAGGCCCATCAAAAAAGTTAAACCCAAGAACTTCCTCAGCTCATACAGATTCATGGGAGTCCACCGGGTAGCTCTAGAGTGGGGCTTAAGTCCGGCACTGTTGTCCATCAAATACTGTTCAGCATACAAATTAGTCTGCTCAACAGTCTCAGCCAAAAATACATCGTCCATAAGAAAATGAAGGAAAGTTATAGGCAGAACATTTTCATAGTTCACTCTACACCCTGCATCGCTAACAAAGACAGTCAACACTGGCTGCACCATGTTTGGGTCAACTCAGAGTCCAGTACTTCAAATGTATGACGTTACAACGCATACTTTTAAAACGCATACCTTTACAACACATTTTTTACAACGCAACATCCATTACAACGCATTCCATTACAACACATGCCATTACAACGATTTTTTTTAAACTTCCTTTACAATGCATTGCATTACAACGCATACTACCTTTACAACACATATCATTACATTGCATGCCATTACATTGCATGTATGGTAAGTATTGGATAGTGTAGGGGTAAAATGTACTATTCTAACTCCAGGGGGTGCAACAGTAGGGTAAGTGTTGGATAGTGTAGGGGTAAAATGTACTATTCTAACTCCAGGGGGTGCAACAGTAGGGTAAGTGTTGGATAGTGTAGGGGTAAAAATTACTATTCTAACTCCAGGGTATGCAACAGTAGGGTAAGTGTTGGATAGTGTAGGGGTAAAATTTACTATTCTAACTCCAGGGGGTGCAACAGTAGGGTAAGGGTTGCATAGTGTAGGGGTAAAATGTACTATTCAAACTCCAGGGGATGCAACAGTAAGGTAAGTGTTGGATAGTGTAGGGGTACAAATTACTATTCTAACTCCAGGGGGAGCAACAGTAGGGTAAGTGTTGGATAGTGTAGGGGTAAAAATTACTATTCTAACTCCAGGGGGTGCAACAGTAGGGTAAGTGTTGGATATTGTAGGGGTAAAAATTACTATTCTAACTCCAGGGTGTGCAAAAGTAGGGTAAGTGTTGGATAGTGTAAGGGTACTATGCTTTGTGATGGTATGCGTTGTAATGGTATGCGTTGTAGTGGTATGCGTTGTAGTGTCATGCGTTGTAATGGTTGCGTTGTAATGGCATGCGTTGTAATGGATGTTGCGTTGTAAAAGTTTCATTGTAATGGTAGTGCATTGGAAAAGTTGCGTTGTAAAGGTTGTTTCCCAGCACTTCCAATGAGAAGCCTTACAGCCCTGGGCTGCAATCCAGATGCCTCTTGCTTCACTATCAACAAATCAGTGTCCGTCTCTAAAACAGGAACTTCATGCACACTGAGAGTAGCTTCATCTGCACTGAGAGTAGCTTCATGATCAGATGACTCCTCTTGGACAGTAAATTACCTGCAAGAATCATGGCCTACCTCCTCTGCCTCAGATGCAGAGTTAGTCTCATAATCATGGTCGGAAGAAGACTTGAAAGCATATCGACAACACGCTAAGCAGTCATCCTGCCGCTAGCCATAATCCTTACCAAAAGAAGTAACTTGACAAATAAGTCAATAGTACTCAGCAATGTGTAAAATAAGTAATAAACAAAGTGTGGAATAATAAAACAAAAAGTAAAACTATTGGCATATAGCAATTGCTAAGGAAAGTCAATCAATACAAAGCACGCAAAGACCTATATACTATAAAACAATACCAATCACTTGCTAAAGACAGCTAGACTCACCAGCACCTACAGACACAGCAAGCACCGACAAAAACCCACTAGAAAAGAAAAGCAAAAGTAAATTGCACACAAGGAAACACAGTACACATTGTGCACAAATTTGTGGAACATTCCACACACATTCAAACAGAAGCTAACTAGGCTGCTATTATTACAGCATTTCCAAAACATCCATTCATACAGGTCATTGGTGCTTATTTGGAGTAAGCAATATAAAAAAATTCTTACCAAACACTTGCAACTACACAAACTTCAGATCTATGGGTGCCGAAACCGCAACCACAACAAAAACAAAAGCTTTGCACTAGAATAAAAAGGAGAAAACAAAACACTACAATTACCAATGATGACAAAAAAACATTATCAAATACTAGTCTGCCCATCACCATCCAATTGCCTGCCACACACACTGCCAGCCATGTGTCAGTCCATGCACAGTCAGCCAAACGCCAAAACACTTATCAGCTCAACTACACTTCAAACAAAAACTTCCACTGGTGGTCTAGTGGCTTCGACCCCCTTGGGGCAGATGGGTCTAAAAATACATGGCTGATCTGCCCTGGGGCAGAAACAGTCAAAATATTTACTCCAAAAAGTGGAGCGACCCTTGGTCAAGGGGTTGCTCCCCAATACATTATGCGCCATATAATAAAATCACTGATGGTCTAGGTGCTTTGCATTCCTTGGGGGCAGGTGGGCCTAAAAATAAAAGGCTGTGTTGAACGCTTGTTGCTAGAGCCTTGCCACAGAGGCCGCAGAGGGGGACTTCAGCGCCCGTCAGAGACCGGAGGAGGCTGGGCTGGGCCACCTCTCTGACAGTCTATACTCTCCAAGCTTCCCTGTGGTGAGTTACATAAGTGTAATTACGATTGCGGATATATCACGCCATAGGTAAACGTACCATCTTACCAATCACCCGACAGCAGGTTGAAAAGAGCAGTTCATATTGTTAGCACCGAGATTGAGTTAACTGAGTGGCGACTGTCCTTGCGACTAACAACCCCTCAGATTGCTCTTCTGACTGAGGAAGGTGTTTGTATTAGCCCCCTGATGCCAAATGTATCACTCAATCCCATTGGGCAATCACCGGTTTTGGATAGTGGCTGCAATAAAGAAAGTAATCAGGGCGACAAGGGTAATGGGGCGGCTGAGGGTCTTCCAGCAGTGACCTGTAATAAGCATATAGGGCTAGATGTAGGTAAATCAGATTTACCGATTCATAAATACCGAATTTTACCGATTCGGTATTCATGAATCGGTAAATCTGATGTAGGTAATTATTCGGTAACAAATACTGAATCGGTAGGATTCGGTATTTACCGATTCGGTAATTACCGAATCAGTATTTGCCATTGATTGCTATGGGCCTTGAAGCCCATAGGAATCATTGGCAAATACTGATTCGGTAATTACCAAATCGGTAAAAATAACGAATTGCCAAGGGGGACAGGGTGTTACTTTGACACCCCGTTGCACCCCTGTTTCTGGCTTGTTTGCCATGTGACACACAGACATGCCCTTAGGGTATGTCTGTGTGCCACATGGCACAGGTGTACATGCACAGATATGCATGTACACAGGAATTTGTTATTTACCATGCAATAGTATTACATGGTAAATAACGAGTTCTTAGGGGCCTGTGGCACTGTTTGCAGTGCCACCTACATATTGATTTACAGAATCGGTAAATTTACTGATTCAGTATTTTACCGATTCTGTAAATTTACTGAATCTGTAAATTTACTGATTCTGTAAATCAAAGGCCCCCTACATTATTAAACCCAAATACTGGTCGGTAACGGCCGAAATCGGCCGTTACCGACCGGTATTTTGGCTCCTACATCTGGCCCCAAGTTCCTAATATGAACGTTTCCCCGAACCCTGCAATTACCGGGTTTAAAAGGAAAAGAAAATTGACCAAACCTACTTGCTCGAAGAGGAAACAACCCCCACGCTTAAAATAACAATGTACCACTTTAAAATTATAGATTCAAGGAACAGTGGTACCAGTAGACCCAGCAGCTGCTAATGTCACCGTTGATTTATCACCATCTGAAATATTAAACCACTCTATCCATACTCAAACTGAGTCCATATCAGCTCAAACTGCAGCAGCGATAGTCAGTCGAATTACCTCAAGAAGCAAGCAGCGTGTGTCACATTGACTCATGCAGCAACAGGTCTCTTATTAAAACCAAAAGGCAAAGTAAGTAGTGATTTCAATTTAACATGTGTTAGTACTGCAGTGCGATGCAAGTATGTTGGTTAATGGTTGAGGCACGTGCCCGGAAAAGTGCACTTCTCATTGGTTTCCCGCATTTGTTTTTATGTAAAGGACCTGCCGTATAATTCTGATTGCTGGGCTAACCGAGTGATTCAGAAAAGGGGGTGGTGATGAACAGAGTGTCTGAATTTAGCAGACCACTCTTACCCAGTCCAAAGATCAGGGCTTGATCCATCACCGTTATTTATCTCACTGCACCATCCCAGCTCAGAACCTGGCTATATGCAAATCAGTCTGTCCCTGGCCCAGTGCATCATGGGAACAGGGCAGACTAAACTATCAAGCCAATTCTTCACCAGAAAGGAGACAAGCTACCGGGGACCGGTTTCTGGCATTTCAGCCGTCTTCGGCCCGGCTTGCTTGAATCCTGATGGTGCAGTGAGAAAGGGACGCATGTCTGAGTATACCCTGCCACACCTATAGTGGCCAAAAACGATTCAGAAAAGGGGGTGGTGATGAACAGAGTGTCTGAATTAAGCAGACCACTCTTACCCAGTCCAAAGATCAGGGCTTGATCCATCACCGTTATTTATCTCAGTGCACCATCCCAGCTCAGAACCTGGCTATATGCAAATCAGTCTGTCCCTGGCCCAGTGCATCATGGGAACAGGGCAGACTAAACTACCAAGCCAATTCTTCACCAGAAAGGAGACAAGCTACCTGGGACCGGTTTCTGGCATTTCAGCCGTCTTCGGCCCGGCTTGCTTGAATCCTGATGTTGCAGTGAGAAAGGGACTCATGTCTGAGTATACCCTGCCACACCTATAGTGGCCAAAAACGATTCAGAAAAGGGGGTGGTGATGAACAGAGTGTCTGAATTGAGCAGACCACTCTTACCCAGTCCAAAGATCAGGGCTTGATCCATCGCCGTTATTTATCTCACTGCTCCATCCCAGCTCAGAACCTGGCTATATGCAAATCAGTCTGTCCCTGGCCCAGTGCATCATGGGAACAGGGCAGACTAAACTACCAAGCCAATTCTTCACCAGAAAGGAGACAAGCTACCGGGGACCGGTTTCTGGCATTTCAGTGATAACATGTGTCTGCGACAAATTGATTGAGTGGGTGGGGCTATTGGAAGAAGTAGGTGGAGTCGGGGGAATAGGGTGTGGCCTCCTACTAAAATCTTAGCACCTGGACTTAATATTTTACAAATTAAGCACTGCAGATATCATTATTAGAAGTTGAGGACGCCATCCATCAAAGCTTAGGCAACAAGGCCCATGGCCCTGATGGGCTTTCCATTGATCTCATTAAGTATAAACCGGAGTTCTGTGTGCCACTTTTACTTGATGTTTTTAATAATTAAAAAAATACTTTTAGTCCTAGCACATGGTCGACCTGCATTATCGTCCCGATTTTGAAAAAGGGGGACCGATCCAACCCTAGTTGCTATATTTTTTATTTATTTATTTGCTTTTATAGCTCCGGACTTGACCCCCGAAGGGGTATCTCCGTGCTTGGGTTGGCCTGTGTGCTCAAATTAGGACTGAGAGGTGCACTGAATAGATTAGACTGTCTGGAATAAATGCGTTTTAAGGGATTTCCTAAAGGCCAGAATGTTGGTGTTTTGCCTCAGGATGAGGGGGAGCGTGTTCCAAAGGGCAGGGCCCTTTTAGGACAGTGCTCGGCCACCCTGTCTTGGCTTCCTAATATGGGGAATCTGAAGTAGCAGTTGGTTGCTGGAACGCAGAAGACGTCCACGCTTATACATACTGAACTTTTCAGCCAAGTATTTAGGGCCCGAGCCAAAAAGGCTTTTGTGTATGACACAGCAGACCTTCAACTTCACCCGTTGATGAATGGGCAGCCAGTAGAGTTTCTCCAGCAGGGGGCGTGAGGGTGATCTAGCTGGGGCATTGAGTACCAGTCTTGCCGCAGTATTTTGAGCCACTTGTAGTCTGATAAGTTGGTCTTGATTGGCAGATATAAAGAGGCTGTTACAGTAATCCAACTGAATCTGCTCAAATACACAAATAATTACTAATTTTAAGAGAAAACACAGCAGCCACTACAACGAAGAGAGAGTTACAATGTATTTAATTCATTGTCTCATTATCCTTACCTTGGACCTGTGTCTTGACATTACATAGTGCATACTGAGGACATGGATGTCTCTTTACAATGTTTTGAATGTAATGGTTACTAAAATCTTGTTTGGCCAGGTAGCTTCAATACGGAAAAAACTAGAATAACGTTATTGACTAAAAAGTAATGTGAATTTGTTATGATTATTACTGTGAATTTCTTTTTTCCTTCTTTATCCACAAAACACTCTGATCACTCTCTTTTGCACACTCCTTTTGGGCAACCTTTCCTTTGGTGTTTACCTTTGAAATAATGCAATATTGTGCAATATGAATTCAAAAACATGAGACAATGCATTAAATACATTGTAACTCTGTCTTCGTTGTAGTGGCTGTTGTGTGTAAAATTATTATTTATTTGTGTATTTGAGCAGATTCAGTTGACATGCTCCTGAATATTTGATTTAATGAACGAAGATTGATTGGGTCAATTATTTCAATCAATAGGTCTAGGACCATTGTTTATTCATATCGTAATATACCCAGGCCCATACCTTGTGGGCTACCCCATTTTCTTTAATGGTTACAGTAATCCAGCCAACTGATCACAAGGGTCTGACAAGAGTCCTTCTGTATCTGTCTGGTAGAAATGGAAAAACGCGTCTCAGTAGTCCGATGAACCGGAGACAGGAACCAGTCACCTGGTTTAGGTGCTCTTTTAGCAGCAAATCCTGGTCTAGCCGCACGCCTAAATTCTTTACTGTCTGCTTGGGACTTGGAACAGGACCTAGATCCAGAGCCTCCCCAAAAAGCATGACCTCGGTTTTGCCCATATTGCATTGTAGGCAATTAGAGGCCATCCAGTCTGACACCGCTCTCATACCTTCAGCAAAGGATTGTTTAATTGCGGGTGTGAGGGTCCGGAATGGGAACAGAAGCTGAGTGTCGTCAGCATACGACACCGGAGTGAACCCATGCGCTCTCACGATGTCAGCTAAGGGGGCCACATACACATTAAAGAGTGTGGGGCTTAGACATGAGCCCTGTGGAACCCCCTTAGTGAGCTCCCTGGAGATGGAATATTGGGAGCCCAATCTGACGCTTTACGAACGGCCCGAGATAAAACCCTCGAGCCAGGACAGAGCCAAACCTCCTATCCTCAATTTCTGCAAACGACCGGGAAGAATATCATGTGATACTGTGTCAAAGGCAGCGGATAGATTTAACAGCACCAGAATCATAGAGCCCCCTCTATCCTGTGCCATCCGGATGGTGTCGGTCATAGAGAGGAGGGCCGATTCGGTGCTGTAGTTGGGTCTTAACCCCGATTGGGCATAATCAAGACCTTCCGTCGCCTCGATGGAATTGGACAAGTGGGTATTCACATGCTTCTCGGTTAGTTTGCTTAAATATGGCAGAAGGGAAATGGGGCGGAGGTGGGAAAGGTCTTTCCAAGGCAAAGCTGCGTTCTTATGAATGGGGTTCACCACAGCTTTCTTCCATTCTTGGGGTACTTGTCCTTCCTTGAGGGAGAGATTTATGACTGTCTGGATCGCAGGCCAGAGCAGATTACCTAAGGAGGCGGCCATTTTGGGAGGAAGAAGGTCTGCGGGGGACCCTGTTTTAATGTGGCCTGTGAGGGAGGTGATATCAGAGTAGCTAATCTCCGGGAAAGCAGTCAGGGAGCCACTGTTATGAGTTAGTGGTAATGGAGGGAGACTAGTAGCATTACTTTGGTGTCTAGAGGCCTTTGTGATTTTTTCATAGATCAACTCTATTTCAAGGATTGTGAGAAATCATCAGGACTCTCACAAGCTACAGGCTTCACAAAAGTCTGGAGAATCTTGTAACGTTCTTTTGAGGAGTTGCCCGCTTCTGCCAGCTGTAAGGTAAGGCAGTTCCTCCTAGCCAACCTGATGCTTTTGTACTAGGTGGACATAGCATCAGAGTACTTTTTCTTACATTCATAGGTGCAGGTTTTTCTCCAGATTTTTTCAAGTTTCCTACATCCCTGTTTCTCCAGTCTAAGTTGTTCAGTATACCATACCTCCTGTTTAGAGGTGGGATGCTGCTTGCATAATTTCAAAGGAGCCAGCATTTCAACCGCCTCTAAGAGGGATGCGTTATATTTGCAAAATGAGTTCGGATTGTCTACTGAAATGTAGTGGTCACATACATGGACTGTTTTTAGTCAGTAAAATGTTTTAGTGTGGTCAATGTGTTTGGTGAAATGTATGGTTTACATTTTTTTGTCTAAAATCACACTGAGCATTTGTGAAAATTAAAGATTTATACTTGCACCTTTTTCCATAATCTCCGCTGTCTCTTTCCAGTCTAACTCTCTCTGCTTATAGTGTCTCCTCTCTTCCGATATTTCCTTCTATCCTTATTTTAATTTGTCTTTCTTTACAGTACCACTTTGCTCATACTCCCTCTTATCCTTTTAATCCCTCTCTGTCTTTATTGTCTCCTTCTGTCTCCTAATAGTGGCCCTTCTTTTTATAGTCTCTCATCTGACCTCTTATTCCTCTCTCTCTCATCATATCTCTCTCTTAATAATTCTTCAGTCAGTATACATAGACTGCTGCATACATTCTTGTGCATATTTACAAGCGTCTTAGACCTCCTCTTGTTCTATTGTCTTTCATATTTGGATGTAATGTTGGCAAAAAAATAATGGTGCAAATTGGAAATGTATTTGCAAAATGAGTCAGGATTGTCTACTGAAATGTAGTGGTTATATACATGGAATATGTTAGTCACTAAAATGTTTTAGTGTGGTAAATGTGTTTTAGTGAAATGTATGTTTTAAACTTTTTTGTCTAGAATCACACTGAGTGTCTGTGAAAATTCAAGATTTACTCTTTCACCTTTTTCCATAATGTCCGCTGTCATTCTCACAGTCTACCTCTCACTGCTTAAAGTGTCTCCTCTCTTGTGATATTTTCCCTCTTTCTATATTTTCATTTGTATTTTCTTATAGTGCTGCTTGTTTTCGTAGTGTCTTCTGTACTCTTAGGGGGTCATTAGGCTAGTGGGTGGATTTAGTTCGCCTGCCATCCTCATGGCATAAGGGTGGGAGTCCTGTGTGGGGTATTAGGATGTGTAACATTGTGGTGGGTGGTGCTCTCAGGTTCGCCTGCACAATGCTAAAATTGCATATATGCATTTGCATACACAATGCGGCTGGCACCTCAATCACTCATTCACTTCAAGGGCCCGCAGGGGGCCCTCACAGTAAAGACTGCTTGCTTTTCCATGGTGGCATCTCTACTACGGAAAGGCATCTGTAATGACCCATTATAATATGTCTGACAGTGTGTATTAGACACCACCACCATGTTAAATCCTTTCCGCCTTGGTTGCTAGGCGACTGGGGTGGAAAAGCAGTGGACGGTCTTTTTGCCTGCTGTGGACCCCCCAGCCATGCTAATATGGCGGGGGGTAATTCTAGTTGTGTTGGTGGGTAGATTGCCCCTGCCAGGCTGGTGGTGGGTACCGCCAGCCTGGTGGGGGCAATTTGTCCGCCATCTTAATGGGCCCTTAGAGTCTGTCTGTCCTCATTGTCTTATCTGTCTTCTATTAGTCCTACTTCTTTTTATACTCCCTTGTCTAACCTTTTTTTATACTGGCCCCCTGTCTATGTTTTTCTTCTTATAGTTTCCCTTCTCTACTCATACTGACAACTTTGTCATCATACTGCTCATTATCTCTTAATATTTTTCAGTGTTTTCATACTCTATTTATCCTCTTATAATATAGTGTCTGCTTATATCCTCTTTTTTATTTATTTTCCTATTGTGCCATAGTCCTCTTTCTCTTGTTGTAAGTCCTTCTATTGTCATACTCTTATAGCTGTTGTCATAAGAAGTGTGGCTCAATGATTAGAGCGGCAGACCCTGATGCAGAGGTCTAGCCCGGGACCAGGGTTCAATTTCCCGCCTCAGCGGGTCTTGGACTCAAATATTCCACGGACCTGATAAATCTCGCCTCGGTGCCTATTCCAATCATGTAGTCCCACTCTGCAACTCTGGGCATTAGCTTGCTTAATCTCCACAACGGGCCACACAACGCTAAGGATGCCTGGCCTCCACCTTGGGGGTGCCCAGGAGTGGACGCCTCACAGGGAAAGCCAGGATGGGTTCCACAGTGGTATTCGTACAAGCGCCTTGAGACCCTTGCGGGTGAGTAGTGCGCTTTACAAGTATAACTTTACATAGTTGTTGTCATAATATCTCCTCTTTTCTTATAAGTAATATAATAGTCTATTTGATATATTTATTTTTCTAAAGTTATATATATTTTTTCAAATAGATTCTTTTGTTCATCACTGAAAAAAAATCATCATGCCTTCGAAAATTGAAAAGAAGAAAGGATGAAAAAAGCAGTTTACTTAAAGAGATCTCATGTACAACATTTACCTGAAGAACAATGTGTTAACAGAAAGAAAAAAAGTCCTGGTAAGAAAACTAAGACTTTTCTGCAAAGATTGTCAACCAGTAACAGTAGAGTGCGCAAAGTTAAAAATACGGTGATTGTTTCTGCAACTAAGAGAAAAGACAAGAACCATGGAAAAACTTGTGAAAAAATGGATATAGTAAAAGGAGACAAAACCAATTTCAGAAAATAAGAAAGAAGATGTTGTATAGTAGAATTTTGTTTAATTTGACAAAGTTAATAAAGAATTGTAAGAAGAAACCCACATTTTATAAGAAGAGGAACTGTATTGAAAATGTAGTTGAGAAAGCTTTTAAATTAAAAAAACCTTTTTGTTTTAGTAATCAATAGAATTTGAATACTAGAAAAGTCAATAGAGCAAAAGTAAGTGGAGAAGAGTAATTAATAGAAGTAATTTTTCTGAAGTTTTTTTGGGTGAATGGAAACATAGTTCAATTTCGGAGCCTTTTTTAATGAGGAGAGTTATTTTCAGAGTAATGAGTTGTTGCATGCAGTTGACACTACAGGTCGTGCTTATGAGGTTAAAAATGGTTGTCCTATTGAGCAATAAAAAATGTTTCCTAGAAATGTAGAAGAGGTGTTAGCTGATGAAGTATTTGGGAGAAGGCCTAAAGCTCCAGTGTACACTTGGAATTGCAGTAGTATTTTTAGTGTACGGCAGGAATCTATTGATTTTTTACGCAATTTCTTACGTAACCATACTAAGAAAAGTGTTAAACGAAAGATTAAGATGTTGCAAGGATTAGACCCTTGCAGAGTGAGAGAAAATACTGGTTTGCAAGGACATTCTTTGGCTTGTCTTTCTAAAAAAGTATGTAGAAGTGTTTTTCACCATTTCAGGATGTTGGCAGTACATCATACTGAAATGAGGAAATTAGTCAGAATGTTGTATTATGCAAAAAGTCCAGCTCTAATGTTAAAGAAGTTGAACAGTGCTCTTTTGCATGGATCTGTGTCAGATGTAAAGAACGCTTGTGATGAAATTCAGGTTAGTTACTTTGGTGCAGAAGAAGATAGTGCAGAAATTGATACGTTAGTAGAAGGAAATGTAGAAGCGAATGTACAACATTGCAGTACAGAAAAATTTGAGCAAGAAATTACAAAGTTCAAGGTGATTTCAGGTGAAACACCAAAATATTCTTGTATTTGTTGTCGACGTACTCATTATAAAAATCAGACTAGGATTGTTGATTTGTATTTAAAATGTGAAAAGGAAAATAAGAAGGAGTGGATGGAATTTGTAACTTATTTGTTGGTAGATAATACTTTTGATTTGGGTTGTGATCAGTGTATTTGTAAATATTGTTATAATAAATTGGATGAAAATAAAATGCCTACTAGAGCTGTGCATAATAATTTTGAGTTGATAAAAAGTCCTTCTGAACTGGTGGATTTAAATAGTTATGAGTCTATTCTTATTCAATGTGTGCATCCTTTTCATGCTATTGTTCGTATGGAACCTAAGACAGGGAAATTGTCTCCTTCAGATTTACAGAGAGGATTAAAGGGAAGAGTTGTGTATTTGCCATAAGATTTAAAGAAAAATATTGAAACAGTTGGTGTAGAAAATGTAGAAGATGATCCTTTAGTTATTCTTGTTAATGGCGTACCTACAAAGAGTAAGAAAATCTGGCAGGAATTAGTTGATGTTAGGAAAGTAAAAAAGGCAACGTTGTATCTGATGAAAAATAATCAATATTATAAAGACGTCTTTATGAGTGAAGAAGAAATAACTGTAGAAGAAGATTGTGACTTGCCATCTGGACAAATTGAAAAAGTGGATGTGTCCAGAACTGAAGAAATATATGAACATTACAGTGTTCATCCATTGCATTCCAAAGAATTGATGGGGAATACTATAGAGTTATTCCAAATGAAAGAAGCAAAGGGAAGTCCCATTAGTGTATGGGACAAAAGCTTGGAAGCTCGTTGTTTCCCTCATTTGTTTCCTACAGGAAAAGGAGGACGATATGATGACCGACCTGTGCAGATTCCTGCATCTGAATACCGGACATTAAGATTGTATGCAGAAGATCCAAGATTTCGACAATGTATTCCGTATTTGTTTCATCTTTTGTTTGAGAGTTATTTGTCTGGACTTTCTTATGCAGTAAACCATATATTGAAAACAGATGTACATCTGCAAAATGTTTTGGCAAAGGAATTTATGGATAAAGTACAACAGAAAGATAATGTTTTGGAATCTCAGCTAATTAATCTCATGGCATGTCAGCTTAGTACTAATGAGTACTGGCACCGTCGTCATGGAGAACCTAAATGTATGCTAAGGAACTTAGGAACTCCTACATGGTTCCTTACTCTAAGCTGTGCTGAATATGCTTGGGATGATTTACTTAAATTTCTTCAAGAGGCAAATCCAAATATAATAAATATTGAATACAAGACACCTGGAGAAATGTGCTTTCTGGATCCAGTAAATGATTGCAGGTATTTCAATCGTAGATTTGAAGCTATGATGTCTTTTATCACCAATAAAAAAAATCCTCCTCTTGGAGAGGTTGCGGATTTCTTTTGGAGAAAGGAGTATCAAGCAAGAGGTGCACTTCACATACACATGCTACTATGGATCAAAGACGCTCCCAAATTTGGAACAGAGTCAGATGATACTGTGATGTCTTTTATTGAAGAATACGCTACATGTGATATACCCAAAGCACAAAGGATAAGGACTTACGACAACAGGTCTTACGATTCTAAAGCCATCGTTGTGGGAAATACTGTCGTCGAAAGAACAAATCTAAAGACAAATTGTACACCTAATGCTGTTTTGGATTTCCATGACCAGTAATATCAAAAGGAAGAGTGAACAGTTTTATGCCATCTTTGCGACATACTATCACAAGAAAGTCTCCTAAAAATACCTACAATTTAAGAAGAAATGAAGACTCAAAATATATAAATCACTACAACCCAGTCATTTTGTCTATGTGGAATGCTAACATGGATATTCAATATGTTACAGACAATTCCATTGCTGTTGCTTGATATGTAACATCGTACATAACAAAATCAGAAAAGACAGAATTGAAGGAAATGTGGGAAAAGATTTCCCACAAGAAGAGTCTAAGCAAGAAATGATATACTTACAGTTTGAAAATGTTATCTCATCGAGAAATTGGATGCTCGTATCGCTTATCATCTGCAAGTCTATACTCCAAATCCAGAAGAACCATTTGGGTGAGTCCAAGTCTTGCTGCAACACAAAACCGAGTACTTAAATCTATTCAAGAAATTGAATATTTCGCTGAAAAGGAGCCAGAAAGTACAGATATTGTGAAAACAAATCTGTTGGATACATATTATCCAAACAGAAGTCACCATCTGGAGAACATTTGTCTCTATGAAGTGCTGCGAAACTATATTTTTAAATGGAATATTACAGAAAACATCAATAATGGTATATATGCCGTGACTGGTTCTGAAGGATGTTTGGTAAAACAAAGAAAAGGACATTTGATTAATCACCGTAAACTGAGTTGTGAAACTCCTGACAAAAGGGAATTTTACTACTTAGCTCTTTTGCAACTTTTCAAGCCATGGCGTTTAGAATTGGAATTACTTGGAGATTTTGACAGCTATGAAGATTCTTTCAATGCAACTAAAAATAGTATAGAATGTCCTGTTTTTGCTAATTATGTGAAAATGTTGAACGATGAAATTGAACAATAAGCTACATTGAAGCTTACATTGCTAGAGACAGTTCTCAAGACAGTCAAACTTCTGCCCCGTTAAGTCAGGATCCATTAGGAGAACCAATTATTCAAAATGAAGCACAAACTGCTATGGAAGAGGTGGAAACAGCAATGTATCAAGCTCAAGAAAATGTAAGAAATGTAGGAAATTTGAAAGAAGAAACTAATGTTGAGCAGAAACAAATATATGAGCAAGTGAGAGAACAGATTGACCATGGATTATTTCATGAAAAGAAAGAGTGTTCTTGCTCATTATTTCAACCTATCCGATTGTATGTGAGTGGACAAGCTGGAACAGTTAAAAGTTTTTTAATTAAAGTAATTTCAACTTATTTACACAAAACAACTGACTCGTATTTGTCTTGTGTTGTCACTGCTCCAATTAGGTTGGCGGCACACAATATTAAAGTAGGTACTTTACATTGTTTATTAATGCTACCAGTAGAGCATGAAAACAAATTAGAATACTACAAGCTATCTGGAGAAGCTTGTTTAGAAGTTGCAAAAGTCTTGAAGAAAATGAAAGTTCTCATTATTGATGAGGTAAGCATGGTATCAAACCTAATGCTGGCCTTTGTACATTTAACAATGAAGCAAATTCTTAAGACAGATGCATTATTTGGAGGGAAACATGTCATAGTTTTTGGATATCTACTACAACTTACTCCTGTAAAAGGACAACCAGTGTTTAAAACACTGGCACATGAAGATACCAGAAAGTCTTTGGGGAGCATTGGAAATGTTAATATTTGGTCATATTTTGAGTATAAGAAACTTATTACAAATATGCGTCAGGCAAATGATGCAGATTATGGAAAAATTCTTCAAGATGTAAGAATTGGAAAAGTGACAGAACACGGCCAACAAGCATTACTGGGACAATTACTTCCCAATTTGTTCCCAAATGAAAATATTGTTCCAGAAAAAATATATCTAAAAATTGCAAAAAACAAGTCTTTAATCTGCTTAATGCCAACACTGCGTGAATGTTCTGTATTCCATGAAGAAATGTTAAAGTTGGTAAATGAAGAAATTATAAAATTGGAAGCTATTGATAAAATAGAGCATGAAGGAATCACTATTATTTTGACTGAAAGGTTGAAGAAGAAATTGGATTCTTTGGAGAAGTCAATAAGTAAAACTGCTGGTTTAGAAAAGAATTTATATGCATGTGTAAACTGTAGGGTAATTTTACGCCATAATTTGAATGTTGAAAAAGGTTTAGTAAATGGAGCAATGGGTAAAATTGTTGAGTTTGTTAATTATGTAAATAGAGATGGAATTGAATTTTTAAAGATCAAATTTGATGAAATTACTGAAATACAACAATTTATTCGTTGTTCATCTCGGTTCTTGCTTGTAAAAGATTTGTATGTACGCAGAACACAGTTTCCTATTTGTTTGGCATATGCGGTGACCATTCATAAATCTCAAGGTTTAAGTGTAGATAGTGCTTTAGTGAATATTGGAAGTACCGTGTTTAAAGAGGGACTGGCATATGTTTCTTTGTCCTGAGTCAGAATTTGATCTGGTTTTTATACTTGATTGATTTTGATGAGGGTTAGCGCAGATGCAAATTGTGTGAAAGAGTATAATAGGTTAAAAAGAGAATATGCTCCCAATTTAGGTCAATATCCAGTATTTGAAAAGTGTGTGGTTGGTAGAAAAAGAAGATTTGAGAATATCTGTAGTGAAACTGTAGAGAAAGAAAAAAAACAAGATGAAGTTGCGCCTGCAAGCAAAAAGAAAAAGGACAGTGTTGAAGAGAATGTTGGTTATCGGGTTGAAAATAGTTGTATTCTGTTTATGAGAAATGTAGTAGTGATAAAAGTAAAATTCAAAGTGTTTCTGATATTCGAAATGTTTTGGACATGTGTTCTGGTTCTACCCAATTTATGCAGAATATTCAACAAGATTGTCAGGAATTTTTAATGTTTATGCTTGGTGTACTGAAAGATGAAGGTATAGATATTGAAAATCTTTTTGGTCTTTCTTATAAATGGCAACATGACTGTCAAAATTGTTTGTTTACATGTAACACTAACATAGACAGTGAAAGATTCCTATATTTGACTTTACCAGATTGTGAATCAGTGTCCTTTAACAATCTAGTTAGAGGAGCAAGTCAAAACATGGAGTGTAGCCAATGTAAATCAGAAATGCCATCAACATTATTTATACAAAAATATGGACAATATGTTATTTTAATGCTGCAACCTTGTAGAGCTGATGGAAGAAAATTGGAAACTTTAATTAAAAATGTTGAAGCTGGTCAAGTTTCAATATCAGGAAGAACTTTTGTAGCTGTTTCAATTATTTTTCAGGATGGACCTTCGACAACATCTGGACATTACACTGTTTATTTAAATTGTCTGAAAGGTTGGATACATTGTAATGATACTCATTTCGTTTTTAAGCAAAGTTTGCCTAAAGAGTTACCAAATTCTTACCTAATATTCTTAAAGCCAAAATTGTAAGATAAAAAATTGGCCTTTCATAATTACTGCTGTTAAGGTAGATTCGTATGGTGTTGTACAGTCTTTAGTAAGTGAGGGTGAGGAGCTTGAAGGTAATCCTCTTGTTGATGTTGAGGCAGAGTAAGTGTATCATGTTGTGGGTGATGTGGCTGTAGCAGGGGACATTAAAGATCAATCAGGTGGAGGTGCTTTTGATTGGTTGTAGTCATTGTAGGTGTTTGACTGTAAATCTTGTGTAGAGTGTGTTGCCACAGTGTAGTCTGTTTCTTCTTGTTTTGTTTAGGATGTACTTGTAAATGTTGTGGAGAATGTTGAGGGTATTATAGCAGTATGAGGAAATGCTGTAGACTTGTTTACATTTGTAGTGGCAGGAGTTTAATATGAATCATAGGTTGTGTACATGGTCAGTAGGTGTTGGTAGTGTTCATAGTGTTGTTGATCAGCAGGAGTTATCTGAAGCTAAGGGGCTGAGTTTGAGAAATAGTATCTTCATGTTGTGTGAAATCATGTTTAAAGAGATGCTCCTTATCCACTTGGTGACGTGCTTAATTGTGTTGTGGAAGTTGTTTTTGGTGATTTGTGGCTCCTTGGTGAGGAAGAGGATGAGCTGGGTGTCGTCGAAGTAGGAGATAATGTTGTAGTTCAGTTGGTGGGCCATTTGTGTAAGAGTGGCCATACAGATGTTGAATAGCGTTGGACTGAAGAATGAGCAGTGGAATATGGTGCAAATGATGTCTGCGATTTTGGATCCAAACGCTGGGAGGCAGACACACAAAGTTTATTTTGAACAATTTTTAAACTAAGAATTTCACACATACTTTTTGCCCATGGGGAAAAGTTTGTGAAACTCTTAATGACTTTTTGTTGTAAATTTTGTCAGCATATATTTGTAAGTAACATTATTTATAATGGAACAAAATTAAGGATGGTGTTTTGTTTTTTCAAGATTGTTTGCCATATCTCATAGTTTGTCTTTCAAAAAAATATTTGCGATTGTTACTGAGATTGTTGTTTGGGTTTTCTTTAGATAATCTTCTTGATTGTCTTTTTTTGCCCGCTGTTATGTGATGAGTACTATTGAACTCACTTTTTCTAGTGAATTTCAATATATTCTGAGAACAGCAAAAAATGCATCAAAAATAATGCTTTACAAATGATTTTGTGTTGTAAAAGATAAATTGCAATTGTATTTTATTTGTCTTCTAACAGATGCTAAATTTATAAAAAAAAAATAATAATTAATTTATGATTTTGAAGGTACGTATAAGTGTTAAAAATGATCGATGGGATGTACTTCTACAGAGCTGAAGTAAGAGAACGTCCAAGGTGTACATAAGTTTGTAAAGATGGTTTGTATCTTTTAAACATTTTTAAAGAAATTAAAAAAAATATATATACAGTGTATCTGTATTTTTTGCATTTAACTACAACACTTCAACTCCTTTGAAACTGGTAAGGTGAACAGATATTTTCTACTTTTTTAGTACTGCATTTTATTATAATAGCCTTATTTTTTTCTTATAGTGATAAGGAGTGACTGGTTTGAAAATGTAATAACATTTTTCAACTAAAAAATCATATAAGCAATTTCATTAATATGGTCCGATAAAGTAGTTGACAATGGTATTTGTAAAATATTTTTTAAAGGGAAAATTAGTTGATAAAGATAGTTTTGTAGTAAGTAATAGGAAAAACGATAAAAGAAGTACTTATGTTTTTCTACAAGGATCAACAACCTTTAAAAAATCACTATGGAAGAAGAGCAGAACTATGTGGAAGAAAGTATTGAAATTTGATGAAGGAGTTAAATGTACCTTTTATTGATTGTGAAAATGAAGACGGAAATATTGCTGGAGATGTAAGCTGTGATTTCTTCGATAAAACAATGGATGAGGGTTTTATTGAAGCTTTAGAGGACATCGAGTTACATGAAAAGTCTTTTGAAAGTTATAATCAAGAAAATGAAATTTCAGACGAAATGAAGTTAGAAGCTCTATTAAATTATGAAATGTTACAGGAATACATTTATAATTTAAAATTAGGAATGGTTTGAGAGACTCTTCTTGTAGAATTGTAATCATTCAGGTAGTATCTAAGTACTCATGGTGGAAAGTGAACCTTAGGACATGTACTGCTTCAAACTGCTATTGATTATGTATGCACTCTTCTATGCACTAGCAAAGTTGTGTGGTATAGTTTTTATTTCCATGTCTATATTCCTGTGTCTCCCTCCCTCTGTCTCTCTCATTCTCCCTTTCTGTTTGTCTCCTATAGTTTTCTTCTTCTTTGTCTCCTTCCCTCTGTTTCCCTCCTTCTGTCTGTCACCCTCTATTTTTATCTCTATATGTCCCTGTCTTCCTCCCTCTGTCTCCCTCTCCATCTCTTTATCTCTGTCTGTCGCTGCCTCTATCTTTTTGCCTCTGTCCCTGTATCTATCTCTATCTGTCTGTCTATGTCTTTATCTCTTTCACTCTCCCGGTCTCTGTCTCTCTCTCTCTCTCTCTCTCTCTCTCTCTCTCTCTCTCTATCTCCCTCTCTCTGTTTTTTTCTGTCTCTCTTCGTCTCTCTCTCTCTGTTTACTTTCCTCTTGCTTGCTCTGTAACTCTCAGTCTTTCTTCGTATGTGTCACTCACTCTTTCTGTTTCCCTCTCTCTCTCTGTTGCTACAAGACCGCAGAGGGGGAAGCCAGCACGTTTTGTTATTTTCTTTCAGCAAGAAACCCTCCCTTACACCCAACTGAAGTTGAGTTCTATACTAGTTTCTACCCTGAAAGGTGTTTTCTATGGTTCTTTGCAAGAGAAGAAGTCTGCCGTGTAGAGACCACTAACACAAGAAAAGACAAGCCTTGATTCATACACAGAGCACTTCTTCAATAGGGTTTACAATTGTGTACAGTTTTAGCTTATAACACATCATGAATATTCTACCATCAATAAATGAGAGAGCAAGAAGAGAGAACGTGCCTTGAATTTCCATAGAGTAGCCATGGAACGTCTCTCTAATGGTTCTATGCAGAATAGCTCTCGTGTGCACCAAAAGTGAAGATAAACTATGAACGCATGCACACACATTTTTAACTTGGCATGTATATTTTACTTCCAGCTTCTCCGCAAGAGGCTTCCCTGGCTTTGCTGTGCACAGGGAGCCGAGGCCAAGGTTAAGGCTTTGTGCAGCAGGTTCGAGACACCAAAGGAATTCCCACAAAAAGGAATTGGAGAGTTCCGATTAACACTGAAAGCCTTTAGTGTGCTTTTTTGTAGCTGATAGACAGGTGGTATTTCTCTTCGTCTAGTCTGGAGATCAGAGCTGTTAGCACTGCTGCACTTCATAGGTTGGCATCGGCACACTATTGTGTTATGGTGGAAGGGAAAAGGAGAGGTATGTACCGTAATCCATTCACTACAGTCAAACAGTAATCAGCATATGTACAATAAGTGGTACATCCCCAGAGGTATGTCAGTTATTCTGCACTGTGTCATCACCACAATGGATGCACCGTATTTACAGTGTGGTATATTATGGAGCAAAAATGACACAGATATGTGATGTATTTGTATTGTGAAGGTGATGCATTGTTTGACTTGCGTTCCAAATGCAACGTACTTCCAGCAATGTTGTTGGGGCCTATGCTCATAATGCTGTGTCAATCCTTACATCTGTTTCAAGCAGGTGCAGGGTTTTGACGCAGCATAAGCCCAAAAGTGTCTATAAATGTGTTTATGAGGTAAAGTGGGTTTAGGGTATGGATTGTTTCAAACCCCTTTTGACTAAGCAAGCACTTTTCTTTGTACCGGCAAATTTGTGTTTTATACCTTCAATTCCCTGGTCTCTCTCCTTACACTTGCTGCAAACACTGTTTCACCTAGACACTTTCCTTGCAGAATTGTAATCATTCACCCCCTCATTTATGAGACTTCTTGTGCCATTGCAACTTCACTTTTTGTGATGTTCTGTGGCACAACTGTCAGCGTGATATTTATCAGGCAGCACTAAGGCACTTTTTTTGGTGTACTGTTGCCTGATGAATATCAGCTCATTTAATGCAGTGTGTTAAAGGGGTGTGCAATGGGTGTTGTTGTGGGTGTTCCCAGGAACACCCATGGCCTTTTTACACTTTTGCATATTTATGAGAAATCGAACATCTGAGGCACTGCCAAAAACTTATGCCTCCCAAGGGGAGGCATAAGGAAGGTGCAACGGGCAAAAATAGTTGTATTTCTCTTTATTTATTCGTTTTCTATGTGTGCTGCTTTCTGCATCACACGTAGAAAAAGGAAAAGTCTCTTGTGATTATTTTTCTACAGAAAGGTTTCCGTACCTGTACAAAAAAAATCATCCTTGCAACGCGGACAAAAGTTCCTGCGTTGGTGCAGGCAGACCATTGTGTGCTGGCGCAAGGGAAAAGAATAGAAATGTGCTGTACCTTATAGATATGGCGCATTCCTACCTTTTTCTTTTGCCATAGGGAAATGTAGTAGGAAGGACTGCTGCACTTTTCAACAGCAAAATCTCATAAATGAGGCCTATGTCAGTAGTCAAATATTCATAGTACAAAGTGAGCCTTAGGGCGAAGAGTGTTTCAAACTCCTACAGACTGTGCATACACTGTTCTATGTACCTGCATATTTGTTTTATTTATGTTGAATTTCACAGTTTTTTACTTCCACCCAACACTAGGTTACTCTTGGTATAGTTTTCTAGTGACTCATTGATCAGTGTGTAGTAAGGCATTCACTACATTAAAACAGTAATTAGTAGTTGTAAAATAAGTAGTATATCCCCAGAGATATGACGGTTATTGTGCACTGTGACATCACCACCATGGATGCATCATATTTACAATGTGGTGCACTATGAGGCAAAAATGGCACAGATATGTAATGTATGTGTGATGTGAAAATGGTGCATTGCTTGACTTGCGTTGTAAGCGCAATGCAGCTCCAGGAATGCTCTTTGGGCCCTATGCTCATAATACTGTGTCAATCCTTACACCTGCTTCGAACAAGTGCAGGGTTTTGACGCAGTATAAGCTGAAAAGTGACTGAATTAAATCTTTTAGATTTTACTTATTTACTTTTAGGTGGCGTTCCTGTGCCAGAACACTCCCCACCTGCGCAAGAAAGCCTCCTTCTGGTGCAGGGCTTTACAATGTGACGCACCTTTCAATTACGTCACATTGTAATACCATACATTATAGTACATCTTTTGCACCACCACTGCATCACAAATGTGCAACAGTTGTGTAAAAGAGGCACAAGGACGTTATAAAACCGCCCTTAGTACATACATATTCATCCAGGCAGTTTCACCAATAGTGTAAATTGAAGCATAGACTTGTAACATATTTATTTGCATATGTTACATTCATGTGCTTCGGAGGTACTACAGTATACTATAAGTAAACACCTTATAGATTTATGCTGTAGCACATCCTTATAGTTATGCACTTTTATATTCACCATACACTACTAATGTATTCATTCATTCATTTACGAACTACACATTCTTTCTAACAAACTTTTACAGACTACCATAGAAATATAGTTCTTTTTTTTTACCAATAGAGGTAGTTCTAAAAAGAACTGTTTTTGTCTTTGTTGTTTTATGTTTTTTTTGTAGTTTTTTCCCAAAAACATTTTTTTTAAAACCCCCAGAAAAATGGAACTTTAGTAACAAAATACCTGTGGACAAAAAAGTAAAAAAAAAAAATTATTCTTTTGGGCAACGGTGCTGCTCCTGCCTCTTGACTATGAGGTCCACAGATTGCTCTCCATAGCACAGTATCTGATTGCAAAATTTGCAATTGGAAGTTATATTCGCAAACTGGGGAACAATAATAGGGGTAGGACCGCTTCCAGGAGTTGGTGGTGGTGCACTTGAGGTGCTAGCCACTGCAGGTGGTGGATTATCCTGTTGGCTGCCTGTTGCCTCCCTTGCATAGTTGACTGGATGCAAATTTCTAACGTGGCAGTCCATACTTGCCGTCCCAAAAGAGTATTTTTTCATAGGGTCACCTCTTGATAGTGTTACTTCACATATCTTACATGTGACCTTAGGTGCATTCACCTTTTTTTGGCCCTCTGGAAAAGTGAAACATTTCCAAATTAATGCTTCTTTTTTAGTTTTTTGAGGAGGCATATTTACAAATTCATTTTCATCAGATGAATTCTCAGCTGGTGATTGAGGCAGACCAGCCATATTGATGAAAAAGTTCTTCTTGTTTGCAGCTCCAAATAAATGATATTACGCCTCAGAAAGTCCAAGTAGAATGATCAAAATGGGAGGGCTTTTTCAACAGTTAGAATGGGAAGTATTATAAACCAATGAAATGTCTTCTTTTAAAGTCACATGACTGTACATACTCTTACGGTATGCTTACGGAGCTCTTACGGTGCGTGTACGTACGGCGTACAGTCGCGATGTGCGTAATTGCTTTGAAAAGTAATATACGCTTTTTAAAACTTAAAATAAACTATTTTCTTGATTATCCCAGATAATGTCTACATTTAAACTTTACAATAAATACATAGATATATTGTTTTAAACATTATAAAAGTTTAGTGGGGTACGCGCACGGTGCGTCGTACGAACGCAAATGACGTCACACTGAAGCGCTGATGCGCTGCGTAACGGCAATACGTATTTGTGGCATATGCGTGCGTACACGCTGAGTACGACTTACAGTACAAAAGACAGTGTGATTACTGTACGGGTACGGTGCAATTATCCTCCCAAAAAAATTTTGTAGAATTTTATTTTTTAATTTAAAAAAAAATATATATATTATAAAAAAAATTGTATTTGTTTTTGTTTTTAGTTTACATTCAAATATAAAATATAAAAAAAAGAAAATGTAAATATTTATTATAAAAAGAAAGAAAAAAAGTTTAAAAAGAAAGAAATTAAAAAATTAATACATTTAACAATTATCATTTAAAAAACCTTAGAAATTTACTGAAAAAACCATGGGTTTCACACATGTTATAGTTAGTTGGAGATTTTACTCATACAAAACCATTGAAATTCCCCCGTTATAGTTAGTTCAGCTAACTATAACTCGCGCGCCTGCAATGCACTGCTGATGACGTCACATATTACATCACTCATGACATGGTCAGTGACATCACTCATGACATCACTGATGGCATCTCAAATGACATCACTGATGACATCATCCAGTGAATGTGTGTCTTTCTGAAAAATAAATATGTTTTATATATGTATATCTAAAGGTCGATGGAAGAATAAATGGGTAAATAAGTGTCTAATTGGATTTTGTTTTGTAAAAATGATTGTATAACTGACTTGTTAAGTGCATCTTAGTGAATACATGTATTAGCGAGTAATGTTTAAGCATGTAAATATCTGTATCAGTGTCTCACTTTGTGTATAAGTGGCTGCATGGGTTGGTGAGTAGCTACATGAGTTTCTATATGGGTTATTAGTTGGTTTTTTGAGTATCAGTATGAGTGTCTGTATGGTTTGGTGGCGGATATTACTTAGCGCATAGATGCATGAATGAGTGACTCACTGTTTGCATGTGTTTTGAAGACAGCATGTGTGCAGGACTGTATGGGTAGATGAGTGTGTGCACGAGTGCGTTAGTGAGTGAATGACTGACTCAATAGTATCTTTATGAGTATCTACATATATTTTAAGCTAGTATATGTGAGTATTGATGTATATAAGTGAGTATATGTGAGAGTGAGAGATTGGAAGAGTTCCTGTATAAATAAGTATGTGTTTCTATAAGTGATTGTTTAAGAGAGTAAGTATGTGAACGTTTCTGTAGAAGTAAGTGGAGTGGTGTGTGTATAGCTGTATATGCAAGTAAATGGATGTTTGTTTATTTGCATGTGTGAGTATGTGTGTGAGTAACTCTATGGATGAGTGTCTTTGTGTAACAGGATGTATAGGTGTATGAGTACATATGATGAGTGAGTACATGTATGAGTGACTATATAGAACTGTTAGTGAATGAGTGGATGTGTATGTGGATGTTGGAGTTACTGAATAGGTTGTTGTAACTGGTATTGGTATCTCCATTTTTTTTAAATTGTAGTTTCTATTTTTGAATGTGTCTATCAAAGGTTATATTATGGTGAGACGAGGTCTGCAACTCTTTCACAAGGATGATGTAATCAGTGATGTCATCAGTGATGTCATTTGAGATGTCATCAGTGATGTCATGAGTGATGTAATATGTGACGTCATCAGCAGGGCATTGCGGGCGCGCGAGTTATAGTTAGCTGAACTAACTATAACAGGGGAATTTCAATGGTTTTGTGTGAGTAAAATCTCCAGTTAACTATAACATGTGTGAAACCTATGGATTTTTCAGTGAATATATATATATATATATATATATATATATATATATATATATATATATATATATATAATGTACTTACCTACATTCACTTGGAGATTTGGTTCCTTGGAGTTCTTCAGTTATCAACCAATACAGACCATCCTGCTGTAAAGAAATAGAAAGAATATTGTATATTACAAGACAAGGAGAAAGCATGAAAAAAGAGATAACACACATAGGAAAAATCTAGAGCGAGGAGTTTAGTTAGCTGTATATGGGAGTAAATTGTGAATCTATTTTGCAGCATCCTGTCAAGACAACTATCAGTAAGGACTAGCAGAGAACAGTCCCAAAATCTATACCAACCAAAGTGCAGCTAGCCACTACAAAGGGACAGGTATAGATAGTGGTGCAATTTTCCTTTTGGGGCCTGAGTATAGTTGTTGTGGTTATATAATATTTCTTTTTACAGGTGACTACTTAAAGCCAAGCGAGAGTACCTGTCCACAAGAAGATTAGCAGCGGCAGTCTCTCTTTATTTCCCAATCCCCTTTCCCCCTCTTTGCTGCTAGTGAAGTAATTCGCTGTAGTGGAGTCGGGGATTGAGGAACGTTCATCTGTTCCTGCGGAAATCATCAGTTCTGGTTAAGGTACCGGACAGATTGAAGTGCCATAACCAAAACTTCCGCCCGAGCAGAATGGCAGAGGGGATAGATGTTAAGTCTTTAGCGCCAGTATTAAACGGTATACAAATACAGTTAAGTGATGCCATGTTTGAGAATAAGTTACGTAGAGAAGAGGTTAAAAAATCTAGTCAAGAGGCCCACATTTTGAGTCAAAAGTTTGAGGAAATTTCCGCCAGTGCCATGACTAGTGCAAAGGAAAATAAATCACAGGAAGGAGGATCTTCCAGTACATCTTCCCCTGCACGCAGTCACACTTGCACTATGGTGCAAGGGTGCCTGCATTGGCGCTACACTTTTAAGTGTAGCACCAGCACAGGGGGAAACGCAAGGCTGCAACATATTCCTGTAAATATGGTGCAGTCCTACGTTTCCGAAGTGTTAGAGCGTGTCATTAATTCAAGGATGCTAAGGACACGCTCCTCCACTTCTGTTGTAAATATCCATCTTAAAATTTTACATTGTAAGAATTTGAAAAAACTGAATAATTTAATGGGAAGATTGGTGCTGCATCCCAGGGACAATATTTTACATGGCTGGTTTTATTTTGCAGTACAAGGCTCCTGCTCCTGCCAGGGCCAGACTGGGAACCAAAATCAGCCCTAGAAAATGTTTTCAGACCAGTCCCCATAAAGTGCATACCAAGTGCAATGAGTGAGCCTGGCCCCTACAGAGGGGGCTTTAGAATGCTATCCCCCAAAAGTTTTTGGGAAACAATGGTGCAGACTACAACACTGTTATCATTACACATTGAATTTTATTAGATTTAAAGAATAGTAAATGAAGACCTTATTATGCACCAGGGTACGACAATCTGGGAAGAAAAATAAGTTACTGACAAAAGCAGTAAGTAACCGACTGCACTATGCACATAAAATTAAAAAAAAAATAAATGCATGGTACATGTTCTTTGCAGTAGGCATATTAACCCTCTGTGCTACATTAGATAAGTTAAAGCTGCCACTGGACAAAACTCTTCTCTCTCTCTCTCTCTCTCTCTCTCCAGCAGGTACATTAATCACTGGTGTTATCTTGACACTTTTATTGTTGCTCGAAACCTGCTAATTCTAAAAGCAACTTTGAAGTGCTTTTAAAAATGCTGCCTGCGGACCCCCTGGGAATGTGTTAAGGACCCCTGGGGGTCCACGGACCACAGTTTGGGAAACACTGCCTTAGGCCATTCCCGATAGTTATCTTATGAGTTAGTGAGCATTGAGTATCTGTGATTATCTGGGCCCAATTCCCACTATGTACCTCTTTTAAGATCATCAATAGGCCATCCGGGATTTTATATCTTTTCATGTCTCCCCAGAGTATACTACAGTCCACAGAATCAAATGCTGCCCGAAAATCGACAAAGCAACAATGTAATTTCCCATTTTGCTCTATCGATTTGCGGGCTAGGGCCCATAGAGCAAAGCAATGATCTAATGTAGAATGGCCTTCTTTAAATCCGCCTTGTTCAACTGGGATAATTGATCCCTTTTCTACCCAAGTCTTTAACCTACCTAATATTATTTTAGCAAATATCTTTTTGCCAATATCAAGAAGGTTAATTAGTCTATAATTCTTGGGTGCTTAAATATCTCCTTTTTTATGAATGGGCCTAATTATCGCACCCTTCCAATTAATCGGGATCATCCCTGTATCAAGGATTACTTAGAACATTAGGCAGAAAAATTACTCAGGTAATTCATGCTATTTCCCCTTTGATTCCCTTAGCAGCCCCTGAAAGGTTTAGTGGGGATCCTCAGAAGGCCCACAATGCTCCCTGCACTTTCTTTGTCGACCTATTATTTTTAATGAAGATCAGTCAAAGGTGGCCTTCATATTGTCCTGCCTGAGTGGAGACGCAGCAGCATGGTCTATGCCATTAGTGAACAACAATGATCCTATTTTATATGAGTTTAAGGATTTCAAGAGAGAATTTCTGCGCATCTTTGATCGAAGATCCATCTCCCAAACCACAGATAATGAGCTGTTGGATTTAAAGCAAGGTAATCGTGACTTGGTTGCTTAACTGGCACAGTTCAACAAGCTGATTGTAGAAACCAACTGGCCAGAAGCAAAGAGAGCAGCCATTTTCTATCGAGGACTTAAGGATGAGTTGAAGGATGGATTAGCCCAGATACCTAAGCGGCCCACGGATGTCTCAGAGTTGATAGATCTGGTCTTACAGAGTGACCAAAGCAAGAGTGAAAGAAAGAGTGAACGGCGAAAGGATTGTAAATATATCCCTCCGCAATTTGATCGATTCCGGTCGGACAACTCTAATATTAAAGACACCTCCTCTGAGGAAGAACCTATGTAAATTAGTTTAGTTTGTGGGCCATTAACTGAAGAAGAAAAGGAGAAGAGACGAGCTGGCAAACTCTGCATGTATTGTGGTAACTCGGGCCACTTTGTCGAAGATTGTCCCAAGAAACCCAAGAATAATTTGTGGGTAAAAGACAGGCTCCACCAGTAGAGGGAGTTGTTCTGGTGGAAGCTCAAGGTAAGTCAACTCCAGACCCACAATTGATTGCAAATACTTTACAATCTTTAGCACCCCATTTAATTATTTCTGGAATGATCGAGTTTGGAGATTCAGAAGTGGAAGAGATCTCAATGATGATAGGTTCAGGTGCAATGGGCAATTTTTGTGATGTAAGATTTGCTCAATCCTTAGAGATTCAGTTTGTTAAAAAGGAAAGACCAGAATCTGTTAGAGCTGTGGATGGAACCAACTTATCTTCAGGTCCCATTGTTCATAAAACTGAGGACATCTGGTTAAGGGGGCCCAGCAGTCATCGTAGTATCTTGAGGTTCAGTCTAATCAATGCTCTACAATTTCAGCTAATTCTTGGGTTGCCCTGGCTTACCAAACATAAACCCAGGATAGATTGGGCTAAGAGGTCTATAGTCATGGACTCTGACTATTGCAAAAGAAATTGTCATGAACAAAGTTTAAAACCTCCCCCAGCTTCACCTCCTTTGTTTTTGGCAAGTCAATCTAAATCTATCTGTTTGTTGGAAACTCAAGATATTTCGATAGAATATCAAGATTTGGCTTCAGTTTTTGATGAGCTGGAAGCAAACAAGTTACCTCCTCATCGTGAGTATGATTGTAAGATCGAGTTTGAAGCCCGCACATCTTTGCCTTGTAGTAGAATTTATGCGCCTTCGGAAAAAGAAAATCAGCATTTAAAGGAGTACATTGATCAGTATCTGGCTAACGGTTTTATTCGCCCTTCTCAGTCTCCGGTCTCCTCTCCACTTTTCTTTATCCCTAAGAAGGATGGAAGGTTTAGAACTGCATCGCCTATAGAGCATTGAATCTTGTCACTAAAAAGGACAGTTATCCCTAGCCTATAATTTATGAATTGCTTGATCAAGTTAAAGGAGCAAGAGTGTACACAAAAGTTGATTTAAGGGGGGCTTATCATTTAGTGCGAATGGCTGAAGGTGAAGAGTGGAAAGCTGTGTTTCGCCATTGATTGGGTTTGTTCGAATACCAGGTCATGCTCTTTGGTTTGTGCAATGCGCCAGCAGCCTTCCAACATTTTGTGAATGACATTCTGAGGGAATTTTTGGATCATTTTGCTGTTATCTATATTGACGATATTCCCATTTTTTCCGCAAACATGACTGAACACATTCAGCATGTACAATTGATCTTGAGGAAGCTGCTTGAAAATCAACTTTTTGTAAAATTGGAAAAATGTGATTTTCATTCTACTCAAGTGGAGTTTTTGGGTTTTGTTCTATCACCAGAAGGAGTGTCAATGGATGATTCAAAGGTGAAGGTCATCAGAGAGTGGCCCTCTCCCTGCAATGTGAAAGAGGTACAAAGTTTAATTGGCTTTGCCAATTTCTACCAACGATTCATTCCAGGGTTCTCCGAGAAAGTGTCTCCACTGACTCAATTGTTGAAGAAAGGGATCAAATTCGATTGGACCACAGTGACAGAAGGTGCTTTTCTGGATTTAAAGAACATTTTTATCTCAGCTCCAGTTCTTTTACATCCTGACCCAAAGAACCCATTTTTCGTTGAAGCGGATGCCTCAGATTTGGCTATAGGTGGAATCCTTTCGCAGAGAGACAAGAATACGGGTCAGCTTCATCCAGTAGCATTTAGATCTCGAAAGTTGACTCCTGCATAGATTAATTATTCCATTGCTGATAAGGAGTTATTGGCAGTAAAAGAGAGGTTTTTGTGTCATCTCTGACTCTGGTAACAATTACGGTCAAAATCTTGGCAAGCCCTACAACAAACTACGGGCTCTGGAGGAGTGTCGTGGGGCCCTTACCCGCATCCTGGACTTGTAGAGAGATGCAGGAACACCGAGGTGGACTCCAAGTCCCAGGATTCTGTGCCTGACTACACCTGGGCCAGGAACAAGCTACACCCACAGCCTCAGGCGCTTTATCTGACTTCGCCCACCCGCTTCGCGGGTGCCGCAGCGCAGAGGTTTTTGTGTGATCTCTGACTCTGGTAACAATTACGGTCAAAATCTTGGCAAGCCCTACAACAAACTGTGGGCTCTGGAGGAGTGACATGGGGCCATTACCCGCATCCTGGACTTGTAGAGAGACGCCAGAACACCGAGGCGGACTCCAAGTCCCAGGATCCTGTGCCTGACTACACCTGGGCCAGGAACAAGCTACGCCCACAGCTTCAGGTGCTTTATCTGACCTCGTCACACTTGCTTCGCGGGTAAAGCAGCGTGGAGGTTTTTGTGTGATCTCTGACTCTGGTAACAATTACGGTCAAAATTGTTGCAAGCCCTACAACAAACTGCGGGCTCTGGAGGAGTGACGTGGGGCCCTTACCCGCATCCTGGACTTGTAGAGAGATGCGGGAACACAGAGGCGGACTCGAAGTCCCAGGATTCTGTGCCTGACTACACCTGGGCCAGGAACAAGCTACGCCCATTGAGGTTTCTCCCATATAACCTTTTCACATACCCCGCATCGCAGGAGCGCGCAGGAGCATCCCAGGAGAAGCCCGGGACAAGGGCGGGGCCGTCTGTGGCCGTCCGGGCCAGTCGAGGCTGGGCTGGGCCTCCCCCTTACATGTGCCGTTAATAGTGAGTCTTTTTATGTACTTCCCCGGATTCGTTATTATCCCACCTATTTTAAAATTTGGTAGCTGTGGTTACATCTAGTTTCTATATTTAGTTCCATTGCCCCTTTTGGAGTAATAATTGTTCGTGATTTCTTTGTGTATCCAGCTATAGCGCTTTGACTTAGAAATGGAAAGAATGTTACACTAAGCAGGGTGGGGGGTTCTGTGTCTGGAACTCTGGACCAGTTTATCACTAGGGCCGAAGACGGCTGTAATGCCAGAAACCGGTCCCCGGGAGCTTGTTTCCTTCCCAGTGTAAGAATTGGCTTCTGTAGTTTGGTTTGTCCTGTTCCCATCATGCACTGGGACAGGAACAGACTAATTTGCATACAGCCAGGTTCTGAAACTGGGATGGTGCAGTGAGCTAAAAAACGGTGTTGGATCTAGCCCTGATCTTTTGACTGGGTGAGAGCTTTCTGCTTAATTCAGAGACTCTGTCCCTCACCACCCCTTTTTGTAAATATTTTTGTCCACCCTAAGCGTGGAAGGGTATTCTCAGATGTGAGACCCTTGCTCATTGCACCATCAGGATTCAAGCAAACCGGGCCGAAGACGGCTGTAATGCCAGAAACCGGTCCCCGGGAGCTTGTTTCCTTCCCAGTGTAAGAATTGGCTTCTGTAGTTTGGTTTGTCCTGTTCCCATCATGCACTGGGACAGGAACAGACTAATTTGCATATAGCCAGGTTCTGAAACTGGGATGGTGCAGTGAGCTAAAAAACGGTGTTGGATCTAGCCCTGATCTTTTGACTGGGTGAGAGCTTTCTGCTTAATTCAGAGACTCTGTCCCTCACCACCCCTTTTTGTAAATATCAGTTTATCACTAGAGCAGAAAAAGTTCTCGAAAATGAAATCTTACTCACTGAAAAAAGGTTGTCTCTAGAGTTATCATCTAAGCGTTCGTCCCTTGGCACAATCATGGCTGCAGCTTCCCCAATACAACATAAGGCCAATGGCACTTCATGTCATAGCACAAGTGGGGACCAGGCAGCAGTGGTTGGGTCTACTAATTCCATCCTTAGCACCCCAATAGACACTACCACCCCCAGCACCTCCATAGACTCTACCACGGATAGTATATCTATATTAGCGAACAGCCTAGCTGAATCTAACACTCCCATCACCCATACCCCACCCTTTACAAAAGTATCAAATGCTCCTAAATTGGGATAGGCCAAAAAAGTTTATCCTCTGGTAGGCAAACGCAATCGTGGGGGAGGTACCCAAAAGGGTCAAAGTAACTAAACCAAACACCCTATCCCTATCATCCCACCCCAAAGAGCAACATCAACCAGCTATCATCGCTATCGGGGATAGGCCAAGTAAACAATTACCCTGTTCGAATGAAGACAACCAACTATCCAAAGGTACGCTCGAAGCCCTAGAGCAACTACTTAATGTTTGCTGCTCCCACTTCTTGAGAGGGTTAAACTTATAAATGAGACTGTGGCTAAACTGGAAAGTGCAGTTAAGGCCAATTCAGCAACACTGGTAAAAGCATTGGAGTCCCCCGGTGGCTCTAGGACCACACTGCCCCTAACAATGGCTGTTGACCCTAAGAGTCTCCCAACAGCAACCCCACAGGTCTCATCATCTAACCCAAATATCCAATTAGGTTCTTTTGGCTCTGCAAATGGCACAGTGCAGGCATCTGTCAGTGATTACACTAGGAAGGGTGTCGAAGCAACTGTTAGCGAAGGTAGGAAGAAGCTGGCTACCCCTGGTAGTAGTGCGCCACCAAAAGCTAGAGGGACCATCGAACCAAGGAAGGAGGTTTTGCAAACGAAGCTCCCTAGTATCAACCTACCCCCGGAGTCAGCACCTTACACTGTCATCTTGGCTGGTGTCCCAGGGATCCTGCACGATAATTTAGAATCCCATAGTGACCTTAAGAACAAGGTCACTTTCTGGCTTAACAGAAACAGAACGCTCCCACCCCGTGTGAATGTGGAGATCTTACATGTAAGAAGGGTGAGCTGGCTGGGAACGAGACCTAAGGACCTAGAGGGTGATTGTATTATCGTAAACTTTAGGGACACTAGAGCAGTTAGGTATATATGCTATGATTGGGAGAATCAGAGTACAAATGGAATTCAATCTTTTAGCCTGAGCTATTTTTACCCAAGCCAATCATGCAGAATGACCCCTGATCAGCTGAGTGGGTGGAAACAATAACAAGACGTCAACACATCACACGCAGCAAGGAGTTCCGCCTCCCCCTGACCAACCGTTTTGAGTCATTTTACGGTCTGGAGGGGGTGGATTGACTGGGTATTCAACAAAGGAAAAGGATCGCCAACAGGTGCAAGGAAACAACTACAATAGATCGAGTAGAGACTCTATCCAATACCAACGCAAACTGGGTGATTCCAAGGGAATGTAACGAGGCCCCATTAATAGCTCCCTCTTTGCTCTCCCAGCTTATATCTAGAAAGAGGGCTTTTCCTGTTTCTGCCTCCACTTAGGGTATTCATGTTTCCACCCTGCCCCCCCCCAAACGTCTACGACAATAATGGCAGTGGTACGGGCAGGGGCTGTCAAGATGCCAGAGGGAGAAATTAATAACAGGGCCCACAGGCCACGCAAGTATGGTAGCCTCAGTAAGAGCAACATAGGCCCCTTGGCCACACAAATGGCCTTGCCTTCCCCTCCTACGTGTATAGTGGGTGACAACCACTCTTTAACCGTGGTTTCCTGGAATATAGCGAGTCTAAAGAGTAAAATCTCCACAGTTGAGTGGACAGACCTGGTGGAACAACGTGATATTCTGGTATTCTAAGAGACCTGGGCAGTAGACCCCATTTTCCACCCAGGGTATCTTAGTTTTCATAAAGCTGCAACTAGAGGGGCAATAGGCAGACCCTCAGGGGGCCTAAATATTTGGGTTAGACAATCTACCAACTGTAGAATCACAGAACTCAATGTTGATAGCCCAGATATCCTAGCTATAAAGCTGTTTCAGCCTGAGCGCCAGGAGATCTTTATTGTTAATGTGTATAATAGAGGTAAGCCTGGTGGGCGTGGCACTGCTACTTTTTTAATATTGGACACCTTTTTGGATTCTCTTAGCCCCGATTGTAATGTACTAATTTCAGGTGATCTCAACTGCTCATTCGAGCCCTTAAATCCGGAAGGGGAAACCCTCCTGACGGAAGAGGACGTTGAGTGGAATAGCCCCCTACTCGACCCTAAGCCTTTAAAGAAATGGACCGAATTTGCTCTGCAGTGGATGGGTCTTTGCCTTGAGCGTGGCTTCAGGGCAGCCAATGGTCTATCGGCCTCCGATAAAATGGGCAGGCCGACCTTTGATAATGGCTTCCACAAAAGCAGAATAGACTACGTCCTCATTAAAATAGAGCACTGGCCCATGCTAGAGGACATGGTGATTGTGGATCGCCCAGAGAGTGATCACAATCCCCTGGTAGTGAGTCTCCATCTAAATCATGGCGGTGAGCATCATAATCAAACAGATATAGCATCCGCTGATGCCCTGCTCACAAATGATCTACGCGGGGTATCTATTGACCACAGGGTTTTGGACGAGATCACCTCTAAGGTAACTAGGGCTTTGGGAGTTCTGCGCTCACTTCCAACCCAAGAAGAAATTAACAGGGATATAATCCAACTGCACGAAGACCTATTTAGCAATCTTAGATCCCATTTTTCTAAATCTAGTTTACAAAAGAAATCCATTGGCCACCTTCTGCGTCAATCATGGTACAACAAATCGTGCCGGGAATCCTATGGTAAGCTGGACCTCGCCATCAAATCCAAAAGGATGCCTGATATTAGAGCAGCCAGGCGAAATTATTGCAAAACTAGAAACATGGCCAAACAAGACTGGCACAATCTACATTGGCAAGATCTTCTTGCTGCCAGTAAGTTAAAAAACTTGTGCAAGTTCTGGCATATCATCAAATGGGGAAATAACCACGACTCAATGGTCCCTGTAAATCATGTACCGATAGAGGTTTGGGTCGAGCATTTTGAAACCCAGTTCTCTGGGCACAATTTAACCAACGACAACCCCCCTCTATTCCTTGCTCTATGCACACCTCACACGGAATAACATTTGATAGTAGTGAAGTCAAGGCTGCCCTCAAAAAGATCCCCTGTGGTAAGGCCCCGGGTATGGACTGTATCCCCGCTGATCTCTTTAAGCACAATCAAGACAACTTGGTCCCCTATATTGTCTTTCTAGGTAATGCAATTTCTAACGGTGCTGATATACCTGACTCCGGGCGTGGAGCCGAGATATTGTCAATTTATAAAAATAGGGGATCGCTCAAACCCGGGGAACTATCGACCGATCAGCTTGACCGACTCTATACAAAAAATCATTGCTAGGATGGTCCTGGCAAGAATCCAGAGTTGGATCGAGTTGGAGGATATACTATCACCGCTTAAGGCTGGGTTTAGATCCTGCATTAGCACAATCGAGCAGGTTCTTAGGTTCCAGCTGCTTTACTGGAAAGTAGTCCGCTTAGGTGGGGGAACTATTTATGCCGCCTTTGTTGACCTTAAGTCGCCATTCTACTTAGTCGCCAGGGGTAAATTATGGGGGGTCCTAAGGGACTTTGGGATGCCCCTGGAGCTTCTGAACATTGTGATAAAGTTGCACGAGACAAACTTTGCACAAGTACGTTGGGGTGAACAAGGGCAGGTGACCAATAGATTTGTAGTGTCCAGGGGTGTCAGGCAAGGGTGCGTCTTAGCGCCAACCCTGTTCTTGCTATTCATTAACAGGGTTGTGCAGTACTACGCGGCCTACCCGACCGACGCCCCCACTTGGGATTAAATATCCGCTACTAATGTTTGCGGATGATACGCTCTTATTATCGTAAACTCAGGTGGGCCTGCAGGCGGCTCTGAATAAGTCCTACGAATTCTGCCAAGACCACGATTTGCAGGTCAATGTGTCTAAAACAAAATTCATGATTCTCAATAAGGGTAGACCAATGGCAGACCATGTCACCATGAACAATATAAAACAAGAGCAGGCTAATGTCATGTCCCACCTTGGAATTCTCCTCGAAAGCAAACTGAGTTGGAAGCCACAGATTGAAGCCCTATCACTTAAGTTTGCCCAGCTCTCAGGGTCCTTGGTCAAAGAACAGAGAAAGTCACAGACTAAAAGGATAGGCCCAGCTATGAAGGTCTACAACTCCAGGATAGGTTCAGCGATCCTGTACGGTGCGGACCTCTGGGGGTTTGCAGATCTGTCTCCGCTGGTTAAAACTCAGAATAAGTTCCTAAGAAATTTAACAGGCCTTCCCTGCTCCAGTCCCTTGTTGCCCCCAAAATTGGACCTAGGTTGTCACGCAATAGATGATTTTGCTTACTTTAAGCCATTGGCTTTATGGAGGAGGATCTGGACCACCCCCGAACTAGCCCCAATTGCGAAGGCTATTATGGATGTTAGGTCTATCATGGGTTTGGGTAACACCTTATGGTTAGAATATTTTTGGAATCCATGGGTTTGGGTAATCTGTGGTCCGATCCTGTCAACAACCCGTTTCCTCCTAAAAAAGCATTCAAAAGCGTCTATTGGTCATCAATATATCAGAAACACGTTCAACAAGTGTCTTCCACATCCCTGTCAGGATTATTTCTAGAGCTCAAAGCAGACCCCCGCCTAGAAGACTATTGGGACACAGTTACCAGGACCAGTGACAGAAAACTCTACCACCAGTTAAGGGTAGGCTCCTTGCCAACGAGAGTGTTTACAAAAAAGTGGAAGGTCTAACTCCTGTCGTTGGTGTCCAGACCGCAAAGAGTCTATTGCCCATATATTCAATGAGTACCAGGCCTATGCAGCCCCACGGGCCAAATGGCTTAAACCAATCTGCCGTAATATGTCCACAAGGGTAGGGTGTGAGGCTTTAAGGATTCTTAGGTCGGACACGAGCGAACCAATAGTTATAGCTTTAGCTAAATTTCTGGGATGGGTGTGGATTCTGAGGGTCAAACAGTATATAGTTGAGTGACCTTACAGAGATTTGTCCTGATTACATTACAACGGACTCATAACATCATTTTAGATTGTCTGTATGTTTTAAATTGTACATAAAATGTTTTTAAATGCCTTTTTAGACTTTATAGTTTTAATGATGTATTTTAGCAAGGCACTATCTTTTATGATGAAGCAATCGAAATAAAGATATGTTGAACTTGAATTTGTTATTGGCAGTAAAAGATTCTTTTCAAGAGTGGAGACACTATTTTTTAGGAGCACAACATGTAGTGACAGTGTTTACCGACCATCGTAATCTCCAATTTTTGAAATCAGCTCGCACCCTGACTCCTAGACAGTTGAGATGGTCCCTATTTTTTGCTGATTTTGATTTTGTTTTGACTTACAAACCAGGTTCTGCCAACGGTAAGGCTGATGCTCTTTCTCGTCTCAATGCAGGTGAAATTGAAAAAGTGAAGAAAGAGGGCTTGATCATTCTCAAAGAAAAGATTATTGGTATAATCCAATATTCTGATTTTGACGATCTATAAAGTAAATCCTTTGTTTATTTGGAACTCGACGACTGGGTCAAGAAAGGTTCTGGAAGAGAAATAAGAAATGGAAGACCTCATTTCAAAGGAAAACTCTATGTGCCAAATAAGGAGCTCCAATTGATGGTGATTCGACATTTTCATGATGATTTACTGGCTGGTCACAAGGGTGTGAAGAAAACCTTGGAACTGATTTAAAGAGAATTTTGGTGGCCAGCAATGGAGACTCAGGTGGGAAAATACGTAGCCTCTTCTGAGCAGTGCACTAAGGGAAAATCAGTCAGAATGGCTTCACAAGGGTTGTTGTTACCTTTGCCACCAGCCTCATATCCATGTCATACTGTTTCTATGTATCTTATTGTGGAACTTTCCTCTAGTCAGGGGTACTCCACTATTTGGGTGGTGGTAGATAATTTCACCAAGATGAGTCATTTTGTCCATTTAAAGTCCCTTCCAAACTCTACTCAGTTGTCTGCTCTTTTCACTCAACATGTAGTTATTGCACATGGCATTCCCAAAATTGTGATTTCCGACCGGGGAACTCAATTTGTCTCGCACTTTTGGAGGGCCTTTCTCAATAGGTTAAATGTAGATTCTCGTCTGTCTACCAGCTTCCACCCGGAGACTGATGGACAGACAGAAAGAGTCAATCAAGAATTGGAGCAATACTTGCGTCTATTTTTGATAGATAATGAAGGGGATTGGCCAAATTTAATCTGGGCAGCAGAATTATCTTACAACAATGCCAAACACTCTTCCACGGGGTATTCTCCTTGCTACCTCAACTCGGGTAGGCATCCAAATACATTTGTGGGGAAAGAAGAGAGTAATGTCCCAGCAGTAGAGGAAGTGGTTTGAGATCTTCAGAAAGCTTATCAGGTAGCCACAGATAATCTAATTAAGGCAAAGAGTTCTTATAAAAGGCAGGCAGACAAGAAAAGACGTTCCAACCCCATTTTTGAGCCTGGGGACAAGGTATGGATTTCGACTCGAAATATGTATCTCAAGGGAAATAGGAAATTCCAACCTAGATTCGTTGGTCCTTTTGTGGTGGATAGAATGGTTAATCCAGTGAGTGTGAAGGTTCTTCTTCCTCCCAGATTACGGATTCATTCTGTTTTTCATATTTCCCTTTTTTTTTAAATCCTCCAGAATGGAGAGTCAAGAAACCACCAGGTCCTGTTCGATTTCTGTCAGAAGAGGAATTTGAGTGAAACGAATTTTAGATTCTAAACTAAAGAATGGGAAACTTTTTTACCTTGTGGATTTGAAAGGTTTTGGCCCACAGGATAGAACTTGGGAACCTAAGATTAATTTGCATGCACTAAGGTTGGTTCGAGAATTTCATAAGACATACCCAAATAAACCCAAAGAGAGTGAGGGAGGAGTTTTGGTGGGGGGTACTGTCAGGACTGTCCAGGGAAGGTCTCCTAGCGCACACCAGTTGCACCTTTTCGGGGAAATTAGGCACTATTTTCAGATCAGTCAAACCGCGCAGAGTCATGTTCTCGAGCTTGGTATCATTTTGGCTCCGATGTTTGCTCCCCCATTCACGGTGGAAACCTAAGATGGCCGCTCTACAGGACCAAGTGGGTTGCCAGTCTAGCTTTTTCCCACCATAATAATAATAATCTTTATTTGGATATAAAATATCCTTAAAAGAACACCACAATGATTCCGACAACAATACACAATATTAAGAAAAAAACAAACCGGTAAAACAACAATAGTTAAATAAAAATCTTCCAAATAGCGTTATGCGGGTTCTTATTACATATGAGTGATTAAAAAGCACAATCAGCGTAGCTTTAAACAGAACTTTAAAACAGGAAAGGTTTGTAATACCGACAGTTGGCAATGTTAGGCTTGTAAAAGCAATCTAATGTTCATCAAATAGCTGCAGGTTATAAAAAAAAATATATAAAATCAGATAAAACTCAGCAGCAACATATCTATAGCAGCGGGTTGTGGAAAAATGCAGTCAAATAAAAACAGTCTTAGCAGCTTAGAAATAAAGTGCAATTTGATTTAAACTATTGTTTAAGAGAAGAAGCATGCATAAAGGAACGATATGCAGAGTGTATATAGGTTGTGAGGCCTATATTTAAGGCTATGTTTTCAGGGTTTAGTGCTGCAATAATTGCCTGTCTACAGGCTCGAATACCCAACCTGTTCCACTCCGTTTTCAATTTGCGTCTGCGTTGAGACATATGGGCGGGGCAAAGCCAGACCACATGCTCCAAGGTTTCAGCCTTCTTTCTGCACCCTCTGCACAGTAAAACTTCTGACATGCGACGCCAAGAGGGCAAATCTTTTAGAAATTGCCAGTCGCCCAATCAAATAGCCATGAAGCTGAGTTTTAAATAGAGGGAGTAAGTGCAGGACAGATAGATAGCGGGAGATAGCCGCCCATAAGACTTCTTAAATGCCCATGCATGTCTGCGTTTGGCAAAATGGGCTTAGTCACTAATAAGGGAGCTCAATCTGACACATTTCTTAATGCAAGATTTAAATGCAGTAGTGCTGGGGTTGAGGGCCCATAGGTCGCCCGCTGACATTTCGCGGATGGAGTCCTTAAAAAGTCATCCATAAGAGCCTCCTGGATTTTTCTCGGAAATGTCTAGCCAAACTAGTGACTCTAGTGAGCCTGTGTCTGCTTGTCTAAGTTTATAAATAACAAAAGGATATTGCCAGTACTGATATCAATAGGTGATATACAAGAATTCAAACACAGTACTTGAAACAACATTCAAGACCGGGAGCTAGTCAATAGCTTTTATTATTCTTTATAACTTTGTCAGCAGAGAAACATATTTTATAAAATGCGTATTCAAAAACAAACATATAATACATGCTAGGCGAAAGCTCAAATTTGGGAATCATTCATCATATCAGACATATCACAGGCATACAACATACAACCATTCATTGGGGAAAGGGATACAATGACTACAAGAACTACAAAGAGTGCAAAAAGATGCAATATTTACAATATAATGATAGGCACAAGACAAAGGGAATATGAGAGAAAAGCCAAAGTCTGCGGAGCAATTGAAAGGTAATATCACTTAGAAGTTATTCCAACAGGGGGTACATTCCTATATCAAGTTTGAATATCCAAGATACTTTGTTCATCATTAAGTAAAGGTAATGTACACAAAACAGTGATAAGCAACAGGAATCCTTTTTATAGAGCTTGTCACTCTTGCAGACAGCGGTATGGCTGGGGCCTACGCGTTTCGAATCCCGTTGATTTCTGGGGATTCTCTTCAGGGCCTTTGGTAGTCTCTGAATAAAATACAAAAAAGGGGAGGGGGGACAAGGTATGAGAAACTCAAAACAACATGGTTTATTTGACCAGGGGATCAACATCAGGCACATAACTCAGGTCCCACCCCCCTCTCCACAGGCTTACCGAAAAGCAGAGGTGCAGGGGGCAACGAAGGCCTCAACGTTCTAACGGGGTGGACTAGGCCAGAGTATGCTGGGAGATTGGTACTCTACAGATTCTTAGTAACTCTCACCTAGTTAATGTCGTCCTAAGGTTTCGGTATACGCAGCCGCCGGAGGATGAACACTCACACAAAAGGTCTGGAGGAATAGAGAGGAACTTCAGTATACACAGACCGCAGAATGCGCATTTAGCCGAGTCAGACTAGTAGGAAAAAATCTTACCAAGAAAACAAAAGGTCAGGTGGGGTATTTAAAATTTTAAATACCCCACCTGACCTTTTGTTTTCTTGGTAAGATTTTTTCCTACTAAGAATCTGTAGAGTACCAATCTCCCAGCATTATCAGAATCCTCCTTCTGATATTTTCTATGTTTACCTCCATACAGGTTGACGTTTGCTAAATTCTGTCACTCGGTCTCTCCTCTTAGAAAAGCTTCTTTTCTGATAGATAAGGTAAGTAAAAGATCTAGCCTCGCCATTCTTGATCTCCCGTCAATCCATACTTTTTCCATAGTTTACTGACTTCCATGTACTAATTTTTCAGACTCTGGCCTAGTCCACCCCGTTAGAACGTTGAGGCCTTCGTTGCCCCCTGCACCTCTGCTTTTCGGTAAGCCTGTGGAGAGGGGGGTGGGACCTGAGTTATGTGCCTGATGTTGATCCCCTGGTCAAATAAACCATGTTGTTTTGAGTTTCTCATACCTTGTCCCCCCTCCCCTTTTTTGTATTTTATTCAGAGACTACCAAAGGCCCTGAAGAGAATCCCCAGAAATCAACGGGATTCGAAACGCGTAGGCCCCAGCCATACCGCTGTCTGCAAGAGTGATAAGCTCTATAAAAAGGATTCCTGTTGCTTATCACTGTTTTGTGTACATTACCTTTACTTAATGATTAACAAAGTATCTTGGATATTCAAACTTGATATAGGAATGTACCCCTGTTGGAATAACTTCTAAGTGATATTACCTTTCAATTGCTCCGCAGACTTTGGCTTTTCTCTCATATTCCCTTTGTCTTGTGCCTGTCATTATATTGTAAATATTGCATCTTTTTGCACTCTTTGTAGTTCTTGTAGTCATTGTATCCCTTTCCCCAATGAATGGTTGTATGTTGTATGCCTGTGATATGTCTGATATGATGAATGATTCCCAAATTTGAGCTTTCGCCTAGCATGTATTATATGTTTGTTTTTGAATACGCATTTTATAAAATATGTTTCTCTGCTGACAAAGTTATAAAGAATAATAAAAGCTATTGACTAGCTCCCGGTCTTGAATGTTGTTTCAAGTACTGTGTTTGAATTCTTGTATATCACCTATTGATATCAGTACTGGCAATTTCCTTTTGTTATTTACGATTACGGCTCAGCCATACTGATTAGAGCCAACCCTTAGTTGTTCTTCTGTCTAAGTTTATGGCAGAGGTTTAAATACGAGCCAATGTTAGAGACTTCATAATTTAATAAGCCCAGTTTTAATCTGATCTGGGAGGCAGATGCATATTTTGGCAAATGGAGGACTTTTTAATAAATTTTAGTCACGTGTTGGTTTAGGGTTGTATTTAAGTTACCCCTGAAAATCCCAATGCCATATGACAAGGACGGCCCAATTTTTGCTCATAAAGGTGAAAGACTTGGGCCAGACACATTTTTTGAGAGCTTAAAGAGGGTCACCTGTAGGATCATGGGTTTTACTGATAACTCACTATGCTGTTTGGCAAAGTTGCCCTAGAGTCAAAGTTAACTCCTAAGTATTTGTAGGTGCCTCCTGTTGCAAGGCTCATATTGTTATACAACCAGCCAGTGCCGACGTTGCGTTTTCTACCAAAGGTTACCACTTTGGTTTTCTTTAGGTTAACCTCTAATTGATTCGCGGTGGTGTAATTGTATAATTTGTCCAAGAGCCTTTGCAACCCCACCCATGTAAAACTAAAGAGAACCAAGTTGTCGGCGTACAGAAGATTGCTTATTGGCAAACCACCCAACTTGGGTGGATGACTATTTATTACATTTCGAGCTGCCGACAAGTCTGCTATGAACAGATTAAAAAGAAGAGGGGCCAGCACATATCCCTGTTTGACACCTCTAGTTGTCATGATTTTCTGGGCGAGATGTGTGCCGGACCCCAACTTCACTTGAACCTATGTGCCTGAGTGTAATTGAACAATCGCCTCCAAGAGTTTTTCCGGGATCCCCCATTTGTTTAGCTTTTCCCATAGGACAGCCCTGGGAACCTGGTCGAAGGCGGCTTTAAAATCAACAAAACAACAAAAAACAGCCCTGGATGTGGAATATGCTTTGTCAGCTATTATGGACAATGCCATTAAGTTAGTCAGAGTGCCAAATTTAGCGGTGAATCTGGTTTGATTCATTGGAATCAGGTTGTTCTGTTCCGCCTATGATCTCAGCTCCTTCAAAAGAATGCCTGCGTAGTGCTTAGCATCTGTGTCCAAGAGAACAATTAGTCTGTAATTGTTTGGAGAGGAGTGGGAGCCTGCATTGTAGATTAGATGAATTATTGCGCCACGCCAAGAGTCCGGAATGTTTGAGGTTCTTAAAGCGAAGTTGAAAAGGTTAGTTAGGTGTCCCGACCAAAGATCTATATTTGATTTAAATTGGGTCTGTGGTAGGCCATTTGGGCCCGGAGCTCCGTCCGATCTTGCTTTTAACAAAACTTTGGCAACCGTTTCTTGGGTGATCTGCAAGACATCGCTGCTGGGGTCTAAACAGCCAGTGGGCCTACTCCAGCTCTTACTCTGGCTTGTTTCCGTCGGGTTGGGAGCTCATATTTGTAAAGACAGTATTCCCTCTGGAGACCTAAAGTGGTCTGTAAGGAAGGCAGACCAGTCGGCTTCTTGAATGTTTGCTGACCCAGAGCTGCATGAGCTGGAGTTGAAGCGGTTGATTAAAGCCCAGAATTTTCTTGCGTTTTGGTTTTTACTCTCCCATATTAGTTTGCACTAGAATTTACTTTGGTGGAGTCTTTTATCTTTTTGTATGGCCTGCCTAAATGATTTTTGAGCAGTTTTGTACACATTTAGGTGCTCGTTGTTTCCTGGGGATTTCGTAAGGACCGCAAGGCATTGTTTCTGGATTTCTTCAGCACCCTCTTTTGGTTTGAGTTTGAGAACTGGCGACTAGAAGAAGCCTTGTGGAGATACTGTTTGGCTGGAAAAAGGTTTATCAGTTGTAAACAGAGCTTCAACCATGCAACAGTGGGAGAAAGTGCCGGGTCAATTCCGCCCGTTATAGGAGCCAGACTTGCCTTCATAACATTAGGGCTTATGTCTTCACTCCATCTTAGGCGCTTCAAATTTTCGGTGTACGTTCCTGTACATGTTGTTGAGGCTGGTATGTGGTACTCTGGCTTTACATGGAGGGTAGCAGTCTGGGGGCGGTGGTCGCTTTCCGTTCGAGATAGAATACTGAAGTCGCTCAGGTGTTTTAGCTGGGCTAGATTGCAAATAGTGTAATCTAAGTAAGATTGTTTGCGACCATTTGTCCAGGTCCATTTTGGTGGAGTACCATTCTGCCATTCAATACCAGAAATCCAGCACTATGAAGTTGCAGCACGCACAGTTCTCCCAGACAGCAGTATGCTTGTTTTGGTAGATTGGACTGTGCCTCTGTCACAGTAAATTTGAATGGGAAGAGCCCTTCGTGGTCAGCTGCAGGAGTAGGGGGACCTTTTGGGTGATAGGGGACATCTTGATGAACAATATGACTTGTTAAGGGTTCTGATTTCCCACTCGGCTGCATCCCGATTGCAGGTGTAGACGAGGGGTTGGGTAATTCCGTGTTCGAGGTTGTAAGTGTTTGGGGTAACTGAGGAGGACATTCGGATGAACTGCCTCCCTTCACTTGCTTAACTTCACTTATGACAGTGGATAAGAAGGCTGGCAGTGAAGAGAGGGAATCAATGATGGGTGAGTAGTAGCAGACCGACTGTACTTGTTTTGAAGATGATTGTGCTCCTATAATTAAGTTGTTCAGTTTGTCGATTTGCTCTCAATCCCTGCTGTAAACAGTGCTAAGGTGTTCAATAGGTCAACCTGCGTGTCTAGTTTGTCTGAATGATAGTTTAAAGCAGTAACTGTAGATTGGAGGTTTTGAAGTAATTGTGGCCAAATACTCGCTATTGTGGGGGCGTCTTGGTGAGGCTCTGTTTTAGGAAGGACATTGGGAGAATTTTGGGGTTTTTTAAAAAAAAAAGGACAAATCGTCTAGCAATTGGTCGTTTGGATCATTTCTTTGTGGGGGGTTTAAAGAAGTTATTATTACTGCTGATGGTGAGAGTAAGCATTGTTTGGGATTAGTCAAATCTGGACTCCCCTCTGAAGGACTTTGGATGTGTAACAGGGGGGGACTAAATATGTCAAAGGTGGGTGCAGAATCCCTTTGGGTGTGAATTTGTGGGAAAGAAAGATGAGAGTGAGATGCTGGGGTAACCTCCCTGTGCACAGCGGAATTTTGGGATAGAGGAGTTGAAAGGTTCTCAGATTGTAGAGGATGCTGTACTTGGGGGCTTGGGTTATAAGATAGATTCCCTGGGGGTGATTGGCTGGAAGTGGCCTCTTGGTTATACATGTCATGAGGGGTAGAGGCTGACTTAATGAAAATTGATTGCTTAGTGGGGGGATTTGAGTAACCCTCGCAGAGCCCTCCAAGATGATGTTCTGATCGGCGGGTGCGGACCCGAAAATGTACACATCCGGAGCTAGGGCCAGCTTATCGTTGGAAGTTGACAATATTTGTGGCAGATGTGTGCTTTGCTCTGCAGATTGGTCAGCATTGCGGGGCTTGGTTACCTCTGAAGTTTGAGGGGGAGGTGTGGAATGAGCCCCACCCGGAGGTTTTTTGAAGTAGTCCAAAAGGGTGAGGGATTTTAAACCATTCAGAGATGGAGCACAAGGGGTGTGCGTACTGCTGTTGCTAGTGTGTTGTCGTCCATTTAATGGTGATTTAGGGACCTTCTGAATGTCCGTGGCAGCCAATAAATTAGTGTAGTTGACCAGGAAGTGCTCCGCATCAGTTGCCGACTGTTTGTGTATCTTCCGTTTTAGTGCCAAGTGGGCTTTTCTTATTTTCTCAGATCTCATTGCTTCCATTGTTGGACGAGGCTATTCAGAGCCACTGGGGTTGGGAACTAGGGTGGATTGACGTTCTTCAAGCCGCTCTTTGTATTGCTGACTGAGCTTGGGGGCGAGAAGGTCATAAAGGATTGCGTAAAGAGTCGTGTCGAAGGTGGTGTAGGGCCAGCGTAACTCTGGGACAAGGTTGCTAATTTTGTCTTTTCGTGTCTTGTGGTGTCGTGAACTACGGGATCAAATGGCTACGCGTGTGGGCACCCACCCAAACACACTTAGTCCCTACTCAACCCCCTCGCCCGAGGCCACTTGTCCACTGGTCACAACTGCACCAGTCGCCTGAGGCCTGTGATTTTACTACTGGACACCCCCCAGATGCGACACCACAACTACCCAGATGGGTACGCAAAACGGGGGAGCCGTCACAGCACGGCAATCAGTTGCAGTCAGGGCAGTGGGACCGGCAGTGGTAGCGAAGGGGAGAGGGGGTTGGAGGGTGTGGAGGGAGCAGAACCAAAGCTTAGGAGTATCTTGTAAGTGAGCGTCCTAAACGGCCGAGCTGCCAGAGGAGGTGGATGGCCGGAGAGCGAGGCTGGGCAGAGCAGGGATGTGCGGCTGCCGGGGCCCGAGGAGCGGTCACTGAGGGCTCTTTAAGGGCGCTTTCAGGATGGCCCCTGCTGAGGACCTACACCAAGCCAAGACTTGGTTGAGACCAAAAATGAGGTGGTTCGGGGGTGAACTAGAACAGATTGGCACAGATTAGCGGGGGGGCACAAGTGCGCCCCGTGGAAATGGGGACTTTATGTTAAGAGTGACTCGGGGTGCTCAACTATGCCAGAGCTTCGCTGTTATGTTCGATGTTATGTCCCAGCAGGGCTAAAAAGCTGAAAAGCTGAAAAGCTAACAACACCATCACACACCGCCCCTTGGCGACTTACTTGGCCCCGCCTCCAGCACGTTCTTGTCCGCTTCCCACAAAAGGTCATAGCACCTCGCAGCAGCATTCTGCCGCCAGCAATTCAGGCTCAGCCCGCACTCAGCCCACACTAGCCCGTAACGGCCCCTGTAACGTCCCCTGTGCCGCCCCTGTACAGCCTCAGGCAGCCACAACAGCCCCCGCTCACTGCTCGCTTGCTCGCCTGCTCACCTGACTCCACCCACCAGCCGCGACCGCGTTAGCACGTTCCGTGCATTCAGATGCGCTTTCCGTCAACAGTAATTCTTGGCCAAAAGAAGCTTTTTCCCACCAATTTCCCAGCCCTGCTGTGCTCGCGCTCGCTCGCGTGAAGCATAGCGCACTTCAACCATTCTTTTGAAGTAAACAGTCGCGTTTTAGGTTACGCAGCAGTTTCTAGTTTCTAGAAGTAAAGAATCCGAGATTTTCCCCGGAACTCGATAAGGGTATCACAGTAGGTACACTGTGATATAAGGTGAGCCTTGTGTTTTTGATTTTGGGGGCGATTTCCTGGATATTTTTGAAAGGCTTTGTGAATGAAGATATTCTAGTTTGTAGAAACCAGCAGGTTACAGAGACAATTCCACGGAATGAAAATAATTTAAAGACTTTCAGTTTCTTCTTGTATAGACTTAATTTTTGGGATACTAAGAAATAGCAAAACCTATGTGGTATTCCAGTCTCTTCAGATAAGATACAGAGTTTCAGAAAATAGAATAGAAAAGGCACAAGAGAGTAGCAATTAAGCAGCTTAAAGAAACGCCAAGCAAAATTCGGATTTAGACTACGATAGACTTTCAGCCCAGTCAAGACTTCAAACTCTGAGAGGAGCGCATCTGTACTTATAGTTATATATATATCAGTGATGTCATGAGTGATGTCACTGACCATTTCATGAGTGATGTAATATGTGACATCATCAGCAGTGCATTGCAGGCGCGCAAGTTATATTGAGTCCAACTAACTATACCGTGGGAATTTCAATGGTTTTATGTCAGTAAAATTTCCAGGTAACTATAACTGGTGTGAAACCTATGGTTTTTTCAGTGAATTTAATAGGTTTTTTAAATGCTAATTCCTAATTATAACTGGTGTGAAACCTATGGTTTTTTCAATGAATTTCATAGGTTTTTTAAATGCTAATTCCTTTCTATATCGAGTTTGTAACCTACGATTTTTTTTTAATTTGCTGTTTTGTGTGAGTATTAATTATTATTATTTTTTTTATGATATTATTATTTTTTTTTTTTACTATTTTTTCTTGGGGCACTCTGGGTCTGCGCACCGGTAAGCTCTCCGAAAAGCGCACCCAGAGCGCTACTTGCGTTCGTGTAAAAAAATATGAATGAAAAGTAAATATTAACACAAGACATTTAGTACCATACATATAAAAGCAGTTTTTTTTAATAAGGAAATGAAAATAATTTTGCATTTCCGTGAAACTATCAAAACGTCACTTCGGCGCGCCGCGTAAGCGCCTCCGGAAGTGCCTACGTTCGTGCCGCGTATGCGCCCCCGGAAGCGCCTACGTTCGCGCCGCGTATGCGCCCCCGGAAGAGCTCCGGTGCGCGCAGCGTCAGCGCATCAAGTCATGTGACCTTAAAATAACACTTTTCATTGGTTGCTAACAGTTTTTTTTACAAAGAATGAAATCCCCACTAATTTCCTTCACTTCTTCTTTCACTTTTGTGACTGAAAGACCTGCCTTTTTTCTCTTCGATCTTGCTTGGTTAATCATGGCTGCCAGACCATCCAGCAGTGAAGATGAGCCTGAATTCATTGATGAAGAGCCTCCTCATCCAAAGGTGAAAGAGCATTTCATCTGGAAATTTTTTTCCATACCAGATGACTAGAAAAAGGTGAATGCTCCAAAAGTGGAGTGCAGGATCTGCCATACAGTCCTGTCACGGGGTGACCCCACTAAGAAATATTCTTTTGGGAACTCCACAATGCTTCGCCATGTGGAGAGGAAGCATCCCCAGAATTTTGCCCGGGAAAGTGTCAGGGCTCTGGCACAAGAGGTTCCCAGTGATGGGGCCTCTATATTCACCGGAGGAGCAACTACTTCTGTGAGGGGGCGATCGCAGGAGCTGGTTTCAAACATTCAGCCTGCATTCAACAAAGGTGTCCTGAAATGCAGATACTGCGATCAACTACTTACCTTTGGGGAGCAAAGTGTCCTGCTCATGGTTCGAGCATTGGAGAACCAACGCTGCCATTCCCAGCCCTAATTTGTTTGGTTTTTTTTGCTCCTGTTGAGCAGTTTCCATTCCCTGTTTTTGTTTCTGTTCTAAGAAAAAAAAAAGAAGAAAAATAAAAGTTCTTTTCAGAACTACCTCCAATTCTCATCAAAGAGCTATATTCTTAAAAAAAATGAAAAAGAGTAAGTGAAGTGGAGTGCATTGATAATGGAAAGGAAAATGAGTAAGAAAGAACAGAAAGGTATGAGAGGAGAAAGGAAGTGAAGTAGGGGGACTGAAAGAAGGTGAGTGTTGGGAAGGAAAGTAAGGAGAAGGAGAGTGAACATGGGGAATGTGGATATTCAAAGAAAATGTTGAAAAGGAACGGGGGTGTGGAAGGGTAAGAAAAGATGCATTGCTGGAGTTGCATCATTTTTGTGACACACTCCAGCAATGCATCGCTTTTGCGCTTACAGATACGTCTGAAATACTGACGTATCTGTAAGAACTTCTGACATAATACGGCATAAATTTAATATGACGCATGACTAGAAGACTGAAGGCCTCATTTATGAGGCCATGCGTCACTTTAACGCCACCGGAGCGTCACTTTTTGTGACGCACCAGTGCTGTAAAAAATGCACCTTATTCAGTTATATTTACAAAGTGACGCATCTAGGTAGATGCGCCACTTTGTAAGCCCCTGCGCCACATTATACCTACGTCAGGTGTAATGTATGCAAAAGGGACGTATTGACACAAGAAAGGGTCGTAGAGGTGACGCAGTGAAATCTATGAGATATCACTGCGTCACTTTTATGACGCTGTTGCGTCCAAATCTTGTGCCTGTATCACAGCAGGCGTAAGACTGATGCAAGCCATTTCACATGGGGCCTGGCCCCATGTGAAAGGATGCATTGCTGGAGTTGCATCATTTTTGTGACACACTCCAGCAATGCATCACTTTTGCGCTTACAGATACGTCTGAAATACTGCCGTATCTGTAAGTACTTCCGACATAATATGTTATATATTTAATATGACGCATGACTAGAAAACTGAAGACCTCATTTATGAGCCCATGCGCCACTTTAACGCCACCGGTGCGTCACTTTTTGTGACGCACCAGTGCTGTAAAAAATGCACCTTATTCAGTCATATTTACAAAGTGACGCATCTAGGTAGATGTGTCACTTTGTAAGCCCCTGCGCTACATTATACCTACGTCAAGTGTAATGTATGTTAAAGGGACGTATTGACGCAAGAAAGGGTCGTAGAGGTGACGCAGTGAAATCTATGAGATATCACTGCATCACTTTTATGACGCTGTTGCGTCCAAATCTTATGCATGTTTCACAGCAGGCGTGCAGGCCCTTTCACATGGGGCCTAGCCCCATGTGAAAGGATGCATTGCTGGAGTTGCATCATTTTTGTGACACACTCCAGCAATGGATCACTTTTGCGCTTACAGATACGTCTGAAATACTGACGTATCTGTAAGTACTTCCGACATAATATGTCATATATTTAAAATGACGCATGACTAGAAGACTGAAGGCCTCATTTATGAAGCCATGCGTCACTTTAACGCCACTGGTGCGTCACTTTTTGAGACGCACCAGTACTGTAAAAAATGCACCTTATTCAGTCATATTTACAAAGTGACGCATCTAGGTAGATGTGTCACTTTGTAAGCCCCTGTGCAACATTATACCTACGTCAGGTGTAATGTATGCAAAAGGGACGTATTGACGCAAGAAAGGGTCATAGCGGTGATGCAGTGAAATCTATGAGATATCACTGCGTCACTTTTATGACGCTGTTGCGTCCAAATATTGTGCCTGTATCACAGCAGGCGTAAGATTGATGCAAGCCCTTTCACATGGGGCCTGGCCCCATGTGAAAGGATGCATTGCTGGAGTTGCATCATTTTTGTGACACACTCCAGCAATGCATCACTTTTGCGCTTACAGATATGTCTGAAATACTGACGTATCTGTAAGTACTTCCGACATAATATGTCATATATTTAATATGACGCATGACTAGAAGACTGAAGGCCTCATTTATGAGGCCATGCGTCACTTTAACACCACCGGTGCGTCACTTTTTGTGACGCACCAGTGCTGTAAAAAATGCACCTTATTCAGTCATATTTACAAAGTGACGCATCTAGGTAGATGTGTCACTTTGTTAGCCCCTGCGCCACATTATACCTACGTCGGGTGTAATGTATGCAAAAGGGACGTATTGACGCAAGAAAGGGTCATAGAGGTGACGCAGTGAAATCTATGAGATATCACTGCGTCACTTTTATGACGCTGTTGCATCCAAATCTTACGCCTAATTCACAGCAGGCGTGCAGGCCCTTTCACATGGGGCCTGGCCCCATGTGAAAGGATGCATTGCTGGAGTTGCATCATTTTTCAATTATTCAGTCATATTTACAAAGTGACGCATCTAGATAGATGCGTCACTTTGTAAGCCCCTGCGCCACATTATACCTACGTCAGGTGTCATGTATGCAAAAGGGACGTATTGACGCAAGAAAGGGTCGTAGAGGTGACACAGTGAATAAACTGGGATTTCCCCATGCTACGCTCCCCGGTCCGCTCCCCGGAGCGCGTACCGGGCGCTCCCCCGCGCAAATCGAATTTTTTGGGGTTTTTTGCCCCGCGGGGCTCTTTTGTAGCCCCCACATCAAACCTAGGGGGTCAGGGGGGTATACCCTGCCCCCTTATGATCAATTCCCCCTTTGTTTTTGCCACCTCTTTTGTCTCGATCCTACCGAGATACAAGATGGCGGCCGCTCCGGACTGATTAGAATGTTTACAGACACCCGACAGCCAATCAGAATTCCGCGCGCAAGTCGCGTAGCGCGCCCGGTGCGCTCCCCGGTGCGCGTACCGGGGCACGCCGATAGATATATAGATTTTTTTTAACCTAAATTACTCAAAATCCACTGGAGCACATATCTTGAGACATAGCAAAGGCACATCGGGCTACCAGTCCCTACAATTTTGCCAAAGTTGGTGGAAATCCATTCAGCCGTTCGGGCTAAAAGTGAGTTTGACCGCCTTTTGGAAATTAACATGGGAAAAACATGTTTTGGGACCCCCCTTTTATCTCAGCCCCCGCTTGACGAATCCCCCCCCAAACTTTCAAGGAAGGTTTGGAGCTCCACGAGGCAAATTTGAGGAAATTTTGAGGCAGATTCGTCAACCGCCGCCAAAGTTATTCCAAATAGAAATGTGAGATTTTGCATTGAAAAAAATTCTAACTATAACTTGATCAAGCGTGATCAAGGGTTCATCCCCGAAACGCGTCGTTTTTCCCGTTGCTGAAATAAACTAAGCTGAAGCACTTGAGGTGTCCGAGTGGTTCTTTTGAGAATATTAGAACCTGGGAGTGGATATATATATATATATATATATATATATATATATATATATATATATATATATATATATATATATATATATATATATATATATATATATATATATATATATATATATATATATATATATATATATATATATATAAAACAACACCAAAGTTCCGGTTGGTACTCAGTCACGCTCACGGGTGGGTCGGCGTAGGGCTACCGGTCACCCAATACATCCATAAGGTACCTTTATCCGTTAGAATAAAACGTCGCCGACACTCAGAAAGTTGCTGTGCACGATAGATTTTAATAAGGCAGGAGAACAACGCGTTTCGCTTTGCAGCTTGATCACGTTCACAAAGTGAATCACCAAACAATTGTCCTTTTACGGTTTCTCTGAATCTAGAAAGAGGACAAACCACCAAGTGTCTAAAACATAGGTAACTTCATGGCAGACATGTTTGAAAGAGCAAAAAGAGTTGTGCACGTATTGTTTTCTTATTGTTTTCACAATATAAGTCAAATTAATTGCAGTTGTTGTCAAAAACATAATATAAGTAAATGACAGAAAGAAGCCAAGCAAAACACAAATAATATAGTTGTTAATTACATGTAAAATAATTGCGTGCTGGCGTTCGGCCCCATGGTTGTGAGATACAAAGTTTTAAAGCTTTATCATATGCACAGAAACATTTTCCCCAAGTGATCTCAGCGAATAAGTCACAGGAGGCCATGCCCAAGTGGGCAGACGTCCCCGTCATAACAGCACACCATATTCATAGTGTGAAAGAGTCCAAGCCCCAGTGGGCGACTGAACACAAATTATTTACAATGACTGCAATTAAGGTTCTATGCACAATCCAGCACACAATGTTCGTTTTAGTGTGAAAAAGTCCAAGCCCCAGTGGGCAAATGAACAAAAATTATTTACAAATAAATGCAATTAAGGTTCTGTGCAAAGTCCATGCCCCAGTGGGCAAATAATATACATAGCAAGTCGTGGGATGTATATCCATCAGAGGAGTCCCAACAGGATCAGGGGAGCCAACGAGGAAGAGGCAAAGGAAACCGGGGAAGACCCAGAGGAACAAACAAGCCAAAATTCGACAAAAGCGCAGAAAAATCGCCCGTGGGAGTAATGACAAGGGGCAGCAAGGCTCGAGTATGATGGTAATTAATCTTTCCTTAAGACCGTTAACTGTGCATGAAAGTGAGGTATTATCTTTAGGACTTTCATTCTGCCCCTCAACCAACTTTAATTATGCGCAAACCAGGATAGACTTGTTTTATTTTTCAAGAAAATTAAAACTCAAAAAATAGTTTGAAACGCATCCAACTAGACCTCCCTCTGAAAATGGCATGAGTAATTTGAATGATTTGAATTTGAATGATGTTGAACTGATGGAATTGATCTCCTCAGGGAATGTTGCAACTGAACAGTACTTAAATGGTGTTGAAATTAACACAAACGTAAACCCGGGAATTAACTTTAAGACCAAATCTAGATTCCTCCCCCAAATTGCATGCGAGTCTGTCGAGGTTTTTGAAAAATGTGTTTTGAATGACATTAAAAAACTAAGATCCAAGCGAATACCTAACAACAAGAAAAATCTTTCTCGTGAACAGAAACTGGCGATTGACAATCTCAAATCTGACCACACAATAGTGATATGAAATGCAGACAAGGGGGGTAATGTTGTGGTCCTCGATAAGAATAAATATCTGGCTGAAGGGTACAGACAATTGAGTGACATAACATGTTACCAGATGTGTAGTCATTCAGATCTCAGAACATCTAAAAACTGTTTCGATGACCTCTTACAAGATTTTAGGGACAGAGGACTATTAGAATGGGAGGAATACAAATACTTGAAATGTGACCACCCAAAGACCTCCATTCTAAATCTGCTCCCTAAACTCCACAAGAACCCCACGGATCCCCCCGGAAGACCCATTGTGTCTGCCATGGGATCGTTGTTGGAGAACACATCCCAATATATTGACCACTATTTGAGACCCTTTGTTGTCACTCTCCCAGCCTATCTGAAAGACACCACCCACTTTCTCAAAATCATTGAAGGTATACTCTGGGAACCCACTTTTGTCTTGGTTACTCTAGACGTAAGTAGCCTATATACCTGCATTAGGCACGATCTGGGACTCAGGGCTGTCCAACACTTTCTAAAGTCCAGATCAATTTCCTACATTGGCCATTCCCAAATGTTAGTAACTCTTATTGAATTTTGTTTGACCAACAATTTTTTTATGTTTGATGACAAGATGTACTGACAGTCACAGGGCACGGCTATAGGCACCTGCTTCGCCCCTAGTTATGCCAACCTATTCATGGGTTGGTGGGAGGAGCAGGTGTCCAACGAACTAGCCGAATTTAACAACGAAGTGGCCCTGTGGCTTAGATACATCGATGATATTTTTATGATTTGGAATGGAAGCATCGATGCAGCTAGGGACTTTGTTAAGACCTTAAACATAAATACTTTCAATTTGAAGTTTACAGAAAACATCCAGAAAGACTCAATTGAATTCTTGGACATTAAGGTTGAGGTACAGGGTGATACTATAACTACCAGCCTCTATCGTAAACCTACAGGTGGCAACAGTCTGTTGAATGCCAGAAGTGCTCACCCTCGAAACCTAGTAGATAGCATCCCGTATGGTGAGCTTCAACGGGCGAAGAGGAACTGCAGCACGGCGGCAACATTTGAACTGGAGAAGGAAGTCATGTGTAACAGATTTCGGGAAAGGGGTTACAGAAACAAAACGATCACCCAAGCCTGTAAAAGAGTAGATGCCAAAACTAGAAATGAACTCCTCAATCCCAACAATGTCAAGGAAAATGATGAAAAGTGAGGTTCATTACCACCTACTCTGCACAGTCACAGGATCTCCGTAAAATTCTGAATAGACATTGGAGTATTCTTTTAACAGATCATCATTTGAAACCTTATCTGGGCCACAACCCCCAGATCACTTTCAGGAAATGCAGATCCCTGAAAGACGACTTGAGCAAGAATGTTGTGGTGGATAAAATAGAGCCAAGAGACACTCCAGGATTCAGATGTTGCAGATCCTGTAAGGCCTGTCGGAATAGCACTAACTGCATGGAACTTACAGTTCCAACTACAGGCAATACTTTCTTGATCAAATGACCCTTTCCTGCAACACAACTTATTGTGTTTATGTACTCATCTGTTCATGCAACCTCTGGTACGTAGGCAGTACTATTCTGAAAGCAAAAGAACGAGTGCTCCAGCATCTAAGGGCGATTACAAATCTTAACCTACAGTACCCGGTGGCTCGCCATTTTGCCAGCCATCATTTCCAGAACGAAAACCTAGTAAGGATGGCAGTTATAGATAAGGTTGCCCTGGGCACACGAGGGGGCAATAAGAAACTTGCATTACGACAACTCGAGTCTCGTTACATCATTGACTTTGAGAGTATGACCCCCAATGGATTGAATTTGCATGAAGAATTAGCAGTACATATTGCTGAATGAATCTGTAAATATGAAATGATTATACTGTCTGCACAGCATTTTAGTTAAAATGTTTTAACTTCCCCTTCCCTCTTTGATATTTTTTGCTTAGGTACCTCATGATTTGATGTGACTGACTTTGGAGCAAGTAAATCTAGCTAAGCAAACTGCGTTGAAAACTAGTGAAAGCGTTGGTCATGAAACACTCCTCTGATGGATATACATCCCACGACTTGCTATGTATATTATTTGCCCACTGGGGCATGGACTTTGCACAGAACCTTAATTGCATTTATTTGTAAATAATTTTTGTTCATTTGCCCACTGGGGCTTGGACTTTTTCACACTAAAACGAACATTGTGTGCTGGATTGTGCATAGAACCTTAATTGCAGTCATTGTAAATAATTTGTGTTCAGTCGCCCACTGGGGCTTGGACTCTTTCACACTATGAATATGGTGTGCTGTTATGACGGGGACATCTGCCCACTTGGGCATGGCCTCCTGTGACTTATTCGCTGAGATCACTTGAGGAAAATGTTTCTGTGCATTTGATAAAGCTTTAAAACTTTGTATCTCACAACCATGGGGCCGAACGCCAGCACGCAATTATTTTACATGTAATTAACAACTATATTATTTGTGTTTTGCTTGGCTTCTTTCTGTCATTTACTTATATTATGTTTTTGGCAACAACTGCAATTAATTTGAGTTATATCGTGAAAACAATAAGTAAACAATACGTGCACAACTCTTTTTGCTCTTTCAAACATGTCTGCCATGAAGTTACCTATGTTTTAGACACTTGGTGGTTTGTCCTCTTTCTAGATTCAGAGAAACCGTAAAAGGACAATTGTTTGGTGATTCACTTTGTGAACGTGATCAAGCAACTTTCTGAGTGTCGGCGACGTTTTATTCTAACGGATAAAGGTACCTTATGGATATATATATATATATATATATATATATATATATATATATATATATATATATATATATATATATATATATTACCTACTGGCGGTCGCCAGTAGGTAGTTATAGTTAGGATTTTTTTCAATGTTAAATCTCAACATTCTATTTTGAATAACTTTGGCGCCGGTTGACGAATCTGCCTGAAATTTTCAGGAAAATGGTCTCATGGCGGTCCGGTCCTTCCCTGAAAGTTTGGGGGGGATTCGTCAAGCGGGGGCCGAGATAAAAGGGGGGTCCCAAAACGCGTTTTCCCCATGTTAATTTCCATAGGGCGGTCGATTTCACTTTTAGCCCGAACGGCTGAATGGATTTCCACCAAACTTGGCAAAATTGTAGGGACTGGTAGCCCGATGTGCCTTTGCTATGTCTCAAGATATGTGCTCCAGTGGATTTTGAGTAATTTAGGTTCAAAAAAATATATATATCTATAGGCGCTCTCCCGTGCGCGCACCGGAGTGCGCTCCAGGCGCGACACGCGACTTGCGCGCAGGAAGCTGATTGGATCTCAGTTGTCTGTAAACATTCTAAACAGTGCGGAGCGGCCGCCATCTTGTGTCTCGGTAAAATCGAGACACAAGGGGTTTGAAAAAAAAAGGGGCAAATGACCATAAGGGGGAAGAGTAGACCCCCTCTGACCCCCTAGGTTTGATGTAGGGACTAAAATAGGGTCCTGCAGGGCATTAAAATTTTTTTTCGTTTTGCGCGGGGGAAGCGCATGGTACGCGCACCGGCGAAGCACGGGGAAAATCCAGGACCATATTTATGAAGGCCTTGCGCTGTTAGTTTTGCGCTTCCTGTGCGTCAATTTTTGTGACGCACCAGCGGTGTAAAAAAATGCGCATTGTTATGCAATATTTAAAAAGTGACGCATCTATCTAGATGCGTCACTTTTTAAATATAGTGCAACGAGGTACATTTTATTACACTGCTGGTGTTATGCGTCACTTTTCTGTGCGCACTCCTTATGACATTCCAGATGTGTCATATTTAATGTATGACGAATCATGTTGCAGATACAATACGGCGCAGAGTTTTAAAAAGTGACCCATGTACCTAGATGCGTCACTTTTTAAAAATAGCGTCAGGTATAATGTATGCAGAGGGGGTGTTCTCCCGCAAAAAGCTTTGTAATAGCGACGCAGTGAAATCTTTGAGATTTCACTGCGTCAGTTTTAGGATGCTGTTGCGTCAAAATCTTGTGCCTGCTTTACAGCAGGTGTTAGACTGAGGCAAGACCTTTCATATGCTGCTTTCCCCATTTGAAAGGACACATTACTGGAGTTGCGTCACTTTTGTGACGCACTCCAGCAATGCGTTACTTGGAATGTCATAAGGAGTGCGCACAGAAAAGTGACGCATTGCACCAGTAGTGTAAAAAAATGTGTTGCGTTGCGTTATATTTAAAAAGTGAGGTATCTAGGTAGATGGGTCACTTTTTAAAATCAAGCGCCACATTATATCTGCGTGAGGTATAATGCATGCAGAGGGGGTGTTCCCCCACAAAAAGCTTTGTAATAGCGACGCAGTGAAATGTTTGAGATTTCACTGCGTCACTTTTAGGATGCTGTTGCATCCTTTAAATATAGTGCAACGAGGCACATTTTATTACACTGCTGGTGTGATGCGTCACTTTTCTGTCCACAGTCCTTATGACATTCCAGATGTGTCATATTTAATGTATGACGAATCATGTTGCAAGGAGTTACAGATACGTCAGTATTTCTGACATATGTGTAAACATAAAAGTGATGCGAGGCCGGCGCAAAATTTTGACGCAATAGCATCCTAAAAGTGACGCAGGGAAATCTCATAGATTTCAGTACGTTGTTATTACCAAGCTTTTTGCGAGGGATTGCCCCCTCTGCATACATTATACCTGATGCAGATACAATATGGCGCAGAGTTTTAAAAAGTGACCCATGTACCTAGATGCGTCACTTTTTAAAAAATAGTGTCAGGTATAATGCATGCAGAGGGGGTGTTCCTTGCAAAAAGCTTGGTAATAATGACGCAGTGCGTCACTTTTAGGATGCAGTTGCGCCAAAATCTTGCGCCTGCTTCACAGCAAACCTTTCACATGGTGCTTTTTCCATGTGAAAGGACACATTACTGGAGTTGCGTCACTTTTGTGACGCACTCCTGCAATGCGTTACTTTTGTGTTTACAGATATGTCAGAAATACTGACATATCTGTAACTCCTTGCGAATTGATTAGTCATATATTAAATATGACATATCTGGAATGTCATAAGGAGTGCGTCCAGATAAGTGACGCATCGCTATTTTCACGTAGCGATGCGTCACTTTTCAGAAATGAGGCCTCCAGTTTATTCACTGTGTCATAACTTTCTTTTCTAACACTCACCTTCTTTCAGTCCTCCTACTTCACTTCCTTTCACCTCTCATACCTTTCTGTTCTTTCTTACTCATTCTCCTTTCAATTATCAATGCACTATATTTCACTTACTCTTCATTTTTTAAGATTATAGCTCTTTGATGAGAATTGGAGGTAGTTCTGAAAAGAACTTTTGGTTTTCTTCTTTTAACTGAAGAGGAACAAAAACAGGGAATAGAAACTGCTCAACAGGAGCAAAAAGAAAAGAAAAAAATTAGGGGTGGGAAGGGCAGTGATGGTTCTCCAATGCCCGAACCATGAGCAGGACACTTTGCTCCCCATAGGTGAGGAGTTGATTGCAGTATCTGCATCTGACGACCCCATGGTTGAATGCAGGTTGAATGTTTGCTACCTGCCCCTGAGATTGTTCTCTTCCAGAAGAAGTTGCTCCTCCTGTTGATGTAGAGGCCCCATCTCTGGGAACCTCCTGTGCCAGAGCCCTGACACTTTCCCGGGCAAAATTCTGGGGGTGCCTCCTCTCCACATGGCGAATCATGGTGAAGTTGCCAAAAGAGTATTTTTTTTGGGGGTTACCCCGTGACAGGACCTGTTTGCAGATCCTGCACTCTACTTTTGGTGCATTCACCTTCTTCTGGCCTTCTGGAAACTTAAAAAATTTCCAGATGAAATGTTCCTTCACCTTTGGGGTAGGAGGCTCTTCATCAATGAAATCATTGGAGTCATCTTCACTGCTGGATGGTCTGGCAGCCATGATGAATCCAGGAATATGGAGCAGCAAAAAAGGCAGGTCTTTCAGTCACAAAAGTGAAAGAAGAAGTGAAGGAAATGGGTGGGGATTTCATTCATTGTAAAAAAAAACTGTTAGCAACCAATGAAAAGTGTTATTTTAGGGTCACATGACCCGACGCGTTTACGCTGCGCGCACCGGAGCACTTCCGGGTGCGTTTACGCAGCGCGATCGTAGGCGCTTCCGGGGCGCAAACGTGGCGCGATCGTAGGCGCTTTTCCGTGCGTTTATGCGCCGCGCACGTATGCGCTTCCGAGGGCACTTACGTTGCGCGCCGAAGTGACGTCATCAATCTTTAATAGAAATGCATAATCATTTTCCATATTAAAAAAAACAAATTTTATTTGTATGGTACGAAATGTTTTGCATTATTATTAACTTTTCATTCATATTTTTTTTTCACGAACGACAGTTGCGCTCTGGGTGCGCTTTCAGATGAGCTCTCGGAGAAGCTTACAGGAGAGCTTAGCTGAAAGCTTCCCGGAGCGCGCACCCAGAGCGCAAAAGAAAAAAATTATAAAAAAAATGAATACTTAAAAAAAAACAGCAAATTGTAAAAAAAAAAAAGGTTAGAAACTCGATATACAAAGGAATTAGCATTTAAATAACTATGAAATTCACTGAAAAAACCATAGGTTTCACACCAGTTATAGTTAGGAATTAGCATTTAAAAAACCTATGAAATTCACTGAAAAAACCATAGGTTTCACACCAGTTATAGTTAGGAATTAGCATTTAAAAAACCTATTAAATTCACTGAAAAAACCATAGGTTTCACACCAGTTATAGTTAGCTGGAAATTTTACTGATATAAAACCATTGAAATTCCCACGTTATAGTTAGATGGACTCACTATAACTTGCGCGTGCAATGCACTGCTGATGATGTCTTATTAAGCCAGTTAACCAATCAATTTTTAAAAACCATCCATTTAGACACTTATTTAAACATTTATTCTTCCATTAACTTTTACATATACATATATAAAATATATTTATTTTTCAGAAAGACACACATTCACTGGATGGTGTCATCAGTGATGTCATGAGTGATGTCACTGACCATGTCATGAGTGATGTAATATGTGATGTCATCAGCAGTGCATTGCACGCGCAAGTTATAGTGAGTCCATCTAACTATAACGTGGGAATTTCAATGGTTTTATATCAGTAAAATTTCCAGCTAACTATAACTGGTGTGAAACCTATGGTTTTTTCAGTGAATATATATATATATATATATATATATATTCCAAAACCATGACGAAGTTCTGCCTGCGCCTCTTTGACAGTGGCAGGCCTCGACGGGGTTTCGTCTTACCCCTTAGAATCCAAGAAGACGCTGTCTTTTGCTTACACACGACAGAAAGTCAAGGCCCAATTTTGCTTGTTAAAGTGATTTAATCGGCAACAACACCCAACGCGTTTCGCAGCCTTCGCCGCTTGCTCACTCGTGAGCAAGCGGCGAAGGCTGCGAAACGCGTTGGGTGTTGTTGCCGATTAAATCACTTTAACAAGCAAAATTGGGCCTTGACTTTCTGTCGTGTGTAAGCAAAAGACAGCGTCTTCTTGGATATATATATATATATATATATATATATATATATATATTACCTACTGGCGGTCGCCAGTAGGTAGTTATAGTTAGGACCTAGCTACCATAGGAAATCCGCAGCATTCTATTGGGAATAACTTTAGCGCCGGTTTAAGAATTTGCGTGTAATTTTCCAAAATTTTGTCCAGCTCCGCTCCGCTCCTTTCCTGAAAGTTTCGGGGGGATTCGTCAAGTGGGGGCTGAGAAAAAAGGGGGTCCCAAAACGTGTTTTCCCCATGCAATTTTCCATGGGATGTTCTGACACGTCTACAGCTCGAACCGCTCAACGGAATTACGCCAAACTTTGCGAAATTGTAGGGACTGGTACGCAGATGTGCCTTTGCTATATTTGTTGAAATTTGCTCCAGTGGTTTTTACCAAAATTACCTTCAAAAACACATATATATCTATAGGCGCGCTCCGAGCGCTCTCCGGTACGCGTACCGGGGAGCGCACTCGGCGCGCTACGGGAGTGCGCAAGCGGAAAGCTGATTGGCTGTCGGATGTCTGTTAACATTCTAAACAGTCCGGAGAGTCCGCCATCTTATGTCTCGGTAGAATCGAGACACAAGAGGTGAAAATAAAAAGGGGGAAATGTGTAAAAGGGGGCAGGGTACACATCCCCTGACCCCCTAGGTTTTTTGAGGTTGGCCTAGAACAGGGGTACTCATAGTACGGCCCGCGGGCCGCCCGCGGCCCGGCAAGCCTTCCTTGGCGGCCCGCGGACCTTACAGACATGTACCAGTTTAAGAAAAAAAAATTCTCGAGTGTCAGTAAATACCACCGGCTGCAGCAGCCGGGACTCGGAGAGGCTCTGCTCTCTGGGGGCCGAGAGATTCCAGCCATAGAGTGGAGTTGCAGGGGCCTCGGAAGAGGTGAAACTGAACAAAGCCTCATAAAAAAGTTAATGGCCCTTAAAGACCTGTGAAATGCTCCGGCGCGGCTGTGCGCGCGCCAGGCAAGCTGTCTCATCCCGGGCTGACAAGGGGGTGGGGGCGATTTTAAACTCAATGAATGTTCACGCCTGTATGTGACACATATATTTCCTTCAGGGCTTTGACCTGGCACGCAGGTTTCTGGTGGCCACATACAAAAGCTTGCTTGCACATGGCTGATGGCAGGGCTGTCCTCTTTAATTCTATCCAAAAATAATTTGCTAAAAACTTTCAATATTTTCGGCGGGGAGAATATGTTCTGCTATGTCACATGCCTCTTCCAGTGTCTTCTTTGTAGTGTCCATTCATACGTCCGGAATGGCAGGCTTACGCAAAGATACCGCCTACTAAAAGCAGTGCGCAACCAGGAGCATGCAAGATTTCAGACTTTTAAAGGAGGACCGCGTTCCATTGGGAGCTTTTCTAAAGATGCAGTGACTGCTCTGTAGATGAGGAACAAACGGTCTAGAATGCAAAGAAGTCTTGTTCAATATGTTAGCGGATTCTCACTCAAGTCAAGGTTTGAAACAAAACCGATTTATTACTTCTGCCTTTAACCCGTGTGATCTTTCAGATGCTGTGTCTGCAGTCAATACCATTCGAGTGCTTGGCAGAAACTCTGGATCAGGCGGCATGTTATGACGCTCTGTATAGCGGTGCAGGTTCAAACGTGGCAAGGGAGACTTGCACAGGTATGATCCAAGCAACAAACACGGAAGGAGCAACCTCGGCCGGTAAAGCAGTAGTACTGTACCACACCGAAGCAATGAAATGACTTCAATTCAGACCGCAGGGACGTCAATTTATTGTGCTTCCCTCTTCGGAAGGAAGGACTTTATGTTTGCTGTTTAGTCATGATTCTTGCTATTTGCTTTTTCACTTCCTCATCCCGATGCTGTAACAAGGATACCAAGAAGCTTTGCCTTGAATCTCCGAACAACAAAGAGAAGAGCGAGCCTTCGTGGTACTGACGGTGAGCAGCTCCACTGTCCATATTTTCATTCAGATTTGCCACAAAGGTGAGCCCCCGTAGGAGGATGTCCTCATTTGTGCATGTGTGGAAGAAGGATGCCAACGAGGAAGGTACTTGAGTACTCAGAAGATCTGTTGTGAGCGATGGGTTTGCAGACAAATTCACAAGCACCTTCAAAACATGAATCTGCGTCTTTTCATTTCCATGAGACCACAGACGAAGAAAGCAAGGTAAGGATTTTACGATCATGTCTTGGTACTCGTTTGTAACAGACATGTTAGTTAACAGCCTAACTAAGTGCAGCTAACTGCAGGTCAGAGTTCAGTGGAGCAACTTCAACAGTTGCACATTAGGTTCAATATAAATCTTTACCTGTTCCTGATTGCTCAAGTTCATACTCAAGTTGTTAAGCGCATTTAAAGCATGTGCCTGGACTTCAGGAACAGGATCTGAAAGCATGTTTCCAATTACTGGAAGAGCCCCTAAATTACGAATAAGATCTTGATTAACTGAAAATGCAGCACTCTTACTAAGAGTAATCAAGGCTTGTTTTCGAACTGACGATTCTTCTGTGGCTTCAAGCAGTTCAATAACTCTTTGTAGATGTTGAGCATCCAAATTGCTTGATGGATTTATTAGAACATCTGTAGGGTTCTCCCTCACTTTGGCCACCAAAGTCATTCCGGACACCCTGCGCAGGAGACCGCCTGTTGCCTCAGGGGCCCAAGTCAGGTTCTTGGAATCCGCCTCATCTCTGTCCTGTGTCGCCCCCGCACCGTCCCCTGTGTAAGACCCCGGTTTAGACGGCTCACTGCGTAAAAAGGCGTTTGTACAGCCAGTAGCATACGCTGGAGCCGACCACCAACCCAAGCAGGGATCCAAGAAGAGTCCTACCGTGAGGTCCCATGACGGGCGAAGCTGCATCCTTCACAACCTACTTTTAACAGTGTGCAAAGAGGAGGACGAGGGAAGGAGAGACAGGGGAGGGAGAGAGAGGGAGTGTCAGGAAAGGGAGAGAGAGGGAGAGACGGGAGGGAGAGAGAGGGAGTGTCAGGGGAGGGAGAGAGAGGGAGTGTCAGGGGAGGGAGAGAGAGGGAGTGTCAGGGGAGGGCGATGGAGGGCGAGAGAGGGAGTGTCAAGGAAGAGAGAGAGAGGGAGAGTCAGGGGAGGGCGATGGAGGGAGAGAGTGGGAGAGTCAGGAGAGGGAGAGAGAGGGAGTGTCAGGGGAGGGAGAGAGAGGGAGTGTCAGGGGAGGGCGATGGAGGGAGAGAGAGGGAGTGTCAGGGGAGGGAGAGAGAGGGAGAGTCAGGGAAGGGCGATGGAGGGAGAGAGTGGGAGAGTCGGGGTGGGTCAGGGAGGGGGAGAGATGGAGTGTCAGGGGAGGGAGAGGCAGAGGGAGGGAGAGGGAGAGCGAGGCGTGAGGGAGAGCCAAGGCGAGGGAGGGAGAGCCAGGGCGAGGGAGGGAGAGCCAGGGCGAGGGAGGGAGAGAGAGGGAGAGCCAGGGCAGGGTGAGGGAGGGATGGAGAGTGAGGGGAGGGCAAGAGAGGGAGAGAGTCAGGGGAGGGCAAAGGAGGGAGGGACAGAGAGGGAGGGAGAGAGTCAAGGGAGGGAGAGAGTCAGGGGAGTGAGAGAGAGGGCGAGTCAGGGGAGGGAGAGAGGGAGAGTCAGGGAAGGGAAAGAGAGGGAGAGTAGGGGGAGGGAGGCAGAAGTAGGGATGGAGACAGAGGTAGGGAGATACAGGGAGGGAGGGAGGGAGAGAGGGAGGGAGACAGCAAGAGAGAGGGAGGGAGACAGCGAGAGTCAGGGAGACAGAGAGAGAGGGAGGGAGACAGAGAGAGGGAGGGAGGGAGACAGAGAGGGGAGGGAGACAGAGAGCAGGAGGGAGGGACACAGAGAGCAGGAGGGAGACAGAGCAGGAGGGAGGGGGAGGGAGGGAGGGAGGGAAGGAGACAGAGGGAGGGAGTCAGAGGGAGGAAGACAGAGCAGGAGGGAGGGAGACAGAGGGAGGGAGAGAGAGGGAGGGATGCAGAGAGAGGGAGGGATGCAGAGAGAGGGAGGGAGACAGGGGGAGGGAGGGAGACAGAGAGAGGGAGGGAGACAGAGAGAGGGAGGGAGACAGAGAGAGGGAGGGAGGGAGAGGGAGAGAGGGAGGGAGACAGAGAGGGAGGGAGACAGAGAGGGAGGGAGATAGGAAGGGAGGCAGGGAGGGAGACAGGGAGGGAGGGAGACAGTGAGGAATGGAGACAGGGAGACATGGAGGGAGGGAGACAGGGAGGGAGGGAGAGAGACAGGGAGGGAGACAGAGAGGGAAGGAGGGAGACAGAGAGGGAGGGAGACATAGAGGGAGGGAGACAGAGAGGGAGGGAGACAGGGAGGGAGACAGGGAAGGAGACAGGGAAGGAGACAGGGAGGGAGGAAGACAGAGGGAGGGAGGGATGGAGATGGAGAGAGGGAGAGAAAGTGGGAGGGAGGGTGACGGAAAGAGGGGGAGACGAAGAGAGGGAGAGAAAGGGAGGGAGAGGGAGGGAGGGAGGGAGACAGAGTGAGGGAGGGAGACAGAGTGAGGGAGGGAGACAGAGAGGGAGGGAGGGAGAGACAGAGAGAGGGAGGGAGGGAGACAGAGAGGAGACAGAGGGAGGGAGGAAGACAGAGGGAGGGAGGGAGACAGAGGGAGGGAGACAGACAGACAGAGGGAGGGAGGAAGACAGAGGGAGGGAGACAGAGGGAGGGAGGGAGACAGAGGGAGGGAGGGAGACAGAGGGAGGGAGACAGAGAGAGGGAGAGAGGGGGGAGGGAGAGAAAGATAGGGAGGGAGGGAGAGGAAGAGAGAGAGATATGTGTGTATGCTGGACCTGGTGGGTCAGTGGACGAAAACGTCCACTGCAGGGGCCTGTGTTCAACCTCATGGTCAGAGGTTTTTTTTGGCTCTAGCCCCGCCCCCTCTCTCACTGACCCCGCCCCCACCGGTGCGGCCCTCGGCCACAAACCACACTGTAATTTTGGCCCCTGAGAGAAAGTTTGTGAGTACCCATGGCCTAGAAGGACTCTGAAGGGCAAAAAAACTTTTTTTTTTTGCGATGTTCGCGGGGTAAGCGCTGGGTGCGTTCCCATGTACGCTCTCCGGTACGCGCACCCTGAGCGCACCACAGGGTAAAACAGTGAGAGAAAATAGTTTTAAATAAGACTTTGGATTGCTTAGAGGTAGGGTAGCTCGAGAAAGAGCTGTTGTGTTATGTGGGTGATTTAAGTACTTACAAGTAGGTACCGATGCAGAGTCTAAAATTCAAGAGAAAAACTCTGTTCTCCTCATCTGAGAAATGTACATCGTCTCCTCTGTAGATATCTTGCATGTTGTAATGCAAGTTATTGTGGTATATAGAACTCATACCATAGTCTCTCAGGAAAGCAGAAACAGATCCTTTTGGGACCTCCTGAGAAGGTCTAGGGGGTGAGGGGCACTCTACCCTGTTCCTTTTTCAAGTTTTGAAGTATTACATTTCACTCTCTTCTGAAACTACACAAAATGGCGGCAATAGGGAGCATCAGAGACAGACAGTGAGAGAAAGGAGGCAGTAGATGAAGAAGAGATGTCAAATATACATTGGTAAAAATACAGTGGGAGAAGGGAAGTAAATATGAGTAAACCTACTATGTAACATAGAAATGTTGCACTCTATCCTATAAGTATTACATTATACTACAATCACTTCGCTTTTACCTCATAATTTAGAAATAAAAATGAATAATATGTCAACTAATTTTTAATTTGTAATTAATAATTTATTGTTCAGATTTTTCATAATTTAATAGAACTTGTAGCTTGTCCTCATCTGGAATTTCATCTACAATCATATAATTAATGTCCTCATGAAAAGTGTTCATTGATGTTTGTTGGAATTCTATTTTATCCAAACATTCAATGAATTCTTTGTCTAGAGATTGATCCAAAAAATCTTTTAAGTCATCTCCTCTTTGTGATGAAATGGTGCTTTCAATATCCATGACATTTTCATTTTCAAGATATGTGTTTTTGTAATTTCAAAAGAAATTTCCTTGCTCTCCTCCATTTTAATTTCAAATTTCTTGCTGTAAATTGCAGAAAAAAGTAATCACTTTCATTTATCGTTTTTATAAATACATAATATAAAAGTAGCTTAATCAAGTATTTAGTTCTTTAAAATTAATTGGTAGTGTATAGTATGAGGCTGGAACTAGAAATATAAAGCACTGCATGTGATTAAGTCTTTCTTAATCCATAATTATAACAGAATGACTGTAAATAGCTAATAGAAAACATTTTCCAAATTATCTTTAAGTGTACAACATAGTTCCTCTTACAAATTAACAACTCACCTTTTTGTAAGTAGGAGAAGAGTTAAAACTGTGTAATTCCAAGTCCAGAAATTGAGCACCCAAAATTCTTCTCAAAAGTACCTCAGACAGGAGTATCACAAAATGGCCGTGTTTTCCTCTCATTTAAGATATATACATAACCAATCATACTTCATCACATACAAATTCAAAACGTAAGTAACGTTTTGATTGGTTCTAATTTTCAATAGTTTCAAATGTGTTTTCCCCATGCAGTTTTCCATAGGACATTTAGACACGCTACAGCCCGTACTGCTGAATGGAATTACATCAAACTTGGCAAAATGGTAGGGACTGGTACGTAGTAGGACCTTTTCCATATTTGTTTAAAATTGCTCCAGTGGTTTTTACGAAAATTAACTTCAAAAACACATATATATAGCTATAAGCACGCTCCGAGCGCTCACCGGTATGCGTACCGGGCAGCGCACCTGGCGCGCTATAAGAGTGCGCGAGCGGAAAGGTGATTGGCTGTCGGATGTCTGTCAACATTCTAAACAGTCCGGAGAGTCCGCCATCTTGTGTCTCGGTAAAATCGAGACACCTGAGGTGAAAATAAAAAGGGGGAAATGATTAAAAGGGGGCAGGGTAGACAACCCCTGACCCCCTAGGTTTTCTGAGGGGGGCCTAGAAGGACCCTAAAGGGTAAAAAAGTTTTTTTATTTTTTATTTATGCGGGGTAAGCACTGGGTGCACTCTCGGGTACGCACACCCTGAGCGCACCACGGGGAAAAACAGTGTAAAAAAAATTATTTAGAGTGCTTAGAGGTAAGTTAGCTCTGAAAAGAACTGTTGTGTTATGTGGGTGTTTTTTGTACCTACAAGTAGGTACCAATGCAGAGTCTCAAATTCAAGAGGAAGACTCTATTACCTTCATCTGTAAAATGTACACCATCTCTCCTATAGATGCCTTGCATATTGTAACGCATGTTGTTGTGGTATATGGAACCCATACCATAGTCTCTGAGGAAAGCAGAAACAGATTTATTCTCATGTTTCCTTGCTTTCTCAATCTGTGGACAAAATTGGTTGGACCAGTTCCATTTTTGCCTTTGGCATATATTAGAAAATGCCAAGGCAGTTTGTGGAAAAAGTGACATCAATTGCCCAAAGATGTCCTTTAAAAGCATTTCCAGACCTACCCCAGTCAAAGTGCCCAGGTCATTGCCACCACAGTGCACAATTATGAGGTCAGGGTGTGGTAGATGCATAAAGGATTTTACCAATGGTATCAATTGGTGACTTCTCAATCCTCTTTGTGCAATCCACACAATGTCCACATTTGGTAAATCAAGGTTGCTGAAATAGCGCTCTTGCTGCGCTCTTGGGTGAGCTTACCGGTGCGCGCACCCTGAGCGCTCCAAGACAAAATGATTACAAAAAAAACCTACATGAAAAATGTTGAGAAAAACAATATTAATTAATAGTTAAAAAAAACAGCTAATAAATTTTTTTTTTTAAATCGTAGGTTACAAACTCGACATACAAAGGAATTAGCTTTTAAAAAACCTTTGAATTTCACTGAAAAAACCATAGGTTTCACAATTGTTATAGTTAGGAATTAGCGTTTAAAAAACCTTTGAAATTCACTGAAAAAACCATAGGTTTCACATTTGTTATAGTTAGGAATTAGCATTTAAAAAACCTTTGAAATTCACTGAAAAAACCATAGGTTTCACACCAGTTATAGTTAGCTGAACATTTTACTCATACAAGACCATTGAAATTCCCACGTTATAGTTAGTTGGACTCACTTTAACTTGCGCACCCGCAATCCACTGCTGATGATGTCACATATTACATCATTCATGACATGGTCAGTGACATCACTGATGACATCACTGATGACATCTCAACTGACATCACTGATGACATCACTGATGCCATCATCCATGTGATAATATAATGCACCTCCTCACACTCTAATCTAACCTTTGATACATCCATTGTTGAATGCAGACTACCATTCCTGAAACCATTGACACACCAATACTAGTTACTACATACACACTCACTGATTCCTAAGTCTACACAAACATCCACTCATTCACCCATACAATCACTCATACATACAGTCACTCATCAATACAACACAATCATATGCACTCATACACCTATTCAGATACTGACACACTGCCACTCATCCATGGAGTTACTCACAAACCTAGTCAGTCATGCAAAGATTCAATCACACTCCCATTTCCTCATCTATACAGCTATACACACATAACCTTACTTATTCAAACATATACTAACACATACTTACTCTCTTTTACAATCACTGATACAAGTACACATTGATCCATACAGTCACTTACGCAATCACAGACTCTCATGTATAGTCATTGATATATGCCAACTCTCACATGCACTGTGTTTTACAAATGTACTTACTTGGGCATGTAGCACTGAGATATCCATTCACTCACCAACACATCCATGCACACAGTCAACCGCCCATAAAGCTGTTTCCACATGCACTCTTGAACCCACACACCAAGGGAATCAGCTGCTCACACATCTATGCACAGAGTCACACACCTCCCAGCCACTCCCACACACACTCACCCTCACATACAAATACTTGGGCAACCAATCAATAACCCATATAGCCACTGATATAGCTACTAATCAACACATGCAGCACCTTACACAACAACAGACATAATGATGCACACATACAGACAGTTTAGTCACTAACCCATGCATTCAGTAAGACACATTTAATCACTCACTCATACAGTCAGTCACGCACCAACTAAATCTTTCATCCAGACACTTATACACCCACTCCTTCTTGAATATGTAAAACATATTTAAACTTTACAGTAACACACAAATTATGTATAGAACTTTACAGAAGCACACAGACACTGGATGATGTCATCAGTGATGTCATTTGAGATGTCATCAGTGATGTCATCAGTGATGTCACTGACCATGTCATGAATGATGTAATATGTGACATCGTCAGCAGTGGATTGCGGGCGCGCGAGTTATAGTGAGTCCAACTAACTATAACGTGGGAATATCATTGGTTTTGTATGAGTAAAATGTTCAGCTAACTATAACTGGTGTGAAACCTATGGTTTTTTCAGTGAATATATATATATATATATATTCACTGAAAAAACCATAGGTTATAGACCATATATAGTTAGGGATTAGAATTTACAAAACCTTATTTTACTCGCACAAAACCATTGAAATTCGCATATATAGTTAGTTGCACTAACTATATATCGCGCACCCGCAATCCACTGCTGATGATGTCACATATTACATCATTCATGACATGGTCAGTGACATCACTGAAGACATCACTGATGACATCTCATTTAACATTACTGATCACATCACTGATAATATCATTCATGTGATAATACGATGAACCTCTTCAGACTCTAATATAACCTTAGATACAATCAGTGTAAACAGACACTCACAGATTGTCACTCATCCATGGAGTTACTCATACATCTAGTCAGTCATGCAAAGAATCAATCACTCCTCCATTTCCTCATCTATACAGTTATACACACCTTACTAATTCAAACATATTCTAACACATATTTACTCTCTTATACAATCCCTGATACAAGTTCACAATGATCCATACAGCCACTCACACATTCACTGGCTCTTATATTTATATATGTCAACTCTCACATGTACTGTGTTTTGCATATGTACTTACTTTGACATGTAGCACTGAGATATTCATTCACTCACCAATACACCCATGCACACAGTCAACTGCCCATGCAGCTATTTCCATATGCACTTTTGAACCCATACATCTAGTGAATCAACTGCTCACACATCTATGCACAGAGTCATACACCTCCCAGCCACTCACACACATATCAGTCTCCCATAAAAATACTTGGGCAACCAATCAATAACCCATATAGTTACTCATATAGCTACTGATTAACACATGCAGCAGTTTACAGAACAACAGACATAATAATGCACAAATTAAGACAGTTTAGTCACTAACCCATGCACTCAGTGAGACACATTTAATCACTCACTCATACAGTCAGTCATGCACCTACTAAATCCATCATCCAGACACTTATACATCCACTCATTCTTCAATATGTAAGACATATTTTAACTTTACAGAAACATACAGTCACTGGATGTTGTCATCAGTGATGTCATCAGTGATGTAATTTGAGATGTCATCAGTGATGTCATTTGAGATGTCATCAGTGATGTCATCAGTGATGTCACTGACCATGTCATGAATGATGTAATATGTGACATCATCAGCAGTGGATTGCGGGTGCCCGATATATAGTTAGTGCAACTAACTATATATGCGAATTTCAATGGTTTTGTGCGAGTAAAATAAGGTTTTGTAAATGCTAATCCCTAACTATATATGGTCTATAACCTATGTTTTTTTCAGTGAATTTTTAAGGTTTTGTAAATGCTAATTCCTAACTATATATGGTCTATAACCTATGAGTTTTTTCAGTGAATTTCAATGGTTTTTTAATTGCAAATATCAAAAGCTGTAAAATGTATTCTTATTTTATTGCAAAAATATATTTTATATGTTTGTAATATAATTTTTTTATTTATATATATTTTTTTATTATTATTTTTTGTTTCGCTACCGGTCCGCGCACCGGGTAACTTCCCGTTAGCTCAATTTGGTGCTGCGACCCGGTCCGCGAACCGGAAAACGTTCCGTTAGCGGAACTGCCGCGCAAGAAAACAACATCGTGACGCATTGCGTAAACGCGACGTATCGCATTGCCTTGTAATGCGTTTTATGACGCGTCGCGTTAGCGCACCCGGAAGTTCTCCGGAGCGCGAACCGAGGTGCGAATCGCAGCGCCCCGGAAGCGCTCCGGGTGCGTAGCGGGATGCGTAACGTAAGCAGAACAGGTCATGTGACTTGTTCATAAAACTTTTCATTGGTTCATTTTACTTTTGGTTTCCTAATGATGTTAGGCTAGGTCATATGACCTAAAATTAACACTTTTCATTGGTTTAAAACATATTTTTTTCCCAAATGATGAAAGGCCCCACCTTTTTCTCACTCTGACTTTCAACTTTCTGAGAGGAAGACCTATTTTGATTCTTAAGAAATGGCTTCATTAGTAGCTACAGCTGGTGGACCCCCACCACCACCACCACCTTCTAGGAAGAGAGGACCACCTCCTCAGGTTATTCTTCAGCAAGAGGAGGAAGAAGAGGAAGAAGAGGAAGAGGAGCAAGGGACGAGGGAGTTTTTGCCTGAGGTGCCGAGGAGGTCCCATGTGAAAGAAAATTACATATGGCAATTTTTCACATTTCCCCAGGGCCAAAAAGAGGTAAATGCCCGCTACGTTACCTGTCTGATCTGCAAAAAAGATCTGTCCAGAGGGACTGATAAGAAATACAGCTATGGCAATTATACCATTCATCAGCACATGGACAGGTGGCACCCTATAAATGATAGTGCTGCGCAAGTACATGACCTGCAGGATAACCCCCCCTCCTGTGGCCAGTACATCAAATGAAGAGACAGTGACGGGACCAGAGGCGAGGGAGACAGTCCCAAATATCCAGCTGAAGTTTGGGAATGTGAAGCACGTGTGCATTTTTTGTGGCCAATTGATTTGCTACAGGGAGAGTAGCATACATTTAATCAACACAGCTATTGACAATCACAAATGTCCAAAACGCCCCAGAAAATAAATTATCTTTTTTTTGTTGCTCCTGTTGAGCCCTTTATAATGAATCATTTTCATTTCCCCCCCAAAAAAAACAAAAAAAATATAAAACCGTTCAAAAAATACAAAAAAAGTTAAAAAAAGTTCAGAAAAAAATAAAAAATAAAATAATTAAAAAAAAGGTCTTTTCAGAACTACCTCCCCTTTATAAGAAATTGCTAGAATGTTTAGCACTCTGGCAACCTCTATTTCTTTTGATTCACTTCCCGGTTCACGCGCCGGTATGCGAACCGGAAGCGAACCAGACAATTTTTTTTTTTTAAAAAGAAGAGTAAGTATAAGGGAAGTAAACAGAGAGTAATGTTAAAAGAAAGACAGCTAGAGGGAGTAACACAGAGATACTGTTTAAAGAGGGACTGAGAAAATGAGTGGAAGGAGTAGAGTAAGTAAGTAATAGAAAAAGGAATGAGGGAAGTAGCAAAGGCAGGAAACTGAGGGTTAAAGAAATGAAGCAGTGGAACTAATAGAAATTAAATGTGATAGAGATGTAACGGAAAGAGTACAAAACACTTACCTTATAATTGTTGTTAACTTAGTCACCTGTTATTTTTATACTTTCAATCTGTGAAAGAAAGAACAAAAATTTAAAAATTGATAGAAAGTAGTAAAATATGACTGAGCATGAGACAAGATGAGTACATATTAAAAATCACAATTCAAAGTACAGAATTAATTATACATATTAAATGGTTTATTTTTGCTGTTTTCAGAATATATCAAATTTCACTAAAAACAGTGAGTTGAAGGTATTCATCATATAACAGCAGGGAAAAAAAAACACAATCAAAATGATTGTGTTTAAAAAACCCATATAATATAACCAATCAGAAATCAGAACTCCTCAAAAGTAACTTACTTTCCATGGCGTCAAAGGATGTCCTATGAACAGCTTATACTCTGTTGTGCTGTTATTATTTTCTGCCTGCCACTTTCTGAAAGATAAGCTCCATCGTTTTAAGAAAAATGAGACATACAAAGCAATTTAAAACAGCACACTAAATTACAGCAACACCTAGAATCATTATAATCCAGTTACCTACCCTAAATTCTGACTTCTGAAAACAAGTCAAAAGGCAACATTGCTTCATAGTCAAATAGTAATCATTGCCGAAAGACCAGCCTTTTTTACATTTCAAATAAGCTGTGTAATATCCTGATGTTGTCAAAGGACCATCATGTCATATAATAGCTGCAGTTACAAATGTTCTTCCTGAAATCGACGACTGTGTAGCCAAAACATTTTTAATTAGACTTGACAACTTATTTACATCCGGTTTATATAGTTGGAATTGTAAAATGACATTTCACCCATAAGTTTCTATAAATAATGTGGACAGCATTGCAGACTTACATTACCTCTACTCCTTCTTTTGATCTGCTGCTTGAATTAGCTTATTAAAACAAACAATTTTCGCTCTGTGCTACACTTATCCACAAGGCTATATAGTGTAGGAGCCATTAGAACCTCTTGAAATTCCTCAGAACAAATCCCGAGATTCCTTCCCTAAAATTTTGGTTGTAAGAACATCAGGTAAGAATTTTTAAGGTGAAAAGGCAATCTTTTTTTAAAAGTTAAAACAGAATCATTGCAGAATGACCAGCCGTTTCCAGACTTCAAATAAGTTGTGTAATGTCCTGATGTTGTTGAAGGACCCTCATGATATATAATTGCTGCAGTTAGAAAAGTCCTTCCTGATATTGACAACTGAGAAGCCACAACATTTTTAATTAAAGTTGTCAATTTTGTTCCATCAGGCCTACATCGTTGGAACATTAAAATGACATACTGGCCATATCTTCGTATAAATAATGTGGACAGCATTGCAGACTCACATTGGCTACACTCCATGTTTTGATCGGCTGCTTTTACTAGCTTATTAAAGGATACTGATTTAGTGTCTGGCAAAGTTAAATATATAAATCTTTCTGAGTCTACACTAGTAGTACTTGATAACGTACAATTCTCGCAGTCATGCTGCCATTGATAAGAAAGGCCAAACAGATGATCTACATCTACACCTTCATCTTGCAATACATTCAGCATATACATTAAAAACTCCTGAAAATCTTGCTGAATATTTTGAGAGAATTGTGTTTGACCTGAACATTTGTCTAACAGATTTCGAATTTCAGACACACTTTCTACTCTTGTTCTATCAGCGCTACATTTCTCTAACACAGAATTCAACAAACAGCAAAAACTTTGATCCGAATTGATCACAATCTGTTCTTTTAAAGTTTCTAGAGAAAAGGCAACATTAACCACTACATTAGCATAGCAGTTCACACCAGAACTATTTTCAAATTGAAAACCAACAACATCTTCAACAGAATTCATTTTCTTTCTGCTTACAATTTTGGGTTCATCCACTTTTGGTCTTTTTGCTACAACCTCCCTACTATTAGTGATATTTCTTCGTTTCCGGCCTACCACACGTTTCTCAAACAAAGGATATTGAGGCAAATGTGGTGCATACTCTCTTCTTAACCTATTGTATTCCATAACACAATCTAGATTCGCACAAATGTTTGTGACATCACACTCAATCAAGTACAAACCTGATAAAGTTCTGACTTGTGACAATGTAAATGTAAATATAAATGTATTTGAGCTTATATAGCGCACAGCTACCCACAAAGGGTTTCCCGGCGCTTGCTTAGGGAACCCGTCCTGGTATTCCCCTGTGAGATAACCCCGGCAGGGTATCCACAAGGTGAAAGCCAGGCATCCCGCCGCGAGGGGCTGTTGTGGAGATTAAGCAAGCTATTGCCCAGAGTCGCAGAGTGTGAACCCGTGAGTCGAGAAGGCACCGGAGCGAGAATTATCGAGTCCATGGAATTTTTAGCCCAAGACCCGCCGAGGCGGGGAATTGAACCCTGGTCCAGGGCCGATCTCAGCTTCCGGGTCTGCCGCCTCTAACCCCTGAGCCACACTTCTCCACAATGCTACATAAGCCATACCCTCCTTGAACACAGAACTGCCAATATTCACCAAAGCACTGTCTACACTTAAACCTTGTGATTTATGGATTGTCACCGCATATGCCAAGCAAATTTAAATCCAGGGCTAGCATCAGTCGGGGCTAACTGCTGGTAAGAGAGGCTCCGTGCTTGATTAAACAACTTTTAAACTTTTAAAACTTGTAACAGATTAATTGTTATTGTTGCTATCGCGCCTTAGCGCCTGTGATCCTGGTACAATTGTTGATATAAATAACAAGTGTACCTGCATTTTATCGCCGTCCTGGCGCAACGCCCCTTCATCTGTTCTTTTAATTATTGGCATTGTGTTCACGCTGTACTTTGGCCCCCGGCACCGATCCGCCACGGCTTGTGCCATTTGCAGCGGCGGTGGCCACACGAGCACAACCTCATTTCCGCCCCCACATACTCACTTCCGCCCTGCTGGCCAATTGGCAGGTTAGCGGTCTAGTGAGTTTCTCCCCCTGCTTATATCATGACTCAATGGCGGAAGCGCAGCGGACGAGCGCAGCGGGAGCGCCAACTTCGCGCCAAAGTCGTGCCAAAGTCCTGCCCGTCTGCGCCCGTCTGCGCCAGTACGAGCCCAGAGACCTGTCCCCCTGCCCGCATTCTTACTTCATATTCTCGCACCACCTTGCTTCGGTTGCGGGGGTTACCCTGTCCCTCGGACATTGTTTTGAACTGTCAATATGCTCCCATCACTTGCCCACACTGCTCCCTTGCCTTGGACTCTCTCAATTCAAGTTTAGACTGCATATCTTCTACTTTCTGGAATCTTCCCTCCCCTAAGCACACCCCCCCTCCTACTTTGCACAATTCATGCCCCCCCTGAGCTTCATCAGCATTAACTGTCGATCTCTCTCAAAACACAAGAGAGATATTTTCGACCTTCTGGTGACAGCTAGTCCAGCTGCCATGTTTGTCACTGAAACTTGGTTAAATGATAGCTCTGGCCCTGGCATCGCCATGGCTCTCCCCAATGATTACACCTATGTGGGGCGAAACTGAGTTCTTAAAGATGGCGGGGGAATTGCCATTATTTTCAAGAGAGAATTCTCTTGCAAATGGGAAGACCTTGACTTTCTAAACTGTGAAGCTGGTTTGTTTAAACTAACTCTCTCTCCTCATTTTACTTTAACCGGTACCCTGAACTATCGCCCGCCGGGCTCTGCTAGCAGTTGGGCTGCCTCACTTCCTGAACTTATTGCCCCGTTCTTAGCCCAATCTACTAATTTTACTATCGTTGGTGACTTAAACATTCATTTCAACTCTGCCTCGTGTGCCATCTCTAAATGCCTCCTACAAGATCTTGAAGCGTTAGATCTGCACCTTCACAATTCCGACCCCACCCATAAGGCCGGTAATCTTCTCGACCCCATCATCTCTAACCTTACTAGCATCTCCTATCAATCTTCAATTCCGGTCATCTGGTCGGACCATTATATTGTTAACTTTTCAAATAAAACGACTGCGGCTAACTCCTCCAATCCTGCTCTCCCTCACAAAGCCAGCAGGAACTGGAAACGTCTAGACGTAGACAAATTAAATTCTCTTCTTGCCATCTCAAAACCCACGTTTTCCAGCATGACTATTAAAGAGCTTCCTGCTGTTAGATCGTGGTTGACAACAGCTTTGGACTCCTGTCTCCCTACTCAAAAAAATAAATCACAAATCCATCACCCACCGGCGCCCTGGTTTAATGACTCCCTCCGCCAAGAAAAATCCAACTGCAAAAAACTGGAACGCATATGGCGTTCCAATTACAACCCAGATCACAAAGCCAAATACAAGTCGGCCCTTAAAGCTTACCACTCGGCTTGTGACATCGCCAGAGCCAATTTTGCTAACAGCACTATACTTACGGCTCAAAATAGACCCAAGGCCCGGTTTAAAATAGTCAAAGAGCTGTCAGGTGCGTCCTCTGTACCCAAGGACCCCTGTCTGGACACTGCCCAGTGTAATGCATTAGCAAATTTCTTTCTCGAGAAAATTGATAGGATTTATGATATCTTTAATTCCACTCCCGCTGCTCCCACTCACTCTAATCAAGTTTCACGCAATTCCCCCCCTGTTACCATCCCCTGCCCTACCCCCACTACTCCCCCTCTCCACGTCTGGGATCCTATTTCCCCCACACTTCTAAAAAAGTATCTCCAAGACATCAAATCTGGTTCCCCCCTTGACCCATTGCCCCCTCAAGTTCTTAGTTCCCTGGACCCTGCCCTACTCCACATTATTCTGGATGTCTTGAACGCTTCACTAACAGAAGCGATTGTTCCAAATGAATGGAAGCACGCAATGGTGGTCCCATTACTAAAAAAGGCTAACGCAGATCCCAACAACCCATCTAATTTTCGCCCTATCTCTCTGCTCTCTTGCTTCTCCAAGATCCTGGAGAAACACGTCAATTCCCTGCTCAATGCCTATGTTGAAACTTCTAATCTTCTTCATGGTTCTCAATCCGGGTTCAGGGCTGGCTTCTCCACGGAAACCACTCTCCTTGGTGTGTCGGAAACCATCAGACGTCAAGTGGACAATGGGGAGACTGTGGCACTCATCTTGCTTGACTTGAGTGCCGCATTTGACACCGTCTCCCACTCCATCTTATTGTCCTCCTTGAAGGCTGTTGGTGTCGGTGGCTCCGCCCTGGCCTGGATTGCTAATTTCCTTTCTGATCGCACGTTCCAAGTCTTCTCTTCCACATCTGTCTCGTCCATACTCCCCTCCACTCACGGTGTTCCCCAAGGGTCTATCCTTAGCCCCCTTTTCTTTAACTTGTATGTGAGACCTCTAGCTTTCTTGGCGGAACAGGCTGGTCTCACAATTTACTCCTATGCTGATGACACTCAAATCATCTACTCACTTTCTACCAATAAAAACCTCCCCTCCTCCTCTCTTCAATCCGGGCTGAAACAAATATCTGATTGGATGCTGAAGCACAAACTAAAATTAAATGGGGACAAAACAGAACTGCTCCTGTTTGGCTCAAACACCTCGCTCTGGGGCCCACAACATTGGCCACCGGAGATGGGCCCTCTACCTGTTCCAACCGTGTCAGCTCGTAATCTTAGGGTTCTCCTCGACAACCAACTATCCTTCAAGCAACACGTGGTGAACGTCTCGGCCACCTGTACCACCATCATCAGGTGGCTGAGGAAAATCACGTGGATGCTGCCTGCGGACACCCTGAGGACTGTAGTCCAGGCTCTTGTCACCTCACGCCTGGACTATGGGAACATCCTACTCCTGGGTGCCTGTAAGGAGGTAACCAGGAAGTACCAGGTGGTACAGAATATGGCAGTTCGCCTTATCTGTAACCTGCCTGCCAGATCCTCGGTCTCACAGCATATGCGTAAACTGCACTGGTTGCGAATCGAGAGCAGAATTAAATTCAAAGCATTTTGCTTCATGCACAAGATTATGACTGGAAGAGCCCCTCAATATCTCTCTGCTCTGGTGCAGCAATACATCCCCCCCCCGTACACTTAGGTCTTCCACTCAGAACAAGTGCAGGACTCCGCGCGTCAACAGAGCCAAAATGGGAGGACGCTCGTTTTCCTTGCTGGCACCCTCCTTATGGAACTCCCTACCCCAATCTCTGCGTTCTGAATCGTGCTTCCTGACATTCCGTAAAGGAATTAAAACTTGGCTTTTCAACACCTAACTTCTGGTCTGATGTTCCTCCTACCCTTTATACCGTTCAGTTTGCCTTAGCGCCGGGAAACCTCCGGGTAGCTGCTCGCTTAACAAATGTAATTATAAATAAATTATACACACATAACCTTACTTATTCAAACATATACTAACACATACTTACTCTCTTTTACAATCACTGATACAAGTACACATTGATCCATACAGTCACTTACGCAATCACAGACTCTCATGTATAGTCATTGATATATGCCAACTCTCACATGCACTGTGTTTTACAAATGTACTTACTTGGGCATGTAGCACTGAGATATCCATTCACTCACCAACACATCCATGCACACAGTCAACCGCCCATAAAGCTGTTTCCACATGCACTCTTGAACCCACACACCAAGGGAATCAGCTGCTCACACATCTATGCACAGAGTCACACACCTCCCAGCCACTCCCACACACACTCACCCTCACATACAAATACTTGGGCAACCAATCAATAACCCATATAGCCACTGATATAGCTACTAATCAACACATGCAGCACCTTACACAACAACAGACATAATGATGCACACATACAGACAGTTTAGTCACTAACCCATGCATTCAGTAAGACACATTTAATCACTCACTCATACAGTCAGTCACGCACCAACTAAATCTTTCATCCAGACACTTATACACCCACTCCTTCTTGAATATGTAAAACATATTTAAACTTTACAGTAACACACAAATTATGTATAGAACTTTACAGAAGCACACAGACACTGGATGATGTCATCAGTGATGTCATTTGAGATGTCATCAGTGATGTCATCAGTGATGTCACTGACCATGTCATGAATGATGTAATATGTGACATCGTCAGCAGTGGATTGCGGGCGCGCGAGTTATAGTGAGTCCAACTAACTATAACGTGGGAATATCATTGGTTTTGTATGAGTAAAATGTTCAGCTAACTATAACTGGTGTGAAACCTATGGTTTTTTCAGTGAATATATATATATATATATATTCACTGAAAAAACCATAGGTTATAGACCATATATAGTTAGGGATTAGAATTTACAAAACCTTATTTTACTCGCACAAAACCATTGAAATTCGCATATATAGTTAGTTGCACTAACTATATATCGCGCACCCGCAATCCACTGCTGATGATGTCACATATTACATCATTCATGACATGGTCAGTGACATCACTGAAGACATCACTGATGACATCTCATTTAACATTACTGATCACATCACTGATAATATCATTCATGTGATAATACAATGAACCTCTTCAGACTCTAATATAACCTTAGATACAATCAGTGTAAACAGACACTCACAGATTGTCACTCATCCATGGAGTTACTCATACATCTAGTCAGTCATGCAAAGAATCAATCACTCCTCCATTTCCTCATCTATACAGTTATACACACCTTACTAATTCAAACATATTCTAACACATATTTACTCTCTTATACAATCCCTGATACAAGTTCACAATGATCCATACAGCCACTCACACATTCACTGGCTCTTATGCACAGTTATTTATATATGTCAACTCTCACATGTACTGTGTTTTACATATGTACTTACTTTGACATGTAGCACTGAGATATTCATTCACTCACCAATACACTCATGCACACAGTCAACTGCCCATGCAGCTATTTCCATATGCACTTTTGAACCCATACATCTAGTGAATCAACTGCTCACACATCTATGCACAGAGTCATACACCTCCCAGCCACTCACACACATATCAGTCTCCCATAAAAATACTTGGGCAACCAATCAATAACCCATATAGTTACTCATATAGCTACTGATTAACACATGCAGCAGTTTACAGAACAACAGACATAATAATGCACAAATTAAGACAGTTTAGTCACTAACCCATGCACTCAGTGAGACACATTTAATCACTCACTCATACAGTCAGTCATGCACCTACTAAATCCATCATCCAGACACTTATACATCCACTCATTCTTCAATATGTAAGACATATTTTAACTTTACAGAAACATACAGTCACTGGATGTTGTCATCAGTGATGTCATCAGTGATGTAATTTGAGATGTCATCAGTGATGTCATTTGAGATGTCATCAGTGATGTCATCAGTGATGTCACTGACCATGTCATGAATGATGTAATATGTGACATCATCAGCAGTGGATTGCGGGTGCCCGATATATAGTTAGTGCAACTAACTATATATGCGAATTTCAATGGTTTTGTGCGAGTAAAATAAGGTTTTGTAAATGCTAATCCCTAACTATATATGGTCTATAACCTATGTTTTTTTCAGTGAGTTTTTAAGGTTTTGTAAATGCTAATTCCTAACTATATATGGTCTATAACCTATGAGTTTTTTCAGTGAATTTCAATGGTTTTTTAATTGCAAATATCAAAAGCTGTAAAATGTATTCTTATTTTATTGCAAAAATATATTTTATATGTTTGTAATATAATTTTTTTATTTATATATATTTTTTTATTATTATTTTTTGTTTCGCTACCGGTCCGCGCACCGGGTAGCTTCCCGTTAGCTCAATTTGGTGCCGCGACCCGGTCCGCGAACCGGAAAACGTTCCGTTAGCGGAACTGCCGCGCAAGAAAACAACATCGTGACGCATTGCGTAAACGCGACGTATCGCATTGCCTTGTAATGCGTTTTATGACGCGTCGCGTTAGCGCACCCGGAAGTTCTCCGGAGCGCGAACCGAGGTGCGAATCGCAGCGCCCCGGAAGCGCTCCGGGTGCGTAGCGGGATGCGTAACGTAAGCAGAACAGGTCATGTGACTTGTTCATAAAACTTTTCATTGGTTCATTTTACTTTTGGTTTCCTAATGATGTTAGGCTAGGTCATATGACCTAAAATTAACACTTTTCATTGGTTTAAAACATATTTTTTTCCCAAATGATGAAAGGCCCCACCTTTTTCTCACTCTGACTTTCAACTTTCTGAGAGGAAGACCTATTTTGATTCTTAAGAAATGGCTTCATTAGTAGCTACAGCTGGTGGACCCCCACCACCACCACCACCTTCTAGGAAGAGAGGACCACCTCCTCAGGTTATTCTTCAGCAAGAGGAGGAAGAAGAGGAAGAAGAGGAAGAGGAGCAAGGGACGAGGGAGTTTTTGCCTGAGGTGCCGAGGAGGTCCCATGTGAAAGAAAATTACATATGGCAATTTTTCACATTTCCCCAGGGCCAAAAAGAGGTAAATGCCCGCTACGTTACCTGTCTGATCTACAAAAAAGATCTGTCCAGAGGGACTGATAAGAAATACAGCTATGGCAATTATACCATTCATCAGCACATGGACAGGTGGCACCCTATAAATGATAGTGCTGCGCAAGTACATGACCTGCAGGATAACCCCCCCTCCTGTGGCCAGTACATCAAATGAAGAGACAGTGACGGGACCAGAGGCGAGGGAGACGGTCCCAAATATCCAGCTGAAGTTTGGGAATGTGAAGCACGTGTGCATTTTTTGTGGCCAATTGATTTGCTACAGGGAGAGTAGCATACATTTAATCAACACAGCTATTGACAATCACAAATGTCCAAAACGCCCCAGAAAATAAATTATCTTTTTTTTGTTGCTCCTGTTGAGCCCTTTATAATGAATCATTTTCATTTCCCCCCCCAAAAAAAACAAAAAAAATATAAAACCGTTCAAAAAATACAAAAAAAGTAAAAAAAAGTTCAGAAAAAAAATAAAAAATAAAATAATTTAAAAAAAGGTCTTTTCAGAACTACCTCCCCTTTATAAGAAATTGCTAGAATGTTTAGCACTCTGGCAACCTCTATTTCTTTTGATTCACTTCCCGGTTCGCGCGCCGGTATGCGAACCGGAAGCGAACCAGACAATTTTTTTTTTTTAAAAAGAAGAGTAAGTATAAGGGAAGTAAACAGAGAGTAATGTTAAAAGAAAGACAGCTAGAGGGAGTAACACAGAGATACTGTTTAAAGAGGGACTGAGAAAATGAGTGGAAGGAGTAGAGTAAGTAAGTAATAGAAAAAGGAATGAGGGAAGTAGCAAAGGCAGGAAACTGAGGGTTAAAGAAATGAAGCAGTGGAACTAATAGAAATTAAATGTGATAGAGATGTAACGGAAAGAGTACAAAACACTTACCTTATAATTGTTGTTAACTTAGTCACCTGTTATTTTTATACTTTCAATCTGTGAAAGAAAGAACAAAAATTTAAAAATTGATAGAAAGTAGTAAAATATGACTGAGCATGAGACAAGATGAGTACATATTAAAAATCACAATTCAAAGTACAGAATTAATTATACATATTAAATGGTTTATTTTTGCTGTTTTCAGAATATATCAAATTTCACTAAAAACAGTGAGTTGAAGGTATTCATCATATAACAGCGGGGAAAAAAAAACACAATCAAAATGATTGTGTTTAAAAAACCCATATAATATAACCAATCAGAAATCAGAACTCCTCAAAAGTAACTTACTTTCCATGGCGTCAAAGGATGTCCTATGAACAGCTTATACTCTGTTGTGCTGTTATTATTTTCTGCCTGCCACTTTCTGAAAGATAAGCTCCATCGTTTTAAGAAAAATGAGACATACAAAGCAATTTAAAACAGCACACTAAATTACAGCAACACCTAGAATCATTATAATCCAGTTACCTACCCTAAATTCTGACTTCTGAAAACAAGTCAAAAGGCAACATTGCTTCAAAGTCAAATAGTAATCATTGCCGAAAGACCAGCCTTTTTTACATTTCAAATAAGCTGTGTAATATCCTGATGTTGTCAAAGGACCATCATGTCATATAATAGCTGCAGTTACAAATGTTCTTCCTGAAATCGACGACTGTGTAGCCAAAACATTTTTAATTAGACTTGACAACTTATTTACATCCGGTTTATATAGTTGGAATTGTAAAATGACATTTCACCCATAAGTTTCTATAAATAATGTGGACAGCATTGCAGACTTACATTACCTCTACTCCTTCTTTTGATCTGCTGCTTGAATTAGCTTATTAAAACAAACAATTTTCGCTCTGTGCTACACTTATCCACAAGGCTATATAGTGTAGGAGCCATTAGAACCTCTTGAAATTCCTCAGAACAAATCCCGAGATTCCTTCCCTAAAATTTTGGTTGTAAGAACATCAGGTAAGAATTTTTAAGGTGAAAAGGCAATCTTTTTTTAAAAGTTAAAACAGAATCATTGCAGAATGACCAGCCGTTTCCAGACTTCAAATAAGTTGTGTAATGTCCTGATGTTGTTGAAGGACCCTCATGATATATAATTGCTGCAGTTAGAAAAGTCCTTCCTGATATTGACAACTGAGAAGCCACAACATTTTTAATTAAAGTTGTCAATTTTGTTCCATCAGGCCTACATCGTTGGAACATTAAAATGACATACTGGCCATATCTTCGTATAAATAATGTGGACAGCATTGCAGACTCACATTGGCTACACTCCATGTTTTGATCGGCTGCTTTTACTAGCTTATTAAAGGATACTGATTTAGTGTCTGGCAAAGTTAAATATATAAATCTTTCTGAGTCTACACTAGTAGTACTTGATAACGTACAATTCTCGCAGTCATGCTGCCATTGATAAGAAAGGCCAAACAGATGATCTACATCTACACCTTCATCTTGCAATACATTCAGCATATACATTAAAAACTCCTGAAAATCTTGCTGAATATTTTGAGAGAATTGTGTTTGACCTGAACATTTGTCTAACAGATTTCGAATTTCAGACACACTTTCTACTCTTGTTCTATCAGCGCTACATTTCTCTAACACAGAATTCAACAAACAGCAAAAACTTTGATCCGAATTGATCACAATCTGTTCTTTTAAAGTTTCTAGAGAAAAGGCAACATTAACCACTACATTAGCATAGCAGTTCACACCAGAACTATTTTCAAATTGAAAACCAACAACATCTTCAACAGAATTCATTTTCTTTCTGCTTACAATTTTGGGTTCATCCACTTTTGGTCTTTTTGCTACAACCTCCCTACTATTAGTGATATTTCTTCGTTTCCGGCCTACCACACGTTTCTCAAACAAAGGATATTGAGGCAAATGTGGTGCATACTCTCTTCTTAACCTATTGTATTCCATAACACAATCTAGATTCGCACAAATGTTTGTGACATCACACTCAATCAAGTACAAACCCGATAAAGTTCTGACTTGTGACAATGTAAATGTAAATATAAATGTATTTGAGCTTATATAGCGCACAGCTACCCACAAAGGGTTTCCCGGCGCTTGCTTAGGGAACCCGTCCTGGTATTCCCCTGTGAGATAACCCCGGCAGGGTATCCACAAGGTGAAAGCCAGGCATCCCGCCACGAGGGGCTGTTGTGGAGATTAAGCAAGCTATTGCCCAGAGTCGCAGAGTGTGAACCCGTGAGTCGAGAAGGCACCGGAGCGAGAATTATCGAGTCCATGGAATTTTTAGCCCAAGACCCGCCGAGGCGGGGAATTGAACCCTGGTCCAGGGCCGATCTCAGCTTCCGGGTCTGCCGCCTCTAACCCCTGAGCCACACTTCTCCACAATGCTACATAAGCCATACCCTCCTTGAACACAGAACTGCCAATATTCACCAAAGCACTGTCTACACTTAAACCTTGTGATTTATGGATTGTCACCGCATATGCCAAGCAAATTTAAATCCAGGGCTAGCATCAGTCGGGGCTAACTGCTGGTAAGAGAGGCTCCGTGCTTGATTAAACAACTTTTAAACTTTTAAAACTTGTAACAGATTAATTGTTATTGTTGCTATCGCGCCTTAGCGCCTGTGATCCTGGTACAATTGTTGATATAAATAACAAGTGTACCTGCATTTTATCGCCGTCCTGGCGCAACGCCCCTTCATCTGTTCTTTTAATTATTGGCATTGTGTTCACGCTGTACTTTGGCCCCCGGCACCGATCCGCCACGGCTTGTGCCGTTTGCAGCGGCGGTGGCCACACGAGCACAACCTCATTTCCGCCCCCACATACTCACTTCCGCCCTGCTGGCCAATTGGCAGGTTAGCGGTCTAGTGAGTTTCTCCCCCTGCTTATATCATGACTCAATGGCGGAAGCGCAGCGGACGAGCGCAGCGGGAGCGCCAACTTCGCGCCAAAGTCGTGCCAAAGTCCTGCCCGTCTGCGCCCGTCTGCGCCAGTACGAGCCCAGAGACCTGTCCCCCTGCCCGCATTCTTACTTCATATTTTCGCACCACCTTGCTTCGGTTGCGGGGGTTACCCTGTCCCTCGGACATTGTTTTGAACTGTCAATATGCTCCCATCACTTGCCCACACTGCTCCCTTGCCTTGGACTCTCTCAATTCAAGTTTAGACTGCATATCTTCTACTTTCTGGAATCTTCCCTCCCCTAAGCACACCCCCCCTCCTACTTTGCACAATTCATGCCCCCCCTGAGCTTCATCAGCATTAACTGTCGATCTCTCTCGAAACACAAGAGAGATATTTTCGACCTTCTGGTGACAGCTAGTCCAGCTGCCATGTTTGTCACTGAAACTTGGTTAAATGATAGCTCTGGCCCTGGCATCGCCATGGCTCTCCCCAATGATTACACCTATGTGGGGCGAAACCGAGTTCTTAAAGATGGCGGGGGAATTGCCATTATTTTCAAGAGAGAATTCTCTTGCAAATGGGAAGACCTTGACTTTCTAAACTGTGAAGCTGGTTTGTTTAAACTAACTCTCTCTCCTCATTTTACTTTAACCGGTACCCTGAACTATCGCCCGCCGGGCTCTGCTAGCAGTTGGGCTGCCTCACTTCCTGAACTTATTGCCCCGTTCTTAGCCCAATCTACTAATTTTACTATCGTTGGTGACTTAAACATTCATTTCAACTCTGCCTCGTGTGCCATCTCTAAATGCCTCCTACAAGATCTTGAAGCGTTAGATCTGCACCTTCACAATTCCGACCCCACCCATAAGGCCGGTAATCTTCTCGACCCCATCATCTCTAACCTTACTAGCATCTCCTATCAATCTTCAATTCCGGTCATCTGGTCGGACCATTATATTGTTAACTTTTCAAATAAAACGACTGCGGCTAACTCCTCCAATCCTGCTCTCCCTCACAAAGCCAGCAGGAACTGGAAACGTCTAGACGTAGACAAATTAAATTCTCTTCTTGCCATCTCAAAACCCACGTTTTCCAGCATGACTATTAAAGAGCTTCCTGCTGTTAGATCGTGGTTGACAACGGCTTTGGACTCCTGTCTCCCTACTCAAAAAAATAAATCACAAATCCATCACCCACCGGCGCCCTGGTTTAATGACTCCCTCCGCCAAGAAAAATCCAACTGCAAAAAACTGGAACGCATATGGCGTTCCAATTACAACCCAGATCACAAAGCCAAATACAAGTCGGCCCTTAAAGCTTACCACTCGGCTTGTGACATCGCCAGAGCCAATTTTGCTAACAGCACTATACTTACGGCTCAAAATAGACCCAAGGCCCGGTTTAAAATAGTCAAAGAGCTGTCAGGTGCGTCCTCTGTACCCAAGGACCCCTGTCTGGACACTGCCCAGTGTAATGCATTAGCAAATTTCTTTCTCGAGAAAATTGATAGGATTTATGATATCTTTAATTCCACTCCCGCTGCTCCCACTCACTCTAATCAAGTTTCACGCAACTCCCCCCCTGTTACCATCCCCTGCCCTACCCCCACTACTCCCCCTCTCCACGTCTGGGATCCTATTTCCCCCACACTTCTAAAAAAGTATCTCCAAGACATCAAATCTGGTTCCCCCCTTGACCCATTGCCCCCTCAAGTTCTTAGTTCCCTGGACCCTGCCCTACTCCACATTATTCTGGATGTCTTGAACGCTTCACTAACAGAAGCGATTGTTCCAAATGAATGGAAGCACGCAATGGTGGTCCCATTACTAAAAAAGGCTAACGCAGATCCCAACAACCCATCTAATTTTCGCCCTATCTCTCTGCTCTCTTGCTTCTCCAAGATCCTGGAGAAACACGTCAATTCCCTGCTCAATGCCTATGTTGAAACTTCTAATCTTCTTCATGGTTCTCAATCCGGGTTCAGGGCTGGCTTCTCCACGGAAACCACTCTCCTTGGTGTGTCGGAAACCATCAGACGTCAAGTGGACAATGGGGAGACTGTGGCACTCATCTTGCTTGACTTGAGTGCCGCATTTGACACCGTCTCCCACTCCATCTTATTGTCCTCCTTGAAGGCTGTTGGTGTCGGTGGCTCCGCCCTGGCCTGGATTGCTAATTTCCTTTCTGATCGCACGTTCCAAGTCTTCTCTTCCACATCTGTCTCGTCCATACTCCCCTCCACTCACGGTGTTCCCCAAGGGTCTATCCTTAGCCCCCTTTTCTTTAACTTGTATGTGAGACCTCTAGCTTTCTTGGCGGAACAGGCTGGTCTCACAATTTACTCCTATGCTGATGACACTCAAATCATCTACTCACTTTCTACCAATAAAAACCTCCCCTCCTCCTCTCTTCAATCCGGGCTGAAACAAATATCTGATTGGATGCTGAAGCACAAACTAAAATTAAATGGGGACAAAACAGAACTGCTCCTGTTTGGCTCAAACACCTCGCTCTGGGGCCCACAACATTGGCCACCGGAGATGGGCCCTCTACCTGTTCCAACCGTGTCAGCTCGTAATCTTGGGGTTCTCCTCGACAACCAACTATCCTTCAAGCAACACGTGGTGAACGTCTCGGCCACCTGTACCACCATCATCAGGTGGCTGAGGAAAATCACGTGGATGCTGCCTGCGGACACCCTGAGGACTGTAGTCCAGGCTCTTGTCACCTCACGCCTGGACTATGGGAACATCCTACTCCTGGGTGCCTGTAAGGAGGTAACCAGGAAGTACCAGGTGGTACAGAATATGGCAGTTCGCCTTATCTGTAACCTGCCTGCCAGATCCTCGGTCTCACAGCATATGCGTAAACTGCACTGGTTGCGAATCGAGAGCAGAATTAAATTCAAAGCATTTTGCTTCATGCACAAGATTATGACTGGAAGAGCCCCTCAATATCTCTCTGCTCTGGTGCAGCAATACATCCCCCCCGTACACTTAGGTCTTCCACTCAGAACAAGTGCAGGACTCCGCGCGTCAACAGAGCCAAAATGGGAGGACGCTCGTTTTCCTTGCTGGCACCCTCCTTATGGAACTCCCTACCCCAATCTCTGCGTTCTGAATCGTGCTTCCTGACATTCCGTAAAGGAATTAAAACTTGGCTTTTCAACACCTAACTTCTGGTCTGATGTTCCTCCTACCCTTTATACCGTTCAGTTTGCCTTAGCGCCGGGAAACCTCCGGGTAGCTGCTCGCTTAACAAATGTAATTATAAATAAATTATAAATAAAAAAACAGGAAATTGCTTACGGCGAACATATAAGTCTTTTACAAGCAAAAACCTAGCTGTGCAACGACCAATTCGCTGTACTTCCTCAATGCCATCAAATTTAATTTTTAAAAATTCAATTCCATCTCTATTTCTGTATTTCTCAAAATCAACAACATTACCCATTGATCCATTTACCCTACCTCTTTCAACATGTAAATTCCTTCTCAAAATGATATGGCAATTTAAGCACACATTCAGAGTCTTTTCAAAGCCAGCAGTTTTAGATATAGTCTTCTCTAATTAATCCAATTTAGATTTCAAATTCTCAGACAAAACAATTGTTGCACCCATAAGCTCTATTCTGTCAATAGCTTCCAGTTTCACAATCTCTTGGTTTTCTAAATTCAACATTTTGTTGTTGAAGATTGAACATTCTGCAAGAGTTGGCATCAAACATATTCCCGTTTTCTTCTTAGTAATTTTATGAAAAATATTCTCTGGCAGAACGTCTTCTTCTGGATACAAATTTGACAGTAATCGTGCATGTAAAGCTTCTTTCCCACGCTCAGTCACTTTCCCGATTCTAACATCTTGTAGAATATTCTTGTAATCTTCATCCTTCGCCTGATGCATATTTTCACGCAGCTCAGCATAATTGAAGTTTAACCATATGTTAACGTTGCCAATGCTCCCTAGGCACTTCCTGGTATCTTCATGCGTAAGCAGTTTAAACACTGGTTGTCCTTTCACTGGTGTCAGCTGCAGAAGATCACCGAAAACAATGATGTGTTTGCCACCGAATAACACATCATACTCTGTTTTAAGAACTTCCTGCATTCTCAAATGCACAAAGGCAAGCATGACATTGGAAACCATGCTTACTTTGTCAATCATAAGAAGTTTCATCTTCTTCAGGACTCTAGATACTTCACAACAAGCATCTCCCGATAACTTGTGGTATTGTAATTTGTTATCATGCTCCACTGGCAGCATCAGTAGCCGATGCAAAGTGATACCTTTAATATTATGTGCTGCCAGTCCAGTTGGAGCGGTAACAACACAAGACAGTGATGACTCAGTTCTTTTCTGCAGATAACATGAAATTGCTTTAATGAGGAAACTTTTTCCAGTTCCTGCTTCTCCACTCACGTACAGTCGGACAGGCTTCAACGACGTACATGAGCACTCTTTCTTCTCATGACTTAATCCATGATCAATTTGGCTGGTAACTTCGTCATATATTTTCCTCTGCTCAACGTTGAGTTGTCTTTCCAAATCTTCTAAGTTAACCACATCCTCCTGAGCATGTGCCATGGCTCTTTCCACTTCAATCATGGCAGTGGCAGCTTCATTTTCGATAACTGGTCCTCCTAGTGGATCCTGACTCGATGAAACAGAACTCTGACTGTCCTGAGAACTGTCTCTAGCAATCTCGGCTGCTATTGTTGCTTCCTGCTCGATTTCTGCATTAAACATTTCTAGATATTTTGGAAAAACAGGACATTCTATGGACTCCTTGGCTGCATTGAAAGAGTCTTCGTAACAGAGGAAATCTCCAAGCAGTTCCTCTTCTGCACGCCAAGGCTTGAAAAGTTGCAAAAGAGCTAAATAGAAAAACTCTTTTCTTTCTGGAGATTCGCAATCCAATTTTCGATGATTTACCAATAGACATTTTTTTTGCTTGACCAGACATCCCTCACTTCCAATTACAGCATACACTCCTTTATCAATATCTTCTGTGATGTTCCTCTTGAAAATATAATTTTGTAGAACCTCATACAGACAAACATTCTCCAGGTGACTGCTTCTATTTGGATAATATGTATCCAACATGTTGGTCTTCAAAATATCTGTACTGCTTGGCTCCTTCTCCGCCAAATACTCAATTTCCCGTACAGGTTTGAGAACTCGAGAACTCGATTATGCGTGCAGCAAGACAAAGACTTGCCCAAATGATACTCCTAGATTTGGCATAGAGACTTGCTGAAGATAACCGGTCAGAACATTCGTAAGCTCCGATTTCTCGATGCGACAAAATCTTCAGACTGAAACTGTACAACTTCTTACTGAGGCTCTTTTCATGGGAAATGTCCTCCCACATATCCTTGAGTTCTGTCTTTTCTTTTTTTGTGATGTAAGACGTCACATACCGAGCCACAGCCATACAGTTGTCAGCCACAAACTGTATATCCATGTTAGCATTCCACATGGACAAAATCACTGGGTTGTAGTCATTGATGTTCTTGGACTCTTCGTTTCTCTTCAAATTGTATGTATTTTTGGGTGATTTTCTTGTCACATTATGTCGCAGCGAAGACATCAAATTGTTCACTCTTCCTTTAGATATCACCAATCGTGGAAATCCAAAACGACATTTTGTATAGTACTTGTTCTTGTTTCTGAATTTACTATGGCTTTGAAACCATAAAACTTGTTCTCTTAGACTTTTGTCTTCCTTTGTCTTTGGAACAGCACATGTAGAATACTGTTCTATGAAATTCATCACTAAGTCATCCGGATCTGTTCCAAATTTGGGTGCATCTTTGATCCATAGCAGCATATGTATATGAGGAGCACCTCGTGCTTGGTACTCCTTTCTCCAGAAGAAATCCAACACCTCTCCAAGAGATGGATTTTTCTTGTTTGTGATGAAAGACATCATAGCTTCAAATCTATGATTGAAGTACCTGCATACATTAGCTGGATCCAAAGAGCACAGTTCTCCGGGTGTCTTGAATTCAATATTTTCAATGTTTCCATTTGCCTCTCGTAGAAATTCAAGTAAGTCTTCCCAGCCATACTCAGCACAGCTGAGAGTGAGGAACCATGTGGGAGTTCCTAAGTTCCTCAGCATACATTTTAAGTCACCATGACGACGGTACCAATACTCATTAGTACCACGCTGACATGCCATCAGATTAATCAGGTGAGAATCCAAAATACTGTCTTGCACATTGACTTTATCCATATGGCCGGGATGCCTGTCACCCCCTCCCAACACAATCCCCAAGGATGGGAAGACGGACGCAGTTCTGAACTTTTGGAAGGCGGGAGGGAGTTACCCTCCCGGCCGTATTTATTAAAATATGAAACAAAATTAAAAACATTAAATTAACAGTTTCATATCATGTACAATTTGCATTTATTACATTTCGATGAAGACATGTTCTTTGGCTATCCTTAACAAATCTCTAGTACAGAGGATTTCCTAGCCGAGTCTAACATCCTGCAAATGCATACTTTCTAAATTAAAATTGTACATCCTAACATTACGGGCCAACGGCAAGGTCGCAACCGGTGTCAGATCCCTACTACCAGAACTCTCCCCCTCACGGTGTGAGGGCGGGCGCGCAGAGGACTGTACCTCTGTGCCAACTCCAATTTCCCTTGTCTTGCGGGGCCCCCTATTTTAACTCGACGCCATCTTAAGGGTCGTCCGAGGACTCGTGTGAGGTGTCCGTAAGAAGGTAGCGTGGACCCCCCTCCCACCCCACACTGTCTACCATATCCGCCGTCGCGGATATCCGGGCCCCAGGAAATTCGTAGGAGGGGCATCTAGCCGCCTCCTCCCCTGGAAGAGGCCTATGACCGTCTTCCCTTAGGCGACCCATACTTAGTGGGTGCCGCCTCCCCGTGTGAGGGGCCAATGGCTGCCTCCCCCGGGCGCTCCCATCCATATTGGGTGGCGCCTCCCCTCTAGGGACCTTGAAATTACTGCTCACCGATCATGACCTTACCGCCCGACCAAAAGAATAAATACAACATTTGTTTAACTACTAAGGGAGAACATTTACACTGTATATAGCAATCTCTGTCACTACTACTAGACATTCTTCATATCAATAAACTCAGACCGTTATCGTCTGCTGATCCAAGGAGAGAAAATGTTATCAAACAAATTCCTTTATTTGCAGAACTAAACATCATCCTGGTATCGATCGAAGCATATCACTTTATTGCAGTACTAACTTTGCCATAAGGGGCTGGTGGGTGGGTCAAAATTGCTCCTTGTTCCGTCGAGGGCTCACGTGCAACGAGTGGGTGCATCTTCCAAGCACAGGAACAAGAGGATGCTTCTTCGGATTCCCGCTCTCTTTATTCTTCTCCGGGAGGGCCTGTACCCTCCTCCGATACGCCTCTTGGGCGTGGCCGCTGATGTAGGTGTCTAGGACAACCCCTCTTGGGCAGGAAAAGGCGCGCCCCAGCTACGCCACTTCGGGCATACCAGCCGTGACACGCCCCCCGCCCAAAATGGTTTCCCGGGAGGATTCGGGCCCCCTACCATACGTTCGGGGGGACCGAGTGGTCGCCCCTTTCCATATGGCCGGGATGCCTGTCACCCCCTCCCAACACAATCCCCAAGGATGGGAAGACGGACGCAGTTCTGAACTTTTGGAAGGCGGGAGGGAGTTACCCTCCCGGCCGTATTTATTAAAATATGAAACAAAATTTAAAACATTAAATTAACAGTTTCATATCATGTACAATTTTCATTTATTACATTTCGATGAAGACATGTTCTTTGGCTATCCTTAACAAATCTCTAGTACAGAGGATTTCCTAGCCGAGTCTAACATCCTGCAAATGCATACTTTCTAAATTAAAATTGTACATCCTAACATTACGGGCCAACGGTAAGGTTGCAACCGGTGTCAGATCCCTACTACCAGAACTCTCCCCCTCACGGTGTGAGGGTGGGCGCGCAGAGGACCGTACCTCTGTGCCAACTCCAATTTCCCTTGTCTTGCGGGCCTCCTATTTTAACTCGACGCCATCTTAAGGGTCGTCCGAGGACTCGTGTGAGGTGTCCGTAAGAAGGTAGCGTGGACCCCCCTCCCACCCCACACTGTCTACCATATCCGCCGTCGCGGATATCCGGGCCCCAGGAAATTCGTAGGAGGGGCATCTAGCCGCCTCCTCCCCTGGAAGAGGCCTATGACCGTCTTCCCTTAGGGGACCCATACTTAGTGGGTGCCGCCTCCCCGTGGGAGGGGCCAATGGCCGCCTCCCCCAGGCGCTCCCATCCATATTGGGTGGCGCCCCCCCTCTAGGGACCTTGAAATTACTGCTCACCGATCATGACCTTACCGCCACAGGCCGGATAGTTGACCGGCTATCCGGCCCCCCCACAAACTCCTATTAAAGGTCATGTTTATTCAAACCCTTTAGCCATGCTACGAAGTCTCCTATGAGTAAGAAATTCCCCTCCCGGGACAAATGGACACCATCCTCGAGATACATGCTATCCCCCCTAATACATCCGTGCGGAATACAGTGCAATTGCGCCGAGCGAAACAACCTACCGAGTTTATTATTGACTTTTTTAACTGAATGGTTCAATGCTGACACAGAGAGACCCCCTCGCCATACCTTCTTGGGAATCATGTGGGACCACCCTATAGTGCACCCCGGGATTATCCTCGCCAGCCAGCTAACAGTAGATAAAACTCGCTCGAGTAATACTCGCTTCCCGAGTGTCACCAAGTCATTGCCCCCAAGGTGTACTATGAGTATAGATGGCGGTGACCTCTGCCGCCCTAACAGACCCTCAACAAAAGATTCAAACTGGTCAATACAGAGCCCGCCCCTTCCGTGGAAGGTCACCCTGTACCCGTATTCCCCAGCTGCGTGAGTCACGTCACCTGCTTTGAATACGTCCCCTGCCCGCCTCACGTATTAGTGGCCTACGACCCACACCACTTTTTCCTCAGCCGGTGATTTCAGACCGCTGCTCCCCAGGTGCCGGGTCGACTGCCCAGTCCGCCCCGCATAGCCTGCTCGTGAAACTGTAAACCAAACAGAAGACAGGAGGCGTGAGTGCATGCAAATGACTTTACAACATGTGCAACCGCACATACCTCTTATAACAGTTTGAGGACCATTGTCCCAGTTGTTTCACCTTCTCAACACTCTGACCCCTGGCTGTAGCCTCCGTTGCAGCCCCTATCCTAAAGGAATGGGTCCCAAAATTGCCTGGGTCCAAGCCCGCTGCTGCGATTGCCATTGCTAACACCCTCTGGAACTGAAACCTCGTCAGTGGGGTGGCGTCGATGTGTCTCAGCAAGCTTCCCCCCCATGTTTTCCCTCTTTGTGCCAAATACTCCTCCACACACCTTACCGGGCACACGGGGGACCCTCGCATGCGCTGGACAATAATACTGTCACCCATAGCATTCTGGTCGGTCTTGGACCTGGTTATTGTGATCACCATTGAGTCACACTTAATCAGAATGCAGTCCTGACCCAGCCCTCCTTCCACATCATTCTTATTTCTAGCCACCAGCTCGCTAACCCGCATCGCCCCATGGAACGCTAATGCGAAAGCGGCCCGGAACAGCATTGCCTCGAACTGGGAGGAGCATGTCGTGGGGAGTATTGCTATCAGGAGAGACAACCTTTCTAACCCAATCGGGTGCCTCTCGTCGACACTACGACCCTCGAGGCGTTGCCAACCCCGAAGGGCTTTCCTCACTAAAAAGGACAATGTCGGGTCCTTGATGCCATGCGCCTGCGCCATGAATGAAATGGCGGCCCAGTGTCTATTGGCCGTTGCCACTGATCGGCCTGCACTGTGCACTGCTACTAGAAACCTCAGGACATTATCCTCCTGCCCCTAATATTCCCCCCCAGCCGGACCCAAAAATGCACAATAGGAACGAAACGCTCCTTCGTATGCCTTCCTTGTCCTGGGAGCGAAGCTTGCTGCCACGAGGTCTTGTAATCCGGGGCACCGAGTAGCCAGAGTGCTTCGGGGAATGGTGCCGCCACTAGGTCCGCGGAAGGTAGATAACCCCTGAAAGCCTGCATGTGTGAACGAGAGAGCGCATCAGCCGCGTGGTTCAATACACCTGGCACATGCTTCGCCCTGAATTTTACGTTCAGTCTCATGCAAAGTAGTACAATTTCCTTAAGCAATCTCAGTATCCATTTGCAGCGTGCTGCCTGATTATTTATACATTCAACGACAGTCATATTGTCAGACCAAAAAACAACCGAGCGATCTCGGAACTCCTCCGGCCATGCCCTCAGAGCCACCAATATGGGGAACAACTCGAGAAACCCAATGTTACCTGTGAGACCGCTGGTGTGCCACCACGTCGGCCATGTGTGCGCCGACCATCGATTTCCAAAGATGGCACCAAATCCCACGCTCCCAGCCGAGTCGGTCCACAAACCCAGCTCGTCCGAGGACGCAGGTGGCTTGTTCCACACCACTCGACCGTTGAAATCCGCCAGAAATGCCAACCAGATGCGCATATCCTGGCGAACCTCTGCAGACAGTCTCGTGCGGTGGTGTCCTTCCTTGAGACCAACCATGGCTTGTGCAATCGAGCGGGAAAAGGGGCGGGCCATTGGTATCACCCTTAAGGCAAAGTTAAGCTGGCCCACCGCCTGTTGCAATTGATGTAGGGTAACCTTCTCTTTGCGAATGCACAGTTCCAAGGAAGCCCTGAACTTCGTAACTTTCTCCATAGGTAGCCGGAAACATCCTTCCACTGAATCGAGCTCAAATCCCAGAAACTCGAGTGAAGTAGATGGTCCTACCGTCTTACCCGGTGCCAATGGCACCCCGAACCTCTTCATGAGAGTGCAAAATTCCTGTAGCGCCTGTGCACATTTTGTGTCACCGGCTGCCCCCAAGGACAAAAAATCATCCAAGTAATGCATAACATGGCTATGGCCAGTGGCCCTGATAAATACCCATTCCAAAAAACAGCTGAATTTCTCAAAATAAGCACAAGAGATGGAGCAACCCATTGGCATACATCTATCCATGTAGTAACGTCCCTGGAACACAAAGCCTAACAGACGCTGATCCCGTGGGTGTACCGGGAGCAACCGGAACCCCAACTCGATATCTGACTTCGCCATCAGCGCTCCGGGCCCCAGGCGATTCAACATGGTGACGGCATCATCGAAAGATGTGTACCGCACCGAACAAACTCCTGGGTCAATCGCATCATTCACCGAGAGGCCCCTTGGAGCGGACAAGTTATGGATCAGCCTAAATTCTCCTGGGTCCTTCTTGGGAACCACTCCTAACGAGGAACAGATGAAATTAGTTACTGGCGGGTGTCTACATGGGCCAACTTCCCGGCCTAGGGCAACGTCTTTTGCAATCTTCCTTTCGACCACCGCTGGGTTATGCTGAACCGACAATTGGTTTTTACAAAGTGGTTCCCCCCGAAAATCCCCCGCCGGGATGTGGAAACCGTATGAGAAGCCGTTCCTCAACACCCCAGCGGAGACATGATCAGGGTATTCATTTAGCCAGGGGATCATTGCCATGATATCAATAGGGGTAGGTAGCGGTATCCGATGGTCTTGCTCAGACCTGTTTGGCCCCTCCTCTACCCCCTGTATCACCATTCTTGGCTCGGCATGAGCTCTCGGGATGTGAAGAGTTTCCGCAACCTGCACACGCATGTCTGAACTTACATGTCCCTTGTGGTCTAGTGCAATTGCCTCTGTTAAAATTCCAACAGACCCCTTTCCTACCCCCGTTTCCACCGTTCCTTGTTTGATGATCGCCCGTGGGGCTCGCTCGAAAGGGCGTCGCAGGCTGCTGGCGGGAAGGTCCCGACTCTCTCCCGCCGAGCGAGGACGACTTTGTCGCGCCCGGCAGGAGCTGCTTCTGCCAAGAAATAGAGTCGAGACAATCCCACGTCAGAGATGAATCGTGCTCTTTGGCCTTACGAAACTTCATATCGTACCCCATCCACTCATCACCCTCATATGTATCATAAAAATCCATTATTCGTGCCTGGTAGCAGGATAATTCGGACAAAACCTCGGGCTTACGTTCCCCAATAATCGCAGAAAACATTGCAAAGGCCCTGGCCCAATTCGAGATTGTCTCATCCACCCTAAATCCCGCCATCTTGGCTCGCCATACACTCGGGTGCCACAACTCCTTTTGTGTCTTAACATACTCCATCTCTCAATGGTCAGTCAGCAGGGAAAACATGTTCACATACTTATCAGCCCATATCAATTCTTTAGTGGCCAACGGTATATGTTGGACCACCTTCTCCCGTCTTGAGGGCAAAGACCCCTCCCTTGCCATCGGCAATGCTTGCTTACCCGGCTCCGGTGCTGTTCCCGCTGCTGCTTTGACACCAGCTGCCGGTCCTTCCGTGATCGCCTGTGGGGGAACAAAAGGAACATTCGCCTTTGCGGCCTCTCGCGACTGCCGCAACTGCTGCATTAGTAACTTGGCCTCCTCGGCCGTGTCTGCTGGTGCCGGAGCACCCCCGTCTTTTTTCCAAGCCAAGCGGCCAACTGGGCGGCTAATTCCGGAGGCATGTCCTCCTCCCCGGCGGGCGTAACAACAACCGGAATCGGTTGACCCGCGTCTGGAACCGGTCCCGGAGCCTCGACTGGGACAACCGGGCTCGCCGGGGGTAACTCAGGGACCGGGGCTTCACCCCCCGCCGCCCTATTCCTAACCCGCTTCCCCCTACCCTCGGGGACCACCTTCGGCAAAGCCGGGCCTATTACCTTTTTTGGCCTACCCGGATTGTTCATCGCCGCCATCTGCTTTTTCATGTTCGCCATATCTCTTACCAGCATGCGAAGCATCTGTTCGGTTCCGGACTTCTTTCCTGCTTTCTTGCCCGGCATTCTTATCGAGGATCCGATCTACGTTGATCGACACGGTCCTGAACTCTGAGCCTCGAAGTCGCTGAAAGAGAAACACAAGAATTACAAGTTCTCAAAATTGCTCCTTGTTCCGTCGAGGGCTCACGTGCAACGAGTGGGTGCAGCTTCCAAGCACAGGAACAAGAGGATGCTTCTTCGGATTCCCGCTCTCTTTATTCTTCTCCGGGAGGGCGTGTACCCTCCTCCGATACGCCTCTTGGGCGTGGCCGCTGATGTAGGTGTCTAGGACAACCCCTCTTGGGCGGGTAAAGGCGCGCCCCGGCTATGCCACTTCGGGCATACCAGCCGTGACACGCCCCCCGCCCAAAATGGTTTCCCGGGAGGATCCGGGCCCCCTACCATACGTTCGGGGGGACCGAGTGGTCGCCCCTTTCCATATAGTCCCTTGCTGAGATATTTCGCAGTTGTAGACCACTTTTCAGGATGTGGTTCACTGCATAAGACAGTCCAGACAGATCACTTTCAAACAATAGATGAAACAAATAGGGAATGCATTGACAAAACCTAGGATCTTCTGCATACAATCATAAAGTCCGGTATTCAGAAGCAGGAATTTGATCAGGTCGCTCATCATATCGTCATCCACGACCTGTGGGAAATAACTGTGGAAAACACCGAGCTTCCAAACTTTCCTCCCAAACACTAATGGGACTCCCTTTGGCTTGTTTCATTTGAAACAACTCAATAGCATTCCCCATGACTTCCTTGGAATGCAAAGGATGAACACTATAATGTTCATATATTTCTTCATTTTTAGAGACTTCTACTTTCTCAATTTGTCCAGCACACAATTCGCTGTCTTCTTCTTCACTTACTTCCTCTTCTGCAACACATACATTCTTGAAGTACTCATTGTTTTTTATCAAATACAATGTTGCCTTTTTGACTTTCCTAACATCCACTAAATCTTGCCAGATTTTCTTACTCTTTGTCGGAACACCATTAACTAGGATAACCAGAGGTTCCTCTTCCACTTTCTCTACTCCAATTGTATTAATGTTTTTCTTCAAATCTAAAGGCAAATAAACAACTCTTCCCTTTAATCCTCTCTGTAAATCTGATGGAGGCAATTTTTCTGTCTTTGGCTCCATTCGTACAATAGCCTGAAAGGGATGCACACTTTGAATCAAAATAGATTCATAAGTATTTAAATCCTTCAATTCAGAAGGAATGTCAACCAATTCCAGATTATTATGAACCGCTCTAGCAGGCATCCGGTTTTGGTTTAATTTGTTAAAACAATAAGTACACATACGTTGGTCCGATCCCAAATCAAAACAATTTTCTACCATCAAGTATGTAGCAAAATCCTTCCATTCACTATTGTTTTCCATTTCACTTTTTGCATATAAATCCACTAACTTAGTCTGATTCTTATAATAAGTCCGTCGACAACACACACAAGTGAAATTAGGCCTCTCACTTGATTTCACCTGAAAGATGGAAATTTCCTTGTGAAACTTATCTATATTAGGAATCTGTACACTCTCTTCCACACTACCTTCTTCTACTGGGTCAATTTCAACATTGTTCTCTTTACTAGCAAAGTAACAGAACTCAATTTCTTCACAAATATTCTTCACATGTAGTTCTGAACCATGCAAAAGAGCACTGCTCAATTGTTTAAGCATAATTGCTGGACCTTTAGCATAATACAACATTCTCACTTATTTCCTCACTTTATTATGATGCACTGCAAGCATCCTGAAATGATGAAAAACACTCTGGCATACTCTTCTGGAAAGACAAGCTAGTGAATGCCCATGCAAACCTGTTACTTCTCTCACTCTGCAAGGATCTAATTCTTGCAACAACTTCATTTTCTGTTTTAAACTTTTCTTATTAAATGTACGAACAAAATCACAAAGCAAATTGATGGAATCCTGTCGCACACTACAAATACTACTACATCTCCAGGTGTAGACTGGTCCCTTAGGACGTCTTCCTAAAACCTCATCACCTAACACCTCTTCTGCATCTGCAGACACAAGTTTTTCTTTTTCAACCGGACAACCATCTTTTACCTCATATGCTCGACCACTGGTGTCAACTGCATGCACCAAATCATTGTCCTGAAAGTAACTCTCCTCATTGAAAAATGCCTCACAACTTGAACTATGCATCCATTCTCCTGAGAAAACTTCACAAAAATTACTACGATTAACTACTCTCTTCCATCTACTATTTGATTTGAAATCAGAAATTACCTTGTTTAGTTTCCTAATTCTATTTATTACCAAAATAAATAACTTTCGCTTAAATTCGAAAGCCTGATCAATAATTTTCTCTACATTTTTCTTTTTCTTATAAAATGGCACTTTCTGTTGGCCTTTCTTTTTTTTTGGAAGACCTTTATTTATAGCAGATTGTACACAAAGCCCAAAAAAACGCCCGAAGGCTCACATATACAGTACATAGCAATATGTCAGTGCGCAAAGGATTAATTACAGAGGTACTGAGGTCTAATTTCAAATTTCAGTTCGTGAGGATAAACGATGTCAGGATGTCTTAGGTCAGCACATTGGTTCCGGCGTATAAGGATCAGGAGAGACAAGTACACAATTCACTAATATTACCAGAACCACGACTATCCATATTGAAGAAAAACGTCTACATAGTCAATGCTACACACCATTCAATCTGCAATAAACAGGAAGTCGATTTACCCTAAAGCCCATAAGAAAAAGTAAAGAAAAAAAATAGAAGGCCCATAGAACAAAAAAGAAAAAACAAAAGCCCCCTTCCACCCCCCACCCTGCACCCCTGCAGCTGGCTACGGCCTACCCCCCCCATAGCAGTGTGCCTGTCGCCCCACAAAAAGGAGTCCCGAAATATAGAAAGTAGGAAAAAGGTCCTAATCTATAACTACAATGAAAGTAGTGGGAAACGGGGAGGAGCCCACCACCAGTCCCCCGGCATCACCCTCCCGTGGTCCGATATTAGCACAAGGTGTAAAGTCCGGTGACAATAAACATTACTAGCAGACAATTTATAAAGCACGAAATCAGCACATTGCGTAATCAGAGAAATCAGCACGCCGCACATCTATCTCGGTCAGCAACGAGGAAACTGCCAGTCTGTGATAGGAAGAGTTCATCCCTGTCCCGTTTTAACTTTTCCGCCACTGCTTACCAAAGTGACCCAGGAGAGCGTGAGCAGCAGTCCAAAAGTGTCAATCTGAGTCAACCACTCAAACGTATCATTTACCCGCAGGTCCAGTGATCCCAGGCTGGGCCAAAGGTACACCATCCCCATAATATAGAGCGGAGCGGAGCCAGGGAGGAAAGTCTCAGTGTCCAACCACTTCTGGAGCGGCCCCTGGGTAACGCGGAGCATGGCTTGGGGAGAACACTCCCATCTCGATGTCAAGCCGAGGTTTTCACGTCGTCCTGGGCAAACATCATCCACAGCAAGAGTCGTCTCGGGGCTTGGAGTCTCAAAGCCGTCACTGTCGCATAGGGCAGCCATCTTGTCGTAGACGGACGTGGAGCGAAGAATGTCACTATGGACCTGCGAGTCAGCTACTCTCGAATGTCCCAGTGCACACACAATATCATCCACCTTGCTGGTCAGGGTTCGAACAGAGTGCACCATATCGTGACGTAGAGAGACAACAGCCGCCAGAAGATCGCCATAGCCCCGGTCACTTCCACGCTCCCCTCCAAACGTGTCCCCCTGCTCCACACGTCCGCGACCACATTGTAGCCCAGACTCTTCAAGGCTGCACTCCATTGTGCCCTCTGTGGCCGTTGGTAAGGACACTCCGAGTCGGGCCAGGCTGCGCACGGTGGGGGATCAGATATCTGTATGTTGAAGGAGCGGCAGACAAAGCCGATATGTCACCATAAGCATTGTCCCGTAAGGAGGCCGCCCTGTTCGATGTTTAAGAGGCGGAAAATTCGGGAACCTTCCGCCGATAGCGGGACAATGCGCAAACAGGTTCTAGGCAGCCAAAAGCCAAGGCTCCTGCACTCGTGTGATTCCCCAAATCAAATCGCCAGGCACGCTTGGTTCCGTACCTGCAGTCCAGCGAGGCATACGTTTCAAATTTCGGCCATTTCTCGGTAAAAGTGATCCGACCGGCTCCCCACAGTCACTTGCGTCCGGTGTTGTTCGCTTGGCAACCGGCCTCGATATTCCCTCGAGGCCCCGGTCCCAGGGCTGCTGCGGGCCGCAAACTGTAGTCGGACATTTCACCCACTTGCGAGGGAGCACAAGCCTCAGGATTTCACCGTGGGCCGTCGGAACACATCAGCTTCCGCAATGTGCCGCCTTGGTGCAGGATCGCCGGCAGGATAATAACAAAGGAGGAGATGTCTTCGGAGCCGAGGGACTAGGCGTCCGACCCGGTCGCCATCTTGGCTCCTCCTTCCTTTGTTGGCCTTTCTTAAAATTTTTTAACAAATTGACAATTATCCTGTTGCGGAACATTCGCCTACGAATGTCCCTGAATTGATTTTCCCTTCTACTGCCATGCACAGACTTATCTCCTGCTCTAGCAGAAACTTTTTTGACGGGCCTTTCCTTTTCCTTTAAATTGTCTCTCTTCTTATGCACTAAAACATGTTCAATACTGGTATTTTTTTGTCTGCTAATTCTTTTTAAAAATGATTTTATTTTCTTACCCGGAGCTTTTTTGGCGACTTGATACGATTTAATAGTAGAGGACTGCTGCAAATCTTTACCAAGGTGGAGTGTAAGTCGCTTTGCTTCTTTTTGTTTTCTCTGCCTTGAGGGCATTTTCAAAGTTTTCTAAAGATCTTCAGTTAAATCTGTGGAAAAATTTGTAAACAATTGATATTAACCACTATTACCAAACAGTAAACAAATAACAGAAGGCAAACAATTAACACACTAGTTGTCAATTCTATCTACAGTAATTTAACAACATAGACAAAGGGGGCGTATTTACAAGGCACTTGCCCCATGGGGGAAGTGAGTTAAAATTCCAAGAACACATAGGGTCGTATTTACAAGGCCCTTGCACCAGGGGAAAGTGACTTAAAATTGCCAAGCAGACATGAGGGCGTATTTACCACACCCATGCACCAGAGGGAAGTGAGTTAAAATTGCCAAGCACACATGAGAGCGTATTTACAAGGCCATTGCACCAGGAGGAAGTGACTTGAAATGGCCAAGCACACATGAAGGTGTATTTGCAACACCGTTGCACCAGGGGGAAGTGACTTAAAATTACCAAGCAGACATGAGGGCATATTTACCACACCCATGCACCAGGGGGAAGTGAGTTAACATTGCCAAGCACACATGAGGGCGTATTTATAAGGCCCTTGCACCAGCAGGAAGTGACTTAAAATTGCCAAGCAGACATGAGGGCGTATTTACCACACCCATGCACCAGGGGGAAGTGACTTAAAATTGCCAAGCAGACATGAGGGCGTATTTACCACACCCATGCACCAGGGGGAAGTGAGTTAAAATTGCCAAGCACACATGAGGGCGTATTTACAAGGCCCATGCACCAGGAGGAAGTGATTTGAAATGGCCAAGCACACATGAGAGTGTATTTACAAGACCCTTGCACCAGGGGGAAGTGACTAAAAATTACCAAGCACACATGAGGGCGTATTTACAAAGCCCTTGCACCAGCATAAGGTGTGGCCTATCCAGAGGTATGCTGGATTGTCTGGCAGCCATGGTAAAACCAAAAAATATCTAGGAGCAAAAAGGCAGGTCTTGCAGTCACAAAAGTTTGTTTGAGGTGAGGCCTACTCAGGGTTGCAGATGAAATTTTGGCTTGTTGACGAGTACAGAGGACATAATACATGTACAGGCCAACAGATGAAGTGAGTCGTGTCCACTGCACTCTTCAACAAAGGCCAGACCTCCTCTGTCTCCCTGGACAGGCCTAAACCTCGTCTGCACAATGTGATTAGTAATGTTAGGAAACACAGGTGATGTAATTGAAAAACGTGCAAATATTTTTGTTCATTTCACAATCACATCACCTGTGTTTCCTCAGCTTAGGTATCTCATTGAGCAGATATAGTCTAGCATATCCAAGAGTACACAGAAGGCGAGGACTGTATGCAGCAGTGCAATGTACATAATTCTCCTCCTTTGACAATTACAGAAGCCTCAGCATAACCATGCCCCTAAACAGTCCTAAATGTATATCATTATTATCATAGTGACTATGAAACTCTAGCAGTACATATTGTGAAACCTAAATAACTTCCAGAAACAAGTTTTTAAACCGACAAACAAGCAAATTATTCTCCCATATTCATGGTGGGAAGTAAAATATTTATTTAAAAAAGCAAACCCTATGTTGTCCTACTCATAAATATGAAAAGTATTTCTTTTTTAAAAAAAAACGTTTTTCTGGTCATAATTTGAAAACACAGCACAGCTCCTATGTACAAGCACACCCTAGCTGGCTTCCTTATTTTCTCCAAAAAGCATACTAATCTCTTTCTTAATTAAAGAAACATTTTCTCACCTTAGCACAATTTTTAAACACATCATGTAAGCAAATTAATCTCCCAGATTCATGGGAGAAGTAACTTAAAATTGTCTAGCACACATAGGGGCGTATTTACAAGGCACATGCACAAGGAGAAAATGACTTAAATTTGCAAAGCACTCATGAGGGTGTATTTACAAAGATCTTGCACCACATTTAAAGTCACTTTTAAAATGGGGAAAATGACGTGAATGTGGCTCATAAGCCTTGTAAATATGCCCCCATGTTGACATAGTAACTCTTGCACAACATATTGTGAAACCTAAATGACTTCTAGAAACGAGTTTTTAAACCAACAAACAAGCAAATTATTCTCCCATATTCATGGTGGGAAGTGAAATATTTATTTAAAAAAGCAGACCCCATGTTGTCCTACTCATAAATGTGAAAAGCATTTCTTTTTTTAAAAAACGATTTTCTGGTCATAAATTGAAAACACAGCACAGCTCCTATGTACAAGCACATCCTGTCAGTACTAATACTTCACGTTATCTATAATTATAATTTGTCAAATAAGCAAAATCTTTTTGTAAAACACTTGACACAAAGCAACATTTTAAATGCACAGCTGGCTTCCTTATTTTCTCCATAAACTATACTAGTCTCTATCTAAATTAAATGAATTTTTTCTCACCTTAGCAAATGCTTTTTGAATTTCAAAACAGTCTCAGACACACACCAATTTTTCTTTAGCAGAGCAAAGGGTATGCACTCCAGAGGCTGCAACCAACAAAGGCACAGACATGCTGTATTTCATTACACATATCTCTCATGTCACCCAATTAAAACTCTTCCCTCACTTTTTTCAAATCAACAGCCTTCCCCCCTCTGCCCTTTCTGCTCTTTTTCCATAGCAACTACCTCCTGAAAGACCTCTCATGTTTACAAGTTCACACAACAATGTTTCAAATGAACTCTGAACTCTCAGTACACCTGCTAATCCACTGCAATGTTCCTTAAAATCATTTTTTCTTAACCATTCAAATTACATCTTACAAAGAACACATCCATGCACCCTAACTTTCTGTTTTCAGAAATGGAAATCCACCAATCACTGCTAGTGAATCATTAGCACTGAAACTCCACAGTTTTTTTTCTTTACAAACTCCTACTGTTTCAACTGCCATTTCATTCCCACACTTCATCTGACTGCAGCAGAACCTCCTCTCACCATGTTTTCTGTCTGGATTCTTGGACATAGCTACATCCACTGGGCTCACAGGTATGCTGATAACAGAAATTTACACAACCTAAATTTACAAAATGTGGAAATCAAATGGATTGGCCAAAGAGGATTGAGATGTCACCAATTGATACCATTGGTGAAAACCTTTTTACATTTGCCAAACCCTGACCTCATAATAGTGCACTGTGGAGGAAATGATTTAGGCACTTTGACTGGGGTAGGTCTGGAGATGCTTTTAAAGGACACCTTTGAGCAATTGATGTCACTTTTTCCTCAAACTGCCTTGGTGTATTCTAATATATGCCAAAGACAGAAATCAAGGTGGTCCAATCAATTTTGTCCACAAATTGAGAAAGCGAGGAAGCATGTAAATAAGTCTGTTTCAGCTTACACGAGAGACCATGGAATGGGCTCCATCTACAACAATAACTTGCGTTACTACATGCAAGATATCTACAGAGGAGATGGTGTGCACTTCTCAGATGAGGGCAACAGAGTTTTCATACAAAATTTAAGACTGTGTATTGGAACCTACTTATGAGTACCTAGAACTTACACAGAACCCAAAAGCTCTTTTCAGAGCTACCTTAACTATAATTACTGTTTAAAAATTTCGAATGTACCTTTTTTCACTAATTTTCACTTATGTTCGCTTCCCGGTTCGCGTACCGGCAGCTAACCGCGCGAAAAATTCCCCCCAAATTTTTTTCCCCGACATATATGAGCCTCCTCAGCCACCCTCAGAAAACCTAGGGGGTCAGGATACGTCTCCTGTGCCCCCTTATACCCATTTCCCCACATATTTTTTCCGCCATCTTGTGATTAAATTCGACTGAAACACAAAATGGCGAACTCTCGTTATGCTACCGGTGAGCTACCCGGTTCGCGTACCGGGAAGCGCTTCTACCGCGAAAAATCGATTTTTTTTTATTTGCCCCAAGGGACCCTTTAATAACCCCCACTTCATTCCTAGGCGGTCAGGAGGGGTCTACCTTGCCCCCTTTCATTAAATTCCCCCTTCGTTTTTCTCCTACCGAGAGACGAGATGGCGGCCGGTCCGGACTGTTTAGAATGTTGACAGACACCGGAGAGCCAATCAGCTTCGCTTCGCGAAGTTCCGTTACGCGTCAGGTACGCGAACCGGAGCGCTAACCGGAGCGCTGTTACAGACATATCTGTTTTTTAAAACGTTAATTTCTCAAAATCCACTGGAGCACATATATTGAGACATAGCAAAGGCACGTCGGGCAAACCATATCTACAATTTTGCCAAGTTTCGTGTAAATCCATTCAGCCGTTCGAGCTAAAAGTGATTCCAACCACCCTATGGAAAAATGAATGGGAAAAATGCGTTTTGGGACCCCCCTTTTTTCTCAGACCCCCCTTGACGAAACCCCCCCAAATTTTCAGGGGCTGCTCAGAAACAAAATGTGCCATTTTCCTGAAAATTTCAGCCAATTCCGTCCACAAAGTTATTCAACATAGAATTTTCAGAAATCCCATAGGAAAAAAATCCTAACTATATATACCTACTGGCGACCGCCTGTAGGTTATATATATATATATATATATATATATATATATATATATATATATATATATATATATATATATATATCACCTACTGGCGATAGCCAGTAGGTATATATAGTTAGGATTTTTTTCCTATGGGATTTTTGAAAATTCTATGTCGAATAACTTTGGCGTTTGAGGACAGAATTGGCTGAAATTTTCAGGAAAATGGAACATTTTGTTTCTGAGCAGCCCCTGAAAATTTGGGGGGGTTTCGTCAAGGGGGGGCCGAGAAAAAAGGGGGGTCCCAAAACGTGTTTTTCCCATGCAATTTTCCATAGGGCGGTTGGCCTCACTTTTAGCCTGAACGGCTGAATGGATTTACACCAAACTTGGCAAAATTGTAGGGACTGGTAGCCCGATGTGCCTTTGCTATGTCTCAAGATATAGGCTCCAGTGGTTTTTACGAAAATTAACTTTGAAAAATATATATTGGGCTACATTGGGCTATATATATGTTGGAGCCCAAATGTAGCCCAATGTAGCCCAATGTAGCCCAATGTAGCCCAAAGATGGCCACCAGAGACAAAAAAAACAAATGTAGCCCAAATATCAGCCAGATGTAGCCCAACTATAGCCCAATGACAGAATGTCCCAGAGTGTTCTAAAGAACAACTAGAGTGCTAACAGTCCTACTTATTACAAAGGTATGGCACACCTGAAGCCATCTTGATTGGAATAAAGTGGTAACTCTTAAAACATTTAATTTAAAAAGGAACAAAATGAGGGGGTTCATTTTGCCATAGAAAGTATGATTAGCGAATATATGACGAAATCCCGCATACCATCAGTCCGCAAAAAAAATCCTGCATGTACTATTAGGCCGCAAATTAAAATAACGAAAACTTTTAGAACGAATATGCCTTTAGCATACACTAAACAACTAAACTACCCTAAACCCTAAAACACTACCCCCAGCATGACCCTACACTACACAAACAGTACAACACTACCCTAAACCCTAAAACACTACCCCCAGCATGACCCTACACTACGCAAACACTACAACACTACCCAAAACCCTAAAACACTACACCCCAGCATGACCCTACACTACGCTAACACTACAACACTACCCTAAACCCTAAAACACTACCCCCAGCATGACCCTACACTACACAAACACTACAACACAACCCTAAACCCTAAAACACTACCCCCAGCATGACCCTACACTACGCAAACACTACAACACAACCCTAAACCCTAAAACACTACCCCCAGCATGACCCTACACTACGCAAACACTACAACACTACCCTAAACCCTAAAACACTACCCCCAGCATGACCCTACACTACGCAAACACTACAACACTACCCAAAACCCTAAAACACTACACCCCAGCATGACCCTACACTACACAAACACTACAACACTACCCTAAACCCTAAAACACTACCCCCAGCATGACCCTACACTACGCAAACACTACAACACTACCCAAAACCCTAAAACACTACACCCCAGCATGACCCTACACTACGCAAACACTGCAACACTACCCTAAACCCTAAAACACTACACCCCAGCATGACCCTACACTACGCAAACACTCCAACACTACCCTAAACCCTAAAACACTACCCCCAGCATGGCCCTACACTACGCAAACACTACAACACTACCCTAAACCCTAAAACACTACCCCCAGCATGACCCTACACTACGCAAACACTACAACACTACCCTAAACCCTAAAACACTACCCCCAGCATGACCCTACACTACACTACGCAAACACTACAACACTACCCTAAACCCTAAAACACTACCCCCAGCATGACCCTACACTACGCAAACACTACAACACTACCCTAAACCCTAAAACACTACCCCCCAGCATGACCCTACACTACGCAAACACTACAACACTACCCAAAACCCTAAAACACTACCCCCAGCATGACCCTACACTACGCAAACACTACAACACAACCCAAAACCCTAAAACACTACCCCCAGCATGACCCTTCACTACGCAAACACTACAACACTACCCAAAACCCTAAAACACTACACCCCAGCATGACCCTACACTACGCAAACACTACAACACTACCCAAAACCCTAAAACACTACCCCCAGCATGACCCTACACTACGCAAACACTACAACACTACCCAAAACCCTAAAACACTACCCCCAGCATGACCCTACACTACGCAAACACTACAACACTACCCTAAACCCTAAAATACTACACCCCAGCATGACCCTACACTACGCAAACACTACAACACTACCCAAAACCCTAAAACACTACCCCCAGCATGACCCTACACTACGCAAACACTACAACACAACCCTAAACCCTAAAACACTACCCCCAGCATGACCCTACACTACGCAAACACTACAACACTACCCTAAACCCTAAAACACTACCCCCAGCATGACCCTACACTACGCAAACACTACAACACAACCCTAAACCCTAAAACACTACCCCCAGCATGACCCTACACTAAACAACCACCACAACTCTACACTACACTAACACAACACTACACTACACAACACTACACTACACTACACAATCACTAACCCACGAAAAAATTAACACAAACCCACTTACCTCTCTCGTCATCGTGGTTTTCACAACGCAAATGAATTTACCATACATGCCTTTAAAACGTAATTCTTTGTAAAGGCATGCGCGATAAATGCACATGCGTTTTGAAAAAATGCGGGATAATGGTATGCGAGGTCAATGACCTTGCGGGATAATGGTATGCGGACTGAAAGTCTGCGGGATAAAAAATGCGGGAAAATGGCTGCAAACCATGATTAGCAGCAGACTTCCCTGGTGAGCACTAGCTTTACTACAGTGATCTAATGAGCAACTAGAGTGCTAACATTCAGAATTTATGGCAAATGTGTGAAATATCTGAATGCCTTCTTGATAGAACCAAAGTAAACAAGCATTGAAAATGCAATAGATCTCGCCCTCGTTTAAGTTAAAGCCATTCTGTTTGTAATGAGGTGGCTTTTTAGCTTTGCTTTTATTAGTGTTTTTAAAAACTTTCATGTAAATAACATGCATATGTATGCATATATGTATATGTATGCATGCATTTATATTTATATAGATATGCAGATTATATATGTTTATATATGTATATTACCTACTGGCGATAGCCAGTGGGTATATATAGTTAGGATTTTTTCTCTATGGGATTTCTGAAAATTCTATGTCTAATAACTTTGGCGTTTGTGGACGGAATTGGCTGAAATTTTCAGGAAAATGGCACATTCCGTTTCTGAGCAGCCCCTGAAAATTTGGGGGGTTTCGTCAAGGGGGGGGCAGAGAAACAAGGGGGGTCCCAAAACACGTTTTTCCCATTCATTTTTCCATAGGGCGGTTGGACTCACTTTTAGCTCGAACGGCTGAATAGATTTACATGAAACTTGGCAAAATTGTAGATATGGTTTGTCCGACGTGCCTTTGCTATGTCTCAATATATGTGCTCCAGTGGATTTTGAGAAATTAACGTTTAAAAAAATATATATATCTGTGACAGCGCTCCGGTTAGCGCCCCGGTTTGCGTACCTGACGCGTAACGGAACTTCGCAAAGCGAAGCTGATTGGCTCTCCGGTGTCTGTCAACATTCTAAACAGTCCGGAGCGGCCGCCATCTTGTCTCTCGGTACGATCGAGAGACAAGATGTGGTGAAAAACGAAGGGGGAAATGAAGGAAAGGGGGCAAGGTAGACCACTCCTGACCCCCTAGGATTGATGAGGGGGATATTAAAGTGCCCCGCGGGGCAAAAAAAACAAACAATTTTTTCGCGATTTTACGCCGTAGAGGCGCGTCCCGGTACGCGAACCGGGCAGCTCACCGGGCAGCTCACCGGGCAGCTAACCGGGCAGCTAACCGGCAGCGTAGCTGTCAACATTGTAAACAGTCTGGAGCAGCCACCATCTTGTCTCTCGGTAGGTTCGAGAGACAAGATGTGGTGAAAAAAGAAGGGGGAAATGAAGGAAAGGGGGCAAGGTAAACCCCTCCTGACCCCCTAGGATTGATGAGGGGGATATTAAAGTCCCCCGCGATTTTTCGCGGTAGAGGCGCTTCCCGGTACGCGAACCGGGCAGCTAACCGGCAGCGTAACGGGAGTCCGCCATCTTGTGTTTTTGGAGCGTCCGGTTCGCGTACCCGGTAGCGTCCCGGTAAACGTAACAAGGGGAAAACCAAGAGAAACAGTAAAAAAAAAATTAAGGGAATAGATTTCCAGCAAACTTGACAAAATTGTAGGGACTGTTTGTTTGATGTGCCTTTGCAAGGCCTCAAGATATGTGCACGTGTGGATTTTGTCTAATTAAGGTTAAAAAAATATATATATCTGTAAGCGTGCTTCGGCACGCTCATGTTACGGGTTTTGTTTGCGCTGCAGAGCCGATACGTCACGGTTATGCGACGCGTCATGAGGCGTCTCACGTGGCTACGTGATACGTCACGTAATAAAGAATATATTTTACAGCTATAGATATTAGCTTTTAAAAAACCAATGAAATTCACTGAAAAAACCATAGGTTATAGACCATATATAGTTAGGAATTTGCATTTACAAAACCTTGAAAATTCACTGAAAAAACCATAGGTTAGAGACCATATATAGTTAGCTGGACATTTTATTGACATAAAACCAATGAAATTCCATATATAGTTAGTTGCACTAACTATATATCGCGCACCCACAATCCACTGCTGATGATGTCACATATTACATCATTCATGACATGGTCAGTGACATCACTGATGACATCACTGATGACATCTCAAATGACATCACTGATGACATCACTGATGACATCTCAAATGACATCACTGATGACATCATGACACACCAATACCAGTTACTACATACGCACTCACTGATTCCTACGTCTACACACACATTCACTCATTCACCCATACAATCACTCATACATACAGTCACTCATTATTACAACACTATCATATGCACTCATACACCTATGCAGACACTCACACACTGCCACTCATCCATGGAGTTACTCACACATCTAGTCAGTCCTGTAAAGAATCAATCACACTTCCATTTCCTCATCTATACAGTTAAACACAGAACACCATACTTCAGTGACATCACTGATGACATCACTGATGACATCTCAAATGACTCCACTGATGACATCTCAAATGACATCACTGATGACATCATGACACACCAATACCAGTTACTACATACGCACTCACTGATTCCTACGTCTACACACACATTCACTCATTCACCCATACAATCACTCATACATACAGTCACTCATTATTACAAGACTATCATATGCACTCATACACCCAGTCAGTCCTGTGAAGAATCAATCACACTTCGATTTCCTCATCTATACAGTTAAACACAGAACACCATACTTTTCAAACATATACTAACACATACTTACTCTCTTATACAATCACTGATACAAGTACACATTGATATGCACAGAGTCACACACCTCCCAGCCAGCCACACACACACTCAGTCTTCCATACATCCACTCATTCTTCAATATGTAAAACATATTTAAACTTTACAAAAACACACAGACACTAGATGATGTCATCAGTGATGTCATTTGAGATGTCATCAGTGATGTCATCAGTGATGTCATTTGAGATGTCATCAGTGATGTCATCAGTGATGTCACTGACCATGTCATGAATGATGTAATATGTGACATCATCAGCAGTGGATTGTGGGTGCGCGATATATAGTTAGTGCAACTAACTATATATGGAATTTCATTGGTTTTATGTCAATAAAATGTCCAGCTAACTATATATGGTCTCTAACCTATGGTTTTTTCAGTGAATATATATATATATATATATATATATATCTGGAAACCCTCAAACCACTTCCTGAATTCTCCCAACGGCAGTCAGGCGAGGAAAGAGACACAGACCTCCGAGGTTTTCAAGTGGGCAATGATTTTATTTAGTGACCCAACGCAACGCGTTTCAAGCTCGTAAGCCTTTGATCACGTGTCACAGATTGAATACACCATAGTCTGAATTTAAAGTGCAAAGGTGCCCCTCCCACTGTTTGCATCATAGATCACATGTGCAAAGACATAGAAAAAATCCTGTTTGTATTATTTCTATCTGTATTTACAACAACATTGTTTGGATAGACATATTTCCTTTGGCACACGGCAAAAAGAATTGTAGCATAGTTCTATTTACATATATACATGACAAAGGACTATACATTGTCAGCGTGCCACTGAACTTATTTAAAATAATAAATACAGTTCATATCTTTTAAAACTACCTCTCTATAAAGGATAAATCCCTTTATGGTAGCCATATTTTCCAACATTAATTATGGGGGAATAAATAACCGGTTAAATCCGTTTACAAAGTACCCCTGTGTTGTATAATTTGTCATAAGATGTTAATGTAATTCAAAACAGTTCATTTGGTTTCCACACACTATATAATCTATAGTATTGGAGGGGTTTTTTGAAAGTGCTCAAAGTGCATCCCAATGGAAATTTTAAAGTGCAAGTGCAAATGGTGTAAATTTCCCAAACTTATCAAATGTATATGTTAGGTCCTGTTCTCTGTATACCACAAGAACTAAATTAGTTCATTAATTATACTGGTTAAACAGTCTCTTAAAATCCTAAGAACATTTGAATGTAAAAAAGAATATTCAATCTTAGTTAGTACATTTTGAGAAATTGCTTGTGAGGGAAAGTATGTATACAAGATTTATATACAATATTATTTACAAGGACAAATTCATATATTTACAAAACCAGAATGTTGAACCAACGTGTCAAGGCCATGCCCTGCTCAGCTTGTTCTACAGAAAGCTACGCATGTCTTCCGTTGTGTTCAACCCGTTGGGCCATTTGCAATCTAAGTCCAAAATATATTTGGTCTCTAGTTGCCGGAGTTGGCGTTCTCTATTGCCCCCTCTCCTCTTTCTGCTTACAGCGTCAATTACATAGTAAGAAAGGCAATTGATGTTGTTTGAATGCACTTTCTTAAAATGTCTGGCAACAGGATATGTTGCGTCGCTGTGCAGAATGGCCCTAATATGCTGCAATATCCTGAAGTGCACTTGTAGCTTCGTGCTACCTACGTAGCGTAGCCCACAAGTGCACGTCAGGACATATACGGCATATTCGGTTTTGCAGTTGTAAGTACCTCTTATTAGATTGGAAGTAGTCTTGAATGGAGTATAGTACGAAGACATGTTGCACCCAAAGTTGCACGCTCTACATGATGTACACTTGGTAAAGCCTTTCTTCGATGGCATCCAGGTAGTGACTTTTTTAATTTCTGGGGATACCTTGTCTAATCTCGTGCCCATAGTGCTGCTTCTTCTAAATGTAATTACAGGTTTCGCAGCTATTTTATTATGTAGAATATTATCTGTCAGTACTACAGGCCAATGCTTGTTAATAATAGACCTGATCTGATGTTCCTCTCTATTGAATGTTGTTATTAGTCTAGGAGTGGCGATTACCTTGTCAGGGCTATCGAGAGTAGTGATATTAGGGCTTTCTTCTTCAGAAAAAAGGCTAGTTCTAGATCTATTTTTAGCCTTTTCTTCTGCTTATATATATGTACTTACCTACATTCACTTGGAGATTTGGTTCCTTGGAGTTCTTCAGTTATCAACTAATACAGACCATCCTGCAGTAAAGAAATAGAAAGAATATTGTATATTACAAGACATGGAGAAAGCAGGTAAAAGAGATAACACACATAGGAAAAATCTAGAGCAAGGAGTTTAGTTAGCTGTATATGGCAGTAAATTGTGAATCTATTTTGCAGCATCCTGTCAAGACAACTATCAGTAAGGACTAGCAGAGAACAGTCCCAAAATCTATACCAACCAGAGGGAAGCTAGCCACTACAAAGGGACAGGTATAGATAGTGGTGCAATTTTCCTTATGGGGTCTGAGTGTAGTTGTTGTGGTTATATAATATTTATTTTTACAGGTGACTACTTGAAGCTAAGTGAGAGTACCCGTCCAGAAGAAGAGTAGCAGTGGCGGTCTCTCTTTATTTCCTAATCCCCTTTCCCCCTCTTTGCTGCTAGTGAAGTAATTCGCTGTAGCTGAGTCGGGGATTGAGGAACGTTCATCTGTTCCTGCGGAAATCATCAGTTCTGGTTAAGGTACCTGAGAGCCTGTTGTCTTTCAAAATAAACGCCGTATAGCAATGGACAGAGCGGTGCGCACGCATTGCCCATTGAATAGTATTGAGACAGGTGCGTTTTGTCTTTCAAAATACGCGCTGTACAGTAATGGACAGAGCCGTGGGCACGCTTTGCCCATTGAATAGTATTGAGACAGGTGTGTGTTGTTTTTCGAAATGCGCGCCGCACAGCAATGGACAGAGCCGTGCGCACGCATTGCCTATTAACTGTCATGGAGATGGACGTTTATTTTTAAAGACTACAGTTGGCTCAATACAACAATGTTGCAAACTCAAATGTGTAATGAATCTGAATATTTGAACGATGTGGAAGGCGTGTACGAGTCGTGCAGTTAAAAGGATTGGGCAAAATCATAAGATGCAAATGTGTTGGACCTATCACTTTGAAGGCATGGGACAGAGCCTGTCTCTGCAGCACACTTTTAAGGCTGTCTGGTCTCCTGAGAGCTTACCTGCCTACACTACATGCTACAGATCTACAACTCTCCGCTACAACTGCTGCTGTCTCTGCATCCTCTAGACACTGCAATGGCACGTACACTGGAAAGGGACCCAGCCTTCACAGAGGAGGAGAACCAGGCCCTGCTGGACAGGGTCCTTTCATAGTACAGCAAGCTGTATGGGAAACAAGGGGAGCAGGTGAGTGTGCAGTCCACTGCCTTCCTAATTGTGCATGTTCTCTGACTACCCGTACTAGCAATGTGTACACCAGTGGCTAGCATGCTCACTGAGTATTTTCCACCCCCAAAGTGTGTATTTACATGCACTGAACAGGTACAGTGCAGTCACACTGCATCTTCTTTTTCTCTGGCAATGTTTCCAGGTTGGAATTTCTGGACAACTATTCATAGCTATTGTTGCACTACCTGTGCCCATCATAGGCCTTAGTAATAGGGATCTGTAAATCAAACTGCGTAATGCAACCAGATGTTGCATGTATACTTATGGCCTTTTCACTTTGTCATTCTCACAGGTTGCTTCCCACCAGAAGCAGGAAATGTGGTTAACCATTGCCCGGGCAGTCAGATCTGTGGGGGTCTACAAGCGCCAGATCCACAACTGCCAGAAGAGGTGTCAGGACCTTTGTGGCTGGACCCTGAAGATCGCAAGGGTCCAGCTGAAGCTGTCGCCTCCTCCCAAGAGGGGCGGACACCGGACCCTGACCCACCACATGCTCCCAATTCTGACGATGGTCTTCCCTGACCTGGTTGGGCAGCTGAAGGCCAGACAGCAGCAAGGAGGGGGTAAGTGCTAACCTTGTCAGAGAACTATGTGTCACATGCTCTTTGCACTCCTTTAGCCTGGCTAGACTTCCACAGTATTTCAGTCTTTCAGTCCAGGATTCATGTCCCTCACTTGTGTCATGTCCCATCCTCATCTCATACACAGGTGTAGCCCAAACAGTCTGTGACTCAGGTCACTTGGGTACTGCGTACTTTTAGTTACCTGAGGTTGAAGTTAGGGCCAGCATCCGTTGCAGGAACTTTGTCATTGGCTCAATGGGTGTTACAATTGCTCACACAATACCTGTAATCTGACATGTACTCTGTGTGTGCCATTGACATGTGTTCATGATGCTGCTCAGATGCACGACATGTGTGAGGTATTTGTCACACACCCATGATGCAAGTGAGACCAATGTTGGAGCCTCTGACGTATGTACATCATGTGTCACAAATGCATAGCCACCTGCCTAGTGTTCAAAGTAATACCATGTTACACATGCACCGGACAGTAATCCCTACTCCAGCCATCAAAAGCTCTATGTTCTCCAACTCCCATGTGTCAGCTCACATATTGGGCATTGTGAAAAGTGCCTTCATGTATCTGCCTCTGTGTCATTGTGGTGCGGCCTCGCAACGTGGACTCCTGGAAGGTTTTAACAGTTTGGGGGGGCAGCCATCTGAGATGTGACTTTAGGTTCTGCACATTGGTTCATACATAGGTGTGTCACCCCTTGACTGTGCACATTGGTGTATGCAACATTACGGTGCAGGCTGACTATGTAGAGTCTAATCAGACTGTGAAGTGCACATGTCTAGGGATTCTTGTTTTCAGTCACTGTAAGGTCTCATTTCTTAAATGTGTCATAATCTGAGTCCTCATGATGTGGGTGGCAGAGTGTGAACATGTGCATCTGTCATCTACAGAGCTTGCATTCCCCACAGACCTTTCATTGTTCCAAAGTGCAGACAGTTGTTGTGTGGATGCACTGCCCCTGTGACAGTAGACAGTGAAATCTGACTCACCAGACAGACCTGTGCCATGGCATTAAACTTGTAAACGTGTGATCCGGCAGTAGTGTCATCTGTCCTGCATGAACCCAATTGTTGCATTGACTATCAGGACATGGAAACATCATTGTGTGTAGTGATTGAAGCATATCCGCATTTTGACTTAGACTCTGCCCATCCCTTTTCCTGACACATGTACTGAGTCATTGGCAGGGGATGGCATGTGTGTGGAGTGACACATTTCAATGTGTTATCTTGGATCTCCAACAACTGTCTATGTGGTGCATGTGTGCACAAATGATTGGTGGCATCCAACATGCACCAGATGGATGTCTCCATGGATAGGAGTTAAATGAGGGGAGTATTTGAGTGGCAGACTGTCAAGTGTCTTGTTCCCATAGGTGGTTGCACGATTGGCAAATTATGTGAAGACTTGCTCTGAGATGTGCTCTACTTACAGGGTGTGTCAGGTCAATACAGTTGACTGACGGGGATCTGTTTCTCCTGCTTACATACAGATACATCTCAAGCCACGGGGGAGACAGCTCCATGGACCAGGAGGAGCAGCAGAGCCAGACTGGGCCATCCGCCGAGGATTCGGAGGAGCCCAGTGGCACGGAGGGTGAGGGGAGCCACACCAATGGGAACTCAGCGCCATCAACCTCAGCCGAGGAACACAGCTCGGATGATGAGTCCCTTGTGGAGGCGGGTGCCAGCAGTCAGCAGACACCATCAAATAGATCTGTCCCCGTAACCATCACCACCCTCCCATCTGCTCAAATCCCAGAGGTCAGTGGAGGGTCCCATGTCAGGGACCATGTCTCCTTTGCGCCAGGAACCGTACCCCCTGCCTCTATCTCCCCTGCTGCCCTGAGTGTGCCAAATGCAAAAACCACAGTTGATGCACAGAATGCAGAACAATGTCATACATTCAACCCAGTACAGAGATCTGGGCCTAAATCCATCGTTTTTTTGCACTCCACACCACCCAAGTTCAGACATGGCCATATGCAAATCAGTCTGACCCTGTGCCTCAAGGGAACAGTCCAGCCTGAACTGCCAAGCCATGCCTTCGCTGGACCGGAAACAAGTTTCTGAGGACCGGTTTCTGGCATTCCAGTCGTCTTCAGCCCGGCTTGCTTGAATCCAGTGGTGTGGAGAGCATGGGACTAATGTCTGAGCATACCCATCCCACTCGGGGTGACAAATGCAGAAACAACAGTTGATGGACAAAATGCAGAACAATGTCATACATTCACCCCAGTACAGAGATCTGGGCCTAAACCCATCGTTTTTTTGCACTCCACACCACCCCAGTTCAGACATGGGCTTATGCAAATCAGTCTGACCCTGTGCCTCATGGGAACAGTCCAGCCCAAACTGCCAAGCCATGCCTTCCCTGGACCGGAAACAAGCTTCCGAGGACCGGTTTCTGGCATTCCAGTCGTCTTCAGCCCGGCTTGCCTGAATCCAGTGGTGTGGAGAGCATGGGACTCACGTCTGAGCATACACATCCCACTCAGGGTGACAAATGCAAAAACAACAGTTGATGGACAGAATGCAGAACAATGTCATACATTCACCCCAGTTCAGAGATCTGGGCCTAAATCCATCGTTTTTTTGCACTCCACACCACCCCAGTTCAGACATAGCCATATGCAAATCAGTCTTAACCTGTGCCTCATGGGTACAGTCCAGCCCGAACTGCCAAGCCATGCCTTCCCTGGACCGGAAACAAGCTTCCGAGGACCGGTTTCTGGCATTCCCGCCGTCTTCAGCCCGGCTTGCTTACTCGGGGTGACAAATGCAAAAACCACAGTTGATGGACAGAATGCAGAACAATGTCATACATTCACCCCAGTACAGAGATCTGGGCCTAAATCCATTGTTTTTTTTCACTCCACACCACCCCAGTCAAGACATGGCCATATGCAAATCAGTCTGACCCTGTGCCTCATGGGAACAGTCCAGCCCGAACTGCCAAGCCATGCCTTCCCTGGACCGGAAACAAGCTTCCGAGGACGGGTTTCTGGCATTCCAGCCGTCTTCAGCCCGGCTTGATTGAATCCAGTGGTGTGGGGAGTATGGGACTAACGTCTGAGCATACCCATCCCACTCGGGGTGACAAATGCAAAAACCACAGTTGATGGACAGAAAGCCGAACAATATCATACATTCACCCCAGTACAGATATCTGGGCCTAAATCCATCGTTTTTTTGCACTCCACACCACCCCAGTCCAGACATAGGATGCTTGATTCCGGTCCAGGAAAGACATGGCTTGGCACAGGGTCAAGGCTGATTTGCTTATGGCCATGTCTGAACTGGGGTGGTGTGGAGTGCAAAAAAATGATGGAGTTACGCCCATATCTCTGTACTGGGGTGAATGTATGACATTTTTCTGCATTCTGTCCATCAACTGTTGTTTTTGCATTTGTCACCCCGAGTCTGATGGGTATGCTCAGACGTGAGTCCCATGCTCTCCACACCACTGGAGTCAAGCTATCCTGGCTGAAGACGGCTGATAGCCAGAAACCGGTCCTAGGATGCTTGATTCCGGTCCAGGAAAGACATGGCTTGGCAGTTCGGGCTGGACTATTCCCATGAGGCACAGGGTCAAGGCTGATTTGCATATGGCCATGTCTGAACTGGGGTGGTGTGGATTGCAAAAAAACGATGGAGTTAGGCCCAGATCTCTGTACTGGGGTGAATGTATGACATTGTTCTGCATTCTGTCCATCAACTGTTGTTTTTGCCCTGAGTGTGAAGCCTGTGGACTTGCTTAAGGAGATCCATGTACGGCAGACATCTATGCTGAGTGTCCTCCATGCACACACCAGTCTGTTGACACAACTGGTGTCGTTCATGGAGGGCATCTCTTCTAGCATTTCTGCCCTACAGCGGACAAACCAGTCCATGGATTCCTCACTGACGGCAGCCGTGTCCCTCCTCCAACAGTCCCTCACCCCTCCTACCTTTGCCACATCCTCAATCCCCAATACCCTACCTGTCACAAGCACACACACACCAACACAAACACGCACCACCACAGACACAGGCACCACACAGACACGCAAGCCACGATCAAAACTTACACGCAAGCACAGTCAGAAGAGTGGTACCTCACTCACAGGGGATGGGGATCAGACACACACACAGGCATCCACAAGCACTCCACAGTCTTCAGATACCTCTCCCTCCAAGACCTCATCCCTTGCCTCACCTGCAGACCCCACATCCAAAAAGCTCTTCCTCTTTGACCTTGGACTCTTCCCCGCAGACCCATCAGATAAGACTAGAAAGGGGAAGAGACAGTCAGCAAGCACAGAGGGGACTGCCCCTCACACCAGGACCCCCTCAACCAGGCACAGGTAGACTGAGGCCCCCACTCCAAAGTCCACCCATAGCAGGAGGAGCAAGACCTCACCATCACCACGGATCTCCACCACACTGTCTCTGTCCTCCAGCCCCCAGCCCACCACTCCACAGGTTCCCCCGCCACACCCTGCCCCAAGTTCCAAAACATACCGCATTCCCAGAATCATCTGGCCCTCCCCCCTGGCACAGGCACATCCACGTCCACCCCAGACGCTCTGCCTGTTTGTGCCACTGATGTGGAGACTGTGTCCCTCCTCTGTCCTGCCCAGCTCATCTACACCCCTTCCACTCCAATGGAGTTCGGCACTGCAGTGGAGGCCTCAACAACCCCGTCTGACCAGCCCACTGCAATGGGGCCAGCACCCACCACATCTGAGTGATGCCGGCGTGACCACTCCTGACTTGTACCCCGCAGTGGTTACTGGGGCCACTGTGTCAGACACCTCTACTGCAGTTGCCAGTTAACCCCCTGTTCCCACCTCCCCCTCCCCTGACTCATTCTGCTATCCCCTTATCCTGTACCTGCGGTACCTGTCCTGCCCCTATGTGTGCCCCTCCAAGGGAAGATGTCCCCTGGCCGTAGCTGTTCAGGCAAGCAATGGGTGACAACTTGTTCCATGTCTCCCTGTTTGGACTTTACTAATGGACTGCCCATTGGCCTTTGTGTTTTCAGGACAGCAAGTTTGTCTTCCTGAATTGATGATTAAAGTTTATTTTTTTCATCTGCTGGTTTTCATTTTGATATACATGATGTTGATGATGAGTATCACGTACTTGCCTTTCAAATGCTGATGTAAGTTTCTTGGTCTGGACTCATGACCCTGTGTGCACAGGTGACTGTGCTTCACAGTATGTGCCACATCTCAATTTCACACATCACTGAGGAATCAGCATGGATGGTAGTGTCAGCAAATTGTGGGTTTCACAAGGGTAGTGCTGTGGTGGTCCTGTCTCTTGCTGTGTTGGTTGCTGTCCCACCCAGCTTGTGTCACAGTATTCTGACCATATCCCACTCTTCTGAGAATGCATGATTGACCACAAAGGAGTGCCCAGAAGATGTTTACTTGTTCATGGCACTATGAGGGGATCTGAGTCATTGGAATTCAGCACCCCTCATGTGTTGTGTACTATCCTGTGGGTGGGTAGTTGCACACACACACATGTTGTGTTTGTTATGCAGTGTGGGTGTGGAACTGCATGGCTGTGTTTTTGCATATGCAGCACTGAATTGGTATGTGTTTTCTGTGCTATTGGGGGTATGTTGTTTGTAAGTTCTTCCCTACTGTCCACGGGACTCTTACCTCATCAGTGTGCACATTCCTCATGTTTGATATGTCCCATTGCTGCAATGGTGTCTGAGTCAGTCCTATTGTACACATTGTGAACACCCATATGCAATGCTTAGGTGCAAATGGCAGAGGGTGTTTTCGTTGCAGTGCAACATTAGCCTGACCACTGCTGTGTCAGTATGGGACACAGCTATAACTTTGCCACACACATGATTGTGGTATTGATACCAGTATTCATTAATGATGTTTGCCTGTTGCATTTTTCGCATTCCAACACTTACCTTTTGTTCACTGTGATGATGGGGGCTTAGACCCCATTATCACAGTGTGCATGGACTGCTGTAGTATGGAACCCCACACTTGCCTTTTGGTTACTGTGATGATGGGGTGCTTAGACCCCATTACCACAGTGTGCATGGACTGCTATAGTATTGAACCCCACACTTACCTTTTGCTCACTGTGATGATGAAGGGCTTAGACCCCATTACCACAGTGTGCATGGACTGCTGTTGTATTGAACCCCGCACTTACCTTTTGCTCACCGTGATGATGGGGGGCTTAGACCCCATTAGCACAGTGTGCATGGTTTGCTGTAGTATTGAACCCCGCACTTACCTTTTGCTCACTGTGATGATGGGGAGCTTAGACCCCATTACCACAGTGTGCTTTTTATGATTGAATTTTGAATCACACAGCCCACTTTCGGCTCACACATGTGATGTGATTCATATTGTATGTGACCTGTCAGATTCAATGTTGTGGGCATTTAGACAAAAGTAATACACTTATGACATGATGGGGGGTGCTTTATTTCAAAGTATGTGGGGAGGGTTATAATATTATACATCACATATCCTATGTGTGGGGACTGCTAGTAGTGGAGTAGTGGTAGTCATCCAGCCCCCTATGGTTTGGACAATGCTGGTCGTGATAGGCATCTACCCACTATAGGGTGGACAATGCTGGGGAAGTGATAGGCATCCACTCACCATGGGGTGGATAATGCCGGGGGGAGTGATAGGCATCCACCCACCATGAGGTGGACAATGCTGGAGGTAGTGATAGGCATCCACCCACCTATGGGGTGGACAATGCTGTGGCTAGTGATAGGCATCCAGCCCGCTATGGGGTGGGCAATGCTGGTAGTGATAGGCATCCACCCACCTTGGGTTGGACAAAGCTGGGGGAGTGATAGGATTCCACCCACCATGGGGTGGACAATGCTGGGGGGAGTGATATGCATTGAACCCCCTGTGGTGTGGGGAATTCTGGTAGTGATAGGCATCAACCCACCATGGGGTGGACAATGCTGGGGGTAGTGATAGGCATCCAGCCCCCTATTGGGTGGACAATGCTGGTAGTGATAGGCATCCACCCACCATGGGGTGGACAATGCTGGGGGGGTGATGGGCATCCACCCACCATTGGGTGGACAATGCTGGGGGTAGTGACAAGCATCCAGCCCCCATTGGGGTGGACAATGCTGGTAGTGATAGGCATTCACCCACCATGGGGTGGACAATGCTGGGGGTAGTGATAGGCACCCAGCCCCCTATTGGGTAGACAATGCTGGTAGTGATAGGTATCCACCCACCATGGGGTGGACAATGCTGCGAGGGGTGATGGTCTTCCACCTACCATTGGGTGGACAATGCTGAGGGTAGTGAAAGGCATCCAGCCCCCTTTGGGGTGGACAATCCTGGTAGTGATAGGCATCCACCACCAAGGGGTGGACAATGCTGGGGGGAATTATAGGCATCCACCCACCTATGAGGTGGACAATGCTGGTAGTGATAGGCATCCACCCACCATGGGGTGGACAATGCTGGTAGTGATAGGCATCCACCCACTATGGGGTTGATAATGCTGGGGGTAGTGATATGCATCCAGCCCCCTGTGCGGTGGACAATGCTGGGTGCACTGATAGGCATCCACCCCCTATGGGGTAGACAATACTGGTAGTGATAGGCATCCACCCACCATGGGGTGGACGATGCTGGGGGTAGTGATAGGCATCCAGCCCCCTATGGGGTGGACAATGCTGGGGGTAGTGATAGGCATCCAGCCCCCTCTGGGGTGGACGATGCTGGGGGTAGTGATAGACACACAGCCCCCGATGGGGTGAACAATGCTGGTAGTGATAGGCATCCACCCACCATGGGTTGGACAAAGCTGGGGGAGTGATAGGCATCCACCCACCATGGGGTGGACAATGCTGGGGGGAGTGATATGCATTGAACCCCCTGTGGGGTGGGGAATTCTGGTAGTGATAGGCATCAACCCACCATGGGGTGGACAATGCTGGGGGTAGTGATAGGCATCCAGCCCCCTATTGGGTGGGCAATGCTGGTAGTGATAGACATCCACCCACCATGGTGTGGACAATGCTGGGGGGGTGATGGGCATCCACCCACCATTGGGTAGACAATGCTGGGGGTAGTGATAGGCACCCAGCCCCCTATTGGGTAGACAATGCTGGTAGTGATAGGTATCCACGCACCATGGGGTGGACAATGCTGGGAGGGGTGATGGGCTTCCACCCACCATTGGGTGGACAATGCTGGGGGTAGTGAAAGGCATCCAGCCCTGTTTGGGGTGGACAATCCTGGTAGTGATAGGCATCCACCACGTGGGGTGGACAATGCTGGGGGGAGTGATAGGCATCCACCCACCTATGGGGTGGACAATGCTGGTAGTGATAGGCATCCACCCACCATGGGGTGGACAATGCTGGTAGTGATAGGCATCCACCCACCATGGGGTTGACAATGCTGGGGGTAGTGATATGCATCCAGCCCCATGTGCGGTGGACAATGCTGGGTGTACTGATAGGCATCCACCCTCTATGGGGTAGACAATGCTGGTAGTGATAGGCATACACCCACCTTGGGGTGGACGATGCTGGGGGTAGTGATAGGCATCTAGCCCCCTATGGGGTTGACAATGCTGGGGGTAGTGATAGGCATCCAGCCCCCTCTGGGGTGGACGATGCTGGGGGTAGTGATAGACACACAGCCCCCATGGGGTGGACAATGCTGGTAGTGATAGGCATCCACCCACCATGGGGTGGACAATGCTGGGAGAGTGATAGGCATCCACCCACCATGGGGTGGATAATGCTGGGGGTAGTGATAGGCATCCAGCCCCCTATGGGGTGGACAATGCTGGGGTTAGTGATAGGCATCCAGCCCCCTATGGGGTGGACAATGCTGGTAGTGATAGGCATCCACCCACCATGAGTTGGACAATGCTGGGGGAGTGATAGGCATCCACCCACCATGGGGTGGACAATGCTGAAGGGAGTGATAGGCATCCAGCCCCCTATTGGGTGGACAATGCTGGGGGTAGTGATAGGCATCCAGCCCCCTATGGGGTGAACAATGCTGGTAGTGATAGGCATCCACCCACCATGGGGTGGACAATGCTGGGGGTAGTGAAGGCATCCAGCCCCCTATGGGGTGGACGATGCTTGTAGAGATAGGCATCCACCCACCATGGGGTGGACAATGCTGGGGGGAGTGATAGGCCTCCAGCACCCTATCGGTGGGGGTAGTGGTAGTGGTAGGCATGAGGCCCCTATGGGTATGTATTGTACTGGTGATAGCCATCCCGCCCCTGTGTTTCAGCTGTTGATAGTGTACATTATTTCTGCATCCCTATGTGTGTCTGACATGTGGCGGGTATGTGTCATTTGTTTGTGCAGTGGGTGTCTGACTTACCGTCTGCGCCATACTCGTCTGTTTCTGATCTGGTGATAGATGGTGAGTACTGGGAGGACCAGTGCGGCGGGATTCATGGTTGGTTTGCCTCCAATGTGTTGATTGTTGCTTCCGCTCGTACTGGGTGCTGGCTCGCCATTTCGTAGCAGTGGATTGTGTTGTGGCGCGAATCGTACATGATATGCAGCTCTTTCACATGCTTCGATGTGCTGTACGTGGCGACCCGCTCTGCGCGCAGGAATTACTCATTGTACTAATCTGGCCGGAAACTGCTGTGTATTTACGCCCGTGCAACTCCATTCGGCATCTGCAGATCCACTTCGGCCGGGTTTCTGTGACTGTAATCGGAGCATATGGCTCGGTCGGGATTTTCGCACTGATGCGCTTCGTACTGTTTCGCCCAGATGGACCAGCTCCTAGATGGAGTTGGTCGTACAGTAAGGGTCCGGCCGGCTCTTTCAGGGCACTCCGGCTGAGATCGGAATCGGCCCCAAAGTATTTAAAATAAAAAACAATTAAATCTAACTAATAAAAAACGATTAATTTAATAAAAGACTAATTATTACTAACAAAACCTTTTCCTTTAACAGCTTCTGCAAAATTCACCAAAAACAACCTCAACGAAAGAAACTTCACCAACCGCATTCAGTAGGTATTTTTTTTTCTTCAATATAATGAATAGACTAAAAAAGCATAACCAACAAATGAACTAAAACAAAAACCTTCTATTCTATATTTCACAAATTACATTTCAATAAAGGTCCACCTTAAAACAACAACGCAAGAATTAGCTTAAAAAACAGAAACAAAATCAACATTACAGAAAAAGATAGAATTAAGTAATTATATTAATTAACCAACTAAGACAACTAATTATTAAAATTAAAATAAATTATAAAAATATATAACTAACAATATATAACTAACAAATGTTTTTCTTTTCCAGCTTTTACAAATTACAACCTACAACAAAATCATCGAAAAAAACATCACCAAAAAGTAGTAAGTCGTTTTTTTATCAAGCAAATAAAAACAGAAGATGAAAAAATAAAGGTATACAATATAATGTACCACTGTAATAAGAATACAATGTTGCTTTTAAACCAACAAAAAAAAACAAGTGGATGAGCATCAACAATCGAAAGAAAATTCATTACGAAAACATTTTTTTAAATACATGTACATTTTTCTCAAAAAGATTATTCATGCAAAATGTTTAATGTTCAAAATTGTATAATTAATACATATATGTACATATATTCACAGACTAACCAAATAATGGCGGAGAGAGCAAAATTCATACCTTCACAAAAGGGGAAACTACTTCTGTGCTACATGGGATACACTTATACCCAAGAGAAAATGAGTAGAAATAAAACACACTGGAAATGCAGTAGATATTACTCTAACTCTTGCTATGTGGACCCACTATGATAGAAACCAATGTAGTAAATGTCAAAGAACATAACCATCCCCCCAATGTAACTGAAATTTAAGGTAGAGATACTCTTGAGACAATAAGAGAAGCAAGTTCCAGTTCACAACAAATAAATAGCCAAATACTCAAAAATGTATTAACTAGGGTATCTGAGCATGTTACGGGATAGCTACCGTCAATACCCACTCTGAAAATATGAATTTCTCTAACTAAAAGAGGTATATTTCAAACACCACCCATCCCTCAAACTTTTGCTGAATTACAAAAATTACCTGAATATACCATCACTCACAAAGATGAAAAAATCCTTCTCCATGATAACAAGTCATTAAAAACAAATTCTCATCTTTGCAACAAAAAACAACTTACACAAACTTAAAAACTGCTAAATGTGGATGATGGATGGCACATTCAAAGTTTGACCCAAGCCTTTTATATCAATTATACACAAACCATGGTGAATATGAAGGTACTAACATACCCTTCATATATGCACTACTCCCTAATAAACAGAACACCACATACATAGAGCTCCTAACAGGAGTAAAACAATGCACCAACAACTACTTTATGCAAAAAATCATCATTGATTTTGAACAATCAATAATTCAATCAATTTTACAATTATCCCCTCACACTACAATACAAGGTTGCTACTACCACTTTAATCAGAGTATCTAGAGGCACCTACAAAAATCGACTTTAAGCATAGACTACGACACAAATAGCAACTTTTCCTACCAAATAAAAAAATGAATAGCCCTGCCCTATGTACCGAAAACTGAAGTAGCAAACCATTACAACCTACTTCTTGAAAGCCCCTTCTATCAGGCAAATGGAACTAAACTAATTTCCTTCCTAGATTACTTTTAAGATTCTTGTGTTGGAAGATGACATAGGTCAGGGCACCATAGGGAAACCAAATTCCATATTCCTTGGTGGAATTTATATGAGAGCACTTTAGCTCAAAAAACAAAAGCAAACAATGCAGTGGAAGGATGGCACAATGCCTTCCAAGCCACAATTGGAAGAGGACAACCAACCCTAATAAATATAAAGAAACTATTAAAAAGAAAATAGCTATCAAGAGCTCAGACTAGAGCAATCCCTAATAAAAATCGGTATTTCCATCTGCTGCGGTCCCCCCGCCATCCTAATATGGCGGGGGGTAACTTAGGTGAGGATGACGGGCGGATTGCCCCCGCCAGGCCGGCGAATGCTACCACCAGCCTGGAGGGGGGCAATCCGCCCGCCATCCAAATGACCCCCTATGTCATGTTTGCACAACTATTTGGTCAACTTTAACAGATTGTGGAGCATCCAACCCAGTATACATTTTATAGGTCAAGTAAGAACAACATCTTACATTAAGCACCAAAGCGCAGCTCCCAACCGGGAGGTTCCAACTTCCAAAATGACCTAAAACCAAAAGAGATAGAAAAGTGAGGAAAATAGAAAATAAACGGCTGCGTAATAAAAATGAAAAAAAGTCTTACTCCCCATAGAAAAGAATGGAGAAATAATATTACAATGCAAAAAAATGAATGTATATTTTTTATATATTGTAAAAAAACTTACAAATGATAAAAAAAATGCAAAGAAATGTTCTAAGATATATTAAATAGTATATTAGCAAAAATATATATAGAATGTAATATATATTAAAATGTATGTTTATGAAATTTACCAAAAATATCAAAATGTATAATGAAAAAATATATGTAAACATAGATATTTGTAAATTATTTAATATATTAAATATTATTTGAATAGAAGTAATAATACTTATACTAAATAATAAAATGTACAAACAATATGTAAAATACATATATAATTTTATTAAAAATAAAATTATATTAAATGTATTAAAAAAAGTTTCGAAAAGAATGTATCTTTTTTTACTTTTTGTCATAAAAAATAAACAATGTAAGTGAAATCATTTAAAATTAATAAACTATTAATATATTTACTTTACTATTACATGACTATACTTCAAAAATATATAAAGATTTTCAATTGTTTTAAAAAATATGTATGTTCAAAATATTGTTAATTTTCCAAATGTCCATTAAAAATATATGTAAAAAAACATTTTTAATTTTCCAATTCTACATGAAAAATGTACATTAAAAATATTGTAATATCGTTAATTTTCCAACCGTACATGAAAAATGTCAAAACACCTGAATAATGTTTTTAATATTTTGAAAATATTTACATAACTAATACAGATGAGAACAAATAAACTGTAAAATAAAAAAAATGTGTAACCAATAAAAATGTTTACTAGAGTAACTAACATCCATCTCCTTTCCTATTGAAATGTAAATACAAAATAAATTAACTAATAAACAATAAAAATTTACTATACCTAACGCCAACTTTAACAAAACTCAGGGAAAGTGCTAGCTAATAGGCCTAATTAAATTACTATTCCAACTCCAAAACAAAAGAAACTCAGGGAATGAGCTAAAGAATAAAATATAAAAATTGACTATTCCTACTCCAAAATAAAATAAACTAAGGGAATGTGTTGGATAATAAATCTAATTAAATTCCAATTCCAATTCCAAAACAAAATAAACTCAGGGAAAGTGCTGGATGATAAAACATAAAAATGTACTACACAACTCCAAAACAAAATAAAATCAGGGAAAGCGCTAGATAATAAACCTAATTAAATTACTATTCAAACTTGAAAACAAAGTAAACTCAGGAATATTGCTGGATAATTAAACATGATAATTACTATTCGAACTCCAAAATCAACAGAATTCAGAGAAAGTGCTGGATAATAAACCTAATTAAATTACTATTCCAAAACCAACAAAACTCAGGGAAAGTGCTGGATAATAAAACATAATAAATTACTATTTCAACTCCAAAATTAAATACACTCAGGGAAAGTGCTTGATTATAAACCAAATTAAATAATATTCCAACTCCAAAACCAACAAAACTCAGGGAAAGTGCTGGATAATAAACCTAATTACATTACTATTCCAGCTCCAAAACAAAATAAACTCAGGGAAAGTGCTGAATAATAAAACATAAATAATTACTATTCCAACTCCAAAACAAAATAAATTCAGGAAAAGTGTTGGACAATAAAACATAATAAATTACTATTCCAACTCCAAAACAAAATAAACCCAGGGAAAGGGCTGTATAATAAAACATAAAAAAATACGTTTCCAACTCCAAAAATAAAATATTCTAAGAAGGTGCTGGAAAATAGAATATAATAAATAACTTACAAGTCCAGATTTATAATAAATAAAATAAAAAATGTTATAAAATGTATATATTATCATTTTTTGATTTTAAAAATGTATATTATTTTTCTACAATTTGTTTTTGTAAATACATTTTAAAAATATGTAATCAAAAATCAAGATAACCTCAATATTTAATTCGTTTTTTTCAAATTTGCATTTTCACATTTAACATACATTTTCAATTTTCAATTTCTACTTTTGACTAAACAAATGTAAACAACATTTAAAGACTACTCACGACGCTTATTCCCGATAAAATCAACATCACACTACTAAATTCTCTCAAAGAATTCTAAAAAATGTACAAATAATATTTTCAAACTTCTCCGCACCCTAATTCATTATAAACACAACCCACTACAAAAACTTAAACATGTTTTTTAATATATTTTTATTTTAATTAAATTAAAAAAAATACTCCACATACTTCTGCCCTATAAATACAACACCCTACAACTAACAATTTGAAATACCTCTTTTAAAAAATGAAAAAATGTTTAATTTAAAAAAAAATACTTCCAACCCTTATACCCTATAAACTCCTAAAGTTATACATTAAAAAAAAATTAACTACATTTTTAAATTACACCCCATCCTTATGCTTTATAAACCCAACATTCCACTCCTAAAAAGTTTTTCCATTTTTTTTATTTTAATCCTACTTTTTTTAATTTCTCCCCACCCTTATCCCCTATAAACATAACATTCCACTACTTAAGCTTAATTAACAATAAAGAAAACAAACTTTTTAACATATATTTTTTAATCAATAAAACATATAATAACTTTATACTAAATTAAACACAAAAAATACTAACATAAATAACATGGATATTATTTACAACAATTTTTTTGACATCGAAATTAACAGAATCAATATTATTGCATTACAAAAAAAATTGGTATTTTTAACTAAGAAAAAACGTACCTCGATATTATTGCAAATCGATATTTCCACGTCGATATTCTGACTCTTCATCATCCTGTGGTTCTAGGCAAATCGATCTCCTCAGTGCCTAAAAACAATGCATTTGACCGTGTGCATGTACTCGTGCTCATATAAAGTTCCAATACTTTCGGGTTGAGCTGAAATGGTATTTGAAAAACTGCAGAACAATGCACTAAGAGGTATAAACATAGCCTTCACTGGAAAGAGAAATAAAAACATATTTACTGCCTGATTTATATCGACTTAAAGAAGAAAAAACTGCATTTATGGAGGCGTTCAGGCTTAAATTGACTGATCGTTGGCAAATAATATATTTTACCCAAACTCTTTTTTCCTCATTATCATGTTAAGACAGTACTTTTGAATATTTTCCTAACTATTTTTTTCAGGGCTCGGCTCCTTCACAGGCTCTAATATCCGAGCCATACCCTTGGCTCAGCTCTGGCTCGGATACCCCAGTTATGTGGCAGTTCGCTTCTGGAACGAGCTACCTCTCTCCCTCCGTAGGGCTAATAGCCTCCTGGCTTTTCGGAAGGAGCTGAAGACCGTGCTCTTCACCAAGTAATCATCGTGACTGTAGCGTGTCTGCCTTTGGGTCTTTTGGTTTGTCAGGCCTCTTTGCTAAAGCGCTGGGACACCCTTTTTGGGTAGCCGTGCGCTCAAAAAGTACGGCTATAACATAACATTTATTGCCTCGCCCACCTCTACTTCGAAGAGGCTACTAAGAAGAATGGGGGTGGAGGTGCAACTGCGACAGAATAGAGAGCTCACAATAGGATTAACTGACAAAGAGATGTGCAACACATAATTTGACCTGGACCCTTAGCATTGTGCTATACAGTGAATTAAACTAATGTTTGACAACATTGTTGCATCGGGATGGTTAGGTAAGTGGGAATTCGCTCGAACTAGGAGTTGTGATGCCTGAAAATGCATTAGAAACTGATGTGGTAAGCAGGTCCGGACTGGCCATAGTAGGCACCGGGCAATCCCCCGGTGCACCGCACGGGTGGGGGCTGGCTTTGGGCCCCTGATGCTGGTTTTGTTACAGGGCCGTTTTTGCAGCATAGCTGCAAAATCGGCCCTGTACCAAAATCGGCCGAAAACTGGCCCTGCCAAAGAGCTCGGCAGCACCTCCAACACCCCCAGTGGGGGGGTGGCCAAGCACTTTGCCAGGGCCGGATTTGGTTCGCAGTCCGGCCCTGGTGGTAAGGTTGCAGCTATCTGTTTTAGGCACAAGGCGTCGGGGGGTGATGGGGAATAGTGAAACAGCAGTACAGCATATAATGCTGGGAAGGCTCCCATTTTATTTTGCCCCTCAAAGGTCTTTGGCGTACACTCCAAGGTCTTGCTGATTTAAGTGAGTCCCTTTTAGATGTTACCTGAGTAAAGTGCCGGTGTACATTAATATTAATATCTGTATCCTGATTAGCCTTGAGGAAACTATGTCTATGGGGAAGACAAATAAATATACACTTGCCCTCGGAACCATGGATAATTACTTAGTAAAAAAAGTGACTCAAATTAATACCGAGCAAAGGGCTTCACTGGGTCGAGGAAACCAATGTGATGTACATGAAGAGCTGCTTCTCCCAATGTCTGACTTGGCTGAAATTGTAACTGATAATTTGGATCAAGGCAACATCAAGGAGGGCACTACACTTGTGGTCGAGGCACAGGTCCTTGCTGAACCTAATGATGATAGTCCTGACCTAATTAACGATGTAATAGAAGAACTACCACCTACTCCTCGGCCAGTCAGGTCTTGTAGAAAGCCCCAAACCAAAAGGGGGGGTAAGAACAATAAAAAAACAGTAGAAAAAGGTCACATAGTCGCAAATATTGCAGCAGATGCAAACGATCTGCAGGAGGGAAAAACTGTGGATGGTACAAACATAATTCTGGAGCAATTTACTCATCTAATCCATATGATGGAAGCTAAGCTAGAGGGAAAAATTGCTGAGCTGATAAAACCCCTGATCTCTCAACTAGATACTGTTGCTTCAGAAGTGAAGAGACTGGGTGGTATCCTGGCGTCACACATGGCTTCAGCTGCTGCTGGAAGATCAATAGCTGTGGATAAGAGCCCAGCTGCTGACGGGCAAGGAGCGGGCAGAGTAATTTTACAGCAAACTAACCAACTGTCATCTGTACCTGAGCCATCCCCACCGCTGCCTGTCCCTCCAAATACCTGGAATATAAAGGCCACTGTAGCTTCTGAGCTCCTACCTATGTAAGGAAAAGTCATTATGCCAACTTCCTCCGGACGGCGCACCATATGTGGTGGTTCTTACAAACGTTCCCCCTACTGAGTCTCACCTTACTCAGTTCCATGAAGAATCTCATGATTCATTAAAAAATAGAACTGTATCATGGCTGAATTAAAACTGTGGGTTTTCAGTTATATATGCTGATCAAGTCCTGTCAACAAGGAGGGTTAACTGGGTTGAACCTTCCAAAAAGACAATAAATGGAGACTGTATTATTGTCAACTTCAAACATCCTCAACATGTTGCCACAGTCTTACTAAGAGCGGCCTCCCTAGTCTACACTGAGAACAGTATATGTGTTCCCTCCCTTGGTTATTTTTACTGCCACTTGATTAAAGCTCCACTGAATCCTGGGCTTTCAAGACCATTTACTCCTAAGCAGCCACTGACCTCGAATGGAGTATATCAGTACAATGTTGGTAATCAGTGTGGAAATGGGTTCAACATTGTAACACAGAACAGATATGATACTCTCTCAGGTATAGTCTTGTAATTGACTAGAGGAATCTGTGGACCAGGGAATTGATAGCTTGGAGGAAGTGGGACGTACTGATATAACTCGTGTAAAAATGAGGGAGAATAATGTAATCTCATGGAATATTGCGGGCCTGGGTACTAAGATGAAGGACTGTAACTGCATTAAGTATATTAAGAAGTATCAAATTATATGCCTGCAGGAGACCTGGTCTGTTGAATGTAATTATTTTCTTGAAGGGTACAAGTTTTTTATATCCCTGCAATGGCAAATAATAGGGGCAGATCCAAGGGGGGAATGGTAACTTTTATATCTGTTGCTTTATCTAGTGAAGTGTTTAGAGTGCCAACTTGCAATACTGGTATCATCGGTTTAGTCTTATTGGGGGATAACTGCTTGGCCGGTGTTGTAAATTTTTATAATGCTACTAATTTTGGTTCTGTTCCCAGTCAGATAGCAGCATTGAATGCTTTTATCAGCAGTTCAATGAAGGACTGTCTACATAATCTTTTAATTATGGGGGATTTTAATGTGCATCCATGTGGGGACCCCCTCCTTAAATGCATCAGTGACCTTCACTGTGCACAGTCCGAGGGTTTCCACCTCGAACATACTATCGAGGGGGAACACCTAAATGATGTTCTTAATGACCTGGACCTAACGGCGACAATGGCTCTGATGGACCCTACTGTGCTATTTGATATACCAACCTTTAAGGGCCACGGGAGGGGAACCTTCATTGACTATGTTTTTTAACATCTTCAATGTAGTCGTTTGTGGATTCCTTTACTATTGAGGACAGTGAATTTAGAGACCACAACCCACTCACTGTACATATGAAGGGCCCATGGACAGCTGCAGAAAGGCTGAATCACACTTCGGATAGGGTGACTACGACAGATGGGAGGCGGCGTTTAAGATGGTCTAAGATCACTCCCGACCAGCTGCACAAAGAGATTAAAGTTGCTTGTGCAGATGAGATCATAGTCTGTACGCAAGAAGGCGCCCAGCCAGATAATATCCTTAGCGCTTTTCAAAATCTCACGGTCAAGGTCTCAAAGCTGTTGTCAGCTCCTGTTAAAAAGAGGGTGACTGAGGGACCTAAATGGTTTAATCATGAATGCTTAACAGCAGCCAGAAATTTAAGATTAGCACTGGCTGCTAAACCAAGAATAAAGGCAAATGTACAGCTATGCTGGAAGATCTATAAAACCATTATCGCTAGACATAAGGACTCGCTTTGGAAAGAAGCCTGGAGCGAGATTCTTGATCCAACTACCCTGCAGAGTAGTACCAAATTCTAGGCATTGATGAGGAAACCTTTCTTGGCCCATATACAGGGTGATGGTCTAGAATGTCATATAACTAAGGATGATTGGGAAGAACATTTAAAAAAATGATACTGTTGTCCGCTAGATATGTTTCATAACACTGCCCCTCCAGTCAGTGGTGGTGAAATGACTAGCTTCAACAGAGGTGAGGTTATTAAGGGTATTGTTGGCCTAACAGCTGGGAAAGCCCCAGGGCCTGATGGGATCCCACTGGATTTATTTAAATCCGAGCCCAATTTTTGGGCATCTATATTAGAGTCTGTTTTTAACGCTGCTGTGAAAAATGATTGCCCGCAATCATGGGGTGTCTCTACAATTGTCCCGTTTTTTTAAAAGATGACAAGGGTAGCCCACACTGTTACAGACCAATCTCACTAATAGACTCGATGGTTAAAATTGTGGGAAGAATGGTTCTGCAGAGACTATCTGAATGGGCAGAGGAAAAAAATATTATGTCCATTGCTCAGTATGGGTTCTGTAGTGGTCGTTCTACAATAACCCAGTGCCTAAATCTTTTTTTAATACTAAATAAGTACACTGTTGTGAAAAGGGGCACCATACATCTCGCCTGCATGGACTTGTCCTCAGCCTTCGACTGTGTCAACAGGGGAAAGCTGTGGCAGTCCATGAGGGAGAAGGGGGTGGATGACGGGCTGGTAGGTTTCTTGGCTGACCTGCATAACAATACAAGAGCTAATGTGAGATACTGCCAAGACTTGTGTGTAACAAATAATTTTAACATCGGAAAGGGTGTTCGTCAAGGATGCATCTTGGCGCCTTTCCTTTTCAATTTTTATATCAATAATTTAGATACCGTGCTCCAGGAAGTTCAGGCAGATTGCCCTAGAGTAGGCAGGCGGGGAATTCCGATCCTTTTATATGCAGATGATGCGGTTTTAATCTCACGAACGGAAAAGGGTCTACAATCTTTGTTAGACGCTTTCAATTTGTTTATGACAGATAGAGATCTTTTGGTGAATAACTCAAAATCATTTGTCATGCAAGTTGGTAAGCCATCAAAAAGAATCTTTAACTTTAAAATTGGGGAAGCTGTAATCCCTTTAAAAAGTCGTTTTCCTATCTTGGGGTTCTTTTTGATACAAAACTCAACTGGGCCCCACATCTTGCAAAAAAGAAAGGAGAATTTGTGCGGGCTAATGCCTCCATTTTTAATTTTGCTGCAAAATTGGGGCAAAAATCTATTTGTGCCATGTTGAAATTGTATAATGCTAAATCGGTGGCAACTGTTATGTACGGGAGTGAAATCTGGGGGTATCTTGGTGGTGAGCATCTGCAGACCGCTGGGGTTACTGCCTCAGGTGGTGATCAAGGGCTTCCCACATGTCTTCCTTAGCTGTGTGATTTGCTGCCTTGTGTTTGGCGGTCAATAAAATATTTTGAAATATAAAAAAAAAGAAAACTGCTTTTTGAAGCGTCTCCTGAGCGTCCCGGCAGGCACAGCCAACCTTCCCGTACACGAAGAGTTAGAGTTACAATATTTAAGTGATCTGTTTTCATTACGCCCCTTGGTATGCTGGCTGAGAATGTGGTTGAACCAGGATATACCATTAACACATCTGATCGTGAGTGATTTTGTCTGTCTAGATAATGTAATTTGTACCCCCTGGCTTAAATATTTGAAATCTAACTTTGCTAGGCTGGGTCGTCTGGACCTGTTTGAACATCCATGTAAAATTACAAAAGGGGATCCGGAGCTCATTAATCGGGCCTTCCTGCTGGATAGGAGGTTGCAGAGGGAGGAAGTTTAGCTCCAAAAACAGAGTGTGAGGAAATTTGCCATGCTGAAAACTTGTGAAACTATAGAACCGTATCTGGCTGGCTCATTAACCTCCCACGAAAAATATCTCCTTACAAGGTTCAGGCTCAACTTATTCCATCATCTGTTGATCAAACCAAAAACAGACATTTTTAACAAATGGACAGCACCCTGTGGCTGCGACGGAAAGTCTCCACAGGATATGCTGCATTTTATATTTTTAATGCCTTTGAGGGGCAATCAATCAATCAATCAAACAAACTTTATTTCGGTTGTATTGCAAACCATAAAAGTACACATACAATATAAAATCTTATGTCACAGATAAATGTAATTACATTTACATAAAGTGCCAGAGTGAAAATAAAAACACCTTTCTTCCACAAAGTTAAATCAAGACAGCAAAATTACACAGTGTAACATTACTGGTCCAAACAGTTTCTCATTCTAACAGACAATTAAAAAAATTCCCTGACTTGGAGGATACTGTCGCTGTACAAAAGTTGCAAATACATTAGCGCCGGTCTGATTTGTCTAAAATTAAAAAAATTTAAAAGTGATACTAGATAACGCTTGCGTGGGAATTCATAAAACTGACATTTCTGTGGTTCAGGGAAACAAACCTCTTCCATAGATACCCATAACAATTTCTAATGGATTTAATCCCTATTTTCACACAGAAAATATCTACCAAAATTGTTAGAGCTAGTGTCTAAATTGATGGCTTTCCCAAAATAGTCTCCAGGCAGAGAAAAAAAATAGAAAGGCGCTTTGCACATTTCTGATGGACTTAATCCTTTAGACGACGGGCCTTGAAAATGCTCCTCTGAAATAACTGTAATCTAAGACCAAGTATGAAAAGCTAAGATTTTTTGTAATGCCCAGAAGTTAGAAAAGTATGCAAATAGTAGAAAGAAATGCACAAACAGTAATTTTATCAAAGTTCTAACTTTATGTTGTGAATCAGCGCTTTACCCTTTACCATATTTGCATGTTCTTATAAAACCTCTGGATAAATATGAATCTGCTAGTTGCTGCGTCGTGTACCTGGGTCCTAATAGAGGCCCCTGAGCCGTAGGGAAGCCTCCAATCCTTCGGGGGGCACCCAAACCTGTCAGAGGGGCCGCATTCAGCCTACCGCTAATAAATATCTGTAAAATAAGGGAGACTAAAGGGCCGCGCTTCACATTCTGCAGGGAGCTTCCTCGTTTTACGCTACGCCAAAGTGTATAAGTATTTTTGTAGCACTAAGGGGCCCATTTACAAGCCGCTTGCGCCGCCTGTGCGTCACTTTTAATAAAGGAAAAAGTGATGCACCGAGCGCAAGGAGCTTGTAAACAGTTTAGTTTATTAAGACATACGGGTCGAAAAAGAGGTTTATCCAGTACTCTTTTATAAAAATGTAATTCATGATATATTGGATTTCACACAGATATAATGTAAGTCCAGTTTAAATGTTTAACAAAGTGAGAACATTGTTCAAGGCAATACTGGAATTAATTGGGAGATGGCAACGGAGTTACAATTTAACCACAATATAATCATGCTAAGGTAAAAAACAAACCCTTATTTGGCACAGATTCCGTTTTCTTTGTTCCTTAAATTCCAAGTAAGAATTAATTTGTCAGATGGATTGCTCAACTGTGTGCTCAAGGAGAGAGATGACAAGTCAAGCAGGCTGTGTCATGTGTGCTTTGAAATGTGAATAATGCACTCATGTATCTGCACAAATAGCTGAGGTTATTTTGTTATTGCTTGTTTTATAAGTGGCCCCGAAAGGCTGTTTCAATGCACTTCTATTTGGGAGGGGCGGGAGACTGCATTAAGTCATGTGTTTGTCAATGGGTGCCAGCTATAGGGAATTAGAGAATTTATTCATCATCTCGTTCCGGGTATGGTGAAAGAGTTGCTCATTATTAAACGTATGTGTTATTTCGTAAGAGCAACCAACTTCGTAAATTAATTATTGAAAACGTCCATTATGTGATTATTTCGCAACACCAAGACTTTACTTGTGTAGACAGACTGTAAACAATATCAAAGGTCCGGTGTTCCATTACAGCTTTAGTCTGAACAGGGCAAGGGAGCAACCCCTACAGCATGTTAGGCAACATCTTCATGTGAAGGTCTTTCAACCCGGGGACCGGTGTAGAAGCTAAGGACATAACATGGAACCTTGTTAGCGTTTGACCCCTAACAACATGGGCCATTTTTAACCTGTGGGAACTGAGCAAGCACATGCTCGTTTGGGCTTGGTGATATAGTAGGGAATTTGAGCCTATCCAGTTACTTTGCTGGTCACAAGTTTCTCTGGCCCCATCATTGAGGGGACTAACTGGGTCTCTCTGAGGTCCTGAAGTGTACACCTCTAGAGTGGATTGCATTTCCTAGAGTCAGTACAGAGGGAGACCTATTGGACTGACCCCGAAATACCAGACTCACAAGGCCAAATACAAAATTGACTGAATACCATTTGCTTCATCAAGGTAGAGTCTTCGAGATGGTAAGATAAAATGTGAAATGTTCTCCAAGACAAATGGCAAATTAGGACAAATGGTGTTAATGTAGAGAGGTTAACCAAAAACAGATGATGAGGCGTGAAGGAAATAATGACATAATCATGATGATGATATGCTTCAATGCTTTACCTGTTCGAATTCCCTGTTAGAAACAAGAAGGGGAAATATTGTTGAAACCCATATACGTCATCAGGCTAGACTAGTGCCTCCATGAAATAATGCCAAAAAAGGGTTTTGAAATGGGAATGGTTCTAATTTATTGAAATAATAATGCAGTCAGAAGAAGCATCTCCTGTTATACACGCTCCTACGATAGTATGAAGATGTATATAAGTGAAATAGCCACGTAGTTGCTATATGTTTCTATTCAAGGTTGTAGGTTGTCACCACATAGAGGATACTTTTATGTGGTGACAGGAGAGGGTGTAAAACAGTACCATGCTTTTGTGATTATGATTTAGATTTTTTTCATATGGGTTTTTCATGGGGTTTTGGAGATCAAGGCTGCAGGTCTTTTCAGAGACCAGCTGCTTCTTGTGCATGTACTTTACTTCCATACTTCCTACTTGTGAAGAATTGGTGTTGCATATATGGCTACTAACACTCTGCAGCATTTCTTTGGCCCTGTATCTTTATTTTGTGTATTTTCTATTGTTTCCCTCTTGTTAATCTAGCACCTTGATGGGAGTGTAAGTTTTTGTTTAATCTGCAGGGTTAGTCACTTGCTGGTCGATTAATATTTTAATTTTAATATTTTCTTAAAACATTGCACAATGTCCATATGTTTCGGAAGACAAGCATAGAGGTGATTTGGCGGTACCAAATAGACCGCCACTCCATGCTAGGGCGTCAGAATTCATTTCAGCAGAGGTTTTTTTCTGAATTAGCACACAATGAGCTTTCAAACTGTGACTTCCAGCATGTAAGGTATAAGGATGCATTGTACAACATATTTCAGGCTGCGCATCGTGATTTAATAAATACTCTTCAAACTCTACATTATTGTTCACCAGTGTTCCCAAGAAAGTGAAGGAGTTCTCTCCCATGTGACGCATAGTTTTGTTTGGCCTCAGAAATATGATGGTCCTTATTTCCTATCCTCCATGACAGTCTCTGCACTTCATTAGCCCGTTTTTGCTATGGCTGCTTAAGTGAGAGAGTGGCATTCGTATCAGTAACATTTATTTCAGGCAGTGAAAGAGGCTCGCTGCAAAACAACGGACCAGAATGATCTTGAAAAACCTCTTTCCCTGCAGATATTTATCATTAAAGTCACACATGATTGTGGCCAAGTGTGGGTTCCCCCTATTCCTTCCTGTTTTCATTTCTCACACTAGACAAGAGTCTAACCACATGGCAACCAAAGACTATGGGATTAGAGCCAAGACAGGGGCCTCCCTGCCCCACCCGTATCTTTCTTAAAAACACATTATGCTTGCGGAAAAGGGGAAGTGGTATCTGGTGCTAATAATGCCTGCTGCGCCCCAGTCCCTCCAGCCTTGTTGACACTATTCAGTCTGTGGTAAAGTCAGTCATAGAGAGAAGGAAGTACATGAGAAGGAATACACGTATTAAACGAGAGGGTGATAGGATAGCAAGATAATATCACGTAGCAAGCACATATTAAAAACAAGCATTTGCAATGCAATAGGTCTCGCATTAATTAAGTTTGAGCTATTGGCATTGCTAAATATTGCAACACCAATTGCAACAAAAGTCTATAAAGTGTAGGCCTAAAAATTGTGTATTTATTTTTGGAGCAATGGTGGCATGCTGCGCTTTAGATGAATATGTTTAAAAGTAAAGTGCACCATACTGCGATTGCTACAATAGTTAATTGTGGATTCGTTAACAATTGCTGTGTGCACCGATGGCTGGTGGTGTGTGTGCCTGTAGAAATTGTGCACTGATGGCTGGTGGTGTGTGTGCCTGGTAGAAGTGTGCACTGCCGGCTGGTGGTGTGTGTGCCTGGTGAAAGCGTACACTGACGGCTGGTGGTGTGTGCCTGGTGAAAGAGCACTAATGGCTGGTGGTGTGTGCCTGGTGAAAGAGCACTGATGGCTGGTGGTGTGTGTGTTCCTGGTGAAAGCGTGCACTGACGGCTGGTGGTGTGTGTGTGCCTGGTGAAAGCGTGCACTGACAGCTGGTGGTGTGTGTGTGTGTGCCTGGTGAAAGTGTGCACCGACGGCTGGTGGTGTGTGTGTGCCTGGTGAAAGTGTGCACTTATGTCTGGTGGTGTGTGCCTGGTGGAAGGGTACACTGATGGCTGGTGGTGTGTGTGCTTGGTAAAAGTGTGCACGGATGGCTGGTGGTGGGTACGCCTGGTGAAAGCGTGCACTTATAGCTGGTGATGTGTGCCTGGTGAAAGCATGCACTGACGGCTGGTGGTGTGTGTGTGCCTGGTGAAAGCGTGCACTGACGGCTGGTGGTGTGTGTGCCTGGTGAAAGCATGCACTGACAGCTGGTGGTGTGTGTGTGCGCCTGGTGAAAGAGTGCACTGACGGCTGGTGGTGTGTGTGTGCCTGGTGAAAGCATGCACTGACGGCTGGTGGTGTGTGTGTGCCTGGTGAAAGCATGCACTGACGCCTGGTGGTGTGTGTCTGGATGTGTAGTGTAGTCCCTTTTTTCCCTATAGGCCCTGCTCATTGGAATAACATAAACAGCAGTGTAGACGTAGAAGTGCGGTCTTCCAGGTCTCTACTGACTATGCTAAACTTAATTGGGTTTGTACCAACTAGCTCAGAGGTCACTGGAAACTTTCTTGACTGAATAGGAAGTGATCAGCTTCCCTGATACAGACAAAAAGGGATTCAGTTATCCAACAACCGCATAAACATGACAACTTTGCTCCTTAGAATAAGAGTCAATCTCTAGAGTCGTGTGAAGCAATAGACAGTTATTTTTCTCAGTCAGTTGTGCAGATTACTTTCACCAAGATGCAGAGAATAGAGAGACGGGCGTTTTCAATAAAAGGTATTATTTATTGAACAGTCTTTCTTCTCATGCAAGAGAAATGAATTGCCACAATTACAAGACTAGTTATTATAAAAAGTGCGTGCAGTAAAATGAGGATTGCGAAATAATACTGTAAAAGCATTGATATGGTTTCTTAGCCATACAATAGTTAAAATGAATAAAATATATACATTCATATATACACTAGGCTAACGTACTCAACTGGTGCTTCTAACTACGCCTACCCCAGTGTACCTGACCTAAGCCTAACACGTGGAAGGGAGTAAGTAAGTAGTTTAAGTTAAGTTGGTTTTGCCAAGGTTTGCTTCAAGAATTCTCTCCAAGGGTTTAGTCAACACCATACCTCTGGAATAGAATGTTGGAGGTCTTGTATCTCCTTCCAGGACTCGATATCCCAGTCACTCGCAAGAGTAGGCTGGAAACGCCGGAGCTGGATTTTCTCGGCAGGAGAAAAGACAGCGTCTCTCTCAGCGCGTCAAGGAGGAGGAGGAGGGGCAGCGTCCGTGGGCTGCTTGCATCTGCTGGGCTCTGCAAGGGACAGCTGTTCTGCTCCTGTATTCACCACACCATCGTTCGCGCTTTGCTTAAGGCAACACTGGTAATATTTATACCTGAAAGGGGCCTTGTTTGACGTAAGTTTTTGGACATAAGACGTCAATAAAGATGTCACTAGGAAGTGATCGTCCTTTCAGTGCTCATTAGAGTTCTATTACTAATCAAAACATAGCAAGCGGGGCTTTCCCAGGTTGCTGGGTTTTATCTTGTTGAAGAACTCGGAGTGTAATCTAGGAATCTAAGATAGTGGCTTCTGCTGTGTCATGCACTGTAATGAGCTGCAGAGGCGAGTTTCTGAAATATGCATTATCAGGTATTGGCTTTGGAATAGACGGTTTGTTAAGTTCTTTAATCTTAGCTAAGCCAAGACAGGTTGTTTGGTGAATTGTGTCGTTTAAGAACAATATTTGTTCTGGGATCATGCAGGCTCGAAATAATGCTTCTAGGCCTTGTACCTGCCAATCTTTTGTACCCCAGATGGTTTTTGTTTCAATGTTACTTTTCCAAAAATCAAAACCAAATATCATCATTTTTTCATAAAATGCTTCTGAATATTTCAATTTTGTATTTGTTAACATGGTTTTTGTCCCTGTTGTATCCAACACTTTATGATAAAACGTTTCTGCATCACTTGTGTTAAACCCTGAGAAGTACTGGAATTTCTCATAGAATGTTTTAGAACTACTTTTAGGTGGAGTAGCACAATGTTCCCATTGGTTATATTTTAAAACATTTCTAGGTTGTGCAGATTTATGTAAGTAATGGTCTCCGTAGTGTGAGAAGCAGTACATCTGTTCATAATTAGACGAAGCCTGTAAATAATCATGTTCTGTAAATCTAGCTGACATTATTAAATCTAACATCATATTATTTATACTTTCAAAATCCCAATCATCAGAAAAAGTACTAGGTTTTACAAAGTCACTTAAGGAAACCTTGAACTGGTGAGGATATTTCAAGATCTCGACCGGGCCATATACTTCATAGTCAGTTTTGTCCCATACTACCCCGCCGGGCACTGGAATGGCTGTGACATTTACTGATGATAGTCCTCTTTTCTTCACGTGGGATGATCTGTGTGGTTTCAGGACTAAGTTGATGTTCTGACTTGCTGTGTCCATTGAACCGTATTTTCCTTCAACGAATTTCCCCAAACAAAGTACCATGATGATCCAAAGTAGGAGGAAAAATACACCTAGCCCAAACCAGAACTCTAACCATGGAGAAATGAGATAAGTTTCCTTGAGTTGATGAAAGAGTTCTGTTGCTTTTTCTTTAAAAGTCTTTGTTTCTGGCGTTACCTCAGGGTTGCTTTGATCTTCAGAAAAGTTGTCGAAATTAACGAAGTACCCAGAGGCAGTTCTGTCAATTGTTGGAATTGTTTTCTCAATTTGTCTTTCGGTAGCACATTCTGATGCCACGTCATCGTAGACTGGTGTTTCTTGACGAACTGTTTCAATCTGTGTTCCAAGAGGCACGAGTTCCATGGCATTATTGCATAGTCCCTCTCTGTGCACTGCAGGTTTATCAAATGTGATTAGTCTTTCAGTTTGAACCTCTTGGATTGTTGCAAATTTGGGTATTCTGTTGTTTCTTGGGAGTCCACTGGGCCTACTGTTGATTATAGGCCACATGCTTGTGGTTTTACCAGGTCGATTGATACAACTCTGTTCTCCTTTTTACCAGCAAGAGGCGGTAGTACTACTGATCTTGTTCCGTTGATTGCCAAGACAGGTACTGCTTTTCTGTAAGAAGGCCCAAATTCCTTCTTCACCGCTATTTTCTCTCTGACTAGATCCCCAATCTTTGGAATCCAGACAGGTCTTGCTGGGGCTGGTGGTGCCTCGTCAGTGGTAATTGGCTGTTGCTTTAACTTTATGTTGCTTAAGGATTTTCTTGTTTCATTCAAGTCCTGTAAAACAGCCAAACGATCTTTGATGTCAAAGTCTTTATTCTTATCTTTTACCACTGATGCCTGACTATCTAAGTCCTGGATATGCATTCTAGTTCCGAACAATAGTTCGTACGGGCTGAAACCTTTTAGAGAATTTCTTGGCAAATTGTTTAGACTAAGCTGGACACTTATTAAATGTTTGACCCACCCATCACCCGAACCTAATATCTTCGCTGTTATAGATTGCTTTATGTCCCGGTTTTTTCTTTCCACTACACTGTTCCCTTCGGGGTATGATGGACAAGAATACCACAACCCAACGCCCATACTGGCCATGGCCTCCTTATAAGCTCGAGAGCTGAAAGCAGGACCCTGGTCAGAATGGAACATGGCAATTGCGTATGTGCCGATAAAGACTTGCAGATCTTTTATAACCGTTCTGGCGTAAGCCAAACGCTGGGGCCACATCCATATGAATCTGGTACAGGAATCCACTGCGACCATGATATATTTATAGTTGCCGTCCCTTTGTAGGGGACCACAGTGGTCCAGGCAAACACATGCTAATGGTTTATCTGAGATGAGAAGGGGTGTCTGCGCTGGTCGTTTTACTGTTGATACTTTCATTCTTTGGCATATTTCGCATTCTAATACATACTTCTTAGTTTGTATTCTCATGCGAGGCCACCAATATCTCTGTTTTAATAATGATATTGTTCCGGAAACGCCAGCGTGTGCAGAAGCAAGCCCTTTGTGTGCCGCTTTAATTAGTCCTAACCTGTGTTCCATGTTTGGAATTACTCTATCCCCCACTCCAGGGATTCGAGCAAAAGGAACAATATTCGTATCCGTTGAATACAAGTACTTTTCTGGAAAGCCTTTTGGGAGTGTTTTTTTATCAAGTTTTACTGACGCACTGACAGCTTGTAGAATGTCGCTGTCTATTTTTGTTTGTGACCGAGTAATCGCAGCTACGGAAGCCGTTTGCACAGCTGCCTTCACGGCTTCATCAGCCAATGAATTCCCTGCAACGTGAACGCCATCACGTTGATGACTCAGAGTGTGTATCACGTGAGTCTTTTGTAGTTCCTTCTGTAAAAGAACTACTTGTTCCCAAAGCATTTTATGCTTAATTGTGCCACCTTTTGCATCTTTGAAACCATTTTCCCCCCAATTCTGCAAGTATTCATTATAAGATTGTATGCAATAATATGAATCGCACACTATAAGTGTGGGGAATTTGCGATCGGTATTTTCTAGCGCCATCTTAAATGCTACCAGTTCAGCTCGCTGAGCTGAACAATCTCCTAGAGATTGTGTTTTAGTGACCAGTGGTCTAAATTTTCCTTTGTGCCAATGACCTTTAACAATCGCGCACGCAGCACTGTAAGCTTGTTTAGCCCCAACTGCGGGTTGTGCTGATCCGTCTGTATATATGATACTTCCGTATTCTTCCAGAGGCAGGATTTCAATTGGCAGAGGACATTCATATTCATATTGTAAAAATTCCTGTGTCTTTAGGTTAGGATCAAATTCGTATACTACGTCTGTTGCAGCAAGAGAATTAACCCATTGTATCCATCTCGGATGCAAAGCTTTAGCATTAGGAATGCTTGCTTTAGTTACCGCTTCTAAAGCCGGTATGGGTGTAACGATTATTATTCATTTACCTTGTGCTAGGGCCCTTTCTTTTGCTACAGCAGTCTGAATCGCAGTTAGAATTTTTTCTGTTGAACTGAATTTTATTTCAGCTTTTGTGTACAAATGTGATTTGTAAGCTATTGGTACCGTTTCTCCCTCATTAGAGGTCAGGTACGTGAATCCGCATCTTCCTGGGATGACTCGGATTACAAGATTTCGTGTGTTATCACGTGTTTCTAATTTTTTTTTTGCTAACATGTCTGTTTGCAGTGATCTGAAAATTTCTGTGTGTTTTTGAGTCCAGTTGATTGGTTTAAAATCAGGTTTAATTAGTTCGTAGAGAGGTTTAACCCTCTCCGCATAATTTAGAATGTAAGTTCTTCCGAAATTCAGGAAGCCTAGAATCGATTGTAAGTTTTTCAGCGTTTTCGGTGCTTGGAGTACAGCGCACTTCTCTAAGAAGTTGTGCGCTAGGCTTTTCCCTTCACTTGATAATTCGTATCCTAAAAATAATACTGTCAGATGAGCAATTCGAGACTTTTTAAAGTTGAATTTGTAACCCTCTGCTGCGAACCCAAGTATTATGGTGTTCACTCTTTTCAAGTGAGTGTCCAAGTCATCGTCTGTTAGATAGATGTCATCGACATAAGATAATGCCTCATCATCATATATTTGTAGTAACTCTGTTACTCTGGCTGAGAATAGTCCTGGGCTGTTCTTGAAACCCTGTGGGAGCCTAGAGAAATTTTTCTGAGACCTCATTACTGAGAAAGCGGTCAAGTATCTGCTTTCCGGTGCAATGTTTTGGCAAAAGAAACAATTAGATAGGTCTAATGTTGTTTTATATTTTTTCTGAACTATGTTAATCATTAGTGCAGCACTATGCGAATTTTGTACTGCAAATGTTTTGCAACATGAGTTAAGGTGTCTGTAGTCCAAAACTAGACGATATGAATTGTCTGGTTTGGAGACAGGAAACAAAGGATTGTTCATTTGAGAGGTGCATGTTTCAATCACCCCCTGGTATTCAAGTTGATCTAAAATCTCCCTGACTTGTTTTTTAGCATCTTGCTTAATTGGATACTGCCTTTGTGCAGTCGGTTGATTTTTTAACTGGATTTTGTGAGGAGGAGAGTCCTCATCCCATCCTACATGATTCTTATATAATGCTGGTGCCTGGGCTACTACCAATTTCCTTGCATATATATATTTAGTGTGAATCGGAATGTGATTCGAGAAGGCAGGCATAATCATTTCTTCGCCACGAGGTCACTCCCTGACAAACTCTGGGGGCCAATCTTTTTCAGCAAACAGGATGTCATAGCCTTTTGAGAGGTTATCTTATCTCCCTCTATACACAGAGTTATTTCGTATATCTTATGAGGTTTGCTAACACTGGTGTCTGCAGTTTCTACTTGAATGTATTCATTCTTGTCCACTGTCTCCAGATGACTCATCAGGATCTTGCGAGCTATGCTGATTTCTGCTGCACTGTCTAGCATTGTCTGTGCCCACTCCACGTTTTTCAACTGTGTCCTCAGTATTCTCGGCATGTTCGATTACTCTAATACTGGCTACCTTCTTTCTTGGAAATTGTAACTTTTTACTTTGAGCAGGTTCCTTGTCTTTGGACTTGGTGTGCTCTCCTGGGTCTAACGTCCTCTTCTTTCCGATTTCTGCGAAAAAGATCGAGAGGGACGTGTATCAATACTTTGATATCTATCAGGCTTCTTCAAGTTATCCCTATTTCTAAGGTTATATCTTTTCTCAGAGGGCTCCCTCTGGGGAGACTGGTGTTCTCGAGTCGGAGTTCTTTCCCTCCGTCGAGGAGACCTTCCTCTGGACTGGAAAACTTTTTCCTTGGGAGTGGATTGTTTATTTCCATCCCAATTTTTCTTAGGAGTATTTAAATTATTTTTAATAAATCATTTTTCAGGATTTTCGAGTAGTTGGGGTTTTACTGGTTTCCCACCCAAGCTGTCTCTACCTAATTCTTCATAGCATTTTTCTATGATTCTGGCAAGCTCAATTGGTTGATCTGTTGTATCTGTTTCCTTCAACTTCTGGCGGATCGCCACAGATGCCGCTTCTCCTTTTATATTGGCTAGTAATATAGCCGAGACCTGCTTGAAGTCTTTCAGTAATTTCATACCAAGAGTTAAAGCAGGTTCTGGACCGTATTCATTCTGAATGTGTTTTAGCACATCTGGTATTACCGCCATTGACGGAACACCATGTGTTTTCGTGTAAATGGAAGCAAAGACTGTACCCCAAGTGTCACAGTCCTCCACGTGTGGTGCGACCCCCCTTGGAAGGCAGATGGTCAGAATTCTGTGTTTCTCAATAGGGGTAGTATTCGGAAATACTGCCTCTGTTTGAGTTATTTTCTGCGCTAACCAGAAAGGAATTTGTTCCCGTTTTATGGTTGTTTTACCAAGACATGATTGTATGTTCTGTGGTGTAATTTTATTTGTGTTCCCCTGATGAGGGGTCAGCTGTGGAACATTAACAGCTGTTTGGACTGTTGCAGTCCGCATTACATATTGGAAGAACTGTCTATGTATTTTAATAAGTGTTTTTAGCTGTACTATCAGCTCATCTTTTGACATTTTTGCAATGTCTGGATGTGGTGTGTAGCTGGCTAGAACCGGCCACGTTGCTCCTGGTCTACCTAGTGGACCGAGCCTAGTAATGTGATCATTGTGTTTTAGGGCGCATTTAAACCAGAGCAGATGCTCTTGGTATTTTAATGGGATTTCAATCTCCTCGAAAGGAGCGTACTCTTCCGGTGGATCCCCTATTTTGTAATAGTGGAACTCGTGTGTTGCAGCGTTTGCCGCTGGAAATTTTATCCATGAATAGAATACCTCTGTCTGCCGATATTCGTGTGTCTCTATCACGAAGACGACTGTGCCACCTTGTGTGGTCAGTCCATTTTCTATAAGTTTTGACGTTATAGTTTTTCTTATGTTGACCGGGATGATTATCGCACCCGGTTCAGTAATACCGGCGTCCCGTTGATTCGCATCTACTGCGGCTTCAACGGTTCCGTTTTCAGTGTCTGACATTTTATTGTCAGAAAGGTTTTGCAGAGCAGGTCTCCAAAGAGACAAAGATTAGGTGCACAATATTTTGGAACACTGTATCCTTCAACGTTGAATAAACCAGAGCTTTACATAGGAATCTCTTCCTACTAAGTTCGGGCGGATTTTAACCTTTCACCCACTCCAGAAGTCTATTGGAGTATTTATGGGAGAAAGGGGTCTGTGTGAAAAATGCACGACTGAGTTACTCTAACGTCTTGCATTAGTTTTATCACCTTACCAAACGTTGGGCGCCATGTAGTGTAGTTCCTATTTTCCCTATAGGCCCTGCGCATTGGAATAACATAAACAGCAGTGTAGACGTAGAAGTGCGGTCTTCCAGGTCTCTACTGACTATGCTAAACTTAATTAGGTTTCTACCAACTAGCTCAGAGGTCACTGGAAACTTTCTTGACTGAATAGGAAGTGATCAGCTTCCCTGGTACAGACAAGAAGGGATTCAGTTTTCCAACAACCGCATAAACATGACAACTTTGCTCCTTAGAAAAAGAGTCAATCTCTAGAGTAGTGTGAAACAATAGACAGTTATTTTACTCAGTCAGTTGTGCAGATTACTTTCACCAAGATGCAGAGAATAGAGAGACGGCGTTTTCAATAAAAGGTATTATTTATTGAACAGTCTTTCTTCTCATGCAAGAGAAATGTATTGCCACAATTGCAAGACTAGTTATTATAAAAAGTGCGTACAGTAAAATGAGGATTGCGAAATAATACTGTAAAAGCATTGATATGGTTTCTTAGCCATACAATGGTTAAAATGAATAAAATATATACATTCATATATACATTAGGCTAACGTAATCAACTGGTGCTTCTAACTACGCCTACCCCAGTGTACCTGACCTAAGCCTAACACGTGGAAGGGAGTAAGTAAGTAGCTTAAGTTAAGTTGGTTTTGCCAAGGTTTGCTTCAAGAATTCTCTCCAAGGGTTTAGTCAACACCATACCTCTGGAATAGAATGTTGGAGGTCTTGTATCTCCTTCCAGGACTCGATATCCCAGTCACTCGCAAGAGTAGGCTGGAAACGCCGGAGCTGGATTTTCTCGGCAGGAGAAAAGACAGCGTCTCTCTCAGCGCGTCAAGTAGGAGGAGGAGGGGCAGCGTCCGTGGGCTGCTTGCATCTGCTGGGCTCTGCAAGGGACAGCTGTTCTGCTCCTGTATTCACCACACCATCGTTCGCGCTTTGCTTAAGGCAACGCTGGTAATATTTATACCTGAAAGGTGCCTTGTTTGACGTAAGTTTTTGGACATAAGACGTCAATAAAGATGTCACTAGGAAGTAATCGTCCTTTTAGTGCTCATTAGAGTTCAATTACTAATCAAAACATAGCAAGTGGGGCTTTCCCAGGTTGCTGGGTTTTATCTTGTTGAAGAACTCGGAGTGTAATCTAGGAATCTAAGATAGTGGCTTCTGCTATGTCATGTACTGTAATGAGCTGCAGAGGCGAGTTGCTGAAATATGGCTCTGATCGTTTATGCCATTATAGGGGTATGAATGGATTATAGCCGTATAGGGGCATAAGGTCACAGTATTAATCGGGGTCCTAGATTAGAACACGACAGAGGAAGTGTCACTGATGGCTGGTGGTGTTTGTGCCTGGTGAATGCGTGCACTGTTGGCTGGTGGTGTTTGTGCCTGGTGAAAGCGTGCACTGATGACTGATGGTGTCTGTGCCTGGTGAAAGTGTGCACCGATGGTGTGGTTCTGTGTGTGATTTTGTGGGTTGTGTTTGTGGTTGTGTGTGGGGTTGTGTGTGTGCTTGTGGTTGTGTGTGTGTGTGGTTGTGTGTGTGTGTGGTTGGGTGTTTGTGTGGTTGGGTGTGTGTGTGGTGTTTGTGGTTGTGTGTGTGTGTGAATGTGTGGCTGTGTGTGTTTGTGTGTGTGGTTGTGTGTGCAGTTGTGTGGTTGGGGTTGTGTGTATGTGTGGTTGTGTATGTAGTTGTGTGTGTGTGGTTGTGTGTGTGTGTGTATGTCACCAGTGGTAAGAACGCAAGAAAATGCACGTTTGATTTCACAAGCACCCTTATATTAACATGAGCCTAATTTATACTTGAACCACAAATGCTGGGGGCAAACTTATCGAGTCACCCAGATGGGAGATAGCAAGGAGGTAAGAAAGAGTGAAACATGTACCTACATTCACTTCCTAGCCCATAGAAAGCATCGTGCCTAAACACACTTAAATAGGATTTGACAGGCACCCATTTTCGTTATGAAATGAAGCAGAATGAGAAGGCCCCTTTACGCTACTGCACAGGTGAAAGAAAGGCATAGCTAAAAGCTGCCTGGAGCACTTTTCTTTCTCATTCAATGGTGACTCAGTTGGGCATCAGGGCATCTCATGTTCAAGCTGCATCCCTCGCCAGTCCTATCAGCTCAGCTGATTGTAAACAGAATCATTGTAACCATCAGTATGACGTCACGGGGGGCATTAACACCCTCTGTGGTTCAAATTCTCTGTAGTAACGCACAAGCATTGGAACTTAAAGAATTGAGAATGGCACTGGGGGCAGGATCTTGTTAAATTGCCACAATATCTGTGAAAAGAGACTCAGTGTTTTAGGAATGAATGTTGAAGAACAGAAATGGACTTTCAAACAATCTTTAAAGGCACGAAATGCATGCCTCACAATTAGAGTGAATTGTGTTACTAACGGTTAGCTTGTTTTTAAATACATACTGGCGAGTTACTCCAGGTTGTAAACGACAGTGCTTAATAAAGGGCACCAACTGCCTGCTGGCAATGGGTGTTTGCTGTTAAAACTTTGTCTGAAACCAGCTTTTAAAAGCACTTCGCACTCTGGGACAGGAGGTTTCGAATTTAGCATAATAAAAGTGATGGGCTAACTATCCCAGCATTCAAGCGTAACTCTAGATAGAACGGTACATTGTGTAGTTTTTATTTACGAAATATTTTGCCCACATTTTTTTGATGCATCGGCTTGCTCTTGGGGCCAAAAGAGACAACTAGCTCATCTCTGCCCATCACTTCGTTGACGTTTTTGCCGCCGATACTCTGCATTGAGCGCAGAGTAGGATTGTATGAAAATTACGTGACTGAGCTCCATCGAGGCTCCAGTTTAGTAAGAGACTACCTGTGGAAGAAACTTTTCATGCCGTACAATTCAATTTCATCATATCAAATTCTTTCAACAAGCAGGGCAGGCAAAGATACTCCGTTTTTCATCTCAAACAAATCCCCCCATGGGTACCATTAATGTGTGTACATCACCTCTGTAATCCTAGCCCCCAAAGAGAAAAGCATTTGCCGCACGGCAGGGCCGCAAAGAAATAATAAAAAAAACACGTGAGTTGTGCGTACGCGCGCGCAACGAAAAAGGTGCTGTGCACGTCGCGCGTGCGCTTGTGCGTGTTCTTGCAAGCTGATCACCGGCTGGATCAGGACGAGACTTAGCAAGAAAACCGTTCAAGGCATGCCAGGACAGTGATAGAAAACTGCTTCGGTGAGCCTGCATTTCAAACCAACAATATAATAATAAGCGAGCGCGCTCCGCTAACCATTCATAGAATTAAAAACCAAGCACGGCAACACCAGGATACAAAAATATGTTTACATGTCAATCAAACAAAGAGCAGTTCAACACTTTTAAGTTTACAGCTGGCAACTGATTGATCCAACGTAAAAGTCGAAGCTCAAGCTAAACATAGGTCTTTCAGTTGCTGTCCCCACAAAACCACTGCAGTCAACCTCCCAGTATTAACCCCAGACAGTAACTCATTGCACTGCAGCGTTTTGAAGGTTCGCAAAAGTCCAGTCACACTTCCCCCAACCTATACAATTACAAGTTAGAGGGATCAGAACGCGTGAAAACGTGTAATTTCCAAACGTTGCCTAAGAGAGATTCAACAAAGTGCCTTTTCACAGCACACTTCCCGTGGCGTTTTTTATCAACGCTTCAAAACATGCTGCAGAAAAAACATTGCATGAAAATAAGCGCAACGGTCAACCTAAGTAGCGCTGAAAACGGTAACAAATTCAATGTGCCGCCAGACACGTTTTGCAGCACGCGAGAGCAGGTTACAGCGTGACCATTTAGAAGTTATACACTAATTAATATAGCCGTATAACGAGAGGAGCGAAGCGGGTGCCACTCACCTGGTTTTGCACTCTCCGGGCCATTTTGATATTCCGGCAGCAGTGCTAGGTGCATGGACAGTGAACGGCACAGCGGCAGTAGCTCCTGCCCCCACTCCCGTAGCTCCAGCCCTCAATGGCAGACACCTGGGATCTGCACCAGTGCCCCGCCTAGCGCCCGACAAACTGCCGAAGGGGCGGGTCTCTTCTTCCATCACACAGCCACTCCAAGCAGTCTAACAGACGCGAGCGCTTCGATGTACCAGGAGACAGAAGCAGTAATACTAATGAGAGCTGCGGCTCACAGCGCGAACCCCGGGGCTGCCAGCGCAGTCAATTACATTTCACGTGACACAAATTGCCCACAAGTAATTTGAGCTCGGTTGATTAAGTGAGGTTGCAGCTGGATTTTTTTCATAAGAAAAACAACAAGCTGAGGATCGCCGGGCGCGAAACAGCGTGGTGACGCAGCATGAGAGCAGTCACCGTGAGCGTGCACGGAGGCTGAGGATCACCGATGAAGACACGCAGAGCTCCGAGTCTGTCTGCTGCCGAGACTGACCCGCTGGAGGAAAGAGCTCTGTGAGTGGGAGGTAGAGGTGTGTGTGTGTGTGAGACACTGAGAGAGTGAGACACTGAGAGAGGCATGGAGATGTGCACGGCTCTGGGGGGCTGGGCATGCGCGTCCACGATGTGCAATCGGCACTCGTGCCCAGGTCTATGTCCCTTGACAAGCAACTCAGCAGCAATAGGTCTCCAGCGAGACCTAATGATGCCTATATGCACCCAATGTAATTTTGCACAATTGTATTACTCTTAATCCTGCCACACTGCTAACATTGCCAACATCTGACTGTGAAATACCCCACAATTGTGTATTGAGAACAGGGGAACAAACCAAAGGAACGTTAGATGTAACTGATACCCCGGTACAACAAGGAGACAGAGACCTGTGGGTAGATGGCTCTTGCTTAAAACTATCGACCGTAGAGCAACAGCAGATATGTCATTACTACACTGGAAACTGTGGCGGAGACATGTAAAATATCACTGTGTTATGCACAAGCTGTTGAGATTATTGCATTGACTAGAGCATGTGAATTAATTAAGGCACTAATGCAGTGGCAGCTGGTGACATTTCAAAGTGGTGGGTGGAAAATGCGAGCGAGCGCAGCGAGCGAGCCCGAACCAAACTGTCACCCCCATAAGCATAAAAAGAGCTTTTCTCACCTCTTGTGCCCAGCTATCATTTTCTACTTGTTCTTGCTAAGGTGTTTTGGGGCATCGATTGCCACATCTTGCACATGACTACTGACTTTTTCCAGGGAAAATACTCTTTATGGAGGAATGGGAAAACAGAAAGTTGCAGCTGGAATGCATGAATTCATCCCAGCCCTTGGTAATTACTCTTAGTTGAATTCCAGTCCATTATTTTTCTTAGTCTCTGTGTCACTAGAGACAAGTTCACACTATATGAAAATCTGTCCAAGTCTCATCCAAAAAGGGACAGCCCGAACTACTGGACTCTGTCCCTTCTGATTGGGAACTCATCATGTTTGCGCACCTGACCCACTTAGGATGACTCACTGAGAGATAATCTCTGGCACTTTCCAGAGTTTTTTTCTTTTTACTCACTGTGCCACAATGATAGGGACACCACATGCAAATCATTTTTGTACACATGCTATGTGTGTGAACACAAGAGACCCCAAACTTGTTTCAGCCTTGTTCGGCTTTATCAGTATGGTGCAGCTAGAGACCTGTACTAGGCCCAGTTTAGTCAGAACCCCTATGTCAGCTAAGCATGGGCGAATTTTGCGAATCTCGCGTTCGCGAATTTTGCGGATTTGCGAACTCGCAACCCGCAAAATCCGCGAATTCCCGCGAATTTGCGGATTTTTTTTGTGTTCGCGCGTGTTTCTGCCAGTTCGCGAGGGTTTTTACAATTTCGCAATTTGCGAACTTACCTGTCGGGTCGCAAGTTTTGCGAACTTGTTGTTTCTACGTGTCCAGCCTGTTTGGGACACTCTTCTTCATCACTGCCACTCTCTGTCACCACTGCCACTCTCTGACTACTCATGCCACCCTCTGGCCCACCCATGCCACCCTCTGTTTCATCACAGCACCCTCTGGTTGTCCAGTCAGTGTACATTATTGTGGCAACGCAAGCACACCTTCCCTGCCTCAAGTGACCTGAATTAATTTGGGGCTGATTAATGTGTCACAGCATATTTTTTTAGCTGGCACCTGCTTCCTTAGTGCTTCCTGATTAGTGATCTTTTGCACTTGCTAAGTGCTTTCATTGTTGCAAAATTAGTTACAACACCTGCCCTGCCCCAACTGACAATAATGAATTAGGGGCTGATTAATGGATTTGAACTTCCAGCCTGGCTCCTGCTTGTCTCCCTTAGCTGTAATTCAGGACCTTTGTGGCATATGTGTAACTATTCTGAGGTTCAGAGCAGGGTCACATAATAGTTGCAACTGGCAACTGAACTCTGGAGGGGCCCCTCAGGAAGCACTACAGGAAATGGCTACTAATGATGAGCCTGAACTTTTGAACCTGGTAAGTAGTTTCAGTTTTGCTAAGATCGTATTTCTGCAATTTAGCACTTACTCGCGGGGTGCGAAGTTGTACTGGCAAGCCGCGAACTCACGCGAACAGTGCGAGCAAGCCATAAAATCCGCTGCTCGCGGATTTGCGGATTTTGCGGGAGATTCGCGGATCTCGCGGATTGCGAATTTACCGATAATCCGCAAAATCCGCGAGCGAAACGGATTTTCCGCCCATGCTTAATGTCAGCCTATTTACAGTTCCCCATTGAAAATATCTGAATTGTAGTGTGCAATTATTGAATTAATCTCATCCAAATGTAACTACCAAGGGACAAATTCTAGTCTATTGCTTACTGTTCCAATACACACAGCAAGCCCCCTCTGCAAATCAGTAAAGGCCACACCACAAAAGGGACCACTACAATGAGGCCTACTATGTATTTCTGTGGTGTGCATATGCCCTCTGCCCTCTGTTCCACTTCGAAACATATCACTGGACCACACACTAAATGGCAGTTTAAGTATACTCACTGTCCACAATGTGAATCGGAAACGCAACCTGTGAGAATAGACGAATGTGACAGTCTGCATCTAAACACAAGGCTAGCGCTGAGTAGCAGCTCCCCCCCTGTCCATGGAATAACATGTATCCTTGGGAAGCTAACCATATTCCACTAAACAGCCTGGTGATAGGCACACAAGTACATTAAATGGGCAGGTGTCATGTCACAACAAATGAATCACCATCCTGAGATTGTAAAGCAACCACCTTTCCCATCAATTATGCCTCATGGTAGATGCCGCACTTTGCCGTTGCGAGTTAGCACGCCAGTGCGCCACGACCCCTACGGAGCATAGAACATATAGAATTCACTGCCAAAGCCTGAATTGCCCTGCATGTATGAGGAACAACACAAGAGAATACATCATGTTACATATAAGTTTGTGAATGTGTCAGACCTGGGTAGCTTAAGCACAGACGGCAGACCTGTGATCTGCCACTGTGCCAAAACCTGAGCTGACTCTACCAGATGTCCCACTGTGACCCCCGCTCTGCCAGAAGGTTGGCTCCCACCTTCATCAACAATTTTATCTCTTGGTTTACACACTGCCTGCCAACAGATGTCACGTCCAGAACAGACAACAACTTTTATATGCAATGAGATGGCGTAAACGATATAAAAAGCAGTATCAGCTCAAAATAGAAACAAAAAGCAGACAAATTTCAACCTCTCAGGCCAATTTCAAGATGAAAAAAGTTTGTTTGTGCAACTTACTTTCGAGACTGGTAAATCAAAATACCTGCTTGCACATCATATTTTTGAAAACAGAAGACAGGGACGCTACATTAGAATGCAAGTAGTAAGGACTCCAGTGAAGATTACATGTAAACAGCATGCAACACAATTGCCACTGCAAAAACACCATACTTACAGCTTTCTGATGAAACAACAAACCAGAAGGAAAATCATAAGGAAACGTTGTTAGTTTTACAAAAACTCCAACAACTGCCACATTTTCTTTTTTCGGACATCAGCTGCCTTAGAAGCAACTTATAATTTCCTGACCTTATTGGCAGAGCACAACCTGCAAGAGGGTAGCCTGCTTGCAAGGACTAAGAATGTTCCACAACAAGCGCACATTAGAGAGGAGGGTTTTGTGCAAATTATAATAGCGTAAAAGCCGTAAAGGAGACCAAAGAGGAGACAGCTTTGTTAACACTGAAGTACATTTAGTCAATTTTTTCTCTAGTAAACCATGGGCAGGATGACAGAAATCCTACAAGATAAGACGCAAATACTAGCTCTTGTTTCGCTCTACCTCACACCTCTACCAACATGGCTATCTATGCCTGATGCTGCCACTTCACAAAATTCTGTGTCCCTCTCTTCTGTGGGGAAGGAGGGGGTGAGGGGTTGGGGAAAGGATTTTCCTGTGCCGTCTGTCCACAGTGGATTTTGTTCCTGAGTGGGTATGTGTCGCAGGACTGCTGTCTGTAGTGGTGGGTCCCTAAACCAGGGCTCCTGTTAACACTTGGAAGTCGGAACCAAGTCACAAAACAGAGATGAGATACACGAACCTACACAACAGGCGCTGCTGAATAAAACTATAAGCAAAAGGGTAATTTACCTACCTGACCGCCGTCTGTCAGCTACGCATCCTCGGACCTCCGACCTTGGTGCCTTCATGGAAACCGTTACCCCGCCCTCCGTCCTCAGCCAATCCTGGCGCTGGAGCAGCACCAGGATTGACACAGGGCATGGTTGCTTTCTGCCCGCCTGCCCATTAGGAGAGCGAGGTTTCGCTCTTCTAATGGGCATGCGAGCAGGCACAAATGCGCATGCGTGGGCAAGGCTGGAAAATGTGCCTCCGTCCCCACTCATGCGCACCTGTGTGCTGCTGCCTGCCCCAGACAATGCCTTATGCCTGTCAGTCAACATGACACTGGACCTGATTCATGCTGACTGACAGGCATTGTCCCTCGGCGTTTTTAACTTAAGTAATCTGAGAGTTTACTTAAGTTCAGAGCAGTACGCCGAGGGAGATGCGGGTGCGGGCGTGGGGGCAATGCCCCAACGCCCCTGAAAGACAGGATGCCTCTGGCATGGCTCACAATGTCAGAAAACTGTGGAAGGAGAGAGGATTTCTCATCACTCAAGGAAAAGAAAATACAACATCGTACCGTAATTGTAAAATTGCTGAATGATGTTGCCTTACCCAAGCAAGTGCCATTATAAAATGCAGAGCTCATAAGAAAATTGTGGATAATATGGGGAAGGGGAATGTTTTTGCTGATGCAGTAGCAAAGGAAGCAGACCAGAGGGACTGTTTCCTCACCTATGTGACTTATGTATTACGGCCAGCTGAAACAGATTAATTGATTTTAAACAGGCACAGTGTTGTGGACCTGCAAACACTGGCTACACAGGAGGAATTGACTACATGGGCAGAAATTGGGAAACAGGTAGATGGAATGTGGAAGGACAAGGAGGGTCGCATAAGATTGCCAAACTCTATGGTCCATCAAATGGTCCTATGCATTTGTTTGTTTGAGTCTGTTTGTTTAGTTTTCATTCTACAGTACAAAAGTAACATGAACAACAAATATGGCAACTTACAACAGAGGCATAATAACACATGTGCAATGGCAGATGTTGCCCTATGTGGAATTTACAAATATTGCAATTGGACGTAGTTGAAGACAGTTTCTGAGGGAGTCAATAACAAAAGGACAAATACTAAAGACCAGTGCAAATAGTACTGTCCATACACTGCACAGCACATTTAGGAAGAGATGCAATTTGTGTATATTTCAGTAAATGGTGGAGTATCACTAAGTTTAGAAAGACTGCAGCACGTAAGATGCTGAAATGAATTCATCAGATGAAATGATGTGTTCCAACAATACTTGTTATATACATCATCATCATTTCATCTTTATTTCGACAATGTTGTCATAAAAGAAATCATAATAAATTAACAATTAACAATTAAAAATTTAAAAATTAGTATATTGCATTTAAACACAGTAAAAACTACAATCATCGGGTATCCTGGGAGCTATTTCATCACAACCAAGTGCATGCCAATAAACATAGATAGATGCATGATCAACTAAAAGCCCTGCCCATCTGGGGTTAAAGGTCAAGGTCCCTAGCAACTATACAGATGTGTCTACTAGATCCTACTTCCAACAATATTCACGTATTTCCTTCTAATGTTCCACATGGCTGCTAAAAATGTAGTTACAGCAAAGACAATTAGAGGAGAAAGATCAGTTTTAAGTATTCTATGAGCTTGGGAACAATGCCTAATCCCCAAATTTTTACAAATGGGAATAATCCACTTCGTCCTAGCTTTCTGGTAGACAGGGCAAAAAAACACAACATGCAATTCATTTTCCAGCTCCGAGGTACAACCAGGACAATTTTTGGAAGTAGGTAAACACCACTTGCTCGTAAGGGCTCTAATTGGCAAAGAGCTGTGTCTCCATTGGAGATATAACTTCCTAAAAACAACTAGTCTGACATCGTCGAAGACAGACTCAAATGTATAAAAATCTTTAGTCATAAAAAACATGCCGGACATAGTACCAGTTTGGGCATTCGATAGGCGAGCAGCTAGGTTACTTTCATGGTACAAATTGACCAGATGCTTGCACGATAAATTTCTGCAAGCATACTCCGGGTCGGACCACATGGGGGAGAGGCCTAATCTCTCAAATTCCTTTCTTACGTATTTCAACCAAGGAAGTTTCCTCGCATTCGGAAGTCTTAGGACCTCCGCGAGCTCTTGCCTATAGTTCTTAAGCTCTGGGGTTACCCAGAGTCGCCTCCAAAAAGTTAGAGGTTTGAGACCCAGTTCCTCATTTATTGGTCTAAGGCCCAGGTCGAGCCTGAGTGGTAGCAGTGGTGTACTAGGGGGCAGTGATACCAGCTGTCTTAAAAATGTATTCTCCGTGACGGCGATCGCGGGTGCACACTTGTGACCCCACAATTCGCCACCATAGATTACTGCCCCACGTACCTGCAATTTATACATTTCCAGAGGTGGGCTAATTGGTTTTACAGAGGATTTATTTAAGAGCTTGAGAATGCCCCCCGCTTTTTGAGAGAGCTTTAGTTGGGATTTTATTTGATGTTGTACCCAGGTCATACTTTCATTGAGGGTGAGACTCAGATACTCGAACATCTGGACTCTTTCAAGCCGGTCTCCACCTATCGCGGGGCTCGGGCGTGTTGTTATCGGAGGGTTGAAAATCATGAATTTCGTTTTCAAGGTATTTATTTCCAACTCCCGATCCCGACAGAAAGACACAAAGCCGTCCAGAACTCGCTGGATGCCCATAGGGGTCCTAGAAAGTAATAGGGTGTCATCTGCGAGCATAATCGCAGAGATCCCAGACCCAGCAGGCTTTAGAGCATCGCCATTGGGGACCGCATTCAGGTGGGCGATTACCCCATTGACGTAGAGGCAAAACAGGGTGGGCGCCAAGACGCACCCCTGTCTTACCCCCCTGCCAATGGGGAATCTAGCTGACGAAGAACCATCTTTCCCACACCTGACCTGTGCGCAATTCTCAGTGTGGAGTCGAATTATCATGTTCAGAAGAGGGGAAGGAATACCCAATTCCGAAAGCACACTCCACAATTTCCGGCGTGGAACTAGATCGAAGGCCGCACGGAGATCCACAAAGACAGTGTATAGTGAGCCGCCCTCGATCTTAACAGTTTTCTGGAAAAGCATGGTTAATCGGAAAATCTGGTCCGTGGTAGATACATTCTTTCTGAACCCAGCTTGGTAAGGGCTTAAGATGTCAAATTCCTCCATTCAATCTAAAAGGCGGTCTAGAATCAGCCTCGTGAAGAGCTTTTGCGACACGTCAATGAGGCTGATTGGCCTGTAGTTGACTGGGAGCAGAGGTGAGCCCTTCTTGAAGATAGGGACTATCTCTGCTCCCAGCCAAGTACTTGGGACTGACATGGCCCCCAAGATTGCATTAAAAATAACCGTTAGATAAGGAGCCCAAACCCTGGGTTTGTGTTTGAAAAGATCGCCAGGCACTTTATCCAGCCCTTGGGCTTTACCAGATGGAAGTTTGGAAATGGCAGCCATGACTTCTCCCTCAGTAAAAACAGGCTAGGTCGTATCAGCCGTAAAACTAGGAACTATTCCCCCTTGAGCCAGAACCTCATAAAAGTTATCCCCCTGGTACAAGGTATGAAAGTGTTCAGGGCAGGTCATAGGCATGGGCGGTATGGGCAGCTGCCCAGGGCCTCGCGCTACTGGGGGCCCCGCCGCCGGCCCCGCAGTAGATCGCAGAACAGGGGGCCCACTGCCGGTGTGCCCGTCATGAAATTAGGTAAAAAAGCGCTGCGTGCACTCGCGCAGCTGAGGCAATAATTTACAGTAAGGCAGTCCGTCAGTCACCGTGCACGCACCTCACCACCTAGCTTAGTGATCACCTAGCCGGGTGGTGCCTTAGTGGTGGTGGTGGTGCCGTCTGCTGTGCGCAGTGCGCAGGCGCCAGGCTAGGCCGTTAATGATGTGGGTCCCAGGGCCGTCAATCTGGTAGCGCGCGAAAGCGCTACCAATGACGGCCCTTGACATCATTTTGGCCAGCCCACGCTCTGCAGTTAACAGCACTGTGACGCAGCATGCACCCCATACGCACGCTCCCTGGCTAGGAGGAGGGTGGAGTCGGGAGTCGGTTCGGGACGCGGGCCCCGTTTGTTGCTGATTGGCATAAGTTGGTTAACGTCTTAAGGTAAGAAGTGAGACCTCCTGCTATATTATATATACATGATGACGATTGCATACAGAGAGACTCCTGATCCATCGCTTGTCGTCATTCATAAGTTTCCAGTGGCGGATCATGGTGACATTTGCAAGTGGTGGGGCGTAAAATGATTGTGATACTTCACTGTAGCGAGCGAGGGATACTGGGGCCTTCATATATTCTCAATGAATCTGCCTCTGTCGCATATTGCACATTTTTGAGTTTGCCGGAACACTGAACATTCGAAGTGGGCAACCAGGTTTGAATCGCGACGTCGGCTCACATCGCTCAACATGCTTTGATTCTAGGCATATCACCTAATCTCCGTGCTTAAAAAATGATTGTGGCCTTATGCATCCATGCTAATATTTTAGAAGAAGAAAGCGGGAGAATTAAAAAAATAACGTAATAAAAACAAGTAATCAGGAGAATGAATGTCACACATTGAGCTCTATTTAGGGAGAGGGAATTTCAAGCGGGCGACTGACAACATTAAGTCATTTTATAGCTTACAAAATCGGTGGTCCCGCCTGAATCAGGTGACTGTCTTGGAATTCTGTAATTGAACTGGTGCTCATGTAAAGCTTTATAAAATTGCAACAAAAAATAACCCTGCTTTAGGGGATAGTCTCAGGCTAACAGCCGAATCTTCAAAATTCATGGGAAACTTAAGTTCACCACAAAGCCTACAGGCGACGTTCAGCTGCTGTTCTCTTGCCTCATTGATAAGTTTAACCATGCATTGATAACCATACAGCGTTTTATCGTGTGCGTCATGTTTTGCAGCGCAGTGCGTTTTATCGTGCCCAAAGCCCATATTGGCCTTGCAGCGCTATATACAACAATGGGTGCGTGCTACAGCTCTGCTACTGTCCTCTTCCACGCTCAATAACTCTCTTGATAGAAAAATACTGTGCCTTCCCCTCCGGCCGCCAGGCGCCAGCGTCAGGTGCATTGAACCGCCGATCTAATGGTGTATCCTTTGCAGATGAAGTAGAATAAGAGTTGACTGTGGAACATGATGAGTGCTAAGCAGGTGTCCCAAGGCCACTAATGTCATAAATACACCTCTTTGCTTGTAGCTTTTGGTGCGTGAGGAAAAAGAGGAGCGTGTGCCACATGGTGCTTGAGTATGTTGGTGATTTGCCATACATTCTCACCAATTAGTTTGTTGTGAAAATATATATATCCATGGCAAATCACTGCAGAAACCCAATAACATAGTAACCTAGTGAGCCTAGGAGCTTTAGTTTGGGGGTTTTGGTGTGAGATGTGTTTTTCTCCAGTATGATGTGGTACATTATGAACAGGGCTCCCGGTTTTATGGTATTTATTTTTTTGCCATTTTTGTCTGTATTTATCCACATTTATTTGTTGCCAATTTTATCTGTATTTATCCATATTTATTTCTGGTTTTGTGGAAAAATGAAGCTGAAATTACTATATTTCAACAAATAACTAAGATCAAAGGTCTTGCAAAGTCACTTTCTGTGATGTCACTTCTTGTGACACAATGTGCAAGTAGAGGGGTCTCACATCTTCCCTTTCGCCCGGGGCCTCAGAAGGCCTAGGACCGGCACAGAAAGTGTTCTTCCCACACCTCCGCAGCGATGTTCGGTGCTACTGCCGAAACGGGATCAGCCGACCCCGTACTCACAATTAGCCAGAACTCCCGAGCGTCTCTTGTTGAAAGTGCAGATGTTAAGTTTGCCCAGTTCTCATTCCCCCACTCAGCCTTAGCATGATGAATTAACTGGCGATATTCTTTCCTCCTTTGTTTTATAAGTACTCTGTTTTTATTCTGCCTCAGGGCCTCGAGGAGTTCTGTTTTCGCCAATATGCAGGCCTTGTTGTACCAGGTGGGTTTGTTGCCGGCACTTCTCCCTCTAGACCCTGGGGGGTTTAAAATCTCTGCTAGGCTATTGGCTAGTTCCTTGTTAAGATCTCCTAGCCTTGTATATACTTCAGGCGGGGGTGCTGCAGCTTTAGGGCACCAGCGGCTTCCAAAACCGGAATTACCCGATCAGATAGCTCCGCCACTAAGTTTGGGTGAGTGACCAATTCATCCCATCTAACCCTAGGCCTGTTATTTGATAAAAGCACCCTATTAACTAGTCCGCACTCTGTGGTGCGGCTATCTTTGGAGATACTATGGGATAGAAAGTCTAGGATCAACGCATTGTGATTGCTTTCTCCCATGGGTACGACCCTAAAATCAAGGACCTTGTGACAAGCACAGCTCTCAACAAAGATATAATCTAGACGTGACTCCTGCCCAGGTTTATTAAAAGTGCACCTTGAAGGGATATCCGATTTTACACTGCCATTGCAGGCCCTGATTGAGTGGTTCAATGTCAAGGTCGTAATTTGTACGGCCAATGGCGCCCATGATCTTGCAAGGGGACCCACCACTTGAGGAATTTTCCAATGGTCATCCTCCTCCTGGTTTACACCAGCCAACAGGCCCGCAAGTGGCTCAAAATGAGAATTGAGGTCTTCCCCTACCACAAGTGTAACTCCCTCAGGGATCTCAAGGATCTTAAGGAAGGAGGAGAGCTCTTTGATGGTTCTAGACTCAGATGTAATACTCACAGGTCTAGAGTAGATATTGACCAAAGCGAGTCTAGGGCCATTCTGCCACACTAGGACCACACGTTGGACATCCTCTGTTGCAGTATCCATAACCCTGGAGCTACAGCCCAAATGGACTCCCACCCAGATTGTTAACCCCCCCGACGGTCTGACCTTTCCCCCCCACCTTGCAGGGACTGAGCATGAAGCAAAACCAGAACTAAATTGTTCTTCCCTCGCCCAGGTTTCCTGGAAGAGACATACATTATTTGTATCTATAAAAGAGCCCCATTCAGGGCTGGCCATTTTGTTACAGAGACCTTCCACATTCCAAGAGAGAATTTTTAGTAATGTAGAGTCAGAAGGGGGACCTTGGATTTGCGAGGTGGATTCTACTTCAGTGGGAAGCGTAGTCACCTTATGCAAAGTTACTTGCCCCGTAGCCTGACTATCGATGATAAGCCCAGAAGACACAACCACCGGTGTCCCTGGGTGAGTAATCCTCACACTACCCGTCCCCCCGTCTCGGCCCCCAGAACCAGCTTCATGGTGTAGTCAGCTATACCTATTGATGTGAGAGCAGTCGGCGGGCACAACAGGCTCATAGAAGTTGGTCCTAAACCCTCTGTTGTGTCCCCTAGGTCCCACCCTTGTCCAACCCTCTCCAAGCCCAGGATCAGATTGAATGTTAGCAGGCGGGTACAAGAATGATAATGGAAGTGTCTGGATTGCGGTATCTGCCATGCTGCCCGGCCAGTTGCAGATATGCAAGACATTCCCGGGATTCCTAAAGTTTACCAGGACACAGTCGCCCTTGATTTTTTTGTTAGTATATCCCACCGACGAAACTCTACTAACCATTAATATTTCACTTGAGATATGGGGGGAAGGGGTCTATGGGTGTTCAGCCAACTAGCTATTTTATTTTTCAAAGACGCAAAAGTTTCTACTGCTGAATTGCTAAGCTCGGGAACACCAGTTAAAACCACTACAAGGGGAGCAGCCTCAGGGGGTAAGTTGACTACCCTTTTCAGCCTCACTCTATTGCCATCAGCGTTAGACCAATCATCATTCACCGTAGTCTTTTTGGCCAACATATTGGAGTTGATCGATACGGCAGACTCGGTGTTCTGTACTGAGATAGGGGGGATTACTTGGGCAGAAATAGTCACTGAGATGGGGAGGTTAGGTGGGGGAACACCCCCCCCATTGGCGTCAGGCACCCTCTGCGTACATTCCAAAGATTTCAGATGGTCCACCATACCCCCGTCGGCCAATTCTATTGTCTGTAGCCTAGTATCAATACGATCAAGTCTAGCAACCAGGGGGTCAAGCAAAGTTTAAAATATTTCCAAGGGCGTGAGTGAGCTGGTCACCCCCAGCATTCGCTACATCCCCAAATCTAAATGCGGTGGGCTGCGCCACAGGCAGGATTTGGGGGGGGTAGGTTACTAATACCATTATTAGCTTGAGGAACCACCCTGACTTCTGTAGGACCTATGGTATCAGAATTAGTGGGACCTTTGTCTAGTTTAGCCTTTTTCCCACCCCTAACCTGCACCCCTCGTTTCCTTTTAGGGACAGCCCCTTCCCTAATTCCTCGTGGCTGAGGATTATTAGAATCGTGCCCACCTCCAGATGACACACCGTTTCCTATTGGTGACACAGGAATAACCTCAGGAATAACCCGGAGGGAGTCTCTATGCATTACGGGGCTGCACCTAAGCTCTTGGAGTACGTTTGATATTGTCTGATCAATACTATCTAGGAGGGCAGTAGGGGAATCCCCGGCCTTTTCAGGGGTTTTGGCATTAGCTATTAGACCCAATGAGGATCTTCTAACACTTTCAATTCCTTGCGAGAGACGTCTTTCTAAAATGGTTAATTCATTAGTCACAAGTGAATTTACTCTAAGCAGAAAATTGTCCAAAGTACCTGCCACCATGGTACTCAACGCCGTGGATTTACTTCTGGTTTCCCGGGTTGTCATAGTCCTTACTTCACAATGGTCCTTCGCCCGTGAATGAGTAGGTGCCAGTTGGGCTCTGGCGCAAATAATCAAATACCAAGAGGGGTGGCCCGGTCCGGTCTTGCTCGGTCTGTAACGGGCTAGAACGGGAGCGCCCTTGGCCCAGACTTCGCCCGGCGCACACCCGTGCGCGTCCCGCGAGCGCGGATGTGGGCGTGCCTAAATGGGAGGAGGTGGGGCGGGAAGAGGGCCAGCTGCGGCAGATCAGGAGCCGCACAGCATGCTGGTCCTCACAGTCCCGCAAGCTGCCAGTAATTCGATCTCCAGCCCAAAAGTCGGCAAATGTCCCGGTCGGTATTCAGGAAGTCCAGCCGTCAGCAATCTCGGCAATGCACCCGCTAACTTGTCACCATGAGCGGCACCCTTGTTATATACACACATCACGTTTCCGTTCCTCTAACCTCCAGAGTTACCATTTGTTTCTTGATAGTTTTGTTGCAGGGATTCTGCACACACACAGAACTATGCACAGGATTATGGAACCTTGGTGATTAGGGACTGAGTGTTCCTACCACCTTAGTACCCTTGATCCCAGTACCGACTAGCTATAGTGTCTCACTTGCTCTGCTACTCACTCACTGAGAAGCAAATAATTAGACACCCCAGATCTCTTAGGAATTGCAATTAACAAGACACACCCTTTCATGCACACTATTATACTAGTCCACAATGAGATCTGACGGAATCACGAAATAGTAAAATATTTATTTGAACTAACGTGCCCTAACATGCAGTATACGTGCCACAATAAGCAGGAAAATGCATAGTACAAATATAGTCAGCATAGCAGCTTGTCCATAAATCATGAGGGAAGATGTCATCATAAAAAGAGAGTGGAACCTATCCTCCCTCCCCTTGCTAAGAAGCAGTATTATAATATATTAGAAGATCTCTGGGATTTGTCAGCAGACCCCATACCTTAGCCTACAGAGGGTAGATCTACATCTTAGATGCTGTCTAGCTCTACTCCTTGGAAAGATCCCTCTCCAAGTGTGTCCCACCTAATTCGTGTACCCCACTAAAAACCAAAGTACGTTGTCCAAACAACAGCTGCATCTGTATGTTTTGTCTAAGGGCTAAGGTCTGGCCAGAACTAAATAACAAGGGACATTGTTGTTCGACCTTGCACATAATGTTCAGTCAAAATCCCAGGAACATACATAGTGTGAACACAGCGATGAGTTCCCATATGAAAGCAGTCAGTGAAATATTGCAAAAATAAAGATGTGTACTAACATGTGCAAAAGCAGCAGTCAAGCTGCAAAATGCTTGTGCTAAGCTTGTGAAAAACAGCACTGTCCCTATGGGCCACGTGACACCCTCCCCTTTGCTAGGTCTTTAGCTCTATGCTAAGACAACAACATAAAATAAGCAGAGGCAAAGCGTCACAGTGGTAATCCAATTAGGACAGTCATGAAGTCGAATTTAAAAATAGTGGGTGAAAAATTTCGCCAATTGGGCACTCCAAAAACTATCCATTCAGACGTAGAGTCAAAAATGCGGCAGGAAAGGCAGAAAGCCATGAACTCCAGAATATTGTCTGTTCCTTTCATAGTAAAATGGGATGCCATCCAATTTAGTAGATCGAACAAGCACAAATGCTACTCATATTTAGATGCTTTTAAGAGCATTCTAGGGCAACCTGTGTCAACTTCGGTGAAACTCCGGTCAATGAGAGCTGCGCACGGGCACAGGTACTCAAGTCTGCTGTTGGTCCAAACAGAGGATCGCACAACAGGCGCCTACCAATGGCACATGTCTGATCATGGGCCTTCAACTGACCCAATAGCAGTTTGAAATCTAGGGCAGCGTGTCTGGTATTGGTGAGGCAGACATCCAGGGTCCATTGAAAGGGCCACGGGAGGCAGTGGAATGCAGGTGAAGTAGGCATAGCGGAAGTTCAGCCAATAGTCGATGGCAAAGGACATCACTGGCATTGAACCAAAAAGCTGCGAGATTCGATCACGGAACAGCTGCAACTGGATCAGGTTTGGCAGCTCGACAGATCGAGCATCCTTTGCGAAAAACAATAGGAGAACCAGAATGCCACAAATCAACAGGAGCACCAGAGGTAACCCTCTGAAGGCGCTGGAAAAAATAGAATGAATAAAGGCCGTGATTACTCCAAAAATAGTCTGAAAGGATGAAACAAGGCCAGATCCCACAAGTTTTAAAAAGTGGGCTAGGTCCTCAGTATCAGACACATTAAATATTTGGTGTATTCATTCTCCAAAATGAAGTGGGAGATTCATGTTTAGCAGTGAGTGTATCTCACTTGCAGTTCTCGCCACCTGCAATTCGAAGGTCTCTCGAGCTGATGTGAGAGCCACTTCTTGTTGAAACAATAGTGCTTTGAGTCTGCTTAGTTTGTTGAAATCTGTTTTCAAAGTTGGAACGGAAGGCCAACGTGAACTATTTACAATCCCATGAGGGGGTGGAAACAGGACATTACTGCAGGAATATTAGCTAGGACGAGTACACCTTTTAAAAAACAAGCCAGATTAGGGGCCGAAACATTACAGGCTCCATGCAATTTAACTTGTTTACACACTAAGGAATGTCCCACTTTGGACTCGCAATCCTCCCCTTTAAGGAAAACATCCTTATCCGCATGCTGACAACTGTAGGTGAAAGCTAAAGACCACAATTCATGAATAAATGTACTGCCGAGGGGCTCAAACCTACCTAATGGTTAGTGTTTCATGCGGGTCGTGAACTGAAATAGTGAGATGGGCAGCTAAATAACCCCATGTATTAACCGCACAGCTGAATCAGTCTCTGCCACAGAAAATGGTAATTGGTCTAACTGTTCAATATATAACAACGTGTATGTTGCGTCTTTCATTGACATTAATTTCTGCTTCTCGTCAAATTAAATGGTAAAAACAGTGCAGAAGCATTCAAGTAATCCCAAGGGACTTTTTCATTTTTGAGTGTTTGCAACGTACAGGCAAACTGCCTCACAAAATGTATTTGATTGTGACCATGATACAAATCAGACACGTCATGTCGAACAATATCAATGACAGAATACACAATGTTATCCAAGGTATATGTACGAGAAGACAGTGTATTAATGCTATTATCTACTACTGCAAGGTTTTTTTCTAAATTTACTTGGTCAATTTGGCACAGACGCACCGCTGCTTCCATCTGCGACAGTTTCCAAAATTTATTGTATGCTTCATAAATAAATTGTTTAGTTCTAGGGGATTTTGGAAATAAAATAAAATCAGCCAAATTGATGTCACCTGACAAAAGGTAAAGGTGTTGTTTCACAGACAACAGTGTGGAGTGTTCCAACCATTGTTTACACAATTTACCCAGCGAATATGTGGTGACTTAATGAGAATGTGGGAAACGTGGATCAGGTCTACTTTGTGTAAACCTTTCTGTGATATTTAGAAAATGCAGTTAACATGCATTGGAGCTCGTTGGCCACAATAACCAAGGGGTTATTGTTGGAAGAGTTAATGGTACTATTTTGGAACAAAGCCAGTTAGTCAACAATTGTATTACAAAAAGGGGGTGGGGTCGCACACTACTCACACACCGGATGTTGCCCCTAATGGCTCTGGTAATTGTAGTAGAGTGTTCGCGACGCATCATCTTTTGATCTTGCTATCTTCGCGGTCTTCGCCATCCCTGGACACGTGTTTCGGGTTTTCAACCCTCGTCAGCAGGGATAGGCAGTGTTCTGGGGTCGCCGATGGCTGCCAATATCTGCCAGGTATAGTACCACTCCGGCGCGTAGGTGCGGGATCCCAGGCTCGTCAGTCCACTGCTCAAGGGAGCTTTAAGTTACAAAAAGGGGGTGGGGGTCGCACACTACTCACACACCGGCGGAAGTTGCCCCTAAGGACTCTGGTCATTGTAGTAGAGTGTTCGCGATGCATCATCTTTCGATCTTGCTATCTTCGCTGTCTTCGCCATCCCTGGACACGTGTTTCGGGTTTTCAACCCTCCTCAGCAGGGATAGGCAGTGTTCTGGGGTCGCCGATGGCTGCCAATATCTGCCAGGTATAGTACCACTCCGGCGCGTAGGTGCGGGATCCCAGGCTCGTCAGCCCACTGCTCAAGGGAGCTTTAAGTTCCAAAAAGGGGGTGGGGTCGCACACTACTCACACACCGGCGGAAGTTGCCCCTAAGGACTCTGGTCATTGTAGTAGAGTGTTCGCGATGCATCATCTTTCGATCGTGCTATCTTCGCTGTCTTCGCCATCCCTGGACACGTGTTTCGGGTTTTCAACCCTCGTCAGCAGGGATAGGCAGTGTTCTGGGGTCGCCGATGGCTGCCAATATCTGCCAGGTATAGTACCACTCCGGCGCGTAGGTGCGGGATCCCAGGCTCGTCAGCCCACTGCTCAAGGAAGCTTTAAGTTACAAAAAGGGGGTGGGGTCGCACACTACTCACACTCTGGCGGAAGTTGCCCCTAAGGACTCTGGTCATTGTAGTAGAGTGTTCGCGATGCATCATCCTTCGATTTGCTATCTTCGCTGTCTTCGCCATCCCTGGACACGTGTTTCGGGTTTTCAACCCTCGTCAGCAGGGATAGGCAGTGTTCTGGGGTCGCCGATGGCTGCCAATATCTGCCAGGTATAGTACCACTCCGGCGTGTAGGTGCGGGATCCCAGGCTCATCAGCCCACTGCTCAAGGGAGCTTTAAGTTACAAAAAGGGGGTGGGGTCGCACACTACTCACACACCGGCGGAAGTTGCCCCTAAGGACTCTGGTCATTGTAGTAGAGTGTTCGCGATGCATCATCTTTCGATCTTGCTATCTTCGCTGTCTTCACCATCCCTGGACACGTGTTTCGGGTTTTCAACCCTCGTCAGCAGGGATAGGCAGTGTTCTGGGGTCGCCGATGGCTGCCAATATCTGCCAGGTATAGTACCAGTCCGGCGCGTAGGTGTGGGATCCCAGGCTTGTCAGCCCACTGCTCAAGGGAGCTTTAAGTTACAAAAAGGGGGTGGGGTCGCACACTACTCACACACCGGCGGAAGTTGCCCCTAAGGACTCTGGTCATTGTAGTAGAGTGTTCGCGATGCATCATCTTTCGATCTTGCTATCTTCGCTGTCTTCGCCATCCCTGGACACGTGTTTCAGGTTTTCAACCCTCGTCAGCAGGGATAGGCAGTGTTCTGGGGTCGCCGATGGCTGCCAATATCTGCCAGGTATAGTACCACTCCGGCACGTAGGTGCGGGATCCCAGGCTCGTCAGCCCACTGCTCAAGGGAGCTTTAAGTTACAAAAAGGGGGTGGGGTCGCACACTACTCACACAATGGCGGAAGAGTAGTGTGCGACCCCACCCCTCTTTGTAACTTAGTCAACAATTGTATAATTGGTGTGTATCTGCCATTTATCATAATCAGCCAACATAGGAATGGATGGAATATTTAGATTTTTTGTTGTTTGCTAAACCAAAACAAGTAGTCTGCTGCACCGTTTTAGTTGAAAATAAAATTTGAGTCAATATCAGACATGCATGATATAAAGCTTCAGTGCCCTGCACCTGCCAATCTCTGGTACCCCAAATGGATTGTAAATCATTAGTGATTATCCAGTGCTCATAACCCTTAACGGACAATTATACAGAAGGACTTGGAGTAAATCAATTTAGTGTGTGTCAGCATAAATTTAGTCTGTGGCGGGATTTTCGATTTATAAAAGTAGGACCGTGGGTAAGAAAGAGTGTAACTGGAAAAAAATATATATTTACTTTGTTGAGTCTATGAACTTCCCTGTAATGGTGCCGGACAATGTTCCCATTCTGTAAAGTTAAAAATCGGTCTCAGAGTGTTGGTTTTGTGTGAAAAATTATTGCTGTTATATGAACAGGATAAATCTGCATAATTTGCTGAATTCAAATACAAATCTTCAATGTCAAAAGCAGCATAATATTTTAAATCAGAAACCAATGAATGAACAGCCTGAACATCTCAGTCGTCAGAAACCACGTATGGAATGTTCAAAAGTTTGGTCGGGCCATGGATATCATGTGCTGCTTTATCCCAAACAATGCCATCAGCTCTAAGGAATCCTGAAATGTTTGATCTCTTTTCATCAATATGTGATGATGTGTGGAGGGCGGGAACTCTATCAACCAATCACAGCAGAGTTTTCAGGCAAATATATAATGACCATTGATGAGCAGAAAAAACACAGTCACAAACCCACTCCACATGAAGAGGAATATCAGTGTAAGCACCATCCAGATGTATGTCCAGGGTGGGACCAGGTAAGTTTTTTTTAACCAGGAATTGAATAGACTGGTACGTGTAGGGGGTGTTGCCACAGATGAGGACAAAGAAGAAGAATCAGAAGAAAAGCTGTTACGGTCCATATAATAAACACTTGCCCCCAGCTGAAACAACGGGGGTTGAGCGGCATCAGATGTAACATGTATGGTACTCTCAGGAATGTCATTAATGACCTCAACTGGGGGAGAAGCATACTGTGAGAAAGTGGCTCTATATATACTGGACCAAGTAAGTGACAGTGTGTATAGAGACCACAGCCCCCAGAGGTATAACAGAGGTTAAAGTCAAGGCTGACCTTACTCTCCAAAGTGATAGCTTGGTCGAGCAGTAAGTCAGTACCAGAGGACAGTGTAAAGCAGGGGTCTCCAAACCGGTCCTGGAGGGCCGGATCCATGCCAGATTTTTTGGATATCCCCATTGAGATACATGTAGTTTATTTAAAAATCTGGCATGGATCCGGCCCTCCAGGACCGGTTTGGAGACCCCTGGTGTAAAGCATTTGTTGTACACACTAAGTCAGCAAAAAGTTTCACACACTCAAGGACTGAACTCCAGGCCAATTGTTTTTATATCAAAAGATATTGTTGTTTTATTTTTAGAACCAACAGGTATCAAAATATACTATTCTCAATATGAGTGTTCTCAGATAATTGCTTTGCAGAAATGCAATAAACTTTGTAAACACAATAGGTACGGGGGTTGCAGTAGGCAACACAATTCTAAACACAATTTAACATTGAGCTCAATGGGTTTTTCTACATAAATGCAGTTGATTATTTTATAGATTACTTTTGTAACTCCAGGATTGGATTCTAGATTCAGTCCTGGGGTCTAAGCTGAAAACAGTTTAGTAAAAAAGTTCTGGTTATTGCACCGATTTTTAAAGAATATAAAGGTATTTTAAAAGTTGACAAACTTTTCAATGAAAAACTAGCAATTTTATCCTATGGAAGGAAATTCAAGCCACAGGTAAAGTAGGTTCTCGTTACTTTTGTAATCCAGGACTGGACTCCTAGGTTCAGTACTGGGGTCTCTACCTAAGACAGGTAAGTATTTACGTTTTAGTAGTCGGTACGATTTTTAAGGAATATTTGCAATTTTCAAATTTCTGAGAAAAGCAGTCAATGGTTTCCTATGGAAGAAAATTCAGGTTATGGTTAAGTACAGTCCTGATTACTTTTGTGGTTCAGTACTAGGCTGAAAGTTACAGTACTGGCTCCTCTCCTGACTCCAGGTGAGTAATTCGAAATTCCTTACTCGGCTGACTTTAAAGGAATATTTTAGTTTCAAAACTTCACACTTAGAAGATTTTTCGAGTCAAACCAGTCAATGTTATCCAATGGCAGGAAAGTGAGTTATCGGTTTCCAGGTGAGTACTCGACACGTGAAGGTAAGGTTCTGGGCATAGACTCAGGGGTCTCCCAGGGTCGGGAAGGTACAGTAGTTACACCTTCAGTGGCACAGTGGCAGCCGGGTGCAGAGAGAGTAGGCCCAATGCAATCCAATGGAGGGGAGGGGGCCTTCGGTTGGTGGCTGCAAGCAAGCAGGCCACATGGCTGTGGGAGCTGAGCTCCTGGTCACTTACTCAGGGCAAGTGGGGAAGTAGATCAGGGTAGTAGTTGCACTTCCAGCGGCACTCGCGCGGCTGGGTGCAGGGTGGTTTTGAGCCTTCGCGTGCTCAATGTTAGCCAATGGGAAAGTAAAAAAGGGAACATAGGCTACAGGCTCGGGATAGAGATTCTTTAGGTGCGACCACCACTTTGAGAGATAGGTTGAGATCCTGGAGAAGAGGTTGGTACCCCAAAGGAAGGCACAGGGGACCGTGGGGCACCGGGTGGAGGGGTGTCTTTTGGCATCAGGAAAGCTTACCCTCAGTTGGTTGAGGTTGGGGGGTCCTGGGTTCTGAGGCTTCAGGCGTTGTCTGGGTTGTCAAGGAGGGTCTATGGGCACTGGACTACTGGTCCCAGTCACTAGGGGGACGTCCCCATGGTCTTGGATCACTTGGGCACACGGGCCGGGCTTGGCGGGTGCAGAGTGGGCTGGATTTGCGGTTCCTGGCAGGCACCAGGGGTATTGCTGTTGGAGCAGAGCCTCTGCTCAGGAGAGTCCAAGTCTGTTAGAGGGTCAAGACAGGCAAGTATTACCGGTTTTCCAAGATTGCTGTCCTCAGGAGTCACCGGGATTAAGCAGGAGCAGGTTCCAGAATCGACTGGCCGGTAGGGCTGGGGCCAAGTCAGTTGGTGTCGTCCTGTTAGCAGCTGCACCGCAGGTCTTCTTCTTCTTGATCTTCTTTCTTATTTTCTTATCGGGATCTGAGGATGAAAGGTTCAAGGTGCCCCTAAATACTGAATTTAGGGGCTTTACGGGTAGGGCAAGGGCAGGGACCAATAGGTCCCTGTCCTGGGGTGGGTACACCCCCTAGCCTGCTCCTCTACTGTTGGAGGGGGACAGAAGCCTAATTGTGATTGACTCCCACCTGAGGGGTGGGGTTGGCACATGCTGGCACAACCCCCTTCTTGGCGTAGGGTTTCCTGCCAGTCTTCCCGCCAAAGTGAGGGTCAGAACTGGTGGGGTCCAGTTGAGTACAGCAAGTGGTCTGGAGAAGCTCACAAGGGCGGCAGGCCTTTGAAGCTTTCCCCTACCCATCCTGGAGGAGGAGACCTAGCACCTCGCCCAAGGAGTGCATTGTTGCAGGCCCAGGAGAGTGGGGGGCTCTCCCCCCAGGGGTCCAGCAACATGTCTGCTGTGTGGCAGCCTAGACAGCCTCTCAGACCAGACGTGGATTGTAGGTTAGGATTTCAGGGGGCATCTCTAAGATGCCCTCTGGTGCATTTTACATTAAATCCCACACTGGCATCAGTGTGGGTTTAATGTGCTGAGAAGTTTGATATCAAACTTGTCAGTCTTCAGTGGAGCTAATATGGTTCTGTGGAGTACGTAATGACAACCTCCCAGCACCATATACTCTTAATGGCATCACTGCACTTACAGTGCCCAGGAAGGGCCTTGGGTACTGTAGGGGCACAGGACTCATGCACCTGTGCCCACACCACTGGCATAGGGCAGCCTCTAAAGGGGTGACTGAGGTATGCCAGGGCAGTGGGTCTCATGGGCATGGCACGCAGGGATGCGTGCCATGTCGACTCTTTGTTTAGTTCTGTACCTAGACACTCAGCCTGCAAAGGCAGTGTGTGGGTGTCAGGGTACAGGGCCCCAAGGGTGGCACAATAAGTGCTACAACCCATAGGGGTCTTCTCTGGTCACCATGCCCTCGGTACCTAGGGTACTATTTGCTAGGGGCTGGTAGGTGGCCAGAGATGCCAATTGGGGTTTAGTTTCAACACAGTTTTAGGGAAGGAACACAGGCCCTGGGTACGTGTTTGGCAGGAGCCCAGGGCACACTCAGTCAAAGCACATCAGCAGTTCAGCAAAAAGTGGGGGCATACCAATGCTAGAAAGATGGCACTTTCTCACACATACTCAATGTCTGCATTGGTAGAAGTAGAAGGTAAAATAGGCAAAAATCGATTGAAGTTTCCATTTGCCCTTCCATTACTTGGGTAGTAGACAGCAAAGCTGAACCCATCGGATTCAGTGAAAGTTCTCGGCGTGGAACACTTTGAGGTATACTATTCAGTATTGGCCATATGGTGTAGCTTGACATGTTTGATACAAATGTAATGAATTTCCTTAAGACCAGGTAAAGGAGGTAGGATCACAGTACGGGTGGCTTTCAAGCCAAGGGCTCTGACTGATGCACAGTAAGATGGGCCAAATTATTTTCTTTTCTCCACTTTCTCTCGTACCAGATCTCCAACTTTAGAAAGTCAGCCAGAAACAGGAATCAGCACAGCTGGCTCAGTGGAAGAGGGCAAATGTGCTTTTGCTTGTGAATCACAAGCCTTTTATAGATCCTGTAACACAGCTCAATGGTTATCTACATCAAAGGTTGCAGCAGCCGCTACAATGTCTAGACCATCAAGGTATGTCACAAACATTTTAATGCCAAAGAGCATTTTGTACGGGGTCCGCCTATCCAGAAATCTTCTCGGAAGAATATTTAGTGCATGTTGGACTCCATACAAATGAGTAAGCCACCCTCTGCCAGTACCTAAGACTTTAGCTGTCAAAGACTGCTTTAAGTCACAATTCATTAGCTCCACTACTGAATTGCCCTCCGGCTGGTATGGAGACGAATATTGCACCTGCACCCCCAGTGACTTAATTGCATCCCGGTAAGCCTTAGAGGCAAATGCAGGACCTTGGTCAGAATGGAAAGTGCTCCTGGTTAACATCCCGGCAAAGACATGCAAATCTTTAATGAGTTGTAGCGTCAGCCCTACGTTGTGGCCAGACCCAAAGGGATCTAGTGCATGAATCCACTGCAACCAAAAAATGTTTGAAAGCAGTGTTTGATGTCAAAGGACCACAGTGGTCAAGATAAATGCAGCCAACTGGCTGATTAGAGATATAAAGTTGAGTATGTGGTGTACTAGCAATACCAGAAGGCAGCCCCGGGGACGGCGCACATCGCACGCATCAGCAGGCGCTTCATAGAGCGCAACCCTGACGAGGTCCAGGGGGAATCCAGCTGACCTGTGTGGTCCGTGGCAGGGGCAGAGCACAGTCTCCTATGCCGTGAGGGGAAGGGCAACGGCGGTGGTTACCACCTGAGAACCACATTACCCAGCAGCCCCGGGGACGGCGCACATCGCACGCATCAGCAGCGCGGCCAGAGGCGTTTCATAGAACGCAACCCCGAAGAGGTCTAGGGGGAATCCAGCTGACCTGTGTGGCCCGTGGCAGGGGCAGAGCACAGTCTCCTACGCTGTGAGGGGAAGGGCAACGGCGGTGGTTACCACCTGAGAACCACATTACCCAGCAGCCCCGGGGACGGCGCACATTGCACGCATCAGCAGCGCGGCCGGAGGCGCTTCATAGAGCGCAACCCCGACGAGGTCCAGGGGGAATCCAGCTGACCTGTGTGGCCCGTGGCAGGGGCAGAGCACAGTCTCCTATGCCGTGAGGGAAAGGGCAACGGCGGTGGTTACCACCTGAGAACCACATTACCCAGCAGCCCCGGGGACGGCGCACATCACACGCATCAGCAGCACGGCCGGAGGCGCTTCATAGAGCGCAACCCCGATGAGGTCCAGGGGGAATCCAGCTGACCTGTGTGGCCCGTGGCAGGGGCAGAGCACAGTCTCCTACGCCGTGAGGGGAAGGGCAACGGCGGTGGTTACCACCTGAGAACCACATTACCCAGCAGCCCCGGGGACGGTGCACATCGCACGCATCAGCAGCACAGCCGGAGGCGCTTCATAGAGCGCAACCCCGACGAGGTCCAGGGGGAATCCAGCTGACCTGTGTGGCCCGTGGCAGGGGCAGAGCACAGTCTCCTACGCCGTGAGGGAAAGGGCAACGGCGGTGGTTACCACCTGAGAACCACATTACCCAGCAGCCCCGGGGACGGCGCACATCGCACGCATCAGCAGCATGGCCGGAGGCGCTTCATAGAGCGCAACCCCGACGAGGTCCAGGGGGAATCCAGCTGACCTGTGTGGCCCGTGGCAGGGCCAGAGCACAGTCTCCCACGCCGTGAGGGGAAGGGCAACGGCAGTGGTTACCACCTGAGAACCACATTACCCAGCAGTCCCGGGAACGGCGCACATCGCACGCATCAGCAGCGCGGCCGGAGGCGCTTCATAGAGCGCAACCCCCACTCGCCTCGCGAGTCGCGCGCGGGAGCTGCCCGGGCAAAGGGCGGGCCGTCTGTGGCCGTCCGGGGCAGGAAGAGGCACACCTCTGACATCTGCAGCTACAAATGGGTAAAAGAAAGAAAACACTGACTATGGAGGAGGGCGAAAAAAATGCCAAAGTGCCAAGACACTCTAACTCTATATTGACTTACCTCTCTTCTGCTGTGGTGGCTTTAACTAAGGAGATCGCTAATGCCGAGCATGAACTGGGGCTGTCACCTCTTTCCCCCTCTAACATCGTACTATCTCATCCTTTGGAGGCCGATGCCTTAGCCTCAACCAACTCACCCGCAGTACCCCTGGAACCTGTTGTAACTATAGTAAATCCCCCTCTTCCCTGTCCTATGAGCAAGGATATCACCCCTGCCCTGGCCAGGAATCACATAAGACAGAACCCCCAGACGGTACCTCAACCAGCTAGGCGGAAGAAGGGGAAAAGCGTTAACACGCCCATCACCTCTAGTGAACAAGCGGACCTTCTAGGAGATAAATTGGAGGAACTCTTTGTGGCCAGGATCGAACCTCTACTTGTGGGAATTGCTAAAGACATTGTGGACACTTTAAGCACTTGTCTGGAAGGCCTTCTAAAGAAATGTTCCCTCATAGACAAACTTGTAAATTCCATAACCCCCAATATTGTCTCATTTAGTAAGGGATAGATTGTGGATGGTGTAGGGAGCTTGGAATCACCGGGTAATATGCTTACTACACAGCCCCCAAGTAGGGTTGTGCATGAGGGTGTTAGTTCACAGGTCACCAAACCTGCTCCCCCTCGTACAATGGCCAGTGCTTCTAACACGGTGGACAAAATATCCTCTCTGCCTCAGATGAGCCCATCTGCTCACAGGAAAATTACCCCAAGCATATACAAACTTAATCTACCTCCAGAGGCGTCCCCTCTGGTAGCAGTGTTTATCGGGGTCCCACCACTTACGGAGGGGGAGAGGGAATCAACCCGGGATCTTATGGATAAGGTGAATAGGTGGTGCGCAGAGAAATGTTGCGGGGAAAACATTGCAGACATGATTATCCATGCAAGGAGGGTGGGTTGGATTGGTAAACAACCAAAACCCACGCAAGGGGACTGTGTGGTAATAAACTTTTGTAGGGCTGACCTGGCTGATAGGCTGTTCTAGGACGGCTCGGCGATCTCTTTTAGGGACCATCTGAGACCCGGACCCTTGGTTTTTTTCTATCAACCCCCAGCCCGCACCAAACAAATACCTCACTACCAAGCAAGATGGCAGGGCTTGAGGATATCACAGGGGAGGAGTAAGGTTCAAGAAAACACAAAAACACAATTCTTAATGGAACCTAGTGCCCTGCAGATACCTCACCCCCAGGCTCCCGGAGGTCAAGTAGAGGGTGGAGGGTTGGTCACAAGCAATCATTTTGCCCTCTTGTCCGGCTTGGACGACACAGATTGACTACCTAATGAAGCTTTAATACCTGTTGAGGGGGGTAGCAAGTCAAATGGGGTTGCAGCATGTAAAATCCTCAGTTGGAATGTCGCAGGAATTAGATCTAAAATTGGCGACATTGAATGGTCTAGATTTGTTTCTGAGCACACCGGCATTGCTCTACAGGAAACTTGGGATACCTCATCCTGCTTTTGGCTGGATGGGTTTACGAGTTTCGCCGTAGCCGCAACCCCCAGTAATGCAGGCAGAGCCAGGGGAGGCCTTTTGACTCTATTCTCACTAGACCTTAAAGGGCCGTTAAGGTAGATTGAATATGACTCTCCCAACTTTTTAATTGTTGAAAGGGAAATTAGTCCCACAAAGAGTACTTTGTTTATAAATTTTTATAATTCAGGAAATAGGGATTGTTGTGGTAATAATATTGCTGCCCTAGATTCCTTCTTAAGTTCAGTCAGTCATAATACTCATACAAATTACGAATATGTGCTTGTGGGCGATTTTAATATCCACCCTTGGGAACTTATGTGTGGCTTAACCAACCCTACGGGGGTTACGGGACCAGAGGGACCCCATTTCGAGCATACTAGCAGAACCCACGAATAAGGTAAGGGGAGTCTAGAACACCTACCTTTAAGGGGACAGTCCCAGGTACAATAATCGATTATATATTTGTGACCACAGCTATCTCTAACAAGGCCATCTTTTACTGCACAGTCCCATCTCCCCTTAGTGACCACAATCCCGTTCTCTTGGAGGTCGCTTGGGGGGACTCTATCGGTCCGATGCCGGGGCAAATCAATACAGGGCTTGCTCTACGCACCATAGACCAGGGAAGAAGGCTCAAGTGGGCAAATGTGGTTCCTAACAATTTTTATGTTGATATGTTCACGCAAATCGAGGATCAGGTCACGATCTGTCAGAACCCAGACTCCCAAGATGATGAGATAATGGATGCCTTTCAAACCATTTGAAGTAAAATTTCTTCTAACCTCACAGCTAAATTGAGGAAGGGGGAAAATAAACATTGCCGCTGGTTTGATGCTTCATGCTTGAAAGCCCATAAATCTCTAAAGGCGGCGCTTAAAGCAAACCCAGGGGTTAGGACAGACATTGCAATCTTAAGAAAAGAATATAAACGAGCTATCAAGGTCAGGCAGGATAAAATTAAAAATGAGGCCTGGGAGAATTTACTTTCTATTGACATCTTGCGGGATAGTAGGCAATTTTGGGCCGTAATTAACCAGCCTTTCTTCTCTGACTCGTCCAACCTAGTCTTGGACTGTGTCATCCCGGATGATAAATGGTTGGCACATTTTAGAACAGTCTATGGAGATAATGGCACGGCTGCCCAGCCGTTTACCATGACCGTCCGGGAGGTCACCCCCATGTGCTTTAACAGGGTTGAGGTTGAGAAAGCTATTCTGGCCACCACTAGGAATAAAGCCCCTGGGCCAGACGGGGTGCCGGATGATTTTTATATACACTCCCCAGATCTATGGGCGGGCCTTCTAGCTAACGTATTTACAGCTGTAAACAGCAACCCTCTTCCAACCACATGGGCAACCTCTACAATTGTTCCCATATTTAAGAAGGGGCAGCGGGATGACCCAGGGTGCTACAGGCCCATATCCTTTTTTGACTCTGCAATCAAGATTCTAGGCAGAGTCCTCTTGGCCAGGTTAAGGGATAGTCTGGAGAGCTGTGGAGGTTTGGACGATATCCAATATGGTTTCAGAGAGAAGAGAGGAACAATAGAGCAGTGCTCCAAATTACACCTGTTGATCTCAAAGTATACGGTGGCCAAGGAGGGGTCTCTGTACCTAGCGTTCATGGACCTCTCCTCGGCCTTCGACTTGGTGAACAGGTCTAAGTTGTGGGACATCCTTCTGAAGATTGGGATTGATGAGGCACTGGTGAGGTTCATGGCTTCACTCCACCAACAGCTTTTTGCAGTTGTGGGGGTCACAAAAGAAGGTAGATGCACGTCCCATTTTAACTCCATGCGAGGGGTCAGGCAGGGCTGCATACTGGCCCCCCTGCTCTTTACAATCTATATCAACGGCCTAGGTAGCCATCTGGATGGAGTGGCCAGAGACGTCCCGCGTGTAGGAGAAGTTAGGATCCCTGCTCTCCTATACGTGGACGACGCAGTGCTGATAGCCCTCACCGGCGTCTGTCTCCAGCAGCTCCTGGACGCCTTTGGCACATTCATGGACCAACTAGACTTGAAGGTTAATTCGAACAAGTCACATACCATGGTTGTTGGCCACCAGAGGAAAAGGGCCCTGGTAAAAACCTTCATATGTAAGGGCGAAGTTGTTTCTAGTGTTTCTGTTTTTCCCTACCTGGGGGTGCTTTTTGACAATAAGGGTACCTGGGGCCCGCAGGTAAGGGCCAAAAGCCTGGTGGTGACCAGGACATCAACGGCCCTTTTGGGTTTTGCTGAAAGGCTAGGTTCTAGACCGATGGAAGCCCTCTTAAAGGTCTACAACAGCAAATGTTTTTCGATGGCACTGTATGGCGCACCATTATGGGGTTATGTATGTTTGGAATCTATCCGAAAGGCGGAAAATAGATTTTTACGCTCCCTCTTGTCCGTTCCCCAGTCGACACCAACCTTTTCCATACATGCAGAAGTGGGTCTGGATTACGTTAATGATAGGTTAAATTTGGCACCTTTAATCTACTGGCTTAAGACATGGCTCAATAAAGAACTAACCCTTAATCATTTGATAATGAAGGAAGTCATGTCTTTGGATCATAGCAGCAGAATACCGTGGATGGCCTACTTGAAGAAGTCCTTTATGGAACTGGGCCGCCCAGAACTCTTTACAGACCCCTCTGGCATTATGAAACAAGATGTAGATACTATTAAAAAACAATTTATGTTAAGGGCAAGAGTGTGTCGAGAGGAAAGGGAACTGAAAAAGCCTGCAGTGAGACGACACTATTTGCTAGTGAATTCCATCGCACTAGAACCATATCTATGTTTTGTCACTAAGCCATTTCACAGGTTCCTTTTAACTAAATTTAGATTTAATCTTATACATTTTTACTTGGGAAGTTTTAACACATGGACGAAACCAGAGTCAGCACCTCCCTGCACTTGTGATAATTTTTCTGTACAAGATACCATGCACTTTATAATGTTTTGTGATTTCTTTTCTGATCAGAGAAACAAATATTTGTTACCTATTCTAAGGGAAGCTGGCTTCTCCCAGGGTAGACCAGCCATGTTTTATCTCCAATCATTGTGCAACATCCGTATCACATTTTTTATGGCAAACTTTTTAGTGGCGGCGGCTAGATCAAGATCACGTAAGACATTATAAGATTTCCCCGTATGAATTGTTTTTTCTACTTCTTTTTATAATTCTGTTTTTAGCTTATATATTTCGCCACATGAATTCGATTGATATGAACTTGTTTAATTGTGTTTTACTTGTACATAAATGTTTTATTCTCTTTGTATGATTTTTAACTAAATCAAATAAAGATTCTTTGACTGACTGGCTTGACTGACTAGCAATACCAGAAGGCTTAATCCGTTGACAAATGTCAAAAGAAAGAAGATATTTACGTGTCTGCTGATATAAACTACGCCACCAGAAATGTTGCTGTAAAAGTGGCACTGTTGCTGTCACTCCAGCATGTGCAGAAGCTATGCCTTCATGAGCGGCAATGATCAAAGATAGTCTGCGGTCCTCATTGGAAATTAGCCAATCTCCAATGGATCGAATAGTGGAAAATGGGACTTGATCTGAAGACATGTGATATGAATAATGTGAAGGAAAACCTTGGGGAAGTTCTGCACCCTCCTTCGACTCAGCAATAGCCACCAGAATATCATCAGCAATGTTAGTCATGGACCTAGTGACATCTGCTACTGAACTAGTGGGAAAAGCAGAATTAGCTGCTTCTTCAGCCAGCGAATTACCAACAGCGTGTGCTCTCACATACTGATGGCCCAAAGTATAGATAACATGTGTGTGCGGCAAACGTTCCTTAAGAGCGGCCACTCAAACCCACAGCGTTTAATGCTTAATTGCACTGCCTTTAGTATCACGGAAATCATTTTGTGTCCAAAAGAACAAGTTATCATTAAATGATTGTACACAGCAAACAGAATTGCATACTATAAGTGTAGGAACCTCTGGATCAGCAAACTCAAGAGCCAAAACCAAAGCACGCAGCTCTGCCAATTGAGCCATGCAATCACCTAGAGACTGAGTGCGCACCAAGGATGACTTAAAATCCCCATTAATAATCTTCCCTGCCACAGTTGCTCAGGCTGCTGAATAAGCATGCTTAGAACCAACTGCTGGTTGTGCAGAACCGTCAGTATAAATAATACATTTGTATTCATCCAGAGGAAGAAAAGACAAAGGAGGAGGATGTAAGTGTTCATCTTGCAAAAACTCCTATGTCTGCAAAGAAGGGTCAATGATAAAATTGATGTCAGTCGACGTCAAAGAACTAGCCCATTGTATCCAATGCGGATGCAAGGATTTGGAATTCGGAACACTAGCCTTTGCAACTGCTTCTAAAGCAGGTACTGGTAAAACCATAAAAATGCATTTACCCTGAGCCAAAGAGCCTTCTGTCAGAATCGCTATCTGGACAGCCATCAATTTTTTTTCTGTAGAAGAGCAATGCATCTCAGCGGAAGTGTACAATGCGACTTGTAAGCAATGGGGACCGTGTTTCCCTCATTGAACTTCAAGTAAGTGAAACCGAACACTCCTGGTACAATCCTTATCACCAAATTTGTAGAATTGTCTCATGTTAACAAAAAGTTGGACGCAAGCAGATCAGACTGCAGTGACCGAAGAATCGCGGTATGTTCCAGAAGCCAACAGGAAGCCAAGTAAGTAGGTTGCATCAATGAGTATGGAGGTTTGGTTTGCTGGTCATAATCAGGAATGTATGTCCTCCCAAAACTTAAGAAACCCAGCAAAGATTGTAATTTTTTAAGGGTAGATGGTGGCTGCAATTGCGTACATTTCTCCAGAAAGTGGGGGGCTGAGCCCCAGCCTTCATTGTTAAGCTCATATCAGAGAAAAATGACTGGCAAAAAGGTAACGTGTGACTTGGCAAGTTGAATTTGTAACCCAAGTCAGCAATGATGCATCCACATGCACAAGATGTGGTATCAATTCATCATCCGTCAAATAGATGTCACCGACGTATGAGAAAGCATCCTGGTCAATTCCATATCAAACTGACGCGACCCTTGCTGCAAAAGCGCCGGGACTATTCTTATATCCCATAGGCAAGCATGTATATGCTTTGTGATTGCCGAGGGTGCTGAATGCTGTTGGGTCAAGGCTCTCAGGAGTCAAATTGGGAATGTAAAAACCATTGGATATATCAAGAGTCATTTTATATTTTTTGAGAACAAGGTTATCACCTAACAAAGAGCTGTGGGTGTGGTGTACAGCAAAGGTACGAACATGACTGTTAAATTACGGTAATTCAAAACTATGCGATATGAACCATCCGGTTTCAATATCGGAAAAAGAGGATTAATCATGGACGAAACACAGGGTTCAATGACACCCTGATATTCCAGCTGGGCAAGATTCTCACTAACAAATGCTTTTGCCTCACACTTAATCGGGTATTGTGGTGCGGCTGTAGTGTAGAACGCAATGGAATTTCATGTTCCGGGGAGTCCTTATCCCAAACCACCTGATTACGATAAACAGCAGGAGCAAGGGCTAATGCCCCTTCCAACGCATACTCACATTTAGCCTCCACCGAGACATAATGGGAAAAACTTGGGAGAATAACATCTTCTCCCTTAGAAGAAGCCAGAACAAAAGGGGGAGCCAGTCAACCTCCGCTAACAAAATATCGTAAGAAGAAGTAAGGTTGTCCCAAAACACCAGCTTAATTATGCATTTATTATCACCCTCAATTTGGAGGCCTATCTCATGAAGCCTATCTGGGGGTGCAATCCTTCTGTCACCTGTTTCCCCTGTAATGAATGTGTCAGTTGCTTTCGCCTCCAGACATTGGTGAAGTGCTTCCCTTACTATGGTAACCTTTACCGCGCTGTCGAGGACTGTCACCACCCATCTTCAATCAAAGAGCAGGGTTCTCACTGTCTGAGGCATACTTTACTGTCAAAGCAGCAACCTTTTTCTTCTGAAATGGGGCACAAAATTGAGGTGGTCCCTCCGGATTGGCTTTCACGCCAAACTGGCGCTGCTGGTCGCATCTTGCTGACACAGACTCGCCTTCTCTGCTATCCTGACGTCCTCCCCCACGGAACTGTTGGTCCGATGATTCCTGAAAGGAACGAGGAGAATGAGGATCAGGAACCTGGAACTTCACTGGTGTTTTAATTTTAGAGCGGTCAAGCAAATCATACATTTACATGTGACACTATTTTGGTGACATGGTGTCCCCAGTTCCATTGAGCACGCCTAACCAACAATTGTAAATTTTAAATTGCTCCTGAATAATTTGCATGTGCTAACTCCATTGTCATCTCCTTTTCATTTCTGGCCACGCAAATCATATCAACGTTGAGAAGCGTCTGGTGGTGGCGACCCATCACGAGAAGCAGGCTTCTGTTGTTGCTGCCGCTGATTTTTATTCCAAACCTTCTTAGGAAAGACTGGACGACCCTCCTTTTCAGGAGGAGGCTTATTTTGAACCTGAGTAAAGGGTCTTAGTCCCAAGCTATTGCATCCTAATGATGTGTATACATCAGCAATAATAACTGGCAACTGTCGTTGCTTATAAATGTCCCCACCGCCGATAGGCTTTGACACACTTGCAAGCTAAGTGCCTCACCTTTGACATTGGCCAGAATCATGTCAGAGACAATAGGAAACATGCCCACTAATCTCATACCCAATTTCAGGGCTGGACCAGCCCAGTGTTCATCCTGAACCTTCTTGAGAACGCCAGGTAAAACAGTCACTGAGGGGGTGCCAAAACACAGTGTATACACTGCTGTAAACACCATCCCCCAGGAGGTGCAATCAGTTAAAGTGGGAACAATACCACTTGGTAAATTCATTGTAAGAATCATGTGTTTTTCTACAGGAGTCTTATGTGGGAAAACAGCCTTGAGTTGCTCAAATTTTTCTGCAAGCCAATAAGGCAAATCATCTCTATTCTGAGGATGTTTGTCCATCACTGAATTAATCATGATGTAACTTATAACCACCATGGGCTGCTTGCTGGAGCCACTTGAATATTACGTGACATAAACTGTATGACACTTCTGTGCATATGAATCAAAGATGTATGTAATTGATGAAGCTCTGCAAGAGTAACACCAAGGTAGTTTGGATGTGGTGTGAAACCAGCCAACATGGGCCATGTGGCCCCCATCAACTGATAGCGGTCCTAAACAGCCTGCAGAAACAGGGTGAGGAAGGGCCTAATTAAACCAAATAGTATGATCCCAGGCTGGCAATGGAACTTCAAGCAATTGATAAGGGTGATAATTTCGCAGTACCACAGCAGGTGTATATTCATGAAAGAACTTATCATTCCCATCTACCGCGGGAAATGTAACCCAAGAGTAAAAAACCTTGAAGCAGTAAGCCGTATCCACTGGACAACAAAAATGAAAGCAGCTCCTGCAACAGGGACAATTGAGTCACATGAGCAGTAACCACAGCACAAATATGTGCAGCAATATCGATCACGTGTTCCATATTAGAAATGAAACAAACAAACAGACAAAACGGTAGCACAAAAAAGGGCAAAGGAAAGCCTGTTAAATTTTCAATCTTAAAAAACCTATAAACATACAAATATAGGTGGTGAAGCCCCCTCACCACGGACGTCTCTGGAAACGGTGAGAGGATATTGTGGATGAGCACAAGCGCTAATTAGGGGTCTTGCTAATAAGAACCAGACCAAACGTTGGTGGCGCCATGTTGCAAGGATTGCACACACACACAGAACTCTGCACAGGATTAGGGGACCTTGGTGATTAGGAACTGAGCCTTCCTACCACCTTAGTACCCATGAGCCCAGATCGACTAGCTATAGTGTCTCACTTGCTATCCTACTCACTCACAGAGAAGCAAATGATTAGACACACCAGAACACAACACTGCCAGGTCTCTTAGGAATCGCGATAACAAGAAACACCCTTTTGCGTGCATTCTTATTCTCGTCCACAATAAGATCTGACAAGAGTCACAAAATAGTTTAAAATATTTATTTTAACTAACGTACCCTAATATACAGTATACGTGCCACAACAAGCAGTAAAATGCATGGTGCAAATATAGTCAGCATAGCAGCTAGTCCATAAATCATGAAGGGAGATGTCATCATAAAATGACAGTGGAGCCAATCCTCTCTCCCCTTGCTAAGAAGCAGTATCATAATATATTAACCGATCTATGGGCTTTGTTAGCAGATCCCATACCTTAACCTATAGATAGTAGATCTACATCATAGATGTGGTCTAGCTCTTCTTCCTGGAAAGGTCCCTCTCCAAGTGTGTCCCGCCTAATTCGTGTGCCCTAATAAAACCAAAGTACACTGTCCAAACAACAGCTGCATCAGTATGTTTTGTCTAAGGGATACGGTCTGGCCAGAACAACATTAAAAGGGGCATTGTTCTTCGACCTTTTACATAACGTTCAGTCAAATCAATCAAATCAAGTCAAAAAGAGTTTTATTCGATTTTAGACATATAAAATCACAAAAGCAGTCAAAGTTTAAAAACATTTTTAAAACATTTCATGATTGATGTATAAAACAAATGTACCTAATACAAAAGTGCATCCATATGGAGGAAGATAGGTATAAAAAGATTACTTTAGGACTAAACAAGCATAATTAGAGCAATCCGAAATGGTTTAATTTACTACATACTGTTCTGTTTTCTAAGGGAAATGAACGTTAGTACTTTTCCTAGCTCTAGGTATACTCCTTAAAAAAACAGTCGTAACTCCTATACAATATTCACTGTCCAACAATTGTAAATATAAAAAAGCAGGTCAACATTGCCTCCAGTTCTCCTTTCTCAGGAGAGGTGGAATCCACCTGGATCTTTCCATAGAATAAAATGTGCAGAATAAAATCGCATGGATAGTTGTTTGTAAGGAAGGATCATCGCAGGGGCATAAACATAGCTCTCTAGACCAGTTATTCATCTCCGGATAACCAATCAATTGATGGAATATTACAAACCTAAAATGTGTTAAAACATATCTGTCATATCCCCCTGTGCAGCGTAAAAGATATGGTTGAATGTCATATGTTCTTACAGACAGTTGATGTTGAACAACCGCAGCTTTGCTCATTTCAAGTGCTAGACTATTTTTCTCAAGTTGGGTCACGCAAATTGATTTAAATTCCTTCTGACAAACGGAGTTTAGAGTCTCTGGTAAAGTGTAGTAGTCTGGACACCCAAGATCATATAAAATGTTTTTTACATACTTTAACCAGGTAATTGTAGTTGCATGATCCAAATTCATTGAGTCCTTTAATATTTCCTTATTTAAACCTGTACTGTCGGAGGTCCAAATTCGGTGCCAGAGTAACACTGGTTGTATCTTAATAACATCAGAGATGTATGGAACCCCCAGCTCCATATGACAGTTAAAAACGGGAGAGCTAGCAGGTAGCACGGGAAACAACCTTTACAACACAACTTTTACACCGCACTACCATTACAACAAAACTTTTACAACGCAACATTCATTACAACACATGCATTTACAACGCAACCATTGCAACGCATGACACTACAACGCACACCACTACAACGCATGCCATTACAACGCAGTCATTACAATGCATACCATTACAACGCATTGCATTACAACACATAGTACCCTTACACTATCCAACACTTACCCTACTGTTGCACCCCTGGAGTTAGAATAGTAATTTTTACCCCTACACTATCCAACACTTACCCTACTGTTGCACCCCCTGGAGTTAGAATAGTAAGTTTTTACCCCGTCACTATCCAACACTTACCCTACTGTTGCACCCCCTGGAGTTAGAATAGTAATTTTAACCCCTACACTATCCAACACTTACCTTACATGCAATGTAATGTTATGCGTTGTAATGGTATGCGTTGTAAAGGTAGTATGCGTTGTAGTGGAATGCGTTGTAAAGGTAGTTTCAAAGAATTTGTTGTAATGGCATGCGTTGTAATGGTATGCGTTGTAATGGATGTTTTGGTGTAAAAATTGCGTTGTAAAGGTAGGCGTTGTAAAAGTATGCGTTGTAACGTCATACATTCGGTAGCACTCAAATAAATCTTAAAAACACATTTTCAACATATTGAATGGGTGAACAGTCTTGAAAACCCCAGACTCCTGCCCCAAATGCAGCTATGCTTACGCATTTTGCTTTGTAGATTTTTAGGAGGATTTCGGGGGGCCTTTTACTTAGTATTTTTGAAAAGTTGACTACAGCCGCTGTCAATTTTATAAAAAGAAGACTCATGCTCTTTATCGCTTGGGTCCAGGAACAAGTACAATTAAAAAGAACACCCAAATATGTAAATGTGTCAGTGGTTTCTATTCTATTTCCACCCACATGAATACTACTACTTTTTTGCTTTCCCCACCCGCAAGACATAATAAAAGTTTTCTTCGCATTCAGTTTTAAACCTAGTTCATTCAATAAACTGATATAAGTTGTGAGTGCTTTTTGTAAACCTATCTGTGTGCGAGCCATAAGTACTGCGCCATCTGCATAGAGAAGGGAGACTATCAGGCGTTTATTGACATAAGGTGGGTCCCTAGCGATTGACACCAATTCCTGTTTCAAAGCATTCGTATGAAGAGTGACCAGGAATGGAGGCAAAGTGCAACCTTGCCTTACTCCCCTCTCCACTTTAAACAACGCAGTACATTCCCCGTTAGTTACGTACCATACCTTGGCACTTGCCCCTGTGTACAATTGTCTTAGGAACTGTACCAGTGCTGGTTCTACCTTTAAGTCAGTCAGAATTGGTCACAGCTTGTTGTGAACAACACAGTCAAATCTGGATTTGAGGTCAACAAAAGCAAGATAAAAACTCCCAGCTTTGACCTGAGTGTATTTTCCAATTAGTATACTGAGATTAAGGACCTGCTCCTTTATGCCTGGAACTGATCTAAAACCATACTGCACATTGCTTAAAATATCATTTTCATCAGCCCACGTTTGCAAATGGTCTAAAACTATTCTACCTGCTACCTTCATCAGAGAGTCTAATAAAGAAATCGGGCGATAACATGCAGGGTTTTCCCTCTCCCTTTTTTAAAATTGCCACGATTATAGACTCCGACCAGGTGGTAATAAAACCTTTCGCACAGCAGGCTTGGAGGACCCATGTTAACAATGGAGACCATAATAACGGAATTGATTTATACAGATCAATTGGCACCCCGTCCGGCCCGGGGCGTTGCCAGACTTACTGCATTTATTGTCTCTATTACATCTTTATGTGTGAACAAAAAATAAATTGGTATGAAGGGAGTGGCACCCCCTTCCGGCTGATACCTAAAGTCTATTTCCCCCTGTGGGTTATAGGCAGAAGAGAAAAAGCCTACACACAGTTTCTCATCTATTGCCACTTCTATTGTGGGGGCGTCTGATTTAATGATAAAAAAATGGTGCCTTCACAGCCCACCAGAACAAAGAGCTATATTTGCTCAGCGAGGCCTCGTAGGGGGTGTCCCAAGCTTTTTCTTTTATTTCCTTCTTTCGTAGTCTCCTTGCCTCATTGTAAAGCTTCCTACATCTCCTAACTTCTTCCTTGTCTCTCACTGTCTTATGGAGGGCCTCCTTTAAGTTTGTGTATGTTTTTGTACAACTAAAATCTAATCACCCCTTCCTGCTGGCATGTGAACCATTACTTTCCACATGCAACACATTTTTGACAGTTATTGTGATTTGGGGGAATGAACTCAATATCAATTCATGAGAACTAGATTCGTCCGAACAATTTAGTATTTGGTCATACGCCTTAGTGATAATTTGTTTATTAAACTCCTGCGAGTCTTGACTCTACCATCGCAGTGTGTATCTATTATGTCTCCCTAGTTCTATGTTCTGGGTCCACACTATTCGATTACTCTTTTTACGCTCTAGAATAGTTGGGGAGATCATATTGACACTTAGGGGCAAGCAATCACTAATTACATTTTTGTGTAATTTGTATCCCGTAATATAGCATGCGTATCGATTGGGAGCGATTATAAAATCTATTGTGGAATCTAGACCTCTACCTATAAAGGTATGACCAAACTCCACCCTAGGGGAGCATAAATGGTTAACAAAGTCAAGATCATGTGAGAATAGGATCTCTCTTAAGCATCTCCCCCTATCAGAATGCACAAAGTGGTTCAAATGGTTGTCCTCCTCTGTTGTTAGGCCACATTTACCCAACCCTACTAGCAGGCATAGCCCAACATTAAAATCACCTCCCCATTTAGTAATCATTTCAACATCTCCATTTGCCTTCAGTATGCTCAGATCATGGCTAAGTCTATTCAGTATTTCACCCAGCCATTTATATGAATAGATACTATTTGATAGTGAATTTCTGATTTAATAATCTCAATCTTTAAAGCCCCAACAAGATTTGAGACATATATGCAAATCCCCTCTTAGATCTCCCATGTGGTGAATGTATCGCCAAAGTGTGTAGCATCTCAAATCCATTTATGTGTACTTCCTCAATCGCCCATGTTTCTTGTAGACACAATATGTTTTTTTATCGATAAAATCCACCCATAACATATTGTTTATCTTATTTTTGAGACCTACTATGTTCCAGAAAAGAACCCTGACAGGTTTGGGTGAAGTTAGTCCATCGGGGAGATCAGTCGTAATGATCAATTCCAGCCCAGATAACAGTCATGGTGAAGGGATTCTAGTGTCACCCAATACTGTTTCAACCCTAATTAGTTGAACCGGCTCAGAAGTTCCTTCGCTGTGTACTTTGTTAACCCTCGATTCACTTTCAGGGGGACTATGCTGGTTATTCAGGTCGACTTCACTAGATTCTTCAATTTCATGACCTTTATCAGGTGACTTATTTTCTGTGTTGATAGATAGTCATTCAAAGTCGCTCAGAGATTGAAGGGGCCCAAATCTGTTAGACACCTCAATGTTATAAAATGGATATTCAGAGAATTGTCTAAAGGGATGGTTACTGTTTTGCTGAGTTAACTGTTTGGGTTGATAGAAAAATCCTAACAGGAGGACATTGATACTCGTGTGGGTAATGCTTATGTCTTGAGATCTTAACAGGATTTCCTTAATTAGAGATTGTGATCCTAATGAAAGGACGACACAATCGCCTTGAAAAATGTTTCTACTGTCTCTGACCCAGCCAATTCTCACCATTTTAAACTCTCTGAACATATCCATAGTCAGCCCAGCTCTACCCCCAGATAATGTATAGCTTTATTCCTCAGTGTTGTCCAAGTTTCTTTTTCCTCTGGAGGTAAAGCTGGAACATTGGCTAGATTTACAGAAAAATGAGTGGCGGCCAGAGGTAAAATGAGAGTCTGTGGTCTCCTTTCATTTTCCAAAGCACTATAGTAAGTCGTGTGTGTACCTGATTTTGCCTCACCCTCCGACTCCTACCTAGAGAGTGTCCTGGTCTTCCTATCATAGTTTGCTTATGCATATCTCTGCTGGTTGGTGAGGTGTTATAAGTGATTCCTTCTGGGTTAGAGTGTGTCCCAGTTCCCTTGCCCTTTGCTCTTTCTCCCCACTGCCTTCTTAGTTCTGAGATAGTCTCTTTCCGTGTTACACTCTCGGACAGTAGGTGTGCGCTTTGTGATACAATATTATGCGTATTCATACTTGGAGCAGCCAGGTTCTGCTTTTCTAAAACTTTCTCTAAACCTGTTTCAATTTTGTACAGCCTAACTGTCAGGTCAATATTAGATTGTTTGATCAAAGCAGTTAATTCGCAAATTAAGCTAGACAAAGTCTCAATCTCGGTAGAGGGTACCTTTCATTTGTATTTGGGACAGAATGAATTCGCAATGCCGGCTTACTCTGATTTCTTCCTTTTAAGCCTTGCTGTTTTCTCATGTTAGTCTTAGGCAACCTAGCTTTCTGTGGGGTCGTGTGTGAACCATTTAAGTGAGCATCCAAGGGTACTGAACTTGGAAAGCTACAGGGTTTTTTAGCAGGAGGCAGAGTATCGCTTTCTACATCACTGGTGGAAATATCATCAACAATAGTCTGGATACAACCGTTTTTTGATTGCCCCACATTTATATGACACAAACTACGATTATCAACGTCCCCCATGTCCACGGGTACAATAAGTTTGTCCTTTGTTGTGGGGCCCAATATGTCCATATTTAATGTTTCCTCTACTGAGGTAATTTGTCTTTCAATAGCGCCTACGGACCCAGTAAGATAATTAAGCAAAGTCATATTCACAGCTTTAGGCTTATTTGTCAATTTAGATGAATGGCTAGCTGTTGTTTTACTTTTACCCATCTTCTTCGCACGGGTTCAGAAAAAGAAAGGAATAGACTCCCCCATTAAACGCAGGATGATGCAGCCAAGAGAAAGGGTAGCAGGTTTGTAAAGCAGCCCCCTTAGCTGGGGTGTGCTGCGCTGCAAGATACCTCCGGTGTTGAAGAGCGCCTCCAGGCACTGCTGGCGACGATGACGGGCAGGAAGTGAGAAGCCTGGGAAATGGAGTCCGTCCGACTTGCTGAGTGTGGCTCTCTCACCCCATGCAGCCCAGTAGCAGATTTGTAAAGCAGCCCCCTTAGCTGGGGCATCCCGCGCTGCAAGAGCCATCCGGTGTTTAAGAGCGCCTCCAGGAGCTGCTGGCTACGATGATGGGCAGGATGTGAGGAGCCTGGGAAATGGAGTCCGTCCGACTCGCTGAGCGTGGCTCTCTCTCTCCGTGTAGCCCGGTAGCAGGTTTGTAAAGCAGCCCCCTCAGCTGGGGCATTCCGCTCTGTGAGAGCTCTCCTGTGTTTAAGAGCGCCTCCAGGCGGTGCTGGCAATGATGACAGGCAGGAAGCGAGGAGCGGAGGAGTCCGGGAAATGAAGTACGTCCGACTCACTGAGCGTGACTCTCTCACCACGTGTAGCCCGGTAGCAGGTTTGTAAAGCAGCCCCCTTAGCTTGCTCAGTCAAAATCCCAGGAACCTGCAGAGTGTGAACACAGCAATGAGATCCCATGTGAAAGCAGTCAGTGAAATTTTGCAAAAATAACGATGTGAAGTAACGTCCGGAAGAGCAGCAGGCACGCTGCAACGTGCTCAGGCTAAGTCAGTGAAAAACTGCAATGTCCCTATGGGCCACGTGAAAGTTTATTTTGTATGGAACAGAATATCTATATCATTTTGGTAGGGGAAAAATGTATCCTTGATTATGCTGTGTTTGGTGAGTTCGCTATTGAATACACAATAACATTGAAATATATTTCCCCATTCCTTCCTACTCATCAAAAAGATGTATTACATATTAAAGGCCATATTAGGGAAAGAAACGGATCACTGACATAATATCGATTACACTAATATAGAATTTACCAAATATCGAAGATTAAATATAGAAAACCAAAATATCGAGTTCCTATCTATAAACAGGTAAGTACAAAAATATCGAATCAAAAATATAGTTTAGAAAAATATAGTTAGTCAAAATATCGATTTTTTTTAAATGTCTTAAAAATAATTTAAAATTCATGAAATATTAAAAATATTTAACTAAAATATACTTAAAAATACTTAAATAACCTTAAAATTATTAAATAATTAATTTCAGTTATAAGAAAAACATACAATTTTATTTTTCAAAACATATATATATATATATATATATATTAACATAATACTAATAAAAAAACATACAATATTTTTACCGTAGGATAGCGGGAGGGTAAAATTTACTATTACCACTCCAGTGAGTGCAACAGTAGGGAAAACATTGGATAGCGTAGGGGTAAAAATTATTATTCCCACTCCAGAGGTTGCAACAGTAGGGAAAGCGTTGGATAGCGTAGGGGTAAAAATTACTTTTCCCACTCCAGTGAATGCAACAGTAGGGAAAGGGTTGGATAGCGTAGGGGTAAAAATTACTATTTCCACTCCAGAGAGTGCAACAGTAGGGAAAGCGTTGGATAGCGTAGGGATAAAAATTACTATTCCTACTCCTGAGAGTGCAACAGTAGGGAAAGCGTTGGATAGCGTAGGGGTAAAAATTACTATTCCCACTCCAGTGAGTGCAACAGTAGGGAAAGTAAATACTTAATATATTATTAAAAAATATATATATATATATATTAATACCAATAAAAAATGTATTAAAAGTAATTACCAATTTAATATAATATAATATTTAATATATTAAAAATACAAATCCAAATGAATTATTAAAATTCATTACCTATTAATACAAATTAATTAACAATTAACAATTAATTAATTAGCAATTAAAAATTAACAATTAATTCAAAATAAATACCAATAAATAAATTAAAATATTTAATTAATGACAATTAAATTACTTCCCACCCTATTCCCCTATAAACCCACAACCCGCTACGGGAAATAAATGTATAAAATTAACATATTTATCAATTAATAAATTAATAAAAATGTATTACCAATTAAAATTTAATTAATTACCAAATAAAAATTAATTAACAATTAATTCAAGATAAATATCAATAAATAAATTAAAATATTTAATTAATTATAATTAAATTACTTCCCACCCTATTCCTCTATAAACCCACAACCCGCTACGGAAAATAAATCAATAAAATGAACATAATTATCAATTAATCAATTAAGTAAAATTAATTGCCAATTAAAATGTTATTAATTACCAAATAAAAATTAATTAACAATTAATTCAAAATAAATACCAATAAATAAATTTAAATATTTAATTCATTATAATTAAATTACTTCCCACCCTATACCCCTATAAACCCACAACCCGCTACAGAATTAAATTACGCAAAAATTAAATAACATAAAATGTATTACTTAAAATAAATTATAAAATAAATATACACTTTTCACACATATACTAACATACAAAACACTAAAAAAAATCGATATTATTAAAAATTCGATATATTTAATACCTATATTATATACTTCGATATTTTGACTTTCTATATTTATGAAATTCGATATTAAATTACTTACCTTAATTTTGATATTTTTGTTGACTATATTCTGTCCATTCGATATTTTGTCCATTCTATATTTTGACTTCGATATTAGTGCTATTCTATAGTTTTGATTCGATATTATGTCTGTATACCAAAAGGAACAGTGAGTAAACCTGAGCACGATTTGTTTCACAGTGCAGTCTTGTAAAACGAACAAGCTTGAATGTATTTCTCCAATACCTTTTCAAATTAAGAGATTGAAATAATCATGCTCAATGGGGCCTTACATTTCACTAAATTCATCATGCGGGCTCCCTTTTAGGATGGTTCCAGTCTGCATGATAAGCACAGCTATCTAAATGCACCTGTGTTATGTACTTGTTGCAGAAAATGAAGCAACTGTTCTATGGTATTGCAGCTGTTTAGAGGTGAAATTCATTCACGCAAATTATTATATGCGTTGGCCACATCACGGCAGATGTATTTTAGTACAGAAACCGTAACCAACAATTATATAAATTATCGCTGGGTTTCTAAAAGTTGGTTCTGAATGTACATTGTATGTTAACCACAATGATCAGAGGAGCGTTTGCAGATTGTTTCAATTTATCCCCATTAATACCTTTTGTGGCATTTGGTTTCGGCTCCATCTAAACATTATGGAGCTTTGCAGGTTACTGATGTGCTGTAAATGTTTTTTAAACCAAGAACATGGCACATTTGATACATTTTCAGTCCTCTGACTGTTGTTTTGCTCTGCCTTGGTAATTAAAATAATGAATTCCACTGAAATGTGTTTTATTAATGCTAAACCAGTACCTGATGTACATGAAATACAGCATACACAACTAGTATGTGGCCTCCCTCAGGATTGTTATTACCATCCAAAGTGATCCCAATGTATGCACAACTGACAAATCATCTACACATGTGTAATGCAGTTACGTATTAAGCAATTGCTCTATATTTAGGGAATTGAGGGGCATATTATCAAGCCTGGGCGATAAAATTATCGCCGCTTTATCGGCAGGAAACTGCTGATAAAGTGGCGATAATGGGCTTGATAATATGCTCTATGGAATTCCAATCGAAGCTCATGCTAGATGTGAAGGACATCTAACATGAGCTTCGAATGGAATTCCATAGAGCAAGCAAGGAAAATTAGGGAGGGAGAATGGCCAATTGAGTTAGAGCCATGATCAAAGGCTTAGGAATAATAACACCACCAATAAGGATGTCTATCAATATCCTTCCGTTATGTATTTCTGCTTGTAAACCCAAAGGAAGGGTATTGATGATGTTACAGAGCAAACTACAAATGTAAATAAAGAATCTTATGACCATGGAAATTGAATAAAGGTTGAACAGAAGTCTGGGCATTACTTAAAAAGGAGGAATTGAGAAAGAGTACTGCATTCAAAAGTACATATATTGGAATATGCATGTATTGGAATTCATTTTGTATAAAGAACTCTATCTTATAAGCTGTCAAATTATGGCTTGCTAAAGTATACACTTTCTTGTCCTTGAGTTTCTTGGAAGACATTATCTCTTGTTCTTGGATATCTATGTGATATCTATGTGAAACTCATGTGTACTTCAGGCATCCACTTTAAATGAAGTTCCGGGGTTACCATGTGTTTGTATGTATGTGCCGATAAGACTGAACCTTGCACACACAGTCCGGGATTGGTGATGAGCCAACTTGTGTAATATTAACTTATGTAATCAAGAATGTATACATAACATGAGACTGTCTATGTTACTTGGCAAACCAGTTGTTCCATGACTCTCAGTACAAGTCTGCTCCTACCCTCTTTTTTTTACAATTACAATCCACATTTGTACATTGAACCTTGAAACTGTGAATGTTTCCTTTGTTTAGGAAATAAATAATTATTTTACAGATTAACTCGCTTACTTTGCTTGCCGGCCACCCACTGTCTGAGTGGGGGGGAAGAAGCCACATCTCTGGCTCAACCACCTTGTTACTCATCCAAGTTGAAGTTGTCCCACTCCCTCTGCTTGCTCCTCAGGAGGCTGTGTTCTACCTGTCCATCTTTCTCACCCTGCCTCGTAGCCATACCTGTCTTCGCAATTGATACAGGTCGGAATTTGCATCTCCCTTGAGTTCTCGGTGCAGGTTACAAGGGCTCCTCTCCATGGCTCCTGGCTCTCCTGAGTAGGGCTACAGCGGTCCAATCACCCTCACTTCACAGGCCCATAGCTGTTACTGACTGACACCGGCCATCTTACTTATATCTTCAGCTGACCAGGGAGTTAGACTTTTAGGGCTCCGGTACCCGCTGACACCTCCATTCAGCAACTTCTTTCGTCTCAGGAGCGTCTCCCCTGCCGGCGCTCTCTTTTTAAGGGCTGCCTGGGGCATTGGGTGCATGTAAGGGCTTAGGAGGGCCGTCTGGCCATCGCAGTTCAGCGAGGACGATTGTGCATGTGCCCTTGTCATGGCCATACCCCCATGTCTGTTTTTTAAATGCAATGCAGTCTGCTCCATGGTACTGATTATGGCCTACTCCAGAGGTGACTTATGAGTATTATAAAAGGAGTTTTAGGCCTGCCAAAAGGTTTATTTTGCCAGGTCAAATTGGCAGTTTTAAACTGCACACATCTACAATGGCAGGCCTGAGATATGTTTTAAAGAGCTTCCTTAGTGGATAGCACAATGAGAGATGTAGGCCCATAGTAGCATTACATTTACAGAGATACATGAAGTAACACTTTACTAGAGACTTATAACCACATTAAATATGCAAATTGGGTGTAGGCCAATTTTACCTTGTTTTGGGGAGAGCGCTGAAGTGCTTTAGCCCTTGTTAGCAGTACACAGAGTCTTAAGGCCAACACAAACGAATTCAGCAAAACATGAGAGAAGAGAGCAAAGCGTTTAGGGGTGACACTGCACAGAGGGCCAAGTCCAACACATATCTTAAAACATAACAACATTCGCTCTGTCACAAACAGTAGATATGATTATTTAATTTTACTGTGGAAATGAACAAGCATACTTTGGTCTTGATTTGGCGTTTGGAAGGACGGTTACTCCGTCACAAATGTGACAGATATCCCATCTGCCTTATTACAGGCGCACTCTATTCTAAATCACTTGCGATCAGGTTAACAGTAGGGCCACCACTTTTGAAACGGAGTGCTTGTTTGCCAAATACTAATTCAGACCCTTTATGCTGTTATAATCTTGGTGCCATGGATATAAATATCCATTCTTCACAGCTGCTGACGTTTTTAGTGCTTATCAAGATATCTACAACAATAGCAGATTTGTGCCAAAACATTGGCTACATGCTCTATTTGTACAAATTGGCAAGGACAGAAACTGGACTGTCACAAGCAGGATCCCTCAAGTCACATGCAGCAGAGGAGGCCGGGATGAAACTGTACTCCAGTTGGAAGGCTAAACACAGCTGAGAAGGCATATTCTCATCTAATGGTTCATTTTCATTGCAGTTATGCCTGAGGAACAATTCTTTCTTCAACACATTGGGTATACAATGCAGTTTTATTTTGAATCGACCCAAAACTCTTATTAAATTCAATGTGATGTGGCCGGACAGAAGCAAAATAACAGAACAATGAAGACTGAAATGCCTGTTTTTTCTCCCCCCTGTCAGGGTAATAGTCCTGAAGTACTGAAATGAAGCTGGTTAGGGCCTGATGTTGAGCCTTGCTTCAACACCCACGCTTCATTTTGACCCCAATGCTCTATACACTAACTACAGGAGAGTGCAGACTAGTATTTATTTATTATTTCGTGCATTTTACCTAGCATGAACAAGACCCAAAATAGTATCTAAGTGGCCTTCATAAGATCAGTTACTACTACAGGAGCACTTGCAAATGTTACTTTACATAGGAGCAAACTAAGATATTATGTAAGTTAAAACCAAGGACACACACAGGAACAAATTCCTTCATAAAGTATAGTTTTTTGACATGCATGGATGTGATGATAGGCAAACAAACAAAAAATTTATAACAAAAGATAAGAGGGCGTCATTTTTACTTTCAACATGGCTGTATAGGTTATTTTCGTTGGCTGTGGATGCAGTGGTTAACAGTCTAGTTTTTGTTTGCAAACAAGGCAATGTAGAGGAAAGAATATGTGGACCACCACCACTCCTTTGTACTCTTTAGTACCCCTTAGTACTCCCATACATCAGAGAGAAGGAAGGGAAAGAAAGTAATCATGTTAATGCACATAGATGGAGCAAACTCAGTGGGCCTGATTCACAAAGGTAAAATTAAACTTTTTTGCACGTTTACGATTGTTTGCGATTCAAAAAAACATTTACAAGTAGTATCCATTACAAGTGCAGAGTATCAACAAATAACAAAAATAGGTCTTTTTATATGAGGAGACTCCGCGCTCATAAAGATATTACTCGCAAATCCCTTTGTGAATAACAATCGTAAACTTACACAAAATGTAAGTTTACCTTTGTGAATCAGGCCCACTGAATTTAGGATATAAATATAGGACTCCTACATTCAGAGCAATCTGTTCTAGTCTTTGGAAGGAGATGAAAGATTGCCCCCAGTTTATTTATATAAATGATGACGCTTTTATGCGATTATTCAAAATATGTATCATTAATAGTGTTTAAAGCCATTAATGTTCATTTGAAATTCACATGTATATATTTGCATGAAACTATTCAAGTTAAAACAAATTTGCTATGACCAGGTAAAGTGTAAGGGTGGGCAGCAAACTCCGCTCTGCCCTTCAGAGTTCTTAGAGTTTTGCTGCTCTGCGTTCCGCTTGGAGAGTGAAGTTCGCAAACTTCAACCGACGTGGACGAAGCGGAGTTTAGCGGCACGCTCACTCACCCTGTGAGTCAAGCAATCAATCAATCAGTCATTTGTAAAGCGCACTACAAACCTGCAAGGGTCTCACGGCGCTGGGGGGGGGGGGGTGATACTGATCGAACAGCCAGGTCTTGAGTATCCTCCTGAAGGTCAGCAGGACTTGGGTCTGTCGTAGGCTCAGTGGGAGGGTGTTCCATGTCTTGGCGCCGGTGGTTGTTCTACAGATGCAAGGGATGGCGACGAAGGTGAGGTCTGCAGGGTGTAGATGGCTATTGGGGATGTAGAAGGAGAGCCGTCTGTTGAGGTAGGCTGGGCCGGTCTTGTAGAGTGCTTTGTGTGCATGGATGAGGAGCTTGAAGGATATCCTCTTGTTGACGGGGAGCCAGTGCAGATTTCTCAAGTGGGGGGTGATGTGGCTGTGTCGTGGTACATGGAGGATCAGTCATGTTGAGGTGTTTTGGATGCGTTGTAGTCGTTTGATGAGCTTGGTCAGGGCTCCCGCGTAGAGGGCGTTTCTGAAGTTGAGTCTGCTGCTGATGAGGGCCTGGGTGACTGTCTTTCTTGTATCTGTCGGGATCCATCTGTAGATCTTGCGGAGCATGCAGAGAGTGTTGAAGCAGGAGGAGAAGATGGCGTTGACTTGCTTGGTCATTAAGAGTGTTGAGTCGAGGATGATTCCCAGGTTGTGTGCGTGGTCGGTGGGGGTGAGGGCTGCCCCCAGTGCCGTTGGCCACCAGGAGTCGTTCCAGGCTGACGAGTTGGTGCCGAGGATGAGGACCTCCGTCTTGTCCGAGTTCTGCTTCAGAGAGCTGATCTTCATCCAGTCGACTACGGCCTTCATTCCTTCGTGGAGGTTAGCTTTGGCGGTGATGGGGTCCTTGGTGAGCGAGAGGATCAGTTGAGTGTCGTCGGCGTAGGAGATTATGTTGAGGTCGTGCTGTCGGGCGGCATGTACGAGCAGGGCAATATAGATGTTGAACAGTGTCAGGCTGAGGGAGGATCCCTGGGGTATGCCACAGATGATCTCGGAGGCTTCGGAATGGAATGGGGGAAGGCGGACGCTCTGGGTTCTGCCGGAGAGGAAGGAGGTGGTCCATTCCAGAGCCTTGTCTCAGATCCCTGCGCCGTGGAGGCATGTGCGTAGTGAGCAGTGGCCGACGGTGTCGAAGGCGGCGGAGAGGTCTAGAAGGATGAGTGCTGCAGTCTCCCCGTTGTCAAGCAGGGTCCTGATGTCGACGGTGACGGCGATGAGAGCGGTCTCTGTGCTGTAGGTGCTACGGAACCCTGACTGGGAAGGGTCCAGGATTCTGTTCTCTTCAAGGTATCGGGTTAGCTGTCTGTTGACGATTTTCTCGATGACCTTGGCCGGGAAGGAGAGCAAAGAGATGGGCCAGAAGTTCTTGAGGTCTCTTGGGTCCGCCTTGGGTTTATTGAGTAGGGTGTTAATCTCTGTGTGTTTCCAACTCTCTGGGAAGGTCGCGGTCTCGAGGGAGAGATTGATGATGTTGTGCAGGTGGGGTGCGATGGAACTGCTCGCTTTGTTGAAGACGTGGTGCGGGAATGGGTATGATGGAGAGCCGGAGTGGATTGTGCTCATGGTCTTGATGGTGTCATCGACGCTCACGCTGGTCCAGGCTAGCAAGGGGACGTGGTCGATGGTGTAGGAGGGTCCATTGTGTTGCTGTCTGTTGGGGCAGTCTGGGTGTTGAAGCTGTCGTGGATATCTGCTATCTTGCGGTGGAAGAAGGTGGCGAGGGAGTCGCACAGGGCTTGCGAGAGGGTTGGAGAGTTCCTTCACAATGTTGAAGAGCTCCTTGTTATCATGTGCATTGTTGTTGAGGCAGTCTTTGAAGTAGGTCTTGTTGGCCACCCTGATGAGGTGGTGGTGGTGGTTGCGGACGGCGTCCTTGTATGCTGCGTGGCTTTCCGGAGTTTGTTCACTGTGACATTTCTACTCTAGTTTCCGGCAGGCTTGCTTGGAGAATAGGAGTTCTGGGGTGAACCAGCTGGCCCTCTTGCTGGTGTCTCTGTGGGGGGGTTTCTTCAGCGGGGTGAGGGTGTTGGCGCAGTCCTCGATCCAGCATCTGAGATTGTGGGCAGCATCGTTGGTGTTGGAGGGTTCGGTGGGTTGGCTGAGTGCGAGGTTTGCATCTAGTTGGTCTTCGGTGATTTTTCTCCAGCGGCGGCGGGGGATCTGTTGGGTGCTGTGGTGTGTGGTGGGTTTCTGGAAGGTGAAGTGGATGCAGCGGTGGTCGGTCCAGAGGAGTTCGGTGGTGTGGCTGACGGAGACGTGCAGGCTTGAGGAGTAGACGGGGTCGAGCGTGTGGCCGGTGGAGTGGGTGGGCGTTGTGACGAGTTGTCTCAGTCTGAGGTTGGTGAGGTTATTGATCAGGGTTGTGGAGTTGTTGTCGTTGTTGTTCTCAAGGTGAAAGTTCAGGTCTCCGAGGAGGATGTAGTCAGTGGAGGTCAGGGTGTGCGTGCTGATGACGTTGGCGATGGAGTGTGGGTCACAGAAACACATGATTTGCGTTCCAGCCAGGCGTCCCACCATTTTGTTGAGTAATTGATGGGAAGAGGCTGTACCTTAAACATCAATTGCTCAACAAAATGGTGTCACACCTGGCTGGAATGCAAATTATGCATTTCAGTGAACCACGTGAAGTAATCAGCATTACACCCTGCAGTGCAGTCTGGGACACAACTGCTGCAAAGAAGGTGTCACAAGAAAATAAACTTACCTTCTTGCTTCGAAGGGGGAATCTCATCTCTCTCCAGTTCCCCCATACACCTTTTACCTGCCAACTTGACTCACTTTTCTGCGCTTAAGCCACTTTGAGTGCATGCCAGTTCGACTCACATTGTGGTCCCGTCACGTGTATCTGAAAGATTCAAACAGCTTAGCATCCAAAAATGTCCACCTAGCAGGGGGAAAACGCAGAAGGTTGTTGGATTCTCATATTTTCTAATTGTTTCCCTTTGAAGTTTGTCCCAACACTGCAGCTGCATGGCATGAGACAACACACGGGGAAATGTGTACACTTTTTGCCTACAGCCATTTTCCCTCATTTGAAACAATGCGCCTGCAGCAATTTGTCTAATTTGGAGGGTCACTATGTAATTTGAAAAAGTGATATGTTATGCAACCGCTTTTGCTACGTCGTCTCAGCGCAACACTATTGCATATTCTGCAAATTTTTGTGCAGCAGCACTTGCATGCATTGGTACTTAGAGCTGTGCTGTGCTAAACAAGTGCGTATGCAAATGTGTGGCTCAGTAGCTCCTAATGCCAAACGGTGTTAAATCTCAAACCGATAAATGAAATGTTTCTATCATCAGACATGTTTTATATAACATATCCGAAAACTGTGTCCTACACACGTGTTCTCATTTTGCGTCAAGGGTCTGGAAACGGTACCCCAAAGTACATGAAACTCATGTTCTTTGGGCTAATGCAAGTGTTATGTTCCTGGGGGCACGCCCCGACGCCCTGGGCGTGTGGCGCGCTGGTCATGTGACTCCCTATCATAAAAAGAGGTCTTGCACGCACGCACGCATTCTGATGCGCGCAGACCGAGCAAACAAGTTATTCCCAGTGTCCGACTGAGTTAATTATAGGGCCACGTGTTAGGCCTAGTCAGGGTTAGATGCCCCGGAGTGCAGGTCCCAGATTGATACCCCTAGGGCAGTCATTTCCCTACTACAGGACACAACAATTGGCGACGAGGGTGGTTGCCGACTCCTCGCTCGGGTGTGTGTGTGCCCACTCTTGCGTGAGGCGGCTGCGAGCATTGCCGATAGCTCGTGGTGCTCGTGCCTTGCTGTCCCGCACACCCCCACACAGCGCGCCTGGAGAGACGACGACTTCCACCCCTGGCACATCGAAGGTGAGCCGCGCTGCCCCACGCTGCCCTGCCGCGCATCGAGGGCCGAGTGGCCGTGTACAGACTTTATCCCGCTAGGCCTCCCCGTCCGGTGCCGCACCGAGCCCGTCGGCACGTGCGTGAAGCGCACATCGGCCCGCCTGGCACGGCGGTCAGGGAGGCGGCCGGTGCTGCCTGGCTGCTCGAGGGGACATGGTGTCCACCCGTCCCGAGGCACACCGTCACCATCCGAAACCGGAGCGCCAGTCGCACGCGCTCCGCCGCCCTTGCTGGGGGGTACACCATGACCTCTGTCTGCCCTGCCTGCGGGCTCCGACACGTCCTCACAAGGCCATAGCCGTCAGCGACCTCCTCAGTGTACCACTTCGGACCTCGCCTCGGCCGAACACAGGCCTGATCAAGCGCGTCCTGGGCGATGGCTACCATTCCGCCCATTGAACCGTTTGTGGTGGAGGGTGCGCCCTCCACTCTCGCTCCGAAATGGAAGGAATGGGTGGACAGACTCCTAATATTCTTTGAAGCCACGAAGGTCCACAAGGAACAAAAACGCGCCATGGCGCTCCACCTTGGCGGCAAAGACATTCACTCCATTGCTCGGACCCTCACAGAGGCGACCCCAAAGACTCATCATACCCTGATTAACGCCCTCAATGCACACTTTGAGCCCATGGTGAACCAGGACTACGAACGCTTCGTCTTCCGACAAGCACGGCAACTGCCGGAAGAGTCACTGGACGAGTACCACACCAGACTCAAGAAGCTGGCATTGACTTGTGGGTTCCAGGATGTAACGGAGGAAATCAGGGGACAAATAATACAGGGCTGCGCCTCTGCTAAATTGCGTGAGAGGATTCTGGAAGAATCGGGGAAGCCTCTGCCCGACATCCTCACCCTTGGCCGCACAAAAGAGCTTTCCAAGGCCAGGGCGGCACACATGGAGGCTGCACTTCAAGCCAATGTGAAAGTGGAACCGATCAACAAACTACAGGTCCAGACACCATCCAAGTGGCACAAAAGAACGACACCCGTCCAAGGCGGGGCATCGGGACATTCATGCGGATACTGTGGAGGCCCGCGACACCCGGCACCAGAATGCCCGGCACGGGGCAAACGGTGCTCCGGATGTGGCAAGATGAACCATTTCGAAAAAGTGTGCCGGTCAAAGAAGTTCCGCAAGCCACGCCAAACGGTACAGACAGTTGTGGAAGGTGATCCAAGCAATAGCGACATGGATGATGATGAAGAGGAGGAGCGGTCCGTGCACAAGGTGCACATGATCGGCACCGCCACCAGACGCACCAGGACCCTGCCCCAATGCACCATTCAGGTGGCGGATCAGGAGATTATGGCGGTAGTGGACACTGACGCGTCCATAAACCTCATGAGCGCATCTCTCTACAGAACCATGCCTACCCCTCCGGTCCTCAGCCCCACCCCCATCACGGTGTTTGCCTATGGTCAAGATATTCCACTCCGGATCAGAGGGAAGTTTCGAGCGGCAGTCCGCCACGGGGATAAAGTCACAAGGGCTAACATCTTCGTGTCGGAAGAGGGCCAAGGCATGCTCCTGAGCTGCAGGACCGCTGAAGACCTGGGAGTGGTCACGTTTGCTTTTGGAGTCCACGAAGAGTCGGTGCAACAACTACTCATGGACTTTCCGGATCTATTTGAGGGTATTGGATGTTTCAAAGGTCGGGAAATACATTTACACGTGGACCCCACAGTGCAACCCGTGGCTTTGCGACACCGTCGCATTGCATTTCACCTTCGGCCGCTAGTGGAAGAAGAACTACATAAACTGGAAGCAGCCGGAATCATCAAGAAGGTCTCAGGCCCCACCCCCTGGGTTTCGCCCATTGTGGTCACGCGGAAACCGAAACAGCCAGGAGCAGTCCGGATCTGCGTGGATATGCGCCTCCCAAATGCAGCCATCAAACGGGAGCGCCATATCACGCCCACAATAGATGACTTAATCGGAGAAATGGCCGGGGCCTGCTGGTTCTCAAAACTTGATCTCCGTGCGGGATACCATCAGCTGGTGTTAGACAAGGAGTCAAGAAACATCACCACATTCTCCACACACATTGGACTCCGCAGGTACACGAGACTTAGTTTTGGGATCTCCAGTGCGGCTGAAGTTTTCCAAAATGTAATTCATGAACTGATTGCCGATATACCTGGGGTGATAAATGTCAGTGATGACATCATGGTGCATGCCCGCACGATCTCAGAACACTATCACCGGCTGACCCAAGTGTTCCGCAGACTCCGAGGTGCGGGGCTCACACTACATCGAGACAAGTGTGAATTTTTGCGAACCAAAATAGGGTTCTTCGGATATGTCTTCTCAGCCGATGGTGTCAACCCAGATCCTGACAAAGTAAAGGACATCAAGGATGCGCCACCACCCACGACAGTCACTGAAGTCAGGAGCTTTCTTGGCATGGTAAACTACTGTGGGCGCTTCATTAAAGACCTGGCCAACCTGACTCTCCCGCTGCGTGAGCTCACGAAGGACTCCACTCCGTGGAACTGGGGACCGGAGCAGGAGAAGGCGTTCCAAGACATCAAGGCCTCCCTCTCCAGCAACACCACGCTGGCATTCTTTGACCCTCGAAATGCCACACTCATAGCGGTAGATGCCGGGCCGGCTGGGTTGGGGGCCGTGCTGATGCAAAGGCCGAGGGATGAAATAGATTGGACTCCAGTTGCCTTTGCCAGCAGTTCCCTCACGGACACAGAACAGAGATACTCACAAATTGAAAAGGAAGCAATCGCAATTCATTGGGGATGTCGACATTTCCACCTGTATGTCTATGGGAAGCCATTCACGGTGGTGACTGACCACAAGCCGTTAGTGGCCCTATTTTCAGGGACTTCATCAAAACCACCCCCAAGAATAGAGAAATGGCTATTGCAACTGCAGGAATACAACTGTAACATTGAGTATCAACCTGGAGCGAAGAATCCGGCAGACTACCTATCGCGTCATCCCAGACCCGCCACTCCGGAGGAGATGGATGAGGCGGAAGAAACAGAAGCGTATGTAAAGTGGGTAGTGGCCAGGTCATGCCCGCGCCCCATATCCCTGGAGGACGTTGTGAACGACACGGCCCAAGACGCCTGCATACAGCGGGTCAAGGATATCCTTCGGACGGCCAACTGGCATAAGGCCAAGGAGGGCTGGAAGGCGCTCACCCCGGAGGCCCAGAAAATCATGGAAAGCCTATACCATGTCAGGGAAGAACTCAATGAAGACGCGGCGGGATGTCTGCTGCGAGGGCATCGGCTAGTAATACCCACGGCCCTCACTGGACAGGTGATCCAATTAGCGCACGTAGGCCACCAGGGGATGGTCAAGACCAAGGCCCGGCTGCGAACAAAGGTATGGTTTCCCCTCATGGATGACATGGTGGATAACATGGTGAGGTCGTGTACTGCCTGTCAAGTCACGGGAGAAGCCTCTCGGGAAGCCCCCATCATTGTAGAGCCCCGACCCCAGGGGCCCTGGGAGCGGGTCAGCATGGACTTTGGCAGTCTCCCGGATGGGAGACACACGCTGGTGATGATAGATGACCATTCAAAGTACCCAGAAGTAGAGATTGTGACAAGCACAAGTGCAGACTGTGTCATCCCGAAAATGGAAAAAATTGTCGCCACTCATGGTGCCATGCGGGAGCTGCGAACGGACAATGGGCCCCCATTCCATCTGGCTACCTATCTGTCATCTCTTGGGACTCGCCACAGGCGCATAACACCACGGTGGCCTCAAGCCAATGGGGAGGCCGAGAGGTTTATGAGAACATTGAACAAAGTCATCCGTATTGCTCATGATAAGGGACAGTCTGTGGAGATGGCCATTTTCACTTTTCTTCGAAGTTACCGCCAGACCCCACACTCCACAACGGGGGTAGCCCCGGCACATCTTCTCCTAGGACGAGTGGTGAAGGACTCCATTCCTCATCATCCACAGTGGTCACCTGAGGTGGTAGATGAGGAGGCCGTTGCGAAAAAAAGAAAAACTATGTTTGCCAAAATCAGCCAGAAGCGACGGGCGGTACCACCCCAATTCAGACTAGGAGATGTGGTGCTTTTTCGCAACCGAATAACTAGTGGCAAGTTCCGACTCAATTATGAGAGGAGACCGTGGCGAGTGATTGGGGTAAAAGGCACCCGCCTTACTGTGATCCGAGGACGAGAGATGGTGACTCGCAATGTATCTCATTTCAAACTCTTTCACTCAGCAGCTACAGAATCAGAGCCTCGGCAGAGTGTTGAACGAACTGAAACTGCAACTAACACACCAACTGTGGAATCAACACCCAGTCGCGAGGTCAGCCAAAGTAGCGATCTGAGAGCAGCAAGTGAAGAAGTGGGAGGCGACGCAGAGGCCCTCGAGGAGGCTCCAGATCCGGAGGGGGCCGACAGAGAGGCGCCAGGTCCCCAGTCAGGAGCGGAAATGCTGAGTCAAAGGGGGTCGCAGCACCGGTTGAGAAATAATCCTGTTCCCTCCTGCTGGCTACGAGACTACTTTGCGTAAGACTGTTCCTACTGAGTGTCTATATAGCAGAAAAGAATAATAGATGTGATGTTGCTGCAATCAAAGGACGCTGAAGGTGTTCTACTAAAAGGTTACCTGAGACTGTTTAAAGAAAAAACGTTTGAGTTTGAGTTGTTGCTGTGTTTCTGGTTTTTCCTTATATTAGGAGGAATGTTATGTTCCTGGAGGCACGCCCCCGACGCCCTGGGCGTGTGGCGCGCTGGTCATGTATGTGACTCCCTATAATAAAAAGAGGTCTTGCACGCACGCACGCATTCTGATGCGCGCAGACCGAGCAAACAAGTTATTCCCAGTGTCCGACTGAGTTAATTATAGGGCCACGTGTTAGGCCTAGTCAGGGTTAGATGCCCCGGAGTGCAGGTCCCAGATTGATACTCCTAGGGCAGTCATTTCCCTACTACAGGACACAACAGCAAGGATTATTTAATTTGTAATTATTGCTGCTGTAAATGTGTTGACTTGACAGATTCCCTTTAGCATTTGGTGTCTCTCTGTGCTCTTGTTCGTCACATAATTGGGCAGGTCCCATTTACCCTGCTTTATTTTCTTGTTTTTTCCGTAATGCACAACACCTGCTTTTAAGTGAATTCAGGTACAATTGTGATGGGAGTTTTTAAATATATTTGCTTGCTAATTATATTGAATTACGAGGTGGGATGCTTCTTCTACGCTACTATATTTTACATAATCTTCGTGGAGCTAATGATATTTATTTTTTAGAGAGAAAGTTTAGTGCCTCGATGTCCTCGCAGCTGCTGCTTGGTAACTCTTTTTTTCTAGTTTCATGTTCAAATATTTCATTGATTTTGATCATATATAAACAAGACCACACAAAAAAGAGCATCCGAAAAAGGTACACATGTGTTATAATTTACTAACTAGTGAACTATCAAACAGTTATTTAACATTTTATTATCGACTAAACAATCTTAAGTATCATAAATATAATTATATACTGTAATAAAAGAAAGGAAAAGCAAGAAAAGGAAGACAAGAATAATAAAAAAGGAACAGAAAAGAGTAGAAGATAGAAAATAGATAAATCCTTTAATAGAACGAAATATTACAACTTAAAATCACTCTAGTAAAATTTGAATAGAACCAAGTAGTTGTATTAAGAATAGTTACACAATTATTCATTTACTCAGCAGATTAGATATAGTCATGGCTGTAAAGCTATATATTTATCAATTGGTTTCCAAAATAAAAGATAATTAGAAGTGTTAGGAATAACACCTGTAAGGGATAAAATGGCTCCTCTTCTGGGAAAAAATTATCCATACCCATCACGTATGAACTGACATTAATGAAGCGTTTTTCAAATTAGCAGTAATAGATTTCAACGCAGCTGAAACAAAAAAAATCAAAAAACTAGCCTTCAAGATCTATCAATTTTGTTGTAATAATGACAGATTTATAAATTATTATAGTGTAAGACAATATATCAATAATATTCAATATTTTCGTTACTATGTTCCAAACATCATTAAAAAACTTACCAATGTTTGGACAATCAAAGAGCATATGTTGTAACAGTTCTTCTTGTTGGGAGCAATTAGAACATATACAAGAATTCAATAATTTAAATAACCTAAAATGCGTCCATTAGCAATTCAATAAAATAAATGTATTTGTTTGATATATAGAAAAGGGCAGCCATCCTGAGATGTTATTCGGCCAGATTTCTCACCAAATATCTAAGGATAATACAACATCTAATTCTTTATTCCAAAAAGAAGTTAGGAAACTAATATTATCATTTGCACTTCCATTAAATATTTTATAAAAGAGGGCTACAGCATGGGAAGAGGAGGCAAGGGTTTGTATGCATATAGCCAAATCAGATGTCGCATTTTGGGGGAAATTAATATGGAAAGAGCCTAGTAATGAATTACACAATAGATCATATTTACAATTATCTGTAGATTTTAGTTTGAACAATTGCTGTAGTTCATGAAAAAATAAAAAAAAGTGTTTTCACAGTATAAATCTTTCAATTAAAAAATACCAGCTTTAATCCAAGTATTCGAAAATGTGGTGGATCGATTTAACTTAAGTTTAGGATTATACCATAATGATGAGTGTAATGTAAATTTCATTGTGTATTGAAAAACTGAATCAAGATCATTTAATATCAATTTTGTAGATTTCAAAATAGTTGATTTCCGGAACAAACTTGTTAAATTAGACATGGTGATTAATGCCGGCAACGGAACCGGGAAAACCAAGCTTTGTTCAATACTAAGCCAACTTGGAGTATTATTAGGTGTCACAGTTTGAAACTATAATGTTTTTTTTTTTAAAACACCTTTATTACATGTCACACAAGTTACACACCTATGAGCCTACAACCCTGAGGCCGGCAGCATTCAATATCCACGCTTTTTACCCCGGTAACACAGCCCTGTAGCCAACATCCCATGGGGTCCGGCGGCGATTAAGGAATATCAACATTAATATCAACGGCTTGTGTGATGCATAATCAGTTACAGAATTACAGTTTCACTGTATGGCCTTTAAACAATAATTACAAAAATATACCCCAATGTAACCTGCCAGTGCGCCCGAACTGTGTTACAAAGTGACTACGTGTATTGCCCAATGGAACCGGATCACATCCAATGCATACTACATCCTCCACGAAGTGCCACTTTGCATACCATTTATCTGCAGGAGCTTCTACTCCAGTAATCCACCGCCTAATGTGCAGCTACAGCACTCAGACAACCACATTACCTTACGCATCTATTCAATCTGCTCACAGCACAGAACCATCTCATCCCAGCCACCCTACAAAGGGTTCCCAGATATCAGCAGGCCTAGACCCACTGGGCAAAAGGTCCCAATAATTCAACAACTGATCCTTACAATAAATAGCCGAACGTAACCATCCTGCCACAGTGGGCGGGGTTACCTCTTCCAGTGTATCGCTATCTGCCGCTTAGCCAGCAGTAACAATAGGGCAGTTAGCATACGCAAGCCTCTAGGTACCTCCATGACAAAGCCCAATAGTGCCATGAGTGGGTCGACCTGCAAATGCACATCTATGATGTCTCCTATATGTTTTATTACTTCTACCCAGTAACTCTCTATTTGTCCGCAATTCCAAGTTAAATGGAAGAATGTTGCCTCCAATGCCCCACATCTCCAACATTTTGCATCTAGCTGGAGACCCGTGCGACATAACTGCTTAGGTGTACGATATGTTCTGTGCAAATAGTTGAAGTGTATGAGTCTTAGTCTGTAATTAGGTGATAGGTTCTCAAGCTGTGAGCAGCAGAATGCCCGTTGCTTATCAGTGATTATTATGTCTGCTTCCTTTTCCCACTCAGTTTTGGACGTACTCGTAATAACTGGTGAAGTTTCCTGTGTTATACTGTAGATACGGGTAATCAATTTACGGGGAGAGTTGTTAGACAATATATTCTCCAACGCCGGCAGTGATACCGGAGCTTCTGGGAACTGTGGATATCTCTCTTTACATGCTGCTCTCAGTTTGTAATATAATACCATGTCAGAAGCCGAGGGCGCATTCGGCTCACACAGGCACGGCCCGTGCAGGGCGTTATACCGGGGCGGTGACATCAGGCGGGTGAGGGTCAGGGTGGGGGGTTGTAAAATGCGGGATAAGGAGCATTACAGGTAAGTACCGAAAAAAAAAAAACCGAATTTCGTTGCCTGTGCTGCATCACATTTGGCAATGCAGCGCGGGCAACGAAATTCGTTTTTTTTTTCCCGGTACCTATCTGTAATGGTCCATATCCCGCATTTTACAACCCCCCACCCTGACCCTCCGCCACCTGACATCACCGCTCCAGTATAACGCCCTGCACGGGCCGTGCCTGGGCTCACACATCTTTTGCAGCGTCAGGAATTCATCATCTGGATAGAGATCGCTAGCCATTTTCAGCCCCCTATTCCTCGCGTGTTCTGTCACTGCTCTGTCCATTATTGGTTCCAGCAGTGGGTTCCCCCCCAACGGCATTGATGGATCATATAATTCTGTAATGCCAGCCCATCTAGCTATGTTCGTCCATGCCCACCGTGTAGCTTCAACTGTGGTAATGTCCGATGAAGATCGTCTGTACGGGTGGTATACAGTGGCATTGAGCGGAGTGGGAGCAGCAATATCCAGTTCAATGGCCACTTGCTACTGGAATGGAATTGGATGGTGCCAGTAATGCAGATAATGTGCTTGTGCGCTATACGCATAAAGTTCAAAATTGGGAGCCGTAGCCCACCTTGACTAAAAGGAAGAGTCAATAATTTCCACGATACTCTATGTTGTCGTCCCACCCAAACTAATTCCAGGATCCCAGTCCGAAGACGTTTGAATATGTGACTATTTAAGGGCATGGGAATATTCACAAATAAATAAAGCAATTTAGGTAAGATCACCATTTGGGTGATAGCTATGCGCCCTGACAAGGAAAGCGGCAATGTTTTCCATCTCTGTATCTTAACTTCAACCCATTCTACTACTTTGCCATAGTTAGCCAGCCATATTTCCTGTATGGACCTGCTGAACCAAATACCTAGATATTTAACTTTGCTGTTCGTTCACACAATGGGAAACTCGGTATCGCACTGTTTAGTATCATCAGTCAGTGGCATCATTGCTGATTTTGCCCAGTTAATCTGTATGCCCGTCAAGCCTCCATATCTGATAAAGTCTCTCATAATCGGGTCAGTATTGACTGCAGGATTGGTCAAATAAATGGTCATATCATCTGCATACCTGGAGATTAGCAAACCCCTAGAGGTGAAGCCAATGCTGCGGTGCGTGTGGTGTTGTCTGAGGCGTGCTGCCAGAGGCTCAGTAGCGATAGCGAACAGTAGCGGCGATAAAGGGCATCCCTGCCTCATGCCTCTTGTGATATTAATTGTTCCTGATATTTGACCATTTACTTTCACCTTTACTATGGGGGCAGTATAGATAAGCTCAATTAGCTTTATGAATAGAGGACTAAAGCCCATGTGGGTAATCAGGGCAAACAGAAACTTCCACTCGAGAGAGTCGAATGCCTTGGTGACATCTAATAGGGCAGCTACCGCCTGTACTTTTGGATCAAGATAATGGAGTAACCCAAATAGCACTCTAAGATTATGAGACGTGGATCTGCCCGGAACAAATCCAGATTGATCCGACAACGCAATTTGCAGTAGCATGGGCTTCAGTCTGTCTGCCAATAGTTTTGCATAGATTTTCGCATCTAAATTAATTAAATTAATTAATGAAAGGGGACGGTATGATTCCGGACTAGTTGGGTCTTTATCGGGCTTCAGCAGGGTTATAATCGTGGCCTCTCTGAGTGTGGGCGGGAGTATTCCTGTTTCCATGGCCTCTAAATACACCTGATGTAGCCGGGGAGCAAATATGTCTACATATTCTTTATAAAAGGCAGCCGTTAACCAATCGCCCCCCAGGGGCTTTATCAGCTGGCATGCCAGCTATTACACTTTTCACATCGTCCACTGTAATGGGAAGGTCCATATACTGCCTCGCACCGTTATTAAACCATGCTAACACAATGGTGTCCAAATATTTAGTGATTACTGTCTCTTCAGGATTTGTGTGTGATGTGTAGAGTGACCTATAAAAATAAGTCATAGTTTGAAGTATATCCTTTGGCGTCCGCACCACCTCGCCATCTGTCCTCTTTAGTTCAGTGATATAATCCACCCCCCTTGGAGCACGCAATAAAGACGCTATTGTTTTCCCCGCCCAGTCACCTTCACTGTAGCGTCTGGCTTGTGCAAATTTGTGTAGGTATGCTGTTTCCCTCTCCGCCTCCTCCTGAAATGAAGTTAACTTTGCTCTAAGAGCTGCCTGGATGGAATGGGAAGGATGCTCTCTATTATTTCTCTCCAGCTCAGCAATGTCCTGCTCCAGTGTTTCAAGTGTGTCTCTTATTGCCCTAAGCACTCCTGTTTTAAGCGCCATACAGTTACCCCTTGTTACGACTTTACCTGGCTCCCAAAGTGTCCCCGGCGAATCCACAGATCCCTCATTCAACACAAAATATTCAGTTAATTTTACCCTAAGTTCCTCTCTAAACACCTGATCTAGTAACGCTCGTGATGGAAACCTCCAACTAAAGGGCTGCACATATTGTGGTGGAATCTGCAACTTGAGCCGAACGGGTGCATGACCCGAAAATGTACATGGAATATGAGCGGCCTCTACTACCTGGGAATGCAGATATTTGGATAAAAGCCAGTAGTCTATTCTCGACCAGGCATTCCTATGTGCCGAAGGCGCGCTTAAGGCAAGCTCGTCTGCGCTCGTCCGCGACGAGGACGCGACCAGCACAGCCAACTATGCCCAAATCTGTCCGCAGCCCTCACGTTACACCCGGGACGCATTGCTTAATCTACGAGGGTCCGCTCACGAAGGTAAGCTCACCTTTGAAGATTCAGCGTTTCCTCTACCTGACTTCACCCACAAGGGCCTGCTCTTGGGAGGCCTGCTGAACGTCAGATCACTACCTAAGCATGCTACTGAAATCAATCTCCTTATAGAATCCCACCATCTAGATGTCCTTTTCCTAACTGAGACTTGGACTCATGCCAACTGCGATATTGATTTAGCATCTGCCTGCCCTCTAAACTTCAATATTCTGCATCTCCCCAGACCCAAAGGCCGCGGTGGCGGAGTTCCGAGCCTCCTGGCAAATAAACACCATAGACATAGACCCAGTGCCCGGGATTGAGCTCTTTGGTCTGGCCATAAATTGCCACCTAGGAGATATCTTCACGGTGATCATTTGCTACCGACCTCCAGGGGCTTTTTCCATCCCGCAACAGCAAGCACTTCTCACGACTTTTACAAATATGGCAACCTCCCACAACAAACTAGTCATTCTAGGGGATTTTAACCTCTGGCCAAATGGAAGCTTAGATACAGGACTAGACAACCTACTGCTGTCTTGTGACAGTGTAGGGCTTTACCAATTGGTTAAGCAACCCACCCATTCTGGAGGCAATCAACTCGACCTTATTTTTTCGAGTCCTGATCTAACACACGTAGGCGACATTTTGCCTATGAGCTGGACGGACCACTCACTTATCAAATTCTACATCACCAGCACCATAACAAGAAAGCCCTACAAAAGCTTTCTACCAGAATGTACGTACCGAAACTGGAAAGCCCTGGAAAAACTAAGCTCCACCACTAAAGTCTTCGATGTGGAAGATAGTTTCTCTCCTACCAGCTCGGTTGAAAACAACTACAGAGCTTTCAGCACGAGGATAACATCACGGACTCTATTGCCCCACTAAAACACTGTAAACCTAAAGGCAGAGCACCTGCTCCTTGGTACAATGACTCCCTGAAAACTCTCAAATCAGCTTGCAAACAAGCTGAGAGGAAGTGGAGACATGGATACTGTGACAACAATAAAACCCTCTGGAAAAACAAGCTCCGTGAATACAAATCTGCTATCGCAGAGAGCAAATCGTCCTACTACTGCTCTACTATAGTTAACGCAGCTAACAGTTCAAAAAGCATATTCCAGATCCTGGATAACCTCATACACCCTAACTGTGCCAAGAAGACTATCCCCCCATCTCAGACTCTCTGTGACAATCTCGCACAGTTCTTTACGGACAAAGTCGAGACCATTATTAACAACCTGGCAACCCCCCCATCGCAAAACACTCCAACCTCCTCCTGAGCCGTTTTCGCCAACAATGATCCTCCAAGTCTAGTATGCCCTCCTAGGGAAAGTCTCCTGGCCTTTCCCCAGATCCCCGAAGCAGAATTTGAGAGACTGACACTGGGCATCACCTCCGGGTCCCCCCTTGACCCACTGCCCCCTAAAACCTGGAAAGCATGCGGAAAGGAGCTATTCCACACCCTTCGGAGGATTTGCAATCAATCTCTCTGCTGTGGACTCGTTCCCAACCCCTGGAAGCAAGCTCTCATCACCCCGCTACTGAAAAAACCATCTCTGAACCCAGAGTGCCTTTCCAACTTTCGACCCATATCACTTCTACCCTTTCCAGCGAAAGTGGTGGAACGATGGGTCAGCACCTGCCTGTCAACACACCTTGAGCAGAATCACGTTCTGGACGACTTCCAATTCAGATTTCGTCCAGCCCATGGCACCGAAACAGCAGTGCTTACTGCCATGGAAGAACTTCGAGAGCGGGCAGACAGGGGCCAAGCCGTGGCCTTGATCCTATTGGACCTGTCTGCCGCATTCGATACTGTCAACCACGTGATTCTGCTAGAGAGGTTGAGAGAGGCTGGGGTTGACGGCACTGCCCTGCTCTGGTTCCACTCTTATCTCAGAGATAGGAAACAGGCTGTATCCCTTCCCCCTTTCCAATCTGCCTTCTCCCCAGTCCCTCACGGTGTACCCCAGGGTTCTTCTATCAGTTCGATCCTTTTCAATGTTTACTTAAAGCCACTGGTCATTCTAATCAAAACCCATAATATGACTACAGTAAACTATGCGGACGACACCCAGCTCATTTTCTCTTGGGAAGGGGAAAACTCTATCCCCATGGAAGCTTTCCACGACTGCCTAAGAGACACTGCAGGCTGGTTACACCGTAATTCCCTCCACTTTAACTCCTCTAAAACCAAGGTTTTGTTCTGTCCTGCGAGCCGAATCCCTCGCCTTCTGCCTGGGGAGTTCTGGCCCCCGGAAAACCCAGATAAACCGCTACCTGTTGCCAGTGTTCGCAATCTGGGCGTCATGCTAAATAACAAACTTAGCATGGAAACGCAGGTAACCAGAACAGTCGCTACCTGCTCGGCCCTGATGCGCTCATTACACAAAATCCTGCCATTACTACCAGCTCAGGCCCGAGCATTGATAGTCAGGTGCACTATTCTTAGTCGCCTTGACTATTGCAATGCCCTCCTGCTCGAATCTCCTACGGTACTTTTGGACAGATTCCAACGAGTCCAGTCGGCAGCAGCCAAATTGGCCCTTGGATGGACCAGGAGATCCTCGGCCACTGCTGCCTTAGCCGAGCTACATTGGCTTCCCTTGAAGCAACGAATAGCCTTCAAGGCTCTCTGCTTGGTCTTCAAGGCATTACACGGATCAGCACCAAGACCCCTACAACTAATGTTTTCTTGGTACATCCCAACCAGAACTCTACGATCCGCGACTGCCTGCCTTGTGACAGTACCCAGATTTAAGAAGGCCAGGATCGGGGGAAGATCTTTCAGAGTAGCTGCTGCTAGGCTCTGGAACAGTGTGCCTGCCGACATTCGTCAAATTTCACAGCTCCTACCTTTCAGGAAACGAATAAAAACATGGCTCTTCCCCTAGCTCTCCCCCGCCACTTCCACCCCCCCCCTTAATCAATTCCCATCGCTTCTAACTCAGGAGTAAGCTTTTCAGTGCCAGGATACCTGCCAGGTGACAGCAGCGCTCTATAAGTGTTTTAAATAAATAAATAAATAAATAAATAAATGTGCCCTCCCTGGCCTCTGGATGAAAGGCCCTCCATGTGTCCATCAACCGAACATCTACAATAATTTCTCTCAATACCGCTGCCGCTCTAGGGTGGTGGTCGCGAGCCGCACCCTGTCTGTCAGCTGTAGAAGACATGACCACATTAAAGTCTCCACCCCATAATATCGCCATCGGCCCACATGACTGTATCCTATGCTAAATGTTTTGAAAAAATGACGGGCTATCTACATTCGGACCATAGGTGTTAACAATCAGCACTGGAGTATTACATAGCTTCCCAATAATAGAATATATCTACCCTCTGTGTCTAAGACCGATATATGTGTTTTCCATTGCAGACCTCTACGTATTAAGATGGCCACACCTCTAGCATAATTCGAGTACGGGCTTCCACAATCACACCCCACCTATTATGCTTAAGCATAGTATTAGCAGATGCCAAATGGGTTTCCTGCAATAAGCAGATATCCACCCCTCGTCGCACCAGATAGGAGTGTACCAACCTCACCTTTCTGCGGTCATTTAAACATCTAATATTCCAAGATAGGCAAGTGATGGCCTTCACAGACAGCCCATGACAACAATATATACATAAGCAATCTGCCTCTTATCACCGGCCAGTGACAACAGGAACCGTTTAATTCCAACATCAATTTCCACTCCATGGAAAACAGTTACACAACCAATGTGTCCAGTGCGTGGTACCATATATAGGCAATTCAATTTCACCAATCTAGGCTGAAGACATAGCAGGCAAATAAACAATAGAAACTCCCCGTACCTCACCCCTCCCACTCCACCCCCAAACAGGTTGAGCATTTCCCACCCTAGCTACCAACCCCACCCTATCTCTCGTACCAACAACAGTCCCCACTCCACCAACACATACCCCCCAATCAGGTTGTGTAATCCCCCCACCCGCTGCCCAGAACAACAAACATATCAAATACAATGTCCAACTTGAGGGAATCATCCCATTGGGTGCGCAGGTTGTCCGTCACCTAACCCTGTACTCATGACAGGATGGCCGAGCTGTATACGCCACATACGCACATCTAGGGCTCGCCTCAAGACAATTTAACCCAGTATTTATCGGGAAGAACCCCAAGTTCTGGGACAGTGTGGGCTCTCCAAAATAATAACATGGACCGTATCCTACCAGCCATCAGTGTGCTTGCTGTCTCGCCTCTCCCACTGTAAACGACTAGGGATCTTACCACACTTCACAAATGACTGCATGTCAATCATTGTCACTGAGTCTGCCCTCCGTCTGTCCTCCGTCCGATGACTTCTGCTGCTTCTGGTCTTTTGCTAACTGCTTAGCATAGTTGAGCGCCGCCTTAGCATCAACGAAAAAAGTGGGTCTGCCAGGGCCCTGAACCTGCAATTTGGCCGGATAGATCAGAGCATATTTGGTACCTATCTGTTGAAAGATTTTCTTCGCAGGAAGAAATTCCCTACGGGCGTCTGTACCTGCAGGGTAAAGTCTGGATAGAGCGCTACATCATTACCACGATATTGTATTGCTCCTTTCTCCCATGCGAGGCGCAATATCGTGTCCCGATCTCTATAGTTAAGCACCCGGGCCAATATTGGTCGTGCCGGCGTGCCAGGTTTTGGTCTGGGCCCTAGAGACCGGTGAGCTCTTTCTATAAGGAACATGGGAGACAGACTGGGCCCAAACAATTCTTTTAGCATGGTTTCAACGTATTGCTTCATATTTTGAATGTCTGTCGATTCCGCAATACCCGTTATACATATGTTGTTGCGTCTCGATTTCGCCTCCAAATCCTCATTCTTCTGTTGGATTAGTGCCAATACCTTGTCATTTCCTCTTACTTTCTTCTCCATGTCAGTTTGGCCCTCCTCCGTCTCTGTAACTTGTGTTTCAAGCACCTGACCTGCCCTCCTGCTTATCCATCCTTCGTGTAATTCTGTCCATTCGTTCGGCCAGAGTGTCCATCTTGGAGTCAATGCCCTGTAGGCTTGTTTTCAGTTCCTGGAACATGGAGCTGACATCCGCCGCCGGCAGTTGGCCCTGCATACCGTCCTCCGTTGGCTCAAGCTCCGCTGCATCCGTTTCAGTTGATTTATTCATTTTCTTGTCGAAAGTGAGTTTCGGTTGCCGCGTTTCCGGCTTCCCCATTGTGGCACAATGTTTGTTATTGCTCAAGTAGGCTTCCAACACTTTGTACACCCCGTGCCAGTGGGCGTCCTATTGCTCACTCAGGGATACCTCCATGTGATCTGCGCCCCACAAGACGCTTATCGGCCATCCACCATTTACTGCCAAGTAGCTTGACGCGTATCCGTCGCACTGTACTGTTAGCTGACCTCAGGACACTGCCCACTTTGTCTTATCACAACCACTGCAGTGACCTCCGAGTTACTCCGGCCGTGTGATCACCACCCTTCACAGCAGACTGCGTCCCTTGGAGCCAGCATTAAGTTGTGTGCAGTGATTTTGCCAATCAGCAGCCCTTATATGAGCTACCTTGAATTGCGGCCCTATGCCACTATTAGGACTGGGAGTCCGGCGCGCCCGTGCAGTCGTCTCGCACTGCCCCTTTTCTAAAACGGCCCTCGCAGGTGACCATGAACACCAGCAGTACCCATCAGGTCCATTTCATATGCAGTGCATTGACCACCGAGGAAGAACGTTCCAAACCAGCCCAGCATGCAACTTAGCCGGCCGCCGTGCTTACATCAGCCATGGATATCAGTAATGTACGTCCCAAATCATACAGCTGCGCACTTGGAATGAAAGTTATATGAGATCCTATATGCGCGGTGGGTGCCAAGAGCGAGTATACTCTTTCACACCTATTGTCCAGTCAACTAACCATTCAACACCTTACTGCGGTGTAACGATCGTCAGTTCAGCCACCATGCACCCGTGTAGGCAGCCCAGCACCTTCTCTGCGCCGTCCAAATTAGCGTATCACAGATGCCTCTCCAGCTACCATGAGACGCGGCCTGCCTCAGGAGACCCTTGGTAATCCGCCGTAAGTTCGGACCGGGCTCCCAACATAGACTCCTTCTGCCTGCACAAGATGGCGGCCGTCAGGGCCCTGCAAGTCCACAAGACATGGCGTACAATAGCCTGCTCCCTCTGACACATCACGCACCACTGCCCTATTGTTATCGGGTTCCGTGAAGCCACCGGCGCCCATGCCTGTAATCTCCACTAGGTAGACAACTCACGCGGCCCATCGGCATCCACAGCCACAGCGGTCGTCCCTCCTCCACATCGCTCGGCCGCCTCCAGTACGCCGCTGCAGCAACATGCGCCGAACAGGCAGGATCTCTTCTGTCCCCGCCGCCGGGGCTCTTCCCAACAGCCTACAGACTTCTCAGCTCATGCCTCGCAGTCCACTGCAGCCTGAGGGTTCGCTACGCCGCCTACTGTCATTTTCCAGCACCACGACTCCCAGGCAGCCCGCTACGCAAGCTCCCGGACTCCACCAGTCACACAGGCCTCACAGCGAGCTCGGAACAGCCTCAGCCTCCGCACCTCACTCCCACACGCCACAGCTCTTAAAGTTATATCCAACAGCAACGGAGCTTCCCCGCTCACGATTCCATTAGTGACACTCTATGTACGGCGTGTGAAATACGGATATTTTACTGACTTATTAGCTGCAAGATCAAGCAGCCATTCCGCTTCACGGCCAAGCCACGCCCCCCAACTATAATGTTCTTTGCTTCAAAATTAAAGCTTTGATACTTTACAAAATCAGGTAAACCTAAACCACCATTGTTCTTGACAATCTTAAATTTCATATAGCTTATACGAGGAGGTTTGTTATTCCAAATAAATCTGGTAATGATGCTATCAAGTTTTTTATAGAGTTTAAGAGGAAGCTCTATAGGTATCATGGATAGAAAGTAAAAGATTTTCGGAGCAATAACCATTTTAATAGAATCTCTCTTACCCCACCAGGTTAAATGCAGTGCAGACCATTTTAGAATGGTTCCTCTGATATATTCTAAAATACATTCACAGTTTAATGTAATGGATTGTTTTATATTAAGTGAAAATAATATACTCAGGTACTTGATTTTGTCAGCGGGCCAAATTATATCTTTGTTGGGAACCATAACTTGTAAACAATGAACATTTGGGGGAACAAATTCAGTTTTTTTAGTATTTAGTGAGTATCCTGAAAATTGAGAATAAGCATTAATTAAACTTAATAATGAAGGAATTGACGCAGCTGGATTACCAATATAGGGAAGCACGTCATCAGCATATGCAGAGGTTTTAATAGGAACATTGTTAATAGTAAGACCTTCAATTTCTTTGGATTTTCTAATCGCAAGTAACAAAGGTTCTATTGCAAGTGAGAAAAGTAAAGGTGATAACGGGCATCCTTGCCTAGTACCTCTGTGAAGTAGAAATTTATGGATCTCTGACCATTAATAAAAAGTTGAGCAGACTGACCCGAATATAAAGCGGAAATCATACAAATAAATGAAGGACCCATATTAAATGCAGATAATGTATGGAAGAGATATTGCCAATGTACTTTGTCAAAAGCCTTTTCTGTATCGAAGGCTAGAAGGCCAGCAGGTTGAGTTAATGATGCACCACTTTCAATTGCATGGAGCAATAATCTTACATTGTTTATTGACTGTCTTTCGTGAAACCTGATTGATCAATATGCACAATGGAATGCAATACTGAAGGTAATCTTGTTGCCTGGATCATTGCGCAAAGTTTACAAACCTGAAAAGTCAAGAAATAGGATGATAGTTTGAAACCATTGAGGGGTCTTTATCAGGCTATGGAAGTACTATAATTAAAGCTTCAGTAAAAGACCCTGACGTTGTTGGTGTAAGACTAAAATGAGCAAATAATTTGAATAAATGTGGTGACAGGAGAGTTGCAAATTCTTTATAAATCTCTGCAGGAATACCATCCGGGACTGGAGATTTACGCAACGTTTGTGATTTAATAGCAGAGAGTACTTCATCAATAGAAATTGGCATATCCAAATTATCTTTAACTGTTTGAGAAATTTGAGGTAAATTACACTTCTCTCTCTGAATAATACTTAATTAATTCATTCACTATTGCTGTATGAGATATGGCTGTTTGTCCATACAATTTGTGGATCGCACTAATTTGAGTTTCATCTTTCTTAATATGCAAATAGTTTGCTAAAAATCATCCAGATCTATTAGAATTAAAACAGAATTTAGCTTTTGAATTAGAGATTTGTATGCCTACTCTTGTACTTAATATAGAGTTTAGTTCATAGTCATAGTGTTATGGAAGAGATACATCGGTGATGTGCTACTCATTTGGGAAGGAAATGAGTCTGAAGCCACTGACTTCATGGCCTGGCTGAACTTACAGGACCCTTTTCTCAAATTTACCCATACAATGTGCAGACCACAAATAGTTTTCCTGGATCTGAACATTTTTGCAACAGGAGACTCACTGAGAACCACAACACACTTCAAACCGACAGCGAAAAACTGTCTCCTGCTGTATGACAGCTTTCAGCCGAGACAACTCAAAGAGAATCTCCCATTTGGACAGTTCCTGCGCCTGCAAAGAAACTGCACGGAGAAAGAGGATTACAAGCAACAAGCAAGAGAACTGTCCATAAAACTGATCACAAGGAAATACCCCCCACACCTAGTGAATCAAGCCAATAAAAGAGTGGGTAACAATCATAGAGAAACACTCCTGAAGGTCAAACAGGAAGAAAAACCTGAGAGTGAAAAAAGACCAGTCTGTATTACAACGTTTAATGTAGCATCGGACAAGGTGGCCAAGATTGTGCAGAAACATTGGCGCATCTTGAAAAGTGGAAGTTTGGACATGCCGAGACCTATGGAAAGGGAAAAATCTGAAAGACATTCTGGTGCACACACCCAAAAATTACAACTCCCAGCGGGGATAACCAAAGAGTCTTACAGCCCTTACCCAACGGACATTACCCGTGCAACAACTGCAGTGTATGTCACCTGACGTCACCCACCAAGAGTGTGACACTAAACAACAACATGGTGTGGGAATTGTGTAAATTCACAAATTGCAACACTGGAGGGGTGGTCTACCTAACAACCTGCACATGCAGCCTTCACTACATAGGCATGACGACCAGGAAGGTTAGCAAAAGGATAATTATGCATCAAAGTAACATCAGATGCAGGCGAGCAACCACAAAGATGCCCACACATTTTATTGAAAAACAACACACCCCTAGCAACCTCCATTGGGTGTTGCTGGAGCACATAAAACCTACTGAGCACCTAAAACAAAAACTCCGGGAGAAGTAGCAATGTTGGGTGTTTAAACTATGCACAGACACCAGGGGTTTGAATGATAATATCCCCTAGGGGCAATTCACAAAATAGGAATAAAAATTACCTCAACAACATGGACACATGAAAAAGTCATAAGAAAAGTATTTGAATATTGCTATCTCTAGAAAACTTCCTTTGCACCCAATCACACAATATTTGCTGCACCATGAGCCCCTGCAGAAGTAAATGCTTGCCGAGGGGGGTAAACATGACAAAGAAAGTAACTTTACTCTCAATGTAAAACCACACGAATAACATAAGAGCCCAACTTCATCCAACATACCGGTCTTTGTACATGAATCAGACCGCACTACAACATTACCTCCCGAAAATAATCATGACCTTACGGGCTATAACACACTTATAAGAAATTCCCCTATAAGTACTTCATTTAATACAGTTCCACTTCATTCCCCCAACATGGCTGATGTTTTCCCATACTTGGGTGGCCATTTCTTGGTATAGTTACTGCTCTAGCATCAATCCGATGACTAGTATTTAACCCGATACCCGTGGAGAGACGTGTTAATATGCAGTCTCCAGGGGTAGGAGTAGGTGAATTACTGCAGAGGCGAAATCCACTCAAGTAAGTGTCCCGATTTCCTCCCTAACAGTGCAGCCACTACAGATTGTGTTTGGTGGCAAAAACTGCAACAATGGACAACCGCGATACCGCAGCACTTGCTCTCTCGCGGCTGTCATAATATCTAATCATTCATTACTCTCATTTCAGAGTATGAATACGAGCCCCTCATCCCCTCCAGACCATGGGGCTAATCTGAACCTCATTTGAAGTATGTAATGGCGCAATATGCAACGTTTTCTTTGTGGTTTATGTATGTGTCGCCACGTGGTGTCTATGTATCTGTTTTTAAAAAACACACTTATATTCATTTAGGATCTCCCTAGGAGACGACACATGCACATTTAATTCCACCGATAAGGCACAATGGAACCGACGACTACGATGGTATTTCACGCATAACAAACTATAGTAAGTGTGTTCTAGACGCTTTGTGCTGCATGCAGTTTAATACCTGCCTGTTCCCTGGCAGGCAGATGTATGGCTAACATTGTTCTGTTTTATCTCCTACAGATACTACGATCAATTGAATTAAAATCATATGTATTGTAGTGCTCACACAGTAGGTGTGTACACATCACTTCTCACTTAACTATTTATTTACCTCACTTTTAAGGTCACTTAGGAGTAGAGCGCACATGGCTGGCCCCTGTGTGGTCCTGAGGAAGATCCTTGGGGAGGCTCAAAACAAGTTGACCAACACTAGAGACTTTTAACTCATTATGGTTACATCGTTGTCTAGTACCCCGGTTTTTAATATACCAACTAGGAGCTAGAATAAAGTGTTTCGCCCACTAGCAAGGTATTTTTAGATTTTCTATTGACTCCACCAGATACTGCACCGCTCATAATCACCTATTAGTGCTCCTAAGTAATTTTGCAAGTCGAAGCACGCCTCAATCCACAGCGGATTGAGAGCACCCCAATGATGAAGCATGTCACCAGTGGGAAACCTCGGTGAGTGAGGGGACTCAAGAAATCATTTGTTCTTTCTTGTCATAAATACCTGACCTTCCATTTCAGTTTGAGTTGCAGTCAAACATCACCCTAACTAGGTCCTCTATCCGGTAATTCATTTATTTTGCGTACATAAATACATCAAAGCCATCTCTCCGCACTGGAAGCACACAGGCGTGCCTGGGCTCAGCCCGGGTAAAGTACGGGCAAAGACGGGCCCATCTTGGCCCATCATAGACCGGAAGAGGCCAGGCCCCACCTCTTGATCTTTTTGTAATCCACAAATTGTTGCCTCTTCATTGGTGGTGAGCCCTCGCCCTTCGTATAGAATTTTACAAACTAGGAGACTCCGCCTCACCATATATAGGCATTGCGGCCCTTGTGTGGAGGGGGCCTTGTGAGTCAAATATAAAATTATCTCCATATATTATTCTGAATTTACCTCCTCCTGATGGTGAGGAAAAAATATTTGACTTAATATTTTTACTGCGGATATTTTCCAGCTTATTTAGTGCACAGTGAATGTTGAATGCTTTTATCAACTAGATTAGGCCTTGTAGACCTATAATGTTGTGTTTTAATTACTGGCTGGAGCTTAGTATATAATTCCTCATACAAAGACTGTTTTATCATCGACCCAGATTTAACAAATAGACGCAGTGGGCCCTGAGAGGATTGGAACCAACAAAGTGAGAACTAAAACAGAATAAGAGCCAGTGTTCTACAGTTGACTCACAAAAAGTAAAAAAGAAAGGCAGCAACTCTGTCAAAACTTGTTGGGGGTCCACGCCTGACATTTATGAACTACCTTACACGGGCAATAGGGGCTATCAAATAGCAGATTACCTCTGTGGAGGAGACCCTGAATTTAAAAAAACAGGGGGCAGACGTGACTTTGAGTAGTGGGCCCACATTAGGAAAGGTTGGTCATGCTTGTCAACCGAGGTTTCAAATGGCCAATTGCCAGTAAATAGCTGTGTCCAAAATGTGTCAGATCATATATTTGTAAGTGACCAAGAATGTAATTCCCAACCACCATCGAAGCGCCCCAGAAATCCAAAATAGTCCCAAAACATCTGAGGATACCCATATAGATATTAGGCCGGAACCCTTAAAAAACAAACATTAAAAAACGCTTAAACGGTGAAAAACTGAGGCAGGCCTGAGGGGAAAATCTCTTACTAATAGCCAATCCAATAACTTGTTGGGCGTTCTTAGAAAGCTAATTAATAAAATGGATGACTTAGAAAAATTCATAAGAGATGCCATAACCAAATTACCTGAAAGAGTGGCCTTAATTGAAGAGACCTTAGATAAATGCTTAGAAACATCAAAGCATTATAAAAATGGTAATTCACTAAGTAAGCACACAGATCCAGTAAAGTTTACTGGCAGTGAGATAACATATCCACGATCCATTCAATCAGCTCTACAGAAAGATACACAATCCATAGGCATACATTGTAAAGAATGCCATTTCCCACACATAATCTGCAGGGAATATTTAAATGAAATTATGTTCTCACTTGATCTAGGTTTTGCCAATGATTTATGTTCTCTGTCAGTCCCCTTCAGCCATACTTATAATGGAAGAGGGACATGTTCGACCATTGACTATATTCTTCTGTCAAACAGGCATTCAAGCAGGCTTAAACGTTTTACCACCACTAAAAATGCTATGAGCAATCACTTTCCATTAAGCATCCCTTTTCTACTGCCAAGCAATTTAATAATGACTAAGGCTCATACTGTTCAAAAGATAGCTCTGAACAAAATTAACAGCTATTCCCTACGCTAGCCTATGGTGGACCCGACTGGATGTACAAGGTTACTATTAAAAAACTGAAAATCTGTCTTTCCAGTTTGTCTCAGTGAGACTACCCCCATGCTGAAATTTTTACATCCTTTAGACAGATCTCTAGAGAAGTCAAAAAGGCCTTACAAGGCAGGTTTGACGCCAAATGCACTTAAGCTTATAGTGAACTGAAATATGTTTTAAATAAATCTACTAGAAATCGACATCAAATTAAAACAGCTAGGGGGGAATGTAAACGCGCCCTGAAAGAACGCAAAGGCGCGTTACGAGAAGAAGCATGGGCAGCACTGTACAAAGTCACTTTAAGTAGAGATAATACAGCATTTTGGAAGGCAGTAAATGCCCCATTTTTAGCCCCTCAAGATATACCATCTATAGAGATAGCTATTGCTGAGGACCAATGAGTGGACCATTATTCAAACATGTACAATAACAACATACTTGAGACATCAACGGTTATGACCCAATCCCTTTTTGAGATATCGACACCCAGTTACATCCTATAGATCTACATTTTACTTTAGATGAGGTCAATCGTGCCATTAAGGCAAGTTTGGTGCGAAAGCTTTTGGCCCTGACGGACTACCTATAGACCTTTATAAATCTAATTTGTCCCTATGGGGCCCCTTTCTAACACAATTAATAGCAGTGTGTTGCTCTTACAGCTTTATAACAACTTGGTCAGAATCAATATTGGTTCCAATTTTTAAGAAAGGCGACCGTCATAACCCTGTATGTTATCAACCTATATCATTGCTTTACTCCCTGGTCAAGGTGGTGGTGAGATGCATTATACTCAATAGATTACAGGACTGGGCTGAAGACGATGGATTTATAACTGAACTGCAATATGGTTTCTGAGAGGGTTTAGGCACGGTCCAGAAGGGACTACATTTAAATATCCTTTTGGGAAAGTACACACTGGCTAAGCAGAGTAGGTTATATATGGCATTTGTAGATCTAACTGAATCCTTTGACTGCATAATACATGATAAACTAAGAAACATCTTAGAAGATATAGGCATGGAAACCTCACGTATTCATTTCTTGAAGCAGCTATATAGCAATGCAAATGCAAGGGTTCGTTATGGGACCACTGGGAGTGCACAGCTATGTTTAAAATGCTGAGAGGGGTAAGACAAGGTTTTGTCTTGGCACCCTTTTTCATTTACACTTTATATCAATGAATTATGTCACGTCCTGGCGAATCAGTGCCAGGTCCTGCCACAAATTGATAAGCGTCCAATGCCTGATCTACTGTATGGAGATGACGCTGTTTTGATGTCGTGACACAATTGGGGCTTCAAAGGGTTGTGACTAGTTTTTCTATGTTTATGCATAACTTGGGCCTTAGAGTGAACCCCTCTAAAAAGGTTGTCATAAAATGTGGGAACGATAGCACAAAATGTAGAGACATATTTATTGATAATAACAAGGTCGAATTTACTACAAGGGTCTCTTCTCTAGGCATTCTTTTTGACCAGAAGGGGACATTGTCCCAGGCTGTTCAAGCAAGCAAAGTATTATTTATGAAAGCTACTGCTGCACTAGCCAACTTTGCTAGAAAACTGGGAAGACAACCAGTTGTAGAATTACTACATATTTATCAAGCAAAACGCATCTCTACGTGCTATGTATGGTGCAGGAGACTGGGGCTATGCAGATCCTTAGCCCTTGCAGTCAGTTGAGAATGCCTTTTTTTTAGATATTTGTTGGCAGTCCCAAGCAGTACATCTACTCACATATGTCCTTCTGAACTAGGGATCCCGTACATATCCGACCTTATAAAAATACAACCTATTTTATTGTGGCACAGGATACACTATGATCGGGAATGCAAACGACAACTGTCAAACACTACTCATTACAGACCATTGACGGAGGATCCCACTAAACGGCTGATGACAACCATCACTAGCCTTATCATTGAAGCCGAGACCAACGAATGGATCAGCAAGAAAGAAGCTGAATTCCTAGTAACAACGGACCCAGTGACTCCTTATTTCTACACCCTCCCCAAGATTCATAAGGGTACCACTCCTGTCCCGGGCAGACCGATTGTCTCTGGCATCGGATCACTGTTGGAACCTCTGTCCCAATTCTGTGACGCCTTCTTCCAACCATTGGTGAAGCAGATCCCGTCGTATCTACAAGATACCAGAGACGTCCTACGTGTGATCAATGACATCAATGGAAGGGAGGACATTGACCTACTCCTGACCCTAGACGTAGAGGCGTTGTACACGAACATTCCGCAACAAGCCACACTAGAGGCTGTGGACTCTCTGATGCGTCAGGAAGAATGGACCTCCCCCACTCCTATTGCCTTCATCATGGAGCTTGCCCACATAGCCCTGACCGAGAACTTTTTTCGATATGAATCACAACTGTATCATCAGGTCAGTGGTACCTCAATGGGTTCGACTTTTGCTCCAAGCCTGGCCTGTATCTACATGGCGTCTTTTGAAAAGAACTACATCTACCCTCCAGAACTAAACCCCTTTCGAGATAACCTCACACTCTGGCGTCGATATATCGATGATATCTTGATTTTCTGGAAAGGTGACCGCCCTAGCTGCGAGGCCTTTTGCCTATGGATCAACCAGCAGGACCCATTCTTAAAATTTACGGGCACTATCTCGGAGACATCTATACCCTTCCTAGATCTAACGATTCAACTGGATCCATCAACGATCAGCACCACCCTGTTCAAGAAGAAGACTGACAGAAACAGTCTGCTCCTGTATAATAGCCATCACACGAGAGCACTGAGGGAGAACTTGCCCTTCGGGCAATTCCTCCGGATACGGAGAAACTGTAGTTCTGTCCAAGACTACAAACATGAAGCGAGTATTCTACAACATAAGCTCCAAGATAGGGGGTACCCTACACGACTCCTCAAGACATCATGCAAACGAGCACTTAACAACAACAGAGAGTCGCTGCTCGAAGTCCACACAAAAGAAAAGGATGAGACGATCACATGTGTCACGTCCTACACAAAGCACTCGACATTTATAAAAAAGATTGTGAATTCACACTGGGGGATTCTCAATACAGCTGGCATGGAATTGCCTCGCCCGCGCTTTGCATTCAAGAGGACAACAAATCTTAAGGATACCCTTATCCACACTCGCCCGAAAAAATCAAGCACCCGACCAGTTAACACTCTATGGGATCTTCCACCAGTCGTGGGACATTACCGGTGTGGATCATGTGTAGTCTGCCCCCAAACAATCCAGGGCAAAACTATTGAACTACCCAGGGACTTCACTTGGAATATCAATAGACACACCAATTGTAACAGCTCAAGGTGTATCTATGTACTCATGTGCCCCTGCAAGATGCTCTACATCGGGATGACGATGCGCCCTGTCAAACTACGCATCATGGAGCACAATAGTAACGTCCGATGTCAAAAGACCCACACTAAACTGTATGAGCACTGCAGAGAACGAAATCATGGGGCTGAGAACTTGCAATGGACTGTACTGGAATGCCATCCGTCCATGAACCAACAAGCCCTCTTTAAAATGGAGCAAAGATGGGTACATCGCCTACACACTGATGAACATGGCCTGAATGATGCTGTGCCCTGGACTATGCTGTCCAGATAATACATACCAGGGGCTTATTGTCCATTACCAGCTAATTCCTAATTGTTAACATTGGTTTACCTATTCCCAACCCGTTCCAAGATGGCGCCCAGTGTTACAAGCCAATACATGCTTGGTAGTCTTTAGTTAATTCCTAATTGTTAACATTGGTTCACCTATTCCCAACCCGTTCCAACATGGCGCCCATTGTCACAAGCCAATACATGCTTGGTAGTCTTTGTTTTCCATGCCCCCACGCGCCGCGTGTCCTAGCAACACCTGCCAGACACGCCCCTTATGGCGCGCGCGCAACCCGCTATGTTTAGCGGCGGGTACACGGACCGCTTGCACCGGCTTTCCTGCGGTCATACCGATGTGGGCGGGGTAGGTGACTACATGCCTGTGCCAGAAAGAAGTCAGGTAAGGCGCGTTTTCCCTACGCACAACTCACCCGAGGCATTGGATTTACGATCGTCATGACCCTTTGGCGATTGTCACTCCATCTGATGGTAAGCTCTACCGCTCCTCAACCATATGATGAACGGTGATTCGCTTTCTTCTTTTTAGGTGCTATCTAATCAGCACTGACCCCACCAGGTCAGCCGAGGGGATCACCGACCAGGGACTGCGGGTAAGCTCCGCGCATCCGCTACCCCCATGTTTACTGTTTACCATTCACCACTGACTGGGGTTATTCAGTACGAACGTCATCACTGAGGGAGCTATGCCTTTCTGTAAATAATTAGTGCGTTTAAGTGGTAATCCTTCACAGGTTCATTTTTGATGTGCAGACACACACCTACTGAAGCCTGCATGACACACACGTGTTACCCAGCATGGTGTTGCACACGATATATTTGTGATCAAAATACAATGCATGCCAACTGACGATTTCCAATGGCATTTGTTGGCAGGACATAATTCACCTTATTCTGTCCCGCATGTCTCTTTACCATCTCTGAGTATTATTAGTTCACAGGGGTTGTGACCCCCCTCAATACACAATCACTTGCATGTCATTATTTCATGCAATAATGTCTGTAGTAACAAACACACTATTGACTGCACCCTTCTTTTGTCTCCTCCTCTAGTCCCAGGGAGGGCCTCAATGAAGGGTTGATCCTGCGACACAAGTCAGGTCGTATACCCAGTTCCTTAATTATTGAGGAATCCTATAGCAATTTTATGAGCACCTTTGGTCCTGATGAATTGCCTTTTTAGGCATGAAACATGTCGACCACACCTGGACTGAGGGTTGAATGAGGCTTGATTACCCTAATCGTCACGCCTCAGTACCCCTCATCTCTTCACGTATTTTAATGAGGCAGTGAGCCATGTTATTAAAGGTTCCCCTATTGGACTCTACTGACCTGTTTTAACCTCACTCACGCTCACTATTGCACTTCCTAGGTCCCTCACACACATGCACCCATTGGCAAAAGGAATAAAAGATCTCCGCTAAAGTGCAGCACCTTGTGCTGCCCGACGGGCATTGCACCGCCAGCCTGCCGTTGGAGCAGGGAGCCAATGATGACACTGGACATTCATCGGGTGGGATGACAACAGCCATTCAACCGTTGATATGTGTGAGGCACCCTAGATTCCGAAAAGGGATTACTGCATTCCCTGCTTTGTCACACCCCGTAAGAGAGAGGCGCTATTGAGTTACTTTAGGTAATCCCGTTGGGGAACTTTGTACTACTTTTTGTTGATTCTCACAGGATACAGTCCACCACTAAAACCAGTTTTCATCGGGATAATCTGAATGATAGCCTAAATCTACAGCGGGCATCTAGCATCCCATGGTTAAGATATGTTGAAGATTTTATGAAACAAGAGAGGTACTCTTCTACCACACCCCTCACATGGGTCTTTGACTCTTTCAAATACATTGGGGTACAAATGTATCATTCCCAAACAGATGTGTTGGATGGCAATGTAGACAAAGTCATCACGAGGGCTTTTGTCATGCTACCTTTCTGGACGGGACTCCCGTTATACCCTATGGGAAGTGTCGCCATTGCAAAGATGTTACTCCTCCCCAGACTCCTCTATCATTTTACTGCCATACCATATAAGCTCCGACGTAGAGTCTTTAAAGAGCTTGAATAACTCTGGGTATCGCTGATCTGGGGCCGCGCCAGGGCAAGGATAGCCTTGCAGAAATGATATATTCCCCTCTTAGAAGGAGGATTGGAAGCGCCTAACTTTGAACGCTACTATGCTGCGGCGCAACTGCAATGGCAAATGAGATGGTTGGCAGGTGGCAATCTCATGGAATTTGACCCCTGGGCTATACACCTTCATAGACCTGCTCTACTAGAGTGTCTATCCGGCGCTACAACAATGTTACAGTGGACGTGGGGTAATCTGTTAATGATGGCAGCAAGGCAAAACTGGCTGAGGTATGCTCTGTCTATGCGACAGCTATCGCTATACGCTCCGGATCTTCCCCTCGAGCTGTTGCCTGGTACTTACACCTGCCTCAGGAGGGCTGAGATGGAGATATGGAATACTGCTTGTGTAAATACATGGGGGGACCTCTTCGTGGAAACAAACTTATGCGAGTTGGAGCACCTGATACGAGATTGCAGAGTGGTACCGGGGACTTTCCTGCTCAATGCAACATTAATACAAATGTTTCACCAGGCATGGAGGAATACACGTACTGAGCCTGCTACCTCCCAGGTATTACAAACACTATTGACCCACGGCCGAAGGAGAAAAGCAGACACTGCATTGTACAGCTCTCTCAAGCCTGACCCTACACCTCTGTTGACACCTCTACGGGAATACTGGGACTCCGCTTTAGCAGTCAATGTGACTGATAAACAATGGGCACAGTGCATAAGTTACCCTAAGATTATATCAATTAAAGCTAATTGAAAATATACTCAATTTAACTACCTCCACTACACTTACCTAATCCCCCATAGGCGAGCATGTATGTATCCTATCTCTTCGGAAATATGCCCTAGGTGTAGGTCACCGAATGCCTCATTTCCACTCATGGTATGGACATGCCCCCAATTAGGAGCATACTGGAGTGGTATAGCCGAGACTCTGTCAGAGGCGTCAGGAGCATGCCAGGCTCTGCATTCTGTGCTCGGTGTTACCAGATGCAATGCCCGTCCCCCCCTTCAGCGCTTTTAAGGAAGGCCAGGCAGCAGTGCAGGGAGTGACCTCTGACCCCGACTTCAGGTTAGGTCGCCCCCACGCCGCTGCCGCCTGCTCTCCCTGGTCTCCTGCTGCCTCCTGCCGCTCGTATTTTTCCTGTCGCTGCTCCCTGCGGCCCCGCCCCCGGACCCCTCTGTCTCCCCATTCAACGCCCCGCTCCCGCCACCCAGCTGCTCCTCCCTCACGTCAGCGTTTTTATGCAGAACCACAAAGCGACCGCGCGCAGTGGGCGCGCCGCTGGCGCGCCGAAGGCGTGCCAAAGGCAAGCCTGCATGCGCCCGTCCGCGCCTGCACCGCGCCCAGCGCCAGGACCCTTGGCCCCCGACGATGCCATCCCACGCAACGAACTTACGACGCCGCCACCCTCAACGCACTCAACGCCGGCTGGAACCCCCCTGCCACTGAGCCAACCCGAAACGCACCCACGGACTCTTCACCTGCCAAGCCTGCAAATTCTCCTGCCTCCGAACCAGCACCGCTCCCGCCAAGCCAGGGACCAGCAGCACTCACCTCAAGTGCATCCTGCTTAAAACTCGCTACGTCCACAGACACGCCGTTGAACTCTGGAACCTCCTCGACACAACCTCACCAGACGTCGCCTTCCTCACAGAAACCTGGATGAACGCCTCGTCAGCCCCCAACATCGCCATAGCCATCCTGGAGGGCTACAAGATCACCCGGAGGGACCGCGTCAACCAAATCAGAGGAGGCATCGCCATCGTCCACAAAAATACCATCCGAATCACGACCACCTCCGACGACACCCTCACCGCCGCTGAGCACCTTCACCTCCAGATACACACTGACCCCAAGACCACCCTCAGATGCCCCCTCATCTACAGACCCCCGGGACCACACACACAATTCAGCGAAGCAATCGCAGACTTCATCAGCCAGCACGCCCTTACCTCCTCAGACTACATCCTCCTAGGAGACCTTAACTTCCACCTGGAGAACAACAATGACAGCAACACCGCCGCCCTCCTGGACAACCTCGCCAACCTCGGACTCAAGCAACTGGTGAACACCCCTACCCACTACGCCGGTTTCACGCTAGACCCCATCTTCTCCTCCAGCAAGCACATCTCCTTCAGGACCTCCACCGGACTACACTGGACAGATCAGAGCTGAGTCCACTTCAACTTCAGGAGAACCACGAACCACAACCACCCGCAACAGGTTCCCCGCAGAAGCTGGAGCAAGATCACCGCCAACCAACTCACCACCTCCCTCAGCCATAACCCTCCGACCAACACGAGGGACCCCAGCGAAGAAGCCCGCAACCTCACACAGTGGCTCCCCAACTGCGCCAATGACCTCGCGCCACTGAAGAAGCCTCCTAACATACCCGGCAGCAAGAAAGCCTCGTGGTTCACCAACGACCTCAAAAACTCCAAGAAAACCTGCCGCACCCTCGAGAAAGCCTGGCGCCACGACCATACAACGGAGAACATGACAGCCCTCTAAAACGCCACGCGCAAACACCACCAGCTGATCCGCACCACCAAAAGGATAATATTCAAAGAACGTCTGGACAACAACACCCACAACAGCAAGGAACTCTTCAACATCGTTAAAGAGCTCTCCAACCCCAGCGCCTGCAACAATGACATCACACCCTCGCAAGACCTCTGCGACTCACTCGCCTCGTTCTTTCACCTCAAGATCGTCGACATACACTACAGCTTTGGCGCACAGACCACTCACCCAACCACCGAACCAGCGCCCCCCACCACCACCCTCTGCAACTGGACCCCGATCAGCACCGAAGACACCACCCGCATGATGAACACCATCCACTTCGGCTCCCCCACCGACCCCTGTCCACGCCATATCTTCAACAAAGCCGACTCCATCATCGCACGACCTGCGGCCACCAAAGTCATCTGCGGCTTTCCGCAAGGATCCTCGCTCAGCCCCACCCTCTTCAACGTCTACATGAGCCCCCTAGCAGCCATCGCACGCCAACACAATCTGAACATCATCTCCTACGCTGATGACACCCAGCTGATCCTCTCCCTCACCAACGACCCCACCACTGCCAGAGCCAGCCTCCAGGAAGGAATGAGGGACGTCGCAGAATGGATGAAGCTCAGCAGTCTGAAACTGAACTAAGACAAGACGGTAGTCCTCATCCTGGGACCATCTCTCTCTGCCTGGGATGACTCCTGGTGGCCCCCTGCCCTGGGCACCGCCCCCAAGCCAACGGGCCATGCTCGCAACCTGGGCTTCATCCTGGGCTCCTCCCTCACGATGTGCAAGCAAGTAAACGCCATCTCGTCATCCTGCTTCAACACTCTGCGTGTGCTCCGAAAGATCTTCCGGTGGATCCCAACCGAAACCAGGAAGACGGTCACCCAGGCCCTCGTCACCAGCCGACTAGACTACGGGAACACCCTCTACGCTGGAACCACAGCCAAACTGCAGAAAAGACTCCAGCGCATACAGAACGCCTCTGCACGACTCATCCTTGACATCCCTCACCACAGCCACACCTCTGCCCATCTGAGAGACCTGCACTGGCTCCCCGTCAACAAGAGGATCACGTTCAGACTCCTCACCCACGCACACAACGCTCTCCACGACATGGGCCCCAAATACCTCAACAGCCGCCTCGCATTCTACACACCCACTCGCCAGCTTCGATCCGCCAGCCTCGCCCTCGCCACCGTCCCACGAATTCGCAGATCCACCGCCGGAGGAAGATCCTTCTCCTACCTGGCGGCCAAGACATGGAACTCCCTTCCCCACCCACCTACGGCTGACCCAGGATCATTTCTCCTTCAGGAAACAACTCAAGACCTGGCTGTTCAAGCAGTAGCGACTCCTCCTCCCCCCAGCGCCTTGAGACCCTAGCGGCTGAGTAGCGCACTCTACAAATTTGCTGATTGATTGATTGAAGGGTCTTAACACATTTCTGGACCTGGCATTAGGTCTGGCCAAGCAACACCTGGCGATGTCTTGGAAGTACCCATGGTCTCTAGCAAACATGTATGCTAATAGATCTCCGTAAGGGACTGGTATCTGACCAGGTGACCAGACATTTAATGCAGCGAGGCAACCATCATATACTAACTCTGCACAATGGCAAAACTATTTAACCACCATAGAGGCCAAATTACACTCTACTCAGGAGGATACAGCTGCATCATCAACACACTAGATGGCACACCCATAATGACGTCCGGAACAAATGGCAAGACAGAGATCATGTACACTTCGCTCATACCCCCATGACCGCATCTGGCACAAGTGATAACATTTATAATATTATATGACATCAAACCCCCCCTCTCAAGTGCAGGCAACACCATCATATGTACACCTGCTTGCAAATTTACAATTTCGTGGGTAGTTTAGTAAAGCATGTACAGTAATTCTGGAATAAATGTATGGAATACCCGGAACTGGCTATTTATCTTATAGTTAATTAAGTTGGAGGCAAGATCTTAGAGATAAAGAATACTAATATTGTATAAATAATATCGCTATTATGGTTACTTGACATCCCATTAATATTGTATCTGCTTTTCTTCATGCTTTTTATATGTGATTCTTCATCCTTTAAGTTGCCAGTGTGTTACAGTGTAATGACATTGTACTTTTTCTTTTCTTTTCCTGAAAAGTTAATAAAAATAATCCAACAAAAATTAAAAAGATTTTATGAAACATCTCGGGCACCCAGAATACTACGATGACCCTGGTACCATAATTTCGGTTACGAAAAAATAGTCTAAAAAGAAACTGTTTGATGTTCCTTAAAACAAACAGATTCTCAACTGAAATATTAAAGCCAACGGTACTTGCAAATCAAATGAGGTTAACTACTTATAATATTCAGCCATATCTTAAAAACATCTTAGGTTGTTATGATTAGGGCTCCTGGCTTTATGGTATTTATTTTTTTAACATTTCTGATTATCCATATTTACTTTTTCCCATTTTATTGGTATTCATCCATATATATTTTGTGTTTTGCAAATATATGGAGCCATAAAATGGTATATTTCCACATTTATTTCCGTTATAAACATGCACTCATACTCTGCTGCCTGACACGTTTTAGAACATTAAGAAGCCAAATAAAGCAAAACACTACACCTTCACGTAAATATGAGTATTAAAGTACAAATATATGTTACACTATACCTGCATTTACAGAAATCTCAATCTATTTTTAACTTTCCATGCTGCCTATCTGCTCACTTGTTCTCCTAGAAATCACGAAAAACAGCATGGAGAGTCAACCATAAAAAGCACCCTTTTCTGCATTTTTCCGCTTTTAACAATAAATACAGACAGGAAACACTTTGGCCCCCATTAGGATGGCCGGCGGACTTTGCCCGCCCGCCTTCCTCATGGTACAAGGGACCGCCTGCCATAATGGCGGGGTCCCGTGGGGGCTATTAGGATGCGCCCGCCACAGTGGTGGGCGCATACCGTATTATTAACATTGTGGCGGGCGGTGCTGAAAGCACCGCTCGCCGCAATGCTAAGAATACATCTTGTGCATTTCAAAGCACAACGTGACAGGCACCCTGCGGCGCCTGCCACGTTGTTCCTTGAAAGGCAGTGGGGTACCATAGGTACCCCCCATGTGCACCCCCCACCCCTCCGGAGTCCATGGGGGCCCGCAACGGGCCCCCAAAGCAGACTTCGCATGCCTGCCGCCACGGAAAGGCATCCAAAACAGCAAATTGTAATGCACACAACAATGCATGTTTCTGTACCTTTTATTCTGCACCCAAGAAAGAGGTGGATTTTACCAATTTTAAGGCTGATTGGCCTCAGACAATCCCGCATTTTTAGTATTACAATTTTTAGAGAATGAATATAATGCAAGGTCAATAGCATCCTTCTTAAATAGTGTAATCAAATACAGTAAAACGATTTTTATATGAATTTTCCATAATATGTTATCTACAGTAGGGCTTTTAACTTGTGTTACTGACGGTATTTTTAATGTTTTTTTTAAGGTTGTTTTGTTTCTAATGTTAAGTGATATCATGGGCTTTTATGATTTTCTAGCAAACATCGAATAAAGCTATTTTGAATTTAATTGAATTGACAGATATCAAGTCCGACCTATCACTTGTGCATTATATCAAATTTTACTTGTAATATGGTGGACGGGATAACCATCACTCTTGTGATGGATTTACCCATTTGCCAAACTCAAAATCAGTCCCTTACGCTATTCTAGTTTTCTTATTACTCTACATTACTCTATTACTGAGAGAACTCATGGTATTGAGTCTAAGAATTTAAATTAGGTTTGCCTTATTTGCATTTACTATTTCTGTATTGTACTCCTTTTGAATTTTGTAATAAGCTTTCGTGGTTTTCCTCAATTTTATTCTAGAAATCACTTTCGGAGGCAGTCCTTACTTATTAACTGTGTTTTTGAAATTCTGTTTTGAGCCTCATCTCTGAGCCACATTGCCTCATATAATTGGGCCTGCATTGAGCTGTAGGATTTTAGGGGCACAGCACATTCTCATCAATAAGAAATGCAAATCTCTATTTTTTCTTCATCAATATGGTCCAGCACTCATCAATGTGACATATACCAATTTTCCTCTTTCAATTGTTAGTGAATTAAAACAATTACATAGATGCCATATATGTGTTCCGTAATCATTTATTTGTAAATCTCTCTTTAAAATTCATTAAAAAGTACCCAAAGTGTTTCGTCCTCTCGGAATTCTTCAGGGCACTGGACATTGTTTCTTTAGCTTTAGCACTGTCTACATAGGTATTGTCTGTGCCAAGCGGATTCATTCCCCAAGGATATAGTATGTTCTAAAGCCAGTGCGTCAAGTAACAACAGGAGTTCATATGAAGGTCGATTTATGTTCAGTCTTTTTATCCCAGGCCAATCACTTCAGGCTAATCACTACTGGCAGGATTCATTCCCCAAGCATATCGTATGTTCTAAAGCCAGTGCGCCCAGTAACAACAGGAGTTCATATGAAGGTCGATCTATGTTCATTCTTTTGATCCCAGGCCAATCACTACAGGCAGTCCCTGCCTCCTTTATTATTTTGTTAATTTTCCAGTATGAATACCAAAATGGTGGTTTAGGGAGTTGGATGGGCTTCTCAGAGATCTCATATGGGATGGCGGCCGTAATAGAGTGTTGTTGCGGACCCTATGCCTCCCACCTACGGACGGTGGTTTGGGGGACCCAGACTTCGAAGCGTACTATTTGGCAGCCCAACTCCAATGGTTGGCAAGATGGTTAGAGGATAGAAACTTAACTACGCTCTCTCTTCCCGCTGGGGCATTGCATATGAGGTTATTCCCCAGGCTTCTTAACTGCCGCCAGAAGATATCTAGTATAGGAACGCTGCTATTGGTAGTGGTGAAGTGCTGTGACAGATGTGTATCCTGTTCTCAGGAGAGACAGCTGTATGCCCCGGGCCTTTCGCTTGTGGGCATTCCTCAGGCAGGGCTGGGTCTCCCCCTTACGCAGTAACAACTACTGGGCTTGGACGAGGCGGGAATTTGTACAGTGGGAGAATGTTACAGAGATAAGGAGTGGCTCCCGTTGACTTATTTGCTTACTTATCATGAACTTACCGGGCCAATTCCTGAACTACCATAAACTCTGAGGGTCGGTGTCGGAACTTTGCGGTGCTGCCACTAGCGAGCCAGATAACCACCCGGCACTGGAAGCGGTGGCGACTTTGGGCTCCGTAGGGCACCTGGTACGTTGGATTTATAAAGCCATAAGTGACCTGGCGCCTAGGTCGTTGCCGGGTTTAGGGGAAAGATGGGAGGGACTGCTGTCGCGATCCTTGACAGATAGGGAATGGCAGAGAGTCTTAGCAAGCCGGAAGCAGGTGTCGAAGAATACGGCCTTTAAGGCCCTTCAGTTCAACATCCTTCACATGACCTATCTTACACCACATCAGTTGAATGTGGCTTACAATAAAGACGACCAAGCCTGTGCTAGGTGTTCATTGGGGAACACGGACTTTGACCATATGATCTGGTCCTGTCTGATGCTCTCGAACTACTGGAACAAGAATGTAGATCTGGTTAATGTAGTGCTGAATCGCACTTTGCTGTGCAGCCCGGAGGTCTGTCTTTTGGGCCTATTTCTGAGACGTAAATCCCGTAAGTTGGTGCACAGGTTTGTGGATCTGGCCTTCCTCCTGGCCAAGAGGAGGATTGCGCTTCATTGGAAAGCTATGACCCCGCCCCTGGTTACCGCATGGGAAGCGGATGTCACTTGTTGGGTCCGTGTGGAGGAGTGGGTACTAATCTCTGAGAATAAGATTACTAAACGGCGTAAGCCTTATGCTGAGCCGTGCGGTGATGTCGCCAGGTCGTGGGACACTCATCATGGATCAGACCGGGACCAGGGCCCCCAGGGTGATGGGACGGAGACTGACAAATAGGTACACACATAAATGCTGCCCCTAAAGCTCTGCGCCGAGTACTCTAGGTGATGGACTGGATTGAACCCCCTCCATGCCCCCCCCCCACTACATTGTCAGCACTTAACTCCTTTCATACAAATGAACCACATGCACTCCTGGCAGTTATAGATTATTGATTTGTTTTTTCTTTTTTGTATTGTCATTAGTTAAGTTTATTTTCGAGTTAGCACCCAGCCAGATACTCTAGGCTTGTAATGTGGCGATCAAGGAATACACATGAAATGATTGCAATGGAAAATGATCACACGAACATTGTAATATCTACATTATGAGACTTGGTATGGCGACAACCCGTCCCTTGGGCGACAACAATATCTATGCACTGTGTTATGTTCTTATGTAAAAGTGTATGATAATTATTTCCTCCTGATGGAAATGTATGTTAGTAAATGGTGTTCAGTGACATGCTTTTTGACAAAATTTAATAAATAGATTTTCAAAAAAACGAGACTGAAAAGGAAGAACCCAGCCTGTGTTCACAAATGGTATCGCTGCTGTTGTGGTCACGCTCAAAATTTCAAATGTATAGCAGGCCTTCATTTGAACCGCAGGCTGCAGACAACCTATCACCCATTGATTCTCCACTACAAGATTATAATATTAAAAGACATTCACACTTATACCACCACCCTCCATTGGCAGTTACAACTTTTGAAGGGAGAACATATGGCTGTTTGGCTCCCAATAGGGATCAACTAGCACAGAAACAAATTATGCTGAAGTGTTGCTTAGGTGGTAATAAAAATAGTATACAGGAAACATTTTAGATACGACCACCTTGCTTCAATAGAGATTAGTTGTGCTTCCAAAAGTAGATCAAGGCACAAGCAGCAGCTGTAACCCTAGAGACATTTCTACCTATGATACTTGCTATACTTATAAGAATGTGATTCCTACCTCAAAACCAAGGCCATCAAATTTACTGTGCACTGTGCTAATTAAAGGTTAATAAGCAGGCTATGGTTCTATTCATCACAAGACCAGAAGCAACATCAGCTCCTGCAAATTGTGCATTATTGTTGATAGGACAGTGTTAACACTGTGTGCATTGAAGAGGACATTGTCCTCTTACAAGGCTATGGCATGGACTTCTCCCATACTATTTATTCCAAGAGGTTTACATAGCCAACTAATGTTTTATGATTCACAAACCAGCAGTCTGAAACAATGCAAAGAGTTCTGATATGCAACATAGGACTTGAGTTAGGTAGCTTTATCAAGGTCAGAATCTTCTCACCAAGCGCTTGTGCCAAGGCAGATGGAAAAGGTATTCCCATTGATCATATCTCAGGCTTTCTTCATGTTGATCGGATGGAGGCCACATCGGCATCCACCGACGTTTAAGACATACAGTCAAAAACATGACAAAGCCTTTGAATGTTTTGGAAGATTCTGTTACCAGGTATGAACCTGCTGTTGTCTAGAAGCATCAAAATGGAAAACGCCAGCAGCAGCAGTGATCCAAGCTGAGCATCAATTGAGTGCAGTAGAACGAATAGACAATAGTAATGTGACCCACTTTGGCTAGTCTACAACATTTATAACAGCCACTGTAATGAAAGGGGGCAAAGTGCCCTTGCCCTCACAACCAAGTATATGTCAAAAAAGGTCTGTGCTAGTTGACTGACAAGCACTCTAAAATTTGGTAGGCAGGCTGAAGCATGAAATGTGAACGAATTGTCCAGTTGTTCACTCGGGTCCCATAGAAAAATATTTGCGTCAATATTCTACACATACCTGTCGAGGAGCGAGAAGTTCGGCACTACCAGGAAAGAGTAAAATGTAGCTTAGCAATCCTCAGAGATCTTATTAATGTCTGTATGCATTCACACTGCTGATCTGCATTCTTACCACTGCAAAGCTGTAATTGGAGATTATACCATACCTGCCCAAAATAGTCAAGCCTACCAACTTGTCTGTCTTCTCTTCATCTGAATACTGCCCAGTAATGACTTTCAGGTAGTCATGAAGACTCAACCTTTCTCATAGTACTCTGTTATCCTCTGAGTCAGCATCACCAGCAGTGGAGGCTGATCTACCACCTTTGTCTCTAGAGCCTTTAGTTATTCAGAAGGGCATATAACTTGCTGTTCAGTACCATTTGATCACTCGATTATATCATGATATAAATGTTGCTGATGTATACCTTAAATGCCTCCCATTCCATTAATGTTTTTCTGACTGAACCTGTGTCTTCTCAAAAATAATGCATAGTCTCATTCGGTATATCCTCTCACAGCTGTGTTCCTAAGTGTGACAGTTTAACATCAACATCTTGGAATATATGCATGTGGTTTCTTCCAGTTAAGTGCAATACTCAGTGGATTGTGATCAGAGATTGTTGTTTTCAAGGGCTCTCTGCAGGAGGACAGGAGTTCATTCAAAGGATGGGAACACAGGAACCTGCCTAGCCTGGTATCAAATCATTTGTAAGAGAGTAGCTTGAGTATTCCTTGCCTGGAGGGTGTACAGTCTTCCAGACATCCTTCAAGCTACAGTTCAATGCCCAGATAGTGAGACGGTTTGCTAGGGTATCAGCTTGGGCCTCCCAAAGTGTTGGAGGGATCTGACCACCTTTGTAATCATTACACATTACACATTTAAAGCTCCCCAATCAATACAGGTATGTGTGGCGGCCATCCATAAATGTGATTTGCATTGTGCTTACTTTACAAATACACAGCATGAGCAGCAGGTCTTGATTCAGTGAACTGGCATCCCACATGAATCTCACTTGCAAAATTATATGTTGTTTTATACATTCTAAAGGTACTTTGAATTAACCCAGAGTAACTCTCCTTACAAGAAGACTGAACACAATGTATAATACAGTTGAACACTCCACCTTTGTTTCAAGTGAAGGTTTGCAGATTTTGTGAGATGTGTCTCCTGTAGCACGACAAAATTAACAACATGGACCCTCAGTCAGATATAAATCTTGTCTTTTGAAAATGTATCCCATACTCCTAAGGTTCTAAGTAAGAAACATGCATTCATCATGACAGCAGTGAAAAAGGAACTCGCTCAATAAGTGTTCGCCCTTTGTGGTCCCTCTATGGTTCTTCACCAATGCATCTAGAGTGTGATGCATGCCAGATACAGATGAGAGAATAATTGTAAACCGCCAGATGAACAATAATGTGAGGTGCCCATTTTCTCTCCTAATTTAACAAAACTAGGCTTGACTGAAACCCACCCCCAATGCTGAATCTACTAAATATGTCCATGTCCAAACAAATAGAACAAAGCCAAGTCTAATCAAGAGCTAGATTAGTTTGATAAGTAACAAAGAGGGGAGCAAACAAAACAATGGTGTGCATTCACCTGCCCATACCCCACCAGTCTTCTCTGGATATGCCATTGCGCAGGCAAGAGCACATCTACTCTGTATCACCAGTTAAAAGTGAAGTGCGACCACTACTGTTAAGGAAAATAATAGTCAGCTATAGTGAAACAACACTTTTGCTTTGTTAAGCCCAGAGAACATGGTGGCATGCCCATTGTAGGCACAAGCCCTGGTCTCTGTAATTTAAAAACCTGTACACAATTGGTCTAGGCCACATTTGGAAAAGTTCCATGGATTGACCTTCACCTCACTTGTCAAGAACCACCACCCACCCAGTGCTGTGGTGGGTACACCCTTTGGCACACTCTACACAGTATCACAAAAATGTAATCCTCTCCTGATGACCTGTAGTGCAGGCCTTCATCTACTTCGAAACAGGATGGAGAGTTGTCAATTGGGACTCAGTTTCAGTAAGCATGATGGGTGAGTATCCTATGGTCAGTGCGCAAAAGTTCAAGATCCAGAGTGACAGCTTCTATCTTCTGCTTGAATGCCTTTCTGATATTTTGGATGCCAAACAGAATGGATGCAGTTTGTCTGAGGCAAAAGAGGTGTCAGCTTTATCCAACAGACCAGACAGGTGTTTTTAGAGTCATACTGGTCACCTCCCTCAAGCAGTGTAGAGATCTGTGTTGTCTAAGGCATGATCTAGATCTGTTTGGGTTTCCCCTTGCCTTCACTGGCACATGAAGAAGGCAGGTGAGTGGGATTACCAACAGCCCAAACTCCCTCCAGTGTCAAGGCACTTGTCAATATAAAAAAAATCCAAGGAATAATGTCTGTACCAGTCTACCAGATGGACCTTGTCTCTGCTAGCCTATCTGGCTGCAGAAGTTCATAGTTCACTTTCGGGTCAAGAGGAAAGAAGCCAGGCCGCCCAGCTAATGCACTAATGCCCATTTTAGGTTCCCCATGAAACAGCACCTTGGTACGCTGAGTCTTTGTATCACAAGTGTTCAGAACATGGATGAGAGGCCAACACTCAGACTTGTCACAGCAACAATGATTTCAAGAGAAATGGAAGTGGGAGTCCAAGAAATGAGAGAAGCAGAGCAGGCAGAGAATAGGGCACAGTGCCAATGCCCGCTTTTAGTGGCCTACTCTCCTATGATGTTAGTGGGAGCACCTTCATATCATCTAGAGGTAACCAGAGGACATTGCTGGTCACTACAAATGACCAACAGGTAATGAGCATACCCTTGCCCCGAATGCCTGTCCAGCTGATTCTAAGCAGAGGGGCCATGCCTCGTCCTCGTAGCCAATACCCATCAATGTCTCACACCCAAGTTCTGGTAACATCTACTCAAAGCTCTGGGTGGACATGACAATCCGATGAGAGACACCTGGCAACATAGTTTCTCACAGCAGCAATGCTGCACCAGCTGGTTTGGCATCTCAGGCAAGTGTAGCCCCCATATTTGTTTAGTGGTGTTTCAAGTTTGTGATGCCCCAGAGCAAAATTGGATTCCACATGAGCCTTGAAGTCTGGGGTTTTTGCCTGTATCTGGGGGCCAGGGTCAGACTGGCCTATAGTGCAATCAGGTAGTGGCCGATGGGCTGGTCTGACAGGTTAGTGTGTGGCCACTTTTTTGTAGAAGTTTTAGGCCGGTTTTATGGCCAGGTGGGCTCGTTTTTACTGTTGATTATCCTGATATTACCACTTTTTTTTTACTAGATACTGTGCTAACATGGGCCACTATCATTTTAGTGCCCAAGCCTATTTATGCCCCATTCTGACCCTGCAGAGAGCTGTTTAAAATCTGGGAGATGTGTGGAGGGAGTGATGTAATGCACACCCGTTGCACAGCTTTTCCTTCAAGGACCAATGATTTTATGACTGAGGTGAATGAGTTTAAGTATAACTCTGTAGTCACTGCTTGATTTGTGTTGTAATGTTTGTAATATAGGTAGTGTGAAGTTACAGATTTGCATGTGGCAGTGGGAGCCTTGAAGACTGGTAAAACATGTACCATGACATTTTCAACAGTGTGCCTATTAGAGGCTAGAGGTTAAGATCAAATGTGTACTGGAATCTCTTTAACTGAGGACTCTTATAACTAAGCCTGTGTGGAGTATTACTCTGCGGAACTGCACGAATTGCCAGAAAAACCTTGCCCGCTCTGTGGACTTCCGCCAGCGGCAGAGTCTGTTAAGTCAGGCTGATTGCACTGAGATTTAGCACAAGGAGTTTGTCTCGCACTGTAAAATCAACATGAGCAGGACTATGCATAGTGTCAGAGGGCGCTGCTGCTTTCTGCCACTCTAGTAGACATTATACTGGAGACGCAGAGTCATCAATGCAAATGGCAGATTTCTCAACGTGAGCAGTCGTGACCCGCTGCAATCGCCTGTGATGAGAATTCTCCCCAAGAGAAAGTCTTGTACGTTATTTCTTCTCGCAAGCGCTCACCAACTTACTGTTGGTGAGCCACTCGCGTCAATTCGCGGAGTTTTGCAAAACTCTCCAAACTCCACAGACGGAGTGGAATTCATCACCCACCTCTACTTTTCACTTAAGTCGGCAGCCAGAACACCAACATGTTGACTCATACAACACGGAATGTGGTGCATAGTATTCCACAGACTAGAGGTCCTTAGGCCCTCATTACTAGCATGTCAGAACAAGGTGTGTTATTTGGGGTATCATTACAAGCTAAGGGCTATATATCACGATAATTATCACACCCTTGCAGTTTTCATCAGATAAACGCAACAGCAAAACATGCAAAGCTTGATGTGTTTGAAACTGATTCTGCATGTTTTGTCCAATTTTTCTTTTAAGTGCTCAGAACAGTAGGTATTTACCATATGTTGTAAATATCTCATGCTGCGGTAATTGCATTTATCATGTGTGGTAAATACCGCACCCTATTCTGAATATCTAATAATGATAATATCAACTTACAGAGTCATCCCTGTAACCCTAAGAACCATGGGGGCAGATTTATAGGCACCTTGCTCCGCCAGTGCATCACGTTGGCGGTGGCGCAGCATACTAAGTGATATATACAAAAACAGGTAAAGTCACCCTGCGTGTCTTAACCTGTGCTTGTAACTACCGCCCCTGTTCATGCAACACCCATCTCCACTGATGTATTTCCAGATTTACGAGAAATCGTAAATCTGGAATTGCGTCAGAATGCTACGCCATCCTCTTAGGGGTGGCGTAGCGAGGTGCAATGAGGAGACATGTTTTCATTTTGCTTAGTTTTCTTCCTCTTTCAATGCCTGCTGCATTCTACGGCACACATTGGAAGAGGAAATCACCTCAATTGATTGTTTTTGTGCAAGAAGGTGATCTTTATTGCACAAAATAATCTCCCCAGGACGCAGGCCTCCTTGCACTGTGGTGAAAGGGTGCCTGCGCTGGCGCATGGCAGCAGTTTGCGCGCCAGGTCAGGGGGAAGCCCAGATATGCGACTTAATGTTGTAAATATGTTGCATCCCTGTGTTTCGAAACTAATGCAGCACAGCAAAATGACTTACTGCACCACGCTGCGTTAGTTTCTTGTCGATCTGCCCGAATATACCGTCAAATAACTGTGGTTCACTTGGGATAACTTCAGCCGACAAAGGATTGAGGATATCAACATGAATGAAAGCAAATGTTGATTAAAAGGTGGGTACATCTAACACAGGTAACCCAAACCACCATACATATAAGAACACCAAGCAACGATGAGCAAAAGAAAACCAAATCACTCCCTTAGTCAACGTCTATGACCATTAAGACATTATTATGAAAAATTATGCTCAGAATAATTGAAAATTGGTCACAAGAGAATTTTAATCAAAATAACAATTTGAAAGCAAAACAGATAATGCTGATAAAGATTATACAAAGCAATAGACTGCCATGCATTTCAACAAAAGAACACCATTGATTGAGTTTGACAATAAAATTGAATTAGAAATACAAATATACCAAATCAATAAGCAGTCCATATTACATGACTACAGGTCGACGTCTGAGCCCAGAGGTAAACTTGAGCAGGGCCATCATCCGAACAATGTGCTGCAAAAACAAAAATATATATAATAATAATAGTACAGTTTTTAACCTAAACACAGGTAGATAGTTCGACAATTATTGCAAATAGTAATACTATATGCATCATACGGACTCACTCTCGTGTTGGTGACATGAACGCAGAAGACTAAATGATAAACAAAGAGCTGGTTACTACCACCAAATGTGCAGCTTTACTGAAAAAAGTTTAAAAACAAATCAAATAAAAAGAGAATCTGATAAAGAGCACGACCAAAAGAGTGGTCCCTACAAGAGAGCAACCAGTACCCGAGGTTCCAGAAGAACAAGTGTAAACTCAATAATTAAAGAAACAAGCATTGGCATAGCAATAGGTCTCGCTTTTGGGACCTTATTAGTGTGTATCCATGAAACAGTGGGTGTTGTTGCACCAAAGATCTTGTGCTGCATAACTAAATACTTATAAGGTCCCAAAAGCGAGACCTTCTGGGTATGCCAATGCTTGGTTTTTTTTTAGGATCTTCGCTCTTTTTACTGTACTTTCTTTTATAAATAAACTGTTTGGGTTGTACTATATTTTAATGGTTTTATTTAACTATCAAATAAAGAATTATTATCATTATTAGTCCATAGAGGCTTTGAGGGTAACAGATAAGTCATCAACTCATCCTTATCTACCAGCAGGTATCCTTAATATAGTCGATTATCTGGATGAAAGTCTATATTATCAAAGTGAAAAAGCGAAACTCCACTACTAAAACATGGCATGTGCATTATATATCTTGCTCAAGTCGATCACAAAGCCAGCAGTTCAGGACATATTCATGTCCTTTACTTTTCTGTCTCCAGAAGTCTTCCGCATGACCGAGTTCAGCTTGCATAAAGCAAAACCTATATAACCTATATATACTTCTGGGACTCCAAACTATTGGATTCATAAAACATACACACAGTGCCGTCTAGGGAAATGTTTGTTTTCATGGGTCATATTTTGTGAGAAATATTGGCCTTTCCTGGACGTAAAACAATTCCATCAAGGACTTAATTGAAGTAATGATGTGGGTCTTGTCTTTTATGGGAAGTGTATAAATGGTAGAATGCAGCGTTCCATTAGTTAAAAAAAGTTAGGGTTAAGTCTAGTGGCATAGCAGCGTGTCATGGGCCTCTCTACGAGAATAAAAAAATGAACCACCCGGCCGCTTTTGAACTGAGAAATACAACAATGACCAGAGTTCGCCTCTAGAGCTCGCTGTTAAGGTGTCTCACGCGATATAAAGAAGTTTAAAGGCAGCTGCAAGGAGTGAAAGTTGTAGCGCGTTAGGAGATGGGCTGAAAAGGCGGTTCCTATTCAAATCCAAAGGGGCGTGGTCAGACTTAGGCCCCGCCTCTGCACTGGCGTAACGAAAACTGAGGGGGCCTTCCTGCCTGGTACTTAGGGGGGCCCCCTGCGGGCTCAATTAGGACCTCTCCCGGCCAGAGTTCAGTGCCGAGGGGGCCTCTTGGAGCTAGGGGCCCCGCCTACCACGTGGGCTGCGGGGGCCTGTGTTACATCCCCGCGCCTCTGTTGAAGTCAAGTTGTTTTTCACTCAATTTTGTCAGCAGCCAGGAAAAGTTGTGGTTGTCCCGAGAACTGCCTCTGGTAACGGAAAGCTGTTCTGATTTTGCTCCTCGTGCATTTTTATTACGGGGTTGCTTGCTTGATTGACGAGGGGTGTTGGGAAGAGCTTGCCTAGAGGCGGAAGAATATGTCAGGCAGTGAGTATTTGATGGAGTCGGGCAAGCAGGGATAATATGAAATCCTATAAACTGCAAAAAACGATGTGCACGGTGCCAGCGTTTGTTGAACGCATTTTCCAGCTAGCAAACAATGCAATTGTGTTTGTGAAGGATTTTTTGGATCCAAATATGTGTTAATGTTAATATTAACTGGATTTGTAGAGCCCATCTGCTACCCTGAGGTGTCCTGGCGGTATGGTGAAGTCCTACCCGTGGAATGTCAGAGTGGGAGTAGCAGGTTAGTTGTTAAAGAGCCACATTTTTAGGGACTTCCTGAAGGCCCACAAGTTGGTCATGCTTCTAAGATGTAAGGGAAGCATTTTCCAGGCCTTTGCTGCATTGGTGATGAAGCTTCTGCCCCCCCCTTTTGATTTTTTTATGCATGGCGTTGTAACCAGCTTGGCCTCGGATGAACGGAGTATTCTTCTAGGTATATACCAACGGAAATGTTGCTTCAAAAAGTCAGAGCCAGATCCTCTCAGGGCCTTGAACACCAAGCAGAGTGCCTTACATTGGGTGCGTTTTTTGACTGGAAGCCAGTAGAGTTTTTTTTATAGCTGGAGAAAGAGATGCATACTTGGGGATACCTGTAAGGAGTCTCGCCGCAGCATTTTGCACCATTTGCAATTTATGCATGGAGCCTTCTTGCAACTTAAGGTATAGACCATTGCAATAGTCCAGACTGGACAAAACCAGGGCTGAAACTACTATTTGTTGTGCAGCTTTCGGAAGTAGGGGGATTTTTTTCCTACAGGTTCTGAGAACGAGTGAGGTGGTTGAGGTCACTGCATTGATCTGGTCTTTAAAGCTTAAAGTGTCATCAATCCACATTCCCAAAGTCTTCACCTTTTTGGTGGGGGGTGGTAAAGGGCCTAGAGCAGAAGGAGGAGTTATTGCCAAACAGTACCACCTCCGTTTTACTGGAGTTGAGCTTTAAGCAGTTCTGCGTCATCCACTCACTCACTGTATGCATACAGTCCTGCAGCCTCGAAGCAGTGTCACAATGTTTGTTGGGTCGAATATTGACCACAATTTGGGTATAATCCGCGTATGACTTGAGAATAAACCCAAAAATTTAAATGAGCGGGGCTAGTGAGGAAACATAAATATTAAAAAGTGTGGGGAAAAGGGAGGATCCCTGGGGAACTAAGTAAGGTAGGGTGAAAGCTTCCGCCTCAAATTTATCTAGTTTAACCATTTGAGTTCTGTTAGAATGAAAGGATTTGAGGAGCGCTTGTGCCGTATGTTTGACACCTATTTCTTCCTGGCAGTCCACCACCAGGGTGTGGTGGACCGTGTCAAACGCCGCAGAGAGATCCAGCATACTCAGGGCGGCACTTCCTCCCTGATAGAGAATGGCCCTAATCTCTTCCATGGATTTGATAAGTGCAGTTTCCGTACTGTGCCCTTCTCTAAACCCATATTGGGTGGGGTCTAGTGTCTCGGATTGAATAAGGATTTGGTTAAGCTGGCAATTCATGTTTTTTTCAATAATCTTCGCTGGAAGGGGCAGTCTGGATATGGGTCTGAAATTGTTTGGATCACTGGCGTCTATGCAAGGTTTTTTTAAAAGGGGAAGGATGGAAGACTGTTTCCAGTTCTTTGGGAAGTATCCTTCCTTGTAGATAGTATTGAAAATCGATGTGAGTTTACTTGCCACTGTCACAGTTTTAATAGGGCAGGGATGGAAAGGAGAGCCTGGCTTTGCCTGGATAAGGATTGTAACGGTGTCTTCATTTGTAAGGGGGTTAAAAGAGTTTTAAAAAAAAGGTATTGTTTTTAGGCTCCTTTGTATAATTAGAACCTGTGAGGGATGAGTTACTATGTGGCAAGTTTGAGAAAGCTAAAAAAAGGCAATAACTTTATCAAAAAAAGAACTTAGCTATGTTGTTGCACAGGCCTTGACTAGTGGGGGTGGGTGCGGTAGCAGGATGAGCTAATGATTTAACAATTTTGAACATGGTTTTAGGTCGGTTTTTCACCTCCTGTATTTTTGTTGTGAAATATTTTAGTTTATACTGTGAAGTAGCTGTTTGTAATGGGCCAGCCCCTGTTTATAGACCTTTTTCATTTCTTCACTATAGTCCTTCCTCCAGCACCTTTCCTGATGCTTGCATGTCAGCTTTTGGTCCTTAAGTTCACGGGTGTACCAGGGAGCAGAGGGGTGCTGTCTGTAGATGCGAACCTTTTTCACAGGGGCTAATTTGTTTCCTGCTTTAGTTAACCAATTTGTATAGCAGCTGGTTGCCTGGTCAAGGTTTAAAGGAAGCGGAAAGTTGTTATCAGCAAGAAATTTGTTTAGATCTTCGCCTCAATGTTTTTCCATGTCCTTGTTTCGAGGTATCTTTTGTAGGGTTTGTGGTTGCCAAGGCTTGAAGAAGTGAGTTCGAAAAGCACAGCTGAGTGGTCAGACCAAGAGAGGGGGCAAAGGCCAGTGAAAGATATATGGGGATGGTTACAGAAGATGCTGTCCAAGGTTTTAAATTCCCAGATGACATAAGATCTATTAAGTTGGCCGTATCTATGTCCAAGGTTGCTTCTAGGTGGAAATGGAAGTCACCTAGAATGGTATAAGCAGAGGAATTTAATCCTATCTCTAGTATGGTGCCAGCTTGTTCAAAGAAGCGAGTCCTTTGCCCAGGGTGTCTGTAGACCAGAGCACCTCTAAAAGAATTGTGGTGAGAGAGGTAAATCCAAAAGTCTAATACTTTGTATTCTTCATTTTCTATTGGCTGAAAAGATGAAACAATGGAGTTATGGTGTATCACTGCAAGCCCTCCCCTCGTTTGAGTGGTCTGTTAAGCGAAAAGCAGTGGTAGTTAGAAGGTGTCGCTTTCACTATGTCTGGGCCTGAAGCATCATCTGTCCAGGTCTCTGTAATGTAGGCAATCATTATCCCCTCATCTTCCAGAAAGGAGGAGCATTCTATGTTGTGTTTAACCAGGGATCTTGCGTTAATGAGGGCGCATTTCCATGCAGAGTTAGGGGAGATTTTGCTGCTCCTAATCAGTTTGTCCCTATATGCCGCCATGGGTTGATTGAAAATGTTAGGTAGAGAAACATTGCAACCAGGGCAAAGCATGCAGGTTTGATGGGGTATGCCATTGAGAAGTATATGGCAGTTTTGGGTTGGCTTAGACCCTTGTAAAGCTACGGGTTTAGCTCTTGAGTAGGTCAGGGGATTGCTCCTGCCTGATAAAAATTGGGCAGGGGGCTAGAGCTGAGCGCGGAGCTAGCGCAGACGGGCCAGACGGGCTTGCCTTTGGCACGCCTTCGGCGCACTGGTGGCGTGCCCGCTGCGCGTCCACGACTGCATCTGAAATAAATACCGGTAAGGTCTCAGAGCGCTGACCGGAAATTCCCCCAATATGGCGGCGGTCCCACGTTTTGCCAGCGAGCATAATTAAAGACAGTGGACTATCAGCCGATAGATCCATGAGGTGCAAATGTGCTAAAAACTCCCCCAGCAGCTCTCATGCTCCAGTAAACACACCTAATTCATATATTTTACCAAGTCAGAAAGATGCCCCAAATCGGATTGTCAAGCAGCAAATGCAGATATTAAAAACATACAATAGCAGCAAGGATTTAAAAAACAGACTTATCGCTCACGGCTGTGCCTCAGGAGGAACTCCACCATGGTGCAGTCACTGTATGGAATTCGTGGTTGTATTTAAACATTTGTGTGTTGGAAAAGCAGCCAGCAGTAGAGGCTTGTTTAATAACAAGCATTGGCTCTGTGGCCATGAAAGTGACGTGGCCGCGAAAGTGAAAGTGATCGAGATGCACTTAATGACCCTTATTAGAGAGCTGGCGGCTGCGCGCACGCTCACGTGCATAACCACAAGTGCTAGGCCAGCAAAAGTGTGTAGCAGTACTTTTAAAAGTCACTTACTATCCTGCTGCCACGAGACGGGACACCGCGATCCATCCGTGTACACAGCCGCGGAATGACTGATACCAGGTCCGCTTACCATACGATAGAATATTATTTTGATCCAGGACCTTTGAACACCCTCTAAATTTACAAGAGTGATAACCACCACCCTCCCTGCTCAATGGAGTACGAGTAATTCACTTGAGGACTGTCTACTCGACGTTCTTTTAGATTGGAACGCCATCACAAAATCATTTGGCTTGTTGATCTGCTTCATTTTAAGGAAACCCGCCCATCCCTCCCCTCCTGTCCTGACGAAGACCCGCACTGTAAGGGAAAATACCCTACACGTAATAGGGTCGAAATGTAAACTATCTACACCCCATGATACCAGCTTCTACCGCTAGTAAGATTGATACAGCTGTTATTGGAAGCCTGGTTACATGAATCATTTGACCTGTATGGCATGTTTATGTGGCCCCTCTGGGAAGCCAATATAGTAATGCATTTAGGAATAATGTATATTTATTTTTTGGATTGCACTGTTGTAAATCAACGGCGATTGGGTTAAGCATTAGCAGAAGACATGCTGTGCTTGACCATTATCGTAGCAAACGTACCGACTCCATTTTGTATTTGTAGCGGCCATTTTGTATGCCATACATCGCCATGTGCTCATCATGTGCTTTGTCCTACCGCCTTGTTAACTGCGCTTTAAGTCTGCCCGCCAACAGGCTATATTTAGCATCCCCCGCTTCCAGCATATCCAGACATGCTCAGTAGGGTCTACGGCCGTTACTAATTAGTTCCAGATAGGAATGTGTTTACTAGTTTCCAAAGGCTGTTAACTCCGCCCACTTATCGATTGTGTCTTCCAATATGTCCTTGTGTGGTCATGAAACTGCTCTTGTGTTCTGTACCGTCTTCTTTTGAGCCCCCTCATTGTGTATAAAAGGGGCCATGTGCTTTAGTTCGGTGTGCTACTCTGTATAATACTGAAGGGTGTTGTGTGGACTGTAGTACCACCTTTAAAGGTTTAATAAACTTTGCTTTTGTATTTTCCAGTTTCATTGCCAACTTCTTCCTATGGTCTGAGGACTCTGTGCAGAGAAGGGCGAACCCCTTGCACTAAGTAGGCCTAGCTGAGGTTTGCTTACAACAAACTGGCGCCCGACACGTGGGGCTCATCGGCGACTCGGATGCCCGAAGGAGTGGTTGTGACGAAGGATTGGAATCTCGCTGCGGACGCAATCGGGTGCCAGAAGAGACCAGAGTCTTGGCATCCAAGGCGTTTTTTCCTTTCTTTCCGATCTGACCATCCAGGTGGTGCCGGTCCTCGACTGAGATCTCTTCTGTTGGCTTGCCGTGCAGTGGCCGTTTGGTCGAATTTAGAACTTGGCAGTTGGAATCTGGACGCCCTGTGATTGGTAAGAACCATTGTATGGTACTTACTGTGGGTTTTGGAAGCCTGGGATTTGCAAGGCAGTTTTAGGATATGCTTGCTGTGGCAATTTTGGTTTGGTATGACTAGTCAATGATGTGTATGTGTAAGTGAAATATATGCGTTGCAACATATATAGGCAGGTAATGAGGAGATTTTTCTCTACAATGCGATTTTGATTTGAACGGCACAATGAATTACGGCTACTTTGATTATAATACTGCAAATTTTGCACTATTTTTGGCATGCCTTCTCTTAGCGCACTCCGTAGGATGTGCTGCTTTTCTGGAAATAACCGATTAAGTCTTGAGGAATCGCAGCCGGCTCCCCAGAGGGGGACACCTCATAAAGATATGTACCTAAAGTATGGTCTTTCTGCTATAATGTACAGCACATTGTGGAGGAAATACACGTGAAAGGATCCTGAGTTGTGTTGGCCAAAGTATGGGTCGTTTGATATGCAAAAGATTGAGTATGTGGAACAGTGTATGTTTGAGCGAAAATCTAGACAAGATATGTTTGAGTGTGTACGAATGTGGGTGAAAGAAGTACGTGAGCATGAAAAACGTGAGCAAGCGCTGATTGAGAAAGAACAACGGAAGAATGTGTATGAAAAAGCGCAAGAATTGAGGAAGAAAGAGGCGAAAGAATTGGAAGAGAGACAGGAGAAGGAGCACAGATTACAGATATCTGGCCAATTGCTGTTCGACAACCTCTTTATCCTGTCCTTAATAAACCGCAAGATGATTTTTCATTGTTAGATCGTCCTCCGCCTCCGTATGCCGTTCCGTCCGCTCCATCTGGCGAAGATGAGGATTCTGGCGCAGATAAAACGAAACCTGATACGCGCTCCATGATGTCGGGCGACCGTGCGGCCGAACTTAGAAAGATCGCCCGTCAGGTACTTCAGGATACTGTTACTGTTTCTAGTATCTTAGATATTTTAAAAGGATGGCAAGAGAGAGAGCAATTATATTTTACTGAACATTTTGCAGAAGAAGTTATTGAAATGTTCCGAAAAGTTTCTGACGTTCTCGAACCTGATGATGTGGCAACCGATTGTAAGCAACTGCGTAAAGGTCTTTTTACTCTTCCCCAGGTGACTGATATGGTCAGGCGGCTGTTTAAACTTCGAACTGAGGCGCTTCGTTTATGGGAGGAGAAACGGAAAGCTAAAGCAGATGGACGTACCGGATTGGTCGACGGGAAACAATCATCTATTTTTGAAACAGATAAGACCGCGATAGTGCATGTAAAGCCTATGCAAGAGGCCGCGCCTTTATATGTTCCTCCTAAAGGAACGGGTACAGGTTACGATAAATTTTCTGTACATGCTAAAGGTTATTTTATTTATAATTGGGTGTATACTCCCTGGAATAGGGCAGATGTTATGGAACTTAAAGCTGCATTGCCTGAGCCGCGTAAAAATCCAGCCACTTTCTATGAGGAAGTTGAGGGAGCCATAAATTCTTGTACCATGACATTAGCTGCCATTGAATTATTTTTCGGGCTAATATTGCTGCCTGATATGTGGAGATCTGTGTGTAAAGTTGATGATCGCGCAGCGTATGGGGCATTATGGAAGGAGATAGTGGGGGTAGATGAGGATAGGAAACCAGCGAAAAAGCCATGTCAGTTGATTTTAGATCTTCCTGGTGCAATATTAACTAAGTTGAAAACGATTATTCACCCTAAAAAGATTGATTAGACTATTTTAGCATCTTGTAAGCAAAAGGCAGATGAATCAGTTTCAGATTTCTTTACGCGTTTCGAGAAGGCTTTTCATTATTTTAGTGGCCAGTCGGTAACAGACGATACGGGCCGACATTTGTTCGTAGATAAGTATGCTACAAATCTATTACCAGGAGTGGCTAGCCGCTTGAAAGCTAGTGAAAGCTCTTGGACTACCTCTTCTCTGGCATCCGTCCTGACGATGGCTCAATATTACGAGCGTCAGGAATTAGAAGCGAAAGGTAGCGAGGATAAAAAGTCTAAAGAATTAAAAACAAAGGTTAGGTTATCTCAGGTTTATGGTCTACCTCATAGAGGTAACAATAGAGGTGGACGAGGATTTTATAGTTCCTCTTACACTCGTTTGAATTTGGCCATTGATCAATGTGCGTATTGTAGGAAATTTGGCCATTGGGCAGATGAGTGTCCGCTGTTGTGCTCGCAGCGCAATGTCCGTGGCCAAGGATCAATGAGAAATTGTGCGGGACATTTAGGACCCAGAGGCACTATGAACGATCGTGCTAGGTTTGATTCTAATGTGCAGGTATAAAATGGGTTCAACACTTTTGATAGCCGCAACCAATACCAGATGTCTGATTATGTGCTGCCCAATTTGCATGATTCTGCTTATGCATAGTATTGCGTAGGATGGGGTAAGGAATCAGTTGAAGTCCCAGTAGATCAGAGGGGTCCTTATGTTACAGCACATGTTTTGGGTTCTACTGATCAGTTTCTGGTTGATACAGGAGCTACTCGGAGCGCTTTGTCTAAACAATTGGTTCAGAGGGCTCCCCTGTCTGGCTTACCGATTACATCGATAGGGTTCGATGGAACACCTACCCTTAGCCCATTGTCACAACCACTTGCATTCTATGTTGATAAGTTTGTTGCTCCATGTCCGTTTTTGCTTTCTTCAAATACACCAGACAATATTGTGGGTCTTGATATGCTCAAGTATTTCAGAGCCACATAAGATGTTTCCCTGAAGGAGTGCGTGTGATTTTGAATGATAATTATCCAGTAACAGACAGAGTTTGCATTGTTCAAGAGAATACTGCATTAGCCTCCCTACCTAAAACTTTGTGGGCTACTTCAGATACTGATGTGGGACAGATGGGTATTCCACCGGTGCATATTAGTGTAAAGGATGGAGCTGTGTTGCCACGTTTGCCTCAATATTCAATTTCACAGAAGGGTGAGGAAGCACTCATACGAACTGTACAAGATCTTATTGAAGTTGGGGTTGTTGAAGAAGTTCCATTTAACATTTGTAACAGTCCGATCCTCCCAATTTTGAAGAAAGATACTGATACTAGGATTTATCGTTTTATAAGTGACCTACGGGAAGTGAATAAGATAGTAGTGCCACAATATCCAGTGGTTTCTGACATCAAGACACTTCTTACTTTAGTTCCACCTACTGCAACTACGTTCTCTGTTATAGACTTGAAGAACGCTTTCTTTTCGATCCTTATTCATCCTGATAGCCGATATTTGTTCAGTTTCACTTTGAATAATCAATCGTATAGATATTGTAGAGTTCCTCAAGGCTATACTGAGAGTCCTAGTATTTACAGCCAAGCATTAAAAAGGCAGCTTGATTCTTTTGTTCTACCTGAGGGTGTGGCACTCATACAGTATGTTGATGATATTTTGTTGGCAGCCGATACCCCTGAACAATGTGAGAAGTGTACTCTGTCTTTGCTTTCTTTTCTTACTTCACATTATCACAAAGTATCGAAAAAGAAATTGCAGTATTGTAGACCAAAGGTAACCTACTTAGGTCACCTTTTGTCTAAGGAGGGCAGTGCACTACCATCAGATTGCATTCAGGCAATTTTAGACACACCAGTACCTTCCACACAGAAAGAGATTCGAGCATTTTTAGGTCTTACTTCTTTTTGTAGGCAAAGGAAATTGGGATTTTCATACATTGCTAAACCCTTGTTAGCACTTTTGACAAAAGATACTCCAATACCCCTCCCTTGGACAGATGAATGTGAGAGTGCTTTTCGACAGTTACGACAAGCCCTTTGTTCAGCACCAGTGTTAGGTACTCGAGATTACACAAAGCTTTTTACATTATATGTACACGAGAGGGATGGATGTGCATTGTCAGTTTTTGTACAGACACATGGTGATAAGCAACGCCCTTGTGCATATTTTTCAGCAGTACTCGACCCTGTTGCTCGAACGTTGCCTCGATGCTTTCGCTCGGTTGCAGCAACAGATGTGTCAATACGCCAGAGTGAAGGGATAGTCTTATCACATAAGCTGTTGGTGTTGGTACCCTATGCTGTTGATGCCCTTTTGAATCAAACAAAGACGCAGCACTTAACTAGCGCTCGTCTGACAGGATACGAGTTGACGCTGTTAGCTCCTCATATTACACTGAAGAGATGTGCAACACTAAACCCAGCCACGGCGACTCAGCCTGAGGCACAAGAAACACATGATAGTATTTTCTTGACTGAGGAACAGACAAAGGGTTGTATTGATTTGCAAGATACGCCCCTTCCAGATGTGGATGGAGAATTGTGGGTTGATGGGTCTTGTCTGAAGTTACCGGATGGTACAACTTCAGCCGCATATGCAATTACTACGCTTTACATGATAGTAGAGACAGCTCGCATACCACAGAAGTCAGCTCAAGCAGCGGAACTAATAGCTTTGACACAAGCGTGTGAGCTTAGTACAGGATTGTGTGTGAACATTTATACAGATAGCCGCTATGCTTTTGGAGTGGCGCATGATTTTGGCCTGCTCTGGAAGGTAAGAGGCTTTCTGACATCACACGGGATGCAGATAATGCACGGAGAGCTAGTGCATAGTCTTCTGACTGCATTAACATATCCAAAGAAGATAGCTATAGTGAAATGTAGTGCTCACAAGAAAGTGACTGATAAGGTGGGACAAGGAAATGCTTTTGTAGATCGAGTGGCACGTGAGTCTGCGATGCAGCCTGACACTACTCCTATGTATGTAGTGAAGTCACAAGCTGAGCGGTGGCACGATGCTAGGAAGGAAGTATTCGAGATACAGGGGACCGCTTCTGACAAAGAACAGGAGCAATGGTCCAAGGATGGAGAGTTGGATGATGAAGGATGTTGGCGAAACAAACAGATGGATAGATGGATAGCTTTTGTACAACCTATGGTTCAGATGGCACATGGGCTAGCACATGTTGGAGCTTCAGCAATAGTGACATTGCTTACACAAGTTTGGGAGCATCCAGAAATTGCTAGCACATCTAAGAGAGTAGTACAGTCCTGTATGATCTGCCTACAATTTAATCCTGGGAAAGGGACACAAACTCCAGCAGGAGGATTTGATACACCGACTGCACCTTTTGAAGTTTTGCAGATGGATTATGTTAATCTTGAACGCTGTAATAATCTGAAGTATGTCTTGGTGGTGGTATGTGCCTTCAGTAAATGGATTTAGGCGTACCCCACAAAGAACAACACTGAAATTACTATGGCAAAGGTGCTTTTGAAGGAATTTTTCCCTCACTATGGTGTTTGGAGATTTTTGTGGAGTGATAACGGACCTCATTTTATAGGGGACGTTATCAAGTATGTCCTGAAAGGATTAGGGATCAAAAAAAAGTTTCATGCAGTGTTCCACCAACAATCAGCAGGATTGGTGGAAAGATACAATGCTACTCTGAAGCTGAAATTAGCTAGGATACAGGCTTCTACTTCTCTGACTTGGCCAGATGCATTGCCACTGGCATTGTTGTCTATTAGATCAGTGCCTCATTCTCGAACAGGTCTCACTCCTTATGAGATCCTGTTTGGTAGGCCCATGAATATCTGGGGAATTCCTAAACAAAGTTCTGTGTATGATGTACCTTGTGTCTTAATGAATGACTATTTGGCACAGTTAACTGATAACTATTCATCAACAGGTTCGAGAAGCACTTCCTGATAGATCCCCAGGTGAAAGTCACAGTCTCCGACCTGGTGATTTCGTTCTCCTGAAGTCCTTTGAGAGATCAAACAGTCTGGAGCCAAGGTGGCGTGGGCCAGAGCAAGTGTTACTTGCCACCAGGACAGCAGTTTGAGTCACAAACCGGAGAAATTGGGTACACAGCACCCATTGCCGGCGAGTACTTCCTACCTTGGTGGAGCCTGCTGTGTTGACCAACCATCGAGAGGTTCTGACTGCAGAGAAAGGCCGTGCTGCGACACCTGACGGATCTGAGGAGTTCTTCCAGGACCAGACAGTCCCTGGAGTAACGAGATATAATTTGAGACCAAGAGAAAAATCTGCAGTGCTTGTGAAAGTTGTCTGAGCATTCCCTGGGTCAGAGAAACGGAGAGCCAATGTGGCAAGGTGGGTCATCAGCCCTGCATTAGTGTAGGGACACCCGTCTTGGCCCATGGTGAAGAAATCAACGGCTACCCAGGGGTATCCAGGGGTAAGAGCTCTGACAACTACTTTAGTTTCAGGAAGAATTGTTTTGTGCTTTGACTAAAATGGAAAAGAAGAAGATTTTTTGCGCTGTAGGGTTTTTTGTTGTCTTGGTGATTGCGGCAACAATAACATGGTCTGTTGAGGAGACAACTCCTGCTTGTGAGTTGTTTGTTGTTACTACACCGACACCAGAGGAGCATTATTTCTTTACGCTCCCATATCAAGAATTGAAGCATCGACAATCTTATCTCAATAACACTTTTATTCAAATGTTACATCATACCCACATTGCTTCGAATGCCACAAACTGTTGGATTTTTGGGATGATGCCTGCACATCAAAAGAAAGGAGGTACACCGTTCATACCTCTCCCTTGTTCGCATAATGGCTCCTGTCGAGCCTGGTATACTTTGCTTTTTGCGACTAGGAAGCGTACAGTGGGCAGACTGCTTTTTCCGTTGAATAAAGAGTACCATCAAGACAAAGATGGGTATCCCCGAGCAAATGGAACTAAATGGGAGTGGGAGGAATATCGACCGGACAATATTTCAGCGCCATATATCTTCACCAACACAAGAAATACCATTAATGCTGAACATTTTGTTATTTCTGTTACTCAAACACAAGCAGAACTATGTGTACAGAGCATTGGACATATCCCTGTTGGGATCAGCGGCTGTATTACTGTTTTAAATATAGATGGGTTAAATAATAGTACCTTTTTAGCTTCGCATAACACCTATTTTGTGTGTGGGAATCGTGGATATTATCGATTACCAGCTGGTTGGACAGGAATTTGCTACGTATCATTTTTGTTGCCCCTTGTGTTTCTGGCACCTCCATTGTATCATCGAAATCTTAAATTGTTCAACAATATTACTATAAATCGATATAAGGGAACCTTGAATACTGATAACGTAGACCAAACTGACACTAGTCTACAACAATATATAGGTTTAATTTAGGATTGTTCTTTTTTGTGGGTGCTGCATTAAATAGCAGAAAAGTGCGACGAATAACTAGAGTTGTAGAAGCCGTTACAGATCAAACAGCTGCAGCTCTAGGAAACCTCACCGAAGAATTGCAAATTGCTAGAATTGTGGCTTTACAGAACTGAATGGTTCTGGACATCATGCTAGCAGATAGAGGTGGTGCATGTCGCGTTATAGGTAGTAGTTGTTTCATGTTTATTCCAGATCACACACCATCAGTGTAAAAAGCGATTAATAAACTTCATAAAATCGCTGCAGACCTCCATACAGAAAATGGTATGTGGACTTTTACAGGGTGGCTTTGGACTCTAATTTCTGCCTGGGGCTGGAAAGTACTGACTACTCTATGTATAATAATTGCAATAGTCTTCACTTGTTGTATATGTATCCAGTGTAGTCCGATGATATGTTCGATGTGTATTACTGCTTGCATACCGACCAAAAGAAATGTTACAGAAGTCAAAATGCAGAATAATTTGAATAAAGAGATAGCTGACATGATGGCCATTGATATAAGGGATGAGTATCTACTTATCCTAGGAAGTCGAATGTCTTCAGCTAATGCTGAAATGGTCGTCTGTTGTAAATCAACAGCTTTTGGGTTAAGCATTAGCAGAAGACATGCTGTGTTTGACCATTATAATAGCAAATGTACCGACTCCATTTTGTATTTGTAGCAGCCATTTTGTATGCCATACATCGCCATGTGCTCACCATGTGCTTTGTCCTACCTCCTTGTTAACTGCGCTTGAAGTCTTCCCGGAAACAGGATATATTTAGCTTCCAGCATGTCCAGACCTGCTCAATAGGGTCTACGGCCGTTACTAATTAGTTCCAGATAGGAATGTGTTTACTAGTTTCTGAAGACTGTTAACTCCGCCCACTTATCAATTGTGCCTTCCAATATGTTCTTGTATGGTCATGAAACTGCTCTTGTGGTCTGTATCGCCTTCCTTTGCGCCCCCTCATTGTGTATAAAAGGGGCCATGTGCTTTAGTTCGGTGTGCTACTCTATAAAATACTGAAGGGTGTTGTGTGGACTGTAGTACCACCTTTAAAGGTTTAATAAACTTTGCTTTTGTATTTTCCAGTTTCATTGCCAACTTCTTCCTATGGTCTGAGGACTCCGTGCACTAAGAAGGCCTAGCTGAGGTTTGCTTACAACAGCACTTAAGTGAATGAACTTTCTTTTCCCAATTTCCACAAATCCCCTCACCGCACCAACCCCCCCCCCCCCCTTTTTTCACCCTTTCCTTTTTGGGCACAACTGTAACTGAAATTGATGAACTGTCTATGCGAATGTATAACTAATAATAAGGTTGAGTACTTTGTGAATAAAAACGCTGTACTCTTGAATTGTTTCTTTGATTCTCCTTACACTTATTTCATTTTTGATTCTTTGTCTCTCCCAGTCTGGAACCCCTTGTTCTATAAAAACGTTATACCCAGGTCCCAGTGACTTAATTTGGGTTGACCCTGTTGATTATAACGCAGCAAAAGTGGTAGAAGCACTTTTAAAAGCCACTTACTAAATGTCTCGCAGAGTAGCGCATGCGCTGGCTGAGCAAGACCCAAAAAAGGAGTCCGCTGGCTGAGCAAGACCCAAAAAGGGAGTCCACAAAACTAGCGAAGACATTCCAAAAAGTATCATTAAAAAAATGTGGCAAAAGACCCTACCAGTAAAAACAAATTAGTTGTACATGCACTAGAGCATTTGTTAAAGTGTGGTCAATTGGCGTCAACAATAAAGATACATGATAGAGACTTACTTAGTGAAGGACAATGTGAATTAGACCAAACAGGTATGCATCTGGTCAAACAGGAAAAAAGTGTGAGACTTGAGTATGTACCAGGGAATAAGTCCCTGTACAACGGTCACCTAAGTACTTATAAGTATATAGCATTATTAAAATTAACACCTTGGCTGCTAGGCGTTTCCCCCCCCCTGTGCTGGAAATTGCCATTTTGCTGGTGTCATGACGAGCTCAGGTCGTCATCAGCACAGCTCAACTGTGCATCATGACGAGCTGAGCTGGTCATGAGCATCGAAAGGGTTAAAGAGCAAAGGCAACACTCTTATGGCATAATTCCGAGTTTGGTGGTTAGTAGCCATATAATAAGTTTGGCGGTTGGACTGCCATTGGACCGCCACAAGCACCGGGGATTCATGATCCCTCAGCGTTGGCACAGCAGTCTCAGGCCTGTAATATGCTGGGCGTGCTGCTGTGGCACCGCTAAGCATATTTCAAGTTTCCTCACTGCCACAGTTTTCATAACAGTGAGGCCGACATGAAAACTGTATTGGTGAGGACACTAAGGGGGCCCTCCAGGTCTCCCTGGTGCCTCAGGGCCATAGGGCTGCATGCAGGGAGGCACATGGTTTGCCTTCCAGTGTGCATGCACCCCTTTTCCTGCACGACATGGACTGCACAGTCCATGCCGTGCAGGGACGGACTTTGATGCTCCCATTGTGGTACCTTTCTAGTAGGCACCACCATGGGACCGCCAAAGGACCGCCCGCCAGACCAGGAAAAACTCCCAATGTGGTGGGTGGTCGACATACAAGTTTGGAGGGTGGGAGTGGGGCGCTGGCGTGGCCTCAGCAACCACACTGCCAAACTCGTAATCAGGCATTAAGTATATAGAAATTAAATAGATCTTACTTCCCAACAATTAAACTTCAAGACGAATATCAGTCCATCAACCAGGGGGTTGCCAAAGGGAATTCAAAACGTGTGAATTCAGTTGTGGTGCTCAATCAATTAGAGTAAGAGCAGCCTCCAGGACAAGGAAACCAAACCCTTGTGTATCCTATATAAAAACAAGATGATTGTAAACTTGGTTTATGAAAATTATAAAGAAGGCAACGATAGTGGAAGTAGGCATAGACAAGGTCCTGAATATACAATGGAAACTTACGTATGGCAAAAATGATCACAGAAGTGAAGTTATATAATCCAAGATTACCGTCACACACCTCAGCAGGTCGGCGTCCAAACAGAGTATTTATCACAATTGCTGCATTTAAATAAAGCTGGGCCTGTATTGTGGCCGACGATTAGCCAATCAATTGACCCTTTCTGTTCTCCTCATAATGATGGCTTTATAAATACCATTGCCCAATGGTGAATCATTTCCCACATGTGCTAAAAATTGCCTGTTCCAAGATTTGAAAAGGAAATTGGGGCACACCTTGCTGAATCAGAGTTTAGGATATGAAAATTCTGCATTTTTGTTATCTTTTTTGAGGCATTATCCACTGATATAGATCAGTAGGTGTGACTTGACGGCATTTTTCAGGGGAAAACTTCATGGTAGTGGTAATGACCAGTTCAAGGGTTTCTGCAGACCTATGTTTAGTGTGATTTTTGCCAATTTTTCTTTGGCTGTAGTGCCAACTTTCCAGCACCTGGCTTGGCTATGTTGGTGACCACGCGCTAGTCATTCCATAGGGGGTAACCTGGGGTAAAAAAGCCCAACAGAAAAGCCTCCTTGTTATTCCCTCAGAAATATTTGCACCCACTGTGAGCATGGAAATCAGGCTAATCATAATAGCAGAGATCAAGAATCCTAGCTAAGAGAGAAATAAAGTATGGAACTGTAGCCCTACATAGTCCCTCTGAAACTCAGGGCATCTCCTATTGATGTTGATATACATTTCATAGGTCTGACAGTATGAAATCGTGTTGCAATGCTTGCATTCTTTGGTGATCTTCAATCCAGAAGATATTTAAAGCTTGCAGTGCAGTCAATGTTCTGTAATCTATTTTGTGAAAAATGTATTGAATAAAACATGATTTCTGTATTCCTTCAAATTAAATTTGTGAGGATTCTGAATGTAAGTTGTGCAAAGAAGAAGGCTTAGTTCTTTGATCATTTATTGAGCATATTTCAGTTGGGGCTGAAAACTAGGTGTGATCCATGGCTACTTGGCTTGGCCCGTGTTTTAGGTCACTCAGAATTGGACAAAAAAACAGAAGAGGGACACTGAGAACGCAATTTCTTGAGGGGAAACCCAATCCAGGGAAAATACAATAAAGAACACAAGGGAAGACCCCCATTATGATTTATATAAATGGGTAATGACTCCAGATATAAAAGTGTCACCCACAGAAAAACTCATTTTACTATTGTTCATTCATCATGTTATCAAAATTCATTTTTTGTATATAAATATTTTTTAAATTCATTGGTGTGAAAAGACAATAAATAACAACATTCATATATACATTAGGCAAATAATCACAAAACAGAAACATGAGAGCCCTGAAATAACGAGAACAGACACTGTCAAAACTATACAGATAGAAAAAGACTATGTGAACATTAATACATCATAAAGAAAAAAGAAAATGCATAACAAACAAATTGCATTACACAAAAACTACATAAAATGTGCACCACATGTAACAAACACAACAACGAAGGTCAAAGCGCCGACGAAAGTTTCAGAAATGCCACTGCTTGAGACTTCCTTCATCAGGGCGCAGACTTCCTCAATCTAGTTGGTGGGCCCACCATAACCATCCTTATCATAGTACACATTGTATAGTGAATAGACATGGTTCTAAAAACAGTCTATGCAGAGGTAAAAAACGGGGAGCATGAGGTAAATGCAGTGTGTTGATTCAGGAGCAAATTAAATATTTCCGCACCAGGAAATAAAAAGTACGTCTAACACAGGAAATCCAAGAGCCTTACAACAGGACCGCTTAGGAACACGTAGGAGGGGAAGAGAATAGGTCCAGTTGGGAATACATATTATTGATGGAAATGGGATAGAAGTCTCTAAAACACAAAGTCCTGAAAAAGTTGCTAAGTCTCAGCTTTTATGGTTAGGCTGGAGGAGTGCACTCTAATACCAGATAAGGGTTCCAGGATCTCAGAACAGCACTTGGAAGTTAGGACTCAAAGCAAAAGAAGCCACCAAGAGGTTTTAGAGCAGAGTCCAGTTGAAACTTATCTGCTGGGCTCTTTCATGAAAGTGGGCTCCTTGCAACTTTTGTGGTCCTGTAGCTTAACAGAAGGTATGCAAATGAACCCTTGGAGTTCACTTCTTAGCCCTGGGTACAAGTGGGAGCAGGTCAAGCTCACAGGGTTCTAATGACAGCTATCTACAGCAGGTGTAGTCATTCTTCTGTCAGGTCCAGTGGTGTTCTGAAGAGAGTGTCCAGGTGTGCAACATTTCTGCCTCGCATTAGCCTGTTAGTTGGAGTGACTCCTGGCTCCTCCATCATTAATAGGGTAAAAGTTCCCAGGGGTAAAACTACCTACTTTTGTAGCAGTTCATGTGCGCCCTACTGCAAACAATCCCAGATTGTCCCTCTCTACCAAAATCCAACATGGCAGTACCTTTCCTCTCTTGTGCAACCTATAGGTGTGGCAGGGGAAATGAGCAAAAAGTTTTGGAGGAGCTCCTCGCCCACTGGGAATGGGGCCTGGCTAGCTAGTTAGACAAACATGGAGGCAGTCTCTGGTGTGAACTTCATCTGGGAGTGACCAGGCATGCATCCGATGAAGATATGCTAGGACCTGGGCACAGCTCCCAGGCCATCGTGTCAGGGAAAGGGCAACTTCTACCTACGCTCACTGCCTTTATCTCAACTGTGGAAGCCAAGTTACACCTAATAAAGGAGCTATTGAGCAACTGGGTCACAGAAGAAGCTCAAGCAAATATGATTCTAGAAGCTTTAGGCAGCGTAAAAATACAACCTTTTTTAAAGTACCTATTGTAAAAAAATGTGTTACACACCTGTGTTTACCAATGAATTAGATTTGTAATGAATATTTTAGAAAGTTCAAGAATTTACTTTTTATCATGTTCATAGGCAGAGATAACTTAAACTTTAATAAAGTATCAGATTGCTTTCCCATTGAAAAGCGAACCTTGCTACGGTGAAAATCGATTTTAGATAATTGTCACTGTAGAGACATGTTTAACATTAAATGTTTATGTGTCATACTTTAAATGTCCCTAGGTAGGTTTTTAAGGGTTACTCAGGGGTGACTTATTCATATTTACAATTAGTTTTTTTTATTTTTTTTTATTTTTTTTTTATTGAGATGGATTAGAATAGCACTACATAAAACAAAAAGAAAGAATACATTCATACATATAGTGAGATATCAGCTGGATAAGACGGCAAGTACAAAAATACATAAAGAGTTTAAAAAACCACAGTTCTACAATATATAATACAAATCACCATCTAAAAATAATTTTACAGACAAGTAGAAGTTCAATCAATTCATCCTCTTGTTTCCCTCCACTTACTAAGGGGTGCCCAGATTTTTTCACCAAATAATTTCTTCTTCTGTCCCTTAAATTTATATAGGCATTCTTCAATATTATGAATTCCAAGCAATCTTGTCAACCAAACCTGGAATGAGGGGGCAACTGAGTCTTTCCATGCCGCTGCTATTAGAATTCTTAACACTGCCACACAAAGACAGACAAAGGCTTCCGCTTCGTGTGTGATTTTCAGATTTTCATCCCTGCCAATTAACACAGTCGTTGGGGATAGAGAAATTTGACCCTCTAGCAGCCCCGATAAAAATTTCTCCATTTCAGTTAAAACAGGTTTCAGATTTGGGCAAGAATAAAACATATGAGTTAAATCTGCCTGGCTTTGGTCGCATCTCGGGCATTTATCTGTATCCCTTTTCCCCCATTGAAACAACTTTGATGGGGTGTAATATAGGTTAAAAATCGTTTTATAATGTTTTGTTTTTAAGTTGGTTGCTCTTAATATTTTCTTGTTCAATGCTAAAGCATAGTCCACATCAACATTTGGATCCCCAATTCTAAGAGCCCACGCATTTTCCACCTGCACCATATCATCTTCCAGATTCTGCAACAGGAATCCATAACCTATTTTGATCTTACGACCACCATTCCTTATATATTGAACAATTGGGTGCATCTCTTGGATGGAAACCCTGGGTCTTATGGATTTCACTGATTGTTCTAGTTGATTGTACAACATCCAATGGTTTGCTGAAATATCATATCTTTGTTGCAAAATCTCGAACCCCACCAACTCATCATTACTCATTACATCTCCCAGATACCGGATACCCAGTCTTTTCTAAAGGGCACTGTTTCTATTCTGTCCAAGATGTTTAAATGGGTTTGAATCCCAGAGATCTAAAATACCATTGATCTTCGGGATCTTAAGAAATTTCAGCAGTTGTTTCCATACTCCCCATGCAGCTAACATCAATTTACTTTTACTCCTCTTATAGAATTGTGCCTTTACTTCCTGTATCAAGATCCCCTTGGCTTTTTCACCTATTACTAATTCGTAAATTGTGGGAATTCTTGAAAGGCCAAGCTGGCCTACCAGGGTGTTACATGAAAACCCGGGCTCATATAGACCGATCTCCTTAATCAATACAGATGCGAAACTATATTCAAAAGTTTGGGCTAAAAGATTAGGAGGGATTATAGATAAATTGGTATCGCCCTGGCAACATGGGTTTGTTCCCGGGCGTGGTACTACTGAACACACGGCAAGAGCTATTTCATTATTTGATGCTGCAAATATGACAGGGAGTGATATGGCTATGATTTTATTAGATGCTGAGAAGGCGTTTGACCGTGTTGTATGGGATTTTATGTGGGATGTGTTGGAGAAAAGAGGTTTCAGTGAAAACTGTAGGAAAGGCATTAAGGCTATGTATGCGGATCCAGTCGCAAGAATCACTACTATGGGGCTTCAATCAGAGGAGGTAACAATCAAAAGAGGCACACGCCAGGGCTGTCCCTGCTCACCTATATTATTTGCGCTATATATAGATCCGTTGATCAGGAAAATCTTGGCCTCAGACAGAATATCCCCTGTCATTTCGCATGGACATACCACTAAGATACTAGCGTATGCGGACGATCTGGCAATCGTTACTAATAATCCGGATATGGCAATACAGGAATTAAATAATCTGGCTTATCAGTTATCAGTTCGGGGCATATTCAGGGTATAAACTCAACACGGAAAAAACTTTAATAATTGGTACAAAGAATATCCAGAAAAGAGATCAAAGATATGTTGATGCTGCTATTTATTTAGGAGTTAAAATTAACGCAGATGTGGGAAAGATAATTCAGGAAAATTATTTACCAGTATTGGCGACGATAGAGAAAGAGTTGAGGAGAATTGATACTTTACATTTATCTTTGATTGGACGAGTTAATGTTCTCAAAATGACAATGTTTCCGAAACTGCTGTATTTATTTTGTGCTATCCCCTTATTAATCGAGGAACCTTTGATAAAAAGAATGGAATCAGTCTTCTCACAATTTCTCTGGCAATATGGTAAAGTAAGAAGATCGTTGCCAAAATGTCATTACCTTTAGAGAGGGGAGGACTAGTAGCCCCCAATCTCAGACTATACCATTGGGTCTGTTTAGTGCTGCATATGAAACAGCTATTATGCTGTAACACAATTAGGGTTTATGCCCGTGAAAAGGAGTCATTTTTACAGATATTTGAAATTTAAACTTGCAGTCAGGTTACTTACTGGTGGCAAGCCTGTAGTCATGTTTTGCATTTTCACTTTAGTGGTGGCACAATATGTACAGCCGTCCATTAGTGACAATTAACTTACAAGCGCGGGTACACTTGGCACCATATACTACAGACTTATGGGTAAGCTAAAAGTGCCAACTAGGAGCATAGCCGATTTTGACATGTTTCAGGGGTCAGAGCACTTTTACTGGGACCTGGTTAGTAGACTTCAAGTGCATAGTGTAAACAAAACCCAGCAGAGCTCATTAAAAAAAGTATGGGGTTATCATGCAAAAAGAGGCATTTTCTTAACGTGTTTGTGACCTCTGTATGCCAGGTGGGGGCCACTGAGACTGTTGGTCCCATTGCGGACCTACTTGGTACAGTCATTGTTATCTATGAACCCTGTATGTAAGGAGCTGGTCACTAGTATTGTTGGGGCCATGGCCATCTTGGAGAAGTCTCAGCAATCAATTGATGGACTCGGTAACAAGTCCAGGAGTCACCTGCTGGAGCACCGCTGCATCACTGACTTACGGGCAGGAACCGCAAAGAAGAAGAAGCTGCTGCACCCAGAAGCTGTTGCTGTCTGTGAGGGCCTTAGCATGCAGATCCCCCACTACCTGTGGGACGAGTGTAATCCAAGCTTCTCGTCGTGGAACATAAATGAGAGAAGCATCCCGGCTCCTGGACTCTTCTGAAGTTTCAATAGAGGTAAGGTGGTAGGCCTCTTTAGGACTTATTCGAGCTGGACAGTTTACACTAAAAATCAACATTAGAGGAGGTAATCATCTTACCGGGGTGAATGAATGTATTTTGATTTAATCCCTTCCATGCTCATGATGAGCTCAGCTCGTCATGCAGTACACTGCTTGTGTGCTCATGACGAGCTCAGTTCGTAATGAACAATGGGATTCATAGATCATCAGCGTAGAGGATGAATTGCTGTAGCATTGATAGTGTTAAGAACCCTTGCATTTCTCACACCTTGCCTCCCCCTGAAGAGTTTGTGACTGCTAACCTGCATTACTATTGATGGTCAAATGCTGAACTGGTAGTATCAGGCCCAGTTATTCAGGTCCAATTTTTGTGTATACAAAGGGGAACCAAATAATACGGTCCAATGCCCCCACTTTTGGGTTCTATGCTCTTGAGCTACTTGCAGTCTAGTTGAGAAAGTACAGCAAATATTAGGCATTGATAAATGAAGAGAAGATGGAGAATGGAGGAATCTGTGAAGAGTACGACTGTCAGCCAAATTCAAACAAAAGTCTATGGACTGAGTAGTTGAGTAAATACTGCATGATTCTATAAAACATTGTCATTGCACTGATAATAAATGGAACGATTGCCAAGATATCTGTATCAATGTTTCAAACTTCAGCTGCGCAACGTATTTAGGCATGCACAATCTAAACATATTCTAAGCATGTTACATATTGCAGCAAGCTTGTAACAGTTTTTACAAAGAGACTCAGAGGTGCAAGAAATCTGTCAAATATTGGCTGGATACTAGAGGACTTATTTGTGAGAGCCCTGTGTCACTTTTGCATCGCGTAAAGTGATACATGTGTGACGCTTGGCTCTCATTTCGATTTTTTAAACCACCCAAAGCCACCCTGCCTGGCTTTGAGTGGCCTCATAAATCATGAGTAAGGCGGTTCTGCATAAATTGCTGTGTCGCCTTACTCTGTGCCCGGGAGTCATTTGGGCGTTGCAGTGGGTTTGCCCTAGCAACACACATGGAATTTGACACTGCTGCAGATTTACAAAGTGATGGACACCTGGGAAAATACCAAATCCGTATGCCTCCCAAAGTGAGGTGCAATGAGGAGAAATATGTTTATTTCTCTTAGTTATTTCCTCTTTCTTTGTGTGCTGCATTCTGCAACACACATCTTAAAATAGTTTTTGTGCAGAAAGGTGTCCTTTCTGCACAAAAACAATTCTGCCTTCAACAGTGGCACCCTTGTACCATGGTGCAGGGTGCCTACATTGGCGCTAAGCTGCCAAAACTGCACCAGTGCAGGGAGAAAGGACAGGAATGCACTGTGTTGCTTAAATGCAGTGCATTCCTGCCCTTTCAACTTAGTGCAAGGCAGCGCAGCAAAGTGCCGTGCTGTACTGCCCTACTCCAGATTCCCACAAATAAGCCCCTAGTTCTTCCATAAAATTAAGAAAACTGCAAAGGATATAGCGTTCCCAGCTTGATGTTACCTTGGAAGTTTTATTATTATCTAAATGTATTATTTAGATCATTTCTGAGTAGTGGAGATTTTTTTATCATGCTAGGACAACCCTAGGATTCCATTTAATCGCAAGCACTGATGTGGAAGAAATAGTCAGCAAAAGGTGAGACAGTGAAAGATAAATGTATAAAGAATGAAACCTTTTCAGCATGTATGTAGCCAACTGTTAGGCCAGATGTACATACGACTGTGGCAATATAATGGTCGCAATTTGAGACCAGTATTTGTGCAACCAGTGTGGTAATTTGCTAAGTGGCATATGTGCTAACGGGCCACTTTGCAAATTAGTGACTCACAGGGGGTCGCAATTAGACCTACCTAACCAATATTAATGAGGTAGGTGACGAATTGTGACTACCAGGAATCGCAGTCATTACAGAGATGGCCTGCTGAGATCAGCAGACTACCATGAATGTGATTGCTTTTAAATGAGGCATTTTTTATACACAGCCTGGTTTCTTTAAAGGAAAACGGGATGTCTTTAAATAAAAAAAGAAGTGCTTTTTTTTTTATAATTAGGTCATGGTCCATTAGATTACTGCCTACTCTTAAAAAATATTTTTTTCATCATTTGCAAAGTGGAAAGGAGCCATTGGGGACCCTTTTCCATTTGCAAACAGGTTCCCACCTCCTTTGAGGAGGGTCAAATTTTAATGTTTTGCAACAGCACTTAAGTTGCAAAGATAAACACATGACTACGAGTCATTATTTTGAAGGGTCGCTCCTAAAACGCCCCTTCCAAATACTGAATCAGTATTTGGTCGCAAACCTATATTGTGATTCAGTAATGTGTTAATGAGCGTGACCGAGATTTGGCGTCCCCTAGTGCCATCTAGAGCGGTCGGGTCAGAGGGCTGCTTTTTCAATAGATTCCTTGAGTAGATTTTCTAATCGAGCTACAGCAAAATCAACTTGAATAGCTGCTCTCTCTTGTGCACGGCATGGTGCCACTCATGAAGAGTTTTCTGGGCTGCTCACGCCACTGGTGCAAATTGCTGCACGACATGCATATTTTCTGCCCATTGGAGAAATTCACAGAATCTCTCAGGGTTTTTCTGTAACTCTGTGGAATTCCACAGAGTGAAACTCCACAAGTTCTGCACACCCCTAATAGCAGGGTCCAGGCAGCCTTTTCTGGCAGTCTTGGTTTAAGTTCCCCAGGTTGCTGGTCCTAACCTGGCAATGAGTGTTTGCAGTAAATTGCCCAAAGCAGGAGTACATACAGTTTTTTTAGTTGCCACTAGAAACGTCGGATTCTGGAGGAGATATCATAGTTCGCACACTGGAAGCTTCTGTCCCATCTTTATACAAAAGCTGCAAAAAGCAGGTTTATATTCCAGAAGTCAGCTCTGAAACAGGTTCTGGGCATTTCTGACCTTCTTGCTGATTCCACGCAGATTGGTTTAGCCAAGGTGTCCTGTAAGGAAAGACCCCAAAGAAAGCTACAAAGGAAATGGAGACAGTTCTACTTACCCATGGGGGTAGGCCTTCCAGTGAACAATAGTGTTCTTTCCACCACACCAAATAATCTGATCTACTACAAAGGACGACTGGAATTTCCTGGAGAAGCCCTGTGGTTCACATGTGCTGTGTGGGATCTCTCCCGAACTCCACTTTTAGGACTACCTGAGTAATCAAAATACAAAACGGATCCCTTTGTGGCTATGGCCCATGAATCACACACAGTTTTCGTTCACATTGACAATTGCGATACACATACGACATTCATGTCCCACATGGTTGGGTGAACGACCAGGTTGTAAAAAACTAGCAGACCAACTTTAAAAAGGTGGGAGAGGCCAGTAGTTGAGTCTCCTTGATGGAGACAGCTAATAAAGGTCTGCTTTGCCACACTAATTGGTATCACTGTTACCATTGTCAGTCTTCTACATCCAGACAAGCTGACAGCTGGCACATTTGTTAAAGAGAGTGAACATGGTGTGTAACTCCAGATCACAGCGCCCTGGACTGGGTGGGTCACAATCTGTGCCATAGAAATACTTCCAACACACACGTGTGATTGTCATGTGTGCTGTGGAGGTGGTCAAAAATCAACAATTTACTAGGATGAACTTGAGGCAGGAGTGCATGATCTCCTGAGGCATGCAGGAGATTCCTTTCAGTCCCAACAGCGGGCATTTAGCAGTATTTGCTACTTTATTTTAAACCTTTGTAGTAGAGTGTTTTTCATTAGGTGTTTGAATTAAAGGGAATCTATTCATCATTTCAGATTAACTTGGTCGATTTTGTTCTTGATTTATGCAAGTGAACCGGACATGGGAGACAGTTGCGTTAGTTCGATATAGACCCCTTACAATGATGAACAATAAAACAGCTGTGTTTTGTTCTTTATTTTCATAACAGTATCACTATCAATGTTTTCTTATAAATTCTTCAAACTTCCAATGTTTTTATATAAAAAATATAACTTTTCGTCTTCGGGGTAATTGCATTTGGTGTGAATCGTAGATAAGGGCACATTATGTATCAGCATAGATAAGGCACATAATGTTACATAATTCCAAAAGTGCACCATCACTCATGACTAATTATACTATCAGCAGGGATTTGCCCTTATTCTGCAGCACTGGTGGACACATTTAAATAGATACAGAAAAATGTAATCAGGGGGTCCTGTACAGTTATACGATTTTTCAACTCTGCACATAGAAGTTTGTCAAATTATTTCATAATTTTTAGAAAATAATTATTGACTAAAACTTAACAACAAAATGATTACTTGCAGATAGTCAATAATAAAATATATTCTGGTTGAGTGCCTCACTAGCATTGTGACAAAAACAAGGCATATAGATATACATATAGAACATAAACCACCCAAATAAAGAACAACCTAGCTGTAAACACACAAGAGGAAATATGAAGACAATAAAAATATTAAAAAATATTCTCTGGTTCAGTGTGATATTACTTTTCACATTCAATTAGATACATTATCTTTAACTAACTCAAGTTTGTCAATCTAAAAATCACAATATAAAACAATATTTGCGCATATAGAACATAGCAGGAGTTCCTCAAGCTATTCCTCAAGGAAAGGAGATCATTTTGATTTACAAACTCTAATGCCATGAACGCTCACGCTGCACAGTGAAGAGCCGCACATGCTGGCTTTAAAATGGCTTTGTGTTGTTTTTGCGTGAGCATCCATGAAAGCCTTTTATAGATAAGGGTCTATGCATGAACTACTTAGCAAATTATCAAACGAAGACAGAAGGATCTTTCCTTTGGACAACCGTGGATGGGATTCGATGAAAAAGCATCAGTGATAGAGATATGTACCTGGTTACATGTTGCATGAAGTGAATTCTATTTGGACATCAAAAGAACATTTGCCATCCCCAAACTATGGGTTCCAAAGGTTCATGTCAAATATTATAAGACACCACCATGTCTACATGTCACATTTAAATGAATGGCTCTCCATTCGTTTTTTTGTGGTTCTCCTGTAGAATTAAGGGCCTGATTTAGAGTTTGGAGAACATGGCACTCAGTTATAAATATGGCAGTGTACCCTGTCTGCCAACTCCTTGGTCTGCCTCCTATATATAAAGTCGGTGGATCACCATCTCTCTGATTGTGTTGGCCCTGCTAACTCTGGCATTCGAAAACTAAGATGGGCCACAAAAGTTGGGCCTTTTTAAGTAAGTCCATAAGACTGCCCAGCCTATTTAGAGGAGAGGCTCAGATTTTTTTTTCTGGCCGTCACTGTCAGGAAAAACCTGGTATTGCCACACAGATAAAAATGTAAATCACCCCACCCTCTGGGAGATGACTCAGTATGTAGGGGCCATTTGGGTTTTGATTTCCAAAGAAAAAATCCCCCTTTTGGGAAAATAAAAAAGTTTGTAACCCACCTCCTGAAAGATGCCAGCTGATTGTTAAATGACAGTAGGGAAAGCATTGTATGTGTAGAAGGATAATATTTTCCAAGATATTCGGCAATATTTTATATTTTTTTAAGAGAAATGCTGAAAACTTTTAGAAGTAATATACCTATTTTTGTGTGTGATTTGTTTCAGGTTTTCCAGAGCATAAATCAGGCGCCCGGAGGAGAATTGCAAATAAAATGAGTGCCAGAACAAAAAAAAGAGAGGTTGATAATGAGGGGTGAATTCACATATTAGTTATTTAATAAGTTATGGCTTTTCAAATGTTTTTAAAATGTATCATCAAACTCAATATCAGAGGATCCCATATGCAAAATCGTCATTCCTAGTAATAAGGCACATCTAGATAGAGTTATCTGCTTCTAGGTTTATCAAAGTGATATTGCTTCTATACTACAATCTCTCTGTAGAAAGAAAACCTGTAGTTAAGGTAAGGAGGGCAAGGAACACAGGACTGAAAGTCTTAAACATATGGTACAGACAAACTGGCACAATAAAACACACATCGTAGGGTAAACAACACAAGGCAATAAGGACAGATGTGACCGGAGCTGGTGGCAGGGGACGTGTAAAGCCAGAGGTACGGAATGTTGGGTAAGGGTTTTGGAAAGTAAATCAAGAGAGAAAGAGAGAGGGACTAAACTAAAATATCCTGCAGGAATGGTTGCAGGTTTCTGAAATCAGTTATTGAAGAGTGCCACCTTAAATCAATGCATTATAGCATAGGCTACTATGGTCTGACAAGAAGTACCAGCGGCTGATATCTATATCAAAAACCTGAGGGATATACCTGAGATAGTACGCAGCCTTACACAGAGAAGTCTGCCTTGTGAAGTAGGTGAGAAAAGTGGGGAATGGATGAATGTGTCAGATTTGATTGATTGTGATGATCTCTTAAAATAAGGGTAAAGTGATTATTATGGAACAGTATGAAGGAAAGAGTTTTTCAAACAGAGGTCGATTGTTTCAAGGTCCTTGGGCACACTCTGTTAAAGACTGAAATAACATTTGGCCTTTTCTGAAAACTGAAGCAATACACAGGCACAAAGGAAATCCATACATTGGACGAGTGAAGAATTAATGATAACTTTTTGTATATAAAGTAACAAAGAGCTACCTCTTAAGGGGCGTGGCTTGGGCGCCGATGGCGATGGTCGCCTGAGAGCTCGGCTCCGGGACTGAGCCCGGGATTATCCTGTTAATCGGAGGCCGCGGGGCACCCTAGCCCCCGCAAATCGTAGCTCGGCCCAACTGGACCCCACTGAGACGACCGGCGCGGCCTGGACGGGTGGTGATCTGCCCGAAACTCGAAGTTCGAGGTCCCGGGGAGAGCGACCCAATATGGCGCCCGGACCCCTTTGTCCCCTTGGACGGGGCCATTAGCCTGGATGAACGCCGCTGAGCATAACGTGCCCTCCTCTCATGTGTTTTCCAGGAGAGTGAGGAGTTGGACTCTGCCCTGCTGAGACCCTGGTATTGATGAAGGCGCCTGGGCGATCGGAAGCTCCTACCATAGTAAACCCGGACGCCTGGAGGTCCCGGCGGTGGTGACGACCCCCGACGCGGCGCCTGGTTGCATCCCCCGATCGGCCCGATCCCATGGGAAGCATAACCCCCTGGTGCCACAAAGTCTCTGGAGGAGTGGGTGGCCCTCGTTCCGGATCCTCGTCAACCAGACGGCCCTACCCGGCCTGGCGCCGAGTGTCTCCGCCTCCTCCTCAGCGCTCTCAGACGACACGGTGGTGGCGTGAGCCGAACCTGTGGAGATCCACCTGGCCCTGGAGAAGAGGATCACCGGCCTTCATCCCGAGGGCCTCCATTCGGGAGAGTTATAGTCGGAGCCCGCACTCGGGGGCACCTTTATCTGAGCCCACATTGTGCGCTTCCCACGATATGGGGAAGCCGAGAGGGGCCAAGGGGCCCACCCCGGCCGCCTCTGACTCGGAGACCCCAGACAAGGAAGGCAGCGGCAACCCGGGGGACGCTGGTAGCACACCGCTGCAGCAACAATTTGATCGCGTCCTGGAAGCGATTGCGACCACACGCTCGGCCCTTCAGCAGGACATTGCCCAGGTGGCGACGAGTCTGGGCCTTCTCAGGGCGGATCATGGCAAGCTATCGGACAGGGTCAAAGAAGTAGAAGGCTCGGTGAAAACCTTGGAGCCGGCACAGCGCACCTTGGCCGCGGCAATGAAAGATGCTCTAACCCGGATCTCTGCCCTTGAACAGCGAGCGGAGGATGCGGAAGGCCGTAACAGGCGCAACAACATCCGAGTGGTAGGCCTGCCGGAGAAGATCGAGGATGACGACATGGTGGCCTACTTGGAGGCCTGGCTCCGAGACACGGTAGCCCCGGAAGGCCTATCCTCTTTCTACACACTTGAACGGGCTCATAGAGTCCCAGCACGGCCACCGCAACTGGGCCGGGCGCCACGCCCGGTGGTGGCGCGCCTCCTGCATTTTCGCGACAGAGACCTCATCCTCAATGCCGCTAGACATAATGGCCCTTTCAAGGTGGAGAACAGCCAGGTGAACATTTTCCCGGACTACACCTATGAAACCCAACGTAGGCGGTACTCATTCTTGGCGATTAAGCGCGAGCTCCGGAGCGAGGGCATTCAATACTCGCTCCTATTTCCTGCAAGGCTCCGCGTCATTGTGGATGACAAGACTCAATTTTTTGATACCCCGGAGGATGCCTGTAACTGGCTTGAACTGTATAGAGCTGGGAAAGATGGCTTCGCCCCCACATCTCAGACAACGGCGGAGCCGGGACAGCGACGGCGGTCCACGAGGGTGCGGAGTCGCCGGGGCCGTTCAGGCGGCCCTACTACTGCAGAGACATCGACGGAGCGGAAAGGTGTATTGGAGGTGTTATCTGCCCTTTCTGGGTCTAGAGAGGATGCCATCGCAGAAGAAGAGAACCCTGGTGACGAGGGAGCATCGACGGACTCAGAGAACTCGGTGACGGATAGTACCGGCACACCGGTGATTACACCAAAATCGGTTGAGGACCTTCTTGATGGACAGGGTTGACGGGGTGAGCTGTATCCTTTTGGGTGGGGGCCCGTACCGGGGGTGGAGGGAGCCGATGGTTCAACATGACCGCAGGAGAAGCGGGGGGTGGGGGGCCCTGCCTTTGCCCCGAGGGTTTCCATTACTGTTTAGGGCTTGCTTTAGTCCTGGCAGCCTGAGCATCGAGGGCCCACTGCCACCGCCCAGCCCGCACCTGGCCCCTAAGGCCTTCCTACGGTGGCGACTGTAGGATTAGTTGGGGACGAGGGGAATTTTGGAGGGCATGGTTTGGATGGGAACTAGATGGAGTTATTTGGGTCCTGTTCTGGGGAGGGTGGGCAGGGGTTTGGGTAACGTAAATTTTGTTGAGTTTTGGTTGAGGGAAATGGCCGCCATCAGTGTTGGGGGGATTGTTGTTTGCCTATTGCTGGGACCCAGATGGGGTGACTTTGCATGCACAGTATGGGACAATGGCTGACGTTGCTAATGTGAAGTGTATTACTTGGAACGTGCGGGGGCTTCATACCATGTCTAGGCGGCACAAAGTCCACGCTTATTTAGTGCGTAGGGGAATACAAATGGCGCTACTGCAGGAGACCCATCTGAACAAGGCGGAAGGGGCGGCGCTACAGCGTAGATGGAGGGGACAGGTCTTCTACACGTCGTACTCAGCGTATGCCAGGGGGGCGCTAATCTGGATCCGGGCTGGGGTTCCCTTCCAGGTCACAAACTCAGTGGTAGACCCCGAGGGGCGTTACGTGGCCATCTCCGGCACTCTGGGGGGGAGGGACCTGAACGTTTGCTGTGTTTACGCACCTAACATGGACCAGATTGCCTTCCTTTCTAGGTTGTCGGGCTCGTTAGCCCACTTTTTCACGGGGCCCCTCCTGCTCGGTGGGGACTTCAATTCAGTGGTGGATGTGGAGACTGATCGCTCGCACCCGCCCCTCCCTGATTCTCCGGTCCGCCGCGTGGCCAAGGGCCGCGGCGACTGGCAGACACGGTGGGGGTTGACGGATATTTGGAGAGCGCAACACCCCGACACTAGAGATTACTCCTATTTTTCGGGCCTCCACGAGTTGCACGTTCGGCTGGACGGGTTTCTTGGCTCGACTGAACTGGTTTCAGCGGCCGTCCGTTCCGAATACTTGACTAGGACCATCTCGGACCATAACCCCCTCCTGCTGGCCCTTCGCTGGTTTCCGGGGGCGCCGGCGGTGCCCACCTGGAAGTTACGCCCTGAGATGCTCGAGGATATTGTCTTCAGAGCGGACTTAGGTGATAAGATCGAGGAGTATTTCGCGTCCAACGGGGGCTCTGCGAGCTCGAGAGCGCTGGGATGGGACGCTTTTAAGGTGGTGGTGAGGGGTTATTGCATCACCAAGAAGGTAGGTATGAGGCGGGTTATCCTTGATGACTTGGAGGTGGCCGATCGGAAGCTTCGGGAGTTGGAACTCCGCCGCCCCGGGCACCCTGAACTCCAGGGACACACGGCGGAGGCGAAGGAAGCGGTGGCAGCTGAGGTCGAGCGGCTGCGCTGCTTCGACTACAAGGCCTATACGGTTCGGGCCCTTGCAGAAGGGGATAAAACGAGCGCATTGCTGGCTTGGCTGGCTAACCCTACGCGCCAGACCCCACTGACGACATCCATGCGTATGATGGACGGGACCATGGTGCATACTCAACCGGAGATTCTAGGTTGCTACCGGCACTACTACGATCAGTTATACCGCAGTTGTGCTGTCAAAGACCCCGACCTTCTTGAGGACTATTTGGGATCCCTGGAGCTCCCGATGGTGGAGCCTGACGTGGCGAAAGCCCTGGGTTCCGATATCGAACTGGGGGAGATCCGCAGCGCCATCAAAAGGATGGCGCGGAACAAGACCCCGGGACTAGATGGTCTTCCGGTGGAATTTTATGCGACCTATGCCGACCTCCTGGCTCCGAGACTGGTGATTGTTTATAGAGAGGCGAGGAGGCTTGGCCGACTGCCTGGCTCGATGCGGGAGGCCCTGGTGGTTCCCCTCCTCAAGCCGGGGCGAGACTCGACCGATCCGGCATCCTACCGGCCCTTATCGATGCTGACGGTCGATTATAAGATTCTGAGCAGCATCCTGGCCTCGAGACTGGTTGGCCACATGGCCTCCCTAGTGCATGAGGACCAGGCCGGGTTCATCCCCAAGCGCAATACGACAATGAACATCCGCAGGTTGTTCCGCTTGCTGGGTGAACCGCTGATAGATGCTCCATGCCCAGTGGTCCTGTCGGTGGACCTAGAGAAGGCGTTTGATAGCCTGGAATGGGACTACCTACACACGGTGCTGCGACGGTTTGGCCTCGGGGAGGGCTTCATCAAATGGACCGCGGTCTTATACGCCTCCGTGTCGGCCAGGGTTCGGGCGGGCCCATTAATTTCCTCACAGTACCCGGTGGAAAGGGGCACGAGACAGGGCTGTTCGTTATCCCCACTTCTCTTTGCGCTGGCGGTGGAGCCCCTCGCAGTGCTACTCCGGTCGGGGGCGCATTACGGTGGCTTCGGGACCCCCTCGGGCACGCACCATGTTTCGTTATATGCCGACGACTTGTTACTCTTTCTGGAGGACCCGGTCGAGGCCCTACAGGGAGCTAAGACGGCGCTCTCGGCGTTCGGGACGGTCTCGGGCCTACGGGTAAATTGGACCAAGACGTGCCTCTTCCCGGTCCGTAGAGGCACCCCTAGTCCAGTCCTTAATGGGGGACTTAGATGGGAACCTGACTGTTTCAGATACCTGGGGGTGTACGTTTATCATAATCCATCTGACCTCCTGGACGGAAACATCGCCAGGTGCAGTCGAGCTCTACGGGGGAATATGGACTTCTGGGCTACACTGCCGCTTTCGTTGGCGGGGCGGGTCGCCCTCCTCAAAATGGTGGCTCTCCCCCGACTGCTATACTATTTCCGGGCGCTACCAGTTTGGATCCCACCGGCCACGTTTAGGCTTCTACGGTCGACGGTGACCGGATTCCTTTGGGGCTCGGGCCGCCGTAGAGTGGCCCTTAAGACCCTGATGAGGCCGAAAGCCGAGGGTGGACTTGCGGTGCCGGATTTCGAGAAATATTATCTGGCGGCGCAGCTCCAGACCCTCACCCAGGAGGTTGCCAGGGAATTCCGAGGCCCGGAGGACAGGAGAGGTACAGGGATGGCTAGGCATGTCCTATCTTTCATAGCTTTACGCCAACGTTTGACCTTACAGGACCTAACGTTGGAGGAAAAGACCATCCGACTGTGCTGGAACCGGGCTCACGCCAGGGGCCAGCTCCGGATACCGTATGCGCCGGAAATACCATTGGGGATGCTGACGGCGTTGCCCCATGGCGGGGATTGGTCACGATTGGCGGACTGGGAGGACGCGGGGTTGCAGTTGGTGGGGGATCTTTATGAGGCCGGGGTACTTTTGCCTTTCCAGGAGCTCATTGATCGTTTCGGGATTCCCCCAGGGGACTTCCTGTTGCACTCGGCCCTGGTCCGTGCGATCCAGACACATTGGAAAGGCGGACAGGAGGAACCTCCTACGTCTCCGGTGTGCCAATACGTCATGATGTCTGCGGGCACGGTGAAGGCGGTCACCTGCCTCTACGGCAGATTGGTCAATGAAGGGTTGACCCCCCTTACGACCCTCAAGGGCCGTTGGGAGGCAGACATAGGCAAGGAAATCCCGGAAGCGACCTGGTCTCAGCTCGTGCGGCGAGCGTGGAAGGGGACGCGTCACGCCCGTTTTCAGTTGGTCCACTATTATGTACTCCATCGAGCATACCTGACCCCGGCAAAAATCCAACAGTATTTCGCTACGGACTCGGCAGCTTGCCCCAGATGCCCGGCGCCAGAGGCAGACCTCCTCCACATGTTGTGGACCTGCCCGGGTCTGTCCTCCTACTGGGCGGAGGTGGAGAAGACCCTGACGGAGGTGACAGGGAGACCCCTATCGCTTGATGCGGCGGTGGGTCTGTTGCATTGGTTTCCACATACCCCCAGAAACAAAATTTCCAGTAAATTTATTGATTTAGGACTTCTCTTGGCTAAACGAGAGGTGACCAGGAACTGGAAGGCACGCGCTGGTCCGACTGGGGGCAGATGGCATAGCGAACTATTGAAGTGGGCGGCGGGGGAAAGTACGCTGAGGTATCAACTGGCTGGGAGACAACGTAGCGAGCGAGCACAGGAGACAGCGCTGGAATGGGAGACACTGGTGCAGGCCCTCAGAGACTATTGCGCCCCCAGCGACTCTGATAGTGAGATGGAAGCGCGCCCTGAGTCCCGATAGGCGATGGTGTTTTCTGTTACTGATACGCTCATCTTGGGTCCTCTCACGAATCCTATTGCGGTTGCTACCATACACTGATGGCGGAGTTGGGTGGGGGAGGGATTTCTTTGCAAGTTAGTGTTTTGTGGGTGGGACTTTCTTTTGGGTTTGGGGGCTTGTTTAGAAAAGCAGATGACGGACGGTGGATTATCCGGACCAGCCTTTCGCTCCTGCTGAACCCCCACTGGATTTTATCGCCCTACTTTTGAACTATGGGCTGGATGATAATGTGTAAAAACGTGCTGCGGGGGGTGGACGGGAGGCAGTCGATTGATTTCAGTGTATTTTGGATACTGGTCATATTTGTAACAGTTTACTGATTCCTGCAATAAAAATATATTTCAAAAAAAAAAAAAAAAAAAAAAAGAGCTACCTCTTATTGGGACAGACACAACATTTTAAATTGCACCCATTTGTCCAATGACAATCAGCGAGTCTTCTAATTATTAGGCAAATGCACTCTCCCTCTTTATCTCGTAACAAAAGTACCTTTACAAATACTGCAGTCATTGCAGAAAAACTTATCTGAATTCTGACTTAATATAACTTCGAATTCAATAACATGGTGGTAATAATTCAGATGAGCAAAACTAGCTCTACTGTAGATAAATTCAAGAAGCCATGGTTGATAAAATACCTTACTTGAGTCAAAGTGGAATTATTTGCAACAAATCCTGAATTGCTGACTTTGTATTTCACAATACACTATTCTACTGACTATGTATTAGGATATGCTATGGAATTAAAAATCTAATTCCATTTAACACATGCACTACTTTGTACAGTACATTCAAGTCATAATTGAGTCGACGGTTTTAGAGGCAGGTGAATACAGATTCTGGTAGTTTGGCATGAGAGGGCCTTGTCAAGAGTATTTTGTCTTCTCTGGGATGAGCCTTCGCTGCCACATTTAACTGTCACGCTGAACTTGGTCAATCCTACATAACAGACATTATCAAAATTCAACCTATCCTTCTGTGGCATAGGGTATGGACCACAAATGAATGCGTTATGAATCGGGCCCTATTACAGGATACCCTCAGTTTGGATCACGTGGATAGAGCAGAATGGCTGGGATATGTAAAGTGTTTCCTGACTGAGATTGGATGCTATTCTTACTATTCGGACCCATCTTCAATGGATAGCATTTCTAGGAGTATGCTAAAAACCCTCTGCCTAGACCATCTTGAGGATAAGAGGAAGAGAGCTGAAACTCTGAAACATTCAGTACATTCCCACCTCCTTACTCTTTGTGAGACTAAGTCTGTACAGCCATATTTATCCCTGCCCATGACAAACTATGACCGTTTTCTTTTAACTCGCTTTAGATTCTGTATATTTTTTAGATTGGTGTCTTTTCCTAGCATGAACTCATGGAAGCGTACATTGCCTACTTGCTTGTGTGATGGCATGTCACAACAATCGGATATCCACATCCTTTTCTTTTGCAGATTTTATAGTGCCTCTCGCAGAAAAATTATAGTCCCTTTTTTAAAAGAAATGAATTTAACCAGAGGCCGCCCAGCTTTCTTAGAAGTCCAGAGAATGGATACGGTTTTAACTGTAACTGTGGTTTTAAATTTTTTTAAAAGTGTTTTTAAATTACGGAAACAAATGGCAACTGAAATGGTTTAAATTTTTGTCTATTGATCTCCCTCATGGAACTCTCAATTATGAGCTGTAATTACTGTAATGTGTTTTTATATGTGTGTTACTTTTATGGTTATTTGCTTTTAACCAAATAAAGTTCTTTGAATCTGAATCTGAATCACTGCCTCTTTGATTTTATTATTGAAGTACCTGGGCAGACTGAGGCTAGAGGCTTTGTTCTGTGCAAGCCATTTTGTTTATTTTGGCTTCGAAGTGGAGCAACTAGAAGTCTCTGAGAATTATTACCAGGACTGTCCATTATAGAAAAAATATGAAATGTATCAATCAAATGAAATAATGTTTTATTGTTGAGTTAAAACGAGTTTCCAATGTTGCATCATAATATAAATGGTGTTTAGGTGCTCAAAATAGTGAGCCGTGCCAAAACGAACAGCTAGCTCAATGTCATTAAACATTTAGCAAAGTATTAAGTGTCAGTATAAAGTTGAAGATTTTTCGGACAGTTTCTTTCATTGTCTGCCCTGGTAGACCCATGCCATCTTCAAGAGGGTCTATTTAAAATCTGCAGTCTCTTAATACATGCCCGGACAGTGACCTGAGAAGTAGTAGACTCTGTGCCCCTTACCCATGCTCTCATGCATATCCAATATACTATGGGAAATGGCTCAAGGCGCGTAAGTTGGCTAGCTAAGGCTTTCATTGCCCATAAAAAGATGTTAATTCAAACTGTCAGGGACACCTGAGAAAATGAAATTGGTAGGGTCCAACGTGACAAAGAATAGACAAGAATGCTGATATATCCACAAAAATACCCTTGAAATGACTGATGAAAGTTAATTCAATTATATATATTACGCAGAGCCTACCTTTCTCACCAACAAATTAGTAGGATTTTCCCCAGCCCATGGGACTCCTGTGTTAGGTGTAATGTCTCAACTGCAGACCTTAAGGACATACCTTGGGGCTGCCCTTGGCTGAGACACTATAGGAACGAGGTGTTACAAAAACTGGAGAATAATACTGGCTTACCGAGGGTGAACTCTTGGAAGGGCGTATCTTAGACCTTTATAAACGACCAAAGATGGCCAAGACAGCTGCCTACTTCCTTAATCTAGCATTAGTTTTTGCAAATATGCCCTATCACTATACACTACCTGGAAAAGTCCAAAATCTCCCTCTAGGAGAGCCTAGCGTTACTCTGTGATCAGGGGCAGAGGCTGTAGCCTAAACACGGAAGAAGCCAAGGGCATATATGCAGACATGTGATAGCCAATAGTTGGGAAAAGCTTTTGTCTACACTACACATATAGTTAAATAGACATATCTCTGTGAGTTTCACGCCACTTCTATGATTCTATTTCCCCTTCTTGTCCCATACCCCCCCCCACCCCCCCAATACACCTCCTGTAATAGAACAATGCAATGGCAAGTGACCTTTTGGCTCAGCACACCTAATTCCCTGCATGCTGAATTCCCTTCCAGAGACAGCATTCCCTCTACAGCCAAATTCTCCTGCTAAGACTGTCCTTCCCCTTCCGAACCGCTGATCATTTAGATCAACTCACTCATCACTCTCGATTATCAGCTCTCATATATTTTCTGGATTATACATTCACTTACCTCTTTTCCTGTTAGATCCATATGTTAGTTTCCCCAGATTTTAGCAATTATTATAGTCTACATTTTTATTCAGCACATTGGTCTTAACTGTACTCACCATTTTTCTATTCAGATATATCCACAACCTTGTTTACAATCACAAGATTAAAGTCATTGGCCACTTAGTTCTTCCTGGTTTGATGTACTGCTTATTGTAACCAGAATTATGATGAAACCATTAAAATACATGTATTAGGATGTTTTGGTAATTAAACACATAAATATATAAACTATTTCATGCAACATATGCTAAAGATGTGTTGAAGCCATTTATAAGTGTGTTGATGTGAGTCATTGGGGTGGCAGGGCAAAGATGACTACACATTTTAGGTTGTTGATAGACAAGCCTTTAGAACATCTGAAGTTTTGTTTAATAATTTGACATAGCTAATTCAATAAATATAAGTTAATATTGAGATTAGAATTCTGACTCTAAAATTGTGTTTTAATTATATGTAAGAAATTTAAAATGGTAATATAAAAATAAATACATTTTTAGATTCAGGCAAAGTTCACATTGTATTCTAAGCATTATGCATGCAATTGGATAGGATTTTTGAATACATTTTAGTGGACAGAATTGGGTAAATCATAGGTTATGACTATGTTTGTCATTGCTTGATGACATGCAGGAAATAATCTAATATCACAGGACTGGTAATGTAGAAAGTTAACAGTAAATCTACATTCAACATTTGATTTGAGGGATAGCCAGTTTGAAGACCAAAAGTGGAATGCTATTACATCATGATGCAGCGTTATTTAAAGAGGTGTACCGTAAGTGTTTTTATACAGTGGAACAGGATTGGGGCAGTCCTTTTTAATATAAGCATAGATGGGGAAGGCCTAATGCCTTGTGTTTTTTTGTTTATCAATTCCCCATCTAATAGCTTCCTGGATGTATGTGTGCCAGGAGTCAAAGGAGATGACGTGCTTGTCAGCTAGTTAGGAAGTAATGCCTTTCAAGATACCTTTATGGAAAAAGGAGATGGTTTTGCAGACAATGCATGCTAGCAAGGTGGGTCAGTGAAGTTCCATCGAGGTAGTTGTGATATGGCCATATTCCTATAGGCCCTTTATGAAGCATGCTGTGGTGTGCATAACGTCTTTAAATCGGGTCAGTAGGGTGTGTTGGAGGCCATAGAAGAGAGAATTGCCCCACCATCCAGAAGTACATGTTCCAGGGCTTGAGTGGCTGTCATGAAGACATTCTGTTTGGAATGGTTTCGTATTCTCTTTAGAGAGAGTTGGTACTAGGTAATTTTGAATTTCTTGGTGGTCTTCCTCAAGGGGGAGGCTTGTGTCTAGAGAAAATACAAATGTCCTGGCATGGGATGAAAGTTTGAGAATGCATCTGTCAAGCTTAACTTTATTGAACCAGGTTTGGACTACTTCATGCATGTTTATTTGATAAATAGCAGGAAGTTTTTTGGGTGTCCTGGGAGTTATTTTTTTCTTCCATTTCCTATTTTGTCTGTGGATGGAGCATTTCTTGTCTGTGAGGACTTTGGAGAACCAAGGTACTGTAGAGGCCAGCATGCACTTTAGTTGGAGTGCGAGAGTTCACAGAATTTTCCAGAGATATGTTGAAACTAATTATAAGTGTATTTGTAACAATTGCAGGTTGCACCACCTTACAAGACAGTCCATATGAAACGACATATACGAATGTCCGTGCAGTATTGAGAAATCAAAACAATTCTTTATTCTTATTTACAATGTTGACAAGTGTACAGCAAATAGTCACAACAGCTGTTGCCGCCGTTTGCTGTACACTTGTCATCATTGTAAAGAAGAATAAAGAATGTTTTTGATTTATTAATACTGGGCGGACATTCGTACACGTACTTTTATAAGGACTCTCTTGTAAGTTGGTGGAACCTCCAGTTGTCCCAAGTGTATTTTTGGTTATTCTAAAAGCCCCTAGAGGAAAGGTAGGGGTAGCAGAGTTGCACATGATGCAAGCATAAGGCTCTGTGTTAGGTCTAAACTATTGGGGAGGAGATACAAGGAGGGAGGTGCATCACAAAAAACAGGGAGTTTTTGTACAGGCTGGCTGTTTCCTTGTTGCTTTAGTAATTATAAGTGTGCTGATGTGAGAACTTGGGGTGGCAGGGCAAGAGATGACTTCAAATTTTAGGTTGTTGATGGAAAAGCCTTTGGAACAACTGAAGTTTTGTTGTTCTCTTTTCAGTTGACCTTGTTGTATTTGTAGGAAGCTGAGCCAGGTAAGGGGGATGGCAATGTGGTCGCTCCAGGCCAGAGATACAGAAGGCTTGCTTTTAGATTGTTGGTGATGTTTTGAAGGTGAGGTCAAAGATGTTGCCTTGTGAGTGGGTTGGTAGGTTGACATGCTGTATCATGTGGAATATGCTGCAGGAGGGGTCTCTTGTTTTTTCATACTTGAGTTGTCTGCGCACTGGAAATAATCAATGACGGGGATGTGGGCATGTAGCATTGACAAGGAGGTGAGGAGTGTTGAAAATCCACTTATTATTTTGTTTCGGAGGCCTGTAGACAAGGTGGAAGAAGCATACTGTGTTCGGATGTGGCATGTGTGGAGCTTCATGGAGTTGAGTGCTGCTTGCTTGCCCTTGGTGCAACACCAAAAGGGCTTCTGGGTGACAGTGATGCCTCCTTCCTTCTTAGCCTCATGGTTTGCATGCTGTATTTGGTAACTGGTGGAAAAACACACATGTATCAGGTGAAAATAGGAGGGGATGGGCCATATATCTATAATGAAGAGTGCCTGAAAGGTGATGAGCTCTGTGATATCTGCATCAAGGAGTACTTCAGAGCACATGTTAATAAGTTGTGCTTGGTAGTTTGAAGATGTTTTGTAAGGATGTATTGTGAGTGTGTGGTCTTGATTTCGGGGTGAATGTGCGGATGGGTATTGGAAATCTGTAGGCAGATGAAGACATTATTTCATATAGGTCCTTAATGTAAAAGCTGTGATGCAGAGATCTTGGCCCTCTGCCCTACTTGAGCCTATTAGGCCCACACTTGAGACTCCTGTTTATTTGTGCAACCCACTTTTGATTAAAAAGATGCGGAAACAGAGTTTTTCCCCCTGATAAGACATTCATTCACAAGAGTAAACCTTGCTGGTGAACCTTGCCTGCAGCTGGAAAAATTAACTGTTGCCAGTATTTCTTGCTCACCTTTGCACCCCTTCCACCCATTGCCAGCAGGGGGTGAGGTGGAGGGTGGAACAATACCCTGGAACACCTATTGGCAAAATTGGCCAGAAATAGCTTCTTCCACACCCTTGTGAAGATGTGGGAGAGTATGGTAGGCCAAGCTTGCAGTCAGCACACAAGTGGTGCTGTTGCTTGGTGACTTACTGTATCTAGAAAAAAAAAGATTTTTAGCCCCTCCATTTATTACCATTCGTCGGCATCATTATCACTCCTCCTAACGTCCTTTTAATTCAGCAGCGTGACCCAGGCATCAGTTTGTGATTCACTTTCGCTCTTTGTGTGGGACATGAACAAAGTACAAATTATTCTTTTTAATTTGTCTGTCCGCTACTCGTGCTGCGATTGAAGTACTATTTCTTCTAGTCTTTCGAATATTTTTATAGTGCAAACTCGACTGGATCTGGCCCTAGGAATTAGAGTGTGTTAAATGAGCAGAAATCTGCTTTTATGAGGCCACATTTATTTTCTTTAGCATATGTTTTTGGAGGCAGAGTTCCAGGAGGTTTGTACTTGATGGCAATTGAGCAGGGATGTCTTCTTATGTGTGCATTTGTTTTGTCCTTCTGTCCACACCACTCCAATTTAATCCAATCCACTTTAATCCAAACCAATTTAATTCACTCAACTCTAATCCACTCCAGTCTGCTCTACTCCAATCCCCTCTAATCCACTCCACCCTAATCCACTCTAATCTAATTCACTTCACTCTGATCCACTCCACTCCACTTTAATTCACTCCTCTCCACTCCACACTAATCCAGTCCACTCTAATCCACTGGACTCTAATACACTCCACTCCAATCCACTCTAATTCACTCCATTCTAAACCACTCCCCTCTAATCCATTCAAGTCCACTCCAATCCACCCCACCCCTATCAACTCTAGTCTACCTCAATCAACTCCACTCTAATCCACTCCACTCCAATACATTCCACTCTAATCTACTGCACCGAAATCCACTCCAATCCACTAACTGAAACCACTCTAATACACCCCAATCCCCACTGCTCTAATCCACCCCACTATGAATCTCTCCAATCCACTCCACACCAATTAACTCTAATCTACTCCACTCTAATCCACTGCACCCTAACCCACTCCAATCCACTCTAATTCACTACAGTCTAATATACTCCACTCTAATCCACCCCAATACCCCCCACTCTAATCCACTATATTTCCATCCACTTCACACCACCCCTCTCTAATCCACTCCACTCTAATCCTCTCTACTCTACAACACTTTTCTCTTTGCCAGTCCACTCTATGCCACTCCATTCTATGCCACTCTACATGTAAATGTAAATGTACAGGAATTTATATAGCGCAAATCACCATGCGGTTTCTAAGCGCTTGCTTAGGGAACCCGTCCTGGTATTCCCCTGTGAGATAACACCGGCAGGGTATCCGCAAGGTGAAAGCCAGGCATCCCGCCGCGAGGGACCGTTGTGGAGATTAAGCAAGCTATTGCCCAGAGTCGCAGAGTGTGAACCCGTGAATACAGTAGGCACCGGAGCGAGAATTGTCGAGTCCATGGACATTTTAGGACTCAAGACCCCGCAGAGCCGGGAATTGAACCCTGGTCCCAGGCTGACCTCTGCTTCCAGGTCTGCCTCCTCTAACCAGTGAGCCACACTTCTCCACCACTCTCTACACCACTCACTCTATGCCACTCTATGGCTCTATGCCACTCCACTATATGGCATTCAACTCCACGCCACTCTACTCTACGATGCTCTACTTTACTCTATGCCACTCAACATCACACCACTCCACTCTACTGCATTCTACTCTCCTCTTTGACACTCCTGTCCACTCTACCACACTCCAAGCCACTAACGTTTAGCCATACTCAACAACAGTCACATTGGTGTAGAACATGGCTAAAAGATTTTGCCAAAACCAATGCTTGATAAAATCATCACCATTCCCATCCTTGAGAGGTAATAATCAGGCTCCAGTACTTTTAATGCTGCCTTGTCTGTGAGCTGCACAATATTATTCCTCAAATAATTCCACACACTTTGAGATGTATGTGAAAATGACCATCTTTTGGCAAATGGAGTCGGGGATATAGGTTTTTTAACTGTGGCAATATTTGCGATCATTAATTGAAACATGCTGAACCAGGGCATGTAGAATGGTATCATACCGTTTTTTGTTTATATGTCCAAAGACCTGCACGAAAATATGTCAAATCAAACAAAAGCCCTGAATGGAGACAATCATTGCGGGTCTGCAAAATATGATGTGCTTTTGTTCTGCAGCATTTTAAGAGTTAATCTGCGGACATTTCAATGTAATTTGCAAAAAAGTGACCGGAATTAAGACTCTAATTATAACGTTTGATCACTTCAACCTATCTGCATCAGAGATTGATGTTGAAGGCAGTTTTCTCCAGGACTGACTGGCATTAATCATTGGGGGCCCAAGATATTAAAAGCACAACAATGGCACTCAATATTAAGAAAGAGGGCACCTTAGCAAAAGTGGCACAAGTGCACTATTAAACCTCATACAAATATAATTTATATGATAATGTGGCATATATAATATACTATTTAAACATGTGTTGCCATTAATGAGTCTGAGGATTTGCCACAACTCAGAAGTGTGGGGAGGCTGGAAATGGGCATGTGCTAGTTAGGCCTGGGCGAAATGTTCAATCCTGCCGGTGGAATCAAATGAATTTTCGTTACTCTGCATTATTCTTGTAATGCGGAATTACTGATAACTTGAAATTCCGCCGCTCCGCAGGTGCAATTGAAAATTGTGCAGTGGTTTCTAAAGTTAGAAGCCACTGCATACCACCCGACGCCCTTAAATACTCTGCAGTGATTACAAACCATTGCAAGGGTACCCAGTGGTATTTGTTGCCGCTAATTTCTTAGTGCAAAATCCATCTGGATGCGAGGGTTCATTTTGCGTTTAAAAATATCGCCAAATGTCCACTCCGCTCTGTTGTGGAATTCAACAAAATCTGGTGCAATATTAAAGTAATTCCGCATGATTCCGCAGAATCAAACTCTGAATTCTGTCCACCCCTAGTGCTAGTCCCCTCCCTCAAATTTTGTCGTAAACTACACATTTCTCTTGTCAGCTCAGCAATTTTTTCGTTTGAAAAATTATAATCAAAGGTTTGTAATCAAAGCAAAAGAAAAGGGTGCTAAATTCAAGTAGTCTGATAAACTCATTACAAATCCCACTGCCAGTATGATTTTCCCTATAAACGATTATAAAACATTAGAATGCAATACATTTTCAAGTTAGGTAGGCGGTATCAGTGCACCAGTGTGTAATTTAGCCATGTATTCCATTTGATCCTTGCTTACATGCATGAATGTATGTTCATTATTACCCTAGTTCCAATTTCATATATTTGTTTTATTTATTTAAGATGCCCTTTATTAGGCACTTATGAGAAACTTAGTTATGAGTCATAATCTAGTTTGGACATATTTCCCTGAGTAATAATTACAGATTGACAACTCTTAGGTAGACAAAAACCTAAAATGGATTCAATATATTATCTTTGGCGCTCCTCACAATCCTCAATCTGTTAATCAACCAGGCTTCGTTTTCAGCAAACTATGATAGGTCAAAGGGCAGTAATTCTTAAAAATGTGTTCAGCCACCGTGTTGCTCCCTGCCGTCACCTCCATGTGATCCGTGTTCATGTAATTCCAGAAATGCAGGCCATAGGACATGTCAAACATATTATCCGCATTCCCCCATTTCGCATAGTATCTTCTCCACTCAGTGTATGGAATGGGATAGAAACGCTTTGGCTGCAGGTAGGAAAAGTTCTGGCACATACCATCACCTATTCTTGCAAAGTCTGGCATGTTGCACAGTTTCGCCGCCATGCGTGTGAAGAGCAGCGGCCCCTGCTGTCCCCAGTTATTGCCATTATAGTTTTGAACATAGTCCTTCATACAGTCCCAGATGAAGGGATGACTTTGTCGGAAGCCAAGCACTGCACTGCTGCACGTTGAAAATGATTCTGCCACCAGGAAGTCCTCTATTTCAATTGGTTTTAAGGAGATGACGTCTGTGTCCATGTAGATACCACCATACTTCCAGAGCAATGCCTCCCGGCAAGCGTCAGATACATGATGAATCCAGAACCTCTGCTGGCTTGGGTCTACCTGCCAAAAAAGAGACAAAGTTAATATGTCAGTAATTGATTCCTGTGCATTCGACGAGAACTGTCATTGGTAACCATAGCATTCGCAGTGGTGTAGGAAAAGGTGAGTGCAGTAGGTGCGGGCCGCCCTGGATGTCATCACTGAGGGGGGTAAAAAATGTTTTCCCTTCTTTTAATAATTTCAATGTGGTGGGGGGGTGATATTTCAATGTGAAGTGTTGGGTTGACATGAACCGCACTGGGTACCACCTCACCTTGCTATGCCACTGAGCATTCGAAGCATCAGTTTCTACCAAATGCAAAAACATACACCGTGTGATTCAGAGATTACACATTGAATCTTATTCTAACAGATTATATTGGGGTTACTACCTATTAAACAGAGATACCATACCTGGATCCAGTCCCCAGAACTGTTGTATCAGCAGCATGAGAAGCAGGAAAAATCACAGCTCAAACCATTGGGTTGGAATGAAAAAGGTACTTTAGTGGGTGATTCTCTACTATCCTACTGCTTAGGCGCATCCCTTAATGCAGTGATGAAGACATGGACTGGGGTCAGAGCAAGAACCGGGGTGAATACGGTTGGAATGGAAGATGAAAGAAAGTTGTTAACACATGTAGTGGAACAGACTTTGGTGCCTGAATGTGGTGGTGGTGGATGGGACTGCATAGTGAGAACTAGAGATTGGGGGAGGGCATGAGAGGGATCAGGGGATAAAGTTAAAATACGCAATGCGTCTCATAAAATAACTGTATATGTGAGATGTCAATTTACCCAAACAATTTATACAACTATATGCAATATAATGTCCAGCATGGAAAATAGAATTTTACAAAATATTACCGGGATTCTCACATAACTGGAATCACCAAATATGTCCCTGATGATCATCAAGCAACAAAAAGAAAATCTACCATAAAGGAATATAAGCTAACTCGCATTTCATTACTACATTTTGTTGGGTTGGTATTTAGGTGAAAGTCACTCTCTCAAACAAAGAGAGAAAAGTTCAGATTATTTTCTGGATGGCTCCATGTGGAAAGTAGATAGAGGTGCCTTTGATAAAGTGAAAAAAAATCACTGCATACTTTGCACAACATATTTTAAATAAAGAAGGCAAGCAGAATGCAGCACACATGAAGAGAAAAAAACAAGGAAAAATGTAGTTATTTCTTCTTGTTATGCCTAACATGGGGAGGCATAGCTTTTTGATGCATTCCCAGGTCTACCACTTATGGTAAATCTAGGAATGTGTCAAAATCCATGGCTGGATGCGAGGGTACACCCACATTACACCCATGGAATACCAGTAGCGGTCGTTGGTGGGAGTAGCTGCTGGGCGGTGACGTGGGGAGGGGCAGGGTGGGGGATAGTAATCTATGGATTACGGAGGATTACAGGTAAGTAAATATATAAATGAATAAAACAAATTTTGTTGTGTGCACTGCATTGCATTTGGGGATGCAGTGCACCCCCCTTCATGGTACAATAACTGGCCACCAGTGGATTGTAAGGATCTGAGTATTTTCCTGAAATTCAAACTCCCAGATATTTCTTAGTATTTTTATTACCATGAGGTTGAAAGGATAACGGAAGTACTTCAATTTAAGTTTTAGATGCAAAAATAAGCCACTTTGGTGAACACAAATCAAAACTTAGAACAGCAGGTTGTAGATGTATAAGATCCATAGGCCAAAGTAGAAGGTGATAGCTATTTCATTAGTAAACAAAGAACCCGGAAAAGCTTAAGAGAGTGAGACATCAATCCTTCACTTAATCCAGAAAATCATAAAATGTAATTTTTCACTAGGACCTGAGGAAGGTCTGTTAAATCAAATCAAAGTATACTTTATTCGGCTTTAAAATTAAAACCATAAAAGTTACACAGTTCCGTACAATACAATAAAAGACAATAACAACAGAGGGAATTAATCCTATAGAAAAAGCAGCAGTATGTCAATTTGCAGGGTGCATCGAATCCCATTGAGTATGCCTAAACCCAACTCTAGACCAAGAACTATAATGGTGAGCATCAGTGTCAACACAAGTTCTTAAAAGGAACTACTAGGATAATTTTTGGAAAATGAAGTTTATTCAGCTGAATGACATACACCGAGCCAATGGTCTAGCAATGTCTGACACAAAAATTCTAAGCACAGTTAGTTATATGCTCTCTCAGTCATGGAAATGTAGCTGGAAGTTTGGTTCATGAGCAACAAAGACAGTTGTGCATACATTAAACGTGTAACAACTCCTTCCTGGTACAAAAGATTAGATTAGCAAAACAGCATATTCTTCCCACTGCAGATGCCAGCTTGAGAATCATTTGCCAAGGCTTGACTGAGAACATCAAATCTCACACCCTAATCTTCCCTTACTGAGCTCTACAAAGTAGCCTTCCAGCTGTTAGTAATTCACGCCTGTGCATGTGCTCATTCTGCATCAATGCTCTTTTGAACAATACAAGGTGGAGTCGGTTTAGTTTAATCATTTTGGCCTAGATGCTCACAAGTCCTTCCTCTTGGCACGAACTGGCAATCTCACTACTCAATAAAATGTAAATGCTGAGTCTCTTAATGTCAATTGTATTCCATTTCTATTTATTTTTCCTATTTCCCTGCTCCTGCTTGTCCCCTTTGACATTTCTACAGATCTTTTCCATGTGTTAGCACATCGAACACAAGCTAGGGCCTGCTCCTGTTAGTAATAATAACAACAGAAAGAAGGCTGCACATCGTGAACGTTTCTTCACCAATGTGAGAAAGAATGGCAGTGGTATCATTAGCAAACCTCTCCCACTCAATTAATTGGTCATGCGTTCTCAATTTTACTACAGTTAAGGATATTCCTTTGGAGGGATTATGGATGAAAAAAATCAATGGTGGCCTTCTCTGCATCACTTCTCTGATGATAAAAATGGATGTTCTTTATTTGTTTTGTATGTTATACATAATAATCCACATTTGTAAAGCGCGAACAATCACCCGTAAGGGTCTCCAGGTGCTGGGGGCCACCAGGAAGATTAAGCAAGCTATTGCCCAGAGCCACATGGTGCTGGGCTAATCTGCCACAGGCACCGGGGATCGAACCGTGATCCCCACATTCCAGCGTCAGTCACCCTGGCCGCGGCACCACACCTCTCCTACACCTACATAGGCCTGGGTGAAGTTTTAATATTGCATAATAATCGGAATAAATACAGTAATTGCACATTACTCTTGTCAGTTCAGTCAGTTCATAGACTTTATTTGGGTACCTGGGTACCCATAAAAGCACAAATTCATAACAAAAACAAGCAATCCTCTGTCAGTTAAAAACATAACAAAATAAAATTATATACCAAATATTGCATGATCATTAATATGTTTTAAAAGCTACATGTTGAGAATAAATTTGCTAGGAGAGAAATATTACATAAAACCATTAACCCCTTCGGTGCTCATGACGAGCTCAGCTCGTCATGAGGCACGGTGCTCGTGACGAGCTGAGCTCGTCATGACCACACCCATTATCATTATGGCCCAGCACAGCAGAGGAATATCCTGCGCAGCCAAGGTGTTAAAACATTTTCCAATTATGTCAAGAGGCTCATGGGTCTAACATAGACTTACGTGTTCTAATAGCTATTCTGAGAAAAGTGCTTGTGCAAAAGATCAAATCTACATCATCCAGGGTTACTATACACAGATAGGCCTCATCCAGACTGATAGGCCGTCTCTTTTTAAAATAGGGATTTAAAAGCCACTTGGAGTATTTAATATAATACTTACAGAAAAATAGAAAATGTATAATTGATGACCACTCCTCCCATCACAAAGACATGATGTTTGGTTGAGGTTGGGGTGGTAACCAAAAAGGAAAACAAAGTGCAATTACGCTAACTTGAGTAATGAAGAGTATTTGGAGCAAAACTCATACTGCAGGAGCAAAGAACCAACAAACTAAGAGAAAGTGAGCAGTTTCTAATTTCTGCTGTTCATGTCTTTCAGTATTTAGTGCTATTTTTGTAATGCAAAATGCATCCTCAGGGACCATTTTAGACATGAGGGTCATTTTGCACTAAGATAATAGTGCTCAATACTGGAAGCGCTCTCCCTTGATACTGGTTCATTATTCCTGTTGATGTGGGTAAGGTCTAGAATGTTCTCATATGCTAAAAAAAGGTTTTCCACTTCAGAAAACATACATTGTACATATTTAGTAATTGCAAACCTAATTTCTTTTAGTTTTGCATTCAGCTTTTTAAACTCTTGGTGTTGGACTTGGCCCTTTTTGCAGGGTCATCCCTAAACTTATTTCTTTTCTCCTAGCGTTTTTCCTGACATGGTGTTGGTGGTTTTAAGGACTGTGGGCATGTTTGCACTGCTGTCCAGTGTAAAGTATGTGTTCTCTCTGTGGTAAACATGGTAAGATTGGTCTACACCTCTTTGGCCTATTTAATTTACCTGTCAGTCCCTTGTAAAGTGGTATCTCATATACCCGGGGATGGTAAATTAAATGCTACGGGGGGGGCTTGCAGCGCTGATTGCACCACCCACCAAAGTAGCCTTCCAAACCAATCTCAGGCCTCTGCCATTGCAGGGCCTTTGCGCACAGTGTTACTGCCGCTGTGACGTGACACCTAAAGTGTGTGCCACATCTGTAACCTCCCTTTTACCGCATGTCAGTCACCCCTAAGGTAGGCCCTCGCTAGCCCTATGGGCAGGGTGCATTGTAGGTAAAAGGTAGGACATTTACCTTAAGTGTGTGACATATCCTGGTAGTGACAAACATCCATTTTGGTTTCTCACTGCTTTTAGGCTGCCCTCCCATAGGAATGCATTGGGGATTCCCTGATAAGTTTTTCAGTGGTAATACCTGATATGAGAGGAGCAGCGTGGTCTAGTTTGTTATGTTTGGAATAGTAATAATAAATGCTACGCAATGGTGTGCGCACATTTATTATAACTATTTTAGAAACGCCACTTTTAGAAGTTTGCATTTCTGTGTGCTATGTGTCTGCTTGCCTGATGTGAATTGCATGTTCGGCTTTTGAGTGACAGGGGCTTGTGAGGTGTGTGTGGCTCCAGGAGGGGCAGGGTGAGTCAGCACTAGGCTGAATAGGGCATCTGCACGTGCAGTAATGGGAGGAGTAGTCCCCTGACCCTGAATGGGATTATGCCTGCCTGGGTGAATGTTGGCTTCGCCCCCTTTGGTGTGTCTGATGACAGAGCCCCAACCTGACAAAGGAGGGTGGGAGCCCTGTAAGCAAAGGGCTCCACACCCCCCAGAACCAGTTGCAACTAGGTTCCCCGCCCTGTGCAAGGGCAGAAGAAAGGAAATGTTGATATAACTGTAGGGGCTGTTACCCCATGTCTGTTGAGCTGTTCCTGTGACTTGGGGGGCCTGTTGCTGATGCTGGGCTCCAGGAGAAACCACCATGTGGGACTGCCTCCCTGCTGGAGGGCCCTGTGTGCTGGCCTGCCTGGGCCTAGCTTTGCCCCCTTGAACTGTGCAGGCCTTAGTGCCTTGTGAGCGCTAGATTGTTTTATTGCTGGAATCCCCCAAGAAGAAGGAAGTCAGCCTTGCTGGGGAGAGTGGAGCATCTTTGCTTTGCAGCACTGCACTGCACACCGTCCAGAGGGAACCCCTGGCTTAGGGATTCCCCTGCATCATGATGTGCTTCAAGGCGGGAGCCCACCCCATGTTTTGTGTTGTTTGGCAGGAACCCACTCCACCTTATGCTGGGTATTTCGGGGGTCTAGCGGGAGCCTGCCCCACATTTATGCCACATTTTTGCCTCATTTAGCAAGTGCCTACCACGCCTTTTGCCAAGATGTTTGGCGGGTGCCCCCCCTGCATTTATGCCGTTTAGCGGGTGCCCACCCGCGTTGTGGTGTGCTGTATGGCCTGTGCCAGTGAGAGCCCCGCGTGTGCTGGAGACCGCGGAGCCTGGGTCGAAGTGGGAGCCTACAATGCCTTGGTGTGACCCAATGGAGAAGCCGCCAGGTGAGAGGAGAGAGGAGCAGAGTCCCCACAGAAAGCCCTGTAAGTGGGGGGCCACAGGGGAAGTCAAGAGGAGGGCCCCCTTGTGAGGCACATTTCTGTGCCAGTCTGTTCTGAGCAGACCCGCAAGAAAGGGTGGGGTGATTGCCTTTCAGAGTCCCAGTGGGGACCAAGTAGGCACAGGAGCGCCAGTGTCTGTTTTAGCTCTCCAGTTGTGCCGCCGTAGCGGGCAACTGGAACGTTGGGGCACATTTGTTTAAAGAGTCCCAGTGGGGGAATCAGGGCACGTTAGTGCCGGTTAAACATCAGTGTTAAACTGTAACAATATACAAGAAACTTCAATATTCTCATCTATTTAAATATTTTTTAATTTTATTTCTTTTATCAAAATTATTTTAATCAATAATTTTAAATACTTTGAACATAAAAATATTCTCATCAGCATATACACATTATTGTTATCAATGACTCATATAGTTATACATCAGTATTGAGTCGAAAAGGAACATTGAGCAACCCCAGGTAGAGAGGCAACAATCACCCTATCAACAGCCTTTCATTCACACACTCCTCTTCCACTCTCCTCACACCACACTCATCACTTCATACATCTGGAAAGTAAAAGACCATATTGAACTACTGCATATAGCATGATCTGAAAATCATTGGTCGACGCAGACCGTGTCTCCTTTTTCAGAAAATTAGGACTAAAGAATTTTTTTTCTGGATCGTCCCATTGAACCAAATGAAGAAAATCAGTCCCATTGTACACCTCCGTCCCAATTTACACCGACTTTAGATATGGTGGGACCTGAAGTCACGATTTTTTAACAGAATGTGACTAGAGAGATCGCTCTGATTGTGAAATATCCCCCCACCACACGTGGTAATTTATCACATGATGAAAATGTGGCTTTAAATATCATCAAACACAATAAAGAATTGATTATAAATCAATGTGATAAGGGTGGTGGGATAGTTGTAATGAATCAATCTGATTATAACGATAAATTGCTGAAAATGTTGGCCATTCCGCAACATTATAAAAAAATCTCATCCCAGAGAACTGACAAAATTGAAAAGGACAATTGAAGAGATGACTGGTAGAGCACTAGGTTTGGGGAATATTTGTCAAGAGGAATTCAATTTCCTTAACAAATTCTGTTCTAAAATCCTAGCCCTTTATGGGCTTCCAAAGACTCATTAGGATGTTGTGGATCCCCCTATGCGCCCTATTATTTCGACCATTGGGTCAAGTACAGAGTCACTGTCTAAGTTTGTGGATTCTTACTTGTGTTCTTTAACGCAGAACTACGCCTCGTACATTCGGGACACAAAAGTGACATTGTCAACAAGATTGAGGGTATACCATATAACCAAAACACTGAGATTTTAGTAACGCTTGACATTGAGGCTTTATATACGAATATCTCTCAATGTCAAGCAATACGAGCGGTAGCTTCCCTTCTACAGAGATCTCAAGGAGAGAGGCCAGATGGCTTTATACTCGAGTACCTTGAGATAGTGCTCATGAACAACTTCTCTGATTTTAATGGTACTATATACCAACAAGTAAAGGGCACCAGCATGGGAGCATCTTGTGCTCCCAGCATAGCGAACACATACATGGGTGAGTGGGAGATTAAGAATTCTTTCAATGAAGCTGCCCCATTTTTCGACAGTGTCAGAACATTGAGACACTTCATTGACGACATCTTCTTTGTATGGAAAGGAGACAATGACTCATTACATGAATATATACTCTGTTTGAATGCAAGCAACAACAATTTGACGTTTACTGCTAAAAGTAATTCCAACAGTGTGGAGTTTTTGGATATCTTGATCTCAGGTGTTAATGACACCCTTGAAGTCAGTCTGTTTAGGAAGCCCACTGCAAAAGCGCAATATTGCAGTATCAGAGCTTCCACCGACATGTCAGAAGGACTGCATTCCGTTTGGAGAGTTTTTGAGAGTAAGACGGAATTATACCAACATGGTAGATTTCCCTAAACATGGAGATGCTTTAAGAACACGCCTATTAGCCAGAGGTTACCCTCGCAGATTAGTGAGACATGTATACAAAAGGGCCAAATACTACAATTGTGATGCCCTTTTAGAAGGAACACATCTCAAGATGGGGTTATTTGTGTTGTCAACCATTCATCTTTGAATTTCAAAATTAAGAACATCATCCAAAAGAATAGGAACATTTTGAATAGTGATGAAAATGAAACCCAGTTGGAAAAACCTCTTGTGGCTTATAGTAGGAATCGGAATTTGCTTGACATTCTGGTCCATACTAGACCAACCGCAAATAATTCCTTTCGACAGACCACCATTACAGGACTTTCAGTCGTAACTGGCAATCACAAATGTGGGTCATGCCATGCTTGTGAGGCAGCAATTGCTACTGAATCCCTTTTGTGGCATGGACGGACCATAAAGCTAAATGATCTTACAAACTGCAGAAGTCGGAACATTATATATTTGCTGACATGCCCATGCAAATTAGCATATATAGGTGAGACTGCACGAGAATTTCACACACGTTTCAGCTAGCATAAATCTGCTATATGAACAAGAAAAATAACAGCTCCGCTTGTCCAGCATTGTTTGAATAAACATCATTCTGAGAAAGGCATCAGATGGTATATTTTGGAAAAGACAAGAAGTAAAGCAGGGGTACCTATTGATATTATCTGTTAAAGGAGGGAAACCTTATGGATTGTCACATTAGACAGTGTTAAACAGGGATTAAATGAAGATATTCAGAGGTATGTTACACAACCCCGGTAGAAGTCTGTTTTCATAATTTTATAGATCATGATCAGGTAATTCAGTTTTTCCTCACAGAATTGTGGTAGGCCAGGTGAGCACAGGGCTAGCACACTGTTATGGAGGTTTTTACTTGCCCTGATTCTGGAATTGTCTATCCATGAAACTTTAGTTGGGTAGACCACTACCAGTTATGACACTGTAGCTGGGACAACATGGGGTATTGCCCCCTTGGTATCGCGGTGGACGCTCGCTCCCTGAATTTTTTGCTAAAGCCTTGTTTTGAAACCTTCTCTTTGCTTGTGTAAAGAGAGGTGATTTATATTTTTCTTAATGGATGGAAGTTTTTTTTTTTTTTTTCCAAGTCAAAAATACTTTATTCGATTAATTAAAATCATAAAAGTATACTACAAACACAGAAACACATATAACAATGAAGTAAGCGTACATTTCATTCATTTTTCACCAAGACAGTACATTATGTAGTATACATTTAAAAGATGTTAAAAAGGACGTTAAAAAGAACATTTATGCAGGATGAATCGGGTTCAGGTGTTACTTTTAACTTTGTGGATAGATCAAACCCCTTGATTAAAACATCACTTTTATATTCTAAAGGTAGTTCATTGCCATATTCAAAACAAATTAAAACTATACAGAGCAAAATTAATTATGCAAATCATAAGGAAATATGTTTTATAATATGCTACATCTCAATATTTACATGGTTCATTCAGCTGTTGAGGTATTCAGTGATCTAAGTCATTTAGCTCTCATGGCTGCAACCAAAAAACTAGCAACCCCAAACATTACAATAGGGGTCTCCATAATTTGTAAAAACAGCAATGCGGGTTTCACTTGCATAAATCCCCTGTTTCTCAAAAGCGGTAGTAAATATTTTTCTCTCCCCTCCGCAAAAAAAGGACAAAAAAATACAAAATGGATCTGGTCTTGGTCAGAGAAAGAATCGCATTTACATGGGGCATGATCCCTTGGCTTGTTCCATTTCGGATAATCACCCAGAAGGAGGTGCATCTGATTGAAACGGAATTTTGTGAGAAGCCACCGGTGGTATGGCCTATTCACTACCCTCAAATAAGGCTGGATGGACATGGTTGAGACAACAGTGTAGTGAGCCCTAACAGTTGTTTTCTCTATTTCTTGGGCTTCACGAAGCATGTTCCTAGACTCTGTAAAATGTGTTTTAATCCATGTGACATCCTCTTTACATAGCCTCTCGGGATTACTATACAAATCAGGACGACCCAAATGAGTAGCAACAGACTTAATATAGCTTAGCCATTTTATATCTTTAACTCTGTCTCTCCCCATGCAGTCAGTAATAATTTGACGGTTTAGCATCAGGTTCGGGTTCAGCCACATTTTCACCCAAAGAAGTAGTGGGGCCAGGTTAAGGGCATCCTCAATGTATCCTTGCCCTAATTCTGTCAAGACAGAGAAGATGGGTGTAGACTGTGGTAGGCCTAATAGTGAGCGTAGGGACCTATTCTCTTCCTTCTGAATCAGTGCCAAGTCCCTGAATCCCCAAATCCCAGCCCCATATCTAGCCAGAGCCAGGGTTTTGGCTCTATACAGTTTGAGGATGGCTTCAGTTGGTTTACCCCCCAGTCTCTTAGCAAAACTCAGTATCGCTGCAAATGACCGCCGTATAGCCATTGCTTTATTTGCAACCTTATATTACCTTGGTACGATAGTTTAACGTTTGAAAAATGGTTCTCCTAAACATAATACGCTGCCTATTATATAACTTCTCTGTATTTATGGCAACAGAGAAGTGCATTATCACCGCAGTGCGCACATTGGATGTAATGGATGTGCTTTGGTTGAGTTTATTGTGCCACTTGTTTTGATGGCACATTTTTGCAGTTGCGGCAATAGAGGAGTGGTTATTGTCGAGTGGCGAGCTGATAACAAATATAAAACCATGCTATCACGCTTTTTATCTGAAATAAATTTCCGTTTAAAAAATGGCGGTACTGAATTTGAAACGTGTGTCCATCTATAGTGTCTACTATTTAATTATGTGGACGGGATTAGGCTGCACGCAGTTTTGGCGTCCTGGCGTTTTGCTTATAAACCATTGCGCTCACTATGTTACCACGCTGTTTATCTGAAATACATTGCCTTTTCAAGGATGGCAGCACTCAATCTGATACGTGAGTCCATCTATAGTGTCTACTATTCAATCATGTGGATGGGATTAGGCTATGCGCGGTTTTGGCATCCTGGTGTTTTGTTTACAGACCATTGCGCTCACTATAGCGGGTGACTCCATCGGACACACCGCGTTTGGTCATTACAGATGATAATATAGCCATATATGCAGCCGTGACCAAGAAGGTAAGAAAGAGGGCCATGTTTCCTGACGATGCGTAGCATTGAAAGTTGGTTTGTTAAGATGAAGTGCATTAAAGAAAGAGGGGTTAGGTAACATTATGCGGTATCTTTTAGACTGTAGAATTGGTGCGCAGAATTATCAGGATTAGATATAATGAGACATGAACTTTTCCATCTTGTAGTAAGAAGTATACTAGTAAAGAACTGTAGAGACAGGAGTTGTAGGGATACTCAGGTAGAACATGGTTAGTCATCCTTTTAATGGCTCCCCTTATGACTCATTTGTTGTTAAGTGTTGGAATGAGGTATAAAACTCTGTGTGCTTTTGAGGGTTTATTTTTTGTCATAATTGATGTATGCATGATATATATATATATATATATATATATATATATATATATATATATATATATTTATATTCACTGAAAAAACCATAGGTTTCACACCAGTTATAGTTAGCTGGAAATTTTACTGACAGAAAACCATTGAAATTCCCACGTTATAGTTAGTTGGACTCACTATAACTTGCGCGCCTGCAATGCACTGCTGATGACGTCACATATTACATCACTCATGACATGGTCAGTGACATCACTCATGACATCACTGATGACGCCGCCATCCAGTGAATGTGTGACTTTCTGAAAAATAAATATGTTTTATATATGTATATATAAAGGTCGATGGAAGAATAAATGTTTAAATAAGTGTCTAAAAGGATGTTTTTTTAAAAATAAATTGAATGGATAACTGGCTTATTAAGTGTATCTTAGTGAATACATATATTAGCGAATAATGTTTAAATATTTAAATATATGTATCAGTGTTTCACTTTATGTATAAGTGGCTGCATGGGTTGGTGAGTAGCTACATGTGTGTGTATATGGGTTATTAGATGTTTTTTAGTATCAGTATGAGTGTCTGTATGGTTTGGTGGGGGTATTACTTAGTACATAGATGCATCAATGACTGACTCACTGTATGTGTTTTTAAGACAGTATATGTGCAGGACTGTATTGGTGGATGAGTGTGTATATGTGTGTGTTAGTGAGTGAATGACTGTCTCACTAGTGTCTTTATCAGTAACTACATTTGTTTTAATCTAGTATATGTGAGTATTGATGTATATAAGTGAGTATATGTGAGAGTGAGAGATTGTAAGAGTTCCTGTTTAAATAAGTATGTGTTTCTATAAGTGATTGTTTAAGACAGTAAGTATGTGTAAGTTTCCTTAGAAGTAATGTGGTAATGTGTGTATAGTTTTATATGCAAATAAATGGATGTTCAATAGTTTATTTGCAAGTGTGAGTATGTGTGTGAGTAACTTTTGGATGACTGTCGGTGTGTAACAGGATGTATAGGTGTATCACTACATATGATGAGGGAGTATATGTATGAGTGACTATTTAGAACTGTTGGTGAATGAGTGGATGTGTATATAGATGGTGGAATTACTGAATTGGTTGTTGTAACTGGTATGGGTATCTCCATTTTTTTGAAAATGTTAGTTTCTATTTTTGAATATGTGTTTCAAGGGTTACATTACACTAAAAGGAGGTCTGTCACTCTGTCACAAGGATGGTGTCATCAGTGATGTCATGAATGATGTCACTGACCATGTCTTGAGTGATGTAATATGTGACGTCATCAGCAGTGCATTGCAGGCGCGCAAGTTATAGTGAGTCCAACTATCTATAACGTGGGAATTTCAATGGTTTTATGTCAGTAAAATTTCCAGCTAACTATAACTGGTGTGAAACCTATGGTTTTTTCAGTGAATTTAATAGGTTTTTTATATGCTAATACCTAACTATAACTAGTGTGAAACCTATGGTTTTTTCAGTGAATTTCAAAGGTTTTTTAATAGCAAATCTCTATAGGTATGAAAAGTATTATTTTTTATAACAAATTTTATATTGAATAATTATGTAATAATATTTTTTATATTTTTTATTTATTTTTAATTTTTTTGCCCCGGGGCGCTCCCGGTGCGCGCCCCAGTGAGCGCACCGGAAAGCGCAGTTTTTCGGTGCGCCCCGGGGCGCGCACCGGTGAGCGTCCCGTTAGCGCTATTGCCGCGAACGTAAACAACATCGTGACGTTTCGCGCAGTCGCGTGATGCGTCATATGACGAACTGCGTAAGCGCACCCGGAAGCACGCGATCGCATACGATCGCGCAACGTCTCGACGCGCTTACACTACGCGCCCCGGGGCGCGTAGCGTAAGCGCGTCAGGTCATGTGATCTGAAAATAACACTTTTCATTGGTGCAGATCAGTTTTGGTTTCCAAATGATGAAAGCCTGGGTCATGTGGCTTCAAAATAACACTTTTCATTGGTCCAGAACAGTTTTTTTTTTCCAAATGATGAAAGCCCCCACCTTTTTTCCTTATTCTGACTTTGTCTTTTGACTGAGGAAGACCTTTTTGGAGTTCTATCTCTACTCTTTACTAGTTTGAAATGGCTACTTTAGCAGCAGCAAATGGAGGATCTGCCCCACCACCATGTAAAAGACCACCAGAATATTACATTGGTGGTCAAGAGGATGAGGAGGAGAATGATGAAGAGGAGGAACAGAGAAGGGAATTCCTGCCTGAAAATAAACAGCCCTACCAACCAAAATCGCACTTTATTTGGGAGTTCTTCAAAATCCCAAGGGGTTTTAAAAAAGTCAACGCTGCAAAGGTGACTTGTTTAATTTGTGAAGCTGAGTTGTCCAGGGGGAACCCTACCAAAAAGTATTCCTTCGGGAATCATACAATGATTCGCCACATGATGCATTTGCATCCAAACAATTATTCTAATGCAGAGTTAAGGGACCTCTGCAGTAAGCTTCCCCCTTCAACGACTAGACCCTCAACATCAAAACAACCCACTCCATCGGGTCCGGGGGCAAGAGACACATTGGCTACTATTCAACCTAAGTTTGCCGATTACAAAATCGTGTGCAAATATTGTAACAAGACACTTTGCTATGGTGAGCAAAGTATCGAACTTATCATGGTTGCTGGTGATAACCATGTGTCCAAGAAAACCCTTAATGTTCCAGATTTTTTTTTGCTCCAGTTGAGCCATTTACAATTCTGTGTTTTTTGTTTCTCCCCTTAAAAAATACAAAAAAATATAAAAGTGTTCAGAAAAGCCAAAAAAAGAAAAAAATGTTCACAAAAACAATAAAAAAAATAAAACAACAAAAAGAAGAAAAAAAAACAGTTATTTTTAGAACTACCTCCAATTTATAAAAAAAATCCTACATTTTTTGAAAACTGTCATTCTTTTTTCCCTATGGTACGCTCCCCGGTACCGGGCGCAACCCCCCCAATCCCCCCCCCCCCCCCCCCCCAGCGCACATCGAATTTTTTTTTTTTTTTGCCCCGCGGGCCCTTTTATGGCCCACACATCAAACCTAGGGGTTAAGGGGGGTCTACTCTGCCCCCTTATGGTAATTTCCCCCTTTGTTTTTTCCACCTCTTGTGTCTCGATTTGACCAAGACACAAGATGACGTCCGCTCCGCCAGTAGGTAAAATATATATATATATATTATATACATATATATATATATATATATATATATATATATATATATATATATATATAATGTCTCTTACAGCTTTGAAATATAAACCGAGGTATTCCGGAAAGCATACGCTGCCTTAACAATGATGGGCTATATGTACGAATAGAGAAGTGAGCGCGTACTTAAAATATTAGATAAAAGGTATTATTGCAGAAAACAAATTAGGTATCATACTAAGAGCACTGATGTGCTCCGGTATGTTGGTAAATGGATTCCATTGCAGTGATAGCAATACTCTTTTTCATGTCCCTTATACAGGACTGCACGTTTTTGGAATCAGAATTTATCCCTTGTTACTATAATTATTATACATCAAACTGGATTTAGTTGAGGTAAGAAGCACGTTTTTGCTGGAGTTCACCAAGTAGTGAAAGAGGGCATCAAGAGAGAGGCCACTTTCTGAACTGTATCCTGTTTATTTTTGACAGAATGCAGTAACTAAAGAAACATTTGGCACAGCTGACTATATCAATTAAGTGTCAGTGGAGAAGAATTAGTAGTAAGTATCCAAACAGAATTTCCTGTTTCAGTCTATAGTACTTGGCTGAATAGGTGGCTATAAATAGTGATTGTTGGTGTGGTATCTATGGTTGTCTGTACTTTGTCCTTGTTTGTGTTTTTGAGTATGGTAAATTGGTGGTGGTGTCAGAGGTAATGGAATACTTTGTTCACTCATTTTTAGCCCTTAGTAAGTAGGGGCTAGATGAGCAGACTGTTTGGTGATGGTGATTGGCACATTATGATTGGTATAGATTGTGGTTATTTAATAAGTCTTCTAAGTGGAAGAAATTAGAATACATGAACACAGTGTACTGAATGTTGAGGTCCAATCAATATAACTTTGTTAAAAAAGAAAAAATAAATTTGTGTGGGTTGTACTCTCATTGTACTTATACCTTGGGTTGAGCGACCTTGGTCTGATAGCTGGCCTGTCATGAGGAAGGTGGCACCTAATTACACTTCAAGCCACCGAAACGCGTCGACCAATGCTATTCAGATCCTGCTATATGCAGTAGTTCTACATGGTCGTAAAGACTATAATACCATCTATTGTCTTTTACTTTCCAGATGTATGAAGTGCTGAGTGTGGTGTGAAGAGAGTGGAAGAGGTGTGTATGAATGAAAGGTTGTTGATAGGGTAAAGGTTGTCTCTCTACCTGGGGCTGCTCAATGTTCCTTTTTGACTCAATACTGATGTGTATCAATATGAGTCATTGATAACAATAATGTGTATATGCTGATGAGAATATTGTTATGTTAAAAGTATTTAAAAGTAATGATTAAAATAATTTTGATAAAAGAAATAAAATAAAAAAATATTTAAGTAGATGAAAATATTCATGCTTCTTGTCTACTGTTGCTGTTGTACACTGATGTTTAGCCCACTTTTGAATTTGTGCTTAATCAAACAAAAGAAAAATAGGTCTAGAGGGAGTCTCTTTTCTTGTTTTGTTGTACTTCCACTCTTCTCCCTGACCAAGCAGGTCTTTTTCAGAGGAGGTCCCCTTCTTGTTGCGCAGCACGTTAGTGCCTGTGCCTGTTCATTTTGCCATGGCTGCCCCACCGGACAGTGGGCAGCTGCAACGAGGGGGCGATTTTGTAGGAGTCCCAGAGGGGAGTTCCCAAGAGGGACAGTGGTGCCAGGCTTCATTTGCACAGCAGCCATGCTGGACAGTGGGCAGCTGCAACATTTGGGGGCATTTTGTTTTCCTGATATGTCAGGGGTGAGTTGCACCCCACGCCTCAACGCAATTGAGCACTTTGAGGTTGCTGCATTGGCAGCCAGCCCATACATTTTTGGACAGAGGGAATTTGCGCCCCAGCGAAAGGCAAGTTGGCCTGGGGTCAGTTGTAGGCAAGGCCCTAATGTGATGATATGCCAAATGTGATTTATGCACCCTGATCTGTGCATAATGTGTTTATGCTTGTGAGGATTATTGCGTAATGTGTTTCGGCTTATGGTGCTGATTGCATAATGTGATTTATTTTGCAGGATAGAATGCTCAGTACAGTATTTTGCCAGTAGTTACTGGTTGTGTTCTACATTTACTATTTGTGCTTTGTGATGGTTTGGGATAATACAAAGGCTATTTTGATATATAACCTTGTGTGGAGTTTCTTTTGTGATGTGCCTAGTGTGTGGCTGCAGTGTGTGTGCTGCGCAAACGCTTTACACATTGCCTCTGGGATAAGCCTAACTGCTCGCACCAAGCTACCAAGGGGGTGTAAGCAGGGGTTATCTTCAGCGTATAACTCCCTTGCCCTGACTAGAGTGGTGGTTTCTGCCTGGCTTAGGCGCTAGCCCTAGCCAACCAGAAATCCTATATCTAACACTCGGTCTCTGATAAAAGGTTCTGGGTACCTGTGAGTGAGTAAGGAAAGATAAATTACACATGATAACAGAAAAGAAAGAGGTCTCTGAGCATGAGTAAGTTTTACTGCTAGAGAGTCAGGTATTTGAATACACAGCTAGCATTTTGAAACATTCATAGAGGAGTAGTAGGTCTGAAAAAACTGGACATATGTGTTTACTTTGTATTCATTTTGACAATGGTTGCGCATGTTATTTATTTATTTATTTATACAGGATTTATAATGCGCATGGCTGCCTCAGCGACGAGGCATCCCAGCGCAGCCAGAAACCTGAAAGGGAGCAGGGGGGTGGGGGTAGAGCAAGCATCTTTGTTGTCAGATAGCGGGGAATAACCAAGTCTTTATGGACTTCCGAAACATCAGCAAATTAGATAAGGCTCTAATGTTATAATCATAATTTCCTCCCATTTGACGATATACCATTCCGGTGGAGGACCTATAATATTTTACTTGATTAAACATTTGCATCAGCAATACCAATATTAGTCCAATCACACAGGTAGCCAACGCAGCTCTCATGATGACCAGGACTGTCTTCGACCTCTGAACCTCCTTGTTTTTACAATATTTTATTTTGTTGACTTCTGGTGAAGTGAGCACTTATCTCACCTGCTGACTCTTGAAGTCGTTCTTGACTGGAACAGTTTGTTTGGGGGAGGGTTGTTGGGTTCTTAACCGCACAACTTTGGTGGTGTCACCTTCTTTGTGTGCACACCATGCACCCAGGTCAGTAGCCATTCATTTCACAGCACTGTTCATAACTAAAATGACCTGCTATGCTCGGTTACACCATGGTTGCAAACAGTTTCTCCAGGTATGGCTTTTCGTTAAAACCCAGTGGGTACCGGGGCAGCCTTTTGGACCTGGGGAAACAGAGTCCTTCACTTCAGATAGTGTCTTGCAACAATCCATGATCAAGTCATGAGTTATTAGCAACAGTCGAGCAGCTGGTAGCCAAGGCACTCTCATGAGTCTGAAAATTAGGATTTCATGTGGGGACAGCCTTGTTTTTCTTTTTTGGAGTGCATTGGATATTCATGAGCAGAAGAGGCAGGGCATTAGGCCACTTAAAAAGTGGCTCAGGCACACAGTTTCACCAGCTTGTTCTTTATCATAGCATTCAGTCTCCACCAGGCCAGAGGACTGTGCAATCTCTGAGTGATGCCAAAAACCTTATAAATTAGTTTCATTATTTCATTCTTGAACAGTCCAACCTGGTCACTCTCTATGCACATCAGTACTCAGGACCATGGAATCAGTTCCTTCAACCACAATTTTGCCAGAGCCATTGCATCACATCCACATGTCAGGTAGGCCTCCATCCCTTTAGAGAACAAGGGAACTGCAGTCAAGACATATTGATAACCTCAACATGGAGGTAATCTATGAGGTTAATCTGCAGGCCCAAAAATGGTCAGTAAGCCACTTGGGAGTGACTCATAATCACATTTCCTTCCATCACATGATTTCTTTGAAAAATAATAATAATAATAATACGTTTATTAAGATTTTATACAGAAAAAAACAGAAATAAAAAAGGGAAAGACAATGACATTCCAAACATTGTTATCTGCGTGTGACAATCAAGGAAATAGACATTGTAGCACCATTCTGAAATGAAAAGGCAGTAAACAATCATTTGGGGTGTCCTGTCCCAGAATGACAAATAGTCCTCTATCGCCTGTGCCTGTACTTCGAAGGGTAGAAACATGGGGGTCTAATTGGTTGGCAACGGCAGGAGACACGCTACAAAGTAGAGTCTTGGTCAGAGGGACAAGCCGTCGTGGGAGGTGGGGCGTCGTCAGTTTCGGCAGCCTCCGGGGTCGTCCGTCTTGTCACATATAGGGCCCAAAAGTATTTTGGTATGTTGCTAGGTGGCAGCAGTTCACTATATTTTTCTCTTTGGGTTCAACAGAACAGCATGTCTCTGGAAAATTGAGCTATTGTGGGTCTTGGGCCGCGGAGCCAGCAAATCTAAACACATCTCTCAGCCAAAATAAGTGCCATGTCTACTAGATGTCTGTGTGCCTTAGGCAGAGGCTTGAAGTACCCCAGTAAAGCTAGAAACGGGTCTGGGGTCAACGTCATGTCTGTGATCCGGTTTATTTTACTAAAGACATCTCTCCTGAAGCAAGCCACCTCTGGGCATACCCAGGCTATGTGAAAGAAATCAGCAATGTGCTCCCCACATCTTTCGCATTGAGGTTCCCCACGCAGCCCATAACGATATAGTTGGTCCGGCGTATAGTAAACCCTGTTTAGGTATTTAAAGTGAACAAGTCTATGGCGCCCATTGAGCGAGATTCTTTTAGTGCTCGAGCAGCAGTATAGCCACTTGTCATCCGTAAGTTCCACCTGCAAGTCTTGCTGCCATGCAAGCTGCGGTTTGGTGTAGTCGCCACCCGTAGTAGACAATGTGATGTGGTATGTTCTGGACACTAGTTTAACAGGTGTTGTGCTTTAATGACAGCAGTTCGTGCCAAGACTCCGGGAGGCTCCGCCATATCCTCCCCTAGTAAGTCCCTGAGAGCATGTCTAAGTCTGTGGAATTGGTATTGCGTAAGGGGCGTCAGCACTGCCTCTCCTCCGGACATATCCTCCCAGGAGCGGGCAGTGCCAGCGCAAAGAGGTCTCCCACGGTATGAGAGTTTAGCGTCTGTAATGTGGTTGTGACCCCCCTGTCCTTACATGGAGCAAGCCAGTGGCACCAATCTAGGTGGGCTTTCGGAGAGAACAGTATATTACCTTGCTGAGCGACCAATAAATAATGCCAAGCGCGAGTGACTGGGTTGATAGAATCCATTATACCTGTGCGTCTATCAAGGGGCGTAAACAGCAGAGCTGGAAGAGGCTTAGGGGCGGCAACTATGGTCTCAATCCGCACGTGTGGGATGTCAGGGGTCCATGTATCTAATAAAATGCATGGGAGCTTTGAGCAGCTCTATAATATAATTCCAAGTCAGGACCACGAAGGCCCCCCCATCACTTATGGCCATGTCAACGCCTGCCTGCTTGCCCACCAAGGCCAGGTGCACCCTGAGGGATTGAAGGCGCTGAAAGAATATCCTGGGAAGAGAAATTGAAAACGCGGCAGCACAATCATTTTCATAAGGGTCACTCTGCCCATCTGTGATAAAGGGAGGCGCACCCACCTGTCAATATCCTCTTCCAGCCTGGAAATAGCGACTCCATAGTTCTCTCTGAGGACAACCTCTGAGTCAGTGTGTAACCTGATCCCCAAGTATCGCACCTCATCCGCGGTCCACTGCAGGGGGTATTCAGGCTCAAAAGCACACACTTTGAACACCACACACTGTGAACAATAGTCTTGTGCACATTTTTGAAAATGATAATCCCTTCATATTCTCTGAAAACCGGATGTCATTATACCTCTTCCTGAATGTGTGAGACCCTGAAACACTTTCTCCTTTTGCTTCAACATACAATTTGGTAACACAACTCTCTCCTCTAGGTCCACTCACTTCTTTATTGCACATAAAAACTCTTCTCTCCATCTCATGCCTTTCCCCTGTTCTACATCCTTTTGTATATTTCTGACCCATTTTTTTGCTTGTCCGGGCACCTCAGTGAATGTCACAGCTGCAAGCAGTGTGGTTCATTCTGCGAAACATTATATGCATAAAACTATGCCACTGCATTAGCAAAATTATTGCCTTTCGAAACCTAATTTGACCCTCCCCGAAATGCTGTACATTTTAGAACGGCTATCCGGGCTGGCTTTTGCAGAGCTTACAGAAGATCTAATACTCAGGCCATTGCATTTGGGAGTACCAGTAGAGAGCATCCTGAGGTGTGCTGAAAACAGAGATTTGAATAGGATCAAAACAAATCAAACCACTCATTTGGAGCAGCACAAATGATCATAAAACTATATGTATGTGCAAATTTAGTTGCCATATCAATGGAAACTGTGCTGTCTATAAATGACGCTGTACCACACAAAGCTTTAGTCACATAAAAAAATTGCCCTGCCTCACAGCCAATAAAAGTAGGTGGGTCACAAACGTTTGTTATTCTTGGAAGTGGGCAGTGGTTCTACAAAGTGTAGGAACCACTCCTTTAGCACAAGATTTCAGAGGCTGACCTTTAATATTTGGTTGAGACTTGTTCCACAAATCAGTCACCTAGATACAGTCATGGTCTTCTTCCTCATACTGCTGGGAAGGTAAATCAGTAACAAACTGCACATCGTCTTACTGGTCAGGCTAGCTAGCAAATCTCATGTTTCATTGTATCTCATAATGAGTAAGTCGGGTATCAATCAAATGTTGTGTTTTACTTTGTGTAAGCAGAATTTCAACTGAATGAAGTACATACAATGCCCCAGGATGCCCTTAGACAATATTATCTGATTGTTCTACTGCCACGTTGTAGCTGCAACGGATCTTAAACACATCAGGAAACCTGTTACAATGGGATCCAATGAAGCTGAAAAATACACAACTGATCATTTTTGGTCAAAATTATTTGTGTCAGTACAGACAATGATCCCCCTTTTCTCTCCGTGCAGTGCAGAAAAAATCTGCAGTGATTCAATCTCAGGCATCCCTAAAGCTGTGGATGAGCAGGGCATGTTTTAGTTCTGACAGTGAATTTTGGCATTCTTCTGACCAGGGCACAGGATTGGGGGCATTTTCCTTGGTAAAACACTAAAAGGGGTTGAGCTGTAAAGGAGGAGTTAGGGAGCCACTGCCTGCAATACCCTTGCATAGCAAGGAAACCTCTCATCTCTCTCTCTGTGCGTGCTGGAACCATATGTAATATAGCTGGCATCCTATCCTGAGTCACTTTCCTTGCATCTTTCCCCAGTTTCTATCACAAATAAATTACCTTGAATTAACAGTATTGAGGTTTTGCCAGGCATACTGTATGCTTCCCTTGGAATAAATGATTTATCAAAGCAATATTGTCCCATTTACATGCTTTCCCGATTGGCGAGGCAGCCAATAAATCCTTAATGTAATAAAACAATGCAGGTCCATGTGGGAGTAAAAAGGGGTTCTAAATTCTTAAGGAGCGCTCAAGAGAAAATGGATGGTGATCCTGTATACAATGTGGGATTTTTTTCCAGCAAAACACCATCTTTTTAAATCTGAAAACGAAAACCAATATTGGCTGTCTCCATGCATTGTTCTGAAGAAGAATGCAGAGCATAAATCAGTAACCATAGACCTTTTTGCCGAGGCGGCAAGCTCACAGCAGGGGGAGGGGCGGCAGATGCAAATGAGTTGGCGATACAAGTGGAGCAACAGGAGTAGCTGGCAGGGCTGTGGCAAGGGCAGAACATACGGCTAGTGGGGTAGACTAATTCAGTGGAACTCGCCGTTTAGACATTTCCCTTTACCAGCTCTGGATGACCATTTCTCCAGTGCCCCAGCTTCCTGCACCTTAAGCATACATAGTGCTGTCCTCCATCACAGTGACCTCAGACCCTTCGCCTTCCAGTCCCACCATGCAAACATTCTCTCCTTCTACTCTGCTGAGATGGTCATGTTGCATTTGCACCCCATCACCTGTGGGACAGGTGGTGTCTAATGAAGGACGTCTTTGTACACCATCATCAACCTATCCTTAGCCTTCTTCCATTTCCAATCAAGATATTCACTATGTACATGTATATATTTCCTATATTGCTTTTGCTTCCCAACACAATAGCAACTGTTGAACATGGGCATAAATATCGTCAATCACCCTGAGTATAAAAGCTGACAGCAGGTCCTGCATTCCCTACTGAGCAGCATTCATTATTTCAATTTGCAGCTTGTATGCTTGCACCAGTCTCTCATAATAAGCATGTGCACTCTCAAGCTCGTTGTGCATAGTTTGCATAATCTCAGACCAAACTACATTTTGCAGTGGCACCGTTTTCTTCAAATATTCATCACCACCTTATACTTTCCAATTACTATTGAGGAGAGCTCGAATTCGCACACTGTGACTGTTCTAGCAATTACATATCTGGTTTACATATCCTTATCAGACCAAGCCTCCTGAAACTCACTGCCCCCTCAACTCCATTCCTTGTTCAATCGTTCCCCCACTCTCTTCTTCACCCACAGATCTCAAACCAATACTGCACCCTCACTAATCTTTCTTTACTAACTTCTTCTTTGTTCAGTTTTAACAAATATATTAAATGTATCCTCGATTTCTGCAGACACGCCCCTCCCCCAATGTTGCTACCTTACTAATAAGCTGATGATATGCTGCCCTTGATTAACCACTGCCCGGTACTATTCATTAAACAAATACTTATCCACTTAAACCTTCCTATGCCAGCTCCTTCTTCTGCCATTCCTCTGAAAATTATTCTATTAACTTGTTGGGGTCATAGGGAGAAGGAGGACTGTTTGGGGTCGAAGGGAAAAGGAGGACGACAAGCATTCAACAACTTTTCAACAAGACAGTGTTCCTTTTTATCTGGCCCCTCAGGAGCCACCAAGGAAGGATATAATCCAGTTCCTTAAACGGCCTCTTTACAGGACTCTTTTCACTTCGGATAGGCTTCCTTTCTCATGCAACCCAGCTCATTGCACACCCGCTAACTTATCTTACTCTCATTTGCTGTATCTGGTTAGATGATGTTCCCACTCATTCAGTGCCTCCATCGCTGCAGGTCCAAGTGAAGTTGGTTTATTTGCTCATTCATACACTTACTAATATTGAAAGCATTTTGCCTCAATGAAGCCATTTTCTGAAAATTTAAATTTGAAGTCTTTTTGGTTAGATCATGCCATTCTTCCAACAACAGATATGAATGCAGGGCAACCTTTACCAGCATTTCATGCACTGGTTTCCCTCTAGGGGGACTACTGTGCCTTGTCTTACCAGCCTTAATATTAGATTTACCGGTACTTCAGGTGTAGGACATACCACTCATACTCCTGGAGAGGAACCACCACCCCACAAATATTTCCACATTCACATCCTCTAAGGGAGAAACCTGGCACAGTTTATCTATATTCGCTGCGTGTGAGATTACATGGGTATGGATAGGGTTGTCAATCACACATGCCTATAGCCTCTAATAAACTTACACACCATAAAGGTTCTCCCCTTTTAGCAGACTCATTGATATATCCAGAGAGAAATTGCCTCTCCCCAGAAGGAAAACAAACACACACTTTTCCTTCACCATTTGGACCTCCTACATTTGTACCATGGTAATGGGGAATGGAAGAAAAAAACCTGACTTGTGCCTCCACTTCTCACAGGTGATCTGACTGCAGTCTAGCTATTTATTCCTCGGTTAATGTTCACTCTCATTACCCTCCCTATGCCTCGTGTCTCTGTCAAAGAACTACTAGGCTACCTGTGTGCTATTTACCGATGCAGTCAAGTCGGCCCACAAGCAGAGATCAGAAATTTAAGGAAATATCCCTCCATTTGGTGTGCCTTCTGCATCTGCTAAGATCATTGTAACTTGTCTACCATGAATCCTCTGAATCAGCAATAAGTGCTGCGGCATGCCTGCATTTCTGCACCAAACGCTCAATTATTTTATTTGTGTTGCAGATTTATATAGCGCGAACCTGACCCGAAGGTATTGCAGCTCTTTACATGAGCACCAGTTATGTTACACAAGGACACATTCATGTTTTGTTAGGCACGGACGGAGAGATTAAGTGATTGGCCCAGAATCACAGGATGTGGAGTTGACCCCGAGGCTCAGACCTTGGGTTCCCATTTCCAAAGTCGGCAGTCTAGCCATTAGACCCCATCCTCCCCCCTCACAATGACAAGTTCTTAAATAGAATTCACTACCAGGATTGTTCTTGGAGAGAGAAATGTATTCAGTTGAGAAGTGTGGCTCAATGGTTAGAGCGGCAGACCCTGATGCCGAGGTCTGGCCCGGGACCAGGGTTCAATTCCCCGCCTCGGCGGGTCTTGGGTTCAAAACTCCACGGACCTGATAATTCTCGCCTCGATGCCTATTCCAATCATGGAGTCCCACTCTGCAACTCTGGGCAATAGCTTGCTTAATCTCCACAACGGCCCCCACAACGCTAAGGATGCCTGGCCTCCACCTTGGTGGTGCCCAGGAGTGGACGCCTCACAGGGTAAGCCAGGATGGGTTCCACAGCGGTATTCGTACAGGCGCCTTGAGACCCTTGCGGGTGAGTGGTGCGCTATACAAATATCAATTTACATTTTTACATTCACAGTTGAATGCCACACACTGAGCAAATTCTCAAGCATTTTCTGCAACACAGATTCTAAGCAGACTAACTTACACTCCTTCAGTAATGGAAATATACCCAGCCGATTGGTTCTCAAGCAATGAAGACAGTTATGCAACAACTCTTCCCAGACACAGCTGCTAACATTAGCAAAACAATGTATTCTAATCTCTGCAGATGCAACCCCAAGAATCATTTGTCACGGCTGGAACGAGAATATCTTACCTTTCTCCCTAGTCCTCCCATGTCATCAGTGGCTGTGCTCTGCAAAACACCGTTTTAACTGTTAGTAAATTAAGCCTATGCATGGGCTAATTCTGCAGCAATGCTCTTGTGAGATTAATACAAGATGGGGTTGGTTTAGTTTCATAATTTTGACAGCAATGAAGGAATTAAGGAAAAAATAATGACCAAGGAAAAACAGATGACATCTTTCAGGATAGACAATGCATCTGAACTGCACATGTACTCCGATATGTCACTTGACACTTCCAAATTCCATGAGGAATGAAAATATCTAGTTGTTATTTCTTTTATTTATTTAGTGCGATTTTATATAGCATGAACATTACCCTAAGGGGTCAGAGCGCTTTACAAAAGAACTAGTTGCATTACATAAGGACTTTCAATTACATTAGTTACATAAGAGATATAAACCGGAAATAAATAGCAAATGTACAAGTGGAGCGAATGTACAAGTTGTAAAGGGACTCAAGGAAGAGATACAAACAGATAAACTTTAAAGTCCCATAGGAATGGTAGTAAGTAGAAAGGTCTACTACATATACTAGTGGTTGGAGTTATATATACAAATGGAGTGAAAGGAGGGAAAAATTGCAACTGTACAAGCTGTAAAGTCACTCAAGGAAGAGATACACACAGATAGACTCTAAAATCACATAGGAATAGTAGTAAGTACAAAGGTCTAGTACATGTACTAGTGGGTAGAAATATATATATATATATATATATATATATATATATATTCACTTAAAAAAAACATAGATTTCAGGCACTTTATAGTTAGAAATTAGCAATTTAAAAACCTTAGAAATTCACTGAAAAAACCATAGGTTTCAGGGGCGTTCTAGTTAGTTGTACATTTCTCTCATACAAAACCAGTGAAATTCCCCCGTAACTCGAGTGCCGCAATGCACTGCTGATGATGTCACATATTACATCACTCATGACATGGTCTGTGACATCACTCATGACATCACTGATGATATCTCAAATGACATCACTGATGACATCATCCAGTGAATGTGTGTTTTTCTGAAAATTAAATATGTTTTATATATGTATATCTCAAGGTTGATGGGAAAATAAATAAGTATATAAGGGTCTAAATGGATGATTTGTTTTGTAAAATTGATTGTATAAATAACTGACTGATTGAGTGTATCTGAGTGAATACATGGGTTAGCAAGTAATGTTTAAATATGTAAATATCTGTATCAGTCTCTCACTTTGTGTATAAGTGGGTGCATGGGTTGGTGAGTAGCCACATGAGTGTCTATATGGGTTATTAGTTGTTTTTTGAGTATCAGTATGAGTGTCTGTATGAATCGGTGGGGGTATTGCTTAGCACATAGATGCATGAATGAGTGACTTAGTTTTTGTATGAGCCGCCAGAGGCTCCCCGCGCCCCTTGTGGGCAGAGCAGCGCCGGAGGCTCCTCTCCACACCAGGGATTTATAGTTCTCCCAGACCTGCAGGATCACCATGCAGCCCCCGCCGAGAAGGGTGAGCCCTGGCCGCGCCCCCTGGCGGCCCCGCATCTGCAGCAGCCCCCGCAATTCTGGGCCAGTAGAGAGGAACCATGCGGAGCGTCCCTCGGGGCACACATACCCCTTCGCAAAACAAAGCAGCGGGCCGTGACAACACCAGATGCAGGCAACAGCCCTGCAGCCACATTCAAATGAAAGAAACTACGCCACGCCAGTAAAGCAACAATCCAGGTAAAAAATAATCAATGCAGGCCCAACGCGTTTCAAACTACACAGTCCTTGATCAGGGGCCATTTCAAACACTGTGGAGGTGCAGCGCTTAAATAGCCCTTCATTAGCATATCTTCAATCAAGCTCATGCGCGAGTTATAGTTAGCTGAACTAACTATAACAGGGGAATTTCAAAGGTTTTGTATGAGTAAAATGACCAGCTAACTATAACTGGTGTGAAACCTATGTTTTTTTCCGTGAATTTCAAAGGTTTTTTAAATGGTAATTCCTAACTATAACGTGGCTGAAACCTATGGTTTTTTCAGTGAATTTCAATGGTTTTGTAATTTTTAAATGTAATAATTGTTATATTTTTTATACTGATTTACTACATTATTATTTTTTGAAGATATATTATTTTTTAAATTACATTACATATTTTTAATATATATTGAAAAAAAAAATTTGTACACCTCTCTGCAACGCAGCCCCCTGGCATGATTCCCAAGGGGAAACTAATTCCCCTTGCATACTGGGGGTCCCTGGGGGCCAACTAGCCCACCTGGAACCTCCAGTATGCGCCAGGGGGCTGCATTGCAGAGAGGTGTAATAAGGCCACACCCTTTTTTACACCTCTCTGCAACGCAGCCCCCGGGAGCGTTTGCAGAGGGGGAACTAATTCTCCTTGCATACTACGGGTAACTGGGGGCCAACTAGCCCATCTGGAACCTCCAGTATGCACCAGGGGGCTGCATTGCAGAGAGGTGTAATGAGGCCACACCCTTTTTTACACCTCTCTGCAACGCAGCCCCCTGGCGCGTTTGCAGAGGAGGAACTAATTCCCCTTGCATACTGGGGGTCCCTGGGGGCCAACTAGCCCACCAGGAGCCTCCAGTATGCGCCAGGGGGCTGTGTTGCTTTGCCCCGGGGGTAGGCGGTCCCCGGGGCAGTGTGGGGGGGATTGGGCACCCCCCACACTTCTTTATCACTATGCCCCCGCAATTTGGTCCCCCCGGGGGTAATTTGAAAAAAACATACCGGGTTTAAAAAAAATAATAATTGGGCCTTGGGGGGTCCTTGTGGGACCACCTGGGCTGGCCTAGGGGGTCAGGGTGCTTCTACCCTGTCACTTTTTGGGGTTCTACACGTTTGTTTTTCTGCTTTATTGTGCCTCAGTCTACCGAGGCACAAGATGGCTTCCAACAATTTCTGTTTTGGAGTGTTGACAGACATTAGCAGCCAATCAACATGCAGCCCGCGCACGCGAGGTCCGCGCACGTACGCGCACGGTGCGCGCTTATAGATATATAAAATTTTTTCTTTTGATTTTCTCAGGAAGTACTGGTGAGATTTACACCATTTAAGGAAAAGGGCGATCTGCGAACCGAACTCTACCTCTCTGCCAAATTTGGTGTAATTCCGTTCAGCCGTTCGGGCTGTAGCCGTGTCTAATCCTATGGAAAATAACATGGGGAAAACATGTTTTGGGACCCCCTTTTGTCTCAGGCCCCACTTGACGAATCCCCCCAAAACTTTCAGGGAAGGAGCGGAGCGGGGCGGAGCGGAGCGGGGCGGGCCATCTTCTTTGAGAAATTCACAAAGATTCATCAACCGGCACCAAAGTTATTCCCAGTAGAATGTTGCGGATTTCCTATGGAAACTAGGTCCTAACTATAACTACACACTGGCGACCGCCAGTAGGTAATATATATCAAATTGAGATTTACTGACTCCAACTTCCTGACAGGGGATAAAGAAAAGCACGAACTCCAATTCAGGTTTGGCAACTGATTTCTGTATTTCTCACATAGAGTAGCCATTACGCGTTTCGACTGTCTAGCAGCCTTGATCACACACAAATATATATATATTGTTCAACAAACTGCCCAGCTTTGAAAGGTCACTTGACAGCTCCCCTTGCCCTCCGGCATCTTTCCAACCTTGTTGCAGCATGCACTTCACCTATGCCATCGTGTGTCTTCATGCCGACACGTTTCGAGGCTGAACGCCTCTTCTTCATGGGCTTCAGAAAGGAGGCATCCAATTTTCACTTCCTTACAACATGCGTTTTTATTGGTAAGGCCGCCCTCAGTGGGCTTAGCTTGATTCCGCTTTCGTTACAAGGCAATATGGGAATTGTTGTCCGTGGAAGTGCATATAATTAGTTAAAACCTTCGAAGGTTGAATGTCCCATTTTCAAAATTATAAGCATTGTTCATCCCCTATAGTAGGGAGGCAAGGTAAAAGCAGGCAGCCTTTTGCAGATGGAGCGCTGTGCTTCACAGAGAGAACATGTTTTCTCCACAGCCTTTCATCTTGTGAAATGGTCCTCCTTTCCACGGCGGACCACCGCGTAAGTAATATTGTTCAACAAACTGCCCAGCTTTGAAAGGTCACTCTACAGCACCCCTTGCCCTCCGGCATCTTTCCATCCTCATTGCAGCCTGCATTTCACCTATGCCATAGTGTGTCTTCATGCCGATGCGCTTCGAGGCTAAACCCCTCTTCTTCATGGGCTTCAGAAAAGAGGCATCCAATTTTCACTTCCTTACAAAATGCGTTTTTATTGGTAAGGCCGTCCTCAGTGGGCTTAGCTTGATTCCGCTTTCGTTACAAGGCATTATGGGAATTGTTGTCCGTGGAAGTGCATATGATTAGTTAAAACCTTCGTAGGCTGACTGTCCCATTTTAAAAATTTTAAGCATTGTTCATCCCCTATAGTAGGAAGGCAAGGTAAAAGCAGGCAGCCTTTTGCAGATGGGGCGCTGTGCTTCGCAGAGAGAACATGTTTTTCTCCACAGCCTTTCATCTCGTGAAATGGTGCTCCTTTCCACGGCGGACCACTGCATAAGTAATATTGTTCAACAAAGTGCCCAGCTTTGAAAGGTCACTCGACAGCACCCCTTGCCCTCCCGCATCTTTCCAACCTTGTTGCAGGCTGCATTTCACCTATGCCATAGTGTGTCTTCATACCAACGCTTTTCGAGGCTAAATGCCTCTTCTTCATGGGCTTCAGAAAGGAGGCATCCAATTTTCACTTCTTTACAACATGCGTTTTTATTGGTAAGGCCGCCCTCAGTGGGCTTAGCTTGATTCCGCTTTCGTTACAAGGCATTATGGGAATTGTTGTCCGTGGAAGTGCATATAATTAGTTAAAACCTTTGTAGGTTGAATGTCCCATTTTCAAAATTATAAGCATTGTTCATCCCTTATAGTAGGGAGGCAAGGTAAAAGCAGGCAGCCTTTTGCAGATGGGGCGCTGTACTTCGCAGAGAGAACATGTTTTTCTCCACGGCCTTTCATCTCGTGAAATGGTGCTCCTTTCCACGGCGGACCACTGCATAAGTAATATTGTTCAACAAAGTGCCCAGCTTTGAAAGGTCACTCGACAGCACCCCTTGCCCTCCCGCATCTTTCCAACCTCGTTGGAGCCTGCATTTCTCCTATGCCATAGTGTGTCTTCATGCTGACGCATTTCCAATGCATGCCCCGTTGAGTCTGGCGTTGAACTCCAGTCGAGATTCACGCTCCAGGAGGGAAACCGGAGCCTCAGTCCACAGCAAGCTCCGCTGAAGAGCACTCCGCCATCTTGTGCTCAGTGAGAGCTCCTCTGACTCAGGCAATTCAAGGAAGTTCGACTCGACCACAGATCTGCACAAACAATGCCAAACAGCTCCGGATGATGCCCCACAGCATGTGGTCACCGAAACCCACTCCATATCTTGTCCGATCAAACGGTGTGCAGCGAAGGCTGCACTGCTGTCTTTGTGTCGGGTGGAGAGGCATGACTAGGATGCAGTCAGCTCTGCCGTCGAGAAAACATGCTCCATCTGTCATCAGCACGGCCAGAGGTGAAACGGACACTGCGGGCAAGGAAAGCCCATGTGAGCTAATTGAGTTAAGATTGTTTGGGGCTCAGGTAATAAATGTTAGTACAAATGGGCAAGTTGAACATGTTGGAAGAGTGTACGTTTCAAATATTTAATGGCAGTTGTATTGCACATAATTTTCCAATGTAGCTCTAAGTGCAAAAAAAAGTACAGAAAAGTGCTAATGGGATTATATAAAGGAAAACAAAAGTTGCAGACAGTGGTATGGTTGAGTGTCGGCTTGTCCGCTAAGGCAGGGGAGCATCGCCCCACTTCACAGCAGGAAACATAAAATGATAATAACTTGGTATTATCATTTTATCAGCAGCTTTTTGAGAGGAGCGGGTCTACTCCATGGACAGAGGAGCAGGAGAGGAGTGGTTTGCCCACTCCTAAGTGCATATGACTGTTTCGTCAACCCACTTGGGAGGATCGATGGGAGCGCCGGAGGGACTCGGCATCAGTGGCTTAAACCAGGACGAGTCACTGGCGGACATGTGATTACGTGACACGGGGTCCATTGGATGGTTGCCGGTACGCAATGACTGGCCAACCATAAGGTCCTTGTCTAATCAGTATTATGTGAAGACTGAGAATAGAGAACCCCTTTCACGCCCTGATGAAGTTGCTGAAACTAGAGCAACGAAATATGTTGGCTTAAAAATAAAGAAGTATGGTATATAATTAACCATTTTTAAACGGGAGGTTTTGTAGCACCAGAATAAAAGGGAAAAAGACCTCGCCAGGTTTTATTTATTTGCTTGTTTGGTAGTCTTGGGGTTTTTGTATGTACACATGATTTTACAGTACTGTCTAGATTCACTCACTGTTTTTCTCATCACTATTCTCACCTGTGCAGTTCTACATGTCTTTGTGCACTTTCTTTTCTTCACATAGAGAGAGTGACCAATGATAAGAAGTGGGTATATCGGGCATTGCTAGCCGGCAACCCCCTCGGGTGTTACAACCGTGAGGTACCCTCTCTACACTTTTCTGTTTTCAGTAAGTGTTGGCCTGGGTTTTTACATTGTTTGACTTTGTGTTTATTAACCTAGACATCCTGACCTGAGGAATAGTGTTATTTTACACATCCAGGGTATAGAGACTGATAACGAGATCTGTTACCCCTTACATTGGTCTAGCAGTTGGATGGTTGTTGGATGAGGTAGGGCTATATTGTGATTAACACTAACAACCCACTCGGGCCGCCAAAAACAGTCTCATTCTCTATTCACTCTGCATCTCAGCCTGCATCGAGAACATGCCCAGACCCCCATTACCTGGCTGATCACCGATCCACGGCGCTCAGACCAATCACAACGCTGCATTGCAGCGTTGTGATTGCCAGCAGGAGCCTGCTGTTTCTTGCTGGTTCCTGTATCCTGCTGGAACTGGAGCAAGGAAGATGATGATGGAGGAGAGGTGGTGGCTGTCCAGCTGTCACAGGTGTTTCTTTTTTTTAAATCCCCCTCCGATCCCCCTGAGTCTGGTAGCACCCGCTGCAGTATTTGTGGTGGTAGGCCCATGTAGAAGACATAGTTTTGGTGCAAAACAGAACATCTATATTCTGCGGGTGTTCTCTTCATGGGAAAGGGCACACTTACCCAATGAGAAGCAAGGAGGGTTGGAAGGGAGAAGGAGAGAAGGATAAGATGGGGGATGAGCAAGTGGAAAGGGACGGGAGATGGGTGTAATGGGGGTGTATGTGGAAGGTGGGGAAAACATGGGATTTGGAGAGGAAACCTTAGAAAGCAATGGATTTCTAGGAAATATTAATTCAATGCATCAAATTGCACTGCAACAAATAGCCAACATAATAAATGTGGATAAACTGAAAATATTCTTTATTCATTCAAATGGACCCAATAATCGCAATAAGGAAAAAGCTATCTTCTCCTACATTTGCATACTGAAGCCCACAATTGTATTGGTTTAAGATTCACTTATTGCTAACCACATTGCCCCTAGATAGAAATGACAAATTTTACACTAGTCTATTACTCCTTCACATCAGCAGCTTACAGAGGGGTTAGTATTATTTTACTAGTTTTCTAGCTTTTTTTTTCTCTCTGTAATTAAAGCAGCCAAAGACGCTGGGCCCAGAAAAGACTTCCAATTCTATGAGGTTAGCCATAGCCAACCCGTTCTATGGTCCCCTATTGGACAACCCTACACTCTTCTGCATGGACCAATTGGAGGACCCTGTGGTGCAGGCGGCCCCTTAACCTTCATGGGGTCCCTATTTAGTCCAAGGCTAATTAATACATGTGAGACACAGGAGACTCTTGGGGATCACCTCATCACATTCTGAGGGTTGACAACATTTTGCACTACTCCACTGCTCTTCTGAAATTTGATGGATACACTAATGACATTTTGCAAAACTATTACTATAGGAGGGGATTTCAGATTTCTCCAATTTATGGTGTTAAATACCACAAATGTTAAGACAATTCAGAAACAACCATAAAATGGTTAAAGCAATTAATGCTTTGATAAAACAGTTAAAGCTCTGGAGTCTATGGAGACCACAAAACCCAAAGGTCAAACAATACATCAATTTTTCAAAACATTATCAATCCACTTCAGGGATAGATTTTTAACAACACTTCAATCTTTAGTAAAAGTTAAGTTTGTACCAAATTCTTTTCGGATCACACAGCGCTATCAAGCCCTGGAAAATGTTCACTACCAGCCATTACGCAACGCATTCACGCTGCAGAACTTTTTATCGCAAGCCCCCCCACAACAGACTCCTCTATGACAACACAGGACCTTGCATCGCAGACTCCTAGCTACCTAGAACTGACACTGCATGACCCTTTTGTGGCCCGGACCTCACATCGCTTCGGCTATGCAATGTATAGTCGATGTGGGTCCTCACAATGCTCCGCAGGATTTAAGGTACCCTTATTCCTTGCAGTCCGCATTAACGGTGACATTGCCCCAGTCCGGAGCGACCGGATAAACACAGTTGGTAATTTGTGCTTTTTTACATTACATTGATTGAAATCTATAAAATTGCAAATCTCATATCATCTAGTGTGGTGTTTTCACTTTATTACTGTTTGAAGTGCTGCACAAATACTACATACATTGCTTCTAAGTTGAGCAGGATTGCTCTGTGCTAAGCAGTCAGGGGGTACAGCACAGTTTAATTTCGGGTTTAATTGTGACATCACCTTGAAATGTTTTGTGAGTCCTGCTTGAGTAAGGTTTCACCCCCATCAACCAGTAACACACTTTCCTACAGGCATCCAATATCACTGATTCTATTTGCTCCATTTATCTAGCCACTTGCTATAGTACTACGCGCTAGCTCAAAATTAAATGAATTAAATTGTACACCGATCATATTATTGCTAAAAACCTATCAGGCAAAAATTCAGCAGGCCTTTGGTTTGATATCTTTATTTAATGATTATGATTTAGAGCAATGCAAAATAAATATAAAAAACAGATATTTTAATTTTTCAATTGTAGCACACAATTCAAACAACTATCTGTGAAAGTCAAGAGGTCTGTCATTCATTTATTAAAATACTTTGTAACCATTAGGTAGATTTGGGCATGTATTTGCCTGTTGTGTATGGATAAAAGAGTCACTGAATGCAGGAGACTAGGTGAGAGTGCAAATGTGGTGATTGTGCTGAAATGAGTAAAATGAATGGATGAGTGAGAAACAGCAAGAGTGGAGAATGTCTGTCTCCTACTGAAATTGCAGCTAAAGGGATCATCACTGCATTCATTCATTGTCTTACCTGCTCACCCATCAATGTACTAATTGATTCATCCATCTACTTACTCCTTTATTCGTTCAGGCATCTGTCCACGAGTTTACTCATTTATTCGTACATCCGTGCACAAAGTTTACCCATCCATATATCCATACACTCATCCATAACCCACTAATTTATTCATCAATGCACTCACTCATCCTTTGGTTTATGTACTTAAGACTCTATTCAATTGCAGTGCTTATTGCCATGCAAGTAATTTGTAACCTTTATGAATGAGAATTGAAAATAAACAAGAGGAGAAAAGGGAACACAAAACAAGTAACGAGAAGGGGGGGGGGTAATATTTTCAATTTCTGGGCAAGAGGTAGTGATTAAGGACACTGTCTCTTGATATTCTTTGTTTTTCAACTCTGATCCATGTGTCATTGTTAGTTTCCCACTTTCTTGCTTGACAGAGGGTTCAGAATCAGCCAGAGCAAGGCAATTCAACTTAGTCACTTTGAAATTGATCTTGTATGTGCTGTGCTACCAGCCACGTGATATGATTCTGTGCTACCTGTTGCATTTTCTGATTCTGTGCTGTTATCAAATGTTCTGATTCAGTCCTACCCTAGGCATCTTCTGATTTGGTGATGACCTTTTGGCCTTTGTTCTGATAGCTCTCATAAAGAAGGTTGACCAATGAAATGTACCGAAGCACACACAGGTAGGCCAGTAATCATCGTTATCACAGTGCCAGGTACAGTCAAAGGCCTCACATTTTACAACCAAAGGATGGATATTCAATCAATTTAGCCTTGAAAGAAACACATGTCGTCTGCCTTCTGGTTCCTTTCCACATTTGACTGTACCAGGCTTTCTGAGATCTGACGAAAATAATAAATAATGCACATCAAATAACCTTCTGGACTTTGGAGTACTTTATGTTGTATTAATATACTATGATTAATGGACTTCATGTGTGTGTTTCGGTATATATCATTGGTCAATTTTCTGCCAGGTATGTGGTCCTAGTCTGGTTCAAGACACTCTTGGCGGCAGAGTGTCTAGTACCATGAAAGCACCTCATTGTATCATTGGATAATATTGTGTATAAAACTTGATTCCCAACTGTTCAAAATCATAGATGTGCAGTTATTAAGGCATTGCGACCACTTGGTGTTGTTTCGTATGAAGAAGGTTGTCAGTTAGCTCCCTGCTCCCCCGTACTGATTTCCCAACAGACAGGTGAACAGTTTTTTTTCTGATGCAAACCAAAGAGGACATCACTATTCCGTTGATGGTAGAAGTTTTTAAAAAGGTTTATCTCGGGAATCCAAAAAGAAAATGACAAATATCTTCAAGTGCTCCTGCAGGTTATTTCAATAACTCACTGTTGCTGACATCCCTTTTTTCTTCTACAGTTGTTGAAGGATGAGAAGAGTGCTCAGGACAGAGTAAACATTTATATATTCTCCACATTCAAGAGAGTGGATATGTATGGCTGCCTACATTCAAAGACTACAAAACCGTAGATTACTACTTAGTTTTTGGTCCTTATCCTGTCACGATTTTTTCCTCTCTGATGATAAGTAACGTTCAGGGTGTTTTTTTAACCCCTTCCATGCTCATGACGAACCCCAGCCGTCATGCACTACGGTGCTCGTGTGCTGATGACGGCTGGGGTTCGTCACGGCCCGCCCCTATTCGTGCTGTTTACAGCACACCAGGGGAATCGCGGCTGCATCGAAGGGGTTAAGGAGTACTTTTTTAGGCGATTTACCTTTGTTTGCATTCAGAATCCTAAGTCTCTCCGACTTCCTTAACCCCTTCGACGCTAATGACAAAGCCAGCTCGTCATGGGTGTTACCTGCGCTGCGCGGATGACGAGCTGGCTTTGTCATGAATAATGGGGATCATCAACCTGCAGCACAGGAGGGGAAAACCCATAGCAGCCAAGGTGTTAATATAAAGGCACCTTTTATTTATTTTGATTACTTAACCTGGAGATATTTAGCTCAGCAGCTCAGCTCAGTAGATATTCACCAGGTGCTTTGTGCTTGTGACAGCATAAAGCAGCGCAAACCTTTCCCACAAAGAATCACAAATGTTCGTGCTTCCCCACATCAGAATTCACATAAGGTCTCCTTATAGGTAGTGGGAAATGTCCTTGAACATGAAGTAGCATTTTCCAGATCTTCCATTCTGTGGTTTCCATGTCAGTGGGTACGAAGAGTGGTTCACACCCCTGTCGCATAAAGTATGATTGATTTTAGTTTCATGTGAATTATGTCTGGGGACATACGAAGCAGCTCCCAAATCTAGAGATGAAAACCAATTTATGGAAAGGGGCGACCACTCGGTCCCCCCGAACGTATGGTTGGGTGCCCCGATCCCCCCGGGAAACCATTTTGGGCGGGAGGCGTGGCTCGGCTGGTATGCCCGAAGTGGCGTAGCCGGGGCGCGCCCTTTCCCGCCCAAGAGAGGTTGTCCTAGACACCTGCACGGAAGACCACGCCCATTAGGCGTACCGGAGGAGGGTCCCTGCCCTCCCGCGGATGAATAAATAGAGCGGGAATCCGAAGAAGCGTCCTCTTGTTCCTGTGCTCTGAAGGCTGCACCAACTCGTTGCTCGTGAGCCCTCGACGGAACAAGCGGCAATTTTGACCCACCCACCAGCCCCTTATGGCAAAGTTTGTTTAAATAAAGTTTGATTAGATAGAAATGTATAGGCCTTTTTTCCTTTGTAGAGAAGTAAGGGAATGTGAATATAATAATGTGGCTTCTGCTTTTTAGGATAATGTTTCCCTTTGTAGGAAAATGGAGTTGATGACTCATCAAGGCTATGTCAGAATTTTTCTTCCCGTAATAGGTAAAACAACTGTCGTATTTATTTTTTGGTCGGGCGGTAAGGTCATGATCGGTGAGCAGTAATTTCAAGGTCCCTAGAGGGGGGCGCCACCCAGAATGGATGGGAGCGCCCTGGGGGAGGCGGCCATTGGCCCCTTCCACGGGGAGGCGGCACCCACTAAGGATGGGTCGCCTAGGGGGAGACGGCCATAGGCCCCTCCCAGGGGGGAGGCGGCTAGATGCCCCTCCTATGAATTTCCCGGGGGCCGGATATCCGCGACGACGGATAGAGAGTGTGGGGATGGGGGGGGGAGTCGACGCTGTCCTTCCTACAGATACCTCACACGGGAACTCGGACGACCTTTAAGATGGCGTCGAGTGAAAAGGGGGCCCCCACGACAAGGGAAGTTACAGTTGGCAATGAGGGTAAAGTCCTCTGCCCATGCGCCACTCACGCAGTGAGGGCGGGATTTTGGTAGTAAGGATCTGACACCGGTTAAGACGTTGGCCCTTAATGCTAGGATGTACAATTTTAATTTAGAATGTATGCATTTTCAGGATGCTAGACTCGGCTAGGAAACCTTTGTATTAGAGATCTGTTAAGGTTAGCCAAAGAACATGTCTTCATCGAAATGTAATAAATGTAAAATTGTACATAATTCATGAAACTTTTATTTAATGTTTTAAATTTTGTTTCATATTTTAATAAATATGGCCGGGGGGTAACTCCCCCCCCCGCCTTCCAAAAGTTCAAACCTGTGTCTGTCTACTCCCATTGGGAATTGGTGTTGGGAGGGGGTGGCGGGCATCCCGGCCATATTTTGTTGTGCTCAATGGTTTCACTTTACATTTGCAACCCTCTCCATTCCCATTCCCATCTAATTCAGGAGAACTATTCCCTTGGCTAGAATAGTGGAGGGCCACAGGCATCTACTTGATGAGCACTCCTGCACCAACTGTAATTTCATGCCTCTATACTCCAGCCTTAGCTGAACCAGTGCCACCAGACCTGTGACACTCCCTGTCTTATAGTGCTTGTTAAATCTTCTCTAGCACATTTGTATTCTCAAAGATGCAGCAGTAATGTCAGGGAACAACAACTGATGGTCTTTTCCAAGCAGGACAGTTTTGTGTGAGTGCAGCCCACAACATTCTATCCCTCCATTCTTCTGATTGAACCACTGTAATTACAATTCCACCTGAATAGTCACTGTTTACCATTGGATTATAGTCTGTACTATCACTTCTTGGCCATCATCTTTATGTAAGTCACAGAGCTCCACTAAATTCTCCATAATGTGCTACATTAGGGATCTTGTGGGATGTCTGCCCAGCACTCTGAGGGGAAAGTCCCTCCTCATGTTGTCAAGGAACCCAGCAGGATTATCCGCTGACATATACAATAAAGAGGAAGAGGGCCATGAGGTAATGCTTAAACTACCGTTCACAAGACTGTATATTCCGCACAACAAAGCAAAAATGCAAATTATGTTGCAGTTTTATTTTCAAAAGCCAGGTAATTTACAGGGAAACATCTAGAAAATGATCAACCTAGGCCTGGGATGAATTGTAATTACGCTAGAGTAATTCAAGTAATTTCTGTTATTTTGCTTTACTTTTTGATGTAGAATTACCAATACTAATGTTTTTACTCCAGCTCGCGAATTAAGAGCAGTTGGGGGGGAAACAATCCTAGTGCAATAGTGCATTTAGAGAGTAAGAGTGGCCACCCATGTGTGCTATTAGTATTCTGCTGCATTAGCACTATTTCTTAAACCAAAATGCATCCTTGCATCACACAAGGGTGCAAATTGTGTTAAGAAAATACCGCTACATTCTGGGAGTACTCTGGGGAGAAATCCTACCCCAAGAGAACATTTAGGGATTGTGAGCGGCTGCTTGTGCTTGCTATTTGTGTTCCATTGCATTTAACGATATTTCTTAGTACAAAATGCATTCTCGTACCCATTTTGGATGTGATGGAGATTTGTTTTTGCATGAAGATGTAAATCTAAATACAGAATTACTCTTCTCTCATAATAATTCAGAATCTCGAAGAATAATTTGGTAATTCTGCATGATTATGTATACTGAATTGCATCCAGTACACCCAATGTTGAATGTTCTGTCTCACTACCAAATACCATTAATTTTAGTTACCAGGTTGTTGTAAAGTGCGTTATTAGTAGTGATATATATGCATTTACCACTGGCAATAAGGACTGTAACACAGTCCAGGGCTCAGTACACGTCTCAATAAATTATTCCCTAGCTCAACCCTGGGTAGCTCGGCTGTGAGGAGGCAGACTTAACTTAGACAGGTAAGTTAAGCATTTCAGTAAATAAATAAGACACAACACACAATAAAAAATCCCACACCAATTTAAAAAAAAATAGGAAATATTTGTATCTTTAAAATGACACCAAAAGAGTAAACAATGAATGTAGGGAACAGGAGAAATTAATGTTTAAAGATTTAACACTACATAGCACTCAGAAACCTGCAGGGCCACTCTGGGGCATCTAGTTGCAGTTGACTGAGACAAAGTTTCAGGCCAACCGCGATGGAGCCCTGCTTGGGTACCCCTCAGGGTAGGCCTCGCTCAAAATTTTGCCTTCCAACTTCACAACTTTTTGGGAGTTTTTTCAGTCCGGATTCGGTTAGGGTTGACAGGCTTGCTTTTCAGGGAGTTCCGGGTCACATTCTGGAATCCGGACCTCTGGAGCTTTTCAGCAGGATGATCCAGCAGGTTAGGCCGGCTTTTTGTAGAAGATGGCCAGCTTGGCTCTCACGGTTGAGTCAGTCCACTTATGGAGCTTTTTTAAAAAAGTTTCTCTAAACTTCTGGAACTTCTTCCTGAAGTTCCTCTTGAGGGTCCAAAGTGTCCAAAACACAATCATATGGTCTGGAAGTTCCAAGATAGTCCTTGAAAATTTGGGACCACAATTTCCACAATGCACCTGGACAAAACCACTGTACACACTCCAGGGATGGAATTCTTGGTGGTGATGGTCCAGGTGAGCTCTGTTAGCCTGTAGCGTGCAGGGAATACACTCTTTCTTCATTTTGAAGTAGGGTACATCCAAATGGCTGTTAGTCCAGATAATGCAGCAGGCGCAGTCAGTCAGAATGCAGGGCCGGATGGTGCAAATCAAGCTTCCAGCTTGGCAAACCTTCTTTTTTTCTTAGTTTCAAGAAGCAGATCTATGAAACTCTGCTCCTCTCACATATCTATTTCAATGTTCTCTGGGGGTCAAGCATAAGAGCACTCCTGCTAATGAGGTGCAGGGCAACACCCCAGCAAATGACCACTTCCTTCAAAGTGTGACGTTATCTTTTGCCAGAAAGAACTATTCCTCCAAAATTCAGTATGATGGAAATCTCAGCAGAGGAGCAAGAACTAGTTAAAACAACCACTAGTATGGCTCATTTCCATAGCTCTCCTCCCCCTACTGTCTGCAAACTCCTGCCTTAAGCCTGCCTTCTGGCTGGGTCAAAGGGGCTGGTGGGTAGATGGACTTGGCATTCCCTGTCTGTCATATTCCCCCTTTGAAGCTTCATGCTTTAGAACCCCTCCCTCCTGCTATAGCATTCCTGTGTAGCAAAGCTCTCTGCACTAGATAGCCTCTCTCCGGGTGTGCCATTTATCACTTTATCAAAGCAGCCTGGCTCATCCTGTTAACTCTGGCCAGTCAGGGAAGGGGGCAGGATGGCTGAAAGTTGGCTTACAGACAAGGTAGTCTTATAACTTCTTCTCTGTACAGTGCAGGATACATTTAGCAATGGCATATTGATGAACCTATCAATACCATACTCCTAAGTCCTTGAACGGTATTTTCATTTAGTTCCCAGCAATAGTTATGCATTCATAAACTATTGCCATGTTATCCTGTGGAGCTAGGCATCTACAGTGGAGAAACTGCAATGTGCAACATCTTCTTCAGGTTATATAAAATTTGTTTTATAAGAGTGCTGCATATAGATACACAACTCTCACGACTGATACACCTAGGAGAGACTTTAGGGGTGTTGAATAAGCAAGCATAGTGTAGATTCTCACTCCACAGGGCTCCTAGCACCAAAGTCGATTTTGGGAGGCACCTTACTACAATAGGGAAACTGAAATGTGCAATTTCTCTATCCCCAGGGCATTTAAAACATACTATATAAGGGCCCTCCTTATAATGACATGACACCTACCCCTGGGACACCTAGGGGAGACATTGGGGGTACATAAAATGCCAAAGAATTGTAGTTTCTCACTTTTTAAGAGAACCCAACCACCTAAGTTGAGTTTGCGCACAATTTACATTTAAAAGCAGTGCTGCAAGACACGACTGCTTCTAAAACGTCCCCAGGCTCTAAGCACTGCACACATGCCAGTGCGGAAAGGACTGATTGCCTCTAAACTGCCATGCTCTATTATATACTATGAACTTATAGGCAGTTTTAATCCCCCAGCCCTATTATCTACAAGGGATTTATAGGGTAGGTTATGCTAATTGTAATTGTACCCTAACATATAGTATACCCAGATGTATGTGTGTGTTTTCACTGACTTTTCAACATAGCACTGGACCTGGGGCTGGTTAGACAGAGCCCAGGGATAGTAAGTTAGTTACCACCAGTGCCAGCCAGTGAAAAATGGGAGTGCACAGGACACACAGGATAACTTTGCAACAAAACTAGTGAGCATTCAAATTATTAATTCAATCCTATGCATGCCCAATGAAAGTTTAACTCCATCCAGGAATTGTATGGCAGAGTAAGATTAGGCCTGTATTGTAACTAGGAAAGTTCCGCACAAAGGAGCCGCAGAATGTGAAGGGAGGTGGTAAATAAGCTGAGGGGTTACCATGATATGGATGTGGACACTGTGAATTGTTGGTCTATGATGGTGTTGGTAACATGGCTGGTCCAAGAAAATTGGTGAGATTTGTCGTGCTGGAATATACTTTCATGTAAGATGAGATATCTTCTGCATACTCCATGGCAAATGGATTATTCGTATTGATCATTGTTTTGGGTGAATTTTATATCAGGGTCCATTCTACGAATAAGACCGTTTCAGTTAATTCTCAATATTTTTAAATTCACATGGCGATTTTTCGCATCTATCAAGCAACTTCCCAGTCCACACATTTTATAAAAATCACTGAATTAAATAGGATTCTTAGCAATGCTTAACACTGAGGCTATGCGCCTGAATAAATATTGTGTTGTGAGTTTTTATCTCAACCCCTCATTTTAAATCTCACTTTTGATACTAATGAGCTGATTTCATTTCAAGGCTTTATAATGTCAGAAAACCAGTCCTCTTTAGAATAGCTTTTGGAATTGTAATATGACTTTCTAATTAGGGGTGGAACAATTGTTTTGATTGCTGAATAATTTTATTCCGAATGAATATTACGCTCCCATTCTCCTTCTGCATGTTGTGTGTTCCTGCTGGTAGGTACAGTGGTGAGTGCTAATTTTTTTAAGTGGTGGGTCTAACAATCCTAACATAAGCTAGAAAAGAGTGAAAGTGAGCTAGAGAGCCACAAGTTCTGAATTGCACAGTGTGAAAGTAGAAAGTCTGGGCTCAATCCAAGTTTCCCAGCTTCACAAAATTGTGCGATTCTAGGCAATTTTTATTTCTTCTAGTCTCCTTTTTTCATTACCACATGACACCGCCTTGAAAAACATGAGTTTATTCATTATGTTTATTTAGTGGGAAAGAACGTTGTTTCAAATATATTAGGAATCTAGGCCACATATGTAGTAGCCTTACAACTGCTTTGCCCCTTAGTTCACTAATGGTATTGTGTCAGAGTGGGAGGCAAGAATGTCTTTAAGATCATGCTTGTAAACGATCACTTTTAAAAAATGCCTCTCAATGCAGTCTTCTTGTCTTACGCACTAAGGTGAAATGCTTCTGCATGATAAACAAAATAAACATGTTTGAATTTTGAAGAGACTTTATCACATGGTTACATTAGGACTGTTGCATGATTAACTTGCATAACGTTTTCATGGCTCAGCTAGTACAGGGGCTCTTTCACCCAAGAAGACCCTTGTCTTAGCTCTCTGAGGTAAGGTGTAGGCTCGCCTATTATTAATGAAGCGTATTTAGGCCACCTTAGCCGAAGGCACATTGCCACGGATCTCCTGTTTTGCTCTCAGCTGCTGTCATTCTTCCCTCATACCCAGAAGTCACAAACCGCATGATAAACAGGCGTGGTTCTACTTATGCAGAGCTTCAAACCAAGTGCACACTCCTGCTAGCCGCAAAGGTTCTCAAAGAGGCAAGTTCTTTACTCTTAAAGCTGCTGTGAAAGGCAGGTATTAGCAAAAGGAGCTCAAAGACTACTCAAAGTAGATAAACAAAGAAGCATGTCACTGCAGTAAAAACAAGATCTGAAAATTTGGAAACATGGATTTTATGTAGTGTTTAAAGTTGTGGATTTCTTTTTGGTGTTTGATGCCAAAATCATCAGCAAGAAATAGAATGTTCCTTTCCACTAAGGATCAAGTTGTCAGTAGGTTCTTCTGCATACTGGCAAAGGAACATTCGTTTTGTCAGTCTCCTGCAAACACTTGTTTTCACTAACTGCGTAAGTGAACTGTTTATTTTCAATTTCTCCAATATTTCTGTACCAAAATAATGGACACCTACAGTTTTTGCCTGAAAAGCACAAGCATGCAGTCGTTTGACGTATATGTATATATCCTATTCTGATTATTCATTCATTCCACTTCCATTTTAGTTCTGTTTGTCCTTGTGCTGTACTATAATATTCAGAAGCAGGCAAAATGTCTACACTCAACTTGCAGCTGCCTCAAAAAGTTTGCCATCACTCTTGTTCTAAAGCAAGTGGACAGCGTTTCTTCCTGCTCGATTTTACAGCTCACCCCAGTAAGTGAATTAGGGGCATATGTACAAGAATTTAACGCTGCTGTAGCATCAATTTTTTGACGGTACGGCAGTTTCTTTTCTATCCCCGTATGTACTAGTTGCCACTAACTGCAGTAAGCTGCACTTTTCTGGCACAAACGTGAATTTTTAGGGTCATCACTTCTGTTAGCGAGACCTAACGAAAATGAGATACAAGGTGGGTGATATTTACAATGAAATTCATATACGGCATTAACCCAGAAAACTGCCCCTAAGTCCAGTTAGAGGCAGTGTTTTGAAACCAAAAAATGGTGCAAACACTTGGGGCCTCATTTCAGAGGTTTGATGCTGGACAGCGCTGCAAGGAATGTTGCTGCACTGCTCTGCGACAAAACAAAAGGGCAGGAATGCATCCTATCTATAAGATAGGCCCAAGGGCCTTAACCACCTTTTTCCCCGTCATAGGTGAGAGGATCGGAAAGGCTCTTCTCAACTAGTGCATGATTTGCAAACAAGAGTCTGAGATAGACAAATGCTCTTTCATAGAAGTTGGCTAAGCCAGACTCCTAGGATCTTGACCACCCGTTTGGTCGTTGGGCCTTTCCAAACAGGAATAATCTCTGTATTTCTGGCATTCCATTGGAGACATTTCTCCATCATCCAGGCAGCAATTGCTGTCATCCCATCTGTAAAACTTTCTTTCGCTTTGAACAAGTCGTTGACAAAGGAGATCATAAACTGAATATCTCCGTGTACGACACTATTTAAAAGCCAAAGGCTATTACAATATATATGATGAAAAGCAGGGGCTAAGACAAGAGCCCTGAGGCACCCCCTTGTACAACATCATAGTGCAAGACTTAAAATGACCCAAAGTAATATTACTTTGGGTTCTGTTGAAGAGAAAGTTACCAATCCAGTTTAGTGCGGTCCCATAAATACCAATCTCCTGCAGTCTGCGAAGTAGCCTGGGATGTGACACAGTATCAAATGCTGCAGACATGTCTAGCAGCACAAGCGTACATGGTATGTTAGCATCTAAAGAACAAATAATGTGGTCAATGACTGCTACCATTGCTGTCTCAGTACTGTGTGAAGGTCTAAAACCGGACTGGGATGGATCCAGGATTTTATTAACTTCTAGTTACTTGAAGTATTGTTTGTTTATTAGTCCTTCAAGCAGCCTACCCAATAGAGGAAGCAACAAGATTGGACAATAGTTAGTGAGGTTGAAAGGCGCCAGGTCGACCTTTTTTTGGATTGGCATAATCTGAGCAGCATTGCAGGTAACTGGAAATTTACCAGTGTTAATAGATAGATTGAACAAGAAACGAATGGCAGGCGCAAGCTGGTTGGAGACAGTAGCGGAGATCTTTGGAGGACAGATTTCTAATGGAGATTCGAATTTGGCTAAAGCAAGTGCTTTCCAAATTTTCTCCAGAGAAAGTGCCTACAACTTTCCTTAGCTTGAATCAGTGCCAGGGAATGGTAAGATGAAATTGGTCTCCTTAGGAGGGCTGGAAAAGTTCTAGTAAATATCATTCACTTTGTCTTCAATTTGATTAGCCAGTAGATCACCAAGTGCTTGTTAGGCCTGAGTATCTTGAGAAGATGCTTTATGGTTTATGAAATCATTAAGCATTTTAAATAAAACTTTATATTAGTTTTTGGCCTGGCTGATTTGATTAGAGATGTACATTTTCCAGGTAAATTTTATGCTGTGGTGCTATCGTGTTTAGGCTAGTCTATATGCCTCCATATCATATGTCTTTTTCACATTGTCCCAAGGGCTGGCATATACCAGGGTGCATGGAATATGTGTGTGGAATTGGAACTCAATTTGAAAGGGGCAATCTTATCCAGAGCCATGTTTAGAGCACTATGATATTCTGAAAACGCTTGCTCGACACCTGAATCTGCTAGGGTGCCAGTATACTAAAACTCCTTGGCAAAAGAGTTCTGAGTGATTATCCGCCAGTGTTAAACTCGTTTGTTAAAAATGTTAGGTGTTTTATCAGTCTTGGTTATCATAGGAATCCTGAAGCTGATCAATGAGTGGTCCATCCAGAGTAAAGGTTGTGGTTTTTCACTGGTTATAAAGATAGTGTGCGTAAAAATCAAACCTAATGTATGCCCTGCAATATGCATAGGGACATTTACTCTTTGCTACAGGCCTAGTGTGGCTAAATCAAAGAGAAGTTGACTTATCTCCTCATCATCAAAGTCGTCTCCATGGTAATTAACATCTCCTAGCAAAAGAAAATGTTTTACTGTCAGGGCCAGGGGTGAAGCAGGGGTACTGACTCCTGGTGATAGTCAGGTGCAGTTCAATTCAATTCAAGAAAGCTTTATTCGATTGTTGAAGCAATCATAAAAGGATACAAATAATTCATACAAGACAATTTCTTAAAACCATAATGTTATACATAATGAGATTAAAAAGTTAAAAGATTACAGTGTGAATCCTAAGGATTTAACCACCATTACTGTGCAAAATGAGCATTCAAGTCAACATAGATTTTCTTTGGTAAAGCACTTTTTTCAAAAAAGATAAAATTCTCAGGACACAATTTTCATTAGCTAGTAACTGTAGAAGTAACAGTGCTGGGCGACATTGTCGTAATCCAGATCTCTTTAAAAAAGGAACTAAAAACATATGCCTTTCACTGGAGTAAAATTTACAAAATAAAATAACATGGATCGTAGATTGGGGGGGGAGATAGAATCACAAGGACAGGGTTGAAGATCATGTGACCAATCATTCATGACAAGGAAAGTAACTAAACTATGAAAAGTCCCCAGCCTAAAGCGGGTTAACAAGAATCTATTGTAGGCTCCTGGGACGAAAGACAGATAGGGTTGAATATTAAAAGTTGTTAAAATTAATTGATGATGGAGGACAGAGGGCTTTAAAATCTCAGCCATTATTCTCTGGGTAGCAAGCAGCAATAAACACTCTCTTCTCAAGTCCTTTCTGGATACTGCTTCAATAGAAGAAGGATTTGTGTAATAATGTAACTGGCCCAAATCTTTAAAGAAGTTATGGCCATATCTCAGCCAAGGAATCTTCATGGCTCCTTCCAATTTCATTATGTTTGAGAGGATATCTCTATTTAATTTAGTTTGGAGTTTCGTCCACAGCCTGTGCCATAATAGCACAGGCTCTACCCTAATTGAGTCGGAGATGAACTGAATACCCAGTTAAGAATGTCAGATACATCCTGAAGTACTATTCGGTACGGCTAAAATGTATTTTAAAAAGGAGTTTTCAACTATCTATAGGGTGGAAAGATCAGCAAGCCCCTATATTACACTCCCATAAAGTGCAGCAGAAACACATTTGACCTTATATACTTTGATTAATTCTTCTGGTGGTCGTTTGCCAAGATTCCTGGCGAATATATTAAGTGCAGATGTAGGACGTAAGAGGGCTACAGCCACTGCTTGTACCCAGGAATCGTTTGGGGGAAAAAAGGATACCCAGATAGGAGAATTTATTGGTAGCCTCAATCCTTTTACCTTCAATAAAAATATCTTTGTTAATCCTAAAACCAGTGCCAAAATGCATAATAAAAGTTTTGGTGGAATTAACCCTTAAGCCCAAGTCTTTCATAAAAAGGGTAAAGCTGTTTACGACTCGTTGCAATCTCACCTGAGTACGTGACATTAAAACAGCGTCATCGGCATATAATAGGGCTGGTATTGGGCGGCCGTTTATCTGATGAAAATCCTGGTTATCTTTACATAGGGCTTCCTCAAGCCCGTTTATATACATATTAAAGAGAAAAGGAGCCAGGACACAACCCTGCCCGACCCCACTCTTAATCGGGAATGCCGCTGTACACTCGCCCTTTACACCGTAACGTACGCGTGCCTTGGCGTCAGAATAAAAACTTAAGAAAATAAATAATCTCCCAGCAATTTCCATAAATTTCGAGTGGACCACACAGTCAAAGTGGCTGTGAGGTCCACGAAAGCTAAAAAGAGATTCCCTTTCTTAGCCCTCGTGTATTTGCCCATCAATAAGGAGAGATTCAGATCCTGTTCTACTGTCCCTAGTCCAGCTCTGAATCCATATTGCAGGTCAGATAGGATCGAATTATCATCAACCCAAACAAGTAAACGCTCTAATACGACCTGACCTGCAACCTTCGCGATGGAATCCAGTAAGGAAATTGGTCTGTAACAGCCCAGATCGTTCCTGTCTCCTTTTTTGAATACAGGAACGATTACAGACTCAACCCAGGACGGTAGGAGTCCAGCGTTACAACCAGCATTAAGGACCTGCACAATAAGAGGCCCCCCACAAAGGTATAATTGATTTAAACAAATCAATGGGGACCCCGTATGGTCCAGGAGCCTTTCCGCCCTGACTAGCACGTAGAGCCCTCTCGACTTCCTCCAGGGTAAAAGTCAAGGACAGAATGGAGAGAATCACTTAAAACTTGAATCCCTACTGGAGCTTCTACTCCTACATACACCTGGGTAAAATGCTCTATCCACCGGTTTTCCGTGACAGCTGACTCTATAGTAGGGCTAGTGTCGTTGGATAAATAGGGAGTTCTGATGACCTTCCAGAAGCCTGCACTGTTGTTAGTTACTGAGGCTAAGTAAAGAGCCTCCCAGGCCTCATCCCTTGATATATTCTTCCTGTCTTTCAGCACTTGGTTATAGGCTTGTCTAGCTCTCTTAACTTCTGAGGCGATCCTTGGTTTCCTTTGAAGTTCTTTTTTTAACAACAAGTGTAATTTAGTGCTTTTTGAATCAAACCATTCCTTCGGTGCCCGCTTGCTCTTATGTTGTCTACTAAGACATTCCCTAATTACCTTGGTTATCTTCTATAAAGACACTAATAATACCGCAGGAGTAGTGTCTTCGTTAAGGCATGTCTCTATATCTGTTAAAGATTTGGCTATAATTTGTTTAGGCATCTCCGTCTCGTTCACCATTGCCCACGGTAGAGAGTAAACGTTAGTGCTGGCAATGGATACATTTTCTAACAGTCGGTCTCTGTTATTGATAGCTACAGCATTCTTAGACGGCAGTGTGACTGTTAGACAGAGCGGAAAATGGTTGCTAAGTGAATTAACAGAGACATGAAAGGAGTGAAGTCTAGAAGCATAGCTACTGGAGGCCAACATAAAATCAATGGTGGAGCAACAGCCCCGACCACTAAAAGTTGTTGTCATGGTGACGTGTGGTGAACATAATTTATTGACAAAACCAAGATCAAAACTGTTAATAAGTTCATTAAGTTGGTCCCCTAAAACAAAATGATTAAAGTGTAGGGAACATAGACACTCTTCACAAAGAGCCCCACAAAGGTTAGTCCCTGCATTAACACACAGCGTACAATTAAAATCCCCCACCAAAAATAACATAATATCTTTCATTTTACTTTTGCTTAGCAGAGTCAGTGATTTATGCATATTCTTGAATACGGAGCACTGTAAGCCTGAGGGAATATTATTATAGAAATTAACCAGAGCACGGGTTTAAACAGTAGGATTAAAATAAATCTTGTATTTGAGGAACTTAGGATGTATAAACCCCAGATAGCAGTAATAACTGAGACTCATATAGCATTCAAAGATAGAAAACTACTCAAACAATTAGGCTATGACATTTCTGTATGTACTGATTTCAATGCTTCAATTCGGGGGTGGCAATTCTAAAATAAACAATTTAAGGCAGAAACTAATAAAACATTAACTGATAAAGCTGGGAGGTGGGCAATTGTACAGATAATACTCGAAGGCAGCAAATACACCATTTGTGGTGTTTACGCTTCTAATCTAGACGAACCTAAAATTATTGACCAAATTAATATGGAACTGCTTAGTTGGGAAGGGGAACGCATAGTACTGGGAGATTTCAACTGTATTATGAATTATAATTTAGATACAACTAGAAGGGGCTCATTTCAAAGAATGCGAAAGACCAGGTCGGCAATCCTGGATCTGGCAGCAACTCATTTAATTAAAGATGCTTGGAGATATCTGTACTCTAATACACCTGGCTGCACTTATTATTCTGCCTCACATAAATTATGCTCACGCATAGATATGGTCTGGGTTTCGGATTTTATTCTTGAAACCAGTACTATGGTAATATGCCCAAGAGTGACCTCGGATCATAATCCTATTCTTTTATCATTTGATATAGCAACAGATAGGCAAACTCCTCGCTCTTTTTCATTCCCCAGATATTTATTTTTGGATTCTACCTTCTTGAATCTATTAAAAAACCATATAAAAGAATTTATAAATATAAATATGCATTCAGCCTCACCAACGATAGTGTGGGATACATGTAAGGCAAGCATTCGAGGATTTACGCAACAATATATTTGGCGACAAATAAGGAGCGCAGATGCCAAAATGAGAAAATGGTTGCAGACATACTTCATATCGAAAATCAATTGTCTGAAGCTTTACTAACAGGGACGGCTAACTTGGAAGCATTAAACTATAAATTAATTGAGCTAAAATCATCCTTAAAAAATCTATTCAGTGAGAAAAGTATTATCAAATTAAAAAAATATCAATTAAATCAGTACGAAGGTGTTGAGCGGATAGGCAAAATTTTAGCATATAAAGTAGCTGAAGACTGAGCTCAAATGGCTATCAAGGAAATCAAAGGGGCCAATAATCAAACATTCCAGGATCCTAAATCGATTTTACAGCAATTCGCCCAGTATTATCAAGATTTATATACACCGGAAAGCGAGGTTACTGAAGATAATATAACAAGTTATATAACTCTAAACAAAGTTAAGACTATGGAGGAAGAACATTCGGATCAATTAACGATGGATATTACACAGGCTGAGATTAGAATTGCTATCAATTCCCTGCCGTCTGGTAAAGCTGCAGGAGAAGACTCGATTCCTTTAGAACTCTTTAAAACCTGTACGGAGGAACTGATACCGTTATTATCTGAGGGTTTTCAAGATATTGGGAATGGGGAGCAGGCGCCAAGGTTTTGGAACTATACTCAAATTATCTTTTTCTTAAAAAAGAGTAAACCAGCTAATGAAAGAGGATCTTATAGACCTACATCGCTCATAAACAGCGACGCTAAAATATTTGCAAAGGTATTAGTGACTCGATTGACACCATTAATGTCACAACTGGTGTCACCCCAGCAACACGGGTTTATCCCTAAGAGGGATACTACGTCACACATTAACATGGCCATTACGGCGTTTGATGTAGCACGGATTAAACCAACCCCACTCGGTATGATTTTACTAGATGCAGAGAAAGCATTTGACCGAGTGGGGTGGGGCTTTCTGTGGGCTACACTGCAGGCTTTTGGTATAAAAGGTCAATTTTTTAAGTGGATCCAATCCCTATATGATAAGCCTATTGGTAAAGTTTGCTATATGGGTAAATGCTCGTCTACCTTTCTTATCAAACGTGGGACGAGACAGGGGTGTCCCCTATCACCTTTACTATTCGCTCTTATAATGGAACCATTCCTGATTGCACTGCAGAGTCAAGATCAGATTTCTCTTTTTATAAACGGCTCAAATTCCCTTAAAATAACTGTCTATGCTGATGATGTTGCAGTCTATACTACCAATGTCTTAGAAGCAATGAAGGGTATTGTAACAGAGGCAGGGAAATTTGGCATGGTTTCTGGATATAGGCTTAATACTGGAAAAACCCAAATTGTTATGAATTATAAGCCATCAAGTGCATTAACGGGGGTATGTGATGTAGCTACCTATTTGGGGGTCAAAATCTCCTCGAATATTATCTTAATATATGCCTTAAATTATGAGTCGCTATTAAAAGAAACTATTACCTCATTTAAGAAATGGCATAAGCTACTTTTAAGCATTATTGGCCGCATAAATCTGGTCAAAATGAAGATACTGCCTAAATATCTATATCTTTTGCGCTCTATCCCTTTACGTGTAAATAATTCCTACTTTAAAAGATTAGACGGTATTATCAGTAGCTTTATCTGGGGGTATAAGAAAGCTCGTCGGGCTGCTACACTACTCAAACTCTCTTTTAATCAAGGAGGATTGGGTTTACCAGACATTACATCTTATTATTGGTCTGCTTTTTTGATTCGTTTTCGAAGTCTGATGATCCCCGATAAATGTTTGTATTTTCACAAATTCATGCTTGGTGAGGATGTAAATATGTTTCTTTATAGGTTAAATGACCCCAACTATTTTAAACGTGGGAAGTTTAAGACGGCACGGGACACCGTTAATATCTGGCGCTCCATTCTTGTTAAGAGTAAAGTCTCTCTTTTTCATCATAGAACCCCTTTGTGGTTCAATCCGGGATTACCGGGAATTTTCCATGATGCAGCTGGTTTAGTGCTATCAGAATCCGGTATTAAAAAATTGGGAGATCTATATGACCACAGGGGGTTTTTTACATTCGAAAAGTTGAAGGTGTGTTATAATCTCACAGAGGTGGCCCGGTTTAAGTACTATCAGATTAGGGATTATTTTGTGCGGAAACTAGGACTTACTAATATTTTGGATTCTGATTTATGGAATTGTATTTATAGAGAAGCTGATAAAGCATTGATCAGTATTGGATATAAAAACGACTCTTCAAAGCTATCTGAGAAGTGGAGCAGGAAGTTGGAGACTGATGTGGCCCCAAACTTGATAACTTTCTCTTTAAATAGCTTAAATCACTCTGTTAATTCTTCTAGTTTAAAACTGCAGTTATTTAAAACCATATGTCAGCTCTTTTATACACCAGACAGGATTCTTAAATGGGCAACTAATAACACCAGTGATCGTACGAAATGTCCTAAATGTGATTTAAGAGCAGCAGATATTACTCACATGTTTGTTACTTGTCCACAATTAACTGAATATTGGAATGGAGTAACTAAAGTTATCTCTACGAAACTGGCATGTCCAATTATCTTACCTTCAGTGGATGTGCTTGTGGGCATGTCTGGGGGGGAACAGCTTTCAATGCGACCTGCTAAACATTCTAATCTCATGTGCCAGATTAATAATAGCTAGGGTCTGGATTCAACATAACCCACTGACGGTTATGGAATGGTGGAGTCTTGTAAAGGAAATATATAATATGGAACATGCTTTAGCAGCAACAAGGGGTCTTCAAACTAAAATAAAAATAGAGAAAATTTGGGGATTAATAATGTCTTGATACTTGTTTGCTTTTCTTTTTGTTATTACATATCCTTGCTGCTCTTTGATTTATGTATTGTCTTGCTGAAGCTACCTTAATGTTTTTTTCTTTTATTATACGTAGGAACTTTCTTGCTCTGTTATAAGCTTGTCCTTTTAATGCAAATAAAAATGTTGAAAAAAAAAAATTAACCAGAGCTATAGAAAATATTTGCTACAAATCCAGGACGAGCAGTTGATGGTAAGAATCACTAGCAAGCTCAGTAATCAGTTTCAAGCTTAAAATATTCAATACATACACGCACAGACCACCCTTTGCTCTACCACTGAGGCATTCAACAGCAGGAATGTAGTACGTCCTGTACCCATTTAAATGAATAGCTTCCTTAATCCAAGTCTCCTGGAAACAGAGGACTTCATAATGTCGGACAAAGTCCCACCATAATTGTACATTTAGTTTGGAACGAATATCAACGGTGTTCCAAGATACGATTCGACAAACCTGACGCTCATCAGCAAGTGGAAGGGGTAAAAAAGAGTTTACGTCCTCAGTTGGAACCATGGTAAAGTGTACAAGATGAGCTGGGTCATTACAGCTGTCATGATTACTATATAAAAGCTCTTTACCAGGGTCATTAGTCAATTTGGCCTTCTTGTCATCCAGACTCTGTGAGTCACCACTTCCATTCCCTTCCGTAGATTTTGAACAGGGCACATGATTAAGTCAGTCATTATCCTCCAGGCGACTAAAGACCTCAAAACGATTATAAGTTGATAAGTAGTGACTAGGCTGCCTTATCTCCCAGTTTCTCTCTGGGGCACGTTTAGAGCCTGTATTTAATGCAGGTTCTAAGGGGCGATAAAAATATCCTAAAGGTAGAATATTAATATTGTGTGAGGTAACTGGCCCATTCCACCCCCTCTCTATAATGGAGGGTACCAGATGTGGGGCCCTAAATGTTATAACTACGCAATCTCCTCTTGACAATTTAGGGGAGGGGCTAAGCCATCCGCTCCTGCGAACCATTTTAATTTCTGAGAAGAGGTATTCCTTTAAACCAGTCCTGGAGGTTAAAAAATGGAGAGCCTTATTTCTTAAGGTTGACCAGTCGGGTGCAGATGAACCTGCCTTCGGAGCCGGCATTGCTTTTAAAAAGCTGGCTGAAAATGCACTGCTAGACAGCTGGTACTTCAATACCATGACAAGTTAAAACATCAGTGACAGATTTAAAACAACTCAAAGTGGTTGGTTCCCTGAGCCTAAACGGTTGTGCGTCTATGCCGGCATCAGTTTTAAATAGCTGTTCGGGAATGTGCTGCTAGTCAGCTGTTCTAATTTCCAGCAGCACTGAGGAAGTAAAAAGTAAAAGGCTTTCTCCACACAAATGGCACAAGCCACAGTGGAACAAAAAGCATCGGCTACAGTGCAGGAGGAAGGTACTTCAATACCGTGCCAAGTTAAAAACATCAAGTGACAGATTTAAAACAACTCAGTATGTACTAACTCTTAAGGTTGTTCAAAACACTAAAAAGATCTATTATTTTCAAAATAAATGAGTTAAAAGGACATTTAAAATATTTTTACAAACAATTAGCTAAAGAGGAAATAGGTTTTAAACAATATTTTTGAGGGGATGATTTCACAATAATGATGGCTTTCACCATAGCAAAACGCATTCAGTCAATTTGTGAAGTCCCCCAGAGGTCTAACATTCTTTACTCCTTCCTAGCCTTGTCTTTCTTGTCACTGAAAAGCAAGTATCCTTACATGATCCTATGTTGTAAAAATGTCTAAAGACTTTCTGTCCCAATCTTTCTCCTGACACATTCTTTGGAGGGGGGGTGTCATTCCATTGACTGTCTGGCAAAACCCAAAAGATCACGGGAGATAAAGTTTCCTTTCTGTGGGGGGTGGCAGAAAGAGGCTATGTTGGGCCAATAAGATTTAGGGTTACTGTCTGGGTGTTTTGGCGCGCTCCAGCATGTCATTCTGTATGCTCTGCAATGCTCTCATACCTGTCTTATGGAAATGTTCTCTTGAGGCAATTTGCCTTTCCCTTACTTTCTCGAGGTTTTGCATCACAAAATAGAACTCACCCAATTGTCAGACTACCTGAGTGGTTAGCTTATGTAGGGGACCAGAACATTCTTATGTAAATGGACGTGAGGCATAAGCATCGGGTGTATGCTCCCTCTGGGAAAATCAAAAATAAAACAAGACTACCAAATTATCTTCAGCTGGATTAATGTACACGTGTCTAAACAATTCTTAAATTATAATGAAGACAAACAAGGGGGAATCCATTGTGAGGTCTGGGGTAGAGGATGCTGGAGGGTGCTAGCCAGCTGCATGTAGTGAAAAGAATTCAGAAATGTATTTTGCATACATATATACTTATAATGCGTGGGTTTGGGTCATCACTCGCCATACATTGCTCTGTTCATATTTCATCCACATTGTGCTTCTCCCACCACAGCACAGAGCATGGCACAACTAGTTAACCTGCTTCGGCTACAGGCTTTCTGGCACTGCTTTTTGCCTGATTGTGTTACACTGCCTAAGAAGTAGTGCACTTCAGTGACAATATTGGTGGGCCAATTCTTTACTATGCGAAAGCTATTTTATTAATAGCTTGTATCTTGCTTCTATGTTTTGGTCATCCTTGGATGTTTAAACTATGTCTTCAGGTTACGGCAGTTCAAAGCCAATAGTACCTCTATTTGAACAAAACAGAATCATATTTACCTGTGACAAGCATCAGATCTTAAAAAGTATTCCAAGCATTTTCTAAGTACACTTATCTACCTGCCATGAAGCATCAGTATTATACGGTTAACTTTCAAAGCATACCAATTCAGGAGTAAGCACCACCATAGCATTGTACTAACGCTCAGGGCCAGATTCGGGTGCTGCCCCCAACAGGCTTGATGACTGTAACCACTATATACAAATGTTCAATAAAAACATGTTAAAAAAGAATATGTGATAGTAATGTTTTTGTTTACAATTTTTATAGGAAGTATGTTCCCACATAAACACACGTTTAAGTGGTTGCATATTTGCTTCTTTTTTCTTCTATTTTGGTTTTGTTACATATGCTTGCAATAAAAAAAAAATTCATATAACACTATTGCACCACCTTGCCAATATTAGATCTATTGGCTTGACCATCATGTGTGCTTTCAATATTGAAGGTTGAATTTCATATTTCAGGTACAACTCTTGACCGTTCCAGAACCTGAGCATCTGAACAAATAAGCAGTATTATATCTGAGGAAATTGGAGACCTTCATGACCAGAAAAGAATCAGCATGTTTAACTAATTCCTTTTTTAAACATGCCTGACTGTAATAAAATTGAAAAATAACCAGAAGCAGGTATACTCAGGAAAACGAGTAGAACCTTGAGACGATGAGCCACATTAGAACATAATCAGCTATAGGGTAAGAAAGAAAGCCACAAATGTTTACGGAAGGCTTGTACAAGATATGTCATGCTAAACTGTAACAATGGCTTGACTTTGCTTTCCTAAAGGTAGCGCCTTCAAAAAGCTAGTAGCAAATGTGTGTCTCAACCAATAAGTTTAATAGACAGCAGGTCAAAGTAGTGGTGACTGACTCAAAAAAGGCAACAACCTAGGTATCTACACACATTTTCAATGCGAGTTTAGCACTATCACTACTTTCCGTTCACCTGCATTCTACTTATATACAGAAATAAAGCAAACATTACGATAAGAACAAAAGGAGAGCTACACACGGATGCACTTACATCACAAAATGTTCCAAGCTTTTCATTGGCAAGACTGCAAGTTACTGGGTATCTTGCTTAGAGTTTTATTGTTAAGCATGTTACTCTTATATGTGCTCCAGTAGTGCCGGTGGCTAAAATATTCAACATTTCTGTAAACACTTCGAAGGGTACAAGCAGACAAGCATTTATGTTAAAGACAAAAATGTTTCACTTAAGTGTTTGTCTCCAAAGCAGATGTTTCCCATATAGTGTTACATGTTCGCTGTGTTCTTTTATAGTCTTATTTCGAAAAATGTAATTAAAATAGGCACAATAGGTAATCAAATGCTATAAAAATTGTACCATGTGTTAAAAATGATTTGCACAGTTAGAAACAAAGCCTTACGAAAGTGCCTTCTGTAACTGAAAGCAGTCCCCCAATGCTGCCACGCTACTTTGTTTCACTTTCATCTCAGACCTTTCGCTATGTGGCAGCTAAGGAGCCATTCTGCTGGTCACGAGGAACACCCTTTCTAATGTGCTCCACTGCGTGAAGATAAGTTGCAAATGTGCAGCTGCCCAGGCACCCAGTTCAGAGGTAACAGTCTTCACAAACTAATTAATAACACTAAAGGTTAAATGAGAAGACATTGAAAAGAGATCATACTGACCAAATCTGAGATTTGTGGGCACCAGTGAAGGCAGTGAATTAGTCTCTAGCATGCTGAGCTCAGTAAGGAACCTAATTTAAAATGACATACTCCCAGAACCTTCAGAAGACCTGATAATAATTAGAGTTCACTGGGTCATGGCCATCAGACCTAACTGTCTTACTCATCCATGGAGCATCTTATACATTTTGCAGATTACAGAATAAAAGAAAGACAATTGCAACAGGTTATTCCGAAGAGGTCTATGAAAGCTAGAAATTCGTTGTATTTCATGTTTTATTGGAAATGTCTGTAGATACAAGCAGATGAAGATGGAATATGAAAGAGACGGTTCTCCACATCTTTAAATTGGGGATAAAGGCAACCATTTTTCAATATTCGTCATTTAAAAAAAAATCTAGATCACCACATCATCCCTGAAAGGTGCCTTGGTAATAGGAGCAGATATTAATTTCACCTAAGATCTGAAATTAGATATCTCAAACAAAAATTGGAATAATAATAAACTACAGATAGAAGCTCTCAGTAATACCCTAAAGATTACTTTGTTTTATAAGACCCATGAAGGCAAGATAATTCTACTCACATTGAGTATACTTGTGTGTCAGAGATTTATCTCAGCAACCCATACCGGTATTTCTCAAACTGTAACAAAGGTTTTTACATCAAGGCCAATTGAGAATGGACTTTCAGACCATTGTGATAGATGTGCCGGTCGATAATGCCACAAATAGATTGCCAGACTGGCAAAAGAACAATCTACTTCTGAAAAAAAGATGATTGGATATGAGTAAAAAATAATTGTATTAAATATTCTTTTTAAATTAACGCGGACACGGCAACACCAAGGATATTCTGGGATGCTTTAAAGCCACATTGAGAGCAGAAATTGAACCTAAAGCTATCAGAATGAAACACAATACATTTGAAGACTTACACTACATTCTTAAAAAGTCTCAGAAAGTAGTTTTATGCACCAAATCAGACAATCACAAAAAATGAATCGGTAGCAGATAAGAAGACTTTAAAAAATACTGCTCCAGGTCAGAGCACCTGAAGTCTGCAACAGGACCTCAGCCGTCGTACAGGGAGTGGGGGAATAGTGGGTAATTATTTACATTTTCGGCTAGAGCAAAACCTAATAAGAGTAAAGTAAAAGCTGTAATCAACTCTATTATAGAAACCATAACTTCAGAAAGAGCAGAAATACAGCAAATATTGATGCAACATTATGCCCCCATATACACAGAGAATCGTTTTACAGATAAGCCATCTGAATGTAACTATTTAGCACAGATAACCTTCCCAAGATTGCCAGACACTAAAGTTAAAGTTACTTAGCACCATGTCCAAGGGAAGAGAACACCATTGACAATCTCCCAAATTGCATAGAATGCAGCAGGGATGGAATCCCCACTAAGTTTTAAAAAAATGTTCAAAAATAGTTTCATCATCAATTAAGCAATTTGTGAAGAGGACCCTGGATAAAGGAACCCCCATCATCATTTCACATTGTGAAAAAAATAAACTATGTTAAATCAGGTAGAAAGCCAGATGACATGAACTCTTTTCGATCTCTACCACAATTGAACATCAATTAGAAAGCCATTGCCAAAGTTTAAGTTAATAGACTTCTTTTTGCAAAACAACTGCACATGAATAACCTACGTTTTACTAGAAGCAGTAGACTTGTTTTCAAGTAACAAAGAGATCAGTGCTGCAATAAAACTGCTTTGACAAAGAAAAATATTTGAACTTATGAATAGGGAAGTTCTCTTTCACAATTCTAGACATATTTGGATAGGCTCTACAGTTCACAAGGTTAATCACTAATCTACATAGCTGCTCTGAGGCCAAGATTTGGCTAAATTACACAATAATAAGTAGTATTAACATAACAAAGAGTTTAAAAAAGATGCCCCATCTTTCAATATTGTTTGCCCTGTGCAGTGAACCATCAGCAACCTTGATTTGGGCAAATAGTGAGACGCAACTATCTCTGACTGACTTTCAGTAAATTACAATATATGTCAAATGGCACTGTTGTGTTGTCAGGGGTGGCAAGGTTGACCCTAGGGGCAGTATCTCGGGCCCTACACTCAGGGGTACCTAAAGTAATTAAGGCCTGACACGTGGCCGATGAAATAAAGGAGACGGACACTTGGGGTATCTTTATGGCTCTCCGCACTTGGGCCTCACTGGCGTAAGTGCGTGGCCCCTCTTTATTCTAACAGGTCACATGACCCAACGTTGCACGCCCGTGGTGTCACAGGCGTGCAGGACCAGGAACATAACAGGCACTACATACTACAAGCAGGTTAAGAACTTACTACTATCACGGGGCGAGGGCATTGATATCAACTAACAGGTGTTGCGTTAATATGACCAACTAACTTTGGTGCTTCTTTTACGTATTGGTAATAGAATGGCATTCAATTGGGTAACAGTCATACCTGTTAATTATGGTGGTTACAAATGGAAATACGGTTGTCTCAAACACTATACAAACATAAATTATTCGTAGAAAAACACAGATAATTTGCAAACAAACAGGGGTGTAATGTGAAAAGACCAACTGCTCGCCAATTGCAAAGAAAGTGTTTTAAAGAGAGCCTGTTGGATTCAGAAGTGCACTCCAATGTAGTGAATGAGCAACATCAGCCCACGTTCACGACACACTAAACATCTTAAATGCAAGGAGAATAGTTCCTCAATACATTCGTTTTTGGAGCTACCTATGTATTCTTTACGCATTTCCTTATTCTAGACTCTCCGCTCGTGGAGGAGTCCTTGGATCCCTGTTTGCTGCTGCTGCCAGGAGCCCCGTAGGGCATTGCTTCATTGTGCCAGGAGCCCCGCTGGGCATTGTAATCACGAGGGGAGCTGCTCACGAAGAGAACGGGACTGCGAGGGCCAGCAGGCTGTGCGTGTACCAGCCAGCACACCTGCCGCCTCTTCCAGTGTCTCCGCCCCTTGCCTGCCTGCCTGCTTGAAAACTCCTCGCGGCCCCCGCTCCGCGGGGGCCGCTCGTGGAGGAGTCCTTGGATCCCTGTTTGCTGCTGCTGCCAGGAGCCCCGTAGGGCATTGCTTCATTGTGCCAGGAGCCCCGCTGGGCATTGTAATCACGAGGGGAGCTGCTTACGAAGAGAACGGGACTGCGAGGGCCAGCAGGCTGTGCGTGTACCAGCCAGCACACCTGCCGCCTCTTCCCGTGTCTCCGCCCCTTGCCTGCCTGCCTGCTTGAAAACTCCTCGCGGCCCCCGCTCCGCGGGAGCCGCTCGTGGAGGAGTCCTTGGATCCCTGTTTGCTGCTGCTGCCAGGAGCCCCGTAGGGCATTGCTTCATTGTGCCAGGAGCCCCGCTGGGCATTGTAATCACGAGGGGAGCTGCTCACGAAGAGAACGGGACTGCGAGGGCCAGCAGGCTGTGCGTGTACCAGCCAGCACACCTGCCGCCTCTTCCCGTGTCTCCGCCCCCTCTATCCTTATTTGGCTTAATACCTGAAGTCATTACGCGTCAGCGGGACGCGTGTGAGGGACATCACCCGGGACAAAGCCTGGACTAAGGGCAGACCCTCTTAGGCCCTCATAGGCCAGAGTAGGCCGGGCCGGGCTTACTTTCCTGTTCCTCTGTTTTTTGGTACTGGTTTCTACTTAGCCCTTGCTGCCCAAGATATACCATTTACCTATCATGCCTTCACCAGCTCTGGACAAATCCATAGTGAAACCGGGGGGGTCTAAGATTAGAACCCTGGATACATATTTTCCACGCTCCATGGCGGAGGAAGAGGGAGATTTGGATACTGCCCTTGCCGAACGCAGGGCTGAGCGCCGACGCTCTATTGAAAATCTGAAACGTCGACCCCTGGTAGATATTGTAGATGGTGGCACATCGCTGTTTGCTAGTGAGGAATCTCTTTCACAGGAAGGAGTCCCTCTTTTGCTGAGGGAATGTACTGTTAGTCCCAGTCAAGTACCGGTGCCCAGCCCCTCCCCTAGCCTCTGCTGTACGGCTATTGATCTTATATCCCAACCTACCCTGACCTCTAAATCAAGGAAAGCTAAGCCCAAATTAGTTACTGTGGCCGAGCTGCACGGCCCTCCTCCTAATAAGCGTAGAAGGAAGTCGAGGGCAGGTAAGGGTAAACCCAAACTTTCCCATACCGATTTTGGAAAACCTACTAAGTCTGTTCCTGTTCCCGGTAAGTCTAATGAAGATACGGGTACTGTTCCTCCTCTTATGAATAGCTTGCCTATTTTACTGCCCCCAGTTGTCCCCCAGGGGAACCTAGAATTCTTACTCAGATCTCTGCTGCAGCCTATCACCGAGAGTATTAAGAGAGTGGAGATCCGTCTAACTATTCTTGAGGCTACATTAAGTAGTTTGAATTCGCAGGTCAATACCCTTGGAAGACCCCCTGAGACTATGTCCCCCCCCACCCTACCCCCCACCTCACAACCTCCTCCAACTATTCCAGAACCAACTGCGATGACTTCTGCCACCCCTATTTTGCAACCCCTCATGGCCATACCAGTTCCTCCATGCCTTAGTAAAACTACTATTCCCCCACTACTACCAGCAGGTATTACTCCCCCTGTTATAAATCCCAATGGGCCTGTAAATGGTGACGGTATTCCACCCCCTTTACCGGAGAAACCTGCCCCTAGAGTTCGGAGACCCGACCTTCCCCCCGAAGCTAACGATCTTATGGTAGTTATGGCCGGGGTTCCTCCCCTGGAGATGGGGGAAGGCGAGAATTTTTTCTCACTAAAAAATCAAGTAATTAAATGGTTGAACTGGAATAGACCTCTTCCTGCATATTTTAATAATGAAATTGTGATGGTAAGGAGGGTACCCTGGCTGGGCAAGACCAGGAAGTCAATAGTTGGGGACTGTATTTTGGTGAGCTTTAGAGACCCAAGGACTGTTCATTATATCTGTTCGGGGTCGAATAGATCATCTGAATCCACCATCCGGACCCTGCCTGTATCTTTTTTCTCCCCCCCTGTACAAATGCATTGTGATCAAGTTCAGGACAAATGGACAAGGGTTGCTCGGAGGGGTAGATTCTGTGGGTATCCAGCACAACCTGTTTTTCAACCACCTATGACACCCTTCCATAATTATAATCGTTTTAATTGTCTGAGTGGCCTTAATGGTGTAGATTGACTGCCCACTGCTGTAGACCCCACTATTTCTTCTGATAAAGAGCCTACGGTATTGCCCGACAGTAGCCCTATTCCCATCCAAGACCTTACAATGTCCCAAACTGCCCCGATAATCCCCGTGACTTATCCAGTATTACTGGACCCTCTACCTGTCAATAATGCTTTAATCACCACGGTACCAGTGTCTATTCAACCCTCCATTTGTTCCCCAGGGCTGAAGTTTGTTACCTGGAATGTTGCAGGGTGGAGCAGGCAATCAGCCTCATTGGGGTGGAAAGAGATCCTCTCGGATTTTGATATTTTATGCTTTCAAGAGACCTGGGCAACTGCAGATATTGAACTCGATGGGTTTGGGTCTTATAACAACCAGGCAATAAGGACAGGTATGGGTAGGGCTAAAGGGGGATTGGTGATTTTTACATCAGTCAAACTTCCACTATGTTTGATTTCCTACCTCCCTGTGGGACACCACTCCCAAATTTTAATACTAGAACATCCTAAGGGCCATGTTTTAGTGGTGGTCAACCACTATAACAATTTGTTTAATGCCTCAGATACCTCGGTGGCAGAGGAGCTGGGTCCTTTTTTGAAGAACTTACGAAACGATGTTAGTAAGCCAATTGAGATCATCTGGGGTGGGGATTTTAACCTTCGTACTTGCCCACATTCCTTTTCTAGAACCTGTGGTTTTGATGGAGACAACGGGGAAAACAGAGCACATTTTGTACACTCCCCCCATGGTGACTCCTTTAATTCCCTTGTGCTGAACCTGGATCTTATGATCCACTCCCCGGCCCTAGATGTGGATGGTATGCCTGTTCCAACTTTTGTAGGACCCAACTCGTCTTCTGCCATTGATCACATACTGGTTTCTACGCATTTCACTCCTCACTGTACAGTTCCTGTCGTTACTGATCTGGGAGGTAGTGATCACCAAGCAATCACCATGCTTATTTCTGCATGGGGGCCTAGTGCTAGGAATGATTATTTGGTATTAGAAGATGTTACCCCATGCAGACAGAATGGTTTCCGTATAAAGTGGAAATTGGACAACTCCGATAAACTGCAAGCTAGAATTATTAAAGAGGGGTTTGCTGAAATTTATAGTTGCCTTAATCCTGAGGCCCCTAACGGGTGTATTATAACTAATTTTGTGGCACTCGGTGATGCTGTAAAAAGGTGCCTTACCATCACTAAAGCCCGAATTAGGAACCAAAATGTGGGCTGGTTTGATAGCTTATGTACTCAATCCCTGCGGGAACTCAAGCTGGCCTTAACAAAACACCCGAGAGATAGGGAGGCCGTCAAATTACTTAGGCTCACCTATAAAAGTAATCTTGTACGTAGGAAGCAGGAACTCAGGGAACTTGCCTGGGATGCCCTGAACCAAGCTTCGGTACTACGGGACAGTAGGCTGTTCTGGTCTACGGTTAATAGTCCTTTCCTTGCCAATGAAGAGTTTCCCAAACTATCAGCGCAGGTTAGCGAAGCTAATTGGGTCTCCCATTTTTCTGGTATTTTTAATCCACCCGGGGGAGACTCTGACGGTCCTATTATCCCGATGTCTAAGACTAGGATACCTTTGGATATTACCCTACCAGAGGTGGGTATCTCCCTAAGCCAGAGTAAAGGTGGAAAGGCACCGGGACCCGATGGGGTACCGGTAGATCTGTACAAATCTAACCCCAGTCTCTGGTGCCCACTCCTGACCCAGGTGTTTAATGCATCAGTCCTGGAGAACACCCCTCCTACTTGGAGTGAATCCCTAATTCTACCTATTTACAAGAAGGGAGATAGAGGCGAGGCTAAGAACTATCGCCCTATCTCCCTTCTTGATTCCTCCCTGAAGATTATGAGCAGGGTTCTCCTTATAAGGCTCGAGGAGTGGGTTGAAGAAAATAATATCATGGCTGAATCCCAATTTGGTTTTCGCAAAGGCTTAGGGACTACGGAGCAGTGCCTTAACCTTGACCTCCTTATAGGGAAATATACGAGAGCGAAACAAGGGTCCCTATTTCTCTGTTTTGCCGATCTTTCGAGCGCCTTTGACCTTGTGGACCATGAACTCTTGTGGTGCACTTTATTGGCCATGGGCGCCCCCCAGGCAATCATTCACTTTCTGGCTCGTCTCTATAATAAGCTGTCGGCCCAGATACGTTTTGGTCCGTCGGGTGAATGTACCGAGAAAATCAGGGTTAAGTCAGGCATAAGGCAGGGCTGTGTACTGGCCCCCCTGTTATTTTCCCTTTTTATCAATTCCATCGAATCTGAACTCAAAAAGGTCCAGGCGGATTCCCCTCAAGTCGGTGGACTTCCCGTACCAGTTCTGCTTTATGCCGACGATACGGTGCTCCTCTCGCGTACTCCAAATGGGCTACAGAAACTCATGAACACTTTTTATGATTTTATTAATGCGAGGAAATTGAAAATAAATAACACCAAGACTTTTATTATGGCCTGTGGTAAACGGATGAAATCTGTTATGCCGTTCCATTTTAACAATCATACTATTGAGGTAGTGGATAGGTTCTGCTACCTCGGTGTTACCTTTAACAACAAGGGGACATGGTCCCAGGAGATCTCAAATGTTAATGGTAGAATGGCCAAAAGCTCATCTGGTATTTTTCGATTCGCTGCAAAGCTAGGAAGCCGCCGTATACCTGATATGGTAGACATTTACAGGCATAGATGTGCGTCTATAGCTCTGTACGGTTCCGGTATATGGGGCTATAGTCAGCATAGGACACTGCAAAATACCGAGAATGGGTTCCTTAGAAGATTGCTTTGCCTACCTCCCTCGGCACCTACTGTACTGTGCCATAGCGAAGTCTGTTTAAACTATCTGACTGATCTTATTGGATTAAGACCCCTCATGGTATGGAGGTCAATATGGGCCAAAGAAGAGACTACTTTTTCTAGGAAGATTATCACTGATTGTTTGAAGTTGGACAAAGTCCTCAAGATTCCCTGGCTAAGCTATGTCTCTTATACTTATGACAAGGTATTTAATTTTGACATCATTAAGGATCCCTATTGTGCTGTTACTGTATTGAAAAAGGAACTTAAAGATGTTTTCATCCAAACTAAGTCTGATATGCGCAGGGTAAAGTGTGCTACCATGTCTACCTATGTATTTTATCACACCACTAAATTTGAAGGAAAGGGCATGCCTATGTACTTAAAATTCATAACCAAGCAGTCCCATCAGTTTCTTCTGACACGTCTCAGACTTGGTATAGTACATAATTTAGTTGCCTTCCCTGAGATGAAAGTTCCTAGCCATTCCCCCTGTCCTTGCGATGGTCAGACTAGGCAAAGTACTCGGCACTTTATGCTTATTTGTCCACTCTATATGCATCTTCGCCATCTCTATCTCAGACCTATGTTTTTAAGATTATCAGTGTATACTATTACCCAAGCCATGGAATTATTATTTGCACTTGACTCTGCAGACACCTGTTTTTTTACTGCTACTTTTTTACTCAAAGCCATTTCTCATAGGAAAAGTCTGGTGTTTTAAATCTTCCTAAATTCTTCATTTCTGAGCTATTGTTTTATTGTAATGTTTGTATTGTGTTTTATTGTACGCTTTTGTGATTGTTTTTAATAGTCGAATAAAGCTTGAAATTGAATTGACTCTGAAGGAAAGGTTTTCTTGTGCTTTGTTTTACCATCAAATTGGAGGAGGGAACAAAATGAGTTATTCGTACCATATTTTCTAGGGAATCCGCTCCACATACTTATACGGTCCTGCAATTGTGCAGCCTTGTATGCAGTGGCTACTTACACACAAGGAAGATCATCCAGCATAGAACTGGAATCTTCACAGGGTTAATCAACTGCATCAGGAATTAGGAATTAGTGGATGTTTTCTTGCATGAAGCAAACATTATCAGGGTGTATTGGTCCATTCTAAACCAGGCAACATATGCACCGTAATTGCACTACTTTAATGTAGTATAAATCTTCCAAGAACACCTGTCATATATATATATGGTTAAACTCTTGATATCCTGTGCTTTGGGCCGCACTCAAATGAACAAGCAGGGCCACATTATATCCAATAGAGTCCTTTATTCCAAAAAACGGCATTCACCTCCAGGAAAAAAAGCTAATGCCCTAAGCGTTTCACAGCTTCTTGCCGCTTGTTCACGGCTTCATACATGCGGTTCTGGCAGTTTAACGAAAGAGCTTCCTATCCCCTCATTTAAATATCAAATTGCCACTCCCTGGTAGGCTCGCTCTGGTGCTTTCATCACTAAGGCTTTTGGGACTTGTAGTGTTCTCTTGCGCAATATTTCCCTCCAGTGGGTTCTGCCATGCCACATTATTTAGTGTATAATTGTCTTACCCTCAAGTGGGTCTTCTAGAAAGGCATCCGGCTGCAATAATATTTCAAACTTGTCATTTCTGTCAAACGTGCAGGTTCCAGTACTTCGCAACTGTCCTTTTTCTTTCCAAGGTGGTGCCATCTCCATGGGCCGGACCGGCCGTTTTAACGTAGTTAAACTCTTGATATCCTGTGCTTTGGGCCGTACTCAAATGAACAAGCAGGGCCCCATTATTTCAAATAGAGTCCTTTATTCCAAAAACCGGCATGCTCCTCCAGAATAAAATGCTAATGCCCTACGCGTTTCACAGCTTCTTGCCGGTGGTTCACGGGCTCACACATGCGGTTCTGGCAGTTTAACGAGAGAGCTTCCTATTCCCTCATTTAAATATCAAATTGCCACTCCCTGGTAGGCTCGCTCTGGTGCTTTCATCACTAAGGCTTTTGGGACTTGTAGTGTTCTCTTGCGCAATATTTCCCTCCAGTGGGTTCTGCCATGCTACATTATTTAGTGTATAATTGTCTTACCCTCAAGTGGGTCTTCTAGAAAGGCATCCGGTTGCAATAATAATACATATATATATATACATATATATATTACCTACTGGCGGTCGCCAGTAGATAGTTATAGTTAGGACCTATTTTCCATAGGAAAAGCATTTTCTGATTTGCCAATACTGTTGGCGCTGTTTGACGAATCTTTATGAAATTTTCCCAAAAACAGAGTTGGCCTGCTCAGTTTGTGTGTTGAAAGTTTCGGGGTGATTTGACAAGCGGGGGCTGAGAAAAAAGGGGGGTCCCAAAGAGCGTTTTCTCCATGTTAATTTCCATAGAAACTTTATTAAAGTCTCCAGCCCGAACTGCTGAACGGAATTACACCAACTTTGGCAAAGAGGTAGGTCTTGTTTAGACTGCGCCCTTTTTGTTAAATGGTGTAAATCCGTTCAGTAGTTCCTGAGAAACTTAAAAAAGAAAAATATTGATATCTGAACACCAAAGAAGGTTTGCGAACCCTCTCGGGCACGAGCTTCACTCTGATTGGCTGCCAACACTCCAAACCAGGAGCTGTTGGCAGCCATCATGTGACTCAGTAAAACCGAGTGACAAGAAAAAGGGTGAAACAAAGATAAAAAGTATAAAAAGGGGGCAGGGTACAAACACCCTGACCTCCTAGGCCTGGTCAGGGGGTCTCACAAGGACCCCGGGGCCAAAAAACAATAAAAAAAAAATCGCCCAATTTTGCACTGGGGCCGTAAATTCAGCAGAGAACATTTTTAAAAAATGAAGCGCGGGCTCCTGTGCTTCCTTTTGAAAGCCCTGTGGCTTCTGGTGCACTACTGGTGGGGCGATGACGTCCTCTTGTGTCCTTAGGACCTCAGGACACAAGTGGACTTTCTCCTCCGAGCAGCAGTGCGTCAGAAGCCATGTATGAAGCGTGGTGTAAAAAGGGGCCTGACTTGATTTGACCTTCTTTACCGTCTCGCTACTGTCTTGTTGTTTGAGGAGTTGCGCTAACGATAAAAGCCGGGCTGGAGAAGATTAACGCCTCCAGATTCCTATTTACAAAACACTGCCACAAGGAAATGGCTAAATAATACCATATAGGATTTTGTGGTCCCATCAAAGCAAATACACAAGGAATATCACTCTAATGAGAAAAAGCTGCAGCTGTATTAAGGGTAATACACATCAAAAACACTGAGGAGAGCGGCAATATTAGTCAATATTTTAGGGAGGGTTAATACAATTGGTTACTCAATACTGAAGAAATAGTGATAGTATGCCCTGGGTGTAAAGACGCTGGTTGTTATTTGGCTGGTTGTTATCTGGCGGGTCCTGAGGAAGGTGGTGCTCATCCTTTCCTCAAACCACCGAAACACGTTGACCAATGCTAATTAGATCATGCTATACGCAGTTGCTTCTAGTGGTCAAGGAGATTGTTATCGTGTCAATGTCTCCGACTTCCCAGAGTTATGTAGTTGCGAATAAATATGAATGTAGTTAAGAAGGTATGAATGTATGAGAGTTTGTTGAAATGTTTATTTTGTCATTTCTTTACCTGGGGGGATTTTATGTTGAGAGGTGATGCTGTTATTATATTGTAAAGTGATGTAGACATGTTCATAATAATTATTTGTTAAAAAACAATAGAAAAGTAATTTTGGTAAAAGAAAGACAAGGAATAAACAAAGCTAGGAATATAAAAAACTTTTTGGATATGTTTTTGGATGGCTTTATGGTTTCACTGTATGTACAGCCTATGTTGAATTCAAATTTGAATTGTAAACAAGCATTTGCAATGCATAAGGTCTCGCATTAGGAAAGTTTGAGCGATTGGTATTGTAAATGACACATTTTTTATTTATGTGTTGGTTTTGAAAATAGCAAAAATAATAGCTTTGTCATTTACAATGCCAATAGTTATAACTTGTGACACCTATAGCATTTGTAATGTAATATGTGTTGTATTCACGTGACTTAGATGTATTGATATTACAAATAACAATGGGTTTTAATTTTTTTAATAATTAATACTTAAATAAAAGTTATTGTAATTTATAATGGCAATAGCTTAAACTTTTGTAAATAACTTTTGTGAAGAATATTTTCAGTGTATTTTATTGTGACGAAAATCCAAGAACAGAAGGGAAATACTAACCTATTTTTGTGACATTTGTAATAAAGCTTGAAACATTGAGAGAACATATTTGACCCAGTTGTTGTTGAATGGTTGCACAGATTGATGCTGTGGTGGCGCTGAGTGACGTTGTGGTGGCGACTAGTGATGCTGTGGCATTCAATAATCCTGTGGTAGCGCATAGTGATGTTGTTGTGCCCCTTAGTGATGCTGTGGTGGTGCCGAGTGATGCTGTGGTGATGCGATAGATAGAGTGAGTGGGATAGATAGATAGAGTGAGGGCGATAGATAGATAGAGTGAGGGCGATAGATAGATAGAGGGAGGGCGAAAGATAGAGTGAGGGCGATAGAGAGATTGAGTGAGCGAGATAGATAGATAGATAGATAGATAGATAGATAGATAGATAGATAGATAGATAGATAGAAGAATAGATAGATAGAGTGAGGGCGATAGATAGCTAGACAGATAGATGGAGTGATGGCGATCAGTATCTAGATAAATAGAAAGTTAGAATGAGGGAGATAGATAAATAGATAGATAGATAGATAGATAGATAGGATAGATAGATAGATAGATAGATAGAGTGAGGGCGATAGGTAGATAGAGTGAGGGCGATAGGTAGCGTGAGGGCAATAGATAGATAGATAGAGTGAGGGGGAAAGAGTGAGGGCGATAGATAGAGAGATAGAGTGAGGGCGACAGATAGATAGAGTGAGGGCGATAGATAGAGTGAGGGCGATAGATAGAGTGAGGGCGATAGATAGATATATAGGTATACACCTGTTACAACGCAACTTTTACAACTACCTACTATTACAACGCAACTTTTACAACGCATATCATTACAACGCATTGCGCTGGGGGGCGCTCTAGGATAGGGAATAAGTTTAATTTACTATCCAACACCTTCCCTAGTGTCCACGGGGACTGGAGTTGGAATAGTAAATTATACTTACCACTATCCAGCACCTCTAAGCGCTATGCGTTGTAATGGTATGCGTTGTAATGGTCGCGTTGTAATGGTAGGTAGTTGTAATGGTATGCGTTGTAACATGGTACATCCAGATATATAGAGTGAGGGAGATAGATAGATAGATAGATAGATAGATAGATAGATAGATAGATAGATAGATAGATAGATAGATAGATAGAGTGAGGGCAATAGATAGATAGAGTGAGGGCGATAGATAGATAGAGTTAGGGCGATAGAGTGAGGGAGATAGATAGAGTGAAGGCGATAGATAGATAGATAGATAGATAGATAAATAGATAGATAGATAGAAAGATAGATAGAGTGAGGGCGATAGATAGCTAGACAGATAGATGAGTGATGGCGATCAGTATCTAGATAAATAGAAAGTTAGAATGAGGGCGATAGATAGATAGATAGATAGATAGATAGATAGATAGATAGATAGATAGAGTGAGGGCGATAGGTAGCGTGAGGGCAATAGATGATAGATAGAGTGAGGGGGATAGAGTGAGGGCGATATATAGAAAGAGAGATAGAGTGAGGGCGACAGATAGATAGAGTGAGGGCGATAGATAGAGTGAGGGCGATAGATAGAGTGAGGGCGATAGATAGATAGATAGATAGAGTGAGGGCGATAGATAGAGTGAGGGCGATAGATAGATAGATAGATAGATAGATAGATAGATAGATAGATAGATAGATAGATAGATAGATAGAGTGAGGGCAATAGATAGATATATAGAGTGAGGGAGATAGATAGATAGATAGATAGATAGATAGATAGATAGATAGATAGATAGATAGATAGATAGATAGATAGATAGATAGATAGATAGATAGAGTGAGGGCAATAGATAGATAGAGTGAGGGCGATAGATAGAGTGAGGGCGATAGATAGATAGATAGAGTGAGGGCGATAGATAGAGTGAGGGCGATAGATAGATAGATAGAGTGAGGGAGATAGATAGATAGATAGATAGATAGAGTGAGGGCGATAGATAGATATATAGAGTGAGGGAGATAGATAGATAGATAGATAGATAGATAGATAGATAGATAGATAGATAGATAGAGTGAGGGCAATAGATAGATAGAGTGAGGGCGATAGATAGATAGAGTTAGGGCGATAGAGTGAGGGAGATAGATAGAGTGAGGGCGATAGATAGAGTGAGGGCGATAGATAGAGTGAGGGCGATAGATAGATAGATAGAGTGAGGGCGATAGATAGAGTGAGGGCGATAGATAGATAGATAGAGTGAGGGAGATAGATAGATAGATAGATAGAGTGAGGGCGATAGATAGATATATAGAGTGAGGGAGATAGATAGATAGATAGATAGATAGATAGATAGATAGATAGATAGATAGATAGATAGATAGAGTGAGGGCAATAGATAGATAGAGTGAGGGTAATAGATAGATAGAGTGAGGGTGATAGATAGATAGTGAGGGCAATAGATAGATAGAGTGAGGGTGATAGATAGATAGTGAGGGCAATAGATAGATAGATAGAGTGAGGGCGATAGCAAGATAGAGTGAGGGCGATAGCTAGAGTGAGGGCGATAGATAGAGTGAGGGCGATAGATAGAGTGAGGGCGATAGATAGAGTGAAGGCGATAGATAGATAGA